>NC_083884.1:49870200-51252800 GCF_032452875.1 Bos javanicus
CCCAGGGGCATGGCTTAGTTTCACTGAGTTAGACAAGGCTGTGGTCCTAGTGTGATTATATTGACTAGTTTTCTGTGAGTATGGTTTCAGTGTATCTGCCCTCTGATGCCCTCTTGCAACACCCACCGTCTTACTTGGGTTTTTCTTACCTTGAGCGTGGGGTATTTCTTCACAGCTGCTCCAGCAAATCGCAGCCATTGCTCCTTACCTTGGACGAGGGGTATCTCCTCACCGCCGCCCTTCCTGACCTTCAACGTGGGATAGCTCCTCTAGGCCCTCCTGCGCCCACACAGCCACGGCTCCTTGGATGTGGGGTTGGTCCTCCCGGCCACCGCCCCTGGCCTCAGGCGTGGGGTTGCTCCTCCTGGCCGCCACCCTTGGCCTTGGGCGTGGGGGCGTGGGGTAGCTCCTCCCACCCGCCGCCCCTGCCTCGGATGCAGGGTAACTCCTCTTGTAGCCGCCCCTGACCTCAGACGCAGGGTAACTCCTCTCGTCGCCGCCCCTGAAGTGCATGCCCAAGGAGAAGACAGAACTGTCAGCTTTGGCAGTGACTTGAACCAAGAAAGCCTGAGCCCTCTAGGCTCCCCTGCTGCCTGGCTATGTCCCAGGTCTCACACTCACTCTCCTAAAACTACACGTATACAAAATAAATAGTTATTAGTTAAACTAATTGGGGTTCCTTATGAGAAAACACATTTCTAGTCAGAAAAATTAACTTTGATTTTTTTTTTTTCCTGGTACAAAAAGAGTCTCTTTTTCTTACAGAATTGACTCCAGAAAACTTGTAATTGCTTTCTTTGCCTCCATTGAAGTGTATGTGAATCTTTTCAAAACTAAATAAGCATTTGTCTACAACTCAGGAATGTCTTCTTTTTTTCAATGTTAATAGCAGGATAACACCTCTATCTCCCAATTTCTGTGGGAGGGGGATTGTAACTTGCACTGATACCTGCCTCCAGGTTGTAAACCCACCTTCCATCTTAAAAATATGAAAAATTTATTTTTCTTAAAAAAATTTTTTTATTGGAGTATAATTGTTTACAATGTTGTGTTAGTATCTGCTGTGCAACAATGTGAATTAACTATAAGTATACATCTATCTCCTCCCTCTTGAATTTCCCTCCCACCTCCCCTCCTACTTCTCTAGGTCATCACAGAGCACCGAGCTGAGCTCCCTGTGCTGTGAGAAATTTCTTTCTCCTTAGAAGAAAGCAACTTGCAAGTACAAGCGAGGACCCTAATTAACAGGAGAGTTTAGGATGAAGTCCTTCTGATAAACAGTGCTGTTGAATCCTTTTACTTACTGAACTGGTTATTGTTTATCTTGAGAACATATACAAGAGGGGTGGTATCTGCTTAGCTCTATATAATGGTGAAATGGCTTTCTGTCTTTGCAAGATATTAGCAATGCGCCTGTGATGTGCAGGCATTCTGGGTTAATACTTCATAAAAATTTTTCCCTTTTTCTGTTTTTGGGAGAGGTTTTTTGAGTTGGCAGAGATACTGTTTTTCATTATATTTCCCCAAATCTCCCACGGGGGCCTGGGAGATGTACACAGACACTGGCTTTCATCTCAGATCTCTAACAAGGGTCAGCTGTTCACCTTAATTTGGGGCAGACAGAACGTCTTCACAGCAGGGCTCCCTGACACCCTTCTCCAACCTCCAAAACCTCCATTAGACAGCAGGGAATGTTTTTTGATTCTGTTTGATGGGCTACTCCCAGGGGAAAACCAAGACTTTTTTAGTTGTTTTCCCCTAAAGAAAAAAGTCTATCCAAAACACTTCCAATAAGGCTTTACTCTTTCTAAAACAGGCATCTTCCAAAAATTATCTCTTATCCAAATTTCAGAGCATCCTAGGTCCCAGATGATGACTCCATGCAAAGTTTAGCACTTACTTTATTTGTAGAATGTTTTCATTTTAGCATTTCACCCCTAGACCTGGAGAACTTTTTAAGTGCCACCCATGTAAATTAGCAGATTCCTCCCCAACTCCCTCAGTACAAAGCCCACCACCCCCCGTCCACCAAGTTCCCAGCCTCTTGTTTATAGAAAAGCAACTGAGCAACCTCCTTGGTGGTCCAGTGGTTTAGACTCCGAGTTTCTAATTCAAGGGGTGCAGGTTCAATTCCTGCTCAGACAACTAAGATACAACATGCTCTGTGGTGTAGACAATAATTAAAAAATAAAACAGAATCACAGCTTTAAAAAAAACTCCTTTTAAAAAGCACTGAATCTGCTGCTGCTGCTAAGTCGCTTCAGTCGTGTCCAACTCTGTGCGACCCCATAGATGGCAGCCCACCAGGCTCCTCCGTCCCTGGGAATCTCCAGGCAAGAATACTGGAGTGGGTTGCCATTTCCTTCTCCAATGCATGAAAGTGAAAAGTCAGTGAAGTCGCTCAGTCATGTCCGACTCTTAGCGACCTCGTGGACTGCAGCACATTCAGGTAAAATGCTTTGCAATGGTCTTTGTTATGGACACAAATACGCAGAAGCCCCCAAGAAATGTGTAACTTAAAGTGAGGAGTAGCGGGAAGACAGGGCACGAGCATATGCATCACGCGTATGACCGCGCATGAGACACTTTAGGAGAGGAAGTTCTGCAGGAGTCGAGACAGAGTGCAGGTAGATAGGCGAAAGCAAGGGTACCAGGCATGTCCATGAAGTGAGTGACAGCCAGCTTGTTTTGAAATGATACACACACAAAATAGATGATGTGAAAGGAAGATGCGTGGGGATGAGAAAGTCCCACGTGTCTGCTGGGAAATGGGGGTTGGGGATGAGGTGGATCCTAGAGGTCGTGAAGGAATCGGAATAGGGAGGGTGGAAATGGGGCAGCCTGGTTCAGCTGCAAGCACAGCTGGAAAGAAAATCAACCGGGGTCCTGTCCGTGTTCTGAAAGGAAAAACTGATGTTGAAAGATCTGGGGCAACGCAGCGTCGGCACCTGCGCTACCCCACTGAATCTAATGGCCCATAAAGAAAGCTGAACGCCAAAGAATTGATGCTTTTGAACTGTGGTGCTGGAGAAGACTGTTAAGAGTCCCTTGGACAGCAAGGAGATCCAACCTGTCCATCCTAAAGGAACTCGGTCCTGAATATTCATTGGAAGGACTAATGCTGAAGCTGAAACTCCAATACTTTGGCCACCTGATGTGCAGAACTGACTCATTGGAAAAGACCCTGATGCTAGGAAAGATTGGAGGTGGGAGGAGAAGGGGATGACAGAGGGTGAGATGGTTGGGTGGCATCAACAACTTGATGGACATGAGTTTGAGCAAGCTCTGGGAGTTGGTGATGGACAGGGAAGCCTGGCATGCTGCAGTCTATGGGGTCGCAAAGAGTTGGGCACAACTGAGCGACTGAACTGACTGAGACCTTGAGCCTCATTATATGCTCACTGCAACACATTGGTAGGTATGCAACACATACCTACCAGAGCCATGACAGTTCTGAGCCCAGCCATAAAAGGCCAAAAAGTGGACTGAGGCCCAATTCCTGGAAATCCCCACTCCTTCCCCAAAATAGTTGGAATAACCCTCCCACTCATCAGCCTATGAAATTACCCAGTCCGTAAAAACTAACCACACCAGAAACTTCCCTGGTGGCCTGGTGGCTAAGACTGCGCTCCTAATGCTGATGACCAGGGCTCAATTCCTGGTTGGGGAACTAGATCCCACATTCTAAAACTAAGAGTTCACATGCCACAACTAAAGATTCCCACACGCTGCAACTAAGACTTGGCACAACCAAATAAATAGATAAATATAAAAGACAAAAACAAAGGCACCTCTTCAAGAAAACAACAACAACAAAAAAAAACTGTGCAGAATTTCGGGGCCTCGACCCTTCTGAAATGGCCCATATTTGGTCTGTGTTTCTGTCTAATTAATCCACTTCTTACCCAGCCCCCCACAAAAATAAGAATAAGTAATTAACAGATCTGTTCCCCAGCTTTCCCTCCAGTAACCTCACAAACTAGCTACATGAACAAGAGAGCATTGGGGAAAAAAATCACAAAAAGTCAACAAACCTGCATGGAGTGCGGGATGACTCTGGCCCCCCAATTTCAGTAATTAACTGAGATTACTTCCATATTTCCCTTTAAAAACTTT
This sequence comes from Bos javanicus, assembly GCF_032452875.1. Taxonomy (NCBI): domain Eukaryota; kingdom Metazoa; phylum Chordata; class Mammalia; order Artiodactyla; family Bovidae; genus Bos; species Bos javanicus. The sequence continues at coordinate 49,874,317 of NC_083884.1, forward strand.
CAGAGCAGAATCTTTGAAGATGGTTTTGGGGGGATAGAGTCCACTCTCTCCCTAGATGGCCAGCACTCTAAAACCAATTAAAACCAATTTTCCTTTCTGCTAACTTTCGCCTCTCTCGAGTATTGATTTTTGAGTAGCAAGCAGCTGGACCTGAGTTCAGCAGCACCAACACTTGTTAGCATAGGAAAAGATCCAAGCGCCTCATAGATTCAAACAGCAGCCCAGGAGGGATGAAGAGCTGTTTATCTGGTGAGGGCCCAGCATATGGTGCAGCTCAGCCTCCTGTACCAGCTCTGCAGACACTGAACCTGGTGGAGAGAAGCACTCTGAATGAGGTTCCATTGGCACGGAGGCTGGAATCACAAGCTTTAGGGGTTCAGGGTTTGCACATGAATTAGTCACATTCTTTTCTTTCTTTTTTTTTTTAAGGTATTTTGGCAGGATCAACAGATTTTCAAGGTGGGAAATAAGAAAGGAATGTCTACAGAATTTTTCTAACTCCTATTGAAGCTACTTAGTAAAGTTCCTTTAGGAAAAAAGAAAACACTGTGAATATAGGAAAATCCTGTATCACGCATTGTGAACCTAAGGTTTGTAGGCAAAGAACGTCAGCTGCCGTATCAGTAAACAAAGATGTAACAGCCATCAAGCCAGCAGCCACTGAAGTCACCCTGACCTGTGTATCCTGAGGGGATTCAGGGTGGAGAAAACAGGACACTGGCCCCAGATAGCTACGGTGCATATCCAAGGAATGATTTCAATGAGACCAGTCTCTCGTATCTCTCATTCAAAGAAAAGCTCTAAATTCATTAACTTAAGATATTTGTTTTTTCCTTTAATTAACAGTAATCTTTTAATAATCTATCTACCTGATTTTTGTTGCAAAAACTCCTGTCCTGTAAGTCCCATACATACAAACAAGTTAGCCTACGTACCCAACTAACACGATCTGACATACAGTACAGCACTGTAATAGGTTTATAATATTTTTTGCACAAATAATACATGAGAAACAAGCAACCAGAAAAAAATAAAGAAAGCATTTTTAATCTTACAGTACAGGATCTTGAAAATATAGTACCAGCTACAACACTGTTGGTTTTTTTAATGTATTTACTTTAATTGGAGGATAATTGCTTTGCAATACTGTGATGGTTTTTGCCATCAACACGAATCAGCTGCATTTATGCTTGCTTCTGGACATGTTGGGCTTGAAGTAAAGATACTGTACAATGTATCCTATACAGTGCTGCTCAGTAAAGTACACAAAAGCACAAGCACGTGTAGAGGATGCACGCACGGGACGATGTACGCCAGACACACGAGCTAACTTACATGATTGGACGTGTAGAAGCCCCTCCTTGCCTTTGAAAGTTCACAACTTGAACTTTGCATGTAGCGGATCTTACTGTACATCCTGGCTCCTCTCTTACTTCTTAACAGCAGTCCCTCAGAGCTACTTCAGAAGCAGCCACAAAGCCTTGAAGTCCCCAGAAAGTCCACTGAATAAAACAGTATTCTCAATTTTTAGGGTGCTTATTTTTTTCATCAATAACGGACAGTTTGCTTCTATGATTCCAGGGAAGGGGAAATAAATGAATACAAATGTAAATAAATTAATTTAAAAAAATGTGACCTCTCAACCACCTATTCCACAAACGGAGAGTCGAAAAGAGGGACTAGGAAAGACCCAACCTGGCAGGAACTGGCATACACAGATGGGGTGCCCGCTGACAAACTCCGAATCTTGGGGGTATTTCTCAGAAGACTCAGAAATTCAGAATTCAGCCAAGCCCTAGTATTTTCAAAGGGAAGTTCTTGGTGCACAAGCAATGCCTTCAGCATTATCATCTTACTATGGATGGAGTTTGTGTTCTTCCCACCATGTATACAGAGAAATCAAATCCTTGCCTCTAAGGGACCTTTTCTGAGCTGTCCGAGAAATTCTGTGTGCAAGCAGTGAGCTCACCAATAGAAATAACTTAACCCCTACCCCGCCCTCCACCCCTACAGCCATGGTGAAATGATACCAATTTATTGCTTCATGGAAAACCTCAGCTTACAGTAGTAAAACAGAACAAACTTATCATCATCTCATCTTGTACGGCCATAATATAATTCAAATTACAAAAAGCTAATTTACCTATAAATTCTTAGTGCTTCTGGACAAGAATGATATTTCATGACGTGTCTGAACTTAAAAAATATTCTCAACCTAAAAGGGGAGAGTTATGTTTTATTTGGTAGGAATTTTTTTAGGACTTCAAGCCTGGGAAGCATGTCAAGTAACCCCGAGAGAACTACTCCGAGGTGGCGAGGGGAGGAGTCAAGTTATATAGAACTTTTGCCACAAAGGGCAGGTAGTCCGAACATCAAAAGATTGTTGCTAATTAAAGGAAAATCAGATATCCCAAGTTAAGGAAGTTAGCACTGGGAAGATGCAAGAGTCTGGGCTCACTAAATTCATTCCTTTGATATTCTCCTCAGCTATCTGGGGCCAGTATCCTGCTGGTCTCCATTCTGAATTCCCTGAGGCTCCTCAGTCCTGGTGAGCCGGGTCTACTCTCCAGAGGTGGTGAGCAGGCTCCTCACTGAGGTGGCTTCTCCTGTTGCAGAGGCGGGCTCTAGAACACACAGGGCTTCAGTAGTTGCGGCACGTGGGTTCCGTAGTTACAGCTCCCAGGGTCTAGCGCACAGGCTCAATAGTTGTGGCACACAGGCTTAGTCGCTCCGAGGCATGTGAGATCTTCCCAGATCAGGGATGGAACCCATGTTCCCTGCGTTGGCAGGCAGATCCTTTACCACTGAGCCACCAGGGAAGCCCTAAAATTTTTTTTTTAAGATAAACTAATACAATTATGTAAAGTTTAAAAATAAAATAAAATTTAAAAAAAATGCAGAGATTATATCATAAAATTCAGCTTGCAAAGTGTACAAATTAGTGTTTTATTTAGATACACAGGTATGTGATGTTAACTATTAACAATAGTAACCCTACTATTAATTTTAGGATTTTTTTCATCATCCCCAAGGAAACCTCCTTCTCATTAGCAGTCACTCCTCATCCCTTACTCCCTGCCTAGCAGCTTCTGGGAACCACAAGTCTAGTTTCTGTTTCCATGGACTTTTCTGTTCCAGACCTTCCACGTGAACATAGTTACACCATGCATGGCTCTTAATGACTGACTTCTTGCACTCAGCATGCTTTCCAGTCTCATCCATGTGGTAACATCTACCAGTGTGCCATTCCTTTTAATGGCTAAATACTGTTCCATTGTAAGGATAGATCTAGACCACAAGTGTTTATCCAATTACCAGAGAATGGATGTTTGAGGGTGTTTTGATATTACAAGTAATGCTGCTATGAAGATTCATGTACAAGTTTTCACATGGACATATATTTTTATTTCTCTTGGGCATATACCTAGGAGTGAGAATTCTGGATCTATGAGAACTCCATGTTTAATATTTTGAGAAACTGCCAAGCTTTCTAAAGCAGTTGCTTCATTATACATTCCCACCAGTATGGGTATTCCAATACCTCTGTCCTTGACAGTCATGATTTTGAGAACAAACTCTCCATACAAGCTATGAACTGTTACATTTCAGGCTTCTCTACCCATCCACCAGCATACACCTGAGAAAGATCTTGCTTTGGGTTGTTCATCAAAAAGAAAAAGTCTCCATTAGGGAGGATGCCCTATGTATAAAGTACCACTTGCACAATCTAAACGGAGACACAGAAGCACCAATGCATCTATCGGTTTTTGTTTATCAAACTGGACATTATTTCCTTCCAAATACCTACATATCAACCAAGAATGCTCTTTTTTGATAAACCAGCTGGAGTAGGTATTCATTAAGTGCTGCACTGAACAGATGACTGGGTATATGCATGACTGAATAATGATTGAATAAATGAATAATGGATGGATGAATGGACAAACTCAGGGAATATTTACTGAACACCCTGTAGATACCAGATGCTGTGCTGGATGTAGATACAGAAGTGAACTCCAGAGACTTGTGAGAACCCACGGAGATCATGTTCTATTGTGGACAAAAGACAGAACCAAGCAAATAACAAGTGAAAGAAAAATCCCAGCCCATGGTTAATGCTATAAAGGAAACAAGGATTTCAGTATATTGTTTGGATCTTTGGACGAGAACTTTAGAAATAACCTTTCCTCTATCCTATGGACCGCTTGTATTGTTATCAATTTCATTATGTTCAAAGATAATTCAAAAGAATTCTCACCCAGTGGCCATTGTCCAGTGAGCCTTCTCTGACTAGAATAAACCCGAAACTCATTTGCTCAGCTTACACGATCTTCATAATTCTGTTACTGAACAGTTTGACCAGACTTGTGCCAGGGTCCTAGCCTGAGCCGAGACCCTGACTCAGCCAGGGAAGTTCTTTTTCCAATCAGATTCGAAATAATGAAACCAATGCTGAGACTGGAACAGCACAAGATTTACTCAATGGCTGAAGAATGGAGAAGCAGAAACTAGCTTGCAAATAACTTCTCAACCCAATTTGGGTGAAGACACCACATATACAGGAAGGCTGAGGTAAAAGGGAGGCATTTGCAAGAATGAGAGGAATATTCATGAGTTATCCAAGAACAAGGGCATGGTTTGGACCCAGAATGGATGAAACTGTCCTTTTCAGCCCTTGTTTGGGCTTTTCTGGTTGTTGTCATGGTAACTGTCAACTGTCATGGTGCCGGTTGGTTATGTCATTCAGCTAATGTACTGAGGAAGTGAAAGTGTTAGTTGCTCAGTCCTGTCCAGCTCTTTGCAACCCCGTGGATTATAGCCTTCCAGGCTCTTCTTTTTTTTATTTTTTTTATTTTTAAACTTTATATAATTGTACTAGTTTTGCCAAATATCAAAATGAGTCCACCACAGGTATACCTGTGTTCCCCATCCTAGGATCCAGGCTCTTCTGTCCTTGGAATTCTCCAGGCAAGAATATTGGAGTAGGTTGCCATACCCTTTTGCCGGGGATCTTCCCGACCCAGGGATCAAACCCAGGTCTCCCACATTGCAGGCAGATCCTTTACCATCTGAGCCACCAGGGAAGCCCTGGTGTACCATACCAAGATTATAATGAGGCTCAAGGTTCACTGGATGTCAAATCCTCTGCCATCTTGGATCTCGGTGGTTCTAACGAGTTTTTGTTTTCTCCTCTTTGCAGCTTCCTCCTGACACTGAGATAACAATTATCAGTATTTATCCAAGGGAGGGGCATTGGTAGGATTCTGGGGGGACATTTATCCACCAGTATCATCACTGACACTTCCCCTACAATGTGAGCTTTGAGACAATTGCTATCTCTTCTATTTTCCCAAGCATTTTGGGAATTTTATTTAAAAACTGGCCAAAGCAATAACCAAAAAGGACCTACTGTAGAGCACAGGGAACTCTGCTCAATGTTATGTGGCAGACTGGAGGGAAGAGGGGTTTGAGGGAGAATGGATCCATGCATCCAAATGGCTTTGTTTTTCACCTGAAATTATCACAACATTGTTAATCAGCTATACTCCAATACAAAATAAAGTTTAAAATTGTGGGGAAGAAAATGGCCGAGGTTTTTTCAACTGTGAGAATGCCTTATTTCTCATTGTCTTCTTAATCAAATTCTGTCTGCTCCCTCATAAGTCCCATATCTACTTCCAGACCCTTTTCAATCATTTCCCAAATCACTAAAATAGAGTTTCTTATCACCATCTGCTGAAATGACGTAGGATATTATCCCAGTTTAGCTGCAAATCTAATAAACTGCACTGAAAACCTTTCTGAGGCAGGACACAGGTGAGCTATTTATCTTTATATCTTCAACACTCAAGACAGTGAATAGTACAAAGTACATGATTGATGGATGGGTGGATGGATGAATGGATAAGTTTCTTTTCTTCTCCTTAGCAGGAAACCCCTGCCCAACAGGAGAAGATATGAGCCAACTGGAGTCTGTCAACTCCCCCTGAACGCAGACAGCTCCAGAGAGACTTGCAGATTTGTTACTTAAGCTGGAATAGACTCCTTCCTGGTGCTTTTGGATTGAACTTGGTTGGAAAAGATTCTTTTCCTTGCTTATCACAGAGTTGCACAGATATGAGCTTCAGTCTACTCATGGTCATGGTCTCTATTTTGTGAAGAAGCTTATATGGAGAAATAAAACTGGTACATAGAAACAACAAACAAAATAAAGTATCCAGGGGCTTTCCTGGTGGCCCAGTGTCTAAGACTCCACATTCTCAGTGCAGAAGGCTTGGGTTCAATCCCTGGTCAGGAAACTAGATCCCACATGCTGCAACTAAATAAAGATCCTGCATGCTGCAATGAAGTCTGAAGATCCTGAGTGCTGCGGCTAAGACCTGGCACAGCCAAATAAATAATTATTTTTAAAAAGGAAGTGTCTAATCAGAGTTTTATCTCTGGTTCCTATCATCCCAAAGGCCCTAACCTCCTAAATATTAGTTTATAAGGTTCAAGATATTACCTTTTTTTCCACAATTTTTTTTCTGCAAGTAAAATTCAATTCTTACCCAGGAACAATTTCACCTGAGGTTAAAAGACTTTCCAGGGGACATTTAGCAAGGTCTGGAGGTACGTTTGCTTGCTACAACTCAGGCAAGGGGTTGCCATTGTTATCTAGTGGGGAAGAGGCTAAAGATGCTGAGAAACACTGCACAGGGACTTCCCTGGTGGTTCAGTGGCTAAGACTCTGTGCTCCCAATGCAGGGGACTCAGGTTCGGTCAGGGAACTAGATCCCAAATGCTGCAACTAAAGATTGTGTGTGCCACAACTAATACCCAGTGCAGCCAAATGAATAAAAAAAAAAAAAAAAGCCCACTGTACAATGGATAGGATAAACCCTTACAATAAAGAATTATCAGACTGCAAATGGCAGGGTTGAGGAATCCTGAATTAAGATCTCAAGGCTTAGAGGGCTTCCCAGGTGGCACCAGTGGTAAACAACCTGCCTGCCAATGCAGGAGACATAAGAGATGTGGGTTCAATCCCTGGGTTGGGAAGATCCCCAGGAGGAGGGCATGGCAACCCCCTCCTGTATTGTCTGGAGAATCCCCACGGACAAAGAAGCCTGGTGGGCTATGGTCCATAGGGTTGCAAAGCAACTTAGTAGCAGCAGCAGCAGCAGCAAGACTTATAACAAGGATTCTAGCTGATGCATTTATACCTAGGATTTAGGAAGACCATGTCTGGAGGCTGCAGGCTACACTCCACCCTGAGGCAAAGCTTTCAGTTTACATCTGCAAGTCGATCCCTGAAACATGCATTCTACAAAGGTGGTGTGTCCACGTGAAAGTCATTGATTTCTGTTGGTACATGGCCTTCCCGGGGATGCAGGTGAAAAACGCTTTTCTTCCCTACTTGATTTTGCTCTCCTCAGGTAAGTTTACACCAGGATCTTTGAAGTTAAATCGAATAACAGCAGAGCTTATTAGCCTTGGTTTTTTGAAACAACTCCATTAATGTTCCCCAGCTTATGCAGCCTGGACATGCGGGTCTATTGATTTGACTTGAGAAAATTCCTTCTTCCTGGAGAGTAGCCATCTACTTTTGTGCAATTTGCACCCTCTGGGTTGTCAGACAGGCCTGGGTCCCTGAAGCTTTATTGATTGGTGAGGCCACTGATTTTTTAATGAACTCATGTACAATGCAGGAGATGAGTAGCCTGTATTGATTCACCCTCAAGGGATGCCTTCTTTACAGAGAAATCCCCCCTCTAAATGGTTCCCATTTCATTTTGTCTTTGTATTTTTTGTTTTGCTGTTCACTTTATCTTCAGCACGCAGTGAAATGAGATGTTTAACATCCATCTGGCTTCATGCAGAAGTGTTTGCTTCCCGACACTTCTCCAGAGAGTCAAAGCCTCTGACTGATCTTAGTATGCTCACTTTAACCCTTCAGCATCCTTTAAGAAAAGGAGGTTCAGTCATGATTCAGGGGGCTCTCCCACCAACGCAGCAGCCAATTAAAATATCCATGAAGTTCATTAGGTGTTTCCTTAATGTTCATCATCATGGGTTGGTGGGCTTGCCTGGAGGTCCAGTGCTAAAGAATCCACCTGCCAATGCAGGGGACACAGGTCTGATCCCTGGTCCAGAAAGATCTTGCATGCCTCGGACCAACTAAGCCCGTGGGCCACAACTACTGAGCCTACGCACCAAAACTACTGAAGCCCTACACGCCTAGAGCCCTTGCTCCACAAGAGACGCCACTGCAATGAGAAGCCCTTGTGCAGCAACTAAGACCCAGAATGGTCAAAAATAAACGAATAAATGAATTAAAAAACTAAGAATTTCATTATCATCATAAGTGACAAGGCACAGACACTGGAGTGGGCGAATGGGACTCAAACCTCACTTTACTTGTTTATTACATGAATGATCTTGGCACAGAAACTTTCAGAGCTTCAGTCTTACTGTGAAATGGAGACTTTTGTTTACTCACTCAGTCATGTCCAACTCTTTGTGACCCCATGGACTGCAGCACACCAGGCTTCCCTGTCCTTCACCATCTCCCGGAGCTTGCTCAAACTCATGTCCACTGAGCCGGTGATGCTAACTATCTCATTCTCTGCTGCCCCCTTCTCCTTTTGCTTTCAATCTCTTTCCCAGCATCAGAGTCTTTTCCAATGAGTCAGCTCTTTGTATCAAGTGGCCAAAATATTGGAGCTTTAGCATCAGTCCTTCCAATGCATATTCAGTACTGATTTCCTTTAGGATTGATTGCTTTGATCTTCTTGCTGTTCAAGGAACTTTCAAGAGTCTTCTCCAACACCACAGTTTGAAAGCATGAATACTTCAGTGTTCAGCCTTCTTTACAGTCCAACTCTCACATCCATACATAACTACTGGAAAAACCATAGCTTTGACTATACAGACCTTTAAGTAATGTCTCTGCTTTTTAACACTTTTGAGGTTTGTCATAGCTTTTCTTCCAACTGAAATGGAGATAAAATCACTTAAATCCTAAATGACTCCTGTATCCATCACTTTAAAGAACTGGGTGCCTGGGAATCGTTCAGTAAATTTAGTTGTCCACTCTCACCTTTCTGGTTAAAAGATGATCTGAAAAAACTTGGGAACTTTAGAAAATCTCATATTGGGCCTCAGTTCAGTTCAGTTCAGTCACTCAGTCATGTCCAACTCTTTGCAACCCCATGAATTGCAGCATGCCAGGCCTCCCTGTCCATCACTAACTCCCAGAGTTCACTCAAACTCACGTTCATCAAGTCGATGATGCCATCCAGCCATCCCATCCTCTGTCATCCCCTTCTCCTCCTGCCCCCAATCCCTCCCAGCATCAGAGTCTTTTCCAATGAGTCAACTCTTCGCATGAGGTGGCCAAAGTACTGGAGTTTCAGCTTCAGCATCATTCCTTCCAAAGGACACTCAGGACTGATCTCCTTTAGAATGGACTGGTTGGATCTCCTTGCAGTCCAAGGGACTTTCAAGAGTCTTCTCCAACACCACAGTTCAAAAGCATCAATTCTTCGGCGCTCAGCTTTCTTCACAGTCCAACTCTCACATCCATACATGACCACAAGAAAAACCATAGCCTTGACTAGACGGACCTTTGTCGGCAAAGTAATGTCTCTGCTTTTGAATATGCCTACTAGGTTGATCATAACTTTCCTTCCAAGGAGTAAGTGTCTTTTAATTTCATGGCTGCAATCACCATCTGCAGTGATTTTGGAGCCCCCAAAAATAAAGAATGACACTAATTGGCCCTAGAACAAACCAAACGACACTTTCATTGCATAGAATGAGTATTTTGAAAAGATTAAGAAACCAAGGCAAGAACAAATTGTACAGTAAGTCCCCTCTACATTTGAATAAGTTATGCTATAAGAGCATGTTCATAAGTCCAATTTGTCCATAAGTCCAACAAAGCTAGTCTAGGTATCCAATTAACACAGTTGGCTATATAGTACTGTACTATAATAGGTTTATAATACTTTTCACACAAATAATACATAAAAAGCAAACACAAAAAATAAAGAAAGCATTTCTAATCTTAGAGTGCCAGAGTGTTGTTCTGTACAGTAGTACAGTACAATAGCTGGTGAACAGGGGCTGGCATTCTGTGAACAGGCAGGAAGAGTGACTGACTGGAGGAGGGAGAGGAGGTGAGAGATGGTAGAGCTAAGGATTGTCAGCAATAGGAGATGGAGGGCAACTGCAGTGTCACTTATGCCTGATGCTGATGGCACAGGTTCTGGTTCCTTGCTGGATTCCATTCTATCTACCCTCTTGGCTCAGATGGTAAAGAATCCACCTGCAATGCAAGAGGCCTGGGTTCGATCCCTGGGTTGGTAAGATCCCCTGGAGGAGGGCATGGCAACTCACTACAGGATTTTTCTTGGAGAATCCTCATGGACAGAGGAATCTGGTGGGCCACAGTCCACGGGGTCACACAGAGTCAGACATGACTGAGTACAGTACCCTCTTGAAAAAACAATCTAGTGATGTCTGGGTAGTGGCTCTTTTTTTTCTTATCATAGATGACATTCTGGGCTTGAGATGAAGATACTGTAGACTGTCCTCTATACAGTATTAGTATAGTGCAGTACACATCAGTACAGCCACTTGTAGAGGACACACACGTGACAATATACATCAGACACATGAACTAACTTACATGACTGAGTATGTGAATGCACATTCACATCTTTGAAAGCTTGCAACTTGAAGGTTAGCAGGTAGGGAACTCTACTCAATGTTCTCTAATAACGTATATGTGAAAAGAACCTGAGAAAGAATGGATAGATGCATATGTGTTTCTGAATTACTTAGCTGAACACCTGAAACTAACACAATATTGTAAATCAACTATACTCCAATATAAAATACAAATTAAATATAAGAAAGAAACCAAGCCTTGAACAGATGAGACAACTAGCCCAAGGCCACAGAAAGTGTAGTAGAACCTGGATTTGAATCTATGTCATGAGACTTCAGATTCTGTACTCTGCTGTATGGCTGTCTGTGCAGGGTATCTACTGACGTATAACCACAGTTCCAAGACTGCTTGAAATGCATCACTACCAACATAAAATAGAAAGGAATGGAGTATTTGATGGTGAGATTAAAATAGGGGCACAGGACTAAAGAAGAAGCAGAAAGGCCAGGGGGTAGGACAGTGGATGGATGATGGGGGATAGATTTTGAATGTTTACACAACCTGATTTTAAAAACAAAAACAGGTTCCAGGTCTTCCTTGGTGTCTCAGTGATAAAGAAACTACCTGCCAATGTAGGAGACATGGGTTTGACCCCTGACCCGGGAAGATGCCACATGCTGTGGAGCAACGAAGCCCATGCACCACAGCTACAGAGCCTGTGTTCTAGATCCTGGGAAACGCAACTACTTAAGCCTGCACACCCCAGAGCCATGCTCTGCAACAAGAGAAATCACTTCAGTGAGAAGCCTGTGCACTGCAACGAGAGAGTAGCTCCCACTTGCTACAACTAGAGAAAAGCCCAAGCAGCGATGAAGTCTCAGCATGGCCAAAAATAAAATAAATAACTAAAAATTATTTTTAAAATACTAATATTTTTAAAAAGAGGATCCAAGGGCAGAAAGGAGTAAACATAAAAACCTTCCGGACTCCTGGAGGCAAGCAGAGAGAAGGAGGGATCAGGTCCCTCCTGGAACTGGAAAAGAGCACAAATGTCCTCCTTGGTCCTCAGGCCGCCTGCCCAGGAGCTGCCTACCCATCTTGGCCTCACCAGGCAAAGGGCCAGGCCACTGCTTTGTTTACTGTCCACTAGGGGGGATCCCTGCATCGGGAAAACTCGAGTTTCCTGCACACATCTTCAGATGTACCTCACTCTCTCCTTTGCAAAAGCAGGCAGTCCACTGGTGAGTTCTTTTATGGAAAGATCAGCTTTCTGAGAAAGAGCCAAGAGGTAAAGCCAAGCTCCGTGCAGAAGGGGCCCCCGATGGCTGACCAGCTTTCCGTGCCATGGTTAAGATGAGGCTGAGAGGTTGGAAGCAGGACAGTCTGGCCACAGAATTCCAAGTGTCACTTTGTGTTAGAACAATGGTGACAAATGGAGAATTTGACAGCCTTAATGCTGTGACTATTAGCATCTTTTCAAGTTAAAAGGAGCCTATTAAGGGCTAAATGTAGCTAAGCTATGGCCCCTTTGGTCCTCAACACATCTGGACAATGCTCTCTAGTTTAGGTGTTTGTTTATTTGTTTGTTTTTGGCTGCACTACATGACTTGAGGGCTTCCCAGGTAGCATTAGTGGTAAAGAACCCGCCTGCCATTGCAGGAGACATGAGAGACATGGGTTCAATCCCTGGGTCGGGAAGATCCCCTGGAGGAAGGCATGGCAACCCACCCGAGTATACTTGCCTGGAGAATCCCATGGACAGAGAAGTCTGACGGGCTACAGTCCATGGGGTCACAAAGAGCTGCACGTGACAGAAACGACTCAGCATGCACACATGCACACGGCTTGTAGGATCTTAGTTCCCTGCCCCAGAGCAAATGCAGGCCATAGCGGTCAGAGTTCCGAGTCCTCTGGATCACCACAGAATTCCCTCTAGTTTAACTTGTTAGCATCCCAGAGACAGAAGCAGAAGATATTAAGAAGAGGTGGCAACAATACACAGAAGAACTATACAAAAAATATCTTCATGGCCCAGATAACCACGATGGTGTGATTACTCACCCAGAGCCAGACATCCTGGAATGCGAAGTCAAGTTGGCTTAGGAAGCACCACCACGAACAAAACTAGTGGAGGTGATGGAATTTCAGTTGAGCTCTTTCAAATCCTAAAAGATGCTGCTGTTAAAGTGCTGCATTCAATATGCCAGCAAAATTGGAAAACTCAGCAGTGGCCACAAGACTGGAAAAGGTCAGTTTGCATTCCAACCCCAAAGAAGGGCAATTTCAAAGAATGCTCAAACTACCGCACAATTGCACTAATCTCACATGCTAGCAAAGTAATGTTCAAAATTCTCCAAGTGAACTGTGAACTTTCAGATGTTCAAGCTGGATTTAGAAAAGGCAGAGGAACCAGAGATCAAACTGCCAACATCTGCTGGATCATTGAAAAAGCAAGAGAGTTCCAGAAAAACATCTACTTTTGCTTTATTGATTACTCCGAAGCCTTTGACTATGTAGATCACAACAAACTGTGGAAAATTCTTCAAGAGATGGGAATACCAGACCACCTTACCTGCCTCCTGAGGTCAAGAAGCAACAGTTGGAACCAGACATGGAACAATAGACTGGTTCCAAATTGGGAAAGAAGTATGTCAAGGCTGTATATTATCACCCTATTCATTTAACTTATATACAGAGTACATCATGTGAAATGCTGGGCTGGAAGAAGCACAAGCTGAAATCAAGATTTCCAGGAGAAATATCAATAACCTCAGATACACATATGACACCACCCTTATGGCAAAAAGTGAAGAGGAACTGAACAGCCTCTTGATGAAAGTGAAAGAGGAGAGTGAAAAAGCTAGCATAAAACTCAACATTCAAAAAACGAAGATCATGGCCTCTGGTCCCATCACTTCATGGCAAATAGATGGGGAAATAATGGAAACAGTGACAGACTTTATTTTGGGGGGCTCCAAAATCACTGCAGATGGTGACTGTAGCCATGAAATTAAAAGACGCTTCCTTCTTGGAAGAAAAGCTATGACCAATCTAGATAGTATATTAAAAATCAGAGACATAACTTTGCCGACAAAGATCCATCTAGTCAAAGCTATGGTTTTTCCAGTAGTCATGTACAGATGTGTGAGTTGAACTATAAGAGAACTGAGCGCTGAAGAATTGATGCTTTTGAACTATGGTGTTAGAGAAGACTTGAGAGTCCCTTGGATTGCAAGGATATCAAACCAGTTAATCCTAAAGGAAATCAGTCCTGAATATTCATTGGAAGGACTGATGCTGAAGCTTAAACTCCAATACTTTGGCCATCTGATGCAAAGAACTGACTCATTTGAAAAGACCCTGATGCTGGGGAAGATTGAAGGCAGGAGAAGGGGACAACAGAGGATGAGACAGTTGGATGGCATCACCAACTCGATGGACATGAGTTTGAACAAGTTCCAGGAGTTGGTGATGGACAGTGAAGCCTGGCATGCTGCAGTCCACGATGTCACAAAGAGTTGGACACAACTGAGTGACTGAACTGAACTGAGAGACTCGACCAGTGAACCCTCTGAATTAATTCCAGGAGCAGCAATGATAGTAATAATAGTGTTTACATCTGCTTCACGATTTGCGCTTGACAAAGTGTCAATTGTACAAAATGCCTTACTGACTGCTGTTGCCCATTTTGCCTCAAGGAGCACGTGAAAGCATGGTCTCTTGTTGATTGACCGTGTGACAAATAATGATACTGTATCATATTCATAGAACAATAGAGCATGCGAGGTAGCGTGAGCTCACCTTTTCTGTTAAGAGGAAAAGCTAAGATTCTTTAGAGTTGAATTGACTTGCTGACAGTCCTGGAGTCAGTGGCCAAGAGAGGAATCTACTTTTCTGTATTAGAGGCAAAATGACCTGATGCCAAGAGTTGACTCATTGGGAAAGACCCTGATGCAGGGAAAGATTGAGGGCAGGAGGAGAAGGGGCAACAGAGGATGAAATGGTTGGATGGCACCACCGACTCAATGGACATGAGTTTGAGCAAGCTCCAGGAGATGAAGGACAGGGAAGCCTGGCATGCTGCAGTCCATGGGGTTCCAAAGAATCGGATACGACTGAGCGACTGAACAGCAACAACAAGAGAGTAGTTATGAGCACAAAGAGTAGGATACCCTGTGCTTGTCAGGTTCCAGCCCCACCACTTACCTCTTGTGTAGTCACTGCATCCAGGAGTTGCAGCTACTGGATGGATGCTGCTGACAGTCCCTAGAGGTGATGTCAAGTCCTACTTATTGATTAATTTCCTTTCCATTTCTGAGCAAGCAGCTGGTCACATTAGATTTCCTCTGACAGCCCATCCATCAGAAGATACTCTGCCTTACTTTACCCATCAGAGACCATATTTGAAAACAAGATGCTTCCCTAGGGCAGGGAAAGCTTTAAAATGTTAATGAAACTTCTTTGAACACTTTAGCATCTCATTAGTGTCTGGTCAGGTTGATAGTGAAGCCTGAAAACTTAATTATTGCAGAGGAAGTTGGCAGGCACTCTCTTGGAGGGCAAGTAATCGTGTTTTATTTATTTCTCTCCAAGAATGAAAAAATCCGGTCCCAGGCTGACGATGCCTGGCTGGTTTCTGGTGTTAACGGAAGCCAAGGTTCATTGGCAAAGTATACACTTCCTAATAATACAAAGACATGAGACCATTCTTTAGCCTGAAAGACAGATTCTCAAAGTTTGCAATATAATCACACCCTGGAAATCACATTTTTCTTTCTCCTCCAAAAGACTTTTAAAGAAACTTAGTAAATAGAAGAAAAGAAGCCTATGGGGGTATGGTTGGAAATGCATATGTTTTGAAAATTCAAAAAAGCTTTCTCCCAATAAACCAATCCCTTTACTAGAAAAACAGTAGCCAGGGGTACTTTTTCTAATAGTTTTAAGAATGTCCTGTCCACTACATGCCTGGAGAATCCCAGGGACGGCGGAGCCTGGTGGGCTGCCGTCTATGGGGTCGCACAGAGTCGGACACAACTAAGGTGACTTAGCAGCAGCAGCATGGGCACTTGTCATCTACTTCTACAAGGATTAAATCACTGCTACTGCAGCTGCTGACCTTCAACACCCCCTGAAAGGAGTTCAGGGTGGAGACCAGGAATGAGGGACTCTGTGCTGGGGGTGAGGGGGAACTGGCAGGAAAGATCTTCAGATAGATATTTTCAGAAACTGATTTTACGAACCCAATCTTTTCATCTCCTCATATCTAGAAGGGGCTTCCCTGGTGTCTCAGTGGTAAAGAATCCACCTGCAATGTAGGTGACACAGGAGACACAGGTTTGATCCCTGGGTGGAGAAGATCCCATGGAGGAGGGCATGACAACTCACTCCTGTATTCCTGCCTGGAGTACCTCATGGATAGAGAAGCCTAGTGGGCTACAGTCCATGGGATCACAAAGAGTCAGACATGACTGAAGTGACTGAGCACATATCTAAAAAAGCACTTAATCCCTTCATGGTAACATCAGCTCCTCATGACTAGCAGAAATCTTTGGCAAAGATAAATGCTTGATTGCATGAATTCCCTCTTCATCAAAATCACATATATATTGACCTTCACCCTCCTCCTCTCCTCTTTGGAGCGGGTTCTCAGAGCTATTTGAGGTACTGTTTCCTGGACTACAGGCTTCATTTTGCCCCAAATGAAACTTAACTCCCAACTGTAACATTTGCATTTCTTTAAAAGTCAACAGCCCTGTATGTACACAACACACTAAAGATTCAGTTATGCATTCACAGAGCTGGCAATGGGTGGCTCTGGTGCCAGCAAGCACCTATGGGTAACTGCAGATCTACCACCTATGAGCTGGGTGACTTGAGGTGAATTACCTAATGTCTCCACATTTGTAAAGTCACACAATAAATAGCATTTGTGTGTGTGAGTGTGTAATATCCATCTCAAAAAGTTGTGTGGCTTAAATGAGTCAATACATCAAACATGTTTATATGCGTGCCTAACCTGGAGAATCCCAGGGACAGAGGAGCCTAGTGGGCTGCTGTCTATGGGGTCGCACAGAGTTGGACACGACTGAAGCAACTTAGCAGCAGCAGCAGCACCTAGCATGCCCAGGTTCAAGGAGCTAGCAAGTTGTGAGGCCAGGATCAGATCAACACGTTGGTGCTTGAAAGTTTAATCCCTGCTCTATGCACTGGGCCATACTTTTTGGTTCTTTATCCTGACCTAAGGGGTTTTCCAAGTGGTTCAGTGGTAAAGATTCAGCCTGCAATGCAAGAGACCTGGGTATTATCCCTGGTAGTCAGGAAGATTCCCCTAACAGAGGAAGCAGCAATCTACTTCAGTATTCCTGTCTGGGAAATTCCATGGACAGAGGAGCCTGGTGGGCTACTGTCCATGGGGTCACAGAAGAGTTAAATACGACTTAGTGACTAAGCAACAACAACAATAACAAACCTGAGCTAAAACTGATAGCCTTTTAACTTCTACTTTGGAATTTATTAAAAAAAAAAAGAGAGAGAAGACTCCATTGACATGGTGACCCTTCCAATCCTTAAGAAAGAGTTCCCATCCCTTCTCCTTCCTCCCAGCCATGAGTCTTTTTCTTTTCTCACCAGATAAACGCTGATAATTTCTTTGATTGATTCTCTTGTGGTTTCATCTCTGGGGCACTTGGTACCACCACCCTGCTGGTATTTGGTCACTAAGTCATGTCAGACTCTTCTGCAACCCCAAGGACTGTATGAACACCTCTTAAAGAACACAGTGCAATGCACCAGAATTCATCATGTGACCTAGAATGACAGAGCAAGCAAAAAGGGACAAGGGACATGAAGCCTGACTCCCAGAATGGCCAAAGTGAAAGTACTGAGGGTTCACACAGTCAAATCCAATGAGTCTTAGAGTGTGTGTGTGTGTATATAAATATACAATTTTTTTACTTAAAATTTTTTTTGACTCTGAATCTTTTTAGTTATAGCATGTGAACCCTCAGTTGTGGCACGTGGGATCTTAGTTCTCCAAGCAGCAGTCAAATTCATGCCTCCTGCATTGGAAGCATGGAGTCTTAACCACTGGATCTCCAGGGAAGTCACTAAAAGGTATATTTTTTGATACAGCAAATGTTTATTTTCCTAATGAGTTATTCAGGGATACTCCAAATTTTCCCATCGACTCAGATCTTTCTTGAAATTCTGTTCCTACCCATTTTATCTTTTCACGGTTCACTTTTGACAGAGACCAGGATGCAGAGTTCACATTCCTCTGAGCTATAGTTTTAAGAAACAAGCAGAATAAGAATAACGAGAGATGACACGTGTAATTATAGTGCTACCTTAACCTTCTCAACAATCTATGTGATAAGTACTATTTTTCTTCCCTTTTAAATACAGATGATTTGCTTTACATTGATATTAAATTGGGAACTAATAGCTACTTGTCAACAGAACAGAACATTTAGAATGAAAGTCTGAAAACATGATAATTGAGCTAGAGAAGCTGAAGCATTGTCATGTCGTACATGTATTTTTCCCCCTCTAGATAAACTGCAGTCACTCATTCATTTTGTACCAAGTATTACCTGAACATATCTTGTGTGTGTGTGCTTAGTCATTCAGTCGTGTTCAACTCTCTGCAGCCCTCCAGGTTCCTCTGTCCGTGGGATTCTCTAGGCGAGAATACTAGAGTGGGTTGCCAAGCCTTCCTCCAGGGGATCTTCCCAACCCAGGGACTGAACCCACGTTTCTTGTTAGCCAAAAAGTCCGTTCGGGTTTTTGTACCATCTACAGAAAAATCTGTACGAGCTTTTTGGCCAACCCAAAACTCTTGTCAAATTTCTATTCTGGGAGTGAAAATAATAAGTAAACAATCAAATGGCACCGAGATCAAGCTTCACAGAAACCATTCCCACCAGGGAGATTAAACAAACACAAATAGATATTTCAGATATCCATTAAGGAAGGGAGAGACTGGGGATGAAAAAAACAAAAACTCGTTAAAGCAGAGACAAAAGTATAGGTATGGAGATAAGATCATAGGAGCTGAACTGAGGTTTCCATGAAAAAAAAAAAAACAAAAAACAAAAAGAACTTCAGCCTGTGAGTTGCAAGGTCATCTCTTGTCTGAATTTTCAGTTTCCTGTCGTCCTGGTGGCCTGCCCTGTGGATTTCCAGCTTGTCCTACTAGCTCCTACCATCACACAGATTAATTCCTGGCAAGTCTCTTCTTAAGACATGCTCATACTACTACTGCTTCTGTTCTTACCACTGAGGGAGCAGAGTTGAAACACTGACTGCCCAGGGGCACAGCCAAGATGACCGTCAACTTGCAAGTCAACACCCACTGCTGTAGCTGCCATGGTTTTGCTGCAGCCAGCCAGCCCTTCCTATGTCGTTTTTGAGTCAAATTCAGTCGTTTCTGACTCATTTGCGACCCTATGGACTGTAGCCCCCCAGTCTTCTCTGTCCATGGGATTTTCCAGGCAAGAATACTAGAGTGGGTTGCCAGTTCCTTCTCCAACCTCTTCCTATAAATGAAGTTAAAAGTTTACCCTAACTAATACAAATGGAACTTTCGCATATAAAAAATCATATTCCTAAAACTTCAACTCAAATAGACAAGGAAAGCAAGCAAAAATTCCCAACAAATCTGATTAAATGGGGACTTCCCTTGTGGTCCAGTGGTTAAGAATTGCCTTCCAATGGAGGGTAATGCAGGTTTGGCCCCTGGTCTGGGAACTAAGATCCCACATGCTGCTGCTGCTGCTGCTGCTGCTAAGTTGCTTCAGTCATGTCTGACTCTGTGTGACCCCATAGACAACAGCCCATCAGGCTACTCTGTCCCTGGGATTCTCCAGGCAAGAATACTGGAGTGGGTTGCCATTTCCTTCTCCAAGATCCCACATAATTCAGGGCAATTAAACCCACACTGCTATTAGAGAGACTGTGCTCCAGAGCCCTGGTGCCTCAACAAGAGAAGCCCTTATACTGCACACACTGCAACAAAGCCTCAGTGCAGCCAAAATAAAAAAAAAAAAAAAAATAGGCATTTTTAAATTAAAAAAAAAAAAAAGCCTGATTAAGTGTGTTTTGCACAATGTGAAGCTCTGTTGGTCGGAGAAATGCACAAAGAGATCCAAAGCTTATAAACACTGACCACAAGGCTTGTGGTGGTTTATACACTGGATTCTCTTTCTTCTAGAAAGCCCCAGGAGTAGTAACTAACTCTGAGATCCAAGTTTGCTCATCTTCTGTCTACTGGCTTTCCCATGCCAGCCTCTGAAGGGGACTCTCGTGATAACTTTATTTCATTTTTCTCCCTTTACCTCAGGTGTTATAATCGATTTATGATTGACAAAATTTCAAGACAACTGTAAACTTCAGCCAGAGAGAAGCTAGGGTTTTGGTTATAACCTAAATCATGATTTTTAATTTTAGTGCCGAGTCTCAGATATCTCTGAAGTCTGCCTAGCCCACCATTTATATGGTACTTTTGTGGCCTGTGATAACATGCTATCCTGGCAGTAGACACTTTCAAAATCCAGCTACCTGCTGGTCCCTTAAGAAAATGAAGAGAGAAGTTTCAAAAAAGACAGTACTTAAAGGAAAATTCATTAAAAATTCAGCTGGGCTCAAAGCAGAGTTCTTGTGTCAAGGAGGTAATAGCTAAGAGGTGGAAGGGAAAAAACAGGAAGAAACTTCCATTATCACTCTACCTGTGGACAGAGAATATCCATCAGTAGCAAAGATTAACTAGACTGCAAGGAAATCTAACCAGTCCATCCTGAAGAAAATCAGTCCTGAATATTCATTGGAAGGACTGATGCTGAAGCTGAAACTTCAATACTTTGGCCACCTGATGCAAAGAACTGACTTATTTGAAAAGACCCTAATGCTGGGAAAGATTGAAGGTGGAAGGAGAAGGGGATGACAGAGGATGAGCTGGTTGGATGGCAACACAGACTATGGATATGAGTTTGAGTAAACTCTGGCAGTTGGTGATGGACAGGAAGGCCTGGCCTGTTGCAGTTCATGGGGTCGCAAACAGTCCAACACAACTGAGCGACTGAACTGAACTGAAACATCCACCTATCGGACCCCTCAAAGGGGTCACTGCAAAAAAGATCAGGGTGGGGGGACTAGTGGGCTTTAAGTGCTGTTCAGAAAGTTTTTTTGATCCATTCTTTCTTCATAATTTGTACAAAAGAATATAAAACAGATGTGTCTGTAACCCCTACATGGAAAACTTCAAGCTGGGGAAACAACACTAAACACAAGTGTTCCTCTTAGAAAGTGAAAGGAGCTAAACCAAGAAAAATCTAAGCAATTGGAAAGTCCACGAAGGTAGAGACCAACTTTCATGTCTGGCATGTGGTAAGAGGTAATATCATGAATGTTCAATGGATATGATGCCATCAGTGTTGTTCTAGACACTCAACAGGAATTTGTCATGTCTTGATATCCATCCCCCTGGTACCAGCAAGATGGACATTGGCTGCCATGTTTGGAAGTATGAACCACCCCACCCCTACCCCCTACTCTGGCCACCTTCAATTGGATAATTGGTGAACATGTGACTCTGGCCACCTTCGATTGGATAATTGGTGAACATGTGACCCAAACTGAGCCAATGAGGCAACAGGAGTGGAATTAGGGGATAAAGTCTGTCTTAGCTCTTTTTCTGAAGGTAGAGACATCAACCTAGGAGCAGTTGGTGGCCCCGTGGACTGAAAAGCAGGGGACATCGTTCTGTAGGAATAATGAAATAATTCCTAATATGAACACTAATAATGAAATGTGTTCCAACACTACTTCTTCCAGGTTACTCTTGAGTAAGGGGTGCTTAATTTCCTGCCCTTGATGTCCATAAGTCTTCCATCATAATAAGGAAGATCTGTGCTCTTTCATCTTGAGTCCACAGGGATGATGGTTTAAGGCTAGGCAGAGCAGACTTTAGAGGTGCCTGAAGCTCTGCACTAAAATTAAAAATCAAGATTTAAGTTAGAGTAAAAACCCTAGTTTCTCTCTGGCTGAAGTTAACAATCTCTCTGGTTGAATTTTATAATCTTGAAGTATTTAAGACATTGTTCACTTATCAGTCAAAGACAAGCACCAGATCCTACACACCCAACTCACATCCTTGACCTCATTGCTAGGAAGGTCAGCAGATTCCTTATAAGAGGCACTGAAATAAGAGTCACAGAATGTGGGTTCGTCTCCCACTTATGAAGCAAGGTTTCTGGGTCATCCCAAGAAAGGAAGTATTTTGCTGGTCTCCAGTCCCTCATCTTTACTGGGCATCATACTGGAGCTGGCTGGACTTGCAAAGGATGGAGAATGATTTGACCATGATGAGAGGTGGCGGGTGGGTACAAGATGGAGGGAGAAGGGTTGAAAGAGGAGGAGGTGGGAAGAGAGTGGAGAGGGTGAAGGAGAGAAGAGAGAATCAATATATTGACCGGCAGAGAAAAAGATGGTTTCAAGCTCTGAAAGGAGTGTGCCTGTGTTCTTAGTCATTCAGTTGTGTCCCACTCTTTACAACCCCATGGACTGTAGTCTGCCAGGCTCCTCTCTCCATGTAATCTTCCAGGCAAAAATACTGGCATAGGTTGCCATTTCCTACTCCAGGGTTCTACCCGACCTGGGGATAGAATCTGTGTCTCTTGCGTCTCCTACATTAACAGGGGGATTCCACTGTGCCACCTGGGAAGCCCCTGAAAGCAGCAACAGTCACCAACAAAAGCGAGTGAAAGTCACTCAGTCGTATCCAACTCTTTGTGACCCCGTGGAGTATACAGTCCATGGAATTCTCCAGGCCAGAATACTGGGGTGGGTAGCCTTTCCCTTCTCCAGGTGATCTTCCCAACCAGGGATCAAACCCAGGTCTCCCACATTGCAGCCAGATTCTTTACCAGCTGAGCAACAGGGAAAAATGTCCCCACAAAGATCAAGCAGGTGATAAATGAGCAGAACAGATCAGGCGAACACAGAAAAAACAAGAGCACCCATAAAGGGAGGTACGATTATTACACCAATTTTACAAAAGAGGAAACCAAGGCTGAGACAGAAGTGACTCAACTAAGGTGACACCTGGTCAGGTGCTGAGCCGGGATTTGCCAAATTCCAAAGCACACGCTCTTAATTGATGCCCCCTGAGCCACAGTAGTCAACGCTGGAGGCCAAGTGTGACTTTTCTTTGCTGTGTTGGTTCCTGAGTTGGACAATACCCACGTCCCAGTGAAGAAAAATACAAGAGGTCTGGGTCAATTCGATGCATGGCTGAGTCTCTCACACTCTCCTGGATAAATAATAAAGAAAAGAAAAAGTGAAGTCTGCTATTAGTCAGTGCAAACCTCCATTTGCAGACCAGGAACTGGAAGACAGGCATCTTTCAGGCTTCTGTGGGTGGGTAAAGGGAGAAGGCAATGGCAACCCATTCCTGTACTCTTTCCTGGAAAATCCCATGGATGGAGGAGCCTGGTAGGCTGCAGTCCCTGGAGTCACTGTGAGTCGGACACTACTGAGCGGCTTCACTTTCACTTTTCACTTTCATGCATTGGAGAAGGAAATGGCAACCCACTCCAGTGTTCTTGCCTGGAGAATCCCAGGGATGGGGGAGTCTGGTGGGCTGCCGTCTATGGGGTCGAACAGAGTCGGACACGACTGAAGCGACTTAGCAGCAGCAGCAGCAGCAGTGGCTCAGTGGTAAGGAACCTACCTGCCAAAGCAAGAGACTCAGGTTCAATCCCTGGGGCAGGAAGATTCCCCAGAAAAGGAAATGGCAACCCACTCCGGTGTTCTGGCCTGGGAAACCTCATGGACAGAGGAGCCTGGCAAGCTACAATCCATAGTCACAAAAGAGTCAGACATGACTTAACAACTAAAACAACAAAGGGATGAGGAATCTCCTATTTCTGTACTGTGGAGGACCAGCAGAGGGCCCTGTGAGCAGAACCCCCATCAGGGTGAGTGAGAGAGAGACAGGCAGACAGAGAGGGACGACACAACTAAGACAGAAAGAGAATCCGTCTCCTCAAATAAAGGAACAAAGTGACAGCAGGCGGGGGAAGTAGAGGACTTAACTAGAGGACTTTAAACATAACTAGAGGACTTCCCTGGTGGTCAGTGGTTAAGAATCCACCTGTCAATGCAACAGACATGGTTTGGTTCCTGCTCCAGGAAAATCCCACATGCCCCAGAGCAACTAAACCTGTGTGCCACAACTACTGAGCCCACATGCCATAGAGTCCATGCTTTTCAATAAGAGAAGCTGCCACAGTGAGACCACACACGGCAACCAGAGAACGCCCGTGCACAGCAACAAAGACCAGTGCAGCAAAAATAAATAAATAAAATTAATAAAGGTTGTACCAAAAAACCTATTAAAAATAAACACAACTAGAGAGACAGCTAGAGACAGTGAAACACAGGTTGCAAAGCAGAGAACAGGGAAGCTGAGAGACAAGAAAAGATAAAGACAGAATCACAGAAACAAGGCAGAGAAAGAGAGGGAGAGGAAGATATGGAGAGCCCAGAAACGCACAGCAACTCCCAAAGGAGGTGCCATTTTCATGCCCATTTTACAGGATAGAAAACTGAGGCTCAGAGGTATGCCCAAGGCCAACATCTGATAAGCAGTAGAGATGGTCAAGTGCCCAGCTTCAAAGAACCAGCTCTTGGCTAATGCCCCAAACAGCTTGATGGCAATTATCTTCTGAAAGGAAGTGGTTCCTACCTTTCCAGAGGTGGCAGGGCAGGTCAAAAGTGATCACTTTGTTCACATTGGCAAAAGCCTTGCTCTTAGTCAAGGTTAAGAGAAGTGATGGGTTCTCTTGTGCACACCTGTTCTGGTCTCCATCCACATGGCTCCAAAAAGGAGATGCAGCTCAAGACAGATGTTTCTGTCTGTCTGGTCTGTTGAAAAAGCCAGCTAATTTCTGGTTCTGGGTCAAAATGGAACAGTTGAGGAGTCCTTAGAAAAGCCGCTACTCAGACTTCCCTGGTGGTGCTGTGGTTAAGAATCTGCCTGCCAATGCAGGGAACATGGGTTTGATACCTGGTCCAGGAAGATTCCACATGCCTCAGAGCAACTAAGCCTGTGTGCCACAACTATTAATACTGAGCCCATGCTCTAGAGCCTGTGCTCTGCAATAAGAGAATCCACAGCAATGAGAAGCCTGCACACTCCAACTCAAGAGTACTCCTTGCTCACCACAACCACAGAAAGCCCAAGCACAGGCACAACAGCAAAGACCTGGTGCAACCAAGAATAAATAAAGAGAGGCCCCTTCTCTGAGTGGTGAGGAGAAGAAACAGGAGGGAGACAGAACAGCATTCAGACTGATGGACTAAATAAATATTGGCATCCACACCCTACTCTCCGGAATCTGCAAAAGTCGCCTTAATGACAAAAATAAAAGGTGTGGAGACTTACAGATGTGACTCAGTTTAGCATCTTGAGATGGGGATAAGATTATCCTGGAATATCCAGGTGAATCCTGAATACAAGTGGAGATCCTTATTGGAGGGAGGCAGAGGACAGTGTGACACAGAGAGAAGAAGCCAATTAGTTTCCAGGGGCTGCTGAAACCAACCACCAGATGATGCTAACAGAAGCAAACCCTCTCACGATGCTGGAGGGTGAAGGTCCAAAATCAGTGTGACTTGGCCAAAGTCAAGGTCAGCAGGGCACTGCTCCCTCCAGAGGCTCCAGGGGAGAATCCGGGCCTCTGGTCCCCTTGGCTTGTGGCCACATTACCCCCATCCCCACTTCAGTGTTCACCTGAGCGGTTCTGCTTATATCCATCACCTGCTTGGTCTTTGGGGGGACATTTTTGTTGGTGATTCCTTCTCCTTTCAGAGTTCAAAATTGTCTTTTTCTCTACTTGTCAACATAGTGATTCTCTTTTCTCTTCCTGCTCCACTCCCATCCCTTCCCCTCCTCTTCCTTTCTCTTTCTTTCTCCCTCTTGCACCACCCCCCCACCCCCAACTTCTCATCATGGTCAAATCACTCTCCATCCTTCGGAAGTCCAACAGGCTCAATCATAAATCGGCAGGACCCACCTGCATTATAGAGGCACAGGACATGAATATGCAAAAGAATCCATCCACGTTGACACTTAGGTGACATTGGGAGTGGAGACTGGTGTGACTGGGGCCACAAGCCAAGGGGCTGGAAGAGGTAAGGATCAGATTCTCCCCTGGAGCCTCTGGAGGGAACATCACACTGCTGACCTTGATTGTGGCCAAGTTCAGGTTGACATTGGACCTTCTACTTCTGTAACTTTGAAAGGATACATTTCTGCAGTTTTGAGTCATCCATTGTATGCATGTGTGCTAAGTCACTTCAGTCATGTCTGGCTCTTTGCGACCCTATGGACGGTAGTCACCAGGCTCCTCTGTCCATGGAATTCTCCAGGCAAGAATGCTGAGTGGGTTGCCATGCCCTCCCCCAGGGGATCTTCCCGACCCAGGGATTGAACTATGTCTCCTGTCTCCTGCATTAGCAGGTGGATTCTTTACCGCTAGCACCACATCAGAAGCCCCATTCATTGTATGGTGATTTGTTATTGTGGCTACGCCACCCAGACAGAGATCGAGAAGACAGCAAACACACAAGCTGAGAGAGACTGGTAAGAGGGAAAGATCCACAAATAAAGAAACAAGAGCAAAAAGAGACTGGGAGAAAATGTTGACAACATCTAAGTTTAAACGTGGATGGATTCTGCATTTTTATGCTCCCAGCTTCCATAATTCAGGTGGTCCTGCCAACTCACATACCCCAGCACCAACAATGAATAATAAGTGTGTAAGTGTTTATTTCTAATTCCTCTCCAGTTCCTGAATCTATTAGCAGTTCAGTCAAGCTGTGCCTAATTACATCTGTAACGGGTTAATACAAGCGTCTTTGTTGACTGAAGGAATCTTCTTATCGAGCTTAGGCCAAATTAAAATTTAATATGACACCAAGTTGCCACCAAACTAGCATGCAAATATCAGTCATTTAATTAACACCCAAACCTGATTAGACAGAGCTGCTGAGAGAAATATTCCATAGGACAAGCCGACGATGCAGGGTCACAACAATGACCTCATTGAAGGTGAGTGAGCACTGTTGTAAGGATCTAGCATCTGGTCCCCGGTGGGTTCAGTCATAGGGAGATGTAGCTGGGTCTGTGGCTGGTTCCCATCCCCTGGACAAGTCCTGTTTCCGGGTGTCTGAACAGGAGATGGGAAGAAAGAGGGAGCCGGAGAGGGAGATGGTGCTAGAAACAGACATAGAGGGGACTTCCCTGGTGGGCCCGTGGTTAAGAATTCACCTTCCAATGCAAGGGATGCAGATTTGATCCCTGGTTGGAGAACTAAGATCCCACATGCGACAGGGCAATGAAGCTCACACGCTGCAACTAGAGAAGGCCACACACTGTAACAAGGACCCAGCACAGCCTCCCTCGAGAAAGAAACAGACAGAGAATGAGAGAGAGAAATGTAGAGTGAGGACCAAATGCTTAAATAGAGTCAGAGACAGAAAAGCAGGAAGGCAGACAGGAAGACATCAAGAAGGAGGACAGAACATACAGCGGAAGATAGAGTCGACAGAAAGAGGAAGACTGAGGGAGCCAGACTGCTTTCTACAGAGAGTTAATCCAGGAGAGAAGAGAGTTAAGGACACAGAGAGAAATAAAAACCAACAGAACGAGGTGATGGCAAGACAGATCACGAGATGCAGAGAGCGATTTCCCGGTTGGTCCAGTGGCTAAAAATTTGTTTTCCAATGCATGAGGATGCAGGTTTCATTCCTGGTCTAATTCCTGAACTAAGATCCCACATGTCTCGGCAACTGAGTCTGTGTGCTGCAACTAGAGAAAAGCCTTCATGTCTCAACTAAGACCCAGTGCAGCCAAAAATAAACCAAAAGGGATACAGAAAAAGTAGAGTCAAAGAGATATACACAAGGAGAGGCACATGGACCTCTGACCCAGGGATGCTGTGGTCAGTGCCCTGCAGTGCCCTGGGCTCCTCAGAGGACCACTGGTCCATGCCTGGAGCTTAGTGCCCTGTGACCACTAGCCAAGGCTGAGTCACTTGGCTCCAGCACTGAGAACCCCTCTTCACCCGCCCCCATTTAAACTGCATTTCCAGGGCTTATCAGGTATCTGGCAGGTAATAGATACTCAGCAGACACCTGTTGGGAAGAAAGGAGGAGGAGAAGGAAAGAGAGGAACACAAAGGAAAGGGATTCTCATAAACCCCTGGGAGAGACGACACTTGCCCATCTCGCTTTGTGAAAAAGCTGAGGTTCAGAAAGACTTGATTATCTGCCCCAAAGTCACAGGGCTAGTGAGTCACACACATCCCAATCCTTGGGCAGGTGAGATACACACACTTCCTTCAACCATTCATGTGTCATCAGATTTCTCTCTCTTCCCAGATGCTTCTTCCCAGAATAGCAGTGTGATATGATAACTCAGAACCCAGGTTTTAGGAACAGTCTGCCTGTTTCAAAAGCTACCCATACCAGGGAGAGTCACTTTTCCTAGTCTGTAAAATGGGAATAAGGCTTTCTATAACTCATACTGTTGCCTTGATTAATAGTAATAAGACATTTTGAACATGTCAAGGTACATGTGGCACATAGTTGGTGCTCAATTAAAAGTAACTATTATTACTCACAGGTCTTTGTTCTCCCTAGAAAACTCCTTCCCTGATGGGAAGGATCATTTCAAACATAATTTCAATGTTATCTTTACTTGAAAGCCTTCCCTGATGAAACATTTTCCTCTTGGGAGAATTAGCTCTTTGTCTAAATATATAACCATATCACTCATAAAATACTTCCTCTTAGCATACAGGAACATGGTCAGCTAATATCTCTCAGCTTCACTGTAAAAATCTTGAAGCTAAGTGATGGGTACCTTTTGTATGCCTTATACCTAAAATCAAGGAGAGGGCCCAAAGCACAGATGGTATTTGAGTAACTGTATACAGTGCTTTTTCCAGTAGCCACGTACGGATGCGAGAGTTGGACCATAAAAAAGGTTGAGCGCCAAAGAAAGTTCCTTGAACTGCAAGGAGATCAAACCAGTCAATTCTAAAGGAAACCAATTCTGAATATTCATGGGAAGGATTGATGTCAAAGCTGAAGCTCCCATATTTGGCCACCTGATGTGAAGAGCAGACTCATTAGAAAAGACCCTGATGCTGGGGAAGATTGAGGGCAAGAGGAGAAGGGGATGACAGAGGATGAGATAGTTGGATGGCATCACTGACTCAATGGACATGAGTCTGAGCAAGCTCCGGGAGATGGTGAAGGACAGGGAAGCCTGGCATGCTGCAGTCCATGAGGTCGCAAGGAGTCAGACACGACTGGGTGACTGAACAAAAACTCAATGATAAAAGAGAATTCTACAACACGGACCTACCATACAGCACAGGGAACTCCACTCAGTATTCTGTAATAACCTATATGGGAAAAGAATTTGAGAAAGAATGGGTAGATGTAGATGGATAACTGAACCACTTTGCTATACACCTGAGACTAAAACAACACTGTAAACCAAGTATATCCTACCATAAAATAAAAAATAAATTAAAAAAAATGAACTCTGGGAGGGTGAGGTGGGAGGGGCTGATCTTATGCAGGTGACATGGGTAGTTGGAGGAAGATGGTAGCAATTTCTTGGCTACAGAAGGTCTGAATGTTTACCCCCCTCCCCTTTAACTCTGAGCCTGCCAAAGCCCCCTTCCCCCTCCCCATGTCCCACCTAGAAGCAGACACATCTCAGGAGACATTTTAAAAAACATCTCTGCATAATGGAAAGAAGGTTGTGTTATTATGGGCAAATCTTATGGAAAGTTATTTTTTTCCCCAAAGCCCTTAGAATTGTTATCTTTCAGATAAGGCTAAAAGAAATCAGCAATAAGTCAAATTCTATGAAAATTCTATCTCCTGTTTTACTGACTGCCACCCACTGGAAGCAGATGCTCTCAGAAGGGTGCCTGGTCCAGTCAACCTTCTATTGTATGCTCTGGACATTTAGACACTGGACTGTGTGACTCTGTCCCTATGTGACAATCATTCAACCCTTTATTTTCTTTAGATGAAAGGGCAAGGAGATATGCTGACTGAGCCAGCTTAATCTATAAATTAGATGATTTGCTACATTATGATCATCCAAAGCAATTCTGGAATGCCACTCCAGCTCTTCCGAGTCATACTTCAGGGCACAAATACATATGGATGGACCCACCGGCGACAACGCTATTTCTGATTTCTAGTGTTAAGAGCAAAGCCAGCTCCATCGTTTCTTTGCCAACATCTCAGAGCGTGCAAGTGGGCTCATTTCTCAAGGCTGCGTGAAATGAGACAGAAACGAATCGTCCCTGGCATTTACCTTGTTAGAAAAACACAAAATTGGACTGCCTTCACCTTCACACAGGGAAAATCTTTTTTGTCCTCTGACAAATACCTCAGGAGTTTGGGGAAGCTATCTGGCATCCCATTTGTCTCAACATCTCTTAAACTGAAAAACAATCACAAACTCTAAATTTAATTAGGAATTTGGGATTAACAAATGCACACTAGATAATCAACAAGGACCTACTGTATATCACAGGGAACTATACTCAGTATCTTGTAAAAACCTCTAATGGGAAAGAATCTGAAAGTATATATACACGCATGCACATTTAGTCAGCTGTATCTGACTCTCTTTCGACTCCATAGACTGTACCCTCCAGGCTCCTCTGTCTATGGGATTCTCCAGGCAAGAATACTGGAGCAGGTTGCTATTTCCTCCTCCAGGGAATATTCCTGACCCAGGGATTGAACCTGGGTCTCCTGTGTCTTCCGCATTACAGATGGATTCATTACCTATTGAGCCATTGGGGAAGCCATATTCCTCTCTCCTTTCCAATGCTATCAACATACTGTTCTCAAAAATGAGCCCCTGGGTCTAAAGGGGTCGCAGATATGAGACTGGGCTTTTATGACATTCTGCCCAGGCCACTCAGGGATCATCTATTACCAGAGTTGATGGGGGGATGCTGCCCCTGCCCGCCTCCTCCCGAGATGGAAAGTGAGAATATTTATGGTTGCATGGGAGCAGGAAACCGCAAGCAGATTAGCCATTTCCTTCAGTTTCTGATTCTGGAAATGAACTCCTCTAAATCCAATTTGGAAGACAGGCCTCTGGGGTACCGGTTTTGGATGTTTGATTTGGGCTGATCCTATTATGAGACAGGAAAAAAAATCCATGCTTCTACTTAATAGATTAATTTGAGGAGCAGTTTTCTTTATCAGGAAAGCAGATAGAGAATGGCGGGGGATAGAGACAGTTCCTGAACCAGGGAATTTATATTGTTCAGTGTTCAAGGGGCTTGCTAATGCCAGAGTTGATCTAGTTTCTTTTTTTTTTTTTTTTTGACCCCACCTCCTAAGTGGCGCAGTGGTTAAGAATCTGCCTGCCAGTGCAGGAAATGCAAAAGACACAGTTCAATCCCTGGGTTGAGAAGATCCCCTGGAAGAGGAAATGGCAACCCACTCCAGTATTCTTGCCTGGACAATCCCATGAACAAAGGAACCTGGTGGGCTGTGGCCAATGGGGTCTCAAAGACTTGAACACAACTGTGCGTGCATGCATGCACAGGCTACTTGCAAGATCTTAGTTTCCAGACCAGGGATCGAACCTGGGCCCCCTGTAGCAGAAATGTGGAATCCTAACCACTGGACTGCCAGAGAATTCCTCTAATTTCCACACTGACATGCTGTGATGGAATTTGGAAATGACTTTCATCAGTGCTGTAAATGCTGAAACTCCCATGCCCATCCCAGAAAGCAGAAGGCTTGTGATGTCAGGAGACAAGATGCTGGCTACACCTTGAAACTATTGAGTTGGATGACTGTCTTCACTTGACAGACAGAAGCTCTGAGAAGCTGAGTGTGTCCCTCAAGGATCCCCAGCTAGAAGGAGGGGAGAACTTGGACTCACCACCTGGCCCCGAATTTCCTTCAATGGTTCCTCACTAACTCAGCCACTGAATATCTCAGATTTTTGTGCAATTTCCCAAGACACCTGGGAAATGGTATTCAGAATCCTTGATCAGTTGCTGCTTCATTTTAAAAAAAATTTTTATCGGATACTGGGAAAGATTGAGGGCTAGAGGAAAAGGGGACGACAGAGGATGAGATGGTTGGGTGGCATCACCGACTCAATGGTCATGAGTTTAAGTGAACTCCAGGAATTGGTGATGGACAGGGAGGCCTGGCGTGCTGCGGTTCATGGGGTCGCAAAGAGTCGGACACGACTGAGAGACTGAACTAAACTGACACTGAATAGTTGCTTTACAGTGTTGTGCTCGCTTCTATTGTACAGCAAAGTGAATCAGCTGTGTGTGTGTGTGTGTGTGTTCAATTGCTCGTTGTGTCCAGCTCTTTGCAGTCTCATGGACTGTAGCCCACCAGACTCTTCTGTCCATGGAATTTTCCAGGCAAGAATACTGGAGTGGGTTGCCATTTCCTCCTCTAGGGGATATTCCTGACCCAAGCATTGAAGAGATATATATATATATATATATATATATATATATATATATCCCTTCTTTTTTGGATTTCCTTCCCATTTAGGTCACCATAGGGCATTGAGTAGAGTTCCCCGAGCTATATACAATAAGTTCTCGTTAGTTATCTATTTTATATATAGTAGTATATACGGCAGTTCCTGTCTCCCAATTCATCCCACCCCTCCTTCCTCCCTTGCTGCTTCATTTTGAAATGGAATCTTTACTTAGAAAAATAACCTAATAGCATATGCAGGATGGTAGACCCAGTCCATCACACACAACAGCTGTGATTAATTAATTATTTATATATATTTGGCTGCCCTGGGTCTTCATGGCTGCATGCTGACTTTCTCTAGTGGGGGCTTCTCTCGTTGAGCACAGGCTCAACTGTTGTGGCCCAGGGGCTTAGTTTCCCCAAGGCACTGTGGGATCTTCCCAGACAGAGATCAAAGCTATGTCTCCTGCCTTGGCAGGTGGATTCTTAACCACTGGACCACCAGGGAAGTCCCACGATTAGTTTTTTGACCCAAGGAAGTCTGGCATGTGTCTGTGACAGGCACTGTACCTTCCTTTCCACACCGTGTCCTGACTCTGAGACCCCCTTTGCACCCGCAATTC
This sequence comes from Bos javanicus, assembly GCF_032452875.1. Taxonomy (NCBI): domain Eukaryota; kingdom Metazoa; phylum Chordata; class Mammalia; order Artiodactyla; family Bovidae; genus Bos; species Bos javanicus. The sequence continues at coordinate 49,907,164 of NC_083884.1, forward strand.
TCACAACCACCCTGGGAAGTGAGAAGGGAGAGATTACTGCACATAAGAGACCTGGAACTGAGACAGGGAGGTCAGCTGGCCCGGCCAAGGTCATGCCTGAAGTTTAACATAGTTCTGCCAGAAGGAGAACCTGAGTCCCTGTCTCTTCTTTCCTCTGGGAATTTCTCTCTCTCTTTCTATAAACAGGAAATTATATGAGCCTCACCGGCACACCTCCACCTGCAGTTCAGTACTCAGCAGGGAACAGATTTTGAGATCCACACCCTTGGCCTCGACCTTTCACTAAGTGATTTCCTTAAAGTTGTTATTGATTTTACTATGAGGACTAATTCCAGCTCTTCTGTTATGTTACTGTGATGATTAAATATAAAAATCTATAGAAATCATTTAAACACACAAAACACAGCCCTCCTCTGAACTGTTGCATTTGCTGTTCCCCTGCCTGGAACTGCTCCCCTCTGGCCCCCCATCCAGTCTTTGCCAACTTGGCCCCTTCTTTGCTGTGGGATTCAGACACCCCTCCTGAGGTCAGGAGTCTCCCTGAGCAGCCCTTTTCTCTAAAGTAGCCCCACCCACTCCAGCCTTTGATCCCATTACCTGGTATTGTTTTCTTTCTGACATGTGTCACCGACTATGGGTTCAGGAGCTTTCCAGGTGGAATCCATCCATATCCAGTGGGCAGGGAGAGACTGATGGAAGAGGTAGCCACTCCAGATGGACAGGTGGCGGTTTAACTAGCAGGTAACTTCCTCCAGGGCTGGTCTTCAGTGCCCAGGGACCAGGTCTTCACCTCCCCTCTGCCAGCCTGTGGCATCTGAGAGTTTATAGAGAGGCCTTCCTGGGGTTCAGTCACCCTCAGCATCCCAGGTCATTATTCCTGCTCTCTTGAGGTGCATCCTTGAAATGGCTCTCAGGGAAGGGCAAACAGTCCTTCTAACTACTTATCTCTGAAAAAAAAAACCACAAAACCTAAACATGCCAGTCAGTTCCCTAGAGATTGTATTACATCAATGGCCGCCATCTGAATTATGGAAGAATGAGCAGGCTTTCCTGTTTCTTAGGTATAATGTATATATCCCAGTCTTTCTGTCTACAAAAGCAAATTCAATATAATGGATTACCTTCTCCGCCAATGAAATCTAGTCACAGAGGGCCATCCCACGCCAGTCTTCACACAGCTGATTTCATGCCTCTGGAGAAGCATAAACCGTGTTCTTTGTCTGAATGTCAGTTTCACCTCAGCATAGTTTCTGGTTCTGTCTGTCAGCTTCACAGATTTCATGTTTCAACTCTCCATTCACTTGTCACCTCTCTTGAGTGGAGGAGGGTACAGGGCCGACTCCTATTAGAGACGGCAGAGCAGACTAAAAGAAGTGATCAGAGCTGACCCCCAAGGTCACCTAGTGGGTCCCCACATCCTATGTCAGCCCTTGATGCTATGTCTAGAGAGGAGACAGACCCTGGAAGACGGGTTAGTAAGACACACCCTGAAGAGGAAGGGGGATGGTTGGATTGACCAGGTCACAGCTGGAACCAGTCACCTGCAGACTCAGGGCATCCTAGGACCCAGTACCCACAGGTCCCCCGTGCCCTGAAGGCTACTCTGATGAGGGCCTTTTATTAATATTAGTGGCCTCATCCTTTCCACACTCTCCCACCCCCAGCTCTTATCTTGCCTGGATCTTACAAAAACATGGCTGATGCTTGTACAGAAGGGGAAGTCAACCAAGTGGAGACTGGTGTGGGGTGACCCTCTGTGACGGTAACCCATCATTTCGATCCACTTTTGTAGACAGAGAAACTGAGATACATACATTATACCTAATAAATAGGAAAACCTGTTCATTCTCTCATAATTCAATGGTGGTCATTGATTTAATACAATCTCTAGTCATCACTGTGGCCTCTGTTCAAATACATCAGACCCTTTCCATGCCTCTCCTCCCCCACTTCCCCGCTCAGTGGGAACCAGACACTTTGCCTCCACAACTGTGAGTCTCTCCCCTTCTACCCTTGGCTGCTTCCGGCAGCACTTCCCAGTCTCTGAGGTCACCTGTTCACTGGCTTGTCAGGGTGGGTCTCCCATTCCACACTGGGAACTCCACGAGCGTGAGTCCTGGCCCTCCTGGCTTAGTACTGTGTCCAGAGGGCCCAATACAGAGCCTTGACTCAGTAGGTGCTCGGTTAATGCTAATTGAAGAAGTAAGCAAGTCTGAGTTAATACAAAGCAAACTGTCATTCCCACCTCTGCAGATACCTCCTTAGGCAGATCAACTGATTGCTGTCTTTAAAATAGTGACTCTTTCAACACTTAATGGCTTAAATAGTATAGGGCTGACCCTGTCTTCTGCCTTCCTGGTACCTTATCTACCCACCTTCTTGGCAGCAGAGCTCCATTTGATCCGATAGCATGTGAATGTCCTTGATCTCAGGAAAATTACTCCCTTCTGTAGCTCAAAACATCAATCATAATTGGTGTCAGCCAACAAGGGTAACCTCGGTCCTCCAGGGCAATGATCTGCTGGAAGTCAGGCTCAGCTCTGGCCAATGATATACAATCAGAAGTCTTATGGAATGCCTTTGCCTTCCTGAAAGAAAATAATAATAGTAACAATAATAGTGATCACTGTGTACTGAAAGTGAAAGTGTTATTCGCTCAGTCTTGTCTGACTCTTGCAACCCATGGACTGTAGCCCACCAGGCTCCTGTCCATGGATTTCTCCAAGGCCAGAATACTGGAGAGGGTTGCCATTTCCTCCTCCAGGGGATCTTCCTGACCCAGGGATTGAACCCATGTCTCCTGTATTACAGGCGAATTTTTTACTCACTGAGCCACCTGGGAACTTATAGACAAAAGCATTCCTAATCAGCACAGGCTGGCTAAAGACAAGGATAAAAAATACTATGAGCCATCCCTCCCAGTGACTTAGTAAAGCCAAGGTCAGGAAAAATAAACAAGAAGGATGAATGGGATATTAGCACTCTGGAAAAGGGGGTTAGAGGAGAGATAGGGAAGAGAGAAGGTGGAAGAAACATTAGTTGACCTGAAAAGCTCATTCTGCAATTCTGTTAGGAAGGATAGGGCTAGAATAAATGTATGGTGAGATACAGTGAATATCTGATGTAATAGCACACTGGGTGGTACAGCCTCTTCATTGGAAATTAAAAGTGGACTTTCATGTATGTAAATTAAGCTTCTAAACCTTTCTCCACAAATCCAGGTACACTCTTGAGAGCCGAGAATCACAGCCGCTGCGTGCCTTTGTTTGAAGGATCCCTCTAAATCTTCCTAATGTTTTGAATTGCATGGCACTTTATCTCATGTCTGAGTCTTCATCTCTTTCATCCCTCCCCTCAGAACTTCTCCAGGCATCCCTAAGTTGAAAGAAATAGGCAAAGAGAATCGTCTCTCTGCTTTAAAAGTTACCACTTTATTCACCCTCGATCGATTTCTCAGCATGAATTATAATTCATAAAATGATTCCTCACTCTTTATCTCAGCTGCTATCACCCCTGCTGTGTAATTCTTCAAAGGACTGTGCTAATTGCTTTTTTCCTCTCCTCTTCTCTAAAATTGAAAAGAAACAGTCTCCACAATACAGGTGCACTTTCTTCCTAATTTCTAACAGCAAGCGTCTCAAGAACCTGCAGGTAGATGGGACTTGGGTCAGATTTTGATGGTCTTCTCATCTTCAATGGCAGCGCTGCTGCACTGGCTTTTTAAAGTCGCACATGCAGATGTCCAGGATAGTTGAAGGTCAATGACACCAATAACAACAACAACAAAAAGGATGTGTGTCTGGTGGCTCAGATGGTAAGGAATTTGCCTGCAATGCAGAAGACCCAGGTTCAATCCCTGGGTTGGACAGATGCCCCAGAGAAGGGAATGGCAACCACTCCAGTATTCTTGCCTGGAGAATTCCATGGACAGAACCTGGAGGGCTATAGTCCACGGGGTCGCAGAGTTGGATGCAACTAAGCAACTAACACTTTCACTTCTAAGTGATGACGGAGAGCATTTCAGCTCCCTGATCAGAACTAGAAATCCTGGGGAAGAAAGAACAGTGACTTTATCTCATCCAGTCTCCTTCCTTTACAAAGAGTGTGCACTTCTCTGAGGCTTTGGGGATCCCTGCACAGTGTCACCCAGGGATCTGTCTCTGAGCCTTTGAGGATGGCTGATGGACACTCACTCACGATGGACAGACACCATAGAAGCAGGTAAGCCTGAGCTCAGACCTGAAGACACAGAGTCCTCACCACCGCTGTTATCCTCGGGCACACAGTTTACTATAGACATGTTGTCTTCAAAGCATAACTTGCCTGGGCTTCCCTGGTGGCTCAGTGGTAAAGAATCTGCCTACCAATGCAGGAGACACGGGTTCAATCCCTGGTCCAGGAAGATGCCACATGCTAAGCCCAGTAGCCTGTGCTCTTGAGCCTGGGAACCGCGACTACTGAAGCCCACACTCTAGAGCCCGTGTTCCATCACAAGAGAAGCCACCACAATGGGAAGCCCGCGCACTTCAACTAGAGAGTAGTCCCCACTCACAGCAACTAGAGAAAAGCAGCAATGAAGACCCAGCAAACCAATAAACAAATACAGTTATTTTTAAAAAATGACTCCCTTGATACTTTTCTTTAAGCCAACTCAAGCCTAACTTCCCAGACGAACTGAACCTGTTGTAAGTTTCTAAGAATTAAAAGTCTAAGTCAGAATTCTAAGTCTGATGGGTTAGCTTCATTTTGTTTTTTTTTTTTCTAATGTATTTACATGATAGGAATATACACATATGTGGTATACACACACGTATCAATACACTTTCACACACAAACACATATACACCCTCCCTGTGCACTACTTAGCTTATTTTTTTTTACTTTGTGTGTGTGTGTTTATTATTTTTATTTTTTGGCCACATGGCACGGGTTGCGGGATCTTAGTTCCCTGACTATGCATTGAACCCGAGCCACAGCCATGAAAGCATGGAATCTTAACCATGGATCACCAAGGAATTCCCAAACCACTGCTTCAAGTTGAAAAGTCACCATTACTTAACTCCAGTTGAATCTAAATTTTCAACATATGTAAGTAAAATGAAACTAAAAGCTTAGTAGGGTACTAGCCACAACACAGCAAGTGAGCAAAGGAAAGACACACAAAATCTGTCTCTCAAATCAGCACATAAGACCGGCCCTCCTGTCAGTGTTTCCTCTGGGTCTTTTAGGTTAAGGTTACTGAATGATCCAGCGTGTCTGGAAGATTCTAAAAGGCATATCCCATGCGGTATAGACAGCTGAAATCCACTTCCAAGGAAAGGATGGCTTGCATTTTCCCCAGCTTCTTTTCACAACTTCTGGTCTGTTGCTCAGTTGTGTCTGACTCTTTGCAACCCCCATGGACTGCAGCACGCCAGGCTTTCCTATCCTTCACTGTCTCCTGGAGTTTGTTCAAACTTCTGTCCATTGAGTCAATGACACCAACCATCTCATCCTCTGCCCCCGCTTCTCTTCTTGCCCTCAATCTTTCCCAGTGTCAGGGTCTTTTCCAATGAGTCGGCTCTTTGCATCAGGTGGCCAAAGTATTGGAGCTTCAGCTTTAGTTTCAGCATCAGTCCTTCCAATGCATGTTGAGGGTTGATCTCCTTTAGGATTGACTGGTTTGATCTCCTTGCTCTTCACAATAGAAAAGGAATAAACACAAGTTCTACCTGTTAGTGATGCAAGGGAAAAAAGAACATCACCATGCCACCCTTACCTTACACTGCAGACTGTGAGAGGGACAATAAGGGGTGGGTGGGACTCTGGGGTCCCTCAACTGGAGAGGCACAGAGCCTCTTAGGCAATAATTAAAGAGGTCAACCTCAAAACAACCGGGCAGCCAAACCAACCTGCTGCTTGCCATCCCAGGTCACATTGTTTTATCTCCGCTTTGATGGCAACGTGTCACAACAAGCTGCCAAGTATAACTTCTGCAATGGCACCTCTATTTGTAGTTCCTAGAAAATGATTTATTCTTGGAAACTTCCCAGGAGTAACTTTTCTGTCTGCCAAAAGCAACTTAAAAAAATTTTTTTTATTGGTGTATAGTTGATTTACAATGTTGTGTTAGTTTCAGGTGTAGAGCAAAATGAATCACTTATACATACACATATATTCACTGTTTTAAGATTCTTTTCCCATATAGGTCATGACTGAGTGTTCCAAAAGCAACTTTAAAAGGGATCACCAGTCACAATGAATGTAACTGACATAGACTCTCTGGTCTAGTCCAGAATCCTCCAGAGGCTTTGCTCAGATCAACTCAGCATACATGGAGAAACTGTCTCATGGCTGCCCCTCTCCTTTAAAAAATTTTGGCTGCACTGCATGTGGGATCTTAGTTCCCCAATCAGGAATCGAACTGGAGCCCCCTGCACTGGAAGGCAGAGTCTTAACTGCTGGACCACCAGGGAAGTCCCCAGGGCTGCCCTTCAAGAGGTTTCAGCCTTTTCCCTGCCAGCATCACCTCCCACCTGGATGAAAACAGCATCCTCCACAGTAGAACCCCACTTTGTACTCTTCCGGTCCTCGAATCTCCTCGCCACACAGCAACCTGACTTCCAGACTGGACTGTTTCAAGTAAACAGAAGATAAAGTCACTCTTCTGCTCAAAAACCTCCAGTCACTTCCTACTGTTATTGGGGGGGGGGGGGGAAGCTTTTAGGGAAAAAAAAGCAAACTTTTCTATGGTCCTAGGAAGTCCCACACCATTGGGTATCTGCTTGCATCCCTAATCTCATTCTGTTCATTTCTCCGCCTACAAGACCCACTGTCTTGTCCTACTTCCTGAAATAACAGACTCCCTCCTGTCTCTGAGCCCTGGCCCATTCAGTTCCCACAGCAGTGAGCTCTTCTCCCACACTGCCTTGTAATCAACTTGTAGAATGCAGCTTAAAGCCATGTTTCCATTAAAGTGTATTGTTTCAAACTGTCTACTGAAATACATGAACGTCAGCATTTCCTTTTCATCCGTGCAGGGATCTCAAGAAGCAAGAACTTTGCAGAGCAGAACTGCAGTGAATGGCCCCAGAACCTCACTCCCTTCTTAGGGGCAAGGCACCCAGAGCCCACGGCCACCCCGTAACTAGGTCCCTGGGGGCCACATCCTCCCCCATGTATTTAGTTCTTTGGAAGCAAAAGCTGAAGAAAAGACGGGCAACAAAGGAAAGGGAATATAATTGTTCTCCCTGCCACAAATGCAGTGCAATGCCTTCACCAAATGTGCTTATCAAATATTTACCATGTGTCAAATGGTATTATCAGCTTCCCAGGTGGCTCATTGGGAAAGAATCCGCCTGCCAATGCAGGAGATGCAGGTTGGATTCCCTGGGTCAGGAAGGTCCCCTGGAGAAGGAAATGGCAACCAATTCCTGTATTTTCGCCTGTGAAATCCCATGGACAGAGGGGCCTAGTGGGCTACAGTTCATGGGGTCTCAAAGAGTCAGACACAACTTAGCCTCTAAACTACAACAACAGCAAAAATGCTATTTTAAAAACTTTTAGGGAGGTATGCATGATATAAGATAGAATGCATGTATTTAAAATATATTCTGTTTCATAAGTTTTGACCTATATATAAGCCTGGGAGTTTAGGACTGAAATTGAGATAAGGATAAAGAAGCTTACTTACTTGTGCCACTCTGTCATCCCTCCATCCCATCCCTCTCTGGGACCCTCACCCCAATCTGTACACAGCTGCCGATCTGAGTTCTGAAGTTATGGATTTGTCTGCACCATCTATAATCTCATAAAAATGGAATCATTCATCTTCTGCATGACTTCTTCTTTAAAAAAATGTTGCCTGTGCTGGGTCTTCACTGGGGCTCAAGGACTTCTCTAGCTGTGGCCCGCAGGCTTAGCTGCCCTGCAGCATGTGGGACCTCAGCTCCCGGACCAGAGATGGAACTCAGGTGCCCTGCAGTGGAGGGTGGATTCTTAGCCACTGGACTGCCAGGGAAGTCCCTGCATGAAGTGTTTCATTCAGCATAATTATTTTCAGACCCATCCATGTTACAGCATGTATCAGCAAACGTCCTCTCATGGTCTGGTTGCATTTCCCTGCATGAACACCCCACTGCTTGTTTATCTATTCACCTGCTGATGGGCATGTGTGCTTTTTCCGGGTTTTGGCGAGTGCAAACAGGCTGCTATCAATATTCATGAACAAGTTTTTGTATGGATAGCCGATTTCATTTCTCTTAGGTAAATATCTAGAAACAGAAAGACTAGATCATAGGGTAGGTGTACATTTAACTTAAAAAAACAAAACAGCCAGGATGTTTTCCAAAGTGGTGCACTATTTACAAGATATAGAAACAACCAAAATGTCCCACAACAGATGAACGGATAAAGAACATATGGTACATATATACAATGGAATATTATTCAGCCAAAAAAAATGAAATAATGCCATCTGCAGCCACATGATGGACCTAGAGATTATTATACTACGTAAGTATAGAAAAAGACAAATACCACACATCATTGATATGTGTATTCCAAACTACGACACAAATAAACATATCTATGAAACACAACCAGACTCATAGACGTAGAGAACAGACTCATTGCCAAGGTAGGGGTGGGGGTAGGGAAGGGAATAACTGGGAGGTTGGTGTTAGCAGATGTAAGCCAGTATATATAGGACGGATAAACAACAAGGTCTTACTGTGTAGCACAGGGAACTATATTCAATATCCTGTGATAAACCATAATGGAAAAGAATATGAAAAAAATACATATATATATGCATAACTGAATCACTTATTGTACAGCAGAAATTAAACACAACACTGTAACTCAACTAGACTTCAATAACATTTAAAAACACACAAATGGTTGTACCGTTCTATCCTTACCCCAGCAGAAAGTTCCCATCCCTCCCATCCTCACCAACTTGGAATGGTCAATCTTTTCTTAAATTGTAGTCATTCTGAAGGTTGTGGAGTGGTGTCTCACTGTGGCTTTAACATGCATTTTCTTAATGGCTAATGATGTCCAGCATCTTTTTTTCGGGAAAGAGCCAGGTCTCTGGAGATACAAGTTACTTGGTTGTTCAGTTCTTGACCGGGTGAGTGAGGACTAGTCCATTCTCTATGAAACTTGGGAAAAGCAGGATAAGGACCTGGAAATCAGAGGTTAAAATTAAGGGACTTCCCTTGGTGGTCCAGTGGTTAAGAATCCACCTGCAGGGGATACAGACTTGATCCCCGGTCCAGGAACTAAGATCCCACATGTCACAGGGCGACTAAGCAACTAAGCCCTTGCATCACAACTACTGAACCTGCAAGCTGCAATTACTGAAGCCTGTGTGTGCTAGAGCCCATGCTCTACACGCAACTACAGAGTGGCCCCCACTCTCTGCAACTAGAGAAAGCCCACATGCAGCAACAAACACCCAGCAAAGACATACATAAATAGATCATTTTTTAAAATAAAATTGATTAAGGACCTCCAAGGTCTTCATCTAAATAAGATACAGTCTGTGAACTCTCTGCCTTTGAATGCCCAGTGCTGGAGGCAGAAATAAACACTCCGCCTTCAAGATAAAGCAGGTGAGTGAAGCTGGTCTGGGTAGGGTGTGTTGATGTGGTGTGATGATGGAAATGTAGTCGCTGATGCAGATTCTGCTCACCCTATGTCCCTCGTGGCTCAGACAGTAAAGCGTCTGTCTACAATGCGGGAGACATGGGCTCGATCCCTGAGTTGGGAAGATCCCCTGGAGAAGGAAATGGCAATCCACTCCAGGACTATTGCCTGGAAAATCCCATGGACAGAGGATCCTGGTAGGCTATAGCCCATGGGGTCGCAAAGAGTCAGACACGACTGAGCGACTTCACTTATGTCTGGCCTTGACGAGTTCCTTAAACTCTGCCTCAGTGGCAGCACCTGTAAAATGAGCAACCACAGCACAGTGCTTATGAGGTGTCATTATCCCCATGACCGCTGAAGGGCACAGTCCTGTCTGCAGGGAGCTGCAGCTCCCAGGCTTCAGTTGCTTAGTTCCAGGGTGTGTGTATGTGTGCTAAGCCCCTTCAGTCCTGCCCAACTCTTTGTGATGTTATGGACTGCAATCCTCCAGGCTTTTCTGTCCATGGGATTCTCCAGGCAAGAATAATGGAGTGGGTAGACATCCCCTTCCCCAAGGGATCTTCCTGACCCAGGGACTGAACCTAGTTCTCGGCATTGGCAGGCAGATTCTTTACTGTGTGAGCCACCAGGGAAGACTTGTAGCAGAAATATATACAAATCCTGAATCTGTTTCAGGGCTCCTGGCGCCTTCATTCCTTGGCGGGTCAGAGGGGGAGCAGAATCAGGCAAACGGACATCTAACAAGCAGATCACAGGGGCGGTCTTACACACCCAGAGGCAGCTCCCTGCCGAAGCAAGCTTGGTTTTACAAAGCTGCCTCTTCAATGGGAATTTTGAACGGCCCACCAGGGAGCCCCAAATGGGAACTCTGATTGGATGTCAAATCACAAGGTGGCTGCCTGGCTCTCCTGGAAAATTAGACCATGTTCTGTCCCATTAGGTTTCCTACGGCTTGGGCGGCTCATTGCACTGTATAAGTGGCTCCATCTGCAAGCTGCCCACCCCTGGAGAGAGATTGGGCCTCGCAGTCACCATCCGTGAATGAGCTGCCTCATCAGCCAAAGGTAAATATTTTCCAGAAGCAAGATGATTCTAGAGAGATCAGGAAAGGCAGCCAAGTCTGCCCGAAGGTCCTCCACAGCCTTTTTCTGAGTCTTTTTCAAGTTTTCCTGTCCCTTTTCTCTGCTCTCAATTAAAAACAGCAAAGGAGACACAGACGTTAAAAGAATAGACTTTTGGGCTCAATGGGGGAAGGAGAGGGTAGGATGATTTGTGAGAACAGCATTGAAACATATACATTACCATATGTAAACTAGATAACCAGTGTGAGTTTGATGCATGATGCAGGGCACCCAAAGCTGGTGCTCTGTGACAACTTGGAGGGATGGGGTGGGGAGGGAAATGATAGGGGGTTCGGGGTGGAGGGGACACGCACCTATGGCTGATTCATGTTGATGTATAGGAAAAGCAATCACAATATTGTAAAGTAATTATTCCCCAATTTAAAAAAATAAATAAGTAAAAAAGAAACTTTAAAAAAAGGTCATTTGAATTATAAAGGAAAATAAAAGCCTACAGGGACTTCCCTGGTGGTCCAGGGAAGACTGACTAGACTCCCAGTGCAGGGACATGGGTTTGATCCCTGGTTGGGAAACTAAGATCCCATATGCCTGCACAGCATGGCCAATAAATAAATAAAATTTAAAAAGCAGAGATTTTCAGAATGGATTTTTTTAAAAGTCTAGTGCTTGCTTCATCTAATCTTGACTAGGGCACTTCCCTCAAGGGTATCAGAGTTTTTACACATGATCTTTACCTGAGGGGTAAAACCTACAGCAGACTGACTGACCAAAAGTGTCTGCAAAGATACATTCACATTATTTGCTTTGTGTGTTTTTTTTAACTTTATTGAAGTGTAGTTGATTTACAATGTTGCATTAATTTCTGCTGTACAGCAAAGTGACTCAGCTATACATATATATATATATATATATATATATTTGTATTTTTCCATTATTTGTCACAGGATATTGAACATAGTTCTCTGTGCTCTACAGTAGGACCTTGTTGTTTATACACTTTATATCATACTCTGCATCTGTTAACCCCCAAATCCCAATACATCCCTTCCTCCCCTCCCCTCCCTCTTAGCAACCACTACTGCGATTCCCTGGTGACTCAGCGATAAAGAATCTGCCTGCAACATAGGAGACATAAGAGATGCGGGTACGACCCCTGGGTCAGGAAGATGCCCAGAAGAAGGGCATGGCAACCCACTCCAGTATTCTTGCCTGGGAAATCCCAGGGACCGAGGAACCTGGCGGGCTACAGTCCATGGGGTCGCAGAGTCACACAACTGAAATGACTGAGCACACATGCAGTCTAGTGTCTGTGTCTCATTCACATTACCTTAACGTGACCCTAACAGTCTTACTCTCCCAAGGTGAGGTCCACAGTCCCTCCCCTTGACCTTGGACCACAATTGCAGCCTCAATAGAAGTTACACCAAGTGACTGTGGAGGCTTCATCGTAGAAGACCCACTTCATCTTTCAAAGGAGCAAAAGTTCAACTGTGTTATCTGGATTCTTGATCTCCTAATAAATTTGAATAAAAATTAATTCCCCAAATGGACTCACAGACATAGAGAACAGATTTGTGGCTGCCAGTGCAGGGACAGGGGGAGGGGGAGGGTGGGAAAGGAGGAAAGGATTAGGAGTTTGGGGTCAGCAGATACAAACTATTATCTACAGAATGGAGAAATAACAAGATCATTCTGTATAGTACAGGGGACAATATTCAATATCCTGTGATAAAATATCATGAAAAAGGATAAAAAATATTAGAGGTATTGGCAGAACCTTCAAAAATTTGTCATGCCCCATTCTTGCCACAGAAACAGCCAGGATTCTATTACTGGCTGACGAACAGCAGTTTCTCTCTGGATTTGCTTAGCCAGGTCTATTTTTACAATCCACCTTAAGAAACCACACATCCTCAAGGGGGTTCCCAAAACCTTCTGAATCAAATATTTTAGAGTTGGTTTTCCCCTTCTTTTACATTTAGCTGTCTTCTGTCTGCTCTCTGGGATGAATTATTTTGTATTTCTATATTTTTGAGTGTGTGCTAGGAAATGACATAGCATATAAGTCCTGTTATGTGGCCATCACAGCAGCAAGTTGACTGAGATGCTTGCCAGTGGTCCTGTGCTGAGGTAACACATGGATGTGGTTGTCTTGTTTTGAGCATCTTAGAAGTGGGGCTTAGTCTGCAGTAACCAGACAGTGTAAACCAAAGTGTGCTGCTCATTTTAATTTATGCAAAAGCTTAAAGGATCAAATTTCCCCAAGTTTATACTGGAAACCAACAGCCATAGAGCAGCGGACTCTCATGGGGTGACAGTCTCAAACAAAAATGGCCAAAGGGACATCGGGAAACAGACCTGCAAGATTTTGTGTACTGAGAATTCATCAAAGACAAGTTTCAAAGATAAGAACCTATTTGTTGTCCTAATAAATAGAAATTGACCACATTACCTAATGTGACACTTTATTGTTCTTGATCACTGTGAAGATCTATATTTGCAGGCTCATTGGGAATTTGGAAGGTGAAGGTGTCTATCCCTATCAAGAAAGCCAGGATATGACACATCTGGTTTCCACTCCACTCCTCCACTCAATGCAGACACTGCAAATCAATCATAGCACCCAGTATCCACTCCACCCCTGCATTCAAGGCAGACATTGCTAATCAACCCCAGTACAGGACCACACTCTACATCAGGGGACAGATTTGTCTTCAGAAGTCTTCTCACCACAATGCTTCTGAGTGCAACCAATTAGCCTAATGAAACAAAAACCTGTTTTTCATCCTCAAATCAGATCAGACTTTAATGACTGCAATGGGGAGGAAAAATTGGAAATGTGGCTAAATATCCAACCTGGAGTATTATTCAACAGTTTTAAATGTATGAGGAAGAACTACTCCACTGACTCGGAAAGTTAGCCAGGATATCCTGGAGTACACAAACCAATACAGACAGCACACACAACACACACAAGGAGACTCATCCAAGTCTAAAGACAAACAAGCAGGTGCCAGTCTCTCTCCTTTCGCTGCAAGCCCTGGCCTGTGTCACAAAGTGGGAAGCGGGTCGGGGAAGAATTCACACACACGCAGCCAGACATCAGATGTGTCTAATTAGCTGCCTAAGAGCTGGAAAGTGATATTTGGAGGATGCTGCAGGGAGCAAGCCAATACACATTTAAACAGAAGCCTTTGGAGGGGATGTCTGGAGACAGATAAAAGACTGAGCTGTCATCACTGGTCTTAATTGGCAGATCACAGTTCTGACAAATGTGCTGAAGATAACCATTCAGTGCACTGGTCCTGTGGGGGGGTGGGGAGGGTGACTTCATTAACTATGGATCCCAAGATTCTCTCGACAATGGACCACTTTCAATCAGAAAGATGATTGCTCCTCCTTGGTTACTGGCCTCCTTCTCTTGTAACTTTCTGCCACTCTATTTAAAAAAAAAAAACAAACTTGGATTGATTTCCATCTTGACAGCTGTCTTTGGAGTTCTCTTTTTAGGCTGACCCTTTTTCGCAGAAAAAGAGGTTTCTCTTTTCATTTCTACCCTTTCAATGTGATCTGCTTAAAGTACTGTGTTGCTTCATCCAAGGTAAGCTCAGAAACAAAACCATCCCTCCACTTTTGGGCCATTGTGGAGTATTTTCAAATTTTCAAGGATCTAGTCCCCATCTACACTGGGGTAAAGAGTTATTTATCCAAACTTTCCAGTCCCCATCAATCAATGAGGGCAAATTACTGCTATATTCACTTTAAAAGGAATCAAAATAAAAGTCCAGAATGCCCATGTTATTATGTCTGAATTTCCACTCAGTGTTTATTACCTGATCAATATTAACTCAAACTAAGGAAATTTAAGACACTCCCCCCAATAAATCTTGCCCCAAAAAGGAAAAAATAAATTCAGGTCCTAGTAGAAAAAAATATATATGGATTTTACAGAGAAAGATAAATCATGTGGAGTTAAGAGTTACTTATTTTAGCTAAATACTTTTCCAGAATTCTCTCTCAGAAGGCAAGAGAACAGATTAAATAAGAAAGAATATGTACCATAAATCAGAGTAATTACATTATTTCACTACCTTGTTGGCTTAGTTTTCTCCTGACAAGATGTTTAAATTAAGAGGAGATGCTTTTTCACATTTAAAACATTTTATAATACACTCAGCCACTTCTAAATCATAGTAAAATGTATATCATTCTATAAAGAATGATAGCAACTCAGGTTGAATTCTAAGCTCAACGGGCAGTCAGCAGTTCAGACCATTAGGACATAAATTATCGTTTGTGTGTGGATGAAGAGAAATCAGTTCTGGTGGAGAAGATAGTAAATCTGAATTAGAATAATGGCTTCTTGAGTCTGATTATAAGCAGGAGTCTCTTCTGAAATATACTCATCTTTCCACATATGGTAAGTTCCCCTCCACCAACAAGTATAAATTTGGGTGAAGAGGAAGATTAAACTTTATTACGTTCCAGATGAATCATTTCCAAGTCCTAAAACAGTGCATGTAATTAGATTGAATTCTCAGATATTTTCTAATCAACTTGGGGATATTTGTGAGAAAAATCAAGCTTTAAACAGCAGGGGATGCTAAGAAGTAGGTTTCAACTGGCATCCGGACCTGTCCATTAAGCTCTCAATTTTTATAACTATTTTCAAACATTATTCCTTTTGTTTTCTTGTTGTTAGAAAGCTAAATAGGCTCATATTATCATATTTTAAAATTCCATTTTTATTACCACTTTCTCCAAATCTTAACTCAAATGGATTGCTGTTGACATACAAGACAGGCAGATACATGACATTTTTACATTATCAGTCTAAAACCCATAGTTCCATCCAT
Organism: Bos javanicus; assembly: GCF_032452875.1. Lineage (NCBI taxonomy): Eukaryota > Metazoa > Chordata > Mammalia > Artiodactyla > Bovidae > Bos > Bos javanicus. Next base: position 49,922,735 of record NC_083884.1, read on the forward strand.
TTGCCGCAATTTTATACTCAAGATTTATGAAAGCAGTATTGGATAAAGTTTAATTAATGATTAATTATTAAATTAATTAATGCAAATGATATCACAATGCTTTGTAGACCTTTAACTCCAACCATCTGGTTGGCACCAAAAAAAAAAAGAAATGAATTTCTTTTCTTTTCATTATCACAAAGGAATATACTTGGAGAATTAAGATTATTTCTTCAGTTTTTCTTCTTGGTCCAACATCTATTTTAAAAATATGGACTTTTGGCAGTTGGAACCAATTAAAAGAACTAATGTTTAACAGACATAGAAAACAAACTTATAGTTAACAAAGGGGGAAGGGGGGAGAGGGATAAATTGGGAGTTTGGGATTAACAGATACACACTACTACATATAAAATAGATTTTTTAAAAAAGACCTGCTGTATAGCACATGGAGCTATACTCAATAGCTTGTAATAACCTATAATGGAAAAGAATCTGGAAAACAATAGATATATACACGTGTATGACAGAATCACTTTGCTGTATATCTGAAACTAACACTGTAAGTCAACTATACTTAAAAACAAAGAATTCACATTTATTAATTGTAAGCTATGGATCAAATACTGTGCTGGGTATTCTATATACTTATTTAATGAACCTTTCCTCCATACATATCAGATAGGTATGGAAGACATCTCTAAGCTTCCTTATGCACCTCTATCCTTTGGCTTACAACACGGTGATGGACTGCATCCTTATCCTCAGTCTCCATACCTGGAACTTCCCTGGTGATCCAGCGGCTAAGACTCCACACACCCAATGCAGGGGGCCCAGGTTTGATCCCTGGTTGGGGAAACAAGATCCCATGTGCAGTAACTAAAATGAACCTGCATGCTACAAGAACGACTGAAGATACCACATTATGCGACGTAAGATCCCGCACGCTGCAATGGAGATCCAAGATACCATGTGCCGCAACTAAGACCTAGGGCAGCCAAATAAATAAATGAATATTTAAAAATTAAATTAAAAAAATGATCGAATAAGATATTTCTGAAAGAAAAGGCTAAATCTGAACTTTAATTATCTAGAAAGACAGTCTGCTGTGACTTATTCATTCCATGTTGCTAGAGGGAGTTGTTTTATGATTAACTCTCTTTTCCATTAAAACAAAAGTATTAGTTTGTGGAGGGATCATTAAGCTAGTCGTTTAATATGTTTGATGCACATAACAAATAAATGTGTTAGGTTCTATTCCCTTCAGTTAATCCATGAAAATATTACATTTGCTTAAGTTAATTAAGCTTGTTTAATTTTTGCTGCATTTTAATGAGTTCATTTATAAGAAAATAAACTTAAGAGGACAGTGTATATTTCCCGGATCAAAATAAGAAAAACAAAAGGGTTCCAAATTAGAATCCACAGACAACATTCAGAAAATTCTGTTTAAATTAAGCATCTTTTTATTTTTTAAGTGCCTGGTATTTCAACTGATTCCAAGGACTGTTGTTCGGTTGTTTTGTCCAACTCTTTGAGACCCCACGGACTGCAGCACAGAAGGCTTCCCTGTCCTTCACTGTCTCCCAGAGTTCACTCAAACTCATGTCCATTGAGTCAGTGAAGCTATCTTACCATCTTATCCTCTGCTGCCTGCTTCTCCTTTTGCCCTCAATATTTCCCAGCATCAGGGTCTTTTCCAGAGTTGGCTGTTCACATCAGATAGCCAAAGTAGGGTCCAGATTAGTGATTCACATGTCATATCTTCCAAAGCCATGAAATGCTGCTTCAAGTCACCACAGCCTATTCCTCCTTTTCCACTTTCAATAATGATTTATCAGCCTTTGGGTAGGAAAAACTATTCTAGGTGTTTCCTAATGCCCTTCTTCTCATGAAAGAGAGGAGGATCATAATCCCATGAAACCTAGATGCCTCCTGCCAGTGTCTACTAGGCTGTTGTTTAATCTCAGCTCAGCAGAGATCAAGACGATAGTAAAACTCCCTGATGGCATGTAATAATGCAATAAGGTCTACCTATGCTGCTAAGTCTGCTAAGTCGCTTCAGTTGTGTCCGACTCTGTGCGACCCCATAGACGGCAGCCCATCAGGCTCCGCCGTCCCTGGGATTCTCCAGGCAAGAACACTGGAGTGGGTTGCCATTTCCTTCTCCAATGCATGAAAGTGAAAAGTGAAAGGGGAAGTCACTCAGTCGTGTTTGACTCTTAGCGACTCCATGGACTGAAGCCCACCAGGCTCCTCTGTCCATGGGATTTTCCAGGCAAGAGTACTGGAGTGGGGTGCCATTGCCTTCTCTGAAGGTCTACCTATAATGCGTAGCATATCAGAAGGGCTTTATTTTTACAAAGCTCAAGCAGATCTTTGTCCATGAGTGTGTGTGTGCTCAGTCATGTCATACTCTTTGTGACCCCATGGACTGTAGCCCACAAAACTCCTCTGTCCATGGAATTTTCCAGGAAAAGATACTGGAGTGGGTTGCCATTTCCTCTTCCAGGGGATTCTCCCAATCCCGGGATTGAACCGGCATCTCCTGCCTCCCCTTCATTGGCAGACGGATTGTTTACCACTGTACTACCTGAGATGGAAGCCTAAAACAGTGATCCAAATTGTTTTCCAGCTCATTCTCCAACTGTGAATAGAGCAAGAAGAGATAAAAATTGCCTCTGCATTATCCGCCTGACTCAGCCACTGGCCAGTCCCTACAGCTCAACCTCAGCCACAAGGCATGGTTGATTGTGATACTGTTGATTTGTTTAATCCGCAAGTATGTACTGAGCACCAACTATATGCAAGACACTTATCTAGGGTGATCCTTCAGAGAGGATGACTTCAATGATCAGGAAGTTTCTTTGTTTGTTTTTTTAGAGTGAAACAGATAACAATCAAATAAATATACAGCAGGTCAAATGGTAATTAATGCCAAAAAAAAAAAAAAAAGCAAAATAAAGCAGGATAAGGGAACAGAGAGTGAAAACAAGTTGATTTTTCTTAAATTTATTTTTCTGAAGTGCAATTGATTTACAATGTTGTGTTAGTTTCTGCTATACAGCAAAGCTATCAGGTTTTACATTTTTTTTTCATATTCTTTTCCACTATGGTTTATCACAAGATACTGAATATAGTTCACTGTGCTATACAGTAGGATCTTGCCATTAATCCATTCTCTATATAACTGTTCGCATCTGCTAACCCTAAAATCTCAGTCCTTCCCTCCCTCAAAGCAACCATAAGTCTGTTCTCTATGTCTGTGAGTTTGTGTCTGTTTCATAGACAAGGTCATTTGTGTTGTATTTTAGATTCTACATATAAGTTTATTATACAGTATTTGTCTTTCTCTTACTGAAATGGACTGGAATGGGTGAATTTAACTCAGATGACCATTATATCTACTACTGCAGGCAGGAATCCCTCAGAAGAAATGGAGTGCCCAACATGGTCAACAAAAGAGTCCAAAATGCAGTACTTGGATGCAATCTCAAAAATGACAGAATGATCTCTGTTTGTTTCCAAGGCAAACCATTCAATATCACGGTAATCCAAGTCTATGCCCCAACCAGTAATGCTGAAGAAGCTGAAGTTGAACGGTTCTATGAAGACCTACAAGACCTTTTAGAACTAACCCCAAAAAAGATGCCCTTTTCATTATAGGGGACTGGAATGCAAAAGTAGGAAGTCAAGAAACACCTGGAGTAACAGGCAAATTTGGCCTTGGAATACAGAATGAAGCAGGGCAAAGACTAATAGAGTTTTGCCAAGAGAACACGCTGGTCATAGCAAACACCCTCTTCCAACAACATAAGAGAAGGCTCTATACATGGACATCACCAGATGGTCAACACCGAAATCAGACTGACTATATTCTTTGCAACCAAAGATGGAGAAGCTCTATACAGTCAGCAAAAACAAGACTGGGAGCTGACTGTGGCTCAGACCATGAACTCCTTATTGCGAAATTCAGACTTAAATTGAAGAAAGTAGGGAAAACCACTAGACCATTCAGGTATGACCTACATCAAATCCCTTATGATTATACAGTGGAAGTGAGAAATAGATTTAAGGGCCTAGATCTGATAGATAGAGTGTCTGATGAACTATGGAATGAGGTTCGTGACATTGTACAGGAGACAGGGATCAAGACCATTCCCATGGAAAAGAAATGCAAAAAAGCACAATGGCTGTCTGGGGAGGCCTTACAAATAGCTGTGAAAAGAAGAGAAGCGAAAAGCAAAGGAGAAAAGGAAAGATATAAACATCTGAATGGAGAGTTCCAAAGAATAGCAAGAAGAGATAAGAAAGAATTCTTCAGCGATCAATGCAAAGAAATAGAGGAAAACAACAGAATGGGAAAGACTAGGGATCTCTTCAAGAAAATCAGAGATACCAAAGGAATATTTCATGCAAAGATGGGCTTGATAAAGGACAGAAATGGTATGGACCAAACAGAAGCAGAAGATATTAAGAAGAGGTGGCAAGAATACACAGAACTGTACAAAAAAGATCTTCACGACCCAGATAATCATGATGGTCTGATCACTGACCTAGAGCCAGACATCCTGGAATGTGAAGTCAAGTGGGCATTAGAAAGCATCAGTACGAACAAAACTAGTGGAGGTGATGGAATTCCAGTTGAGCTGTTTGAAATCCTGAAAGATGATGCTGTGAAAGTGCTGCACTCAATATGCCAGCAAATTTGGAAAATTCAGCAGTGGCCACAGGACTGGAAAAGGTCAGTTTGCATTCCAATCCCAAAGAAAGGCAATGCCAAAGAATGCTCCAACTACCGCACAATTGTACTCATCTCACACGCTAGTAAAGTAATGCTCAAAATTCTCCAAGCCAGGCTTCAGCAATATGTGAACTGTGAACTTCCTGATGTTCAAGCTGGTTTTAGAAAAGGCAGAGGAACCAGAGATCAAATTGCCAACATCTGCTGGATCATGGAAAAAGCAAGAGAGTTCCAGAAAAGCATCTATTTCTGCTTTATTGACTATGCCAAAGCCTTTGACTGTGTGGATCACAATCAACTGTGGAAAATTCTGAAAGAGATGGGAACACCAGACCACCTGATCTGCCTCTTGAGAAATTTGTATGCAGGTCAGGAAGCAACAGTTAGAACTGGACATGGAACAACAGACTGGTTCCAAATAGGAAAAGAAGTTCATCAGGGCTGTATATTATCACCCTGCTTATTTAACTTATATGCAGAGTACATCATGAGAAATGCTGGGCTGGAAGAAACACAAGCTGGAATCAAGATTGCTGGGAGAAATATCAATAACCTCAGATATGCAGATGACACCACCCTTATGGCAGAAAGTGAAGAGGAACTAAAAAGCCTCTTGATGAAAGTGAAAGTGGAGAGTGAAAAAGGTGGCTTAAAACTCAACATTCAGAAAACGAAGATCATGGCATCCGGTCCCATCACTTCATGGGAAATAGATGGGGAAACAGTGGAAACAGTGTCAGACTTTATTTTTTTGGGCTCCAAAATCACTGAAGATGGTGACTGCAGCCATGAAATTAAAAGACGCTTACTCCTTGGAAGGAAAGTTATGACCAACCTAGATAGCATATTCAAAAGCAGAGACATTACTTTGCCAACAAAGGTTCTTCTAGTCAAAGCTATGGTTTTTCCTGTGGTCATGTATGGATGTGAGAGTTGAACTGTGAAGAAGGCTGAGCGCTGAAGAATTGATGCTTTTGAACTGTGGTGTTGGAGAAGACTCTTGAGAGTCCCTTGGACTGCAAGGAGATCCAACCAGTCCATTCTGAAGGAGATCAGCCCTTGGATTTCTTTGGAAGGAATGATGCTAAAGCTGAAACTCCAGTACTTTGGCCACCTCATGCGAAGAGTTGACTTATTGGAAAAGACTCTGATGCTGGGAGGGATTGGGGTCAGGAGGAGAAGGGGACGACAGAGGATGAGATGGCTGGGTGGTATCACTGACTCGATGGACATGAGTCTGAGTGAACTCCGGGAGTTGGTGATGGACAGGGAGGCCTGGCATGCTGCGATTCATGGGGTCGCAAAGAGTCAGACACGACTGAGCGACTGATCTGATCTGATCTGATCTGACTTACTTCACTTAGTATGATAATCTCAAGGTCCATCCATGTTGCTGCAAATGGCATGATTCCATTGTTTTTTATGACTAAGAGTTATTATTTTCAATTGGGTATTTCAGGAGAGCTTTAACTGAAAAGGTGACAACCAAGGATGAGTACGATGAGAACTGATAATAACCGTAGGGGTCCTTTGTCGGTGTTATATTCACCACATGGCATGCATCAACAAACTTACAATCCTGCAAAGTAGATTCTGTTATTACCTCCTGTTTTAAGGCAAATGCAAAAGTTGCATTGTCTTTTGCACAAGGTCACCTCCATTAGTAACTGGTTGTCGTGTTGCCGAAGCATTTTATTTTTGAATCATGGATTAAAAGGAGCAACACATTTACTGGGCTCCAGGATATGAAGTGATGGCAACCTGACTCTGACTTTCTTGTTGATTGTTCTGGAGTGGGCTGAGTTGAACTGGCCATCATCACTGATTGATATATTTCTAGATAGCAGGTGGACCCATCATAGCATCATGCATTCCTTCATAGAGGCAATGACTTATCTGATCAACATGTGAAATATGTACTAGCTGCCTTACTCTAAGTATCTTTATCAATGTCGATTTTATCAGTACTGCCTAGAAGTGCTGGGGCATTATGCCATCATACTGTTACTGACCAGGGTTCTTGGCCTTCCCCAATCAATAGGAATTGACTAGAGGCCAGACAGAAATTCAGCCAAAGCTTTACTGGGGGTCCCTGCTACACAGGGGGAGCCAGAACAAGTAACAGGTTCCATTGCTTGCTCACTCCCTGAGGGTGGACTAGCTTGTTCCTTACACTGGGTGAGGGTAGGGGTGTGTCCAGAGGAGAGCATGGCAGCCCATTCCAGTATTCTTGTCTGGAAAATCCCCCTGGACAGAGGAGCCTGGCAGGCTGCAGTCCATGGGGTTGCAAAGAGTCGGACACGACTGAGCAACTAAGCACTGAACAGCACAGGGGTACGCCCATGGGTCTGGCCAGAGGGATGGCTTAGGTGGTTTGCCGTCCCCTTAGGTGGTGTTGAGGACAGGGGGCATGCTCTCTACCATGCTTTTGCTCCAGGCTCTTCAAAATAGCAGTAGTGTTTTTGGTTTTGGGGGGGTAGGGTTTGGTCTCTTTGTATATTTCATCCATAATTTCCCCCAACTGCACATCCACACAGTTATTTTTAGTCTCATACCGTTTCTTTGTATTTTGTTGCTGGAGGAAAAGAGTGTCCAGCTACAAGCAAAAGGTCCCAGGTCCCAGCCTATCACAACCCCTTGCTGTAAATACTAGATGAATGACCATTTTAAATCTGACATACTTCCTGGGCAATTGCTGGTAACTGGGAAGGAATCAGGATACATGGATGTGTAAGGTTTGAGCAGCAGCGTTTTCTTCTTCCTCTATGCTTTAGAGAGTGCTTGCTTAGTCGCTCAGTCCTATCCTACTCTTTTCGACCCTTTGGATTGTAGCCTACCAGGCTCCTCTGTCCATGGAATTTTGGGGGCACAAATACTGGAGTATTTCCTCCTCCAGGGGATCTTCCCAACTAGGGATGGAACACCTGTCTCCCATGTCTCCTGCATTGTAGGCAGATTCTTTACCTCTATGCTTTAGTGTCTGGTGGCTAATCACATTAGAAAACTGGCTGGGAAAGAGGTATGTGTTAGATTGGGAATGGTGAAAACAAATTGCAGAAATCTAGGAAGGAGTCATAAGCAATTTAATTAATTAGACCCATTCAATTCATTAGGAAATTGTCTGAATGAAAGCTTAATCTAGATAAGGACAATTAAACCCAACCCATGACAATGAAGAAAACAGGATGCTAAAGGAGGAACACAGTTCTGAAATTTCTATAAGAGGAGAAATGGCTGAAATATATAATTGAAGATATTTTAAGACATCAATAAGTTTCTATCTCAAGGCTCCCTGTGCCATTCTGTCTGCCTGGAATGTTCCCACTCCAAATTTTCCATTCCTCACTTCCCTGGTGGCTCAGTGGTAAAGAATCCATGCGCAATGCAGGAGACTTGGATTCGATCCCTGGGTTGGAAAGATCCCTTGGAGAAGGAAATGGCAACCCACTCCAGTATTCTTGCCTGGGAAATCCCATAGACAGAGAAGGGGGGTCCATGGGGTCGAAAAAGAGTCAGACACAACTTGAGCGACTAAACGACTTATAATTCAAATTGCCACTCAAATGTTACCACTCTCAGAGGTACTTTCCCGATCCCTCCTCTCAAAGTCACAACTCCCACCTCAATTATATCTTCTGATTGTATTTGCATCAAATTAACCTTTGCTTAATTATTCATTTATTCATTCACCTATGTGCTTTTTGTCTTTGCTGCTAGAATGTAAGCTCCAAGAAATTAAGAATCTAGTCTACCCACATGGGCTGCTCTTTTCCTAATGCCTAGAAAAGCACTTGTACATAGGAGTTACCCAATAAATGAATGCCTCATTACTTTATAAGTGAACAAGTTGAAGAAAAGGAATGTTAAATATCTGTCTAAGGTCATGTTGTAATTGTTGTTGTTTAGCTGTTTGTTTAGTTGTTAAGTCATGTCTGACTCTTTGTGACCCCATGGAATATAGCTCCCCAGGTGCCCCTGTCCATGAGATTTTTCAGGCAAGAATACTAGAGTGCTTTGCCATTTCTTCTCCAGGGGATCTTCCCAACCCAGGGATCAAACCTGCATCTCCTGCATTGCAGGCAGATTTTTTACCACGGCACCACTTGGGAAATTCCATGTTATAATAGGGAAGAACAAATTTGACTCCGTAGTAGATCTATTTCTTTTACTTTACCTTTGTATTTTATTGCTTTTGCTATAAGAATGTTGCCTAGAGCCTGAAATACACAGGATCCTCAAGGCTCTGACCTTAAAGGTATAGCACTTTTCCATTCATACAGGGATAAAAAGTTGCAGAATGGAGAATAATATTACTGTTGGAGGTTTACAGGAGCATCATCACCTGACCTACATAGACAACTGCAAGAACAAAGGATTCCTACACCAAGAAGTTGCAGCAACCAACCATGCCCCTCCTTTATCCTGCCTTTAAAATGCTTTGCTAAAACCCTTCAGGGAATTTGGGGTTTGGGGGGCTTAGAACTACCACTTGTCTCTTTGCATGGCCCTACAATAATATTTCTCTGCTCCAAACTCCAATGTTTTGGTAGTATTTGGTAACACTGTTGATACCCTGAGGCAGAGTTCGGTCTCAAATGTTAAGACCCTTAACTATTGGTGGATTCAGCTTTCCAGACTCCTGGTGAAAAAATTCCTAATACATGGATGTTTCATGGTGGATATTAAACTGAACACTGATGCCTTGGAGATACGTGATTTGTTGTTGTTGTTGTTGTTGCTTTCTTTTGTTTGCACAATCAAGTCTTGTCACCCAGGAAAGTTGAGCATGGAAACTTTTCTGAAACACACACATTTCACCTCCAGAAGGAAATCAGATGTTTTTCTTCCACAGATGACATGAGCAATTTAGAAAATAATTTGCAGCATGAAGGCATTTCACAGTAATGCCAATAAGATTGAACAAATCTCATTAATATAAGATATACTTACTTGGAAATTACCCCAATTCTATTTCACAATGAAACTATTGTAATTAAGTCACAGTGTGTCTCTGTTATTTAGGAAAATAAGCAATTACACTCTGCATCCTTGAGACCTACTGCTAATTGGGTTTCATTGAGCTTATACTTCTGCAGTGCTGTCTGGAACTAAATCTGATCATCTGATATCCAGGACCCAGCTCAGGGCAATGGACTGCCTCATACAAAAGCTTTGTTAGTGCCTCAGCAACCCTGCCTGATCAACTGAAGGTCACACAGCAAGCTGACTGCTGGCCTAGACTCACAGTGTCTTTGATTATGAAACACACAAGGATATTCATTCAGCAGACAGTGACTGAGGACATTCCAGGCCTGTGAGAAACATGGGCCATACTATGGAGCTTGCTACATAAGCAAATTACAAAGAGCTGAAAAATATCTATTTCTGCTTATTGACTATGCCAAAGCCTTTGACTGTGTGGATCACAATCAACTGTGGAAAATTCTGAAAGAGATGGGAACACCAGACCACCTGACCTGCCTCTTGAGAAATTTGTATGCAGGTCAGGAAGCAACAGTTAGAACTGGACATGGAACAACAGACTGGTTCCAAATAGGAAAAGGAGTATGTCAAGGCTGTATATTGTCACCCTGCTTATTTAACTTATATGCAGAGTACATCATGAGACATGCTGGACTGGAAGAAGCACAAGCTGCAATCAAGATTGCCAGGAGAACTATCAATAACCTCAGATATGCAGATGACAGCACCTTTATGGCAGAAAGTGAAGAGGAACTAAAAAGCCTCTTGATGAAGGTGAAAGAGGAGAGTGAAAAAGTTGGCTTAAAACTCAACATTCAGAAAACGAAGATCATGGCATCTGGTCCCATCACTTCATGGGAAATAGATGGGGAAACAGTGGAAACAGTGTCAGACTTTATTTTTTTGGGCTCCGAAATCACTGCAAATGGTGACTGCAGCCATGAAATTAAAAGACGCTTACTCCTTGAAAGAAAAGTTATGACCAACCTAGATAGCATATTCAAAAGCAGAGACATTACTCTGCCCACAAAGGTTCGTCTAGTCAAGGCTATGGTTTTTCCTGTGGTCATGTATGGATGTGAGAGTTGGACTGTGAAGAAGGCTGAGTGCCGAAGAATTGATGCCTTTGAACTGTGGTGTTGGAGAAGACTCTTGAGTCCCTTGGTCTGCAAGGAGATCCAACCAGTCCATTCTGAAGGAGATCAGCCCTGGGATTTCTTTGAAGGGAATGATGCTGAAGCTGAAACTCCAGTACTTTGGCCACCTCATGCGAAGAGTTGACTCATTGGAAAAGACTCTGATGCTGGGAGGGATTGGGGGCAAGAGGAGAAGGGGACGACAGAGAATGAGATGGCTGTATGGCATCACTGACTCGATGGATGTGAGTCTGAGTGAACTCCGGGAGTTGGTGATGGACAGGGAGGCCTGGCGTGCTGAGATTCATGGGGTCGCAAAGAGTTGGACACGACTGAGCGACTGAACTGAACTGAACTCAGAGAGTTAACTTAGGCAGGGAGTCTAGGGCACTTAAAGGAGGAGGTGAACATTCTAGCTCATGCTGTCCTTAAGCCTTGTGCAACAATGTATCTTACCTGAAAACTGGCTTTTCTTTAGGTCCAGAGCTTATAATTACACAGCCAGTGTCTTGCTCATGGAAATGCTTTTCTTGGGCTATATGTTACTGATTAAAATTGTAACAAATCTTGTCTGGGAATCTGTTTCTCAGGACTTGTACCCCTGATTGCACAGCAATAGTATATCTTGCCCAGAGACATTGCCCAGACATTGCCTGGAACCCATTCTCCCTGGCTAATCTTGTGCTGAAGTTATCTCAGGAAGCATGCCTTGGGAAATGGTCAGGTGAAACTCTTACAACCTTGAGGTATTGTTTTTACCTATTCTCAGCAGCCAGGTCAGAAGCATATAATGCCCTGCTTAAGCTAGTGAGGGTGGGTAATCTTTCTGCCCTTTTCTGATGTCTATGTCAGAAGCTTTCTCTGTCCCTTTACACTTTAAGAACACTTTGCTATACAATCTGAGTAACAGATCCATCTTTGGTCCTAGAGTTAAATTTTCTCCTTCAGAGACCGTGAAGACCAGCACTGTTCACTCTATGCATAAGCTATCAGAACCTTCAAATCAACTTAAAGATGCACCAGTATCACAAAATAGGTTATTTGAGGGCTGAAAAGAAGAATTTCACTCCAGTATTCAAGGCATGCTTGCCCTTTGTGTGCCCTATCTGTAATTACTGAAAAAGAAAAGTTTTGATTTATTCTGAGTATGTACTAACCTGGTTGAATGAAAACTTAGAGCTTCTGGAGTCTCACCTTTCCCCTACAAGGAAATACAAGAAAACCCTCAGAACGCCGAACAAAAGAAGATCCTAATATTATCTCAATGCTTTGATCCGTGTGAATTTATTATGTGAGTTAACGAATTGCCCCTGTGCATTAAGCCAGTTTTAACTGAGTTTCTCTCATTTGCAGTCTTAAATAATATATTAATAAAGCTAGAGAATAATGTAAGGTATGCATAAATTGTTTCTAAAATATGTTGTATGTGGAGTAAAGGATAAAGTATTGAAGAGAAGGTAAAGATCAATGTGGGTGTATCAGTTAGCTGTGGCTAAATAACAAATAACTCTAGCAATCTGACATAAATAAGCATCTAAGATCATGCTCCCTGGTCTTCATATTAGCTATAGCAGCTCTTCAGACTACAGATCTGTGCATCTGTGGGTCAGCTAAAGACGCACATATATGTTGACCTGGTTTTTTCACTCTTAGAAATACTCAGGTGTATCCAAGGTAACAGGGACAACAATATTCATGTAAAGAACAACCCCACTGCCAAGCTCTCTGGATGTATCTAGTCCCCAAACAAGGAGCCTGTTAGTGTGACTCTCATTTCCTTTGGCTTGACATTAGCTGTTAGAACACTTTCAAATGTGCTCCTTTTTCTAATCTCTTCTGTCCTTCTTTATAATCACATGATTTTCAAATTCATTTATTCACAGGGCCTCACAATGAGCATTCATTACAATACTATTTAAAAATCAAGACTTTTTCTGCCTTTCTAACCCAATGCACTGGGTTTTTGCACTGAAAAGCTTTTAAAATTCTTATCACAGTATTGCAGGCAGTTTGTAAGTTATATTCTATTAAAATGATTCCACCTAAGGTTGTCACAATTCAGAGATTACAGCTTCTGCAGGATGTTTTTTTAGGAATATATTCATATACTCACTTTGTTAGACACATCCCATGAGTCTGCATTTAACATTTCATCTGATAGCATAATTCAACAAAAAGGATAAAATAAGCAATATTTATTAATATTATGGAATAGATATTATGGGAATATTAGATAGGCACACATTGGCATCCCAAAGCAAACACGTTTCTGTGTTTCTAGCAGCACAAGCAAGGCCAACAAGGTAAAGGGGAGGAAGAGTGTTGAGGGGAAGAGGCATAAAGTGTGAAAACCTGGACTTGCCTGGTGGTCCAGTGGTTAAGAATCCATCTGCCAGTGCAGAAGACGCAGGTTTGATTCCCTGGTCCGGGAAGATCTCACATACCACAGTACAACTAAGCCAGTGCTCCCCAACTACTGGGCCCGCACTCTGGAGCCTGCGAGCCACAACTACTGAGCCCACACAGCACAACTACCAAAGCCTGCACACGCTAGGGCTTGTGCTCTGCAGCAAGAGAAGCCATGGCAGTGAAAAGCCAGGCCTAGAAAGGAGCCCTCAATCGCCGCATCTAGAGAAAGCCCTCTTGCAGCAACAAAGACCCAGGGCAATCAAAAATAGATAAGTAAATAAAAATTTTAAATATATATAGTTTAAAAAAATGTGAGCCCGTCTCCTAATTATATAACTCTGGTTATATATTTACTTTTTCTCATGCAATCTTTTTTATCTCTTCTAAAAGGAATGCAAAATTCATTCTCACAGAAGTAATAAACACCATCTGAGTTGTTCTCTGAGTTTGAAAACATTACTACTTGATAAAATAGTGTAAGAAATACATGCCCTATGATACAGATATCCACAGATATTATAGTTTTTATCCAGACAGAATTTTTTGAGGGTGTAGAGTTGGAAAATCACATTTGGACTTCTCAGGCCCAATATCTGGATCGGTAAGACCACAGTGGCCACCTGGCCACCTCTTGCAAGTATCTTGGTTCGTCCCCAGTACCTTCCCAACTAGAACCCCTCTGCTAATTTCTAATGATTCCCTGGTGACTCGTCAGTAAAGAATCCACCTGGTCAATGCAGAAGCAAGGATTTGATCCCTGGGTTGGGAAGATCCCCTGGAGAAGGAAATGGCAACCCATTCCGGCATTCTTGCCTGGGAAATCCCATGGACAGAGGATCCTGGAGGGCTATATGGTGTCGCAAATAGCTGGACACGACTTAGTGACTGAACTTAGCAACTGAACAACAACAACGATCTTACTCCTTGAAAAAGATCTTCTAAAGCAGACAGACAAGACAGGAGAAGACAAGATTTGGTGGGATCAGCAAAGATACAGCCCTATGGAGCAGAAAAGGAAGCTCCAGCCAATCTCACACGCCACCATTCACTTGCCACTCACAAATCCGTTCATTAGACAAGTATTCGCCAGCACTTCTTTGTGCTTTACATCATACAGCTCAAATATTTTAAGGACTGAAGAAGAGAAAGAAAATTTCAAGACTCTTGTCACAACTACACAGCTTGGTTGTTGGAGCAGGAAAGCAGCCAGAGATGATGCATCAATGAAAATGTGCCACTGTATTCTAACACTTGATCTACAAAACAGATGAGGGACTGGATTTGGCCCCTGGCTGTAGTTTTCTGATTCCTGATCTAAGAAAAAGGAGAGTTTTGCACTTCTTACATAAAGACTCCTGAACAGAAAAGGTGGAGATGAATAAAATTTGTATACAGATGGTGAACCGTGTCCTTTGTCCCCAAAGTGGAAAGGAGGAAGTAAAACACAGAATTATAAATGAGAGTCCTGGAAACTGAGTCAGATCAACAATAGTTTACAAATGAGCACTATAGATTCTGAACTCCATTTGGTTTGAAATGCAATCTTCCTTATGGGAAACGACAACAAAAATTCTACAAGATCCACGGGGCTTATCAGAGTCTTGAAGGTGAGGCCCCTCCCACCCCGAGTCTCTCTACCCGCACCCCGCAAACTGCTTTTATCTCAATCTCAGGTGCCTCCGGGTGGTCCCATATTCCTGGCAAGGAACTAACGCTGTAACCTTGCCTTCCTCCGTAGGCCAACATCGGCTCTTGGGACCCCAGAGTTGTGGAGAAACTGGATTATCTAGGAGCGGTGGAGTGAGACCCCACAGTTGTAGGGATGGAGGTGATGAGATTTCTCTTCAACTTCCATGATGACAGGTTGACTGAACTAGGAGCAGGGCAGGGATCCCTCGTGTGAGGTGAAGTAAAGCGAGAAGTCAGGACACGCCTACCGCAGGACCGCAGTTTGACTGACCCGGGGACAGGGAGTTGAGAGACCATCCACAGAACCCTCCCCTTGACCACGTCCCCTCATCGACCCTGGGGCACCACCTTGAGATGCACGAGCAGGCAAACTGGCCCCAAAGCCCCAGGGCTCCAGAGAGGAGCCATTCATTCAGGGAGGAGGACACGCCCCTGCACCGGCTCCCCTGGGCGAACAACCAGCTCGCCAGAACCCCCGCACAAACTCCAGGTTCAGGTTCCCTCCTCCCAGAAGCACCTGGAGGCCGGATGCTTCCCGAGCCGCCAGTATCAGCGCCACAGCCGCCCGCCCTCGCCTTACCTCTGCTTCTGCTTCTCCCGCCGCCTCCCTGAACCCCAGGGCGTCACTAGCGGTCGAGTCACCGGCCGTGCTGCTTCTGCGATGTCCGCGCCCGACCCAGTCCGCCTCCCGTCGGAAGACCAATTCCCGTACACCCGGACCCCTAGAGCGGTTGCGGGTGACCCCCAGCTCCCAGGAGCCGCTAGACTTCGCGCGCTCTGGACCAGACCGCCCCAGACACGCCCAGACACGCCCAGGTCACGCTCCACCCAACCCACCCAGGCTCCGCCCCCACCCTGCCCTCCCAGGCTCCGCCCCCACCCTGCCCTCCCAGGCTCCGCCCCCACCCTGCCCTCCCAGGCTCCGCCCCCACCCTGCCCTCCCAGGCTCCGCCCCCACCCTGCCCTCCCAGGCTCCGCCCCCACCCTGCCCTCCCAGGCTCCGCCCCCACCCTGCCCTCCCAGGCTCCGCCCCCACTTCGCTTTGGTCCTGTTTCCAGTTCCATTCCACCAGCGACTCCCCATCCTCACCACTTTCGGACCCTACCCAACTACCGACCTCCCACCCACACTCCCCACCTCCAGTCCCCGTTCCATCTCCGGAAATGGCTGTTCGCCACCCCTGTCCCTGTCCTTTACCTCCGCCCGGCCCCGCTGCCCAGGCCCTCCTTACCCACCTGGTAGGGAGGTGAGTACCAAAGCGCAATGTGACTTAACACCCAGATTCTTCCAGGAGAAGATAACCATGCCCTGGAGGACGCCTGGGTGGATGCACTCCTCCTACTGAGAAATTTCATGTGGCCACGCCCTTTTTTCAAGCTCTGAGTCGCAGCCCTAGAGAGCTCTGCCCACATGGTAAGGTGCAGAGCCCTGTGGGGCTCCTGGGTACTGGAGCCTTTCTGTGTCGCCAATTTCTTTGATTATAGGAAATAGCCTTCATTTAGCCTCCATGACCTTGCCTGAGTGCCAATGGGCAGATTTAAGCAGTTGTTAATTAGGGAAGGGAGGGGATGCAAGACCAGGAGAAAGAGTCAAGAGCAGCCTTAGGGCAAACAAAGTCCTGTTTC
Source organism: Bos javanicus (assembly GCF_032452875.1). Lineage (NCBI taxonomy): Eukaryota > Metazoa > Chordata > Mammalia > Artiodactyla > Bovidae > Bos > Bos javanicus. The sequence goes on from NC_083884.1 coordinate 49,939,300, forward strand.
CCTGTGAATGGATACACACAGCAATATCTTCGAGTTTATTTTGCAGACACTGAAACCCCTTCCTGGAGAAAGAAATGCCAACCCACTCCAGTATTCTTGCCTAGAGAATCCTGTGGACAGAGGAGCCTGGTGGGCTGCCATCTATGGGGTCGCACAGAGTCGGACATGACTGAAGCAACTTAGCAGCAGCAGCAGCAGCCGAAACCCGTTTCAGATGGGAGAAGCTAAGCGTTAATGATGTGCTACCCACAAGCATGTAGACCCCAGACAGTTGGTCCTGAAGGTTGATGATGCTGACTCTCACTTCGTCACCAACTCATCAAAAGAGGGTCCATGAGCTGATCACACCCTCTTTGAATAATTACTATAAAACTTGTCACTATCTTCCCCAAGTTGGGAGGCATGGATTTAACGGCATTATCCCTCTGTGTCCCCCTTCACCTGGCAAAACAATAAAACTATCCTTTTCTACTTCATCCAAAACTCTGTCTCCAAGATTTAATCCCATACCTATGTACAGAGAAGCTGAGCATTCTGCATCACAGATACGCAGGGACTCAGACCTGGAGCTGACCCTTCCACCTTCCCGTGGCCCTGAATGCTGGGTGGTCAGCACTCCCTAGCCCCCAACTTTTCGGTGACACCCTGGGAGCAGGAAAAGTGGTAAGATTAAAAGCCCTATGTGGTTTAATATAGAAAAATTTATAGTTACAGGTTTTTTTCTGATTTTGCTTTATTATTACTATTATCATTATTGAGGCAAAACTTATAGAGCATTATTATTAGTTGCAAGTGTACAACACAATAATTTGGTATTTTGTATGTAATGCGTAATGATCACTGCTGTGTCTAGTTGACATATGTCTCCATGCAGAGTTTCAATTGTGTGTGTGATAAGAACTTTCAAGATTTACTCTCTTAGAGTTGCATTTTTATTTTATATTTTATTTTATTTTTTGGCCTTGCCCCATGACTTGCAGTATTTTAGCTCTCCATCCAGGCATTGAACCCAGGCCCTGAGCAGTGATAACTTGGAGTCCTAACCACCAGACTGCCAGGGAATTCCCTATAGTTGCATTTTTAAAAAGGAAAGATCAGATCAGATCAGATCAGTTGCTCAGTCATGTCTGACTCTTTGCGACCCCATGAATCGCAGCACCCCAGGCCTCCCCGTCCATCACCAACTCCCAGAGTTCACTCAGACTCACGTCCATCGAGTCAGTGATGCCATCCAGCCATCTCATCCTCTGTTGTCCCCTTCTCCTCTTGCCCCCAATCCCTCCCAGCATCAGAGTCTTTTCCAATGAGTCAACTCTTCGCATGAGGTGGCCAAAGTACTGGAGTTTCAGCTTTAGCATCCATCATTCCTTCCAAAGACATCCCAGGGCTGATCTCCTTCAGAATGGACTGGTTGGATCTCCTTGCAGTCCAAGGGACTCTAAAGAGTCTTCTCCAACACCACAGTTCAAAGGCATCAATTCTTCGGCACTCAGCTTTCTTCACAGTCCAACTCTCACATCCATACATGACCACAGGAAAAACCATAGCCTTGACTAGACGAACCTCTGTTGGCAAAATAATGTCTCTGCTTTTGAATATGCTATCTAGGTTGTTCATAACTTTCCTTCCAAGGAGTAAGCGTCTTTTAATTTCATGGCTGCAGTCACCATCTGCAGTGAAAAACAAGGTGCAAAAAATAGGGACTCCATGTCACATCTGTACAGATATGTCACAGCAAAAACCTTGAACAGTGGTTCCTCAGGAAGAGAACAGGGATGTAGGGACAGGAGAAAACTTGGTTGGTTAATTCATGCTCTTTCTGTACTGTTTGGTTTATTTTCTTAATATGCTGGTATTGTCTATTCAAAAAAAAAAAAAAAAGGTAAAAAGCAAACAAAAAGCATAAGTCGCTGCTGCCCTGACCTTGTAGTAGTGATGTCTGTGCGGTTAGGCTCCCCTCCCTACCCCAGCCCCACACCCCACCCCCGTGTCTTTTCTCTCTGGTTTTCCCTGTGCTGCTCTATCTTAGAACAATGTTTCAGGTGGAATTCCCTTGCTCAACATCATGGTGATTACAGAATACTGAGTAGAGTTCCCTGTGCTCTGCAGAGAGCTGCCTCTTAAAAAGAATACAGTATGGGGGACTTCCCTGGTGGCCCAGTGGTTAAGAATTTGCCTTCCAGTGCAAGGGACACAGATTCAACCCCTGGTCTGGGAGGATCCCACATGATGCAGAGCAACAGAGCCCACGTGCTGTAGCTACTAAAGCCTGTACGTCTAGAGCTTATGTTCCACAACGTAAGGGAAGCCACCGAAATGAGAAGCCCTGCAGCCATTAAATAAATAAAGTGAAAGTGTTAGTCACTCAGTCATGTCCGACTCATTGAGACCCTATGGGCTGTAGCCCACCAGGCTCCTCTGTCCGTGGGATTCTCCAGGCAAAAATACTGGAGTAGGTTGCCATTCCCTTCTCCAGTGAATCTTCCCGACCCAGGGATCGAATCCTAGTCTCCCATACTGCAAGAAGATTCTTTACCATCTGAGCCACCAGGGAAGCTTATTTTTTAAATAAGATTTTTTTTTAATGTTTTTTAAAAAGAAAAAAATCCACCTTCCAATGCAGGGGACATAGGTTCCATCCCTGTTCATGGAACTAAGATCTCACAGACTGCAGGGCAACTAAGCCCTTGGGTCATAACTAGAGAAAGCCCACTTGCTACAATGAAGACCCATTGCAGCCAAAATTTAAAAAATAAAATGTATACAATATGCTGTTTTGGATGGCGTGGTCTTGCTTTAGAACCCCAAGAGCCTGTGTTATGATTCTCCCACTGGGAGTTTCATAAGCTTCACACTGCATCTTTCTCCCCATCGGTACCTCGGGCATTGTGGATCCATGTGTCTGACGCTTCACTCCAAACATTAGAACTGATTGCATCAAACCCTGGACTGACTGCAATGCCTCTTCCTGTTGTTGGCTCTACTCAAACCTGGCAGCCTTGCACGTCACTTGATAGATGGTGGTGTTTCCTTCGGAAGCCAAAGAGACCCACTAGACCTTAAAGAGACCCACTAGACCTTAAAGAGACCCACTAGACCTTGTGCTCTTGTCACTGTTTTATTAGACACTGCCCTTTGCCTTTCTCTTCAGAGAGGATGTCTGCCTGCCTGTGACCCCTAGATGTGGTACGGCGTTCCTGCAATGTGGATCCCCCAATCTTCCTGTCCTCTGGAGCACATGTGTCTTTCAAGGCCTCCAGTAAAAGGCGCTAGCCACGTTTTACTCATTCTGTCCAATCAGCACCATGCTTTTGACATGGACCAACATGATCTTCGGTGGTGATGAAAGAAATGCTCACATATTGAGGTAAAGGGAAGTCACTCTGGCTTATTCATGAGTTAACTTGAAATTGTTAATGTTTGACTGTACTGGGTCTTTGTTACCGTGTAACAATTTTCTGTAGTTTCAGTGAGCGGGGTCTACCTTTCCTTGCAGTGCATGGGCTTCTCATTGCGGTGGCTTCTCTGATGGCAGAGCACCGACTCTAGGGTGAGTGGGCTCAGTAGTTGTGGCTCCTGAGCTTAGTTGTCCTGAGCATGTGGGATCTTCACCAACTAGGGATCAAACCCCTGTCTCCTGCATTGGTAGATGGATTCTTAACCACTGGACTAGCGGGGAAGTCTCAAGTTAACTTGACTTTGATGCTAACTAAAACAGCCTATTTGTGATCTATGAAACAGACATTCTTCATCTGCTTTCATTATTAGAGAAAAGGACCTATTGACCAAAAGTAAAAATGTCCATGTTAAAAATAAAGATCAAATGCCTCTCTTCCTGGGATGCCAATGCTGGTTTTCCTTTGATGATAAGACTCCCTTCCCACGTGCCAAAGCCATGCTGACTTGTGGTGTACATGTTGATCTGTGTGTGTGTGTTTCCTTGAACTGTATCCCTGACTTGTTTAATGTTCTTTGTTCTGACAAGATATAAAACTGTGTTGGAAACCATGCTTCTGTAGAGCAGTTTCTCAGAGTCATCTGGGAAGATGGTCCCTAGGCTATAGTCCTCAGTTTGGCTCACATAAAATTATTTTCTATTCTTTTTTGTTTCTTGCCTTTAAAAAAAAAGTTATTGGCTGTGCTGGGTTTTACTTGAGGCCGTAGGATTTTCAATCTTTGTTGCAGCATGCAAGATCTTTTAGTTGTGGCATGCAAATTCAGTTGTGGCATGTGGGATCTAGTTCCCTAACCAGGGATCAAACCTGGGCCCTCCTGCTTTGAGAGCTTGGAGTCTGAGCCACTGGACCATCAGGGAAGTTCTTGTATTTTTATTATAGATTGTTTATGGATTATTTTCATTGATGTTGTGATGTCCAAGGGAGTCCAGAATGCTATAGACTGTATTTTGACAGCAAGAAGGAGTGTTAATCTCGTCCTGAGACCACACTGTCATTTCATAGTTTTGTCTATCCACGTGAATATAAAGATATGTATGTGTGTGCACGTGTGCCTTTGTGTGCGTTCTGAGTTGTCATGTAAAATCTAATAATTGCGTTGTGATTTTTTAAAAAGGTGATGCCATGCCTTTAGTGCCAGTACATAGCCATAGCGTCCCCTACATCCTTAGGTACACATATCTTTAACTTTCTATGTTGTCAGCTTTTTCCCCAAAATGGTTGTGCCGATTAGCATGCTGTACTTGAAGTGAGAAGGTTTCTTCATTCTCTGAAATGAAAGAATTTTCCTGAAGCAAGGGCTTGTGTTGCTTATTTTGGGGTGATGCACATCTGGCTGGGTTTTATAGTTCTGCAGTTGGTATTTTATTTTCCAGAGTAACACTCATCTTTATGGCTCACCATTTAATTTCCCTGCTGTCAAGAGGCAGAATGAAGTTATTCCTCTTTTAAAAGAATGATCTAAGTGGGGAATAATGAATGCAAAATGCTGTAGTTAAACATCAACAGATAAGCTGATGGATCAGCTGTCACTTAGAGGATGCTATAAACGGAAAGAAAGTAATATTTAATCATTTGCAAAAAAACAAAAACAGTGGTGATGGATTTGGAGTCCTTTGACTCTGAGTGACTCATGAAGGCAAATTGTTATTTTCCAGTTAATAGAGGGAATTCGGGCATGCATGCTCAGTCACTTTCATGTCTGACTCTCTGCCACCCCATAGTCTGTATGTAGCCTGCCAGGTTCCTCTGTCCATGGGATTTCCCAAACAAGAATACTAGAGTGGGTTGCCATTTCCTCCTCCAAGGGATCTTTCTGATCTGGAGATTGAACCTGCATCTCCTGCTTGGCAGGCAGATTCCTTACCACTGAACCAGTTCTAAAGAGCACACCGAGTCTCCTGCACTGTTGAAGCATATGAACTTTTGCAAAATTAACTGTTCTGGTTGGACTTGTGTTCTCCCCACGTTTACATGTTGAAATCCTAACTTCCAGGACCTCAGAATAGGTCTATTTTTTGAGATATGGGGCTTCAAAGAGGTAATTAAAGTAAAATGAGGCCATGTGAATGGGCCCTGAACCGATCTGACTGATACCTTTTTAATTTGTTTGGGTGCACCATCTCTAAATTGAAGCACATGGGATCTCTGCTCTTCATTTTGGCATGCTGGATATTTAGTTTCAAACTCTTGATGGCAGCATGTGAGATCTAGTTCCCTGACCAGAGATGGAATCCAGATCCCCTGCATTGGAATCATGAAGCCTTAGTCACTGGACCACCAGGCAAGTCCCTGATATCTTTAAAAGAGGAGAAAAATTAGGACACAGATACACACAGAGGGAGGACCACGTGAGGACACAGGGAGAAGCCAACAGGAGAAAGGCTTGCCCACAGGAATCTCTCCTTGCCTTTTGCAGTTTCTGGTGGCTCCTGGCATTCCGAGGGTCTGGCAGCATCACTCCAGTCTCTGGCTCCATCTCCACGTGATCCTGCTTTCTTCTCTGTGTTTTCTCCTCTTCCTACAAGGATATTTGGTATTGGATTGAGGGCCCACCCGGTTAATTCATGTTGATAGCACCATAAGATCTTAGTCACATCTGCAAAGGATCTTTTTTTCCAATATGGCCACATTCATAGGTGCCAAGTTGTCTTATCTTCTACAAAGACCATTCAGTCCACTACAGCAGCGGTGCCTGAACTTTTTGGCACCAGGGACCTGTTTCATGGAAGAAATTTTTTCCATAGACTGGGGTGGGGTGAGGGGATGGTTTGGGGATGACTCGAGAATGTTACATTTAGTGTGCATTTTATTTCTATTATTATTACATCAGGCTTCCCTGGTAGCTCAGCTGGTAAAGAATCTGCCTGCAATACCGGAGACCCCAGTTCCATTCCTGGGTCAGGAAGATCCCCTGGAGAAAAGATAGGCTACCCACGCCAATATTCATGGGTTTCCCTGATGGCTCAGACAGTAAAGAATCCACCTGCAAATCCAGATCAGACCTGGGTTTGATCCCTGGGTTAGGAAGATCCCTTGGAGCAGGGCATGGCAACCCACTCCTGTATTCTTGCCTGGAGAATCCCCATGGAGAGTGGAGCCTGGCAGGCTACAATCCTTGGGGTTGAAAAGAGTCGGACACAACTGACCGACTAAACACAGCACATTATTACATCAGCTCCACCTCAGATCATCAGGCGTTAAATCCCAGAGGTTGGGGGCCTCTCTTCTATAGGACCCACCTGTTTAATCCACAGTGATCTCATAATTTGAGATCCTTGATTTGATATTGCATCTGCAAAGAACCTATTTCCAAAGGTCACATCTTGGGACTAACTAGGAAATGGATGTGACATTGGGAGATATTATCAGCCATTGCATCACCCAATAGATGTGCTTTGGGTATTAAGCTATTTTATCCATGTAAATTGCTTGCAGTAGTGTCTGGCACTGAGTGAGGGACCTATATGTGTTGACTAAATTAATATCTTTATTTTATGTGGCCATGCTGTGCAGCAAGGGGGATCTTAGTTCCCCAACTAGGGATTGAACTCAAGCACCCTACATTGGACACACAGAGCCTAATCATTGGATGGCCAGGGAACTCCCCAAATTAATATTTTTATTATCCACATTGTCTAAAAAGTTGGGGAAGGCTAGACAAGAGAGCAGTGTGCTTCAAGATAAATGAGAAAGCACATTTCTTAATCACACAGAAGAATATTTCTATATGATTAATATGCAAATGGCAGCATAAAATGTTGAAAGAATCCATTTAAAACACCCATTAGAAATAAGCCTTTGTACCTCTGTAATAAATACACAAAAAAGATAGATGATGAAAAACATAATGAACCAATAAAAAGGCTGAGGTTTCAACTTGGCTATTTTCTAAATGCAAATAAGCTGAGCATTGCTTTCAAGAATTACACTTGTGTGTTTTACCCACTGAGGCCATCTGCTGACCCTTCTGGGTTTGAGACCACTGCATAACACCCACCATCTAGCTGTGGCAGAAACCGTTCTCTGTGTGATATGGAAGGAATCATTCAGATCCAGGGGAAAAGGGGGCTTTTTAGAGGTAAGTGTGCGGCTTCCCAGCTGGGGCTAGTGGTAAAGAACCCACTTGCCGTTGCAGAAGATGCAAGAAACATGGGTTCGATCCTGCATTGGGAAGATCCCCTGGAGAAGAAAATGGCAACCCACTCCAGTATTCTTGCCTGGAGAATCCCATAGACAAGAACCTGGCATCACAACTGGGCACAGAAGCAGGTGTAGTATAGCCTAGATTTTGGAGGTTAAGTGGGGTTCTTTGGTGACACCTCTGCCTCCGATCAACTGTGTGGATGAGTCAGAAGACAAACTTCTCTGTATCCCTTCTATCAAGTGGGAGTTTCCTTGCAGGTTCACTGTGGGGATTAAATGAAATAAAATAAAAAAGAGCAGTCTAGGCTTGGAAACATTGTTCTTAGAGGTTTCTTCTCTCAGTAGAAATCTACCCAAAAGAATTGATTCCGAATGAAGTGTGGTTTTTGTTTTTTTAATTTCTTTCTCAACCATGAAGGCAAAACTGATTTTGTAAGGAAAACATACAATTAGGTAAATGAAAATAGATCCTTAAAGATAATTGCATGCTATATTTTGCTTTTCTTCCCAGAAACCCCTTTGGGTTTTAATTTTATCTACTTCAAAGGTAACAACAAATGAAAGAATTGCTTTGGCAAGGCCCAGACCACAGTACAGTCAAACCTCGGTAAAAATGGCTTTGTAAAGGTAAAAGTAGTTTTATTAAGAGCAGGGACAGTATCTGATGAGGGACTTCACTCCTCTTGAGACATGACCCTGGGAGTGTGTTTCTCTGAGGCAGCTTTTGATCATTATGATAAGATCATAGTCTGTCCTGTAATAAGTGAAGCTTCCGACCAATAGAAATGCATATCTTCTTATCTATCATTTCAGTGTTGACAAATGGTAAGTAGGCTAAATAAAGAAGATCAGGGGGTCAGAGTTGGCCTCTGGTCATCATTTGGCTATTCTTAGACACTGGCCAATTCCTACTGATGGCAAAATTTCAGCTTCCCTGTATACCAGTGCCAAATCAAATCTCAGAGACAGAGTTTTGGATGAAGTAGAAAAGAATAACTTTATTGCTTTGCCAGGCAAAGGGAGACATAGTGGGCTAATGCCCCTAAAACCATGTGTCCTCACTTGGTAGAGATAGTGAGAAGTTTTACAGTAATTATTCAAAGAGGAGGTTGTGATTAGCTGGTGGACACTCTTCTGATGGGTTGATGGTGAAATAAGTGGGAATCAGCATCATCAACCTTCAGGTTCAACTGGCCTGGGATCTACATACTTATGGGCAGCATACAATTGTTGCTAACTGCTCCCACATTGAGAGGGTTTCAATATCTGTAAAGAAAATCAAAGATATTGTTGTGTGTATCCATTTTGGGGGAACCAGGACTCTATCCCAAGGCTGCTTTTGACTGTTTCTCCCTGGTCTGGCATTCCCCTCCCTTCCCTAGTTAAGAACTGCTTGAATCTGCCCATTGGAACCCACAGTGGGTCAAGGAGGCTGAGTGAAGGCTGTCTCCTATCATCAAAGAAATGGAGGACACAGGCTTTGTGGCCCGGAACCCCACAGGGCCCTGCACGATATCACTATGTGTCCCTGTCAGAGAGGAACAGATTTTCTTCTACCCTTCTGGGTTCTTCTGGCTGGACAAAGAATTAAATCAACATAAGGCAGATTAAGAGGAGGACATCAAAGTTTGCTGCTGCTGCTAAGTCACTTCAGTCGTGTCTGACTCTGTGCGACCCCATAGATGGCAGCCCATCAGGCTCCCCCGTCCCTGGGATTGTCCAGACAAGAACACTGGAGTGGGTTGCCATTTCCTTCTCCCGATGCATGAAAGTAAAAAGTGAATGTGAAGTCGCTCAGTCATGTCCGACTCTTAGCAACCCCATGGACTGCAGCCTACCAGGCTCCGCCGTCCATGGGATTTTGCAGGCAAGAGTACTGGAGTGGGGTGCCATTGCCTTCTCCGCATCAAAGTTTAAAAACATGTATATATAGGAGGCTCAGCAATAAAGAATCTGTCTGCAGGGCAGAAGATGCAGGAGACCAGAGTTCAATCCCTGGGTCAGGAAGATCCCCTAGAGGAGGGCATGACAACCCACTCCAGCTTTCTCACTTGGAGAATCCCATGGGCAGAGGAGCCTGGCGGTCCACAGTCCATAGGATCACAAAAAGTCAGTCATGACTAAAGCAACTAAGCACACACCCACACAGAACAGACTCAGGAAAACTGAGGAAATTGCCAAAATGGCTGAAATCCTCACCTTAAATAACATCCTCAGGTAAAGAACTATGGGGTGATTAGTTTTTATAGGCTGGGTAATTTCATAGGCTGATGAGTGGGAGGATTATCCCAACTATTTTGGGGGAGGGGCAGGGATTTCCAGGAATCAGGCTACTGTGCACCTTTTGGTCTTTTATGGTTGGCTTCAGAACTGTCATGGCGCCTGTGGGAGTGCTATTAACTTGCTGATGTGTTATAATGCACGTGTACATGCTCAAGGTCGACTGGTAAAGCACTTGTCTGCCATCTTGAATCTAGTTTGTTCTAACCAATTTATGTCATGTCTTCAACAGCTATGCCATTCTTTTAAAGGTTGTGCCTGACCCCTTCCTGTCTCACAAGAGACAAAATTTGGTGGGCAAATTTTGCTCCCCCTACAAGGCTGACCTGGTACTTACTCACACCCAGATTTCATCATTACCCAAATTTCAATTCACATTCCTTTGTAATGCACTAAGGAGTCTGTTTCCCCGAAATGAGGTTTTCAGTTCTGTTGATGTGAGAGGAACATCAGCTGGTGCAAAAGAACTGGTGCCCGAATCTTCTCTGGACCCAACTTTCCTTTCCTGGAGCCTAGAAAAGTAACTCCTCTAAAAATCACTGTGGCCACTTTCTATCCAGAGCATCTCATTCTGGCTTTCTCTCATTGGACCTGAGCAAGTTTTGCAAGACAAGAGAGAAACACATTTTTCTTTAATACGGTTTACCATTTCCTCCTGTGTGATTCTAGCTGATACTTGACTAGCCAGACAAAATAATATTGTTAATTAACGCGCTCTAGACAAGAGCACGTTTCCATCAAAAGAATATCAGGATTACTCGCATAGCTATAATTAGCAAGGAATAATTTACAGAAATCACATGCACACAATCCGTTTAAGTATGGTTGACTTAAAGCCTAATTACTTTGGAGTAATTGGCTTATAAGAAAGCTTTGGAAGCTGTTGCAATGAATACAATGGGCCAAGTAGGGGTTGTGGTGGAATCATTGGGTTTTAATTAATTGGATACTGGGGAACTTATATTTCCTGGAGGAGAGCTCTTCACCAACGAAGATCTATAAAGTTTGGGATCTCAGGAGCCTATAAAAACTTCTTCCATTGAATTTCTGCACAACTGAGAAGTATTGAAAACCAGCAGATGAATTGAAAGTTACAAAAATAACTTCTGATTTCTTAGTGATGACATTTGGCGTGTAAATATGCTCCTAAGCTTCTCTCTCTCTCTCTTTCTCTCTCTCTATATTTTTCTTATTGTGGTAAAAATAAAAACATGGCAAACTCTAAATCATTTTAAGTGTACAATTTAAGTATTTGGTGGTATTGGATACATTTATAATTTTGTGCAACCTTCATCACCATCCATCTTGATAACTCTTTTCATTTTGTAAAACTGAAACTCCCAGCCACTCCAGCCTCTGACAATCACCATTCTAAGTATCTCATATAAGTGGAATCATATAGTATTTGTCTTTTTGTCTGACTTATTTCATTCTGCATTATGTCCTCAAGGTTCATACATATTGTAGCAGATGCCAGAATTCCTTCTTTCTGGCAGCACAGCATGTGAAGTCTTAATTCCCTGACCAGGGATTGAAGCCTCACCCCCTGCAGTGGAGTCATGAAGTTTTAAGCCCTGGACCATCAGGGAAGTCCTAGAACTCCGTTCCTCTTTATAGCTAATAATATTCCATGGTATGGATAAACCACATTTTGCTAATCCATTCATCTGTCTCAGAGGACGCTTGGGTTGCATCCACATTTTAGTTCTCATGAATAATTTTGCAATGAATATGAGTGCACATGAATCTCTTTGAGACCTTGCTTTCAATTCTTTTGGGTATGTAACCAGAAGTGGAATTGCTGGATCAGATGGTAATTCTAATTTTTTGAGGAATCACTATAACAGTTTCTATAGCAATTGTACCATTTTACATTCTCACCAATAGTGCATAATAGTTCTAGAGGGAAGCAAAAATTGCCACCCCAAAGTGTCTCTTTGCATGCAAACTACTTTGAGATAAAAACAAGCAAGGCCCACAAGACTCAGGAAGAGATTCTGATTTTCCTTCTAACTGCCTTAAAAATAGGGTCTGCCTTAAATATAGAATCTAGTCCAAGAACAGAGCTCTTGATTTAAAAAACTGTCACAACCTAAAAACTGTCACCACCCAGATGTGTTTTATTTGGTGGGAAATTTTAGGACTTCAAGGCCAAGACACAGCATCTCAAGTAACCCTGAGAGAACTGCTCCAAGGAGGTGAGGGGACACAAAATAATTGTTAATTAAAGAAAACCAGATATCTCAAGTTAAAAAAAATTAGCACTTTTCTGTATATGGGAAGTTGCAAGAGTCTGGGCTCACTGAAATAATTCCTTTCATATGCACTTAAGCTATCCTGGGCTGGTATCCTGTGTTTATTCACATCCTGAGTTCTCGTGGGGCTCACCATAGGGAGTGGCCACAGTCCTGATTACTGCCAATTCACAGATATTTTTCTCCTTCCTGGGTGGCCTTAGGACTCACCAGCTCATACTAGAGGGCTGGAATCAATGATGACTGTGACATCTTGTTTACTGATATAGCAGGAAATACTCCATTTCTCAGAGCTAACACCAGAGATATCTGTAAGGAATCTGGACTAGGTGTGGTGTTGGGGGAAGCCTTAGAGATTAGAGTCCATGCTATCCCATCATCTCTGCCTGGCCCAGCAAATTTATTTACCAAACATTTGCTCATCTCCATGTGAGTTGCCTTCCTCCTTTTCAAAGTTCTGACTCCCTACCTGTAGTATCTTCTATTATCTTTAGCTGAAGATATATTTAAGTGTAGGGTTTTATCCATTTTGGCAAATTGCTCAGTCCCTGATAGCTCAGTTAGTAAAGAACCCACCTGCAATGCAGGAGACCCCAGTTCAATTCCTGGGTCAGGAATATCTGCTGGAGAAAGGGACAGGCTTCCCACCCCAGTATTCTTGGGCTTCCCTTGTGGCTAAGCTGGTAAAGAATCTGCCTGCAATGCAGGAGACCTGGGTTCAATCCCTGGGCTGGGAAGATACCCAAAAGAAGGAAAAGGCTACCTACTCCAATATTCTGGCTTGGAGAATTCCATGGACTGCATAGTACATGGGGTAACAAAGAGTCAGACACAACTGAACACCTTTCACTTCACTTCTCTTCACTCATGTCTGTGGGTGATTAGAGTTTTGCTTTCTCCTGTTAATTTGTCTCATGTCAATTTAATTCTTAGACCAGCTATAGAACTTACAGTACAGAGGGAAAATTTTCCTCCCCAACAATTCTTGCCTCAGCCAAAGCTGCCTTGCTTCAGAGTCCTAAGGGTGATTCACTCCTTCTCCTTTGGATTCATGGGAGGATGGTCCTTGACAGTACCCATGGTCAGAAGGGGCCTTGGGACTGGTTCTGTCCTCACTTCCCAACCAGAGCACTTCATTGTCAGAGAGAGAATGACCAGAGCCCTCCTCTTCCTGTGGGTCAGAGATCAAGTGTTCGAGAGGCTGAATGGACACGTCTACTACGAATTGGCACTTGCCATCCACCTCTATAGGGATTAAATCATGTGCTGCTGCAGCTGCTGATTTTCAACAACCCCTGCAAGGAGTTCAGGGTGGAAAGCAGAAATGAGGCACTCTGTGCTCAGGGAAGGGTTTCCCACATGGCACTAGTGGTAAAGAACCTGCTTGCAATGCAGGAGACATAAGAGACACTGGTTCCATTCCTAGATCAGGAAGATTCCTTGGAGGAGGGCATGGTAACCCACTCCAGTATTCTTGCCTGGGAAATCCTATAGACAGAGGAGCCTGGCAGGCTATAGTCCATGGGGTCACAAAGAGAGTCAGACAATATTGAGGTGACTTAGCATACATGCCGGAGAAGGCAATGGCACCCGACTCCAGTACTCTTGCCTGGAAAATCCCATGGACGGAGGAGCCTGGTTGGCTGCAGTCCATGGGGTCGCTAAGAGTCAGGCATGACTGAGCAACTTCACTTTCATTTTTCACTTTCATGCATTGGAGAAGGAAATGGCAACCCACTCCAGTGTTCTTGCCTGGAGAATCCCAGGGATGGGGGAGCCTGGTGGGCTGCCGTCTATGGGGTCGCACAGAGTCAGACACGACTGAAGTGACTTAGCAGCAGCAGCAGCAGCATACATTCATGTGCTTAGGGAAAACTGGCAGGGCATATCTTCAGATAGTTCAGGAGCTGATTTTAAGGGCCCAATTTTTGTATCTCCTCATATCTATAAAAGTACTAAAATCCTCCATGACTAGCAAAAACTTCATGAGACTAGCAGAAATCTTCTGGAAAACACGTACTTGATTGCAGGTATTTCCCCTTCACCCAAATCACATATATATTGTCCTTCCTCCTAGCTCTTAGTAACAGGTTTTCAGAGCTATCTGAGGTGCTGTCTCCCAGGCTGTAGTCCTCATTTTGCCCCAAATAAAACTTAACTCACAACCCTCACATTGTGCATTTTTTTTAAAAAGTCAACAGAGGGCACAGAGTACTCTTTTTGCATGAAAATGAGGCAAAGAGGCACTCATATCCAGGCTCATAGGTGCCCAGACTATATAGAGGGCCAATGAGAAAATGAATAAAAGCTTTGTTTGGCTGAAAAGTCGGGGGTGGGAGTGGGCAGAAATGGAAAAATTTGTTCAGCTATTTTCCTTAAGATTTTGAATTTTGAATCCTGAGAGTGTATTCTTTTTATCTGAAAACTGCTATTATGTATACAATTAAAAATACAAATTCCCCAGTACTGCTTTAAGACAAGCCCACAGACCCGTGAATATTTACTCCAAAATCCTTAAGGAGAGTGAACAAGAACTGAAAGTTCTTCTCCTGTGTATGTAGCCAGCTTATACTACCTCATGTCTTAGGATTTCTTTCTAACTCAGGGAGATTCATTTAGCTATTGATTCTGTAAGTCTTCTGCATAGTATGTATTTTTTCCCCAATTTTTTGGCCACATCGCACAACTGCAGGAACTTAGTTTCCTGATCAGACCAGGGATTGAACCACTGTCCCCTGCAGTGGAAGTGCAGTGTCCTAACTGGACTGCCAGGGAAGTCCCTGTAATAAGTATTTTTTATCAAGAGCAATCACAAGACAAAACAAAAGGAAGGACAATTTCTAAAAAAACGTCTTTGAGGAGTTTGTTTTAAATGATTTTGAACCATCATTTTTCTAGGAAGGTTTGGGATATTGTCAGCAAGAGAGAGGCAAAGAAAAGAATAATTATAGCCGTTGTCTTAGCTGTGTCTGAACTTGGTCATGACGATGCTGATAAAATCAACTAAGCTGGAAGTGAGTGTGAGCTGTTAACGTGAGAAATAGCTGTGGATCTGGCAGCTGAGAAAGCAGAAGAAAGCAAAGTGTTTGTTCATTATCAAGATTTATTGCTTTCAGCTCTGGGAAGTGTTGGCAAAGCAAAAATAAGGTCACTCATACCCGTCTGCAAGGTAAATTTCACTTTAAAAAACGAGAGAGAGAAAGGAAAAAAATTATTTTCCTGTGAATGGAAAGTAGGGCAAGGGACCGGATTACCTGCTTATTTTCTGTTTTTGTTTTTTTTTAATATTTATTTATTTGGCTGTGCCAGGCCTTAGTGGTGGCATGTGAACTCTTAGTTGCAGTATGTGGGATCCAGTTCCCTGACCAGTGATCAAATCTGTCTCCTTGCATTGGGAGCATGGAGTCTTAGCCACTGGACCACCAAGGAAGTCACTGGATTACCTGTTAGATCATTAAAGAGCAGATGGGAAATTTCATAGAGTACACATGCTGGAGAAATATATTTGAGATTAAAATAACAACAGCAGAATCCACCAACAAGGGATATTTGGTGATGCAAGTTTGGTGATGCCAACTTCATATGGCAGAAGGGGTGAGGGAGCTTTCTGGTTTTTTTTTTGTTTTTTTGTTTTTCATAAGGGCGCTAAATGCTATTCACGAGGGCCTCTTTCATTCATCCTATTGGTAATTGCCTTGAGATCCATCCAAGCTGTTTCTTAAATCAACAGTGTTCTTATCTGTTTCCTAGTGCTCCCTGGTATGAATGTACACACTACAGTTTGTATAACCATTATATTTGAGCAACATTCTAGACTTAAAGTGAAAATGAAATTTCCTCAGTCGTGTCCGACTCTTTGCCACCGCATGGACTATATAGTCCATGGAATTCTCCAGGCCAGAATACTGGAGTAGGTAGCCTTTTCCTTCTCCCGGGGATCTTCCCAACTCTGGGATCAAACCCAGGTCTCCCACATTGCAGGCAGATTCTTTACCAACTGAGCTATCAGGGAAACCCTATTCTAAACTGGGGCTCTTTCAAATAAAGCTGCTATGAACCTTCATATATAGGTTTATAATTGATTCATTTTCTTTGATCCCTTGCTGGCATTTATATATATAATTTGAACCATTCTGTTAAGTGTGTGGTGGTATCTCCTGGTGGTTTTAATTTTCTGTTTAACTTTTGGATACATATTAAACTCCTCTATTTGATTTTGATAACAGTTATTGCTACTTAGGGTTAATTTACTTTATTACTAACACAGAGGCTATCGCTTTTGTTTACCTCTGTATTTCCATTTTCTGGCACTTACTGGTGCTAAATAAAAATATACTAGTTACTAAGTTAAACCCTGGAGTTTCTAAGGTGTTAAAGACAGGCTCTGGCTTTTGAAAACCTTAAAGTTCAAGTGTAGATTTTCTTAGCCCTGGTGCCATGAACATTTTGAGCCAGAAAATTATCAAGGAGGGGAGTTGAAGCTGCTGATCTATGTTTAATAAGACATTTATTTATTTTTGCCTGCACTGGGTCTTCATTGCTTTGCATGGGCTTTCTCTAGTTGCAGCAAGCGGATGCGACTCTCTAGTTGCAGTGTGTGGACTTCTTATTGTGGTGACTTCTTTTATTGCAGAGCGTAGGCTTGAGGCTCTTGGGCTTTAGTAGTTGTGGCTCAGGGTCTTAGTTGCCCCATAGCATATGGGATCTTCCCAGACCAGGGATCGAATCCACTTCCCTTGCATTGGCAGACAGATTCCTAACCACTGGACCAAGTTCTTCATAAGATATCAAGCAGCATCTCCATTCTCTACCCACTGGGAGTGTCACCCAAATTGTGACACCCAAACTCATCTCTACACATTGCCAAAAATTCCAAAAACTGCCCCCAGTTTTGAGAACTAATGCTCTTTTCTGCCTTTATTATAATTTTTGTAGTGCTTTTATTTTTTAACTTTTTTTATGTTAGAGTTGATTAACAATGTTGTGATAGTTTCAGGTGTACAGCAAAGGGAGTCAGTTATACATATACATGTAGCCACTCCTTTTCAAGTCCTTTTCCCATTTGGTTGTCACCATAATATTGAGCAGAGTCTCCTAGGCTATACAGGGAACTTATTGGTTATCTATTCCAAATACAGCAGTGTGTACCTGCCCATCCCTAACTATCCCTTCCCCCAACTTGAGAACTAATGTTCCAATAGGAAAGATAGACGTCTCCACTAGGAAGGAACATGTATTTTAATGTGCTCACCAGGCAGGCCCAAGAATTCAGTTCAAGACTCAGTTGACGGGTAGTACCTTGTTTCCCACGACACAAACTACATCCCCAGAATTTTACAGGATGTCCTGCCAGACTTTGAGGATATTTAATTATTAAACAAACACTGAATGAATTAGAACAATTGCTAGCACCATGCCAGATGGAGCTGGGAATGACACAGACATACTTTTTGTTCTCATAAAGTTACTCTCTGCAGAGGAAGTCAGAGGTTGGACAAGTTACCTTGCGGATGAGGATCACTTGGGACCTGAAGTCAAGGATGCTTTGGGTTTGTTCAATGTAGTCATCATTCAGAACTTACCTTATTTTTTGGTCAGCTCCTAAGTTTAATGCTCAGGGGGAAAACATTAAAAAAAAAAAAAGAAAAAAAAAGTCTTAAATACCAGAAGCAATCTCTCTTGTTCCATTTCTGGGATTGTGAAAAGTAAGAGAAGCTTTGTTATCTCATCCTTGGCACATCCTCAAATCGATCAGAGTAAAATAACCTATGAGAGGACATGATCATTAGAGAACAAGGAAATTTCCTCTCTCTCTCCCTTTTTAAAATGACCTTTACTGTCACTGTGAATGATAAGCTGACAAGCAATGTCTGGAAGTGGTCCCGGAAGACAAGCTTCTGGGTTAGGCTGTGTTATCCACATCTTTTTTTTTTTTTTTTGTATCTTGATGCTTTGACATCTGGGCCCTTGCTGTCATGGAAGACATTGCTCTTCCCAAGATCAGCAATTCCTAAGACAGCAGGTAGCCTTCAAGTGTGCTTTGCAAACAAAAAAACAATCCATCTAGAGTCCCCACCCCAGCCACCTCTCTTTTGCAGCTCTCACACTCAGGACCACTATCCACCTGCCCACATCAGCCAAGGGCCAGGTGCCAGACAACCTGGGACAGTCTTTTTGTCCCAAGCCCAGTGAAATCGGTTGAGTTAATGGATCCTGTCTGGCTACTCTTCCTGGACACTTTCTTCCCAGGTAAATCAGAATAAAGACTCTTGCTGTTTTATTCCCTGGATCCGGGTAAAGTTAGAAACAGGGTGATGGACACAGACTTTAACAACAGAAGTCATTCACAAATCCCACGCTGGGTGGGTCAGCCTACAATTTACAAATTCCTGTCAGTGATGAGAAGCTTTCCCTGTGCCAAAAGATGCTGAGAATGACACTTGTCCTTTTCACTTACATGTGCCCCATCCGCTTTCTTCCCCCTCCTCCAAATACACGTACCATGCTGCTCCTCCATGAATGAAGGCAGCTGGGGATTTCTTTTTGTTTATTTATTTATTATTGAAGAGCGGTTCATCTACAATGTTGTGCTAATTACTGCTGTAGAGCAGAGTGATTTGGTCATGCGCACACACACACACACACATATATTCTTTTTTATTCTTTTCCATTATGGGTGTACTATAGGATATTGAATATAGTTCCCTGGGGTATACCATAGGACCTTGTTGCTTAGCCATTTTATATATAATAGTTTGCATCTTCTAGCCCAACCTCCCACTCTATGCCTCCCCCAACTCCCTCACCCTTGGCGATCACAAGTCCATTCTGCACACCCATGACCCCATTTCTGGCTCATAGAGAGGTTCATTTGTGCCATGTTTTCGATTCCACATATAAGGGATATCATCACATGTGTCTTTCTCTTTCTGACTTATCTCACTTAGTATGATCATCTCTAATTGCATCCATGTAACTGCAAATGGCACTGTTTTGTTCTTTTCTATGGCTGAGTAGTAGTCCATTGCATAAATGCACCACATCTTCTCTATCCATTCATCTGTCGATGGACACTTCCTTGTCTTGGCTACTGTGAATGGTGCTGCTATGAACATAGGGGTGCATGTATCTTTTTGAATTCTAGTTTTGTGTGTTTTTTTTCCAGATATATGCCCAGGAGTGGAATTGCTGGATCATATGATAGTTCTATTTTTAGTTTCCTGAGGAACCTCCATACTGTTTTCCACTATCGATGCACCAACTTACATTCCTGTAACTTACATTCCCGGTGGGGTTTTTCTTACATCTCATCCCATTTCTGGTGAATGCATTATAGTCCCTTATTATGCATCTCACAGTTGATGTCATGAACCATGCACTCTGTGGGGTCCTTTCCCAAGATTGGTCCCATGATGCTTCCACAAGGCTAGGTAGCCACTGATATTCTTCCCAAATTCTAAAGCTCACAGTTTGAACCACAGATCCACAGACACACGTAAGTAGCAGTAGAAATAGCCAGAATCCAGGCTACACCTCAGGACTGGTGTGATGGCAGCGCTCGATGAAGGGTTTGGCCACGTCCTTTGTGTGGTGTTTGGATCATGGTGGAGGCACATGTGGGGCTGGGGAGGTCAGAGCTGTGACAGTGCCCAGAGATGTGGTGCGGTCTGAGCTGCTCACTCGGGGAAGGATGGTCTGCTTTCCACTGAGCCCTGAAGATAGATGGTCCGTCCACTCTGAGGTGTGGGTCATCTGTGGCAGCCTGTGAATCAGGCTCTATCGACACTGCCGTGTGACTTGTTGAACTTGGCGATCCTTCTTCTGTTTGACAAAGAGGAATGTGGCAATTCATCTCGTGCTTGACATTCTGCTGAATCGCAGTTTTAAACTGCACTTTACCGTGTGTGTTTGTTTTCCAGAACAAATGGCTCCTTCTACGAGATCTTGTAAGTGGACTTCAGAGTGGACGACAGCAGTGACCTGTCCGGCACCCAGCAGCTCACCTGGCAGGTGGAGAACCCCGTGGAGGACGCCCCGAGGGAGCTGTACGTCTCCGAGATCTTTGTCAGCCAGACCTCCTTTGTAGGGCATCATCCTGCTCCCATTGGTGAGATGCTGGGCTTCAGAATCAATTTCACAAAGATGTTTTCTTTGAGGACTTTCAATATGCAAAGAAACACTAGCATTTTACAATCTGCTGCTTCCTGTGTACCAGATGAAGCTGCTTGAACAAGGGGAATACACTTAAACTGCATTTTATTTACCTACTTTCCATAATGCCTGCTTAGAGACTCTTCAGGGTCTGCTGTGTAAATCCCTTTTCTTTTGTGGATGTTACTGAACTGTGTCCTGAGAAGTCTGTGTGTGTGTGCGCGAGACTGAAGCAACTGAGCATGGCATGCATGCGCACAATTCAGGATTCAAATCAACTGTTAGAGGGACTTTCCCTCAGCACCTTGGCTGAACTACAATCCCCTACTCCTACCCCTGTCCCCCTCCTCACCTTCTTCCTCCAAGGCCATCCTTTTCACCAATCTTCCCTTTAACTTCCAACTTCCATTCATTTTTTATCTTAACATGAACATGAGTCATGTGACTTGTTTTCAAGGGCTTTCCTTATAAATGTTGCTCATGGTCTAGAACCTCTTTTAAAAACATGTGATTTCACATTGGCGCCCTGGCCAGGGCCCCAAGATTAGCATCCAGTGCCCCTTTGAAGTCCCAAGGGTAATAGAGCCCGATGAATGGGGCACTGTTCTGCACCTCTGCCACAGTCACACTCTCTATGGCCAGAGGGCCCGTCTTGTGATCTCATTTGAAGGACTAGCACAGAATTCTGGGCTCTTGCTCAGAGAGTCCCTGGGCACAGAGGCAGGGGGCTGATCAGGACATTAGGGACAGCAGGACATTATGTGGACGAGAGAGGTCAGGGCTGGAGGGAAAAGGGTCTGGGGAGTGATTAGGAGAACAAAAAGCCCAGGATCCCAGCTGAATAGAAAGCAAGACAAAATCAAGATGCTGGTCATCTCTGCCTGTTTTCTTGCTTAGTGAAAAACTATAGGGACTTCCCTATAGCTCAGGTGGTAAAAGAATTCTACCTGCAATGCAAGAGACTGGGGTTCGATCCCTGGGTCAGGAAGATCCCCTGGAGAAGGAAATGGCAACTCACTCCAGTATTCTTGCCGGGGGAACCCCATGGACAAAGGAGCTTGGTGGGCTACAGTCCACGGAGTCACAAAGAGTCAGACACCACTAAGCTAGTTGTGTTTGCTTTTCACACATGCTAGTGAAAAACAAATACCAACCTAAGGTTGGGGCTAGGGGGTTCCTGTCTCTCTGTTTCCTTAAGGGCCAGCTCCTTCAGCCCAGCAGCTCTGCTGTGGGGGTCTTCTGGAAGAGCAGGGTGCAGACACGGTGCTTTCTGAGGACAGGAGAGTGGTGGGGACAGGAGCCTGGAACTCTCAGAGGTGGTGGGGATGACATCAAAGTCCAAAGAGCATCTCTGGCAACAGCCTGAAGAGGCACTGAGCTGTGAGTTGGTACAGGTGATGCCCTGGGGAGGCGACAGAGGAGCAGGCGTTTAGGGGAAGGGCTTGTAGGACTAAGTAGCCTGAAGAAGGTCATGTGGGAGAGTTGGGACCCTCCCCAGGCAAGTGAGTCTCATCCAGCCAGGCAGCAAAGGTTCTGCCTCTAGACAGAGTATTCATTAAGCACCAACTGTATACAAGACACCATGCTAGGTGCTGGAGAAACAGCTGGTGAGCATACAAACAAAGTGCTTGTGATCCAATATGGAAGCAAACAGATAAGCATGAATTATAGATACCGATGTGATCTACAAGAGGCAATTGCCAAGTGAATGAGGAAGGAAAGAAACAATTTATCCAGGTAGTCTGGAGAGGCGTCTCTAAAATTTGGCCTGTAAGGTGAAAAGAGACCAAAAAATCAGCCGAGCAGAGCTTTCTGGGTCAGTGGACCCTTCTATATATATAAAGAAGTCATAAAACTCAGCGAAAAACAGCCACCAGAACAAATCCTATTAGAGAATGGGTGAAAGGCATAGCTATGTCCCCAAAGAGGGGATATGGCTGAGAAATAAACTCGTGAAAAGATGTTCAATGTCATTTGCCATAAGAAAAATGCAAATTAAAACCACAGTGAAATACCCCTACATGCCTACTGCTGTTGCTGTTTAGCTACTAAGTTGTGTCTGACTTTTTACAACCCCATGCACTGTAACCCTCCAAGCTTCTCCATACATGGGATTTCCCAAGCAAGAATACTGGAGTGGCTTGCCATTTCCTTCCCCATTTCCATCTTCCTGACCTAGGGATCAAACCTGTATATTCTGCTTGGCAGGCAGATTGTTTACTAGCTGAGCTGTAAAGCCCCACACACCTATTAGAATGGGCTAAACTAGAGAATCAATTCAGTTCAGTCGCTCAGTCATGTCCGACTCTCTGTGACCCCATGAATCACAGCACGCCAGGCCTCCCTGTCCATCACCATGTCCCGGAGTTCACTCAAACTCATGTCCGTCAAGTCGGTGATGCCATCCAGCCATCTCAACCTCTGTCGTCCCCTTCTCCTCCTGCTCCCAATCCCTCCCAGCATCAGAGTCTTTTCCAATGAGTCAACTCTTCGCATGAGGTGGCCAAAGTACTGGAGTTTCAGCTTTAGCATCCATCATTCCTTCCAAAGACATCCCAGGGCTGATCTCCTTCAGAATGGACTGGTTGGATCTCCGTGCAGTCCAAGGGACTCTCAAGAGTCTTCTCCAACACCACATTTCAAATGCATCAATTCTTCGGTGCTCAGCCTTCTTCACAGTCCAACTCTCACATCCATACATGACCACAGGAAAAACTATAGCCTTGACTAGATGAACCTTTGTTGGCAAAGTAATGTCTCTGCTTTTGAATATGCTATCTAGGTTGGTCATAACTTTCCTTCTAAGGAGTAAGCGTCTTTTAATTTCATGGCTGCAGTCACCATCTGCAGTGATTTTGGAGCCCAGAAAAATAAAGTCTGACACTGTTTCCACTGTTTCCCCATCTACTTCCCATGAATACTGATCCACTAAATGCTGGTGAGGATGCAAAGTAAATGAGCAGGGCAGTTCAGCTACCCTCAGCTAATTATCCACCGTGTGGACACCAGTGAACACATTCAGTAAACCTGTCAGTAGAGTGTTCACTTTACAGGGTATGGGGGTGGGTGAGCTTATGCCATTTACTAGTGGTTCAGACGATATAGAATCTGCCTGTAATGCAGGAGACGTGGGTTCTATCCCTGGGTTGGGAAGATCCCCTGAAGAAGGAATGGCTACCCACTCCAGTATAGAATCTAAACCTCTATTGGTTTATTTTTTAGAGTTCCCCTGGTGGCTCAATGGTGAAGAATCCACCTGCTAATGCAAGAGACTCGGGTTTGATCCTTGGGTCAGGAAGATTCTGTAGAGTAGGAAATGGTAACCCGCTCCAATATTCTTGCCTGGGAAATCCCATGGACAGTGGAGCCTGGAGGGCTATAGTCAATGGGATCGCAAAGAGTCAGACATGACTGAGCACACATGCACAGAATAAAAATTGAGGGTAGAAACAGAAGGGGCTGGAGAGCAGAATGCAGGCAAAAGTTAGTTAAGTAGAAAAGAAAAAGGAAGAACCCAGTGAGATGTTGGATTCAGTCGACCTGTGTTGGCTCTGGAAAACCTTTGCTGATGGAGAGTTTCTGAAAAGATAGATCCAGCCACACAAGTTTGGGAAAGAAACTGGTGGCTGTCAATGGGAGGAACAAAGTGACAGGATTCTGGGTGTTTCTGTTGCAGGAATGTGACATGACAAATTTCTAAGGCTCTGTCAATACCATTAATATTTATGACCTATCTCACCAAAAAAAGTCCATCGGGCGGCACATCCATCAGAGCTTCCTGCTCAGGAATTGTTCTGTTGGGTGATGAGCCCTGAATGACAAAATTGAGAGCGATTATGTGAAGGGTTTGTGCTTCTGTTTGACTCACCTTTCAAGGTGGTAAAATCATCAGAAGGCTGTATTCTGAGAAAATAATTTTCTTTTTGGAAAAAAAAAAATCACCCTGACTGTTGAGGGAGGAACTGAGTTATTTATCACAAGGTGGAGTCATAAATATGCAAATGTTTATGAGCACCTAGAGACATCAACTCTCTCCCAAATTCACCTCAGCCTCCTTTAATTTAGAGCTTCTGCTTAGAAATGCTGAACCTGGGTCCTGCCTACAAAGTGTTTCTCTGCCTCTGTGTTCATCAATAGAGGAACAATACTTCCTCCTCCCCCACAGCTGCGAAAATGAGAATGCCTGCGGTGAAGTGAGGACATTTCCTTAAGCCATAGGATCTAAGACACCTCCTCAGCCTTCTGGAGCCGGGGTTTCCTTCTCCGTCAAGGGTGTAATAGAACTACCTCAACAGGTGACTTTGAGGATGGAATGAGACATTATATGCACAGTTCTCCTTACCAAGTAAGAGTGTGATAGATGGCATCAACTAGTTTTTTTTATTAGGATGCCAACATGCTTAAACGGGAGACATTTAAGACGAGTGGTGAAATTAAATCAAATAAAAATGTTTTATTTGATTTAATTTATGAAATTTAGTAGAATATAATTTTAATATATAAAGTGAAGTGAAAAGTGAAGTCGCTCAGTCGTGTCCGACTCTTAATGACCCCATGGACTGCAGCCTACTAGGCTCCTCCATCCATGGGATTTTCCAGGCATATAAAATAAATAAAAAAAATATTTCCTAACAGGACGGCATGGTCACTGACCCACGGGACTAGATAACAGCTTATAGGAAATTGTTGCAGCCCTTCCTCTCCTCACCTCCTCCCCCGCTCCCAGGGCACACCAACTGTACTTCGGCCCCGCTTAAGAGAAACTGCAAATAAACGTTGCGATGCACTTTTTTTTTTTTTTGCATAGCTTACTGCAGAGTCCAGCACATCTTTTCCTAAATCGCTTTAACTTTGCAAACCGCTAAGATGGCGTTTTTGATTGGCTTGAACTTTTTTTTCCTAGGAAGAGGGGATCACGGGCGGCAGTCCCCGGGGTTCCCACTAGGTGGCGCTCACAGACCGGCCAGCTCGTGACCGCACAGGCCCTGCGCTCCCCTCCCCCAGGCTGTCTGAACTCCTGCCCCGCTGGCCCAGTGTTTCCCCCATCCAGCCTTTAGCTCACCTGGGAGTGAGAAATGAAGGCCGCTCCAGCGGCCCCATCCAGCCCTTAGCACAGCGCCTGAGACCCACCTGGCCTGCGGCATCCGGGCCCCTTGGAAAGGCGCTTCCTCTCCACCCACACTACTGCCCGCCCTGTGCTGAATGGAACCAGCGTGTGGCTTCTTTTTCTAAAAGGCTTTATCATTTTAATTTTAAATAATATGTATTCAATCAAAATGTTAAAAGAAAAAAGCGCAAATCGAAGAACCCTACCCCACCCCCGCCCCCGTATGACATCAGTGATAGAGAGCAATCATTCTGGGCGGGTCACATCCACGAATCCACAGCCAGAGGATTGGCTGGTGGACAGACAGAGAGTGATTGGACACCATAATTTATAACAATGAAATCCTACTTCAGGCTGTATTTTATTTGTGAAAGTGTTAAATTCCTTTTTATTTATAGATACAAGAAGACAAAGAATCCGGAGTGGAGATGTCACATTTCATATTTCAAGGGGGTGGCAGGGGGAGAAAGCCGACAAGAAGAGATTTCGATTTTTAAATACCTTGGTAAATTCAAGAAAGGAAAGTTTGTAGAAAAAAAATCTTGCCAAGGTTTGGAAGTATTATTATTACTATGGCTGCTACTGTCGCCTCCGCCTTCATCACCACACCATGTCTGTTTCTTCCAGGACACAGTTTTAGCCAGTGAGACTGACGCTTTTTTGACGCTTTTATTTGAAAGTAGAAATGACTCTCAGATTTCTTGCAGCTTTCCCCATCTAGATGTTTATTGGCTTTGTGAGTTTTACATTGTTCAAGTCTGTAACGCTGATAACTTCTGTGGAGCCTGGTTACTATCTGTCTTCATTGTTAACTCCCTGACAATGGGAAGCCGGTCTTGTTTGCTTCATCTGTTACCCCAGCCATCTGTCTCTTTCTATCCTCAGAGACGGTGCATGTCTTTTATCTGCCAGTGGCTCTTTTCTGTTGTTGTTGTGGATTACAGTGTTTTAATGCCCTTATTCCCATTTTAATGTGATCTAGAGGATAAATGCGGAGAAGGCAACGGCACCTCACTCCAGTACTTTTGCCTGGAAAATCCCATGGACGGAAGACCCTGGTGGGCCACAGTCCATGTGTTGCTAAGAGTCAGACACGACTCAGCGACTTCACTTTCACTTTTCACTTTTATGCATTGGAGAAGGAAATGGCAACTCACTCCAGTGTTCTAGCCTGGAGAATCCCAGGGACAGGGGAGCCTGGTGAGCTGCCGTCTATGGGGTCACACAGAGTCGGACACGACTGAAGCGACTTAGCAGCAGCAGAGGATAAATGAGGTTAATCTAGTTGTCTGACCGCCATAACCCCAACATTCTTTAGAAACTGTAGAGCGCGGTTCACACTGGAGGGTTAAGTTGTTGGTCATTTCTTCATGCATCTGCTGGAGGAGGCCTGTATGCCAGCAAGGGCTTTCTGCCCAGGAACAGAAATGTGTGTGTGAAATTGCTTTAACAAAGCATGAAATATTCTATCCCACGATTAAACACCAAGTTGAAACACTGACATCCTTGGGTGGAGCAATTGTGCCTTTATTGATTTAGACTCAGCAGGAGAAACTGCTGGTTCTTTTCTGAGAAAAGGAGCAGGGCGTTGAGAGAAGACCAGGGGACGGGGCACCGTGGACCTTGGGCCCACCTGACCCGTCTCCCTTTTTCCCAGAAGCACCCTTGACCTGAGAGAGACCCACCCTCGGTTGGTGAAGGTTATGAGGCGCTGCTGTCTCCGCAGGAGGGGAGCTCACGGATGGAGGAATAAATCAACGGGCAGGGGCTTTCCTGCCGGGGAAAACTGGCTGGGACTGGACGCGGTCTAGTTTGAATAGGGCTGAGCTCTGTCCAGGATGCGCGTCCAGCTCCGAGCTCCACGTGGTCCCCCAGCGCAGCTCAGAGTTCCTCTGGGAAAGCAGCGCGCACAGCCAGGCTCATGGGCAGGGCCGTGTCGGCACAGGGTGAGCTACCCTGCTTCTGTCTCCACGATGGCAGGTTGGCCCTCATCTGCCGTTCTTCTGACCCCCAAAGAGGGGGAGCACGAATCCTCGAGGGTGGGGCTGAGCCTGCCACGTCCTCCTTGGGATGATGATGGGCTGTCGCTCGGGAGGTTACACGTCAAAGCCAGAGTGAAGTTGCTGGTAATGAAGAGGCATCTTCGTTCCCAGGGAGGAATCCATCACTCTGCATCTCCCAGGAGAAAAAACAAAACAAAACAGGGAAACAGCAGGAGGCATGGCAGGCAGGCTGCTAGGTTCCCCCCAACCAGGCTCCACAGAGTTCTTGCGTTGGAATCACAAACCTCCTGAGGACAGGCGCACCCGTTTATAAAAACTCCGCGGGACCTGCCACGGTGCTGCCACCGATACTGTAGATCCCGGGGCTTGACATCAGATCCTGCAGGACCGGGTTCCCATTTGGATGGGTGAGCTGTGGGGCCTGAGAACAAACACAGCGGATGGAGACGGGAAAACAACGCTCATTCCCGCCGAAGGGGGGCGCCACCACTCAGCTCTCCTCTTCAGGATGGCCCCCACCTTCCTGATGTCCATGACAGACCAGAAACTTGAAGATGAAAATTGTTTGCAGTTTTAAATTGTTATCTAAAATTTTTTAAAGGAAATAAAGTCCAGTGTGGCTTACTGGCAACACATTCAGGCGGGCGGCCCAAAGTGGATGATGCCCTCATTGAGGGCAGGGATTGTCCAATCTTTCATTCTGTATCCTTCCTTTTCCTTCATTGGGAATGGAAAGAGAGAGATAGACAGAGATTGATTGATTTCATCCTTGGCTGTTTCCACGTAACACAGGCAGATGTGGGATGTCTGGTCAAGTTGTTTCTTGGCCAGTTTGAGTAGAGGAGGTGAAAGACGTGGTCGTCTGTCAGAGAGACAGCAGATGGCAAAGCACTAGATTACACTGGTTAAGAGTATTGGATAGTGTGGAAGTTCCTGCAAAAACTAAAAATAGAGCTACCATTTGTCAGTCGCTTAGTCGCCTCCCACTCTTTGCAACCCCATAGACTGCAGCATGCCAGGCTTCCCTGCCCTTCACCATCTCCCAAAGCTTATTCAAACTCATGTCCATTGAGTTGGTGATGCCATCCAACCATCTCATCCTCTGTCGTCCCCTTCTCCTGCCTTCAGTCTTTCCCAGCAGCAGGTTCTTTTCTCATGAGTCAGCTCTTTGCATCAGGTGGCCAAAGTATTGGAGCCTCAGCTTCAGCATCAGTCCCTCCAATGAATATTCAGGGCTGATTTCCTTTAGGATTGACTGGTTTGATCTCCTTGCAGTCCAAGGACCTCTCAAGAGTCTTCTCCAACATCACAGTTCAAAAGCATCAATTCTTTGGCAATCAGCCTTCTTTATGGTTCAGCTCTTACATCCAGACATGAGTACTGGAAAAACCATAGCCTTGACTATGTGGACTTTTGTCAGCAAAGTATTGTCTCTGCTTTTAAATATGCTGTCTAGGTTTGTCACAGCTTTTCTTCCAAGGATCAACACCTTAATTTCATGGCTGCAGTCACCATCTGCAGTGATTTTGGAGCCCAAGAAAACAAAGTCTGTCACTGTTTCCATTGTTTCCCTATCTTTGCATGAAGTGATGGGACTGGATGCCATGATCTTTGTTTTTTGAATGTTGAGTTTTAAGTCAGCTTTTTCACTCTCCTATTTCACTTTCCGGAGAAGGCAATGGCACCCCATTCCAGTACTCTTGCCTGGAAAATCCCATGGACAGAGGAGCCTGGTGGGCTGCAGTCCATGGGGTCGCTAAGAGTCGGACACGACTCAGCGACTTCACTTTCACTTTTCACTTTTATGCATTGGAGAACGAAATGGCAACCCACTCAAGTGTTCTTGCCTGAAGAATCCCAGGGACGGGGTAGCCTGGTGGGCTGCCGCTATGGGGTCGCACAGAGTCGGACACGACTGAAGCGACTTAGCAGCAGCAGCAGCAGCATTTCACTTTCATCAAGAGGCTCTTTAATTCCTCTTTGCTTTCTGCCATAAGGGTGGTATCATCTGCATATCTGAGGTTATTGATATTTCTCCTGGCAGTCTTGATTCCAGCTTGTGCTTCATCCAGCCCAGCATTGCATGCATATATAAGTTAAATAAGCAGGTTGACAATATACAGCCTTGACATACTCCTTTCCCAATTTGGAACCAGTCTGTTTTTCCATGTCCGGTTCTAACTGTTGCTTCTTGACCTGCATACAGATTTCTCAGGAGGCAGGTAAGGTGATCTGGTATTCACATCTCTTTAAGAATTTTCCACAGTTGGTTGTGATCCACACAGTCAAAGGCTTTAGCATAGTCAGTGAAGCAGAAGTAGATGTTTTTTTGGAATTCTCTTGCTTTTTCTATGATCCAACTGATGTTGGCAATTTGATCTCTGGTTCCTTTGCCTTCTGTATATCCAGCTTGAATGTCTGGAATTTTTTAGTTCACGTACTGTTGAAGCCTAGCTTGGAGAATTTTGAGCATTACTTTGCTAGTGTGTGAAATGAGTGCAATTGTGTGGTAGTTTGGACTTTCATTCACATCATTTCATTTGGGACTGGAATGAAAACTGATCTTTTTCAGTCCTGTGGCCACTGCTGAGGTTTCCAATTTTGCTGGCATATTGAGTGCAGCACTTTAACAGCATCATCTGTTAGGATTTGAAATAGCTCAGCTGGAATTCAATGACCTCCGCTAGTTTGGTTCTTAGTGATGCTTCCTAAGGCCCACTTGACATTGGGATTTATATCTCTGTCTCAATCAGATGTATTTCAATAGCTGAAGGTTGATAGATGGTATTTGATTTAGATGGCATCATTAGATATCATCCTTTAAAAATGTTATTATTTATTTGGCTGTGCTGGGTCTTAGTTGTGGCATGCAGGATCTTTAGTTGTGGCATGTGGATTCTAGTTCCCCAACCAGGGATCCAACCCGGGCCCCCTGCATTGAGAGTATGGTGTCCTAGCAACTGGACCACCAGGGGAGTGCCCTAGAGATCATCTAACCAAGCTCAAACAAGGGAAACTGAGACATAGGGATGACTTTTCCTGGTCACTTATTTGTTCTTTTCCAGATTCAGCCAGGCAGAAATGGAACTGACCCCCAAATTCCTATCTCCCAAGTCCCAGATCTTTGCTGGGATGAGCAATAACGATGTGGAGTCACAGGTCTTGAAGAGAACCATTACCCAGTTGGGCGGTTGTCACTCCTTCTGGTGGTGCAGCTCTAGAATGTCACTGTCCCAGCATGACACACAGATCTTCATCAGCATGAGACCAGCCAGTGTCTCCCAAGACAAGCGCTGTCAGATAGTCATTTGGTCACAGGCGATTTGTGTTTCCCTAAAGCTCATTCTCTTTGCATTGCCAATTGATTATGTGTTTTATTCACGGCCCGTGAATGATTACTCCTTGATGTTGATGTGAGTTCCAGTTCAAAGGGCTTCATTTGTAACTCGGAGAACAAGCCTCTAATAGAGTGAAATTCCTGTTAATCAACTCTTTCTGTAGCATTGGGCTTTGGAAATCTAATTTGTAAAGGGTTTGCTAAGCTTTTAGTCATTCCAGGGTTCATGAGGCTCCTCAAGTCCCATTCTTTGTGCCAACAGGCAGCACTTCCCCATACTGAGTCTTCCCATCTCAGTAAATGGTACCTCCCCATTGCTCAGAATAAAAAACTTAGAATAAATGTGAGGCTGGCATTTTGAAGCCTAAGACATTTTCTAGACAAAATTCACATTCAAACCTTACGTGTTTATATATGATTTTTTTTTAAGCTATGAGTTTTTAAATAGGTGACCAGAGTCTGGTTTTAACTGTAGGAGGTACATCTTGAGCTGAGAGAATGATTTCAACAAAAGGACAATGGGTCCTTTTTGTCTTATCACTACCCCCACCACCCGGTTCCTCTGTGAGAAAAAGAAACTTTGCATTTTCCCTTCAATTCCTTGCAGTAATATTTCCTGTCACTTTGTATTCTACATCAATATCCAAGCTTATTGAAAACTCATCTAATAAAATAATAATTTTATTCTCGGGTGAAATGAGAAAAAAATAATAATAGCAATATTAGATACTGGCACAATTATATTTGTAGCAGCTCTGAACTCCTGGTGATAATGCAGATTAAAATAATAGCTCAGTTTGTATTTGCCTCCTGAATTAATGCATTTTGCTGGGTTCTTGGAGGTTTGCTGGTGTCCTAGGGGTCACTGGATTGTTCTCTCAGCAGAGATGGAGAAAGGGAACTCTGGTTTGAGGTTCTGGCAAAGATACAGGGGAAGGAGCTCTTAGCCTGGATCTACTTTTTAATCCCTTCCCAGTGGCAGCATAATGTGGAGCTATAGTCGAGACAAAACAGAGTTCTCATATGATAAAATCTCCTTAGATGCTAATGAATATGATTCAGGAAGGAATTAAGAGAACAGGTGATCTGTTATTTTGCAGTTTGAGTTTGCTGTACAAATGGAAAAACTTAGTTTCTTCAACACAGTGAGTTGATAGATGATGAAAAAGTTGGAACTTTTTTAAAATTGATGGAAGGTTCAAAGGGTTTTCTTTGTCTAGCCAGATAAATGTCAGTCCTGAGAAATAAGCCCATTTAGATGTGAGGAAAGACCCTGATGCTGGGAAAGATTGAAGGCAAAAGGAGAAGGGGGCAACAGAGGATGAGATGGTTGGATGGCATCAGTGGACACGAGTCTGAGCGATGCACCTGAGCTTGAGCAAAGTCCGGGAGATAGTGAAGGACCGGGAAGCCTGGCATGCTGCAGTCCATGGGGCTGCAAAGAGTAGGACACGACTGAGCAACTGGACAACAGCAACAGATGCTTTAAAGATTCAGGCAAAGAAAAGACGAATTTGGATCTAATATACAGCTGTGAAGACAAAAATAAATTTATATCCAGCAGTTTGCTTCATTATGTATTTGATTCTTGGAAATGCTATTCATAAGTGCTGGGGCTGCACTTTAGAATTAGTTTATAGTAATTTCCCAAAACATTCACTTTATACGTTAATCTTAATAGACGTACGTCTGCGAAGGAAAAAAGTGGTGAATAATTTATCAGGCAGAAAATTGTACACATGCCATAATATATCCTGTTACTTATATTTTCTTTAATCATGGAATGTTGGATTAGATCTTAACGTCACAGTGTTCCTCTGGGCAAGTGAATATGAAAGACATGGAGGATGGGATGAATTTTTGCTGAGTTCTACTTCTTGCTCCTTTTCTTTCAGATTTTTTTCAGTGATAGAAATTTCAAACACTTTGAAAAAAAAGTTGCAGGTCTCTGTCAGATTTGCCCCAAGTGACATGCAACCTTCTTCACTTGATATGCTTTTTAATAAAAATGTCTGAACTCCACAAGTTATTCTAAGAAGAGCTTTGGTCTTGGGGGATGGCAGTGGGGAGTAAGGCAGGATCAGGTATACCTTCAGACTTGTCTCTGTAATGACGTGACATCAGGATTTAACTCACCTGCACTTAGTAGAACCCAGTTTAGTCAATGAGAGTCAGTTCATGTATTTATTGTTTCTCAACATTGGATATGAAGTATGAAAGCTTTGTAAACATTCATGTAGAGATATTTTGAGGGAAATACTTCAAACCCTCTGGGTATATATCAAGGAGCCATTCTATTATTTGTTGAGCAGTCTGCTGACATTTATATCTTTGTTTCTTTAGGCCTAATATTTCTTTTTTCTGTGACATACTTTAACTTTCCTCTGTATCACTGATTTTTAACAGTTTGGTTTTCATGTACCTTACACGATTGTTTAAAATCTTTAGACTACTTTGGGATTTTTGAGCTTCTTGGAACTGTGGGGCTTTGAGTTTTATTGGATAATTTTTGACAATTATTTCTTTGAAATTTCTTTATTTTATATATACATAATATGACATTACATATAATTATATATATATATATATATATGTTTTTCTTGTTGTTTAGTTGCTAAGTCATGTCTGGCTCTTTTGTGACCCTATGAACTGTAGCCCAACAGGCTCCTCTGTCCATGGGGTTTTTCAGACAAGAATATTGGAGTGGGTTGCCATTTCCTACTCTGGGGGATATTCCCGACCCAGGAATTGAACCTGAGTCTCCTGTACTAGAGGGAGAGTTGTTTACCACTGAGCCACCAAGGAAGCAAGGAAGCCCATAACATGTATATAATCTTATATATGTATATAAGTTTACATATATAATATGTATTATATATATATATATAATCTTTTCCTTCTTAGACCCCAGTTATATGTATATTTGATAGCCTGATGTTGACTCTTAGGTCTCTGATTTTTATTGCTTTCTTTCGGTTTCTTTTCTCTTTGTTCTTCATTTTGAAGAGTTTTCAATATATTGTGATGTCTTCTATTTTCTCTGGAAATGTGTGATCTGCTGCTAGTCCCATCTAGTGCATTTTCTAATTCAAACACTGTATTTTTCATTCCTTGAATTTCCGCTTGGAGCTTTTTGACAGCTTCCCTCCGGCTGTCTTCCCATCACTGTCTCACAGTTCTAGGACTTCCTGTTTGCTTCTCATCATCTTCATCCTCATGCCTTTTCTCAGTTTGCCACACTGTCGTTCTCTCTCTCTCTGCCTGTCTCTGACTCTTCCTGACTTTATTGAAACTTACATGTTCTCTTGCTTTAAACTGATTCCTTTTTTTCTCTTTTCTCACTGTCTCTTTCCCTCTCTCTCCCCATCTCCTTCCCTCTCCCTGTATTTCTCTTGTCCTTGTCTTCCTCACATTTCTGCTCTGCCCTCTCCTCATCTCTCCATCCACCCGTGGATAAACCTTGATTGAAAGATTGGGAATCAGCCCAAGCCTCCAGCCAAGGTCCTCACTGCTCAGTGAAGTCACCAAGGCACCAGCCAGCTCACAGTAAGAAATGCACAGGAGGGTTTATTCATATTCAAATAAAACCCTGACCGTGGACTTGAGTTTCCGTAGTCCTCTGCTTTTTCTCTGGAGTATTTCGCTCCATGGAGCCATCTAATCAGGTTTAGGTTTTCATTGAGCAGCTGTCATTGGCGTGCTGGTTCTGTGGCAACCGGAAGCTTCATTCAGTTTTAATTTAGCCCAAGATGTACAAGGAAAGGGCTTCCCAGACGGCGCTAGTGGTAAAGAATTCACCTGCCAATGCAGGAGAATTAAGAGATGCGGGTTCGATCCCTGGGTCGGGAAGATACCCTGGAGGAGAACATGTCAACCCACTCCAGTATTCTTGCCTGGAGAATCCCATGGATAGAACTGCCTGGCAGGCTACAGTCCAGAGGGTCGAAAAGAGTCTGTCATGACTGAAGCAACTTAGCACGCACACATGTACAAGGAAATGTATTTCAGGCAACAGAGGAGCCATTGCAATGAAGCAGAACTTTGCAGAAATGGGGATAGTAAGGTACCAGAAAGGAATTCGAGAAAATACTTATGTAATTGTTACTTGTCAGAGCTGAGCTGTGTAAAGGAGCAGACTGCTCACTGGACGGGCAGAAGCGGAGGACACAGAAGTGCAGAAAACACAGGCCAGAATTTCATCTCATATATACTCTCTCCCCGACTTTCCTTTCTTTGTCTCTAGGAACTGTCCCTATCTTCCTATGTCTCTCTGCTTCATTGTTCTTTCTGTTTGCCTCTCTGACACGCTTTAGTGTCTAATTTGTTTAGACACACATATAAAATTACACCTTCATAAAGCTGTTAAAAAAGAAAACTTTTTAAAATGCAAAAAGGATGTTTTAACATCTTACAGTCTTTTTTGTAAAGATTTTTTTTGATGTGAACCATTTTTAGTCTTTATTGAATTTGTTGAAATATTGCGTCTGTTGTTTGTGTTCTGTTTTTTTGGCCACATGCCATGTGGGATCTCAGCTCCCTGACCAGGGATTGAACCTTTCCCCTTTGCATTGGAAGACAAAGTCTTAACCACTGGACCGCCAAGGAAGTCCTGCATCTTGCTAATACAGTGATTCATTTAAACACCAACTGCTAAGACAAAGAATCATGGTATGTCATATATGCATAATTCTAAGATAAATTTGCTCAAATAAATGCAAATAGGTTATATCACATTGACTCCCGCGGTGCCAAGAAGAACCATTTTGTTGATCCTTAAGTCTTAAATTAAATTTCCCTTGAATCTACTTCAGATGTGTTCATATTTTTTTTTCTAATGCAGAAGGAAAAACCTTCCTTTTCTCCTCCAGCCTGTTTGTCCCCTCAGTGTCCTTAAATCCAACCCTTCCTTCCTCTTCTTTCTCCATCTAGAACCTTACTCTCAAATTTTTAGTACGCCCATTATTCTTCGTTCTCCTTCCTCAAAACTCACAAAAATCTTTCCTCAATCTTGTTAAAGGTTCAAGCCACCACTTTCTGTCTACCTTCCTTTTCTCATGCCCAAATTCCAAATAATTCAGTCATGGGTTCTATCTTGTTATTTTGTTATCTGGCCTTCAATTCACTATCGAAATTGCACTCTTACAGTTCACAAATTGGTGATCAGTACAAAATCAGTACATTTTTTTGAGCCCTCATTTTTCTTGACATTTCTTCTTGATAGTCGATCACCTTTCCTTCTTGAAACTGTGCTCCCTGGTTTTGGGACACTGCAGCACCCTGTTTTTTCTCTTCTAAACACTGTCTTCCTTGCATTCCATTCATAGCTTTTTCTTCCAACACAGCAAAATCAGGTGCTCCCCAGGGTCCTGTCATCTTTTCTTGGCAAGCCCTTCCTTGATAATCTTTTCTATTTACCCTTCCATTTCAAATATCACCTTTATGTAAATAACGGCCGAGACTATATTCAGCCAGTATGTCTTTTTTGCGAACTGTTAACCTATACTTTCTCTTTTTAAGTGTGTATTTTTTACGTTCTCTTGGGCTCTCTCTCCTCATTTGTCATCTCCTGCCCTAAGTCAATGTGTTCTGTCTTTCTCTGTCTGTTCCCAATGCGAGAGCATCAGGTCCATTCTGACTGCTTTGCTGGCTATCCTGTGACTGCTTCCTCCATCGCAGAAAAGCTGGGTTCTCATGAATCACAATATGTGTATTGGTTTGTCCAATCCTATGAGACAGTAAATGATTTTGGAATTGCCACTTCACATTGCTGTGGAAAAAAAAAATTTTTTTTTGTTCCCAAGTTTTTGTTTTGTTTTGTGTCTCTAAACTGAGATGACAGAGTAAAAAGTCATGTGTTCAAATGTTACTTAGGATCCCAAAGCTTTAATCCATGAAACAGCAGAGGCTGCTTCTTCCTCACACTCCCTGGCTAGCCTGGGCCAGCTGGGTCCTTGTTAAATGTTATCCTCACTCCAGGACGCAGGCCGATACAGCGGTCACCACCACTGTGGCCGAGAAACAGCCAGTGAGGGACTTCCCTGGGGGTCCAGTGGTTAAGAATCCTCCTGTCAACGCTGAGGAGACACGGGTTTGATCCCTGGTCTGGGAAGATCCCACATGTCAAGGAGGAACTAAGCCCATGCACGGCAACCACTGAGCCTGACAGCCACAATGATGGAAGCCCACCCTAAAGCCTGTGCTCTGCAACAAGAGAAGTCACTGCAATGACAAGCCTGAGCACCACAACCAGAGAGCAACGGCCACTTGCCACAACTAAACAAAGCCCACACAGCAAAGAAGACCCCAGGCAGCCAAAATTAATAAATAAATCTTTAAAACCACACAAAGAGCCAGAGAGGGGTCCTGTGCTCTCAGAGTATCTGTTTGGAAATGAGTGTGTGGTTCCGCCCTGTTTGTTGGCAAAGCATCACAATTCAAAGGGGGAGGTAATGCAATCAGACCACATGCTCAGGGGAATAGGTGGACACGCCCACCTCATTTCCCAAAAGGATACCCAGAATCCTCTGAAATACATATTTTACAGGTAAGAGGACTGGGGTACAAGAGATGAAGTGAACGTTCACCCTAGGGTCACAGAACTGAGAAGCAGATCCTGTTTTTAGATCCCAGGAGCCCAACTTCAACCTGCTCTTCATCAATATATGGATCCAACAGCATCTTCTATCTGCCTAGTGTCCTAATACACACACACACACACGCACACACACACAGAGTTCATCAGGCAGCTCCCTCACCAATGGATGTTTAGAGGCTGTTTCTGACATCTTCCTGTTAGAACTGAGCTCCCATGAACATCCTTGAACAGGTTTCCCCTCTGACCATTTTTTCCCTCCAGTTCCCAGAAGCTGAAGTGCAATTTACATTCTTTTCTATTTAGGGCCTCTACATATCCTGAGTTCTGTGTAAAATGAAGATGCAAACAGAACCACTGCTGTATCTCTGTTAATAGTGATTATATGGGATGACATATCCTTGTAATAATTCCTGGCCCACAACAGAGGCTCACTTATATCACAGCTATTATTTCTTCCCTCGTGAGTGGCTGGTGATGGAATGCAGCATCATGGTGCTGAAGTCCAGGATCTAGTTTTCCCCATTGCCTTTGTGTTAGCTGGAGGGTACTTCAGTGAACCCATGAAGGCTTTAGTTTCTACACATGGAAGAAGGAGTCACTGTGATCTTCCCTTCTTGAAGGTATCTGTCTGAAGCTAACAAAATCGTCTTTCTAGCCCAAAGATCCTTCTGAGTTTCAGTGGTCTCTGAAAAGTCAACAGAAGTGTTGATAAAATCATTTATACACAGAGAACAGACTGGTGGTTGCCAAAGGGAAGGAGAGGTGGGTGAGGGAAGGATTGGAAGTTTTGGATTAGTAGATACAAACTAGTATATATAGAGTGGATAAAGTATAGTTGATTTACAATGCTGTGTTCATTTCTGCTGTACAGCAAAGTGATGCATATATGTATATATGACTTTCCATATTCTTTTCTGTTATGATCTGTCACAGAATTGAATTAGTTCCCTGTGCTCTATGTAGGACCTTGTTGTTTATCCATCCTATATATACCGCAGTGAACTGGCCAGGTTCAGTCACATGTTCACTGGGGCCAAAAGCATCACTATGATTGAGGTACATGAGCAGATGGTCTCTGTCTTATGACTTCTTGACTTACAGGAATGAACAAATGATATGCACTCAGTGGAAACCGTTGAACATTGAATTTTGGTCTTTTCACAGGCTATCAATACATGGTACCTTCTTTTATGTGATGCTAGGCAGCGAGCCCCAGCCATGCAATTGTGAAGGTTAACACTGATCCATTTACAACCATTCTGGTTTTCACTTACATTACAGTATTCAATACATTACATAAGCTATTCAACAGTCTATTGTAAAATAGGCTTTTTGTTAGATAATTTTGCACCATTGTAGGCTCATGCAAGTGTTCTGATCATATGTAAGGCCGGATAGGTTAAGCTCTGATGTTTAGCAGGTTAGGCGTATTAAATGCATTTTCAGCATAATGATATTTTCAACTTGTGGTGGGCTTATTGGGACACGAGCCTGATAAAAGAAATTTTCACATATTGAGATATGAGGAAGTCATTCTGGCTTATGCATGAGTTCACTTGGGTTTGATGCTAACTAAAAGAGCCTGGTTGTAGCATATCAAACAGACATTGTACATCTGCTTTAATTATTAAAGAAAAGGACACACTGGCCAGAAGCAAAGAATGTCCATGTTAAAAATAAAGATTTAAATGCCTCTCTTCCTGGAATCTCAATGCTGGCCCTCCTCTGATAACCATACACCCTTCCCAAGTGTCAAGGCCATGCAGGTCTGCTGTATATGTGCTGGATTGTTCTTTTATTTTGAAACTTTGAAAAATGTACCCCTGACTTTTAATGTTCTTTGCTCGGACAAAATATAAGACTGTGCTGAATACCCTGCTTCTCATAATCATCTGGGAAGTAGGCTTCCAAGCTATAGTCCTCAGTTTGGCTCAAATAAAACTCTTTTCCTTTCTTCTTACTGCTTGTTGATTGATTGTTTTCCTTAACAACCCCTCTCATAAGCCAAAGAAGATCTGTGCTTCTGCCAGGAATAAGAGCTACCCAAAGGAGAAATGTAAGATTGTTTTTAACAGAAGGAGGAAGAGAGATACGGACTGGGCATGACTTAGCAGGGAGATGGATGCTGGGTGGTAAAAATGAATAGCTTTCCGATGTACACGGGAAACATACAGGTAACTGAATGAGCTGTGTTGGAAGAGGTCATGGAGAGGACATGATCTCCAGCTGACCAGTGAGCTTGAGGTGGCTTGATGGTCAAGCTTCCGGGTCTCATGGGTGTGCTGGTGGCTGACATGCACTCTCTTCCCTTCTGCAAGCAGGACTCGGAAGTTCTGAACACAGCCATTCTCACTGGAAAGGCTGTTCTGTTCCCATCAAGATGGTGGCGGTTCAGGAGGATGGGTTGGTGGTGGACGTGTCAGAGGCTGTGGGATGCAGGTCTGCGGATGAAGATGTCATCAAGGTACAACGAGCTTTACTTCCAGATGCCCAGGCGTTTGGTCCTTTCCTTCCTGTTCTGTCACGCAGCTGCTCTGAGCATCCCAGGCTCCCCAGGGCAGAGGAGGGATGCTGAGGAGAGAGCGATGGGGATGCTGAGGAGGGAGTGAGCAATAGCAGGGACTCACCTGGGATCAGAGGCAGCTGCATGTGCT
Organism: Bos javanicus; assembly: GCF_032452875.1. Classification (NCBI taxonomy): domain Eukaryota; kingdom Metazoa; phylum Chordata; class Mammalia; order Artiodactyla; family Bovidae; genus Bos; species Bos javanicus. The sequence continues at coordinate 49,979,283 of NC_083884.1, forward strand.
GTTTCCTTCCCCCGGGATGGAGGAGGGGGACCTTCTTCCCCTTCTTTTACTCATAAGACAATGTTTCATGAATTTTAGCAGTCTATCTTCCATCTTCTCAATTTTTGCCGACTTCCTGTGCCAAATAATGTAATTTACTCAACATATTTTCTTTAAATGCCTCGCTTTTTCAACCTTAAATATCTTTAATGGCTCATTAGAAGACAATAAAGTCCAATAGCTTGATGTACTAATTTTTTCAATATACACGAAATGAACGACTATTAACTTCTTAAAAAATCTATCCATGTGCCCCCAACTTCATTGGGGTACCAGCAGGACACAGCTCACAGTTTGGGGAATCTGGTTATGGCACATTTCTTCTGCATTCTCTATCTTAATGAGCTGGATTTACAACTCCAAATTCAACCAGGAACCAGCCCGTGATTTGCCCCCCACCCCCATATTCTTCACAGGGCTCTGTTTGAATCACCGAATTTAGAGTTCCTGCCAATTTTTTCTTGGCTCACTGGTTGGCAATTTCCTTTTGTAGCTGAGAACCTCAAGAGAAAGGACTTACATCTTTAGAGCAATCTTTTCTCCTTTAAGCTGCTAAGAGAGCTCCCAGGTCCTGTGTCTTCATTCATTTTAGAAAAACATGATAGGGCTGAGGTCTGCCTTTTTTCCATTCTGTTGGCTCCTGTTTAGAGGTTAAATGAAACTTTGTTCCCCTCTCATGAACTTTGTGGTGGACAGAAGATCCTGTGGGGGTTTCCCTGAGGTGGATAAGATCTGGGAGGCATTGATTTCCTTCTCACGGTGAACTGCAGGAGGCTGTGTCTTAAGTAGGAGATGATTTTGATAAGGAAGAATTGATGTGAGGTCTAATTAAAATTAGAAAAAAATAATCCTTGGGAAGCCCCAATTTGGCATAGCCCTGTTTCCTGGGTTTGGAAGGCTAATTTTCCCCTTGAGACAGAAAGTGGACTGGCTTCAAAGTACACACAGCCTTGCCCTGGGGCTCCTGGCAGGCCCTGGACTCTGGGAAGGTTTGATTAAACAGATCTAAAGGCTTTGCTATTCAGAGTCTGGAAAGATCCCAGCCAAGTCACAGTTGATTGTCTGCTCAGAAACAAAATATATGTTGGTGACTCATTTCTCATGGTTACCTTAGACAATGCATGTTATTTATCTTTCCACATCGTTACTACGATCACATTATTTAGAGAGAGACAGTGTCTGTGTGGCTATGCTGCCATGGGCTTAAATAATGGCTCAGCTCTGTAGTCCCTTCAGCCTTGCTTCCTTCCCAGGGGCCTGGTGGGGAGCGCCCCACGACAGGACCCCCACTCTCCTGTCCCAGAGAGCTCTACCCTACAGAGGCGCAGCCAAGTTCATGGATCCCATTGTTGCCTTATTATTGGGCTTTCTCCTCTTCCCAGATATATACTAAAAGTATCCTCCACCCAGCCTGGTAGAGGAATTGCTCTGGGAGGCAGTAGTTTTGGGTTCAACTATCACTTTCGTGGCCACATGAAGATGGGGCTTCCTTCTAGCAAATTGTGGCCTGATCTTGGCAAACCAGGGCATGCACATCACCAAACCCAGAGCTGCTATAAGACATTTCTAGGGCAGCCCAGGCCCTGTTGCAGATTCCAGGGCCCGGGACAGTGGAGGGGGATGCATTCAGTGGCCTTGATGTGCTGGTCACAGCTCTCGTGTCCACATTTGTCACACATTCTGTCACAGCACTAAGGTTACAGTGTCAGCCTCGGAGCTGTCCTCTGGCCTCAGCACCACCAGGGGCACCCAAAGATGTGGATGCGCCTTAACCCCCCGGGGAGAGATACCCTTGGTCTGTGGAGGTCACTGGGTCACTTCTTCACGGTCCAGGAGACTCTGTGTGACTCCCCAAGGAGAGTTATGCAGGTTTCACCAAAGATCGTCATGTGATGCAAATTCTGAGCGTTGGGATGGTGACTTGGGTAAGGGAGAAAAAATGAATTTAGAAAGGTGTAAATTGTGGTGATGTCCAAATTGGCTTCTTTGATGTGGGACTTTGGGGGAACTGAATCTGAGAACATAAAGGATTTTGAAGGGCTGGAACCTTGGCAAGATTGGAAGGGATCAATGTCACATTGTAAGCTGACAACTCCTTCCATGTTAAAAAAAAAAAAAAAAGGGATAAGATGCATATTAACGATGTGTGTATATGTGTGTGTGCAAGAAACCTTGGCACTTTTGTTCACAGTGATATCTGATGAACCAGCTGTATTTTTAATGGAAGTATAGTTGGTTTACAATATGATATTTGTTTCAGGTGTACAACACAGTGATTCAGCATTTTTACAGATTATACTCTATTAAAAATTATTAGGTCATGGCTCTAATTCCCTGTGGAACCACCTGTCACCTGTTTGAAGAGGTTGCCACAGATTGATATGATTTTTGTTGACATTAATGGGTGCATGACTCCAGAACAGAGGTCACAGGTGGGCAGACCACAAGCTGCATCTGGTTCAGAGAAATGTGTGTGTGTGTTTAATTTGCTGCCATCCTATAAAAACTGGCAAATCATATTTGTTGTTGTTATTGTTTAGTTGCTAAATCCTGTCTGACTCTTTCTCGACCCCGTGGACTGTAGCCAACCAAGCTCCTCTGTCCATGGGATTTCCCAGGCAAGAACGCTGCAGTGGGCTATCATTTCCTTCTCCTGGGGATCTTCCAGACCCAGGGATTGAACCCTCACCTCCTGCAGTGGCAGGTGGGTTCTTTTTCACTGAGGCACCAGGGAAGTCTGGCAAATCATATGAGTGAGTAAGTGAGTGAAGTCGCTCAGTCATGTCAGACTCTCTGCGACCCCATGGACTGTAGCCTACCAGGCTCCTCCGTCCATGGGATTGTCCAGGCACAGTGCTGGAGTGGGTTGCCATTTTCTTCTCCAAATCACATCAGATCAGATCAGTCGCTCAGTCGTGTCCGACTCTTTGTGACCCCATGAATCGCAGCACGCCAGGCCTCCCTGTCCATCACCAACCCCCGGAGTTCACTGAGACTCACGTCCATTGAGTCAGTGATGCCATCCAGCCATCTCATCCTCTGTCGCCCCTTCTCCTCTTGCCCCCAATCAAATCACATAGACATCTGAATTTCCAGCTTCTTATGAAATTCACAAGGTCAGGTAGCCCTGGGTCCACACTGCTCCCTGCAACTCTTGACCTGGAAGTGACCAGAGGCCACCCCTGTGTGAAGCCCCTGTACCCAGACCACCATAGTCTCCCACCTTCCTCTCGTCTCCCCCACGGAGGCAGAGGGATGTCTGTGATTTCTCACCACGCTTGTGCTGTTGGTTTTCTGATAGTAGGTTTCAGAGGAAAGGGACCTATTTCTTTGTCCCCTGGTCTCTGTAAGTCATAGATGATAGATGTCCCTTGTCACTCTGATAGAGAATTCCATGTCTTTCTAGGCATAAGAGGAAGGCTGGAAATTGGATTGTGTTCTGTCAAAGAGTGTCTGAGGGGTTGAGAGTCCTTGAGATCAAACCGCAGGAGAAATGATTGAAGGAGCGTGAGTGTTGAGCCCTGTACTGAGAAGAAATGGCCCCGGGAGAGGTGAAGAGGAGGACGAGGCAGCTCTTTTGAAGTCTTTCGAGGACCATCCTCTGGAATATGGAGGAGGTTTGTGCTTTTTAAGTTCCAACAGTGGAAGTCAAAAAGGAACCCTTTCTGGCTCAAAAGAAAACAGAATGCAGGGGGAGTGAATTCCTTGGTTAAGTTTTCAGACAAATGATGTTGGCTCAATCCTGGCTCCATCGTATTTTCTATTTGACCTGGGATAAATGACTGCATCTCCCTGAGCTCAGTTTTCTTATCTGTACAATGCGGGTGATAATAGGATTGTGAAAGATCTGCAGAGATTCATTCTAACATGAGCATGTAAGGCGAAACTACCCAGAGTCAAAGTAACCCTGCAAAATCCTTTAAAGAACACCTGAGCTTGCAGAAGTTCAAGAGAGAGTTGTTTCTTTGTTTTTTGCTTGCTTTTGCTTTCAATTTATTCTATTTAAACCACGGGCAAATTTCCTGTGGCAATATGTGGTGAGATTTAATATTATAGGTGGTGTTGAGTGGAGTCATAGATAAGATTTGGGAGAAATTGAAGATAAATTGAATTTTCCTCTCTTTATTTCAGTCTTCTCTCCTTTATATCTTCTGATGAATGTGTTGTCAGATGGAAATCTACACAAAGATAATTGAATTATCATTAAATGGTTAAAACGGTGTGTGATGCAATCCCTATGGGGGATTGTAAAATATAATACAGTTCAAAATCTTTAAAAAATTTTTATTGAAGTATGTAGAAGAAAAGTAGAAAGCATTATTCGCTCAGTCTTATCCGACTCTTTGGGACCCCATGAACTGTAGCCCACCAGGCGCCTCTTTCCGTGGAATTCTCCAGGCAAGAATACTGGAGTGGGTTGCCATTTCCTACTCCAGGGGATCTTCTCGACCCAGGGATTGAACCTGGGTCTCCTGCATTGCAGGCAGATTCTTTACCATCTGAGCCACCAATAGTGATTACAACATCATGTTATTTTTTACTGTACAGCAAAGTGACTCAGACATATAGCCTTTTCCATATTCTTATCACAGCATATCGACTATATAGTACATGATACTGAATATAGTTCCCTGGGTTATACAGAAGGACCTTCTTGTTTATCCATCCTACATATAATAGTTGTGTCTGCTAACCCCTACATATAATAGTTGTGTCTGCTAACCCCAAACTCCCAGTCTTTCCCTTCCCCACCTGCTTCCCCCTCGGCTCTTCTCTAGGTTGGTGAGTCTGTTTCTGTCTTGGAGATATGTACATTTGTGTCATATTTTGGATTCCATATGGTGGAAATACTATTTTAGAGCTTGATTATATTTTAAATACCTGATCATGCTTTAAAATAATTTTAGAGCTTAATTCATATAATTTTAAAAAGTATTCTATTTATTTACTTATTTATATTGAACTATAGCTGATTTGCAATGTTATATTAGCTTCAGATGTATAGTAAAGTGATTCCATTATACACATATATGTTTTTTCTTTTTCAGACTTTTTCCCCTGTAGGTTACTACAAAATATTGAATATAGTTCCTTGTGCCTATGTAGTAGGAGCTTGTTGGCTATCTATTTTATATTATATTGTAATTTTGGAATGCCTTTCTCATTAGCTTCTGCTGGTGGGCTTTTGTTTTTCTGTGATTAATAGCTGTATTGTTTGTCAGTGAACTGTAGTTCCCAAGCCCCCAGTAGCCAGTCATGCATCTGTTGATAGGGGATGAACTCTGTACTCTTGGAGAGAAATAAAAATGCAGCCATGTGTGTGGGTGGGTGGGTGTACCATCTCAAGGATGATGCTCTCCATATCATTCTTGAAACAATTCATTGTCTCTCCTTCCAGTAAGAATCAGCTGTGCGTGCTCAGTCACTGACTCACGTCTGACTCTTTATGACCCCATGGACTGTAGCCCACCAGGCTCCTCTGTCCATGGGATTTTCCAGGTAAGAACACTGGAGTGGGTAGCTGTTTCCTCTTCCAGGGGACCTTCCTGACCCAGGGACCCAGGGACCCAGGGATCCAAGGAACCTGCATCTCCTGTGTCTCCTGCATTGGCAGGCAGATTCTTTACAACTATGCCACCTGGGAAGCCAGCTTAGCAACTAAGAGATGCAAAAAGACTAAGGGCATGCCCACGCTAAAGCCTTCCTATCCCCAGGGAAGCATCATGTGTTCAAGCTTGGCCTGTCACTGCTGAAGGCAGACTCTTCTGATGGATGTGCTGTCAGAGGGAAATCAGAAGTTCCCTGCTGCTTCCACAAACTGTTTGGTTACTAAACAGAGTCACACATCACCTCTGGAGAAAATATTGGCTTTGACAAATGAGCCAAATTTCCTGGGTTGATTTTTAGCAGCTGCCAAAAGGCTGCCCCCAAAGGGACTCAGTCTTCCTCAAGTCTGAATCTTGAGAGTTATGATAGGAAATATGTTTATTGGACTCAGTACTCTAGAGGGACATGACTGAAATACACTCTTTGAGTGAAAGATCTCATTATCCATTTGGATGGGATTGGACAGTGGTGATAACTCCTGAGGTCTGGCAGATATAACTGGAATTCCCTCCCTAGTTATGTCTGGGCATTTTGTTTGTTGGTCAGGAACAAAAACCCAAATCTCACTTGCTTGAGCCAACAGAGCAAGTATTGGATTGGCCAAAAGGTTCATTTCGGTATTTCCATAACATCTTACAGAAAAACTCAAATGAACTTTCCGGCCAACCCAGTATGTTGGCTCACATAACTAGAAGTGGATGTAATGAGTTCAAGCAAGATTGCATCAGAAGCTCGTTAGGATTTGGTTTCTCTCTACCTTTAGTTCTGATGTCTTCTAGGTTGTATTTATTCTCAGATGAACTTTTTCTATAAATTAATTTTTTTATTGAAGTGTGGTTGATTTACAGTATTGTGGTAATTTCAGCTATACAGCAAAGTGATTCAGCTATACATATATCCTTACATATATGTGTTTGTGTGTGTTTGTGTGTATGCTTATTCATGTTCAACCCTTTGCAACCCTGTGGACTTTAGCCTGCCAGGCTCCTCTGTTCATGGAATTTTCCAGGCAAGAATACTGGAGTGGGTTGCCATTTTCCTTTCCAGGGATATGTATATATGTATGTATATATATATATATACACACATACATATATAAAATATGTACATTCTTATATATACATATATATGTATATATATTCATATTCTATAGTCTATCACAAAATATTAAATAGAGTATAATAGTAGGATCTTGCTGTTTATCCAACTCACATACACTAGTTGGCGTCTACTAATCCCAAATTCCCAATCTGTCCCTTCTCCAACCCCCTGCCCCCGTGGCAACCACAGTCTGTTCTCTATGTCTGTGAGTCAGTTTCTGTTTGTAGATAAGTTCATTTGAGCTATATTAGTGATACCAGGTACTATTTGTCTTTGTCTGTCTGACTTGCTTCGTTCAGTGAGATTATCTCTAGCTGCATCCACGTTTCTGGGACTCTTTATATATGTGACCTCTGACACCCAGAGGTTCATGTTGTTTTATATTCAAGTCCAGAAAAATGAAGGTTCTCTCCTCTAAGGCTTCCTACGAGATCCCAGGTTTGAACGATATTGGGTCTGGTATCCATTCTTGACCCTGCAGTTCTGTGGCCATAGAAGAGAACATACACCTTGGTCTTGCCTGGGTCAGATATCCACAGGCGAGGCTGGAGGTGACATCACTTCAGCCTGAAACACAGAGTCTAGGCATAGAGTGAGAGAGAGTTGATTCATCAGGGAAATTTTCATCTGTCTGTATCCCAAGAACGTTGGACCCTGCCCAGGTCCCCAGACAGCTGGAGACTTTGTGCATCTCTTTCCTGGGCTCATAATACTCCTTCCTGCGCCCAGCATGCCTCCCCCATTCTCTGGAGAAACCTTGGCTGTCCTCTGGACTTGGGCGGTGCCCCTGCTGGGTGCTGCCGCCCCATCCCTGCTGTTCTGCGTCTCCAATCCACTCCCACCCTGGGGTCCTCACCTCTGTGCTCCCACCCCCTGTGTATACGTACATATTAGGGACTCGTGTACTCTGTGTCCCTGTGCAGTGGAAGGCAGGTCCGTGTCTCGCTTTCTCTTCCTGCCCGAAAAGGTCTGTTAGAAGGAGCAGTGAAAACCATCACAGCCCACAGTGACACCATGCCAGACTCTGTTCCCCTGGTTTTAAACACATTGCCGCCTCCAATGCACCCAGCAGTCCCACAGACTAGGTCCCCATATTATCCCCATTTTACCACCCAGAAAACTGAGGTTGGAGAGGTTTAAATGTCTGGATTCAGTGAGTTGTGCATAAACAGTAGTCTACTGCGTGTCCAAATTCATGGTACTGCAAAGTGGACGGACAGTCCCTTCCTGTTTCTTCTCTCATTTAAAGACAGAAGTTTCTGAAAATCCAGATTTTTGTGCTTGATCTTTGTTCAGTGTTAGCACATCATCCGGTTGAAAGAGATGTGCAAATGCCCAGGGTCTGTCGTTTTCACCTCTGTGTGTCCTGTGCTGTAGGAGCAGGTTCACTAATGGAAGATGGGGCGCGGTCACAGGTGAGAGTGAGATTGAGGACCTTGTGGGGACCCCACGATGTTGATGAAGTGGGTTCAGAACAATCTCTGCACTGACTTACCTTGAAAGGGTCCTTGTCTGCCCTGGGCTCCAAGCTTCCAGAGAAACCCTCAGATGGATCCTAATTTTATCAGAAGGAGATGGAGAGAAATCCCAGAGCAGTTTAAGCCCATTTCTCACTTTTTCAGTGACGCTTGGCAAACATTCCTCCAGAAAACACTGTTCTTCTATTTCTGGGCATGAATTTCCTTCGCTTTACCCATCACCAGGCAGCTTAGCCAGGCAGCTAAGAATAAGTCGTCAGGCAGCTTGGATGTTATTGCCTAATTTTGTCCTTCTTTATGCTGGTAATTTGGACTTTTATTGTTCTTCCTGATGGGAGATGTGTCATATATTTCCTGTTGGCCAGAGGATAGCTATTGCTGCATCCCCAACCTTTTGTTCCATCAGCATCACTCTGATTTCAATATTAATTAGATCTTTTGTTCCTTTCTGTCTTTAGCATCTCTAATGAAGAACTGACATTCTGGAATTGTTTTGGCGTCACGCGGAGAAACCCTGGAATGAGCCAGGGTAGGTCTGCAAGCCTTCTGGCTTCCCTCCCTCAGTAAACACACCCGCACGCTTCCTTCTCCTCTGCTGGCCACCTCTCACCTCTCCTCTCCATCAGGCCCTGCTCAGGGCAAGGTCCTGGGGGTTCACTGGGGTCTTAGGTCTGTGACTGTATCCCAATATCAGGGTCAAGTACAGCCACTATGCCTGTGTCCCTTGAAGACGCATTTATCTTTTTTTTTTAATTGAAGTATAATTGATTTACAATGTTGTGTTAGTTTCAGGGCTGCAGCAAAGTAGTTCAGTTATTACATACATACTCTTTTGCAAATTCTTTTTCGTTATAGATTATTCTAAGATATTGCATATAGTTTCCTGTGCAACAGAGTAGGTCCTTGCTATTTATTTTATGTATAGTAGTGCACATCTGTTAATCCCAAACTCCTAATTTATTCACCCCCCCCCATTCCCCCTTGGTAACCATATGTTTGTTTTCTATGTCTGTGAGTCTATTTTTGTTTTGTAAATAAGCTCACTTGTATAATTTATTTTAGATTCCACATGATAATCTCTAGGTCCATCCATGTTGCTGCAAATGGCATGGTTTTGTTCCTTTTTGTGGCTGAGTAATATTCTGCTTTATTGACTATGCCAAAGCCTTTGACTGTGTGGATCACAATAAACTGTGGAAAATTCTGAAAGAGATGGGAATACCAGACCACCTGACCTGCCTCTTGAGAAATCTGTATGCAGGTCAGGAAGCAACAGTTAGAACTGGACATGGAACAACAGACTGGTTCCAAATAGGAAAAGGAGTACGTCAAGGCTGTATATTGTCACCCTGCTTATTTAACTTATATGCAGAGTACATCATGAGAAACGCTGGATTGGAAGAAACACAAGCTGGAATCAAGATTGCCGGGAGAAATATCAATAACCTCAGATATGCAGATGACACCACCCTTATGGCAGAAAGTGAAGAGGAACTCAAAAGCCTCTTGATGAAGGTGAAAGAGGAGAGTGAAAAAGTGGGCTTAAAGCTCAACATTCAGAAAATGAAGATCATGGCATCTGGTCCCATCACTTCATGGGAAATAGATGGGGAAACAGTGGAAACAGTGTCAGACTTTATTTTTTTGGGCTCCAAAATCACTGAAGATGGTGACTGCAGCCATGAAATTAAAAGACGCTTACTCCTTGGAAGAAAAGTTATGACCAACCTAGATAGCATATTCAAAAGCAGAGACATTACTTTGCCAACAAAGGTTCGTCTAGTCAAGGCTATGGTTTTTCCTGTGGTCATGTATGGATGTGAGAGTTGAACTGTGAAGAAGGCTGAGCGCTGAAGAATTGATTGCTTTTGAACTGTGGTGTTGGAGAAGACTCTAGAGAGTCCCTTGGACTGCAAGGAGATCCAACCAGTCCATTCTGAAGGAGATCAGCCCTGGGATCTCTTTGGAAGGAATGATGCTAAAGCTGAAACTCCAGTACTTTGGCCACCTCATGCGAAGAGTTGACTCATTGGAAAAGACTCTGATGCTGGGAGGGATTGGGGGCAGGAGGAGAAGGGGACACCAGAGGATGAGATGGCTGGATGGCATCACTGACTCGATGGACATGAGTCTGAGTGAACTCCGGGAGTTGGTGAGGGACAGGGAGGCCTGGCGTGCTGCAATTCATGGGGTCGCAAAGAGTCGGACATGACTGAGCGACTGAACTGAACTGAATATTCCATTGTATATGCGTACCTCCTCTTCTTTACCCATTCCTCTGCTGATGGGCACTTCGGTTGCTTCTGTGACTTGGCTGTGGTTAGTAGTCCTGCTATGAACATTGAGGTGCAGAGGCACGTTTATCCTTGATGTTTTGGAGCTTGGTTCACAGTTTAACCTCCTGACATGCAGCTTTGATGGTGAATAGAATGTATCCAATGGCAGCCCACTCCAGTACTCTTGCCTGGAAAATCCCATGGACGGAGGAGCCTGGTAGCCTGTAGTCCATGGGGTCACTAAGAATCGGACACGACTGAGCGACTTCACTTTCACTTTTCACTTTCATGCATTGGAGAAGGAGATGGCAGCCCACTGCAGTGTTCTTTCCTGGGGAATCCCAGGGACAGGGGACCCTGGTAGCCTGTAGTCCATGGGGTCACACAGAGTCGGACACGACTGGAGTGACTTAGCATAGCATAGAATGTATCCATTCTCCTGATTAGGGAGAAGAAGAAAGCAAAGACTCATGAAGCGCTGAGTCTGGGCACAGTGAGAAGGCGGGGTTGGGGGGTGCTCCCTGGGTGATGTTCCTCTCATCAGTTTGGAGAACGGACAACCCCATTTTTCTTTTCTTTTTTCAATATTTATTTGGCTGGCCTGGGCCTCAACTGTGGCAGGTATAATCTTTGCTGCAGCATATAGGATCCTCAGCTGTGACATGTGGGATCTAGTTTCCTGACCAGGGACAGAACCTAGGCCCCCTCACTGGGAGGACAGTGCCCTAGCCACTGGACCGCCAGGGAAGTCCCTGACACCCTTATTTTGCAGTGGAGGAAACTGAGGTTCAGAGGTGAGGCCAGGGGTTTAATGTTGCACAGTCAGAGAGGGATGGACTTGGACCCAGTCTTAGGGTATCTAGAGCTCTTGCCAGGGCCTCTGTGAACTTAGTTGGAGAAGAGCCCCCTTAAGGAAAATGGACTTGCCTTTGACCACAGTCTGAGATCAAGCAGTGCTGGGCATGCTCCCCTTTATAAGGTGGCCACTGATGACCTTGAACTCCAGCTGATGGACACCTCTCTCTCTGCAGAACTTTGGGCTGGGACTCTAGCTGAAAGCGAAGGTCGAAGGTCATGTGTCCTACCCTGAATGTCACCACACACTGACCCCCCGGGGGAGGAATAAGGAGTGACTTGCCAAGGTCATGTGTAGGCAGTGGCTGAACGGTCCAGCAGAGGACTTTGTGAACCCATGTCCCACCCCCACACCGTCCCTTTGAGGTTGGCAATGGCTGGGTTCTCCTTCCTCAGACCCATGCATTCTAACAGTAGGAGAGCTAGGAGCCGCGAAGTCACAGCTGGGGGAACCACAGGGATAAAAATATACTGACTGCCTCCTGCGCAGCTGAGCACGCATACAGAGATGGAGCGCCCCCTTGAGGTCACAGTGGGGTTCGGGGCAGAATTGGAATCTGAACCCTGTCCTCCCAGTCTGGAGCCCTTGGGCCACATGGCCTTTTGGGGTGTCCTTGAGGAAGCTGACTTCTCTCTCCTGCTAAAAGCAAGCAGGAATCTTTCAAGCCAGCAATCCTGAATCTTCATCTGATCCCTCTGCCCACAGAGACATTTTAGCAAGATCGATTTAAATGGGGTGAAATTCAGCGGCAAGTAAATTGCACAAAACCAGAAAGACTTCAGGCCCTTGAAACTTTCAAGAATGGAAAAGATCAAAAAGGTTTAGCACTGCATGTTCTAACCAAAGAAATAGTTCTTTTGGGACAAGTATCTAGAGTGGCCAAACAGCAGCCCAATGGACAAACACAGTAATATAGTAATACAGTAATCGTGTAGTCACAATATTATAGTAACAACGATAGGTGACAAGAGTAATGTTACTAATAGAAGATAGTTGAAGATTTACCACGTGCCACGTGCTCTGTACTGTGGGCCCCCTGCAGGTGTCTCGTTTAATTCTATGCCATTTGGGCATGATCATTATCCCCATTTTAGTGGTGGAAGGAACTGAGGTTCAGAGAGGTAGACTCCTTGTCCAAAGTCACACAGTGAAGGGAAGAGCTGAGATACTAATCCAGGGACACTGACGTCCGAGCCATCCTGAGAGAGGATTTTGCAAAGGTCACTGGGCTCATTGCAATGCTCCCTCCAGCCTCCCCAAAGCTAAAGTCGCCCTCAGGATTTGGACGAGGTGGGATCTCTTCCACCGGTGCACAAGGAAGCCTCCCTCTGGCCCTGTCCACCAGCCCCAGGGCCGTGGAACCTTGCTCCACCAGGAAGGTGATCCGGCTCCGCATCTCCAAGTAGGGCTCCTGCTGTGGCTGTAACAGCGCCCCCTGTTGGCCGCTCGGGGAGTCTGCAGCGTCCTCGCCGGGCTGGCTGTGCCCGGGCGCGCCTTCTAGCGTCGGCGGGAGGGACTGCATGTCTTACAGGTGGTCTCACCTGGCCCTGCAGCTTGGAATGCGAATTCCCTTCAGACCTCAGGGCGCCGCCTTTCTCCACCATGTATGCGCCCTTTCCCCTCCCCTCTTTCCTTTCTGTTCTGACAGTTCCCTCCACTTCCAATAATCTAATTAAATCAGTGGAAGTTTCCCCAGGAAAATGCGCAAAAGCCTAGAGAATTCAGCCTGCAATTTCACGATTTCATAGACACCTCTTTATCTCATTCATAAAGGTCTTCACTCTGTTAATAGCAGAGCTCCTTGGATGTAACGAAAAAACCAGGCTGTTTAAAAATACTGTTTTTCCACCGCCCAATCCAGTTTCAATAAATAAATGGAGAAAACACATAATCATGTTTAAAATTTTTGATATAGTTTAACTGCTCACGATGAACGAGTGAATGCTCTTAAATGCAAATGCTACACTGAAAAGACGTGTTGGAAATACAACTGACCCTTGAACAGCACAGGTTTAACTGCGCGAGTCCACTTATCCATGGATACTTTTCCACAGTGAATACTAAATGGTCTTCCCTTGGTGGAATCTAGGGGTGTGGATAAAGAGGAACCGTTTATACCAGGGCTGGCTATAAATTATATGCAGATTTTCAACTGCCTGGAGGAACAATGCCTCTAATCCCCCAATTATTAAAGAGTCAGCTGTCCTAATTTCAAGGGGAAATTGGGTCTTGTCACCAGTTGGGGTTTTAAGTCACATGATGAAGAGGTTTTGGAGAAATCCACTCTGTGTAATTCTGTCCTTGGGTTTGCAGATTCCCTTAGAGACAGCTTCAAAAGTGTAATTCTGAGGTCTTTCATGAACATGATGTGAGAACCCAAACTTCTTGATGTCTCTAGCTGATGATGTAGTTGCTGGACGGATGGAAGAGTCAGGGTCTTGCCTCTTGTTGCCAGTGGGGACCCAGCAGGGGCGTATGGGACGCTCCTTAGAAAATACGAGTGATCTCAGCTGACCTTGGGGAGCCTCTGCTGTGAGTCAGGTGAGCTCTTGAGCATGGCCACTGTGTGATGCCCTGTAACCTTCACAACAGGGCATATTGTTATTGATGAGGAAACCAAGGGGCAAGAGATACAGAAAAGTACCCCACCTCCCATTGTAGGGGCCATGGGTGGTGAGGATTCTGACTGCCTGTCTCTTACCCAAGGTTACCCCATGAGTTTTCAGGAGGAGGGGAGAGGGAAACACAGCACTCCACTGAGCTTCAGTCTGAGCTCCAGGAGTTGGGAAGGGGGACAGTTCTGCATCTTAGAGGTGGACAGGTATAAGCCAAAAGAAACCACTGGCTATTATACTGTGTTGTTTAGTCCCTAAGTCGTGTCCAACTCTCTGTGACCCCATGGACTAGTAGCCCACCAGGCTCCTCTGCCCAGTGGATTTCCCAGGCAGAAGTGGGTTGGCATTTCCCTCTCCAGGTGATCTTCCCAACCCAGAGATCAAATCTGCATCTCCTGCATCGACAGGTGGATTTTTTGCCACTGAGCCACCAGGGAAGCCCCACTGTCTATTACATTGGCTAGAAAAATGTGCCCTTTCCCACAGAACAATTGCCCCAGAATGCAGGGTCCTGGGAATAAACTAAAACTGAGGTGTGGGGTTGGCTGACTCTATGGCAGGCAGAGATCAGCAGCATCAGCCACAGGTTCCCTCACTGGCTGTGTGGTTGATGAGACCATCAGTCTTGTTAGCACTCCCAATGTACTACTGATGACCAGGCGTTTTTAAAGTGTTGTTATTCTAAAATAATCACTATTGGATTCATCTGTTGTTGAACATGGCACTGTGTGCATAGTCTTGCTTGACTGGTTTCTATTAATTTACCCATAAATTATACATTAAAGTGGATATAGAGACAGTGAGCCAGACAGTGTAAGTTGCAGGAACTTAGTCCACACTCCTATTGACTGATGTCTTTCCCTTTAGCTGCATTTTCCTCTCAGTTCAAGGCTGATAAAAGTCACAGAGAACTGGTGATTCATTAGGAGTCCAGGAGAGGCCAGGTCCCAGAAGGGGACCAGCCTGCCCTGTACTCTGCAAAGATTGCCCCCTAAATGCTGGGTCCTGAGCCCCACCGGGAGGGACTCTCCCTGTTCTGAGCTCTGCACCTCTTCCCTGCTGAACTCTGAGCTGCTAGCATCAGACTCAGTATCCCAGTTCATCCTCATGATGCTTCTGGGAGGGATCAGTTGGCTCCATAGAATCAGCCACAGATACTTCCTTCCTATTGGTCAGGGTCAAGCACTGGGCTCCCCTGTCTGGGCAATGCCAACTCTGTTGTGTCCTGCAGCCTGCAGACCCAGCCATGACTCAGGACACAGCCCCCAGCTCCAGTGTCCCAGTCTTCTTCATTCAGGGAGACTTACCTGCACTTTCCAAGTCCTTACCCCGCTCACTCCTCCTGCACCATCTGCCCTGACCCCTCCAGCCTCCGAAGTCAGAGTTATCAACCGCACCACCCTGGGGATTTTGTAGTTTGTTTCTGGAAGACATTCAGCACAGAGCAGAGCTGGAGTCCACGTACAAAAACAAATATGCTGTTAGACAGCACATGATGGAAAACTAGATTTATGGCATCATCCTTAACTCTTTGGCTTCCTTGGTGGGTCAGAGGTAAAGAATCTGCCTGCCAATGCAGGAGACATGGGTTTCATCCCTAGTTAGGGAAGATCCTTGGGAGAAAGAAATGACAACCCACTCCAGTATTCTTGCCTGGGAAATCCCTTGGACAGAGGAGCATGGAGGGGTACAGTCCAGGCAGTTGCAAAGAGTTGGGAATGACTGAGTGACTGAGCACACACACACACACTCATCAACTCTATGAAGCTTCTTTCTCTCTTTTGGTACCTTTGTACTATTGACGGACGTACATTGGCACATCTTAATCACCCCAGCTCTGTATGGAGCTTCTTCAGAGTGGACCGGAGTATCAGCCACAGGACAGGAAAACTGCAGTTTCGTGGCTCTGACCCAGTGATGAACGGGGTCCTTGGCTCAGCAGAGTTCTCACGTTTCACCTTAGTGCTGCCCTTTCTATGGGGCAGAACTCAGCTGCTGCATCTTTATTTTTCTAGTTGTGGGATGACAGCCCAGGAGAGGATGAGGAGACAGACATCCAGCCTGAGAGTTCCATCATGGGAAGGGTTCTTCTGCAGGAATGAAACAATTAGTTATGTTTCCCTAGTTATTAAGGAAAGCATTAACTAGCACTAAACAGAGAATCTGGGGTTGTCTGGGAAGCAGTCTTTTTTTTTTTTTCTTTCAGCCATGCTGTGTGGCCAGTGGGGAGGTCTTAGTTCTCTGATCAGGGGTGGAACCCACACCCCTTGCAGTGGTAGCATGGAGTCTTAACCACTGGACCACAGGAAAGTCCCGATTTTGAACATTTTTAAATGAAAGGCAAGTTATTTGGGGGTAATGAATGAATCACCACCATTGAAAGGACTGACGCTGAAGCTCCAAAACTTTGGCCACCTGACACAAAGAGCTGACTCACTGGAAAAGACTCTGATGCTGGGAAAGATTGAAGGCAAAAGGAGAAGGAGATGGCAGAGGATGAAATGGTTAAATGCTATCACCGCCTCACCGGACATGACTTTGAGCAAACTCTGGGATATAGTGAAGGACGGGGAAGCCTGATGTGCTGCAGTCCATGGGTTCGCAGAGTTGGACATGATTTAGTGAATGAATGACAACACTCAAAAAATTATAAGAAATATTTTTAGAGTCCTAACCTTTTCTTCTGCCCAGGAAAGGTTTTTGGGATGTCACATATTGCCTTATCTGAAGGTCTCATTCATCGTGTGATGTCACCTGCCTGGTTCTGAGAGCCACCTAGGTTCCTGGGCTGTCCCTGGACATGAGGCACAACAAGGGTCACTTCTCTCAGAGTCAGGGACTAAAAGCAACAGGGCTATTCACGTGCATTGCATGCATGCATGCTCAGTTGCTTCAGCAGTGTCCAACTCTGCAACCCTACGGACTGTAGCCCGCCAGGCTCCTCTGTCCATGGGATTCTCCAGGCAAGAGTACTGGAATGGGTTGCCATGGCCTCCTCCAGGGGAATCTTCCTGACCCAGGGGTTGAACCTGCATCTCTTATGTCTCCTGCATTGGCAGGAGGGTTCTTTACCACAAATGCCACCCAGGAAGCCCATTCAAGTGCATTAGGGTCACAGAATCAGACCTGGGACAGGTCAGATTTCATGACCTTAGCCTTGAGGTCTTTCCAATTTAACTTAATTAATTTCTACTTGAATTCACTCAACGAAGTGCAAGTCATAACTGAATCAAACTGTGAGTGAGTGCTTGCTCCGTGCCCCGCCTTGTGTCCCCAGCACAGAGATGAAGAAGGCGCCGTCTCTGTCTCCAAACTGCTCCCAGTCCAGGCGAAGCAACAGCCTCGCAGATGTATAGCCTCTGTGCAAATTCCATCCCATTTGCAAATCACCACAGGCTTTACTACTCTCTGGGATAAATGCATAACCTCTTCCAGAGTAGGGTGACTCAATATCCTGGCTTTCCCATGGTGGCAGGGTTCCCAGGTCGTAGGAATTTTCACTGTGAAAAAAAAAGAAAACAAGGAAATTGCCAGGCAAACAAGAATAAGTTTTACTATATTCCTAGGCTATATTATATTTTTAGTAATCTTTCAATAGGGGCTGATTTGTAAGATAGATGGTCTGATCAGTTAGCTCATGAATCACCCTTTCTATAAACATTGTCCTTGGTCTCAGCAGACTGTCCACTGTGGGCCCAGTGCCACTGGCTTTTTTTTTTTGATCACTTGTCCTTCTTCATGATTAATTTCTCTTTCAACCAAGGAATCTATTATAGAAACAAATAACAAGAGAGACCTATTATGTTGCTCTCTCTGTCCATTTCATTGTGAATTTTCTTCCTCTCTGTTTCCCCAACACCCCTCCTCAGAGAACCTGCATTGTGGGTACTTCTGAGCAAAATCCTAATTGTTGTTCCCAGGCTAGCAAGCCTCCTTTTCCTCCTACGTAGCATCACAAGGCTAATTCTCTGAAGATTGTGTATTATTCCAGCACAAAAAGGAGACAGTTAGGTGAACAC
Source organism: Bos javanicus (assembly GCF_032452875.1). Lineage (NCBI taxonomy): Eukaryota > Metazoa > Chordata > Mammalia > Artiodactyla > Bovidae > Bos > Bos javanicus. Next base: position 49,997,274 of record NC_083884.1, read on the forward strand.
TGAATGTGGCATGAGCAACATTTAATTATTACTGGGATAAATTCCAGACAATTTGAAAACCATCACAGAAATGGTGCAAAAGTGGATACATATTAAAGAGAAGAAAGAGAAAACCCCCACTCTTCTTTTAAAGTTTATTTATTTTTGGCTGTGCTGGGTCTTCTTTGATGTGTAGGCTTTTCTCTAGTTGCAGAGAGTGGGGTCTATTCTCTAGTTGTCATGGACAGATTCTCATTGTGGTGACTTCTCTTGTAGAATATGGGCTCTAGGGCCCCTGGGCTTCAGTAGTTCCAGTGTGTGGCCTCAGCAGGTGTGACTCGCAGGGTCTAGAGCACAGGCTCAGAAGTTGTGGCACACGAGCTTAGTTGCTCCGCAGCATGTAGGATCCTCCCGAGTCAGGGACCAAACCAGTGTATCCTGCTTTGGCAGGTGGATTCTTTACCACAGAGCCACCAGGGAAGCCCAGTCCCCATTCTTGAATCTTATCTTGAGAACATGACTTCACTGCACTGTTCTATTTAGGTTGGTAAAAGCATGGGTGTAATCTTTCTACAAACACAATGATAGGGTATTATGATAATTTAAATAATTGTCATAATAGGTGAGAACTATGAAGCATCTTCCTCTGTGCTGGGAATTTTTAAAAATATTTTAAGATGTAGTATTCACACCTAATAAAATCATGGCTCATATGCACCATCTGTGGTCCAGCCAAGAGGGCTCAGGTGAGAACTGACCATGGCAGAAGAACACTGGGTCTTCAGATGACCTCAGGGGGCAATCACTGACCGTATTAGACTCTGATATGAATGAGAAATAAACCTCTATGGTGTTAAGCCATTATCTTGAAGTGTTGTTTGTTATAGCCATTCATCTAGGTTGATTGAGATCATTAATTTTTTTTTCTGGCATTTTTTAAAAATTATTTTTTTATTTTTTTTTTACTTTATAATATTGTATTGGTTTTGCCATACATCAACATGCATCCATCACGGGTGTACACGTGTTCCCAATTGATTGAGATCATTATTATAGACAACTTCCAGAGGAGAAAATTGAAAATTGAATAGGGTGAAATTTATTGAACCAAGAATATTTTTGTAGTAGGTGGGAGTGTTAGAATTTCAGTTTTCGGCTCACTTCATTCCAGAGTCCACTACTCTACCCAAATTTGAATCTGATTTATATCCCAGTGAGTGGCCTGTTTTAATTCATCTTGCTTTTTGGGGTTATACAAGGATTGCAGATTTGACCAGCAGAATCTACTAGATGCTAAAGTAAATCTGAAGTTCAGATAAACAATTATGTTTTAGTATAAGTATGTCCCATGCCATGTTTGTGACACACTTATACTGAAAATGTCTTTGCTATTTATCCAAAATTGGAATTTCACTGTGATATCCTATACTGTGGGCTTCCCTGGTGGCTCAGATGGTAAAAAATCTGCCTGCAATGTGGGAGACCTGGGTTTGATCCCTGGGTTGGAAAGATCCCCTGGAGGAGAGCATGGAAATCCATGCCAGTATTCTTGCTTGGAGAATCCCCATGGACAGAGGAGCCTGGCGGGCTACAGTCCATGGGGTCACAAAGAGCTGGACATGACTGAGCAACTAAGCATGACACATTCTATATTGTATCTGATGATCCTGGTAACATGTCCCATCTGTATATCCCAGAAACTTGCTGAATCCAATATCTGCCCCCATTTCTTCCCTGTGGGTGGGATTAAGTTGTCGGTGACTGTAGCAAATGTGAACAATAGCTCTGGAATTTTATTTTATTTTATTTTTAATCTTCTGTCCATGCTGGATCTAACTTGCACACCCTTCATTGGCAGTGTGAAGTCTTAACCAGTGGATACCCCAGGAAGTCCTTGTGTTTATTATTTTAGATAATGACCATTCTTAACTCTGTCAATGAGTTCTCCATTACAAGTAGCCTAGTTAAGGCACTTTATTTGGTATCTCTTATCAAAGTGAAAGTCGCTCAGTTGTTTCCAACACTTTGCGGCTATACAGTCCATGGGATTCTCCAGGCCAGAGTACTGGAATGGATAGCCTATCCCTTCTCCAGCAGATCTTCCCAACTCAGGAATCAAACAGGGTCTCCTGCACTGCAGGCAGATGCTTTACCAGCTGAGCGACCAGGGAAGCCCACTATCTCTTATAGAAGACATCTGATGCTAATGCTTGCTGTTTGGTACTTAATTCTTGATGTCCCTGATAGAACTTGGGGACACTGTGGAATTTTCATGCAGTATTGTCCAGCCTAGGGTTGCAGCCTCTCTGGATATTAACAGACAACAGCTACAGAGAATAAATCTAGGGCACCTATTTGATCAGGAAGTGTGTATGAGCACTAATTTGAAATTGGTCTTGTCTGTATAACATCTACACAAATCCCACTAATGACAACAAGCATTTGAACCTGGATTTCAAGAAGTAAAAGATGAGCCGCAGATGGTATTCCATAGCATCCTGGAGGGAGTTGGAGAGTCTGTTTCCTCTTTACCTACTATCTTTTCTCAACAACCCCCACCTCCTTGCTGAGTGGGTTTCCCATTCAAAGACAACTTCAGAGGATTTGAGTGTGGGAAAGGGTGTGTCTGGGCAGAAATGTGGCAGGGGGTTGGGGAAGACATGTAGAGAAGCTGCTCAAAGGTGATGCAGTATTTTCTTGTTGTGTTACTGTGATGCACCACCTAGCCTCCCCACCCCTGGTAAAGATGGAAGGAATTATTGCCCATATGCTGGATGGGCATCTCTTCCTGGAGAGGCCTGCCTCAGTGCTCCCTGTGGGATTAGTTGAGGCCAGGATTGAGCTACACGGCAGGACATCTGCCTCTTCCAAACACTGCCACCTTCCTTCTGCAGGTGTTCATCCTGCGGTTACTCCCAGGTAAACTTCCTCTGTGCTAATCTCCACTTGAAAGTTAACTTCTCATGAAACCCAGCCTTAATAGCTTATGACCATTCTTCAAGCAAAGCTTTTGTTGTTTCCTTATTTTTCACTTTTAGTCATTTTATTCTTCTTGATATGATTGTAATTGGGATTGTTTTATTAATTTTTCTTTCAGATAGTTTGTGATTTGTGCTTTTTGTTGTTTGGCCACTCAGTAATGTCTGACTCTTTTGCAACCTCATGGACTAAAGCCCATGAGGCTCCTCTGTCCATGGGATTTTCTGGGCAAGATCACTGGAGTGATTTGGGTATGAAAATGCAATACAATCTGCATACTGATTTTGTATCCTGCAAATAAAGAATTCATTGATGAGTTCTGAAGGTTTTTGAGGATGTCTTTAAGATTTCCTATATACTCTTATGTCATCCCAAGCAATGACAGTTTTACTTCATTCTAATTTGGTTTTTTAAAATTTCTTTTTCTAGCCTTATTGATATGACCAGGACTTCCAATACTATGTTGAACAAAAGTGGTGAGAGTGGGTGTCCTTGTCTTCTTCCTGATTTTAAAGAAAATGCTTTTAGGGTTTTTTTCCCCTCATTGAGTATGATGTTGGCTAGAGTCTCCCCTGGTGGCTCAGAGGTAAAGAATCTGCCTGCAAGGCAGGAGGCCTGGGTTCAATCCCTGGGTCAGGAAGATCCCCTGGAGAAGGTAATGGCAACCCACTCTAGTATTCTTGCTTGAAGAATTCCATGGACAGAGGAGCCTGGAGGGCTACAGTCCATGGAGTAGCAAAGAGTTGGACACGACTGAGCAACCAACACTTCACTTCATGATGTTGGCTGTGGGTTTGTCATATATGGTATTATTATGTTGAAGTCTATTCCTCTATACTCACTTTGCTGAGAGTTTTCATCACAACTGGATGATGCTGAATTTTGTCAAAGGCTGTTTCTCCACCTATTGGGATGATCATATGATTTCTGTCTTTCATTTTGGAAAAATTTTTCTTCTAAGAATGAACATAGTAGATGAAAAAAGTGAGATATGCACATTTGTTGGGGTCATTAGCTTGACAGCACAGTCACTTAAGAAGGATGGTAATTAAATCACAATGTTTATATTGAGCATCTCACACTTTCAAATCATTTTGTATGAATTATCTCATTTGCAGGCACATCAAGGGTAGCCTCTTTATTTCTAATGTTAACTCATTTCAGGGCTATCCGAGCTGCTGTCACTACAGTAATAAAATTAAATAATTTTGTATTAGTAAAAAAATGCAAACATTTTGTTGGAAGTGCAAATTTTAGGACAGAGTTGTGATAGTCTGTGTGCTTATAAGTGAGCATGGCTTTCAACCAAGTAATTTTGTTTCTTTGGAGTTACGCTAAGAAAATAGAGATATGTGTAAAGACATGGGAGGAAAGGTTACTTACATGACAATGAAACTTTTAAGCAACATAAATGTCTCAAAATAGAGATTTATTTAAATATTATATGTTATTTATATATATATATATCAATCAAGAAAAATAAAGATCTCTAAATATATTTAGATCAATAGATGGATAGATTGATAAGTAGCTAGATGACAGATATTGTAAGTAGATAAACAGATAACAAGTGGATATATAGATAGTAAAGGGATGATAGATACATAGATAATAGATAAAGATGGTGGATGAATAAGTGGATGGATAGATAGATATGATGGATCAATAGATAGATATATAGATAGATGATAGATAATAGATAGATGGATGATAGATAATAGATAAAGATGATGGATGACTTGGTGGGTAGATATGATGGGTGGATAGATAGATGGATGAGAGATGGATAGACAGATGGATGATAGATGGATAGACAGATATAGAAAACAGATCCCAGCACCAGAAACAGCAGCATGAACTGTCAAGTAGTCTTCTAACCTCCCTGTCCCCCTCATGGCATGACTGTCCCCCAGTGTGCCCTCTTGCTGAGTCACTCAGTCGAAGACCCTTCCTAGAAGCTACACCAAATAAGTCTACTTATATTTCGGGGGCCAGCTCTCAGCCACCTGTCCAAACCTAGCTGTAACAGAGACTGGAAAACAAAGTCTATTAGAGCACATCTCCCTCCTCGCCAAATAACTTCAGTCTCAGTTACAGAGGTGGAAAAGGAGAAGGAAAATTGTGGCAACAACCAGCAGACTACGGCCACGTGTCTTTTCTCTGTTCTCCTGGACAACCAATGCCTTCTCTGCTACAGAGGCCACCCTTTGTTTTAGGTTTCTGAGGCATTGGGTTTAAATCAATCATTCTGTTAATCAAATTAAGCTTTCCAGGTACTCCAAAAGCTTTTATGCAACAGATATTTGGCCAAATATCTTTTTTTAAATGACTTTATTTGTTTTTGGCTGTGCTGGGCCTTTTTTTGCTGCACGGGTTTTTCTCTAGCTGTGGCCAGTGGGCGCTACTCTAGTTTCGTCCTGCATGGGCTCCTCATTGCAGTGCCTTCTCTTGTGGTGTGTGGGCTTCTCATTGAGGTGGCCTCTCTTGTTGTAAAGAGCGCAGGCTCTAGGTGCTCGGGCTTCAGTAGTTGCGGCACATGACTCAGTGGTTGTGGCTCCCAGGATCTACAGCACAGGCTCAATAGTTGCGGTACGTGGGCTTAGTTACTCAGAGACATGTGGGATCTTCCTGGATCAGGGATCACACCAGTGTCTCCTGCATTGGCAGGTGGATTCTTAACCACTGACCCACCAAGGAAGCCCCAGCCAAATATCTTTTAATTCAAAGTTTCTCAGATGGAAAGCCATAAATGCATTTCCCATATCCCATTGTTTCTATGATAATTTTTAGTCACATTGACATAACTTACTTTTTCCAGTAGTAAAAGCACATTTTAGATCTCTTTGTTAATCTTTTTTGCAGATTCTTCAAGTGTCCACAAATATCTGCATTTTCCTCTTCTGAGTAAACAGAGGATCTATTTCTTCACTTTCCCTACATTCATCAGAGTCCTGTCACTAGTTCTCACCAATGGAATGTGAGCAGAAGAAAGTGTGACACCTTTGGACTTAAGCAATTAAGAGCAGATCTGACCCCTCCATTCTCTCTCTGTCCCATCCATTGGCTGATTGTAAAGGAAAATGAGTACTAAGGACACAGTAGATGCTCAAGATAAAAGATGCTTAGGTCCCTCAATGATCCTTTTTGGAGCAGGAAATCCCACTGCCCCTCCCTGGCCAGTGATGTGCTAAGAAGCAGACCAATACTGTGCCCTGAGGCATACAACCCCACATAACTGAGTACCAATGTGTGATTTCAGCACCTAAATTGGTATTTTGTTTTTGTTTTGCTTTTCGGTTGTACCTTGCAGCATGTGAGATCTTAGTTCCCTGACCAGGAATTGAACCCATGCCCCCTGGATTGGAAACACGGAATCTTAACTACTGGAACACCAGTTCGTGTGTGCTAAGTTGCTTCAGTTGTGTCTGATTCCCTGTGACCCTATGGACTATAGCCCTCCAGGCTCCTCTGTCCGTGGAATTATCCAGGCAAAAATACTGGAGTGGGTTGACGTGTTCTCCTCCAGGGGATCTTCCTGACCCAGGGATTGAACCTGTTTTTCTTACATCTCCTGCATTGACAGCAGGGTTCTTTACCACTAGTGCCTCCTGGGAAGCCCCACATGAAGTCCTCAAATAGTTTTTTTTTATTCTGGATTCTACTAAGCATGTAGCTAGACCAAGCAGTGGACTCTTGGGCTAACAAGATGTTATTAAAAAAAAAAAAAAACTTTAAATAGTTGTCAATAATTAAAAATTCAGGGACTTCCCTGGTGGTCCAGCGGTTAAGAATCTTCCTCCCAATGCCAGGAGTGTGGGTTCAATTCCTGGTTGGGGAACTAAGATCGCACATGCCATAGGGCAACTGAGCCTGTGAGCTGCAATTAAAGAAACCTGAGTGCTGCTAGGAAGAGTTCACGTGCCACAACCAAAACCTGATGCAGCCCAAAACAAATAAATAAATAATAAAAATTCAGAATTTCACATAAAATGTCATTGGGGTCAGCAGAATTTCAGTCCTTATGACCTTTTCCCCTGATGTCTCACCTGGGAATCTCAAGAAAGACTTTGCAGCTGTAATTCAGGTTACTAATCAGTCCCTTTGAAAATAGGGCGAGCAGCCTGGAGGCGCCAGGTAAGTTCCATGCAATCACTGGGCCCTTAAAAATCAGAGCTTTCTCTAAACTGAAAGAGAGAGAAGTCAGAGGGACTGGAAACATGAGAAGGATTTGATGTGTGTGTGTGTGGTTGCTGGCTTGGAGACACGGGGGTCACGTGCAAAATGTAAGACTACTAATTGTGCCAATATTCAGAATGAACTGCAAAGCAGATTCTCCAGTAAGGAAAGTCCCCTCGCCGACACCTTGACTTTTGTCACGTAAGATGTACAGTCACCAACAGAGAGAAATAACAGCTTATACATCTCCAAATTGGGCAGATACCAACATCCAGACTTGAACAGCCCTGGGAAGTCCCACGTAACAGCATTCTGGAGTCCTAACTAGGAAAAGGTTCCAGGCGGTGTATTCACCCCCCAGGCCAAACTTCAGACTGCAGCTTTAGGGGCTCCTGCTTATAATCCCAGATTGGATACATCAGGTTGTATTCAGGTATACATTGAATACATCAGGTTAGAAACACAGATGTTTCCAAGCTGTGCCTCTGGAAAGTGATCTTGGGTTCCACGCTTTTTCTCAGATCATAAAAGAGGGTAAAAAAATTAACTCTCAAGTTTGTGAAACTGGTTATTTTGTTATTTTTCCATGTCTGCATTTCCTCACCTTGCCTCTTTCAAAAGAAAGGGATACCCAGACATCTCTAATTTTCTAAAAGAAGTTTTGCTTTAATACAGAACCAGAATCCTTCATTTCATTTTGCTCTGTGTGATGAGACAGAACTGAAATTTTGGGATCAGTGAGTTAGCAGTGGGTCGTCTGTGCCGAGATTATAAATATCTCCCACCTGGGTCCCCTGTGAGGCCTCCACCGAGGGTTCTCTTGATGCATGAAAAAAGCAATTCGTTTTTAATTGTCCTTAGAAATGGTTTTTCTGGTGTATCAGTTTAGAACAAGCTTGTTTATCAAAACCCACTGATCCAAATAATTCACAATCCAACTAAAATTACTTTCTGAAATAACAATGATATTTTAAAGAAGGAGGTTTAGTTACAAAGCACCCATGGGACTGTGATACTAAGCTTATAAACAGTGCATCTTATTTCATGGGCAGCAACCTTTGGGGTAGAACAAGTGTTCTGGGGGATTATCAGGCTGCCAGTTTACAGCCTCTCTATTTCTTAGTTTGCCTGTTCAATTAAAACCTGAATACTACTCTTGCTACCCCTTCTTTCCTTTTCCCCCTTTTTTATCCTTCCCCTCTTTCATCTGACATTCTGTTGTCACTATTTTCTCATGTTTTAAAAATGAGAGAGACCAAGATAAATATATGGTCTTGACTTTATGGGATCAAACAGCTGTTTCTTTTCCAGTGACACACAAATATGGATCTGGCTTTTAAAAAGAGCATTTTGGGGACTTTCTTGGTGGTCCAGTGATTAAAACTCTGCCTTCCAATGCAAGGGGTGTGGATTTGATATGTGGTCATGGGGCTAAGATCATGTCTTGCAGCCAAAACATAAAACAGAAACAATACTGTAACAGATTCAATAAAGACTTTTAAAAAGGAGCATTTTTCAGCTCAGGTACTAGAACATCTGTTGGCAATTTGGATTGCAGGCACAGCTGTATCCAGGAGCTAGTGAGACATGGTTTCTCTTGATCCACTTCCCAGCTCTTCTGCTGTGTTGGCTCCATTATCAGACAGACTCCTCTAATATATGGTAACCTGGGATGTCTACAGATCCAAAATGACCTCTCTCCAGGCTTATTTCCAGTGGAAAAGAAGCTGCCTTTCTTTCGTTCCAGTAGCATCCAGTGGCTCTGGGTTTCACTCTGTAGTATGGATCAGATCTTCCTGGGATCAGCCCTTCTTAGGTCTTGAGGTGGTGGTGCCTGACCATAGACTGAGTATTGGAATTATTTGCAAATCATCTGGGAAGAGGTGATGTTGATTAATTAATGTTTATAATATGAGGGCCATTTAGAAAGATGATGCAAGCAGGGTAGTAAGAAACAGAATCTGACCTTAAGTGTTAGATTCTGACAGAGTGAATGACCAAGGTCAACTTTTGTAGATTTGTAACTAATCAGGTCAGAGTTTTAGGGGGATGTGTTTGGGGTAACAAGAAGCTTGATGAACCTTACTAGGACTTCCTAAAAGCTACAAAAACCTCAGCTTGAATAGACCTCATCACTTCCAATTCCAGATGGAAGAGTCAAGAATTCACTTATCTTATAAGAATCCACTTATCAGTGGTCCAGTGGTTAAGACTTTGCCTTCCAATGCAGGGGGTGCGAGTTCAATCCCTGGTCAGGGAGATAAGATCCCACATGCTTTGTGGCCAAAAAACCAAAACATAAAACAGAAGCAATATTTAAGAAGTTCAATAAAGACTTTTAAAAATAGTCTACATTTAAAAAAATCTTTAAAATTAAAAAAAGAAGCCCCTTATCAAATAACTTACAGTCTGCTGTCTCCTGGGATATACATGCTTGTGTTCACTGCAGTAAATTGTAAATGCTTTCAGGTTCATTCACCAGAGGACTCATTATCATGCTGTCTTCTGTGCAGTTTCTACATCATGTCTTGATCTCTGATCCACTTATGGTGGCCACTAGGAACCCTCAAGAAGACCCTGAGCAATCATTGGTTTCTCGTGGTTCCCTCTAAAGCCTGAGTAGTGCCATATTGAAGCATGAATGGGCAGGAGGGCTGTTTTCTCTAAACTTGCTCCCAAGCCACAATCTGTAGAAGAGGTTGTGGATTCCCAGTGTTCAAAACAAGAAGATGTCCAATGACTGTAATAAAAAACATTGTAGATGTTATCATGCAGGCATGTTTAGGATCAGGATGAGAAGGAGCCAAATGGCTTTGCCACAAAGTGTCAGAGGGTCTTCCCAGATGGGTGAGTTAAGATGGGCCTGGATGGATGACTCAGGATGACCAAGTAGAGAGGAGTGAAGACCATTTGAGAGAAAGGAACTTTTCACTCCCTGCCCTCTCTCACTCTTTTTTTTAATGCTTATTTCCCCCCTCCCTTCCTGCCTTCTTTGGAGTTATGTGTTCAGTTCCCCCCCACCCATTTTCCCCCATTCACTAATAGGAAGTTTAACATTTTATTTCTAGCCTTCAAATGGCAGTGATTTTACTTTGTTGTATCTCCTTTGTTAATACAGCTCATGAGTGTAACTTAGCATCCTTCCAATACAAGTCATTTACTCCTCACTGAGGATCTTTTGGTGTTGTCTTCTGTTTTGTTCATTGCTGAAGCTGTGTAGTTCCAAGAACTTTTCTCAGTTTGTTCATTCATTCAGGTCTATTCTACTTCTTGATTATCCCAGCTCTGCCAGAGCTCTGCCACATGGCAGCACTGTTGCCCGAGAAAGATTTCAGGGGCTTCCCTGGTGGTCCAGTGGTTAAAAATCCACCTGCCAATGCAGGGGACACGGGTTTGATCCCTGGTGTGCATTGAGCCACAACTACTGAGCCCACGCTCTAGAGCCCATGCTCTGCAACAAGCGAAGCCACCACAATGAGAAGCCCATGTGTTGCAACTAGAGAGCAGCCCCCATTGGCTGCAACTAGAGAAAGCCCAGCCACAGTAACAAAAATCCAGTGCTACTAAAAATACAAATAAATATTTAAAAAAAGAAAGCTTTCATTGACACTACCAGAAACTACTATCTTCAGAGATACTTTTGAAAAGTCTTCTGTGTAGAAACTTCCTTTGAAATAAACAATTCAGTTTATAACTTTAAACCAACTGTGGAAAATACCAAGTAGGCTATAGAAATGTTCCCTTTAACAGCTACATTTTCTTGCAGTGCAGCAGAAAATAATTTCACTACTTTGCCTGTCTTTACACCTCATCATTCCTAGTAAAGAGATTTCTTTGAAGATTTTGCTGCATTCGTATTCCAAATCAAGAATAATTTTCTCATTCCTCATGTGGAATGATTCTTCATCCCTGTATCATCAACTCTTTTGAGATCCAGCATGAATATTGGGTTTTTGTGCAATTAATTTGATGTCTTGATATGAAACTATATTTTTTTAAAGATAGTTTTGAAGTTGATTTTGTTGACTAGAATCCAGGATATGAGCTCACACCCATGGGATTGATGATTCAGTCTGATGATTCACTTTCTCATCTTTGAGCCAACTGTCTTCTGACAGACCTTTAATTACCTTAGCGGAGATTCTGCTTGAGAAGGGAAAGATATTATGAAAGACAGATGAGTTCATCTGACCCATGGATGGCTTTCCTGGGAGACTATTCACATTATAGCCTAATCAACACTAGGGAACATTGTTTATATGATCATGTATGTGAATAGAGCTTTACTAGTTGAGCAGTACACAACCTGTACAACTGTTTGTGTACAGTTACAACACATCAATTCCAGGCCCTTCCTCATCATGTTCTTATTCTTTCCTCAATGATAAGACTCTTGGGCATCAAATTCACAAGCAGTTCCTGGGACTCTGCCTTGCAGTTGTCTTTGTGTTGGGACCTACTGACACAGCCATGAATACAATATCATCTGTGATTTAAGAGTTCCCAATCTTTTGGGAGAGGTAGACTAGGAAACAGAAGTTTTCTATGACTTCTTGTAATCAGATCAGATCAGATCAGTTGCTCAGTCGTGTCCGACTCTTTGTGACCCCATGAATCGCAGCACGCCAGGCCTCCCTGTCCCTCACCAACTCCCGGAGTTCACTCAGACTCACGTCCATCGAGTCAGTGATGCCATCCAGCCATCTCATCCTCTGTTGTCCCCTTCTCCTCCTACCCCCAATCCCTCCCAGCATCAGTCTTTTCCAATGAGTCAACTCTTCGCATGAGGTGGCCAAAGTACTGGAGTTTCAGCTTTAGCATCATTCCTTCCAAAGAAATCCCAGAAATCTTCTTGTAATAGAAGGCTTTATTGGGAGCTTAGACAAAGGTACCAAGAAGAGGTAAGTAGCAGAACCCCAGGCGAATTTTGAGATAGGCCGCCATGTGGACATCTCAAAGTCACTTACTAATGACCAATGAGATGAATCTTCCTTGTTGGATATCATAATGGGTGAAGATAGAATGATGGCGGAGAAGTGGGGAAAGTTCATTTGGACAAAGTTGGACTGTATCCCTAACTCTATGCATGTGCCACTAAGTCCTCAGTCATGACAGAATCTTTGTAACTCCATGGACTATAGCCCACCAGGATCCTCTGTCCATGAGATTCTCCAGACAAGAATACTGGAGTGGGTCACCATACCTTCCTTCAAGGGATCTTCCAGACCCAGGAATCAAACTCAGGTTTCTTGGGTCTCCTGCATTGGCAGATGGGTTCTTTATCACTAGAGCCACCTGGGTAGCCCTAACCCTAACCATAACCACAACCCTAACTCTAACCAAAACTTTAACACCAGCTCTAACTCTAAACCCAACCAAACCCTAACCCTAACCTGGTCTACTGAGAACATCTTGACCAGGACACTTGCAGAACTGGAACTGTGTCCATGTGGGGAGGCAGACACAGTGGACAGGTATTCTAATACACACTGAGAAAGCTAAAGCAGCCTTTGGTGGCAGCACAGACAGCTATCCCTGGGGGATCAGGGGAGAGAGTGTTCCCCTCTGCTGGGGCTAAAGTTGTGCAAATCCTGGGACCCATTGTATTGGCAAGATGGTGGAGAAGAAGAACATGCGCTCATCTTCTCCTGCGAGAACTCCACAATTACAACTTGCTTCTGAATAACCATCGACAGGAGAATGTTGTGTCCCACCAAAAAAGACACCCCATGTCCAAGGGCAAAAGAGAAGCCCCAGTAAGATGTTGGAGGGGAAAAATCCCATTTAGTATCAAATCCCATACCCGCCAGTGATGCACGGAGGGCTCAGACAAAACCTTGTGCGCACCAGGACCCAGAGACCTTACAGAGACGGAGCCAGACTGTGTTTGAGTCTTCTGAGGAGGTACAAGTCAGCAGTGGCCTGCCACAGGGGCAGGGGCTCTGGGTGCAGCTACCTGGTCACACAGCCCGTGGCAAAAGCCCTCTTGGAGGTCGCCATTAACCTCACCATAGAGCTGCTGAGCAGACAACCACAAACTGCAGAACAATTGTACCAAAGACATTCTCATGCTGTTAAGAAAGTTCTAGGACCCACACTGTTGGTCCAACCTGGGGTTCTGGCAAAGGGACTGAGAACTCCCAGAGAAAATGACTTTGGAGGCCAGTGGGATTTGATTATAGAACTTACACAGAACTGGGGAAAGAGTCTCTTGGAGGACACAAACAAAACCTTATGTGCACCAGGACCCAGAAGAAAGGAGTAATGATGCCAAAAAAGACTGGCCCAGATTTGCCTGTGAGTGTCCAGGAGTCTCGGGTGGAGCCATGGCGGTAACTTGCTGCAGGGTCGGGGGCACTGAGTGCTACCTTTAGAAGGAGATCACCATTATCTTCATTACCTCCACCATAGTTTGGTCTCAGGAAAAGCAACATGGTGGGAACAGGGCCCCGCCCATCAATGCAAACTTGGATTAGAGATTTACTGACCATGGCCCCACCTACCAGAACAAGATCCAGTTTCCCCACAGTCAGTCTCTCCCATCAGGAAGCTTCCATAAGCCTCTTATCCTTATCCATCAGAGGGCTGACAGAATGAAAACCACAATCACAGAAAACTAATCAAACTGATCTCATGGACCACAGCCTTGTCTAACCCATTGAAACTATGAGCCATGCCATGTAGGGCCACCCATGACTGAGGGGTCATGGTGGAGAGTTGTGACAAAATATGGTTCACTGGAGAAGGGAATGGCAAACCACTTCAGTATTCTTGCCTTGAGAACTCCTTGAACAGTACAAAAAGGCAAAAAGATATGACACTGAAAGATGAACTCACCAGGTTGGTAGGTGCCCAATAAGCTAACTGGAGATCAGTGGAAAAATAACTCCAAAAAGAATGAAAAGACCGAACCAAAGTGAAAACAGTGCTCAGTTGTGGATGTGACTCGTGATGGAAGTAAAGTCTGAGGTTGTAAAGAGCAATATTGCATAGGAACCTGGAATATTAGATCCATGAATCAAGAAAGTAGAAGTGGTCAAACAGGAGATGGCAAGAGTGAACATCGACATTTTAGGAATCAGTGAACTAAAATGGACTGGAATGGGTGAATTTAATTCAGATGACCATTATATCTACTACTGTGGGCAAGAATCCCTTAGAAGAAATGGAGTAACCCTCGTAGTCAACAAAAGAGTCCGAAATGCAGTAGTGAGGTGTAATCTCAAGAATGACAGAATGAACTCTGTTCATTTCTAAGGCAAACCATTCACAGTAATCCAAGTCTATGCCCCAATCAGTAATGCTGAAAAAAATGAAAATGAATGGTTCTATGAAGACTTACAAGACCTTCTAGAACTAACACCCCCAAAAGATGTCCTTTTCATCATAGGGGACTGAAATGGAAAAGTAGGAATTCAAGAGATACCTGGAGTAGCAAGCAAGTTTGGTCTTGGAGTACAAAATGAAGCAGGGCAAAGGCTAACAGAGTTTTGCCAAGAGAACACACTGGTTATAACAAACACCCTCTTCCAACAACACAAGAGAAGACTCTATACATGGACATCACCAGATGGTCAACACCAAAATCAGATTGATTATATTCTTTGCAGCCAAAGATGGAGAAACTGTGTTCAGTCAGGAAAAACAAGACTGGGAGCTGACTGTGGCTCAGATCATGAACTCCTTATTGCCAAATTCAGACTGAAATTGAAGAAAGTAGGGAAAACCACTAGCCCATTCAGGTATGACCTAAATCAAATCCCTTACAATTATACAGTGGAAGTGACAAATAGATTCAAGGGATTAGATCTGGTAGAGAGAGTGCCTGAAGAACTATGGGCAGAAGTTTGTGACTTTGTACAGGAGGAAGTGATCAAGACCATCCCCAAGAAAAAGAAATACAAAAAGGCAAAATGGTTGAGGAGGTCTTACAAATAGCTGAGAAAACAAGAGAAGCAAAAGGCAAAGGAGAAAAGGAAAGATATACACATCTGAATGCAGAGTTCCAAAGAATAGCAAGGAGAGATAAGAAAGCCTTCCTCAGTGATCAATGCAAAGAAATAAAAGAAAACAATAGAATGGGAAAGACTAGAGATCTCTTCAAGAAAATTAGAGATACCAAGGGAACATTTCATGCAAAGATGGGCTCAATAATGGACAGAAATGGTATGGACCTAACAGAAGCAGAAGATATTAAGAAGAGGTGGCAAGTATACACAGAAGAATTGTACAAAAAACATCTTCATGACCCAGATAACCACAAAGGTGTGAGCACTCACCTAGAGCCAGACATCCTGGAATGCGAAGTCAAGTGGGCTTTAGGAAGCATCACTACAAACAAAGCTAGTGGAGGTGGTGGAATTCCAGTTGAGCTATTTCAAATCCTAAAAGATGATGCTGTGAAAGTGTTGCACTCACTATGCCAGCAAATTTGGAAAACTCAGCAGTGGTCACATGACTGGAAAAGGTCAGTTTTCATTCCAATCCCAAAGAAAGGCAATGCTAATGAATGTTCAAGCTACGGCACAATTGCACTCATCTCACACACTAGCAAAGTAATGCTCAAAATTCTCCAACCCAGGCTTCAATAGAACATGACCCATGAACTTCCAGATGTTCAAGCTGAATTTAGAAAAGGCAGAGGAACCAGAGATCCAATTGCCAACATCTGCTGGATCATTGAAAAAGCAAGGAAGTTCCAGAAAAACATCTACTTCTGCTTTACTGATTATGCCAAAGCCTTTGACTGTGTAGATCACAATAAACTGTGGAAAATTCTTCAAGAGACGGAAATACCAGACAACCTTACCTATGTAGTGAGAAATCTGTATGCAGATCAGGAAGCAACAATTAGAACTGGATATGGAACGACAGACTGATTCCAAATTGGGAAAAGAGTACATCAAGGCTGTGTATTGTCACTGCTTATTTAACTTATATGCAGAGTACATCATGAGAAACGCTGGGCTGGAAGAAGCACACGCTGGAATCAAGATTGCCAGGAGAAATATCAATAACCTCAGATATGCAGATGACACCACCCTTATGGCAGAAAGCGATGAGGAACTAAAGAGCCTCTTGATGAAAGTGAAAGAGGAGAGTGAAAAAGTTGGCTTAAAACTCAACATTCAGAAAACTAAGATCATGGCATCTGGTCCCATTACTCCATGGCAAATAAATGGAGAAACAATGGAAACAGTGACAGACTTTATTTTCTTGGGCTCCAAAATCATTCCAGGTGGAGCCTGGAATCACGGCAGCCACACAATTAAAAGACGCTTGCTCCTTGGAAGAAAAGCTATGACCAACCTAGAAAGCATATTAAAAAGCAGAGACATTACTTTGGCAACAAATGTTTATCTAATCAAAGCTATGGTTTTTCCAGTAGTCACGTATGGATGTGAGAATTGGACTATAAAGAAAGCTGAGCACCAAAGAATTGATGCTTTTGAACTGTGGTGTTGGAGAAGACTCTTGAGAGTCCCTTGGACTTCAAGGAGATCAATCAGTCAATCCTAAAGGAAATCAGTCCTGAATATTCATTGGAAGGACTGATGATGAAGCCAAAGCTCCAATACTCTGACCACCCAATGCAACGAACCGACTCATTGGAAAAGACCTTGATGCTGGGAAAGACTGAAGGCAAAATTGAGAAGGGGGTGGCAGAGGATGAGATGGTTGAATAGCATCACTGACTCAATGAACATGAATTTGATCAAGCTCTGGAAGATAGTAGAGGACAGAGGAGCCTGATGTGCTGCAGCCCATGAGGTTGCAAAGAATTGAACAGAACTTAGCAACTGAACAAACACCACAGCAGAGCTACTCGGTTTGTCGTTTATTTATTAAGTCTCGGTGGAAACTTGATTTCTTCTTGGATCGTCTCACACTGGGCACTTACTTTGGTTTCCAAATTGTCTTGTCTCCCCTTCTGTCCCCTCTGTCCTGACATATGTGGCCCGAAAAGAAAAATAAAATGAATGCAGTGAAAGAAAGTGTCAGTCGCTCAGTCATGTCCAACTCTTTGCAACCCCATGGACTGTAGCCCACCAGACTCCTCTGTCCATGGAATTCTCCAGGCAATACTATTCGAATGGGTTGCCTTTCCTTCTCTAGAGGATCTTCCTGACCCAGGCATTTATCCCTTAATTTCCTTTTAATTTGTGGAGGTAGTAAAAATTCAGATTCCTTGAAGTTTTCACATTTTTGTTTGAATGATTTCAATTATGTAGATAGTATGAGAACACTACCAAAAATGTAAATGTCTACATGACAATTCAAGTCATGGATAGTTTCAAGTCTCTTCTTTCAGCATGTCAGATTCTCCAGCTCTTAGTGCTTACTAATCAATAAAATGTAAAAAGAAAGAGAGAGAAAGAAAAAGAAAAAAATTAAGAAAAATTCCAGTCATGGCAGAAAACAAAGGGAAAAGACAGAGCAAAGAGGGAAATAAACTCAAATGCACTTATTAGTTTTCTGCCTAGGCTTGCTAGAGCGTATTCTGTCTACACTCTGACATGCCAGATGGCCACACAAATCCATGTCCGGCAAGCTCCTCATGTGACTTTGCTGTCTGGAGGCTGCAGAACAGAGGTTAGGGGTCACTGCATATACAGACTGCATTTTCTGCCTAAAGCTCAGTTGACTGGATGAATTACAATTAATCCCAAGGACTTCAATTGTTAACATAGTGCAATGTTAATTGACCCCATGTTAAATAGCAAATATTTGCATTGTCTCTAGAGATTCATCTTAACAGGAAATTAGATCAAATTTGAATATGGAAACTGTCCAGGGAATTAACTGTTCTTTTTACCTGGACAACTCAAATGATGAATTCTCTTGGCATCTTTTAAAAATTTTATTTCATTGTTATTGCCATATGAGTGTACTCAATCCATAAAAAATTATACATTACATGTAAGATGGTGGATTTTGGTATGTTTTACAAGCTTAATACTAAGTTATTTCAATTTATAGGATTATTGGTTTTTTATTGACAAGATTAAAGGCAAAATATTAAAAGCGATGTATATATTTCTCTCTTTCCTCGTCCACCTTCTTTACCCTTCTTGCCAAACACTTATACATTTGGTCTTTTTCCAAGCAAAAGTAGATGAGAGAGAGTCTAAAGAACCATGATGACTGTTTTTTATGGCTAATTGACATTGCATATTATAAACCAGCCATCACCTTTAATTTCTATTTTGGTATTTGAATTTCAAAAAGTCACACATTTTCTTGATCCCTCTACTTTACCCTTTGAAGACAGCCATGATCTGAAATTTACTTTCGTAAGACACCTTTTTTCCTCTACTGGCAAATCAAAACTTTGACTTATTTTTGCAGCAATTGCTTTTTGCTTCCCTGGATAACAGAGATGCTAATGCAGCCTCACACAATGAGGGATAATTGGTACCAATCTGGAGGATGCAGGTGAATGGGAGATGAGGCATACCCCAGAATGTGGTTAGCCATGGGTCTGTGATGTCCGGCATCTGGGGTTTTGAACATCCTCATTCTGTGATTGGTAGTATGTCGACCAATCATCTGAATACTCGGCTGACATCTGCACATTTCATATGGATGTTCGGAGTATTACAGAGACAGATTTCAGTCCTGTTCACATTTCTGGGTTCGGGTAGTAGCAGTGAATGTTTTAGAAAATCCAGTGATATGTTGAATATTGTTAACAGTGGGCGATCCTGTGTGTAGTTTATCATTTCAGAACTCTTTACTGGATAACAGTGTTGTCATTTCGTTTACCCCAGGCTGAAGGTCTGTCCCCAAGTTGCAATGTAAAAATGATTATGCACTTAGGAATAACCGGAGTGGTTTTAACTTCCTATATGTTACATGCCTGCCACTGCCAGCTCCTCTTCAGTTATAAACCTGTTCCCGGAAATGAGCCCTCAGTTCCTAGGATTTGTTTTTCATTCACACACTTGCTCTGAAATGCCATTATATCCTTACTGTCATCTGCAACACGGGGGAGGGAGCACCTTCACATGCATATTCCTCTGATCTCAGAATGGGTGGTCCTGCATTTGCCTCCTCCAGGCAGACCTCCAGGTTTGCAGCTACAGTACAAACATGGGGCTGTTGGCAGTCTTCCAACCTTCATCTCAATCTTCTCACCCTCAGTGTGGTGGGTCAGTGGATACAGTGGCATGTCAGTCACTGGCCACATTGAATGGGGAATAAAAAGTTCTCTAGGTAAGATAGCCATTGACCTGGCATGCCATGGTGACAAAAAAAACAAGACTGTTGTCAGATCATGATGAGAAATCTTCTGTTCTCAACAGTGTTAAATCTGAGTGAGTCTACCAATGAGTTTATTTATGAAACAGATTCAGATATAGAGAATATATAGAGATATAGAGATATCTCATGGATATAGAGAACAAACTTAAGATTACCAAAGGGGAAAGGGACTGGAGGAGGGATAAAAATAGGAGTTTGGGATTAGCAGATACAAACTACTGTATATGTATAAAATAAATAAACAATTAAGACCTACTGTACAGCAGAGGGAACTATACCCAATGTCCTGTGATAAACCAAAATGAAAAAGAATATGAAGAAGAATATGTGTATATATGTGCAACTGAGTCACTTTGCTGTACACCAGAAACTAACACAACATTGTAACGCAACTATAATTTAATAAAAATTATATATGAGCATTTCTATACATATTACAACAAAGTGGATGCCTTGAAATGTTAATCATACGTCATGGAGAGTCAGCTGACTTAAAAGCATCCCACTTTCTTGCCATCTTAATGGAAGGAGGATTTAAGCAAAATTCAAGTGCAGGACTGGGGGTCGCCTGGTGGCACTGGCTCTTGCTGTGACCTGTGCAGAATTCACTGACTGTCCCTGGAGCCATGGGTCTAAGCCAGCTCGTTCTTCTGTAAATGACCCGAAGGGCAAGCTCTTTGAAATCTCACCTTTGACTTTTACGGTGTTAGCGCCATCCCCTGTCTGCTGTCACTTCTCCTTCTGGTCTTATTTTTTTTTTCCTCCCATATCAGATCCTAGACTTTATAATTTGTTTCTTATAAACCACTTTTGCCTATGAGACCACACACCCCCTAGACTGTAAGCTCCCCAAGCAAGAATCTGTGTCCACCTTGTTCATCCGGAAACCAGTTAGTACAGCATCAGGGCCTTTAAAATTCATCAATAAGTGTTTGTTGAATGAATAACTGAATGTATCACAGTTGTGTGTGAATTAACACTAAGTACATGGGTCTCAAGAGTTCAGTGGAATGCCCTTTGTTCTAATTCAAGTGTTTAAGACACAAACTACTTTTAAGAGGCTTTAAACATGCCCTTGATCTTTGGCTCTTTGCAGGGGCAGGGGATACAATACTGCACACCATGGTACCACAACTTTTCTGCATGCTTCTCCTTTCCCGTGTCTCCTGGGAAATTATTATTCCCACCTCATTTAGCAATTCCATACACATCTTCAGTGTCAACATTCAGGTGATCCCCAGACAAATAATTACACATTTCTATGTGTATTGTTTTGTATGCAGACTAGGGAGAAGTCTTTACAGAAATATAATCACCTGTGGGACCTGTGGACCAGTGGTTAAGGATCTGCCTTGGTAGCTCAGCTGGTAAAGAATCTGCCTGCAATGCAGGAAACCTGGGTTTGATCCCTGGGTTGGGAAGATCCCCTGGAGAAGGGAAAGGCTACCCACTCCAGTATTCTTGCCTGGAGAATTCCATGGCCAGAGGAGCCTGGCAGGCTACAGTCCATGGGGTTGCAAAGAGTCGGACACAACTGAGCGACTAAGCATATTCCAGCGCAGAAGACTCGGGTTTGATCCCTGATTTGGGGAAGTAGAGTCCCACATGCCCTGGGGCAACAAATACCACATGCCAGAACTAGAGAAGGCAATGGCACCCCACTCCAATACTCTTGCCTGGAAAATCCCATGGACGGAGGAGCCTGGCGGGCTGCAGTCCATGGGGTCTCGAAGAGTCGGACACGACTGAGCGACTTCACTTTCACTTTTCCCTTTCATGCATTGGAGAAGGAAATGGCAACCCACTCCAGTGTTCTTGCCTGGAGAATCCCAGGGATGGGGGAGCCTGGTGGGCTGCTGTCTATGGGGTTGCACAGAGTCAGACATGACTGAAGCGACTTAGCAGCAGCAGCAGCAGAACTAGAGAAGCCTATACACTGCAACAAAGAAACCTCTTGCTGCAAGGAAGGTTCATCATGGTCAAAATTTTTTAAAAACTAATAATAAAAAAGACTCCACACTTCCAGTGCAAGGGGTGAGGATTTGATTCTTGATTGGAGGGGGTTGCAGGGACTAAGATCCCACGTGCCGAGTGGTCCAGTGCCGAGTGGTCCAGTCAAGAAAAAGAAAAAAGTAATATGATCACCCATGCTTCATTCTTTCCCCCACAAAACTTTCCCCTTAGTAACCATTCTCATATTTTAAAGTTTCAAGTATTTTAGTGTCTTCTTTGCCTGCTAGTTACATCAATTCAAATTTCTCTGAATTAACAGAACCCTCTTGCTTTCTTGCCTATAATTGTCTGAAAGATTTGAAACCACTAACAACATCAGAACCTAGTTAAGACTTCCTTGTGGTCTCTTGCAGAAAGTCTGTTTTCAGCGCAAATGTTTTCTGCTAAAAACAAGGCCTGAGAGATACAGGGAAAGTTGCAGATTTGAAAACTGGCATGAAATTCAGCCAATGTTGTTTTAACACACTGGGCTAGGAGTCTGAGCTAAAAAAAACAAAAGGATGTTCAAGTTTTGTAATAAAAGATACAGACCTGGAAAATATTTATTTTTTCCAGAGCTGTTAACCACAAATGGAGACATTTTTCAGCAAGTCCTTTCTTGGGGTGGGGCTGAGTAGCAAGCACCAGAAGGGAAGAGCTTTATGTGGACACAAAGTTCGAGAAAGCCATAGATTAAAGCCACTTAACATTATGGCAAGCGGTTGATACCAAGCAAATAAAATCACATTAAAGGTGGAAGACAATTACCAGTAAGGATATCCAACTCTCGTAAAACCATGTGCTGTCATCAAACTACCATGTGTACATACACAGGTATCTACCACGTGTTCCTTTTAAAATTGTTATTTATTTTTAATTTTGGCTGTCCTGGGTCTTCATTGACGTGCTCAAGCTGTCTCTAGTTTTGACGAGCGAGCTTCTCATTGTGGTCGCTTCTCCTGTTGCTGAGCACGTGCCCCGGGGGGCGTGGGCTTCAGTAGCTGCAGCACGTGAGTATTCGTGGCACGTGAGCACAGTAGTTGGGGTTCTCAGAATCTGGAGTGTGGGCTTGGTACTTGTGATGCGCGGGCTTAGTTGCCTCGCAGCAAGTGGAACCTCCTCAGACCAGGGATCAAACTCACGTCTCCTGCACTGGTAGGTGGATTCCTAACCTCTACCATGGGTTCCTAATTCACATTTTCAAATGTCCTGGTTATCTCGTGAACAGCATATTTGGAATAAAAATATCTCTTTGTGTTGAAGGAATTAACTTGGAAACTGTATGGATATATATATATATATATATATATATATATATCATAATTTCTTAAACCCTACATTGCCATTGTTTCATTGAAATGTTAAAATATTTTATATCTTTAAATTACTGAAAACATTACTGCATGTGTTGACATCTTCAACATGGGATTGTCCGGACGTCTCTAGATCCTGATGTATGAGACAGCTGCTCACTGTGACAGAAACTGTGTGTGTAGATGATGCAGATGTCATGCTAGGAGAAGGTCCCCGTGAGGATGAGTGAGTCTAGATGCCGAGAACGACTTGATCAATCAACGAGCAGGTGGGCCCATGTTCACAGCAGCACTGTTCACTACAACCAAGACATGGAAACAACCTAAATGGCTATCAACAGATGAATGGATAAAGAAGATGTGGTACATATATACAATGAAATACTTGTCTTGCTTTTTTCAGTTGCTCAGTTGTGTCTGACTCTTTGTGACCCCATGGACTTCAGCATGCCAGGCTTCCCTGTCCTTCATCATCTTCTGGAGCTTGCTCAAACTCATGTCCATTGAGTCAGTGAGGCCATCCAACCATCTCGTCCTCTTTCGTCCCCTTCTCCTCCTGCCTTCAATCTTTCCCAGCATCAGGGTCTTTCTTTTCTAATGAGTAGGTTCTTTGAATCAGGTGGCCAAAGTAATGGAATATTACTCAGCCATAGCTGAGTAATGAAATAATGCCATTTGCAGCAACATGGATGGGCCTAGAGATGATCATACTAAATGAAGTCAGTTAGAAACAGAAAAATAAATACTATATGATATCACTTATATATGCAATCTAAAACACGACACCAAAGAACTTACTACAAAACAGACTCGCAGCCATAAAGACTTGTGGTTGCCAAGGAGGAAGGGGTTTGGAGGAAGGGTAGATTGGAAGTTTGGGATTAGTAGGTGCAAGCTATTACATACAGGATGGATACACAACAAGGTCCCCTGTATAGCACAGCGAACTACATTAAATATCCTGTGATAAACCATAAAGAAAAATAATATGAAAAAGAACATATATGTATAACTGAGTCACTTTGCTTTATAGAAGAAGTTAACACATTGTAAATCAACTATATTTCAATAACATTTCAAAAAAGAGAAGCAGCACAGTGGGCAGAGTTCTACTTGTCCTGCTCCACAGAAGCAAAAATAGCTCAAAGGCAAGGGACACCATGAAGCTCAGCTGATCAGCCCCTGGGTCCATTAGGCTCAGAGATGCCCACTAGACATTAGTCCTTGCACATAGGCAACCCTTGTCAGAGACCACTGATCCCTGTACCATACTTATCATGTGCTATGCTGTGCTTAATCGCTCAGTTGTGTCCAACTCTTTGCGACCCCATGGACTGTAGCCCACCAGGCTCATCTGTCCATGGGGATTCTCCAGGCAACAATACTGGAGTGGGTTGCCATGCCCTCCTGCAGGGAATCTTCCCAACCCAGGGATCGAATCCAGGTCTCCCCCATTGCAGGTGGATTCTTTACAGATCTCCCTCATTGCAGGTGGATTCTTTACTGTCTCAGCCCTTACTTACCATCTTTACATCTTTACCCTGAAATACCTCTCATGCAGAAATCAATTTATGTTGTGAATCCCATTTTCATTAGAAAGTAGGCTGTGCCTCTCTTGGAAATGCTGACCATTTCCAATGAATAGAATATCTACCATAGAAGCTATTGTGATTAACTTTTAGTCTAGCTGAGGATGAACAGGTTGGAAATTGACTACTGAGTACTGGTAACACTCTTGTATTATTGTTCAAGATAATATTCTTTCCAAGCTCTGAAGAATTAACTGGAAATTTGCCCGATGGCTTCTGAACATGCAAAGTCTGAAAGTGTACTGGTTGATTCAGATCTTGCCACTTTAAACCACTTTTTTGGGGGGTCTGTTTTCATATAGCTCTCAAGTACTGAATAACAATGTTTCTGGAGAGAAAACATTCTAACCATCACATCCCATCCTCAGAAGAGAAATAGATTGTTTTATGGTCCCATTTTTAACAAGGAAGAACTTGTTGTGGTCTCTCAGGCTCAAATAAGTTGTTTCCTTTGAGTTCACAAGATAGTCAAATATTTTTAAAGGTATTTTTCATGTATTTTCAAGGAGGTTAAGGGCTCCAAGGGGGATAACGTACATATACGGTCTCTCTCAATGTCAAACGCGTCCCAGGATTGCTACTTCCCATTGCCTCCGTTCAATAAATCACTTCTTGGGTTAGCAAGAAAGGATCAAGTCAATATAACCGCATTTATCCCAAAGCCACAGCAGAAATTCATGGTGCTAAAAATTCCCAGAGCTTTCAATTTACCTATCTGAACATCTGAAATAAATTGCAATTTTTGACAAAAGAAGTTATTCACATACCACCAACAACCATAAAACTGAAACCAACATCTTTTTGCTGAACTAAGCAATGGGAAGGGACTTCTTTCAGCTTTCTGTTACTCAGACATGTTTTTATTTTTATTTTTCTCTGAAAATGTATTTTTATTTCCCCTAGAGTATCTTTAAAGAGTGGTTGGCAATGTCCTGCCACTGGAGAATGCAGCCCTCTTTATTTTTGAGGGACATGTGTGTGCGTGTGTGTGTGGCCAGCCAATTTTGCCATTTTTACAGAATCAAATACCTGTCACATGTGAAGGAAACAGTAATTATGAATTATGGATCATTTGCAAGAAGTGATACCAAATTAGTTTCTGGGCCTGTTTCCAACGTTGGAGTGAATTTATGACAAACTGGATATTGATGAATGGTTTCTAAAGTCTGTTGAATTTGTCAGCCTTGCCTATGAATGAGGATTTGTTAGGTCAAATAAATGAAACGGTAATGAAATAGATTGTTTCTTTATGAAAAATGAAAATGCATGAGATCTGGTAATTGTTAAGTCTAGATTTGAAATCTCTCCTTTATGGATATGTTCCCCCCTCCACCTCAAATTGTGAGTGATGTGTTTAAGCTCTCTTGCCAAGAAACACACCAAACTCTGAAGTTAAAGAGACTACGAAAAATGACTAACATCAAATTCAGGATGGTGATGGAGACACGAAGCATAGCTAAGTGGCTGTATTTGCATCATTTGATTTCTGAGTCACTGTGGGAAGGCTGCTATAACATTCTGACACTTCTAATGGAATATTATAAAGGGCTGTTTCAGGGCTCAACAAAGCAATGCGGAGGTAAGAACCCCCACTTTCCAAAGTTAGGTGCTAAATTATCTGTATAAAGATGGCCCCTACACATCTTGAGGATGCACAGATGATGGTGCATAAGGTAGCCAAACCTATGAAGAGATTTCTTTGGAGATCAGTCTGTTGTAATTCCTGCTCTTCCCCAACCTACCAGCAGGGGGCACATGACTTTCACCTTAAACTGGGAGTCGGGGTTTTGCCTCAATTTGCCCTGGTGGCTCAGACGGTTAAGAGTCTGCCTGCCATATGGGAAACCTGGGTTCAGTCCCTGCGTTGGGAAGATGCCCTGGTGAAGGGAACAGCTACCCACTCCAGTATTCTTGCCTGGAGAATTCCATGGACAGAGGAGCCTAGTGGGAAGGCAGAGTCTGACATGACTGAGTGACTCTTTGCCTTCCTTCAAAGTCAAATCTTGAGGACTTCCCTGGTGGTCCCGTGGTTAAGACTCCAGGCTTCAAATACAGGAGGTGCAGGCTGGATCCCTGGTGGGGAACTAAGATCCCACACGCCACCTGGTGCAGCCAAAAATAAATCAAACCATAAAAACAAGTATTCAAATACAAGTGATTTATGTGGAAAGTGTTCCCAGTTGAGTGTAGAGAGTAGTGGCCCAGGAAAGGGAAAAAAGACAAGCAGGGTTACTTTAATAATTTCTTTTTAAAAAACTGAGATAAAAATCCATAAAAGATCCATCTTTTCAAGTATACCTTCCCATGTGTTTAGTATATACTCAAGGTTGCAACTATCACCACTAATTCCAGAACATCTTCATCAGTCCTAAAGGGAACACCACACCCATTAGCAGTCACTTTCCTCTTTCCCACCACTTCTCAAAACCACTTATACATTTTCTGTCTCTATGGATTTTTCAACTGTGATCATTTCATATGTATGGAATATATAACGTGTGGCCTTTTGCAACTAGCATCTTTCACTTAGCATATGTTTTCAAGGTTCATTCATATTATAATATGTATCACACTCATTCCTTTCTATGACTGTATGTGATTTCTCTATGCAGATATGCAACCTATATTTATTAGCTAATGGACATTTGGATTGTTTCCACATTCTGATGATTATAGATAATTCTGCTGTGAATATTTATGCACAAGTTTTAGAGGACATACATTTTCAAATATCTTAAATAAATACTTAGGAGTGGAATTTCTGATACAATGATAAGTATGTTAAACTTTTTAAAAATGTAAGTATAGTTTAAAAAACAAAAAAAATAGCTGATTTACAATATTGTGTGTTTCAGATGTACAGCAAAGAGATTCAGTTTTATACGTATATATATATACACATATATATATATTTCAGATTATTTTCCATTATAGGTTATTACAAGATATTAAATACAGTTCCCTGTACTGTATGCTTTGGAGAAGGAAATGGCAATCCTCTCCAGCATTCTTGCCTGGAAAACTCCATGGACAGAGGAGACTGGCAGGCTATAGTCCATGGGGTCACAAAGAGTCAGACATGACTGAGCATGCCACATGCCACATGACTGAGCATGCAAGCACACACTATACATTAGGACCTTGTTGCTTATCTAGTTTATATGTAAATCAGATCTGTGCTCTGTCTACCACCAAACATTCCGATAGATCTCTGTACCCGCTGAGGTTTTAATCATGAAGGGCTTATGACAAAGACCCTAATGAGTGCAGCAGCTTAAAATAGGACTCAAATGTCAACAAAAATTATTCCTTCCTCTGTAGATACAAGTAGATAATGTATCGCCTGGGATCAAATGTATACCTTTCCCTTCCACATGGTACAGGTGAGGTACAAATTCCCAAACAGCTCACTGTTTGGGTGTCACTGTGAACACAAGTTTTCAGCTTAGAGAAGGCTCAGCTTAGAGTAAACCAACCTTCACTGAAAATAGAGAGACATCGATAAAATCCCAAATGACATTTCTTCATTTTATATATAGGCCAACATTTCTCTACAGTCCTTTATAAAAATCTGTTGGAGGAAGGGGTACTGGTGATGTCCATGTGTAGAGTCTTCTCTTGTGTTGTTGGAAGAGGGTGTTTGCTATGACCAGTGAGTTCTCTTGGCAAAACTCTATTAGCCTTTGCCCTGCTTCATTCTGTATTCCAAGGCCAAATTTGCCTGTTACTCCAGGTATTTCTTGACTTCCTACTTTTGCATTCCAGTCCCCTATGATGAAAAGGACATCTTTTTGGGGTGCTAATTCTAGAAGGTCTTGTAGATCTTCATAGAATCGTTCAATTCCAGCTTCTTCAGCATTACTTGTCGGGGCGTAGACTTGGATTACTGTGTTACTGAATGGTTTACCTTGGAAACGAACAGAGATCATTCTATTGTTTTTGAGATTGTATCTAAATACTGCATTTCAGACTCTTTTGTTGACTATGAGGGCTACTCCATTTCTTCTAAGGGATTCCTGCCCGCAATAGTAGATATAATGGTCATCTGAGTTAAATTCACCCTTTCCGGTCCATTTTAATTAGCTGATTCCTAGACTGTTGATGTTCACGCTTGCCATCTTCTGTTTGACCACTTCCAGTTTGTCTTGATTCATGGACCTAATATTCCAGGTTCCTGTGCAATATTGCTCTTTACAGCATCAGACTTTACTTCCATTACCAGTCGCATTCACAACTGGGTATTGTTTTTGCTTTGGTTCTTTCTCTTCATTCTTTCTGGAGTTATTTCTCCACTGATCTCCAGTAGCACATTGGGCACCTACCAACCTGGGGAGTTCATCTTTCAGTGCCCTATCTTTTTGCCTTTTTGTTCTGTTCATGGAGTTCTCACGGCAAGAATACTGAAGTGGTTTGCCATTCCCTTCTCCAGTGAACCACGTTTTGTCAGAACTCTCCACTGCAGATGATGACTGCAGCCATGAAATTAAAAGATGCTTGCTCCTTGGAAGAAGTTATGACCAACCTAGACAGCATATTGAAAAGCAGAGATATTACTTTGCCAACAAAGGTCTGTCTAGTCAAAGCTATGGTTTTTCCAGTAGTCATGTATGGATGTGAGAGTTGGACTATAAAGAAAGCTGAGCTCAGAAGAATTGATGCTTTTGAATTGTGGTGTTGGAGCAGACTCTTGAGAGTCCCTTGGACTGCAAGGAGATCCAACCAGTCCATCCTAAAGGAAATCAGTCCTGAATATTCATTGGAAGGACTGATGCTGAAGCTGAAACTCCAATATTTTGGCCACCTGATGTGAAGAACTGACTCCCTGGGAAAGACCCTGAGGCTGCAAAAGATTGAAGGCAGGAGAAGAAGGGGACAACAGAGGATGAGATGGCTGGATGGCATCACTGACTCAATGGACATGAGTTTGAGTACATTCCAGGAGTTGACAATAGACAGGGAGGCCTGGCATGCTGCAGTCCATGGGGTCACAAAGAGTCGGACATGACTGAGCAACTGAACTGAACTGAAAGTCTAGCATCTATGTGCATAATAAAGCACTTCAGTCATGCCTGACTCTTTGTGACCCTAAGGAACGTAACTTGCCAGGCTCCTCTGTCCATGGGATTCTCCAAGCAAGATTACTGTAGTGGATTGCCATGCCCTCCTCCAGTGGATTTTCCTAATCCAGGAGTTGAACCTGGGTCTCCTGTACTACAGGCACATTCTTACTGTTTGAGATACTAGGGAAGCCCCTATATACATATATATGCATGTACATGCATATGCATCCAAATTAGGATATGTATGGTCCAATATGTTATTACCAATTTGAATATGTATGGTCATATGTATATGTATGTCCCTGGTGGCTCAGATGCTAAAGAGTCCTCCTATGATGCAGGAGAGCCAGGTTTGATCCCTGAGTCAGAAAGATCCCCTAGAGGAGGGCATGGCAACCGACTCCAGTATTCTTGCCTGGAGAATTCCATGGACAGAGAAGCCTGGCAGACTATACATGGGGTTGCAGAGGCTTGAACATAACTGAGCAACTAACACACACTGTAATAAATAAATAAATATATATATATATAATATTAATATATAATAGTTGAGAAAATATTCTTTTTTAACTTCAGGATCAAGTGTTAAGGGTAAAATATCAAGTTCGGATCTCTTTTCAGGAAAATCAGTGGTATTCTGGATATTTCCTCTTTGTATTTAATTTTAGCTGTCCCTATAACCAGCCATTGCTGCTGCTGCTGCTGCTTCTAAGTCACTTTAGTCTTGTCTGACTCTGTGCAACCCCATAGACAGCAGCCCACCAGGCTCCCCATCCCTGGGATTCTCCAGGCAAGAACACTGGAGTGGATTGCCATTTCCTTCTCCAATGCATGAAAGTGAAAAGCGAAAGTAAAGACGCTCAGTCATGTCCAACTCTTAGCAACCTCATGGACTGCAACCTACCAGGCTCCTCCATCCATGGGATTATCCAGGCAAGAGTACTGAAGTGGGTTGCCATTGCCTTCTCCGATAACCAGACATTACTGGGGTAGAAATATTTGCTGATTTAATTCTATAAAAGACCAGCAGAATCATTCTTTTAAATAAAAAGGACCAAGAAACTGTCGATGAGAATAGTCAAATCTTATCAGAAATCTCTGTATCAACGTCTCACCCGCTTCCCTGAAGGCCCAACTGAACATTCATGAACAGTTGTCCAGAAAGGTTGAGAGATTTGTTTGCAGGCACCCTGAGGGACTTTCTCCCATAGCCTCTGTGTGTCTACAAACCAGACCGAACTCCCAGGCAACTGCCAATCTCAGCCATTCTAGAAATCTTCCTTAATCTGTCCTTAAACAGAGCAAAAATAAGTAACCTTGGTTTTCTCTACTTCTATTTTATCACTTAAGGCTCTTGGTCAAATTCTTCCAAACTCTAAGTATCAATTCTCTAATTGCAGGACTTCGCTGGTGGTCCAGTAGTTAAGAATCTGCCTTGCAATGCAGGGGATGTGGCTTCCATCCTTGGTCAGGAAACTGAGATATCCCACATGGCTCAGAGCAACTGAGCCAATGCACCCCAACTAAAGAGTCCATCCACTGCATCGAAAATTCTCACATGCCATAACTAAGACCTGACACTGCCAAATAAATAAATAGATATTGTAAGAATTCTCTAATTACAAAGGGCGAGCAATGAGGCTACCTGTCTGTGCTGGAGGCATGATGGGGAGGAATGAAGGGAGAAAGATGTTTATGGCCTGTAATACTGTTGGACTCTGAGATCTATACTTGCTACTCAGGAATTTAAAGCTCTTTTCATCCCTGATGGATTATCTCACTACCCTCTACATTAAATCCTGTGCCTGTTAGAATGAAATACAGGCTCTCACAGGACATTTACCTTCAATGCTTTCAAATTGTAGTGCTGGGGAATACTCTGGAGAGAGCCTTGGACAGCAAGCTCAAACCAGTCAATCCTAAAGGAAACCAACTCTGAATATTCATTGGAAAGACTGATGCTGAAGCAGAAGTTCCAATACTTTGGCCACCTCATGTGAAGAGCCAGCTCATTGGAAAAGACCCTGATGCTGGGAATGATTGAAGGCAAAAGAAGAGGGCAGCAGAGGATGAGATGGTTAGGGAATAACACTGACTCAATGGACATGAATCTGAGCAAACTCCAGGAGACAGTGAAGGACAGAAGGGGCTGGCAGGCTGTAATCCATGGGGTCACAAAGAGTTGGACACAACTTAGGGACTGAACAACTAAAAGCTTTTAAAGCTCTTCTCTCTCCCTGTCACCTCCTATCAAAGGCTCTAATGGGAAAATCTGACTCCCATTTCTGATGTTTAACTCAGCATGTATCTCTTTAAGTACAGTTAATTTACAATGTTGTGTTAGTTTCAGGTGTACAGCAAAGGTATTCATATATATATATATATATATATATATATGTGTGTGTGTGTGTGTGTGTGTGTGTGTTCAGTTCAGTTCAGTTCAGTCGTTCAGTCGTGTCTGACTCTTTGCGACCCCATGAATCGCAGCACGCCAGGCCTCCCTGTCCATCACCAACTCCTGGAGTTCACTCAAACTCACCTCCATTGAGTCAGCGATGCCATCCAGCCATCTCATCCTCTGTTGTCCCCTTCTCCTCCCGCCCCCAATCCCTCCCAGCATCAGAGTCTTTTCCAATGAGTCAACTCTTTGCATGAAGTGGCCAAAGTACTGGAGTTTCAGCTTTAGCATCATTCCTTACAAAGAAATCCCAGGGCTCATCTCCTTCAGAATGGACTGGTTGGATCTCCTTGCAGTCCAAGGGACTCTCAAGAGTCTTCTCCAACACCACAGTTCAAAAACATCAATTCTTCAGTGCTCAGCTTTCTTCACAGTCCAACTCTCACATCCATACATGACCACTGGAAAAACCATAGCCTTGACTAGACGGACCTTTGTTGGCAAAGTAATGTCTCTGCTTTTCAATATGCTATCTAGGTTGGTCATAACTTTCCTTCCAAGGAGTAAGCATCTTTTAATTTCATGGCTGCAATCACCATCTGCAGTGATGTTGGAGCCCAGAAAATAAAGTCTGACACTGTTTCCCCATCTATTTGCCATGAAGTGATGGGACTGGATGCCATGATCTTCATTTCTGAATGTTGAGCTTTAAGCCAACTTTTTCACTCCCCTCTTTCACTTTCATCAAGAGGCTTTTTAGTTCCTCTTCACTTTCTGCCATAAGGGTGGTGTCATCTGCATATCTGAGGTTATTGATATTTCTCCCGGCAATCTTGATTCCAGCTTGTGCTTCTTCCAGCCCAGCGTTTCTCATGATGTACTCTGCATAGAAGTTAAATAAGCAGAGTGACAATATCAAGCCTTGACATACTCCTTTTCCTATTTGGAACCAGTCTGTTGTTCCATGTCCAGTTCTAACTGTGGCTTCCTGACCTGCATACAGGTTTCTCAAGAGGCAAGTCAGGTGGTCTGGAATTCCCATCTCTTTCAGAATTGTCCATAGTTTATTGTGATCCACACAGTCAAAGGCTTTGGTATAGTCAATAAAGCAGAAATAGATGTTTTTCTGGAACTCTCTTGCTTTTTCCATGATCCAGCGGATGTTGGCAATTTGATCTCTGGTTCCTCTGCCTTTTCTAAAACCAGTTTGAACATCTTGAAGTTCTCGGTTCACGTATTGCTGAAGCCTGGCTTGGAGAATTTTGAACATTACTAGCGTGTGAGATGAGTGCAACTGTGCGGTAGTTTGAGCATTCTTTGGCATTGCCTTTCTTTGGGATTGGAATGAAAACTGACCTTTTCCAGTCCTGTGGCCACTGCTGAGTTTTCCAAATTTGCTGGCATATTGAGTGCAGCACTTTCACAGCATCATCTTTCAGGATTTGAAAGAGCTCAACTGGAATTCCACCACCTCCACTAGCTTTGTTCATAGTGATGCTGTCTAAGCCCCACTTGACTTCACATTCCAGGATGTCTGGCTCTAGGGGAGTGATCACACCGTCGTGATTATCTTGGTCATGAAGATCTTTTTTGTACAGTTCTTCTGTTTCCCAGGTGGCACTGGTGGTAAAGAATCCACCTACCATTGCAGGAGATCCAAGAGACATGGGCTTGATCCTTGGGTTGGGAAGATCCCCCTGGAGTAGGAAATGGCACCCCACCTCAGTAATCTTACCTGGAAAATTCAATGGACAGAGGAGCCTGGCAGGCTACAGTCCATGGGGCTGGAAAGACTTGGACATGACTGAACAAATTTATGCATATATATTTATGTATGTATTATATATATGTTCTTATTCTGATTCTTTTCCATTATAGGTTATTAAAAGACATTGAATAGAGTTCCCTGTGCTATACAGTAGGCCCTTGTTGTTTATCTCTTTTGTATATAGTAGTATGTATATGCTAATTCCAAACTCCTAATTTATCTCCCCTCTCCCCTCCCCTTTGGTAACTCTAAGTTTATTTTCTATGTCTGTGAGTCTATTTCTGTTCTGTAAACAAGTTCGTTCGTATCATTTACTAGATTCCACATGTAATTGACACTGTATATTTGTCTTTCCCTGGCTTATTTCACTTAGTGTGATCACCTCCAGGTCCATCCATGTTGCTGCAAATGCCGTTATCAATGCATATCTTTCTGACTGCCAGATTCTGCAACTTTCAAACAGTGATGGTGACAGTTTACCTTGTATGTAGACTGGTGATTATTTCATACTTTTTTGAGTCTCTGGAACCTAGCATTCTTTAAGAATATTCATGCAGGAACCCTTTCTCTTTTGCTGCTTATCTCTCTTTTTAATAATTTGATTAATTTATTTTTACTTCATTGCTGCATGGGCTTTTCTTTAGTCGTGGTGTGCGGGAGCTACTTTTCAATTCCCTGCTCAGGCATCTCATTGTTATGGCTTCTCTCGTTGAGGAGCATGGGCTTTAGGGTGCACGAGCTTCAGCAGTTGCAGGATGTGGGCTCCATAGTTGTGGCTCCTAGGTTCTAGAGCACAGGCTCAATAGTTGTGGCCCACTGCCTGGTGGCTCCACGGAATGTGGGAACTTCCCCGAACAGGGATCAAACCCATGTCTCCTGTATTGTCAGGTGGATTCTTTACCCCAGAGCCATGAGGGAAGCTCTCTCTCTTTTTTAATGTGAGATGAGCCCCAAGTTTGATCAGAGTCCCACTTCCTTCTCCTTTTTAAAAAAGTATTTATCTTTGGCTGCATTGGGTCTTCATTGCTGTGTGCAGGCTTTCTCTAGCTGTGACAAGTGGGGGCTACTGCTGCTTCTCTCTTAAGGACTGTCATTAACTAAACACTTCACTAAGATGCACCTTCACATCCTACTACAGCTGATGGGCGTGGGGGAGGAGATGAAAGAAAAGAAAGATATGTCCTCTTCTTTTAAAGCTGTGACCCGGAGAGTGTGTGCATTGCTTTCCATATCCAATGGGCCAGACTGTTATCACATGACATATAGTTGCAGTCAAAGCTATGGCTTTTCCAGTAGTTATGTATGGATGTGAAGTTGGACCACAAATAGATAGAGCATCAAAGAATTGATGCTTTCAAAGTGTGGTGCTGGAGAAGACTCTTGAGAGTCCCTTGGACTACAAGGAGATCAAACCAGTCAATCCTAAAGGAAATCAACCCTGAATATTCATTGGAAGGACTGATGTTGAAGCTGAAACCCCAGTACTTTGGCCACCTCATGCAAAGAGCTGACTCACTGGTAAAGACCCTGATGCTAGGAAAGATTGAGGGCAGGAGGAGAAGAGGGCAACAGCGGATGAGGTGGTTGGATGGCATCATTGACTCAATGGACATGAGCTCGAGCAAACTCCAGGAAACAGTGAAAGACAAGGAAGCCTGGCATGCTGTAGTCCATGGGGTTGCAAAGAATCTGACACAATGGAGCGACTGAAAAACAATAACATATATAGCTGCAAGTTCAGTTCAGTTGCTCAGTCGTGTCCAACTCTTTGCAACCCCATGGACCACAGCACGCCAGGCCTCCCTGTCCATCACCAACTCCCAGAGTCCACCCAAACCCACATCCATTGAGTCGGTGATGCCATCCAACCATCTCATCCTCTGTCGTCCCCTTCTCCTCCTGCCCTCAATCTTTCCCAGCATCAGGGTCTTTTCAAATGAGTCAACTCTTCGCATCAGGTGGCCAAAGTATTGGAGTTTCAGCTTCAACATCAATCCTTCCAATGAATACCCAGGACTGATCTCCCTTAGGATGGACTTGTTGGATCTTGCAGTCCAAGGGACTCTGAAGAGTCTTCTCCAACACCACAGTTCAAAAGCATCATTTCTTCAGTGCTCAGCTTTCTTTATAGTCCAACTCTCACATCCATACATGACTACTGGAAAAACCATAGCCTTGACTAGACAGATCTTTGTTGGCAAAATAATGTCTCTGCTTTTGAATATGCTGTCTAGGTTGGTCATAACTTTCCTTCCAAGGAGTAAGCGTCTTTTAATTTCATGGCTGCAATCACCATCTGCAGTGATGTTGGAGCCCAGAAAAATAGTCAGCCATTGTTTCCCCATCTAGTTGCCATGAAGTAATGGGACTGGATGCCATGATCTTCGTTTTCTGAATGTTGAGCTTTAAGCCAACTTTTTCACTCTCCTCTTTCACTTTCATCAAGAGGCTCTTTAGTCCTTCTTCACTTTCTGCCATAAGGATGGTGTCATCTGCGTATCTGAGGTTATTGATATTTCTCCCGGCAATCTTGATTCCAGCTTGTGCTTCTTCCAGCCCAGCGTTTCTCATGATGTACTCTGCATAGAAGTTACATAAGCAGAGTGACAATATCAAGCCTTGACGTACTCCTTTTCCTATTTGGAACCAGTCTGTTGTTCCATGTCCAGTTCTAACTGTGGCTTCCTGACTTGCACACAGGTTTCTCAAGAGGCAGGTCAGGTGATCTGATATTCCTATCTCTTTCAGAATTTTCCACAGTTTATTGTGATCCACACAGTCAAAGGCTTTGGCATAGTCAATAAAGCAGAAATAGATGTTTTTCTGGAACTCTCTTGCCTTTTCAATGATCCAGCGGATGTTGGCAATTTGATCTCTGGTTCCTCTGCCTTTTCTAAAACCAGCTTGAACATCTGGAAGTTGGCAAATGCAGTGTTTACCTTGCACAACCAGCTAAAATTGTGGATATTGTTAATGAAAAAGAGAAGACCAAGGATATGTGTGTAGTAGCCAACAGACTACCACAATACATCAGTGTGAAGAGCATAGGTGACTGCTGGGTAAATACATGCTGAATGAAATAAACTATTACAGCTAATAGTATTTTCTTCCCATTATTATTTGATACTGACAGACAATCTCTGGTACTAAACAAAAGGGAAATATTTTTTTTTCTTTTTATAAAATACTGTTTAATTAATTAATTTTAAAATTTGGCAGCAATGTGTCTTCATTGCAGCATGAGGGCTCTCTAGTCGGAGCATGTGGGCTTAGTTACCCCATAGCATGTGGGATCTTAGTTCCGGACCAGGGATCAAACCTGCTTTTCTGAATTGGAAGGTGCATTCTTAACTGCTGGACCATTGGAGAAATCCCTTATTGGGGAACAGTTTTTCAACCCATCCATTAAGTTTGCTTCTATATACTATAAATCTGTGAATTTCACTGCACAAGGAATTATTTTCTACATACTGAAAAGGCCACTATTTTATGGAGGGTTTCAGACACAGCTGATGGTTTGCAGAAATGAAAGAGTTTTCCTGCACATGGTTAATAGAAAGCAGAAAAATTAAATATGAGTTAATATGGTACAAATTTCAAAATAAGCCATTGCCTCATTATTTTTTATACACATTCAATGCCACTGTTCTGCCATGAAAGAACTGATAGGATTTAGAGAATAAGCTGAGTTCCACAGAATGTCATGATTAGAAATGCTTTCCTCAAACTGCAACATTGCAAAAAATGCATAAAGCTAAACATGGGAGATGATGCATGACAGGACAAATAGACCAGATGTGTGCTTCCTAAACTTATGTTTAGATAGAAGATTCTTGTATCAGTTCTTTAATCTTAAAAAGAGACTCTTCCTTCCACCAAATAAAAAATTCCATGTCTGTCAGTGTTTGTACACTCGTACACAATAGTCTGTTTCTCCTTTGAGCTTAAATTCAAAGTTTAATTTGTG
Source organism: Bos javanicus (assembly GCF_032452875.1). Classification (NCBI taxonomy): domain Eukaryota; kingdom Metazoa; phylum Chordata; class Mammalia; order Artiodactyla; family Bovidae; genus Bos; species Bos javanicus. Next base: position 50,034,759 of record NC_083884.1, read on the forward strand.
TGCCAAATTTCAATCTATTTCTATAAATTCAATTAATATCATTGAAATGGGAAAAAAGATATTTTAAAAGAGGATTTAACATCATTTAAATGCAGAAATAAATTATTATATTGGAATTTTCTGACAGACACATGACTATATTTAAAATAAGAAAACAGAGTCACTGATTTGCTTAATCTAACTTTCTCTGTAGTTTACCAGATGAATATTTTCCATAGGCTCAATCAGTCAATCAGCATTAGTCACTCAGTCATGTCTGACTCTCTGTGACCCTGTGGACTGTAGCCCACCAGACTCCTCTGTCCATGGAACTTTTCAGGCAAGAATACTGGAATGGGTTACCATTCCCTTCTCCAGAGGATCTTCTCAACCCAGGGACTGAACTTGCATTTGTTACTATCTGCCTGCATCTTGCACTATTTCGAAATTTTAAAACTTCGTCTTGGATTTTCAAGAAAAAGAATTTCAATTGTAAACAAGCTCAGGGCCTGGTGGGAGAAAAATCATACAACCCACAATGAGAATCATAATTTGTCCTTGTTAATAATTTTCCATAAATGATCTATTTAAATATATATATCTTTAAAAAAAAAAAGAAATACATTTGTTATTTGGTTTGTTGGATTTTCCAATAGACTGCACTTACATTTCTTTTTTCCTCCCCCTTTTAATGAATTTGTTTGTTTTAATTGATATTTAAACTTTTGGCTGCGTTGAGTTTCTGTTGCTACACACAGGTCTCCTCTAGTTGTGGCGAGCAGAGGCTACTCTCTATTTGTGATGTGAGGGCTTCTCATTGTGGTGGCTTCATATTGCAGAGCACAGACTCTACAGCGCTGGCTCAGTAGTTGTGGTGCAAGGGCTTAGTTGCTCCTAAGCATGTGGGATCTTTCTGGACCAAGGATCACACCTGTGTCCCTTGCATTGACAGGTGTATTCTTTACCACTGGACCACCAGGGAAGTCCCGTGCTTATATTTCTGGTGAAAACTTTCCAGGATGGTGGCAAAGAAGCACATGGACATGGAAAATAACCAAACAGCATAACTACTTGTATACTAGCGGTTAGTTAAAAAGCTGTCAGCTAGGAATAAAAAGTGAAAAACAGCAGGGAGAGCTCAATGGATATAAATTGCAGCCACCTGCTCAGCCATTTCCAAAGGGTTTTGTGAAATACAGATGAATTTCTTTGAAGAAAGGTTTTTGGAGCTTTGCTGTTTAAGGTCTAACCCATCTTCCTCACCTCTAACCAGGCCCACTCATGTCGCTCTGTGAAACAAGTGGCCACCTGTAAGTGGTCAGCTTTTAAGGCCAAAAGGCACCTAAATGGTGAGTGATCATAAAATGGTCTGGCTGAGACCATTAAAAATAGCATCACATTGCCCAGATGTAGACAACCTGGAGAATGCACTATGTTAATGGTTACTGATCTCAATCCAGGGGTCATATGTATAAGGTGTTCATTTGGCCTGTGACTAATTACAGCATGGCTTGTAAAGCTGAGTGAGAAACAGGTAAAGTGCAAAAAGTCATGCCTTTTAGAGCAGCTTCTGGAAGGACTTCCCTGGTGTCCCAGTGGTTAAGTCTGTACTTCCAATGTAGGAGGCATGGGTTCGATCCCTGGTCAAGGAACTAGAACCCACATGCCCTGCAGAGCTGCTGCTGCTGGTACTAAGTCACTTCAGTCGTGTCCGACTCTGTGCGACCCCATAGAGGGCAGCCCACCAGGCTTCCCCGTCCCTGGGATTCTCCAGGCAAGAACACTGGAGTGGGTTGCCATTTCCTTCTCCAATGCATGAAAGTGAAAAGTGAAAGTGAAGTCGCTCAGTCGTGTCCGACTCTAGCGACCCCATGGACTGCAGCCCACCAGGCTCCTCCGTCCATGGGATTTTCCAGGCAAGAGTACTGGAGTGGGGTGCCATTGCCTTCTCCGGCCCTGCAGTGCAGACCCCCCAAAATTAATTATATAAAGTTGCTTCTGATAATGCATTTCGGCTCACATAGAAAATACAGAATGGGTCTGTAAAACATGAATTTACTGAATAGACTCCAACATAGAACACATCAGTAGAAAAGCAGTGAAACCACACCTGATTATTTTGTATTTGTAATATTTTCAAAATGCTATTTGTACACACTCTCAGTTTAATCAGGCTTACCCAGTGGCTCAGCAGTAAATAATCCGCCTGCAGTGCAGGAGATGCAGGAGAGGCCAAGTCTGATCCCTGCATCAGGAAGATCCCCTGGAGGAAAGAATGGCAACCCACTCCAATATTCTTGCTGGGAAATCCCATGAACAGAGGAACCTGGTGAGCTACATTCCATAGGGTTGCAAAGAGTTGGATACAGCTGAAGTAACTGAGCTCAGTTTAATCACTGAAGGTTAAGGTTAAAATACACACTTTCTATGTTTTAAATCCATCCAAATATCAGTGAAAGGATTACATATAAGCATCTTTTTACATCAATGGTAGGAATTGAGTGCTTTTCATTTTCTTTTTTAATCTGTGTTTAGAAAAGTGAAAGTGTTAATTACTCAGTCATGTCTGACTGTCTGCGACCCCGTGGACTGTAGCCCACCAGGTTCCTCTGTCCATGGGATTCTCCAGGCAAGAATACTGGAGTGGGTTGCCATTTCCTCATCCAGGGGATCTTCCTGACCCAGGAATCGAACCCAGGTCTCCCGCATTGCAGGCAGATTCTTTATCATCTGAGCCACCAGGGAAGTCCATGTTTAGAGTTATTTTTTAAACTAAATGTGTATTTATGTATTAAATATTTTTTACGTAGAATAAAAATATCTTTCAAAGAAAGGATGGAGGTCACTAATTTGAAAAAGGGGAGTCGGAGTCCTGTCTCCATGGATGTTCATATCTGATGCCTCCCTTGTTGGAACTAAGGCTTGATGGGAAATTGATGCTTCACTCATCTCAATTTCCACCACCCTCACTCAGGCTCATGCTTCCTGTGACTTCATTTTTTTTAATTCCCTTAAACGTTGTAGATACATGAATCACTGACTTCATAACTGTAGCAGGAAGATCTAAATAAGTGTAATGATTATTTCCTGATGGCTCTCATCAGAGACTTAGCTGTCCCCATGACCACAATAAGCTCATCAAGGCATGTTTCTACGTGGGTGAATTCAACATCACATCTGAGTCATCCAGGAAAAAATGTCTGCAATTTTGCAAAATCAGTACTACCACAGTGCATGAATTCTGCATATTATTTGTCAGGATATATTTGACTTAATTGCCAAGTTTATCATGACTCTTGTGTTTCCACTTCACAGCGAACCACCCCAACCACCTTAAATGACTATGGAATATGATTTGTCATGAAATGATCAGATTTAATCTGGAAAACTGATAAGGTAATCAGAAATCATATCTGTTTGCTTTAATTTAAAATAAATTTTCCCTCTTTGCCTAAAAGTGCCTTGGGGTTTCTTGATTTGCTCAAGAAATCATGAAAGACTTCTATTTGGGCACATTTCAAAATCAAACTTTTTTTAAAAAAAGAATTTTATAATTTCACTCCTCCAAATCTCTCTGGCTGCTGCTATAGACAGAATATACTTCCCGGGTGGCTCAGGGGTAAAGAATCCACCTGCCAGTGCAGGAGATGCAGGTTCGATCCCTGGTCTGGGAGGCTCCCCTGGAGAAGGAAGTGAAAATGCACTCCAGTATTCTTACCTGGGAAAGCCCATGGTCAGAGGAGCCTGGCTGGCTACAGTCTGTGGGGTTGCAAAAGAGTCGAACACAGCCTAGCAACTAAACGACAGTAAACTGTCCAAATTCATAAGTTGAAGCCCTGTTCCTCAAGGTGATGGTTTTGGGAGGTGGAGCCTTTGGAAGATTATTAGGTCTTAAAACTGTGTAACTGAAAGTGGGGTCCAGCTACTTGCCACTCAAAAGCCATTAAATAGGCCAGGCTGGTGGAAGGGAAAGTTTGCTTTATTTTGGAGGCCAGACATGGGCAGGGGAGGGAGAAGCATGTCCAAAGGCTGACTCTGCCTCCCCCACCCCCTGACAATCAGTGGGCAAAAGCTTTTGTAGATGGAGGGAGGGAGCTACATGCAGAAACAGTACAGTCAGCTCTGACAGTCATCTTGAAACTGGTCACACTGTGGCTGCATTACTGTCACCTTGATTATTTTAAGTACAGTTCTGGGGTGGGTTCATTCCCATTTCTTTGAGGTCAATTCTTAGAATTGTGGCAGCTTATATCCTCACTCCAGTCTTATCATCATGTAGTTAACTTCTTCCACTTGGTGGGGGATTCAGTATCTATAACACAGTTCACAGAATATGGCTCAGAATATTATCTATAACCCTTGAGGAGGAACTAAATGTCCTTGACTATGTTTAGTGATTAAACTACTATTGTTTTGTCCTGACTGTTTCTCTTTGCTTTTGCATTTGCTCACCTCTGTGATTTAACTTATTCTTTGGCTAAAGTTTTTCCACAGACAAAAATCAGACTGAACACACAAGGGGGCAAGTGGAGTCCTCAGAAATGGGATTAGTGATCTTATAAAAGAGACCCCAGAGAGCTCCTCACCTCTTTCAACAAGTAAGAACACAGGGAAGGCAGCCTTCTATGAACTAGGAAGCAGGTTGTCAGCAGACACGAAGTCTGTGATTTCTGGCACCCAGAAATAAGAGAAATAAGTTGCTGTTATTTACAAGGCACCCAGTGTGTGGTATTCTGTTATAGCATTCCATAGGAGATGCTAATGGATTGATGCAGCTTTGGTGATCACATTTAATTTGGACAAAGAGCTCCATTATTTTAGGTGAGACATGTTCAGAAAGGGAACTTCTACAAAAATGCAGGCTTAGATTAAGAAAGCAGTTATTACCACCTGTATTGTTTTTCTCCTTGAGGGCAAAAAATGACTACAGGTAATGTTTTATATTATTTGGGGATCATGAATAAGCCCTTTTGAGAGTCAACACTCCTAAACATCTTTCTTCATCATCTCCCCATCCACTTGAAAACTAAATTGTGTTTAAAATTATTCAAAGCTGCTATCCATCTGTGACCAACACCCAGAAGCCTTTCTTACCTTCTCCCAGTTTACCAAACCTGATCAAATATGTTTTGATATGTTCTTTTTCGTTGTCATTCGGTTCAAAGCCCTAATATCTGATTTGAGTTCTTCTTTAAAATTGTGTTATTTAATTTCCAAATATCTGGGAATTTTTTATAGATCTGGTATTGGTTTTGTTAGGTAGTTAGAATAGGAAAAAAGAAGTCCAAAATGGCAGTGGCTAAAAGACAAAGAAGGGAAAAGCCTGCAAAAATAGAACAAAGGAAGGTACAAGGACCAGAGTGAGGACCTCAGGTAAAACAAACAGCCCTCCTGGCTAGCCCAATTTACATAGGGCAGGCTCAGGGGGAGGAGAAAACCCATATAAAAAGAGGAGCCAAAATTCAGCCGTGGCCTTCTCTTCTCTTTGTGTCTTTTGGGTTGGCCTGCCCTCATGCCTCAAGGATGAATTTTCCTTTGCTTGTCAAATAAAACTGAGCTGTAACACTGGTCCATGCATCGCTTCAAATTTTTGCTGCAACAAGACAGAACTGAGGAAATTACAAACTCCCCTGACAATTTCCAATTTAGTTCCTTTTTGGTCAGAGAATATAAATCATATTATTTTAAACCTTTACAATTACTTAAACCTTTCATTAGGTCCAAGAATATGATCTATAGAGTAAGTTCCTACATACCAACCTTCAAGTTGCAAATGTTCAAAGATGCAGAAATGCATCTGCTTTGAGCAAAGAACCAGAACCTGGGCCATCCATTTCAGGTGTGAGTGAAACTGCAGCTTGCCCTCCATCTCCTGTTGCTGAAAATCCTTCAGCTCTACCATCTCTCACCTCCTCTCCTTCCTCCCATGACTCTTCCTGACCATTCACTCAATGCCAGCCCGGGCAAGCCAGCTGTTATACTGTGCTGCTGTACTTATCAAGGTCCTGTACTGCAAGATTAAAAATATTTTTAATTTGTTGTGCTTTTTGGTTATATTATGTGTGTGAAATGTACTATAAATTGATTACATCACAGTACTATATAGCCGATTGTGTTAGTTGAGTACCGAGGCTAACTTTGTAGAACTTATAAACAAATTGGACTTACCTAAGAATGCGATCTTGGAACAGAACTTGTTTATATGTATGGGACTTACTGTATTGGTAAACTATTCCATGGAAACCTGAGAAGAATATGTTCTCCACTTGTATCAGTCATTGAAAGAGTCACTAAGGAACTCTCCTGGCAGTCAAGTGGTTGGGACTTTGCCTTCCAATGCACTTGAAGGCACTGATCCCTGGTCAGGGAGCTAAGATTCTATATGCATTTCAGCCAAAAAGTCAAAACATAAATCAGAAGCAATACTGTAACAAATTCAATAGAGACTTTAAAAATGGTCTACATAAAAAAATCTTTAAAAAAAGTTACTGAAGCATCTCCCTCTCTGTCTCTGTATTTCTTTTTCTCTTTCTCTGTCTCTCTTCTGACCCCAGGTCACAGGTACATCTAAATGAGGCCCAAGAAAACACTGAATTTAATTGTTGTACAATGGAAATAACTCTTGTAATGAAGTGCAGACTTGGCAAACCCAAAGCCTCTAGCTTCCCAGCTCTTCTGTAAACCCAGCGTATTTTCTCAGTCTCTGTCCCTTTTCATCTCATTTTCTCCTAATTTACCATAATGGAGAGTGAAAATAAAAGATTAAATTATTTATCATGATATTATTGAGCAGTTTTATGTTTCTTGTTCTTAATTATGAAAACTAATGAGTAGGACATTTTCTAATTCCCTAAGCATATCCAACTATTTAATTTGATTTTTACTTTTATGAGGTCTATAATTATTCTCTCAATGGTTAATTGTCCACAGTAGGGGGAAGAATGGTTTCCCACATCATTACTAAGTTGCAAAAATCTCATTTATCAATAATAATTTATATTAATATTAATTCCTAGATTAAATATGCCAGCTCTTACCAGTCTTATGCTAGACTTCAGTAAGCCCATGGCCTCACAGAATCAGTGACAAGGTAGGGATTCATCATATGAAATAAATCAAATCTAACTTCCTTTATGGATTCTGGTTCATAGGAAACTTCTTCAATACTCTGATGGGTGCTGAAGCACATTTGTAGATATTAAGTGAAGATAAGAAGATGAGTATTAGGACTTGCCGTGTGATCCAATGGTTAAGAATCCACCTGCTAATGCAGGGGACAGGGGTTTGATCCACAGTCTGGGAAGATCCCACACGCTGTGGGGCAACTAAGCCCATGTGCCACAACTACTGAAGCCTGTATGCCTAAAGCCTGAGCTCCACAAGGAAGCCACTGCAACAAAGAGAAGCCCCTGCTCATCACAACTAGAGACAGCCTGTGCAAAGCAATGATGATGCAGAGCAGCCATAAATAAAGAAATAAAATTCAGAAGAAAAAAATGATGAGTATTCTTGGATCAGCTCTCACCCTTAGTTAGATATGTCTCTTCTAGGGCTTCCCTTGGGATCCAGTGGTTAAGAATCCACCTGCCAATGCAGGGGACATGGGTTCTATCCCTGGTCTGGGAAGATCCCACAAGGTGCAGAGGACTGACCCAATCATCACAACTGCTGAGCCCATGCTCTAGAGCCCACAAGCTGCGACTACTGAGGCTGCTTGTTGCAACTACCGAAGCCCAGGCACCTAGAGCCTGTGCTTGGCAACAAGAGAGGCCACCACAAGGGGAAGCCCATGCACTACAATGGAGAGGAGTGCCCCTGCTCACCACAAGTGGAGAAAGCCCTCCAGCAGCAACAAAGACCCAGTGCAACCAAGAAGCAAAAGCAGTATTTTTTTTTTAAAAAGAAATGTCTCTTCAATTGTCATGGCACACAGCCAAAACTTACATTTTTGGAATCCTGTATCATTTACACCCTTATTTAGAATCAAGCTTACCTTCCAGCTGCCAGTAGACCCATAGATCCAGTTTCCTTCACTTACTTCAACCACTTCTGCCCCTGATGGAAGGCGGGCTTGAGTTCCCTATATGTCAATGTATCAATGTCAAGGCTGTTACATCTCCCACCAGATGTCAACCTCTGAGTCAGGATTTACTGGACAGGAAATTCTATACAAAGTATCTTCTCAGAATTCTCAAAGAAGTAGCCTTTCCAACAACTCTACAAGAAGCACAATGATTTATCTACAATGCTTTATCTGCCGTTCTTTCTGGAAGAATTTTCATGCATAATCCATAGATTGGGGAAAAAATCCATTCTAATGATCAGATATCAGCATGTATGGAAATAGATATAGAAAAAATGTACAATTTTCACAAATTTTCCAGGGAGGGAGTGAAATTCCTTAATAAATTTGCAGTGAAAAGAGTGAATGGAAGCTGATCAGTGTCAGTTTCCCAGGGTCCGTGCATGTCTGCTGGTGGCCTGGGACTCCATGTCCTCCATGATCATCTACCCAATAGCAGCAAACTTTTGCCTCATAAAAGGCATCGCTTGTCTTGGACAGGACATCAAGGCAGATTTCTCAACTGAGCAAGTGAGAAGGGAAGTAACCGTTGTGAGCCCATTGTGAAATTCTATTAAATTTAATAACACAGTTGCTTCCGTGAATGATTAAAGACAAAGAGACACAAAACACGTGGGTGCTTAGACACAAGGTTATTTACCCACAAACTGATCACAGCTTCATTGTTTCCGCCATGCTATGATTTCCATGTTTTAACCCTGAAAGGTGATGACTGGCCCTGACAGAGAGCCAATGCATTTCCTGAAGATCATGCACACTGAACCTCTTGTCACTGAGAAAAAGTGATCCCTGTGCAGACTCCGCTGTGGCAAGGTTAACAGAGGCTTGCTGTAAAACCAGAGGCATGTCCACCTTTAGATAATTAGCTAGTGACTACTTCAAATACCCTGTCCATTCACTCATCAGAATTAGCCCCTGTCCAGTGCCAGGTAGTATGTGATTCCCAGTCAATACCACATGTACAGGATACACGCGGAATACACTTAGACTAAAAACATATTCTTTGTTCATCTGAGATTCAAACTGAGCTGGGAGTGCTGCATTTTTATGTGCTGAAGCCCACAACACTAGCCTTCAGTTAGTATGTAGTCTAGTGGGGATAGTCAAATACATAAGAGCAGCACAGTCTGATCACCATGCAGCTGCAGGTACAAACTGAAGCATAAATGACAATGAGAACTGGTCCAGGGATTTCCCTGGTGGTTCAGTGGCTAAGACTCCAAACTCCTAATGAAGGGGGCCTGGGTTCAATCCCTGGTCAAGGAAATAGATCCCACAGGCCACAGCTAAGTAGTTCACATGCTGCAACTAAAAATTCTGCATGCCGCAAGGAAAATCGAAGATCCAGTGTGCTGCAACAAATACCTGGTGCAGGCAAATAAATAAAATTAATTAATTTATTTTTAGGCAAAATAATGCCTATTTATTTATAGGCAAAAGGAGGGCTTCCCACATGCGCCAGTGGTAAAGAACCAGCCTGTCAATGCAGGATACTTAAGATATGTAGGTTTGATCTCTGAGTCAGGAAGATCCCAAGGAGGAGGGCCTGGCAACCCACCTCAGTATTCTTGCCTGGAGAATGGCATGGACAGAGAAGCCTGGCAGGTTACAGTCCATGGGGTCGCAAAGATTCTGATTAAGACTGAAGGGACTGAGCACGCATGCTCATAAATACCCCGCCTCCCTCACATCCTAGATGTATCCTTCTGAGGGATGTGTGTATGTGTGTGTGTGTGTGTGTGTGTGTTGCAGTTTTTCCCAGAATGTCAACCAAGTGATTGAGATACAGTAATCCCCGGCTGGCAGATAGCTTCGGGGAGCACCCTTAGTGCCTGCATTCTCTTTATGCCATCCAACTTCTCAGCCGGTGCTCCCTGAACTTCCCCAATAAGCCCTCTTCACTGAAATCCACAGTGCTGGATTTTACAGCCGAGGTGGAGAGGGTGAGGAAGAGAGCAGCCGCGTCAGTGAGTTCCTTCCATCTGTTTACCATCCATCTCTGGGCCAAGGAGCAACATCCGTGTCACCTGCAGAGGCAGGCGCTCCACTGCCCTGGCGTCTGGAGAAAAGACGCCGCCAAGACGAAGGTTCTGGAGCGTCTTTCATCTCCCCGTGTCCGCAACGTAATCAGCATCCAAGCCTCGCTGTCAAGATTGATATATTGCTTGGAAGCCTCACGGCTCCTCCTGGGCTCTCTGGGCTGTGTGTGCTGGCAGCTGCCTTCACTCCTACCTGTGCAACGCAAGTCTTCCCAAAAACAAACTTTGTCCACCAATTTGGCTTTTTACACAAAGATGCTCAACACAATCAGTCATGTATCTCTTGATACCTTGTGAGGGTTTTAGGTATTCTTATATAAAAGCCTCCAAAACTAAGATTCCCCCTTTTTAAAAGGCCAAAGTTGTTTTGCATCCAGGAATTAACAAACACCAAGTAACTGTGCTCAGTGAGGAACTGGGAGGCGACAGGAGATGGAGGGCGTGGGGTCAGGTCACTCTGAGTGTCAGTGATCACTTGGCATTTTTAAAAATTCTAAGTGAAATGAGATGTCCTTGAAGGCTGGGAAGAGGGAGCAAGGCATGCTGCCATTTCACCTTTTAAGTGAAGGCTCCAAAGTATCTACCAAACAGACTTAGGGGACAAAGAGAACAGACTGGCTGTTGCCAAGGGGGAGGGGAGTGGGGGAGGGGTGGAGTGGGAGGTTGGGGTTAGCAGATGCTAGTGTTTTTGTACAGAATGGATAAACAAAAGGTCCTACTGTAGAGCACAGGGAGCTATATTCAGTATCCTATGATAAACTGTGGTGGAAAAGAGTCTTTTAAAAGAATGTGTTATATGTACATGTATAACTGAATCACTGCTGCACAGCAGAAATTAACACAACATTGTGAACAACTACTCTTCAGTTGAAAAAGTTAGAATGATGTCTCTGGCAGAGGGCCACAAAAGGAATCATGGAGACAGATTGAGGATTCTTATCAAGGTCCCAGAGGGGTGACAGTGGTGTGGGTCAGGGTGGTGGCAGTGCCCATGGTGACCTGTACCCATTTTCTGCCAACTGTTTTTGAGATGGAACTATTATAGATGGAACTATTATAATATAGAAGGACTTGAAGCCTGTTTAAAATTTACACATTTAGATAAAATCAATGTCTCATTGCTGTTATATGACATGTCACTATCAGACCTTAGAATATTAGTAGATGTTGACTGGTGACCTGAGAGGACTGTTGGTCTGTCGACCAGTGACACCTGCCCACTGTTACTCCTTAACAACCACCCTTTATTGTTGGGGGCCAGCGCGAGGCACTCCACCCGTGGCAAAGGTCATGAGGAAGGAGGCTCGACATATGCAAAGGCAGGATCGAGCCTCAGGAGTCCCCCTGGAAATCCTCGAGCATCTACCCCCATAACCAGAGCCTGCCTACTGTACTACTTTGTGCTCTCACCTACATCTCTGACTTTACGGGGGGCTGTCCCCCACCACCTCTTTCAGAGAAGGAGTTAACTTAGAGCTCCAGTTAATAAAAACTCCTGGGTGTGACAAGAGTGTTTTAACCTACAAACTCCTCTGAAGGTTCTCTAGCCTGCCTGACAGGCTTGTTCGGCCACATGTGATTGCTCACAGCCTCCCAACTGTGAGAGGCACGAGATGCTTTAAACCTTCTAAAAACAGGTTCCTTAGAAAAGTTAGAAAACTATTAGTATAAGTATAATGGGCTGATTAGAAATTGTATTGGTGAAGGGTTTTTCATTTGTTGAGTCAATGTTTGTTGCTAAGTCTCCACATCCCCTGCCCTTACACACATTAATGAATATATAGAAGAAATAAGTATTAACCTTTGATATAAATCACGTTAGACCTTAGGCTAAGTAAATTCTTTCCTTAACTAAAACCCACTATACCCTCACCCTATAGGAATGTAACTTTATTTGGGTGGCGTCTGTTTTAAGAATAATCACCCCTGGAGAAATAAGTGTCCTGGTTGACTGACCGCTGTCACAAGGAGAGGGTCATAAATTGTCAGCAGGTCCCCTGGCCAGAAGATGATGTAACACCCCTAAGACCTCTGTATACATTTGTATGAAGCACCTGACTTTGATAAAAGTCAGGACTGCTGACCCCGCGTGACTTTTGCATAACATCTCAGTGTATAAAAGTAGACCATGGAAAATAAAGAATTGGGATCAGCTCCTCGAAAGACTGGTCTCCCCATGTCTCTCTCTCTCTCAAATTCTGGCTGAGTCTCCATCTGGAGCATGGAAACTGCCATGCTTACTAATTATGCCTGGGCTTCTAAGATCTGACCGGGGAGGCCTCAGTGTCTCCTCTCCTTCTGGAGAATGGAAGGACGCCTGCGGCCTATGTAAGTGGTGCAAACTTCTTGTCTTGAAGTTTTATTGGTCTCCTGCATAAACCAAGCTACTCAGCCTCTTTTCTCCACTGAATTTTCCTACTGAGCTATCCTCATTCTATTACTCTTTACATCTCTAATTAATATCTAATTGAAGCTATTGTATCCTGATCCTCACCAACACCGTCCTCGCTTCGAACTCCCTGGATCAGCCGGGGCTGGACCCCGGCACTTTATGACTTTAGGTCTCATTAAGTCTGCTACTTGGAGGTCACTAGGAGGAGCCTCAGTTCTGTCCCTCCTGAAGGTGGCTGCCATGTATTTGAGGTCCATGGCATCAGTGCTGTTCTTTGCTGTTGCCAAGACAGGGATCACCAGGGCACCTCATTAGGGCAGAGTCCTAAGCCCTTGCCCTTCTGGGCTCCATCGCACACTTAGACACCTGGGTCCTGGGCAGCCAACCTCATGTCAGTTGGGTCATCTCTGTCCTTGAATTGTTTCAGGGAAAAACCTCAAATTCACTTTTCTTTAATTGTATGGCTTAGTTTGAAATATATGATCTTATTTTTTGTAATGTTATTTTCAATATAAAAGTGTATTGGGGTGTGGGGAAATATGAATTGAGGGTTTTGGAATTAACAGATGTAAACTATTATGTATAGAATGCATAAACAACAAAGTCCTGTTGTAGAGCACAGGGAACTATATTCAGTATCCTGTGATAAAGCATGATGGAAAAGAATATGAAAACATATATATATATGTATGTATAACTGAGTCACTTTAACATGCAGAAATTAACATGACATTATAAATCAACTAGACTTCAATGAAAACTTTAAAAAATGTATTAAACGAGCAATTTAAATGTCTTCAGTAATAGCAAATAAATAACATGAGAGATTGAAGAAGCATAGCTCTCATTTTTCTGGGGGGTAGTGGCCCCATTCTTCCTGCACCAGATAAACAAACCCATAGACTGAATTCTTTTCAAAATTCCTTTAAGGAATATTATTTATCTTATCTTTGTTTCTCCACCTTTAACTGTGGTAAATACATATAACCTAAATTTTACCATCTTAACCATTTTAAGTGGACAATTCAACGGCCTGAAATACATTCAGAATGTGTCTAGGCTCTGTCTTCACTAATATTTATTTATTTATTTGGCTGCCTCTTATCTCAGTTGCAGCACATGGGACATCTTAGTTGCAGGACATCTTCTGTCTTCACTACAGCATGCAAACGCTTAGTTGCGGCATGTGGGATCTAGTTCCTTGATCAGGGATTGAACCTGGGCTGCCTGCATTAGGAGCATGGAGTCTTACCACTGGACCACCAGGGAAGTTCTGTCCCCTTTAAACACTAACTACCCATCCCTCCCTCTCCCTAGTTCCTGGTTACCCACCAATTCTGCATTCTGTGTCTATGATGTTGACTACTGTAGGGACCTTGTGTAACTGGAATCATACAGTATCTGTCTTTTTGTGATTAGTTAATTCACATAGTGTACTCACGGTTCATCTATGTTGTAGCATAGATTGTTGTTCCTTATATTTTGAAGCTGAATGTCATTCCACTGTATGAATAGACAGCATTTTGTTTATCTACTCATTCCATCAATGGACACCTGGATCCTCCCAAACACCAGCTAGACGATCATATTTCTCATCACCATTTACATAACTGTTGCTAAAATTCCCACGAGCACAGCTCCCCCTTACATTTCCAAAATTTCCCATTAAGAATATTACTTAGCCATAAAAAGGAAGGAAATTGAACCATTTGTAGAGACATGGATGTGTCTAGGTTCTTACTTACTACAGAGTGAAGTAAGTCAAAAAGAGATAAACAAGTATCGAATATTAACACATATATGTAGAATCTAGAAAAATGGTATAGAAGATTTTATTTGCAAAGCAGAAATAGAGAACAAATACAGAATACAAATGTAGAGAACAAATGTGTAGATACCAAGGGGGAAGGAGGAGGGTGGAATGAATTGGGAGACTGGGATTCACACATATTCACACATACACGCATATATATGAAACAGGTAACAATAGGAACCTACTTTATAGCTCAGGGAACTCTACTCAGGGCTCTGTGGTGATATAAATGGGAAGGAAATCCAAAAAAGAGGGTCTATGTGTATATGTATAGTTGGTTCACTTTGCTGTACAGTAGAAACTAACACAATGTTGTGAAGGAACTCTAATAAAAATTAATTTTAAAATTCCCACTTAAATGGAACTCTCCTAAATTCAATCTGCTAACAATTACTGAACAGATTATTCCAAATACGTTGTCCTGTTACCGACCTGCTATCTTGGGAATGGAAATGGGGTGTTGAGTGATGATAAAATAAATGGATGAGTTTTTATGTGGGAAGCCATTGGAACATGTATAATATCATGTATGAAATGAGTTGCCAGTTCAGGTTCAATGCACGATACTGGATGCTTGGGGCTGGTGCACTGGGACGACCCAGAGGGAAGGTATGGGGAGAGAGGAGGGAGGAGGGTTCAGGATGGGGAACACAGGTATACCTGTGGCGGATTCATTTCGATATTTGGCAAAACTAATACAATATTGTAAAGTTTAAAAATAAAATAAACTTTAAAAAAATAAATAAATTTTTTTAAAAAAGGAAAAAAAAAGAAAGTTAACACAAATCTCAATTAATTTCTTTTGACACTGTCGATATTTTGACTGCATAGTAAGGTTTTGCTCTGGTTACTATGAAAGTTTGTGTGCTCATAAGTGATATTTTGCAAATGAAGGGAATGTCAAGGTACTTGAGGGGCCCCCAAGTGGTGGATTCTACCCTACAACTGACCCTCAAAGTGTCTGCCTTTGGTAGTGGGAGAGTTCGCACTTGGGTTTCCTTATAAGACCAGATCTTGCACAGAACATGAGAGCAAATAAGAGTTCTAATTTGCAAACTTAAAGTCAAAATTGGACAGGAAGGATTGATATCTTTGCTTTGCATATGAAGGGTCTCTGTGTGTGACTACGTCTTTAACTTTGAACATGAGATAATAAATTCCTTACACTTGATGTTGACTTTGGTTTCTTACATGGGCCTTGGGCAAAATTTGAATTGCACAGAATGCTCTTCATGAAGCAACAGCTGGAATATACTTGGCAGCAGCTGCTAACATAAATAATTCACTACTAATTGGTTTGAGGGGCACTCCTGAAATGGAATGCTAAGTTGGATGGTACAATGGAAAGTGATAATATTATGATTATTTATTCCTATCTACCCTTGTTAATTACAACAAAGACAAGGCTAACGTTTCATTTCCTAAGTCTGTGAGCCCAGAATATTCACAGGTTTAGGAAGTGGAAACACTTGGGCAGGGGCCACTGTTCAGCTCAACCAAATGTCCTAGGTGTGGAAATGCAGGACAGGTATTGATGGGACATCTGATTTTTCTCAAGAGAAGCCAGGGATCTGATTTTTATATAAAACATTCTGATGTTTTGAATGTTGTCAAATTTTCCTTTTTGGCAATAAGCCGTGGGCCCAACAAAATATATCTGTGGATAAAACCCAGCCATCATGGAACCATGTTGCTATCTCTAGTTTATAATCTTAAGTTGTTCTCAGTATTGTTCTGGGGGATGAATCTTATCCTCTTTAGCAGAAATTGGGTTCCCTGAAGGCTGGAACTGGCTCAGATGCCCTCTGTGTGTTTTTCTCTTATTCTGACTCTTAATGGGCTTTGCTCCAGGGTTGGTGGGGAGTGTTATGGAGGGTCTAAAACATTGCTGAACCACCTCCGGCAGGGGGTCCTGTGGTAGCCTTGGAGGGAAGAGAAGTCCATCCTGATTGTCAGGCACCCCTGAAAAATTTGATAAACCAGTAATCTTGTTTTTAAAACTGAAATCAAGCTACCTGGAAAATCCCACAGGACTCATGTTTGCTTTGAAATATCATGAGGGAGAGGACAACTTCAAAGATACTTTCCAAAATTGTTGTTTATTTTTACAACACTAGATGAAAATGTGACTCTTGCAAATACCAATTGTGGGATTTCTAGCTATCAATGAGTCTCTCAATGTATGCATATACTGTGAAAGGATGTTTACACCCAAAGCAGTCATTTTTATAATTGCACAAATTCAGTAGTGCAGGTAAAGCTAGTTGTAGTATGTGGTTACCACCAACTGGTGGCGCTCTTTGAGATGAAAAACAGGAACATCAGATATTCCTGCACAGAACTGAGAGGCTGGTCGTTTTCCCAGGCGATTTCAATGTGTACTCAAAGGTAAGAACCAGTGTCCTTGAATATTTCTAATTATCCCATCCCCTCATAATTCATTCTTATGCCTCATCGTCATATTGTATTTATATAGAGCCATTTTCAAAGAGCAGATCCTATTTAAGATGAAGGTCAATATGAAGACAAGGAAGAGTGCAGGTTCAGAACGGGGGCTCTAGAGGAAGACTGCTGGAGGTCAAAGCCAGCATTTGCGACCCTATGGACTTAGGCCACCAGGCTCTTCTGTTCATGGGAATTCTCCCATGGGTGGGTGGCCATGCCCTCCTCCAGGGCATCTTCCCAACCCAGGGATCAAATCCCTGTCTCTTACATCTCCTGCACTGGCAGGCTGGTTCTTTACCACTAGCGCCACCTAGGAAGCCATATATATATTTATATCTTAGCAATGTGAAAGTGAAAGTTGCTCAGTGCTGCCAACTCTTTGCGACCCAATGGACTATACATACAGTCCACGGAATTCTCCAAGCCAGAATACTGGAGTGGGTAGCCTTTCCCTTCTCCAGGGGATCTTTCCAACTCAGGGATTGAACCCAGGTCTCCCACATTACAGGCAGATTCTTTACCAGCTGAGCTACAAGGGAAGTCCAAGAATACTGGAGTGGATAGCCTATCCCTTCTCCAGGGAATCTTCCCGACCCAGGGATCAAACTGGGGTCTCCTGCATTGCAGGTGGATTCTTTACCAACTGAGCTATGAGGGAAGCCTATCAGCAATATACTATATATTATATTATTATATATTCATTAGGAAGTATGATATGATGATATGTATAAGGCTATATATATTATATAAATATTAGGATGTATGTCCTATATATATATATTTATATGCATCTATTATATATATATTTAATTTTTCAAGTACAGGGACTTCCCTGGTGATCCAGTGGTTAAGACTCCACACTTCCAATGCAGGGACACAGGTTTGATCCCTTGTCAGGGAACAAAGATCCCACATGCTGCTCACTATGGCCAAAAAATAAAAAGTCAAAAAAAAAATGTCAAGTGTAATCTTGACAGATTCATTTTGCAGGTCTTCTGATTCCTTCGTGTAAGACAATAATTCTTCCAGTGCCTATTTGTTGAACTATTAAAAGAATTGTTTAATTAATGTTTCTAGGACAGTGCTTGGCACCCTGATCTCTCACTTCCAGCCTCAAGAGATGGCTGATATGGGAAATAAATGTCTCAAATCCCTCAAAGCACAGCAGACTGAATGGACGTGGTGTGGGTGGTTATGCTCCACTCCTAATGGAGAGCTGGAAGAGGAAGACATTCAGAAATCCTGGGAAATAAAGGAGAATTTTTTCAGTGAGCTGGGCACCTGAAAGACATCAAAATCCATAAAGAATTGTAGATAGAGGCTCCTCTGCTCCCTCAGTTCAGTTCAGTTCAGTCGCTCATTTGTGTCCGACTCTTTGGGACCCCATGAATCACAGCACGCCATGCCTCCCTGTCCATCACCAACTCCCGGAGTTTACCCAAACTCATGTCCATTGAGTTGGTGATGCCATCCAGCCATCTCATCCTCTGTCATTCCCTTCTCCTCCTGCCCTCAATCTTTCCAGCATCAGGGTCTTTTCAAATGAGTCAGCTCTTCGCATCAGGTGGCCAAAGTATTGGAGTTTCAGCTTCAACATCAATCCTTCCAATGAACACCCACGACTGATTTCCTTTAGGATGGACTGGTTGGATCTCCTTGCAGTCCAAGGGACTCTCAAGAGTCTTCTCCAACACCACACTTCAAAAGCATCAATCCTTCGGTGCTCAGCTTTCTTTATAGTCCAACTCTCACATCCATACATGACCACTGGAAAAACCATAACCTTGACTAAATGGATCTTTGTTGACAAAGTAATGTGTCTGCTTTTTAATATGCTATATAGGTTGGTCATAACTTTCCTTCCAAGGAATAAGAGTCTTTTAATTTCATGGCTGCAGTCACCATCTACAGTGATTTTGGAGCCCAAAAAAATAAAGTCAACCACACTATTATTTTTTTATTGAAATATGGTTGGTTTGCAATATTGTTAATTTCTACTGTATAGCATAGTGATTCTATTATATGTATATATATATTCTTTTTCATATTTTTCCCTTATGGTTTATCACAGGATATAGAATATAGTTCCATGTGCTCTACAGTAGGATCTTGCTGTTTATCCTTTTGATATATAGTAGTTTGCATCTGCTAATTCTGAACTCACAAATCTTTCCTCCCCCACCTTCTGTCCCCCTTGGCAACCCCAAGTCTGTTTGCTATGTCTGTGAGTCTCTTTCTGTTTCTTAGACAGGTGTCTTTGTGTCATATTTTAGACTCCACATAGAAGTGATATCATATGGTATTTGTCGTAACCTATCTGAGTTACTCAACTTATTATCATAATCTCTAATTTCATCCATGTTGATGCAGATAACATTATTTCATTCTTTTTAATGGCTGAGTAGTATCCTACTGTATATATGTATATCTTCTTTATCCATTCATCTGTCAATGGACATGTAGGTTGTTTCCATGTCTGGGCTCTTGTGAATAGTCAGCACATTACTGAGTTACTTCATGGCCAGCCCTGTATTAGAGGCTGAAGAAATTAAGGAAGCACAGACACCACCCCCCCCCCAATATATCTTCTGTCACTCATAGTCCACTCATAGTCAAAGGCTTATGGCCACATTGTAAAGAATCTGCCTGAAACGCAGGACACCCCAGTCTAATCCCTGGGTCAGGGAGGTGCCCTGGAGAAGGAAATGGTAACCCACTCCAGTATTCCTGCCAGGAGAATTTCATGGACAGAGGATCCTGGTGAGCTACAGTCCATGAAGTAACAAAGTGTAGGCCATTACTGAATGACTAACACACTATGAGCCATAAACGGCATCCATTGGCCTGTCCTGGGAAAGTAGACGAAGATGTGGCATGTGCTTAAACTCCTGCCACAGAGTTTCCAGACGAAGAGAAGGGAAACGCATCTTGGATGTAGGAAGCAGTGCTTCCAAGGCACAGATGCAGGAGAGAGCTTATTAAGGGTAAATAAGGTGCAGAGTCTACCATGAGTATATTTTTTCAGGATTCTTATACTCAAGTGACCGAGACCTCACTCGACCATGACTAAGCAAAAATTAAAATTAAATGTATACATTGCCTGCTGTTGCTGAAAAGTACAGGAGAAAACCAAAATTCAAAAGTTGATTTATGGCAATAGAACTTCTGTCTTTTGGGCTCCATTTTATTCCGTAGTTCTCAGGTAGACTCTTCCTAAGTGAAAACAAGATAGTTCTGAGAAGTGGAATATTGCCTGCTATATCAGTAAACAAAGGATGTCACAGTTATCAGTAATTGCAGCCCTCTGACATGAGCCAGTGTGCCCTGAGGGAACTCGGGAAGGAAAGAATACCTGCCATTTACCAACCATCAGATTGTAGCCACTCCCTACAGTGAGCCCTGAAGAATTTCAGGATGTGAAAACACAGGATTCTTGCCACAGATAGCTGAGGTGCATACCAAAGAATGATTTCAGTGAGTCCAGACTCTTGCATCTTCCTATAAATAGAAAAGCTCTGAATTAACTTGAGATTTCCAGTTTTCTTTCATTAACAGTAATATTTTATTCCTACCATCTGCCCTTGTTGGAAAACTCCTATATATCCTGGCTCTCCTGCTCACTTCCTTGTAGCAGTTCTCTCAGGGTTACTTGAGACACTGCCTCCCTGGCCTGAAGTCCTAAAAATTCCCTCTGAATAAAACATAAGTCTCAAAGTTTAGGTTGTGAAATTTTTTTTTTTTTTTTTTTAGTTGACAGGTCCATGCAGTTCATAACTATTCACTTATCTCATTAGAAACTGGAGTGAATTAAGGGCAACTGCCTCTCCATAGACCCAGCAAAGTGCCAGGGGATATGTCATTGGCCTACGTGTCTGTCATTTATATACTCTCTATGCGGTGTGATAGGGCTCAGTTGTAAAGAATCCTCCTGCCTATGCAAGAGAAGTGGGTTCAATCCCTGGGTTGGGAAGATCCCTTGAAGGAAATAACAATCCACTCCAGTATTCTTGCCTGGGAAATCCCAAGGATGGAGGATCCTGGCAGGCTACAGTCCACAGGGTCACAAAATAGTTGGACACAACTTATCGACTAAACAACCACACCACGGGGTGTGATGCAGTGATTGGCCAGGCTTGGGTCAGATGACTTCCTGCATCCTGGGATTGAGCTTAACCTCTTCTCTGAAATGATCCAGGGAGATGTAGTGGATGGGGCAGGTGTGTCCCCCTAGGAAATTAGGTGCTAATACCAAAAGGAGGATTGTCTATGGGAAGGGAAAAGCTGGGAACACAAAACCAAACCAAATAAACAAAACACAGATGTCTCCTATGAGCAGGGAGACATTAAGCAATTTGACACTATCTTGTGTTTATGTACAGTGAAATTTTTTTCAGATGTAAGGCATTGAGCCATATTGAAATCTCCAGAAGTGGAAGCCCTAAAGGGAGAAAATAGAATAAACAAGGAGCAGGTAAGTAGCTCTGCGTTTCTTGTGTGTGTGTGTGTGTGCATGTTTGTCTTTATTTTGGTTTTGTTTGAGGTTTTGTTTTGTTTGCTTTTTTCCCCTCTGTAATTAATGAAAATAAAATGCTGAAGCAGTTACAAAAACAGCTATGCTTCCTTGCAGAAGGGTAGATTGGTTCAGAAAACTGTCTATTGCCCACAAATTGTTTGCAACACTGCAAGTATAGAAATGGTACAGAGAAATATCAGGATGCTATTTAAATCGCATTTGAAATATTTTTTTAAAGAAATCTACAAATCGCATGTAAAATTTTAAGTGCTGAGGATTTAAACTCACAGCTTAAAAAAAAGAATGGAAAAATAATAAATGGTGTGTGTCTGTGCCTATTTTTTCTCTTTTACCTTTTAAAAATAAAAGCTGGTCTTTAGCCATTAATGACTAAAGCTGTCCTCAACAGGGAATCAATCCTAATAGAGTCATCCCTGGACTTAGTGATTTTGTCAAATTCCAGGAACTGATTTTCAAGTTTATTTATTTAAGAACAGATCAAAAGCTAAAGCTCATGAGTCATGATGCTAAAATGTATTAGCGGGTCCTTTGGACACATTTCCACTGTCTTGCTCTGTATAAAGGGCTGTGCTGATTAAGCTCTATCTTTCATGACTGTCTGCGCATGCTAAGTTGCTTTCATCATGTCCGACTCTTTGTGACCCTGTGGACTGTAGCCCTCCAGGCTCCTCTGTCCATGGGATTCTCCAGGCAAGAATACTGGAGTGGGTTCCATGCCCTCCTCCAGGGGATATTCCCAACCCAGGGATCAAAACTGCATCTCTTAGGTCTCCTGCAGTGGCAGGTGGGTTCTTTACTACTGGTGCCATCTGGGAAGGCCATCTTTCATGTGAGGAACCTGGAAAGAATCCTGTTGCCCTCTGATATGGGCTGTGTGATGCAGCATTTCATTCAAGTCTGGTTACGCCTTTTAAGGGATGATGAAAAAATTACTTCTTCATTAGACAACACTGCGCTCACTTAACTCTGGTCATTATCATTAACAGGGGGAACATGCTTCATTTTTATTTTATCAGAAATTCAACTCCTTTGTCCCAGCAAATCTTCAGCATCCTGCCTAGTTCTTCCCTGAGGCCAAATAGATGAAGAGTTTTTTTCCTCTGATCATTCCCTTGAACTAACAAAAGCACCTACCGTGGTCCACAGCTCAATTGCAGGGAGATCAGCTTCTGAAGAGCCTTATCTATAACTTCATGATCATTGTTACTGGGAGATTTTTTTTCCTTTGGGGAAAATGTCCTGATGCACTGTATCATTTTTTGTTGGCATTTAAGCCCATTAGCGGAGAAGGCAATGGCACCCCACTCCAGTACTCTTGCCTGGAAAATCCCATGGACGGAGGAGCCTGGTGGGCTGCAGTCCATGGGGTCGCTGAGGGTCAGACACGACTGAGTGACTCCACTTTCACTTTTCACTTTCATGCATTGGAGAAGGAAAGGGCAACCCACTCCAGTGTTCTTGCCTGGAGAATCCCAGGGACGGGGGAGCCTGGTGGGCTGCCGTCTATGGGGTCACACAGAGTTGGACACGACTGAAGCGACTTAGCAGCAGCAGCAGCAGCAAGCCCATTAGATCTAAAGGTCATGCCCAATTTAATTCACTGTAAAAGAAGTCTCCACTGGAAATGACTTAGATGAAAGTATATATTTGTGATCAAACTGATGACATATGAAGACAAAACAATCCTGTGGTATTAGAGAGATAGATACATACATACATAAAGATTGATGGATATCGATGTAGAGAAAATGGATGGATAGATTGATGGATAGATTTGTACATACATATATATATAATAGAGAGATAATAGATAAATAGGTTGATAGGTAGATAAAAAGGATGGATATAGATATACAGATGGATGAATGGATGGATGGGTAGATAGACACTGTAGCTATCATATAGATATGACATTCATTTATATTTCAACACGCATCAGACTGTACACATTAAATATCTTTAAATATATGCAGCTTTGTGTACCTCACCAAAGCTGTTAATGATTTAAATAAAATGTGAAGGAACCAGGGAGCATCTTTCAGGGTACACGAACAAGTTTTCCTTCCCCTCTCCCTTGACCTTCCCCTGAATCAGATCTCCAGATTACCTGGAGCAGCTTTGGTCCTGAATGGAATGCTGGGAGTGTTCTGTCATGGTCCCCAGGGAAGCAGCCCCCAGGGCATCTCAGGGGAGACTCTCAGAACCATGAAAGGCCTGAGGATGGCCTTGGCCTTGTGTGCCAGGCTTCTCATAGAGAAGTTGCATGGGATCGTGGCAGCTGAATCCATGGGATAAGGTCCTCATTGCTGCAGGTTTCCTTGGGGGATGATGACACGCAAAGTAATCCTTCACCTTCTTCCTTCATTATCTTTCTCTACAGTAGGTGCTCAGAACACCAATAGCCAATGAGCACAACAGCTCTCATCACTACCTCCAGAAACTCTCAGCATCAATTCCGTTTTCTCAGAAACACCGAGTAATCACGCTTTTGCCTGCCTAGGGCAGCTGATGAAAAGTGCAGCCACAGAGCTCAGTACAAGATTCAGCATCCTAAGGTCCACGTGATCCCAGCCGCACAGGGAATACACACAGCAGGTCTCCCGCCCTCCAGCATCAAGCCCCCACTGATGTTTGGAGCTCCTTGTCGGGAAACAGACACTCACGTCATCACTCTTTAAATTCCAGCTTGAGATCTGTGTTAGCGTCTTTCACACCTTTGTAAAACCAGAGTATTGGTTTTCCTGTTTGGAGCCTTAGAAGTAAAGGCGATTTGAGCTGCTAGAGGATGACATTGTGCCTCCCTATTGTTTTTGTTGCTTAGTCGCTAAGTCATTCGACCTCCTGGACTGTAGCCCGTCAGGCTCTCTGTCCATGGGATTTCCCAGGCAGGAATACTGGAGTGGGTTGCCATTTCCTTCAGGGTATCTTCCCTGATCCAGGGATCGAACCTGCATCTCCTGCATCGGCAGGCAGATTCTTTACCTTTGAGCCACAAGCGAAGCCTCCCTATTAAAATGTATCCATTCTGAGGTATGTTTTCATGCTTCTGTGGAAGCATTCCGTTGAAGACTGTTCTCCAGGAGCAAAGTCCTTCCTTTGAATGTTTCAGGACAAATTGAGGGCTGTGGTTCAGCCACTGGCACAAAGCCACAGAAGCTTACTTTGCTCTGTTACAGAATATGGGCTAATGGTGCAGGCAGGTATGGAGGCTGCCATGCATGTGATTACACTTTCTGAAATTCTGACCCTCCCAGGAGGTTTCCAGAGCAATAAAAACAGTGAACCTGGAAAACATGGAATAGTGTTGTTTGATTGAGACTTCATGAGAAAGGACAAAAGTCCAGCCCAGAGTTCATAGGTTTCCTTTTCCTTTCTTGTTTTTTGTTTCCTTCAAGAGATTTGCTTCTCTGTTGCAAAATAATTGAGGTACAATGGATGTTTGTGGATGCAAAATATGAGACGAGTTCAAAGCAGAGTTACGGGGAAAGCTTCAGTTAATCAAACAATCCAAGTGGGATTTTCAATAGAAAACAATGAAGGATGCATGAGCTGGTTTTTCTTTCCCTCCACCTTCAGAGGACAGGCAGTACCCCAGGGACCTTCTGAAGCTGATCAGTAAAGAATAATAGACAGGGGAGTTCCCTGGTGGTCCAGTGGCTAAGACGCCACACTCCCAGTGCAGGGAGTCTGGGTTCCATCCCTGATCAGGGAACTAGATCCTACATGCTGCTATTAAGACCTTACTCAGCCAAATAAACACATAGTTTTAGAAAAGAATAATAGACAAGAATACACAATTGGGTCAAGTAGCAGAATGGTTTCTTCAGTTTAAGACTTCGTGAGAAAGAACTCATCTTCACTCAGGAAGGTGCTTTTGGTGAATACACATGTAGGTGGAGGAAAATCCATACTAAATTGAAATAAAATGACTCTGAGTGTCTAACAACATCTAGTGGTAGTGGTAATTTAGTCGCTAAGTCATGTCCAACTCTTGCAACCCCATGGACTGTAGCCCACCAGGCTCCTCTGTCAATGTAATATCCCAGGCAAGAATACTGGAATGGGTTGTCATTTCCTTCTTCAGGGGATCTTCATAACTCAGGGATAGAACCCAGGTCTCCTGCACTGCAGGTGGATTTTTTTTTTTTTTTTTTACCAGCAGAGCCACCAGAGAAACCCTAACAACATGTAGAAATAGCATCTATTAAATCTAAACCAATACCTGTCTGATGACCCAGACGTCCTCCTCCTAGGTACATCCTCAAGAGAACTGAGGGACGGAGTTATTGAAATCCCACTCTGGCGCTAACCATCCAAAGCTAACACAGACTCTACAGATTAAGGGTAAAGTCCCCAGAAGGATGCCCTCACTTAAGATGCCAGTCACAAGTTCAGGGATCCCCAGACCCTTGTCCTTCTGACCAGCTGGCTACAAATTAGGTGTTGTCTCATGATTTTCTTCCTAGGACAATTCAGAAGGCTCAGGAAAGCACTCTATTACAATGACAGTTGTATTTAATGCATACAAATCAAGAGCAGCCAAGTTAAGAGACACGCAGGGAGAAAGTCCAAACACAGAGCCTCTGTGTCCATTTTTCCCTTGGATTCAGGACAGATCATCATCCCGATACATCTATTGTTCACTAACCAGGATGCTACCCAAGCTGTCCAGACTCTCTTTTGGGGATTCATTACGTCAGTGGAATTGACTGAATCACTGATCCCATGATTGAACTCAAACTGCCACCCTTTTCACCTCCTTAGAGGTCAACCTGACAGCATGTGGCTCAGTCTCAACACCTTGATAGTGTTTCATCCTGTTATCAATACCAACTCCTGTCCTGAGACTACCTAGGGTCCCACCATGGAGTCGCTTCAATAGGATATACTCAGAAGAGGCTACCAAGAATACTACTACTCCTTTCACTGGGGAAATTCCAAGGATTTAGAAGCTCCACCCCAGGAACCTGAAACAAACACAAGACACGTTTATTTCTTATATAACATCAGAGTTATCAGCTTTTTAATACATTGTCTCTGAAACACAAATTGTATGATGATGATAGGAGCAGTATCTCACTGTATTTACTTACTTTTTTTAATCTTTGAAAAAAATTTTTATTTGTTAAAGTTGTTTTTTTTTTAATGTGGAGCTTTTTAAAGTCTTTACTGAATTTGTTACAATATTGCTTCTGTTGTTTTATGTTTTGTTTTTTTGGCCATAAGGTATGTGGGATCCCGACCAGTGATTGACCCAGCATTGGAAGGCAAACTCTCAACCACTGGGCCACCAGGGAAGTTCCCCTACCTTTTCCTATTCAAGAGAGCATATGGCCAGGCAAAACACTGCTGCTGGAACGGGTATAATAAAATATTGCAGAGACCATGAGTTGTCCTCCATAGCCATTCTTCCATTGTATTGGAAGAACGCATTGTCACGTAGGATGGAAAAAACCTCAACAAACTTTTTGGCCAACCCAATAATAACTCCAAGTGACCTGGGCATTTGAACATCCACAATAAAGATCGCATGTCCCAGGCCCTCTTGAAGTCAAGTGTGGCCGCCTGGTTAAGTTTTAGTCATGGAATGGAAGTGGAAATATCTGCACCCCCTTCCGTATGAGGTGTGCTCATTTGGTCCTTATGGATGATCCAGTTACTAAGTATGCCCCCCACCCCACTGCTTTGTGGTCCCAGCACCCAATTCCATTTGGGGAACACTTCTTTCCCGTTATTTGTCCTTGTGTTTTGGAAGGTCTCTACATGTGGATTTTGGGATTGGATCAGGGAACTCAGACAGAGTTGAACAGATGGTTGCCCCAGGCATGGAAATACTCTCTAAGTGTACCCAGATTGGTCTAAGCAAAGTTGAATTCACATGTTTTTTCTGGAGCCATTAAAGAGAGATGATTTATTTTCTGCTTAAAATGTCAAGATGGAATGGGTAGCTGAAACAATGGGACTACATCATACAACCCCACAGATGAGTCAAACTCAGCAAAAAACTGGATGAAGGATGGAGGAAAACCAAGAAGGATGCTCTCATTTAAGCCCCAGGTTCTAGGCAAGCCTGGAGCCAGACAGTTCAGTCCCTATTATTTTAATCACAAGTCAACAAAAAAATCCCTCAGATTTTTTTTTTCCAGTTAAACAGGGTCAACTTGGGATTTATGTCACTAGATTCTGTAGAAAGTTCAAACTGATGGCAAAGAAGCCACCAGGTACCACAGGACTGCTCTTTTTCACCCCATCATTCCCTTACTGGAAAGGCCATACCTAGTTCTTCTCATTAAATCCAGTGCTTTCTGGCAATGGATGCTCATACTGACCAGGATTCTTGGCCCTCCCCCATCAATAGAAATTGACTAGAGGCTAGGCAAGAAATTCAGGGCCTTTATTTGGGCCCATTTTGCAGCAGGGGGGAAGTAAGAGTAAGCAACAGGTTCGCTTGCTTGCTTGCTCCAATGCAGGAGGGGTGAGCTGGTTCCTTACATGGGGTGACTGTAGGGATGAGTCCAGGGGTCAGGCTAGATGGATGGCTTAGGTGTTTTGCCCACTCCTTATGTGATGGTGTCTGCAGGGGGCATGCCCAGTACCCTGCTTTTGCTCCTGACCCTGGGTTTTTGCTCCCGGCTCTTCAGAAGTAGCAGTTGGGTTTTTTAAAACCTTTTTAAAAAATTTAATTAGTTTATTTTAATTGGAGGCTAATTACTTTACAATGTTGTAGTGGTTTTTGCCCTATATTGACATGAATCAGCCATGAGTGTACATGTGCCCAGAATTTGTCCCAACTGCGCTTGCAGTTATTTTTAGTGCCCTATAGTTTCTTTGTACTTTGTTGTTGGAAGAGAGTTTTGTCCAGGTGCAAGCATTGCAGCACTGCAGCAGAGGCTCCCTGGTCCCAGTCTGAGTGCCAATGCCTACATTTTTTGTTTCTTTTTAAATGGACTATCAGCTCACTTGACATCACTAAGATGGAACCGACGCTGTGGGCAAGTTACTGCTGCATTGCAGAAAAAGATGAGCAGCACGTGGAATTCCTCAGCCTCCAGAGATGGTGATTCCAGTAGCCCGTAAAGATTTGTGCAATGCACTGATGCACAAGACAGCCAAGGGTTTCAGAGCATAGTTTCAGCAGGAAATGAGCCACAAGAAATAAAGAACTCGAGGGCCATTTCTTCATTTTAATGGAAAGGTGATTTAATATGGTCTTCAAAGATAGCATTAACATTTCAGGAAAGGACAGTGAGTGCAGGGAAACTTAATAGGCTACAAAATTACAGGGAACTGGAGACAAAAATGGATACATGGGCTTATTTTTCAAAAGAGACCATCAAGTAAAACAGGTTCGTGTTTAGAAAAAAAAAAATCTGCTTATTTACCGGCCATAAAATATTTCATGAGTCTGGTGTGATCAGAAAGTTTAGGGGTAAGGAAAAATAATAAGAAAGAAAGAAAAGTTTTAGTGATTAATGTTCAAGACTCTTTCTGATTCCAGCCAGGAGGAGAGTTTACACCTGTTACCTGTTCTTCATTCCATCCTCAAGTTCTCTCCTTTCTGACTCAAACAGGGCTGAACTGTGCAGAGACCTAGGTGGCTATTATGCTGATGTACCACCCTAGTTATGTACATGGGGACTGGCTATCCCTGGTTGGCTTTGCAGATATAGACTTGATGGACCTAGAGACTTGGGTTTTACCCCAGAAGAAAATGGAAAAATTTTTGTTTGCTCTTGTATTCTGATCAGTTTCTGGGTGGAGAAAAGAGAAGCTGCTTTTAACTAAATTCTTTTTGTAAGTTATTTAAAAAGTACTTATTATTTAGTTTTATTTTGAGCTGTGCTGGGTTTTCATTGCTACGTGCGGGCTTTCTCTAGTTGCAATGCACAAGCTTCTCAATGCAGCGGCTTCTCTTGATGTGGAGCACAGGCTCTAGGTGCGTGGGCTTCAGCAGCTGTGGTGCACCGGCTCAGCTGCTGTGGCATGTAGGATCTTCCTGGATCAAGGATCAAACCCATGTCTCTTGCATTGGCAGGTGGATTCTTAACCACTGGACCACAGAGAAATCCTAATTGCCTTGATTCTTAAATGACTAAGATTATGCTGTTACACTTCAGACAGAAATAAAACATTTAAAATGAATAATAACACAATAGAAGCAGACTCACAGATATAAAGAACAAACTAGTGGTTACAAGTGGGAAAGGGGAGAGGTAAGGGGGATATAAAGTTTGGGGGATGGGAGTACAAACTCTTGGGCATAAAATAGGTTCAAGGATCATATACAACATGGGGAATGTAGCCAATATTTTATAATAGCTATAAATGGAAAGTAATTTTTTAAATTGTATAAAATTTTAAAAGTTAAAGGACCACAAAAATTATCCTTTAATAATGTAAGAAAGAATGACTGTTGAGTTTACTTATTTTAGGGGAAACATTATTTTAGTCCTGTTATTGTATTGCCTTTCTAAAAAATATAAATATTTGTTGTTCAGTTGCTAAGTCATGTCCAACTCTTTGTGACCCCATGGACTGCAGCATGCTGGGCTTCTCTGTTCTCCCCTGTCTCCTGGAGTTTGCTTACACTCATGTCCATTGAGTCAGAGGCATCATCCAACCATCTTATCCTCTGTCACCCCTGTCTCCTGCCCTCAGTCTTTCCCAGCATCAGGGTCTTTTCCAATGACTTGACTTTTCGCATCAGATGGCCAAAGTATAGCAGTTTCAGCTTCAGCATCAGTTCTTCCAATGAATATTCAAGGTTGATTTATTTTTTTATGATTTCCTGTTATTCTATTGCCTTTTAAAAAATATAAACATAGATTCAATTTTAATTAGAAAGATAGATCCAGAAACTGTTTAGGCCAGCTGCTACTGCTGCTGCTAAGTCGCTTCAGTCGTGTCCTACTCTGTGCGACCCCATAGACGGCAGCCCACCAGGCTCCTCCGTCCCTGGGATTCTCCAGGCAAGAACACTGGAGAGGGTTGCCATTTCCTTCTCTGATGTTTAGGCCAGCAGCAAAGAGCTATTTTTTACTCTGGTGTTGGGGTTAACACAAGGTAGGTAACTCATTCACCATTCTGGGCAGATCTATTCCCTATCTTAGTGTTAGGAGGAGAAATCCCTCTATTTGTCTGTGTCAAGGGGCTCTTGCAGCTGCTGTTCATGCTGATTCTTTCTTGCCTGCAAATATGCCTGTGGGTGTTTTGTGCCTCATCAGGCTTTGGAGGAATAATTCCCATCCTTGAAGGTAAGCTTCTATTTTAGCCCTATCGTGCACAGCGGGTTTACATAGAGAGTCATGAGGGAGGAGCTGGACTTAGGCCTGAGGGGTGTGCTTTGTGTAGCTTCTTCCACCAGCCTCAGCCATATTTGGAAAGGTTTTCCCTAGACTCAGATAAAATAGAAATCCACTTATCATCACATTTTCTTTCCTGTCTCTATTCTTTTCTTTTTCTTTCTTTCTTTCCTCTTTCACTCCTCCCATTCCTCTTTCTTTCTTTCCCTCCTCCCTCCTTCCTTCACTTTTCTTTCGTTTAATTTAGTTCTCATTCATTTGGAAGTTTGTCTTGTGTATGGTGTGAGGAATGGATCTAACTATATGGTCTCTGACTGAATGACTACTCATTTATTCCAACACCATTTATTTTAAAGACTATGTTGCCCACATGTTTTGAAATGTCATGGTAACCATAGACTATAGAATTACATGCCTTTAGGTCTATTCAGAACTTCCTATTCCAGTCCACTGATCTGGCAACTCATGTACTAATGCCAGCCACTCACTGCTCTTATTTATTTACTTATTTTGATACTCCTCAGACTTTTCAGTAATATTTTCCTGGCTATTCTTGTGTGTTTACTTTCCATATTAAATGTAACATCAGTTTGTGTCAGTCCAAAAAAAGTATTAAAACATCAATGACTTAAAATATTGATGATCTTGAGATGTCCTACTTAGAAAAAGAGAGACCATACAATGTTCAAGTTTATTTTTGTCTTGAGAGTTTTATAGATTTTTTTTGCATGTTGGCTTTGAACATTTCTGCTTACATTTATCCTAAAATACTTATCTACTTTGCTGCTATTAAAAATGAGATCCACAGATTCCTTGCATCATCTAACTAGTTATTACAGATGCATATAAATGCTATTAATTTTTGTAACTTAATTTTATGTTTTGCAGGGTTCTTATAGAGTTAGTGTCATCATTGGCTCTCTAGGTTTATGGTGAGGTCCTCTGCAAATAGAGACACTTATTTTTTCTATCTGATTTGTATACCCTTGACTGTTTCATTTAGTCTGTCTTGGCTAGTATCTCAAGGCTAACTTTAAATAATAGGGGAAATGGTGGACCTTCTTGGGCTGTTCATGATCTCAGTGGGAATCTTTCTAAGGTTCCCCTATTTTGTAAATTATTGGCTTTAATATTGAGGTCTACATCCACCATTTTTACTTTCTTGACATTTTATATTAGGAATGCACCAGTGTTCTGTGAAGCATCTATGGAAATAACCACTCTCTATTTTTCCTCCCCTTCTTCCCTCCACAGAAAGGATGAAGAGCAAGGGAATTCATGCGGGAAGGAGCGGAGTGTCTAGATAGGCTGGGACTCTCTGGGTCTGAGAGCTCTAAAGGGCAGGAGTGACCTCTGAACTGTCTGTGCTGAGGGACTTCCCAGAATGCAACCTGCCAAGGAGACATTCACATAAAGATGTTCTGCTGCCATCCTGGGAACACTGTTTCTTCGATCAGCCCGGAAATCCTTGCAACTTGCCATCTCCTCCCTTCTCCAGCATCTTTTATGTTACTGAAATGGTTGAAAAGCTTTAACAACCATTGAATAACTAACTGTTCAGATACTCCTTTGAAAATCTGCTTCCTGGTCTGTGGCCTTACTTTGGAAATCTTGATGTTTTGGTCAATACTTCCTGCTTCACACATGTTGAGCATCTCCTGTAGATAGTGGTGTGACATCATAAGGGCAAGTGTTTTGACAGGATTAATACCTAATCCATGGGTGAGTGAGGTGTGAGCATGTAATTGCATCAAATCTTCCCAACAAGAAAATCTACTAACACAGCAGTTCCCAGCCTTTTTGGTACCAGGGACCGGTTTTGTGGAAGACAATTTTTCCATGGACTGGGGTGGTAGGGGGATGGTTTGAGGATGATTCCAGCACTTAACATTTATCGTGCATTTTATTTCTATTATTATTACATTGTGATATATAATGAATAATTGTACCATAATGCAGAAATCAGTGGGAGCCCTAAGCTTGTTTTCCTGCAACTAAACTGTCCCATCTGGGAGTGATGGGAGACAGTGACACCTGAAATGTGGTTGCTTGTATCCAGCCTACTCCCTAATCTCGTTTTGGCTGCTATCACTGCAGAAAATCCAGCTTCACAAAGAAAGGATGTTGGAAATGGAAGCAGACTTTTTAGTGCTTTTGTGGCATTCTCAGGATATTCTGCCTTTACTTCCATCCAGAAGGTATGGAGATTTGAAATAGTCTTAAAATTTTAAGGCCATCATCATTTGCTATCTCAAGTCATAAAACAAGTGATGGGAAGGGGCTGTAAATACAGATGAAGCTTCACTTATTCATTTGCTGCTCACCTCCTACTGTGTGGCCCAGTTCCCAACAGTCTACAGACTCCTGCTGGTATCCTGGGGTTTGGGGACCCTTGTACTAACACGTGCTGAGATTATAGAGTGTGTGTGTGTCATGCTAATCGCTTCAATCATGTCTGACTCTGCAACCCCATGGGCTGGAGTCTGCCAGGCTCCTCTGTCCGTGGGATTCTCCAGACGAGAATACTGGAGTGGATTGCCGCTTCTTTCTCTAGGGGATCTTCCTGACCCAGGGGTTGAACCCGCATCTCTTCTGTCTCCTGTGTTGTGGGCAGGTTCTTTACCACTAGCACCACCTGGGAAGCCTGAGATTATAGAGGCTAAGCATGAAAATGGAAAGGAAGAAACAATAAGGCAAGCTGGAATGCTTGTAAATTATCCACCATCTCTCATTGACAGCTAAGGACTTGATAGGTGTCCTAAAAGAATAATGATTTGGACCTTTAAATGTCTGCTTTGAATCTTTGGTTTTACTGCTTTCTTTGTTTTATCTCAGTGGTTTTCATCTTCTACAGGCATTATTACTACAGAGAACAATGTTCAGATCAGATCAGATCAATTGCTCAGTCGTGTCCGACTCTTTGGGACCCCATGAATTGCAGCATGCCAGGCCTCCCTGTCCATCACCAACTCCTGGAGTTCACTCAGACTCACGTCCATCGAGTCAGTGATGCCATCCAGCCATCTCATCCTCTGTCGTCCCCTTTTCCTCCTGCCCCCAATCCCTCCCAGCATCAGAGTCTTTTCCAATGAGTCAACTCTTCGCATGAGGTGGCCAAAGTACTGGAGTTTCAGCTTTAGCATCATTCCTTCCAAAGAAATCCCAGGGCTCATCTCCTTCAGAATGGACTGGTTGGATCTCCTTGCAGTCCAAGGGACTCTCAAAAGTCTTCTCCAACACCACAGTTCAAAAGCATCAATTCTTCAGTGCTCAGCCTTCTTCACAGTCCAACTCTCACATCCATACATGACCACAGGAAAAACCATAGCCTTGACTAGACGAAACTTTGTTGGCAAAGTAATGTCTCTGCTTTTGAATATGCTCTCTAGGTTGGTCATAACTTTCTTTCCAAGGAGTAAGCGTCTTTTAATTTCATGGCTGCAGTCGTGAAAAACCTGTGTACTGCATACTTTAAAGATATCTTAAGAGATGTTCAAAGGCCATTTTCTACAGGAGATTTCCACTAGGGTTCTGAATTTACAAGCCACATACCGGCATTAGATACGACCCGTTGAGTAAGTGTAGGAAACTTCGTGGAAGAAACAGAACTATGTAAAGTACCATTTCTGCACCCAAAGAGTTTTTGTGTGAACAGAGGAGTTGAGTCATCATTTTAAAGGGTTTTATGCTGGTAACTTGCCTAAAGTGACTGTGTAGGGCTGATGCCTATGGAGACGTCAGTGTGACTGGAGGTGGTGGGCAGAGGGTGAAGAGGAGATGAAGGTTCAGGATGGGAGGCAGACTGGTAGATTATGGCCAGGTGTGTGCACTTTATAGTAAGTGGAAAATGAGTGATTCGTGGAGAGTTTTAAGCACAGAAAGACAATATGTGACTTATGTTTTAAATAGATCACTCTGGCTGCTCCCTAGAGAATGGATTAGGAGATAAATATTAGTGAACAGGTAAGTTTATTGAAAGCCTTTATTATTCAGCCTTTGGCCTGAATTCAAGTCAGTCCTGTGCTGATTTTTAATCTCTCCCTCCACTCCCCTTCTTGGACTATTGACAGTAGGAAGCAGCTGTGAAGGATGTGACTTTTTAAAAGAAATTTTTATTGAAGTATAGCTGATTTACAATGTCATATTACTGTCTTCTGTACAGTGAAATGATATATATATCACAAAGTGTGTATATATATACATCAAAGTATATTTCATATTCTTTTAATGATGGTTTTCCACAAGATATGGGATATGGGATATAGTTCCCTGCGCTATATAGTAGGATCTTATTGTTCATCCATCCTATACATAAGAGTTTACATCTGCTAATGCCAAACTCCCAGCCCTTCCCTCCCTCATCTCCTCCCCCTTGGCAACCAAAAATCTTTTCTCTTTACCTGAGTCTGTTTCTGTTTTGTAGATATATTCATTTGTGTCATATTTTAGATTCCACCTGGAGAAGGCAATGGCACCCCACTCCAGTACTCTTGCCTGGAAAATCCCATGGACGGAGGAGCCTGGTAGGCTGCAGTCCATGGGGTCGCTAAGAGTCAGACATGACTGAGCGACTTCACTTCCGCTTTTTGCTTTCATGAATTGGAGAAGGAAATGGCAACCCACTCAAGTGTTCTTGCCTGGAGAATCCCAGGGACGGGGGAGCCTGATTGGCTTCCATCTATGGGGTCGCACAAAGTAGGACATGACTGAAGCGACTTAGCAGCAGTAGCAGTAACAGTTAGATTCCACATATAAGTGATATCATATGGTATTTGTTTTTCTCTGACTTACTTTAGTATGATAATCTTTAGGTCCATCCATGTTGCTGCAAATGGCATTATTTCGTTCTTTTTTATGGTTGAGTAATATTCCATTATATATGTATGTATATATATACACACACGATGGAATATTATATGAGGTATTGATATATATATGTGTGTGTGTGTGTATAGATAGATAGATATATGATATGTATCACATCTTTATCTAAGGATGTGACTTTTAATCCCAATAAGATAGATACACTAATCAGCATGTAGAATTGAATATCCCACTTCCAGGCAAAATGAACCACAGGACATATTTCAGTTTCCAAGCTGTCAACATGACTGTAGGGCAAATTATTTTCTCAGATATGAATGAAATATTCATAAGCTAATTTCTGAATTTGGGAATCTGTACGCAGTTACTAGACTCACAATAAAACCTCATGAGAAAAGATACATGAATATGACTTGGGAAAAAGTGCTTGGTTTCTGTCTCCTTTTCATTGGCCAAATAAGAGACTTACTCTGAGATGGACATTTGAAGAAATTTACGTGTGTTGCTATAAACTTGTAGGCTACATATATGCTGCATTATCTATCCCAGTCAAGGCAAAACTAATACAATTATGTAAAGTTTAAAAATAAAATGAAATTTAAAAAAAAAAGGAGGGGGGGATTCTAGACAGTGAATCAACCAAACTGAGCAACACTAAATCTCAGTAACAAACTAATCTTTAGAGATATCTTGGCAAGAAAACAATGGTCAAGAGAGAAAGCTTTATCCTTTATTTAGCTAGCTGTGCAAAAGAATCCCAGAAATACAAATATCTCTTCAAACTTCTTGAAAACTTTACCAACACACATCTTTAATTGAACTATAGTTGATTCACAATGTGTTAATTTATTTATAGTAAAGTTATTCAGTTATATATATATAACTGAGTACAGTATGTGTGTGTGTGTGTGTGTGTGTGTGTGTGTGTCGTGTCGTACTCAGTTGCTTCAGCCATATATAACTCTTTGTGACCCCATGGACTGCAGCCCACCAGGCTCTTTTGTCCATGGAATTTTCAGGCAAGAATACTGGAATGGGTTGACAGATATATATATGCATAGAATCCACCTGCAACACAGGAAACGTCGATTCTATCCCTGGATCAGAATGATACCCTGGACAAGGAAATAACAACCCACTCCAGTATTCTTGCCAGGGAAATCCCATGGACAGAGAAGCTTGGAGGGCTATAGTCTATGGGGTCACAAAAGTAAGACATGATTTAGAGACTATATATATATAAAGAATGTATATATATTCTTTTTAAAAATATTCTTTTCCATTAGAGTTTATTATAGGATATTGAATATAGTTCCTTGTGTTATATAGTAGAACATTGTTATTTATCCATTCTATATACAAAAGTTTGTATCTGCTAACCCCACTCTAGCCTTCTCCCAACTTGTTCCCTTTTGGCAACAACCAGTCTGCTCTCTGTGTTTATGATTCTGTTTCATAGACAGATTCATTTGTGTCATATTTTAGATTCCACGTATAAGTGATATCATATGTTGTCTTTCTCTTTCTGACTTACTTCACTTAGTATGATAATCTCTAGCTGCATTCATGTTGCTGCAAACAGCATTCTCTCATTCCTTTTCCTGGCTGAGTAATATTTCATTGTATATATGTACTATGTCTTCTTTACCCATTAATCTGTCAATGGATATTCAGGTTGTTTTCAAGTCTTGGCTATTGTGAATAGTTCTGCTGTGAACACAGGGGTGCAGGTATCTTTTTGAATTAGACTTTTGTCTGGATATATGCCCAGGAGTGTGATTGCCAGATCATACGGTAATTCTATTTTTAGGTTTTTGAGGAATCTCCATACTGTTTTTCACAGTGGCTGTACAAACTTAAGTTCCCACTAACAGCCAACACACAAGTCTTTTGAGACTAGCTGACCCTCCAGCCCAGCAACCTGGGCTAATTTCCTAAGAACAGAACTTGCACTTATGGGATATTCTTGCTTCATTTATTCATGCAGCAGCTTATGGAGAATTATTTCTCTTGGCACATGTGCCCTTTGTACTGTATCTCTCAGAGAGTGAAGCTTGAATATTATATTCATCAGATGATTTTCCGATGTCCCTGGCATATCACACTCCTGTCTCTTGTTAGCCTTTTCCTGCATGCTTTCTTCTGCATGTGGCTGTCACCTATGAAGGTGTTTCAAAACTATCAGCAAAAGAATGGTAATGCTAGCAGGTGCACAAATTGCCCACTTGGGACCAACGGTGTTAGGGTTACAGAGTCTTGCATTGTTCTTGAAATACATTTGTACTTAGCTCATGCCATGTGCATCTGTGCATGGCTGGCAAATTTGTACTTGGAAATGGATATTTAGAACAGAACATTGAGTAGCTAAGCAGTCTCCTAAATTTATCCTTTGGAAATTTCCCCTGGGGACCATGAGAATTTCTAAATTGAGAAAAGGTGGCAAGCTAATAGCATTGGAAACTTGAATTCTGGGAATTCAGAGAAGATTCTAAAGGCAAAGGAAGTGTTGTCACTACAATATGCAGGAGGCTGAAATGGGTGATTTCTCCATGAGCAAAAATCAAGTTATTGGTGCCTTGAGGGTATGTCTGAAAATAAGGTAAGAATTTCTGATGTGATACAGAAAATGTCCATGTAGACATACAGCACACAGATTTTAGTTCTGTTGGCTCAGTCTTGTGACTGTGTAGATACGATTTTCTTTGTATAGGCTTTTCAGATTGCTTAGTAATAAAGAGTTGTCTGATGTTATATAATTTAAACTGTTTTCATATGATATTTTCTCAGATTCTGCTCTAATTTGGCAGCATTTCAACTATGGAAAGTCTGAAATGCTAAGGTTTCCCAAGTTGGATTAAGAGTCCCTTTAAAAAAAAAAATTCCTGTTTCATTATAGATTTGATGTAGAACCTGAAAAAAGTAAAATTGTTTTTCTGATTCACACCCATTCTCTGTCTGCTTCCCCATACTTTCCCCACCATATTCTTCCTCCCTAAAGACCTGAACAAGGAAAAAACTTTCTAATATCATCCAGTTCCTTCCACTATAAAGGAGTATGCCTTTAGAGCGCT
Organism: Bos javanicus; assembly: GCF_032452875.1. Taxonomy (NCBI): domain Eukaryota; kingdom Metazoa; phylum Chordata; class Mammalia; order Artiodactyla; family Bovidae; genus Bos; species Bos javanicus. Next base: position 50,073,241 of record NC_083884.1, read on the forward strand.
GCAGTGTCCACCCTGATCGCCTTTAATTCTTAGAATAACCCATTGATTGATGCTGATTTCGTTGTTTCTATTATTATTATTTTATTATATTATTTTACTGATGTGGAATCTGTGGTCTAGAGAAATCAGACCTTGCTGACCGTCATTTTAGTGGGTTGAACTGGGTCCCTCAAAATTACACTGAAGTCCTATCACTGCTGCTGCTGCGAAGTCACTTCAGTCGTGTCCGACTCTGTGTGACCCCATAGACGGCAGCCCACCAGGCTCCCCGTCCCTGGGATTCTCCAGGCAAGAACACTGGAGTGGGTTGTCATTTCCTTCTCCAATGCATGAAAGTGAAAAGTGAAAGTGAAGTCGCTCAGTAGTGTCTGACTCTTTGCAACCCCATGGACTGCAGCCCACCAGGCTCCTCCGTCCATGGGATTTTCCAGGCAAGAGTACTGGAGTGGGATGCCATTGCCTTCTCCAGTCCTATCGCTAGTACCTGTAAACTTAACCTTCCTTGGAAACATTGTCTTTGCAGATGTAACAGAGTTCAGAGGAAGTGATTAGGAGGCCCCTTAAACTAATTGGAAGCTGCCCAGTGACTCAGTGGTTAAGAATCCACCTGCCAATGCAGGAGACTCAGGTTCGATCCCTGGGTGGGGAAGATCCCCTGGAAAAGGAAATGGCAACCCCCTCCAGTATTCTTGCCTGGGAAATCCCATGGACAGAGAAGCCTGGTGGGCTACAGTTCATGGGGTTGCAAAGAGTCAGACATGACTTAGCAACTAACAACAACTAAACTTATCTGACTGGAGCCCTTAGAAGAAGGGTGGGATTTAGATACTGGGACATAGATGCACCAATGGAAGAGAACCTGGAGCCTTTAGGAATCTTCAGCATTTGGTCCCTTCCAACCTTTAAATCCCATGCATTTTTTCCCCTGTTTTCATCATGTTCTTGTCACAGAGCCCTTCATATCTCTGGCTCAGAGAGACTGGATTTGTTTCCAATTCAGGGCCTTTGTCTCATTGACCTCTTCTTATGAAATGATCTAACAGTCCATCTTATTTTTTCTGACCCCTAATTTTCATTTAGATCTCAGCCCAAGACCATCCCATTTGGAGATTTTTGAAATGACCTCTGTAGACCATTTTCCTTCCTTTCTTTTTAAAAATTTATTTATTTGGTTCTTAATTGCAGCTCACAGGATCTTTGATCTTCATTGCTCCACAGGTTGTGGCATGTGGGATCCAATTCCCTGACCAGGGATCAAACCCCAGGCCCCCTGCGTTGGGAGCATGGAGTTTTAACCACTGGACCATCAGGGAAGTTCCCTAAATTGTATTTCCTACTTATCATCTCACACTCCTTCACACTCACCGCATTATGGTCCATGGAATACTTATTTTCCCCCCAAACTTATGAGTCATATGTGCCTCCAATAAAATACAAGCTTTATCTGACCTTGGTCACCTTAATATTCTTAGAATCTAGAAAATAGCTGGCCCATAGCAGTCTCAGGAAGCGCCTGTGGGAATGATAAAATGATCTTCATGCTCAGAAATATTCTACAGCAACAAGAAAACTTATCCACAACTCCATGTACCATAATTGTTACCAAATTAAGTTGTATGGATCCTGCTTGGCACTAGTCCAACTGAGGCTTTAAAATTTTTTTTCCATTAGGTTTTGAGCAGCCAAATAGTGAATCAGAAGCGTAAGCTTTATTCAGTGGTGGAATGGAGAAAGAGAACTAAGTTCACAGATCAGCTTCTCACCCACCCGGGAAGAGGGATTTAATTTTAGAGAGTGAAGACAAAGGGAGGAGGAGCGAGGCGAGTGATGGGGAGGCATATGCGTTAGTCTACCACGGGAGGGGCAGGGCTTTTCAAGGGAGAGGAGTGCCACCCTTTTTCATCCTCTTTCCCTTCTTCATGTCCCATCCTGCCTGCTGGTAGCTGTGTCATTTAATATGCTAATAGATTCAAATCAGCATATAATGAGACAGGATATGTTGGAAGTCAGATTCAGTGCCATCTTGGTCCCAGCTGTTTCCATTTGGATATTTTTGTTTGTTTGTTGGTAGCTTCCTTTATTAACTCTGGACCCTAGAACTAAAGACTTATGCTAACTTCTGTTACAGATGGAGATTGGTAGGCTTTGAGTAAAGATCTGCAGTAGTTCTGGCAACATAATGTTTGGCAAAAGAAGCCAGATTCATCCAGAAACATAGGCTGTCAATCTTTCAGACATCACAGGTTTGCTTAAGAAGTCAACGAAAAAGCAAAGTACATACTTGTATGATTCCAATTCTATAAAGTACAGATACAGGCGAAATCAATCCATTTTCCTGTTAGAAGTGAGGGCGGTGGTTGTCTTTAAGTATGTGGTAACAGGAAGGGAGCATGGGCCACCCAGGCTGGCCACATGCTGTTTCTCGAGCTGGGAGCTGGTCTCACGGGTGTAATGATTTTCTAAACACCTGTGTTACAGTTTAATTGGGTTCACCTTCATTTAATATTGAACTTGCTGCTTAACTTTTGTTTTGGATTGTTTGATTTTTGCCTTCTATATCTGAATTTTACACACACGCACACAGACACAGACACAGAGCATTCTGCTGGCTGGGGAAAGACTGGGAAGCGTTCTCCTTCCTAACAGTGTCATAGGGGATAAGGTGTCCCCAAGATTCTCCCGGAATCTCTCAGGAGCCCTCGCTTCCTTGTCTGAAAACTCAAGAGAGATGGCAGGGAGCCAGCCTTAGGAAGAGAGTGGGTGGCCCCTATGAAGAGGCCTATATACAGAGAGACTCTAGATTTTATCTAGTTTGCTGCCACAAGTCTACGGTTTTCCAGGGTTTGTTACTCCATAGACCAAGGGGACAGTTACAGGACAATTTCTGCATAGGGGAAAATGAGTAGGTATCAAGAAACACTCTTAATGGTACTTTCGGAGGGACAAATATATTCAAATCTATGCAAATCCAGAAATTCCACTTCTAGAAATTATCCTAGGGTATAATTGGACATATGTTCAAAGATATTGGGAATGATGTAATTATCAGTGACAATGAAACTCGTCAAAAGTCCCAACGTTATGAAACTAGATACATAAAATATACTGTTTTCAACTGAATTCAATGAAGGCATTAAAACTGATGCTATAGAAAAAAATATACATTGTACAGCTTCACGATACAGAAAGTGAAAACAGTATGCTGTAATTATACACATACTGCAAATAAAGAAATATATGTATTTATCTTTTTAATTTATTTTGGTTGGAGGATAATTGCTTTACAATTTTGTGTCAATTTCTGCTGTACAGCAATGTGAATCAGCCATAAGTGTGCATATATCCCGTCCTTCTTGAACCTCCCTGCCACCCCCTACCCCATGCATTCTAGTGGAATGAACCTGGATAGCCTGTTATACAGAGTGAAGTAAGAAAGAGAAAAACAAGTATCACGTGTTAATGCATAAATATGGAATCTAAAGAAATGGTACTGATGAACCTATTTGCAGGGCAGGAATTCTCAGATATAGAGAACAGGCTTGCGAACAGAGCAGGGGAGGAGAGGGTGGGAAGAACTGAGAGAGTATCACTGAAACATATGCATTCAGTTCAGTTCAGTTGCTCAGTCGTGTCTGACTCTTTGCGACCCCATGAATCGCAGCACGCCAGGCCTCCCTGTCCATCAGCAACTCCCGGAGTTTACTCAAACTCAAGCATTACCATGTGTAGAAGAGTTAGCTAATTCGAAGTTTCTGTGTAACACAAGAAATGTATGTGTTTCAGTTCAGTTTAGTCGCTCAGTCATGTCTGAATCTTTGCGACCCCATGGACTGCCCCATGACAGGCTTCCCTGTCCATCACCAACTCCCGGAGCTTACTCAAACTCATGTCCATCAAGTCAGTGATGCCATCCATCCATCTCATCCTCTGTCGTCCCCTTGTCCTCCCGCCTTTAATCTTTCCCAGCATCAGGGTCTTTTCCAATGAGTCAGTTCTTTGCATCAGGTGGCCAAAGTATTGGAGTTTCAGCTTCAGTATCAGTCTTTCCAATGAATATTCAGGACCAATTTCCTTTAGGATGGACTGGTTGGATCTCCTTGCAGTCCAAGGGACAGTCCAAGAGTCTTCTCCAACACCACAGTTCAAAAGCATCAATTCTTTGGTGCTCAGCTTTCTTTACAGTCCAAACTCTCACATCCAAACATGACTACTGGAAAAACCATAGCTTTGACTAGATGGAACTTTGTTGGCAATGCAATGTCTTTGCTTTTTAATATGCTATCTAGGTTGGTCATAACTTTTCTTCTAAGGAGCAAGCCTCCAGGAATATACAATAAAAATAGCTGTTCTTGGTAGGTGTATGACTTATATTACAAATTATTTGCATCCCCTAACTTCTGCAACAAATATATTTTTCTTTTGTAGCCATTAAAAAAGTATATGAAGGTTATTATTTCAAAAACACAGTTTTTGAGATGATTAATCTGAGGCTACAATTAAATAGTATCAGAAGTAGCAATGATAAAAACCCTTTTTAGCTTAAAATGTCCATGTTTGTTAGCTTTTTGTGTTTTTTTTCCTTTTATGCAACTGCCCTTTCCTATATGATCAATTTAAAAGAAGCAATATTTATTTCAGGCCATATAAGTTATATCTTTATTTTATTGTTGCTATGTAGAAATAATTTTACACCATTTGACTGGGATATATAACTGTTTGGATTGATTTTCCATAGCAGGGATAAACCACTTAAAAAAATAAGAACTATTCTTTTCTGGTTTCCTGGGGAAGGGAAGGTAATTAGCTGTCAGAACACTGACTAAAAGCCTCTGAACAAGTTCATGAAGCTGTATTCCAAAATTCAGAAACCCTCCTCTATCCGTTGCCTTGTCTAGAAATCAGTTTGGTCCCAGTGAGTCACACAGAAAGAGAGAATCTAAATTCTGGTCTTGCCACCAGACCTCAATATTGTAATTTATTTCTTCCATCAACAAAGAATACCAATCACACTTTCATCATGTTGCAAATAATATGTTATTTGAAATTAAAATACATTTTTGCCATTGCTAGAAGGAGGTTAATGAATACTGTGGCTCCAGATCACTTGGATCAATATCACTTTTCTGGAATCCTGGACCATCTCTTGTGGCTGGTTAAGGTTTTATAAAATCCCAACATAGACTGTTCCACTGACTCCCACTGCCTGCCTGGCCAATGGGAAAATCCAGCATCATCTTTAGCTTTTGGCTTTCCTTCCTGTTCATCTCCATCCTGGAGATCATTCTTTTTTTTTTTTCTCTTGAAAACTGAGACCTCTGCAATGAGTCACCTGAATAGAGTTCTCCCAGGCCTAAGGCTCATACCTGAGCAGTGCTTCTAGCAAGGATGGAGCACAATGGATTGACTTGTCACACCCAAAACCATTGTCTTTTGCTGTCAGATAGAAAGTAAAGAGCTTTGAACACAACAGCTGCATTTTTCTGCCCAGAGTTTCAATAGCATTTTTTTTTTTCTATTACAGAAAGTTAGTGGAAATTGACACGCTACTTTGAGATTTTTATATAAAGGGTCACCTGTCCAGAGCAGCGTGAACAGGGGAGGAAGAGTCCATAATTACCTTCCAGCCCTGCAGCCTCCTGCAATCATGAGAGGCCAACACGTGCTTCAAACCCTTGAAATTCAAGGCACAGAGATAACAAGGGGCTTCTGAATTCCTTAACCTAATTTCTTGACCTACTTTTAAACCTGGGTAGGGGGAAATGGTTATTTATTCTTGTTAAATGTGGAATCTTTATCCTTGACACAGTGTCAGAAAAGTGTTATTATTTTCTTCCACCTGCAATGCTCATTTGTTGAGTCAGGAAATTATCTTGGAGGGAATAACAGACGCAAATCCCCAGGTATCTGCCAACAAGGAATACAGGTGGCTTTTCTTAAGCAAAGTAGGTTAAATCTAAACACAGATAAGACTTCCCAAAAAGTGACTTTGTCTTCCTCTTGGCTCCTGATCCCAATCAAAATGATTTCTTATGCATGTTGACTTCTATAAATTAGCAACCAATTATTGAAGAATCTCCATTATTTTTGTTGAAGTATAGTTGATTTTGCTCAGTCAGTAAAGAATCCTCCTGCTATGCAGAAGACTGCCTGCAATACAGGAGACCGGATTCGATTCCTGGATTGGGAAGTTCCCCTGGAGAAAGAAATAGCAACCCACTCCAGTATTCTTGCCTGGAAAATCCCACGGACAGAGGAGCCTGGTGGGCTACTGTCCATACGGTTGAGAAGAGTCGGCCATGACTGAGCGACTAAGTCACCATCACCATAGTTGATTTACAGTGGTGTGTTGATTACTGCTGTACAACAAAGTAATTGTTGTTGTACAACAAACATACACAAAATATGTATATTTATACACACACATATATATACATTCTTTTTCATATTCTTCCATGATGACTTATCACCGGATATTGAATAGAGCTTCCTGCACTCTACAGTAGGACCTTGTTATTTATCCATTCTATATAATATAGAATGGATATAGTTTATATAATATATATATATTATATATTATATATAATATATAATATATAGTATATATAATAGTTTACATCCACTAATCCCAAACTCTCATTCATCCCTCCCCCATATTGTATTATATTTTATGTCTTTTTGTATGCTGGACATTTTCACGGTAAATTCTTAAAAAGAAATTGAGGTAACAGAGAGAAACTTTGGCTACGTAGTAGCCAAAACAATATTTTTAGGTGAGTGATATTTTCAGTTTCCATTAAATGGGTAAGATGTTTCTGATGACCATAATTTTATTAGAGGAAAATCCTTAAGTCTCTGGAAATACACCCTTTATGCTACTACCCATGTATTCAAGAGTTATGAGTAAGGTTGAAACATAATAGATGCTTCTGATTTTTCTTAGAGTTTTTCACTTGATCGGAAGCACAGTGCTGTCAAAGCAAATGTGTTCCCTACACATCTTTTGAAAATATGAATAGACAGGAAGTCAGAGAGATCAATACACATGATTACTCTTCCCCACCAGCTATGAGAGTGCATCCCTGCCAGTAGAAATTGGATTCTAAGTGTTGTTAAAGCCAAAAAATAATTTTAAAAGCCAAGTTCATTCCTCCCTCTACAGCTGGATGACCTACAGAGGATTTGTAATCATGTGGGCCACAAGTTGTAGAGATGGGGTATTATTCTGAGCTGGGTCACTGTGGTTTTACATTTCTGAGTTTTATATTGCTTCCATGAGAGCCAAAACTTTTATTTAAAAATATCTTAAGTCAATTATACTTCCATTTAAGAATGAATAAAATAAAATACACCAAAAACTAGCCAGGACCCGAAAGCAACCTAACTGTCCATTGACAGATGAATGAATAAAGTAGATGTGATACATACATACAGTGGAATATTACTCAACTATAAAAAGAAATGAAACAGGGTCATTTGTAGAGATGTGGATGAAGCTAGACAATGTTGTACAGAGTGAAGTAAGTCAGAAAGGGAAAATCAAATATCTCACATTAATGACTATATATGGAATCCAGAAAAATGGTACAGATGAACCTACTTGCAGGGCAGGGATAGACAGGCAGCTGTAGAGAATGGACGTTTGGACTCAGTGAGAAGGGGAGGTGGGATGAATTGGGAGAATGGGATTGACATATATACACTACCATGTGTAAGATAGATAGCTAGTGGGAAGCTGCTGTATAGCACAGGGAGCTCAACTTGGTGCTCTGTGATGACCTAGGGTGGGGAGGGGATTGGGGGAGAGGGGAGGCACAAGAGGGAGGGGCTGTGTGTATACATATAGCTGATTCACTTCATCATACAGCAGAAATTAACACAACATTGTAAAGCAACCATATCTCAATTTTAAAAAAATACATCAAAAATTACTTATCATCTTTCTCACAGATTTCTACATGAGCTTTGGAATACAGTGATCAATAACAGTGATCCAAGTGGTTAGGGCATCCGTGAGTGATACAGTCAGATCAATCAGAATTCAACCTGTAGTACCTTCACCCACTGGGAAATGAAATCTATGCTAGGCGCCTTAGGTACTGTCATCAGCCTCCTAGTCGGAACTTGGAGATCTTGCTCTTTGGTTGGGAAGGTAACATGCAAACATACAGAAGGCGTAGACAGGACTCAGGAGCAAGACAGTTTGGTGTAGACAGTGTGTGCCATTGCTGTTTGGAATTATGAAATGAATGTGGTCCTTTAAGAGTGGACAATCCAGGATTCCTAGAGGGAACATTTCAGGTGGAAGAAGTGACAGGAGGAGGGAGTAGAGATGCTAATGGTGTGGAGGGCAGCTCACCAGAGGGGTGGTGTGTAGCGGGGATGAGGGGGGCAAGGAGTTGGGCAGCCCAGGTAGAGTCATGCACACAGAACTGCCTAGCCTGGCATGAGTAAGATGCTTAACCTCTAGTGAAAAAAAAGTGAAAGTGTTAGTTTCTCAGTTGGGTCTGACTCTTTGTGACCCCATGGACTGTAGTGGGCCAGGTTCCCTATCCATGGAATTCTCCAGGCAAGAATACTGGAGTAGGTAGCCATTCCCATCTCCAGGGGATCTTTCTGACCCAGGGATTGAACCCGGGTGTTCCAAATTACAGGCAGATTTTTTACTGTCTAAGCCAGCAAGTAAGCCCTTAATCTCTAGAGCCCAGTTTAATATACCTTGACAACATATTGACTACCTCATTGATATTCACAAGTTCCACAGTGTTATTCCATGATACATAAGGGTACATTTAAGATTCAAGGTCATTTGGGAATTCCCTGGTGGTCCAGTGGTTAGAACTCTGAACTTTCACTGGGAACTAAGATCCCAAAAGACTCACAGAGCAACCAAAAAAAAAAAGATTCAAGGTCACCTGGGTGCTGGATAGCCCAGCAGGTCCTCGAGTCAGAATGTGAATAGGAGCTTAGATACCAGAGCCAGACTGTCTGGGTCTGACCCCAGGTCTGGCTGCTCCCGGCCTCATGGAGCACTTTTGCCTCTCCATACCTCAGTGTTCCCGTCTGTAAAATGGGGATGATAATAGCTCCATGTTGTCCCATGACATGTGGTGTTGTGGGAATTGCCCTGGAAATTCCATAAGCCAAAACAAACCTATTTTCCATTTCCCCCCCTTGAGGTTATAGCTCTTACTTTTGTTGGAGTAGCTGAAACTTCATGTTCAGGTCTGTGTGAGGAAAGCTGATTTTATTTCTTCTAGTCAATACTTGAATTTTCCATAAGACTGATGACCAAAAGCTTTTAGACAAAATCAAGCATTGTTTTCTTTGTTGAGCTATTTAAATTAATCCCAGCTACAAACTAAGCTCTGTCAGAATAAGCAGCCAAAGGTGGTTTACAGAAAAGTAATCTAAACACAAGACTTAAGTTTAAAGAAAACAAGGCTGACATGTTAAGTTGGAGGGGGAATCTCATAATATCAACTTATGATATAACTAAATTGAGGGCATTTTTTATATTTACACAAAATTTAATAATGCTAAGTATTCATTTTCTTTCTTTTTTAAATTGAAGCATAGTTGATTTACAATATTGTGTTAATTTCTGCTGTATGCAAATTGATTCAGTTTTACATATATATATGTGTGTTTCATATTCTTTTCCATTATCGTTTATCACAAGATAGTGAATATAGTTCCCTGTGCTCTACAGTACAACCTCGTTGTTTATCCATTCTATTTAGATAAAAAGCTTACATCTGCTAACCCCAACCTTCCACCCTATTCCTCCCCCAACCCCCTTCCCCCTTGGCAGCCACAAGTGTGTTCTCTACATCTCTGAGGTTGCTTGTGTTTTGCACATAAGTTCATTTGTGTCATACATATTTTAGATTCTACGTATAAGTGATATCATATGTATTTGTCTTTCTCTTTAAGAAATATTCATTTTAAATGGGATAAATAAGTTGTGGTTATTTGCAGATGTCCTTAACTTGTAAGTCCTTGAAACTATGCTTATGCATGTCCTCAGCAATATAAGTATAGCTGTGCCATATACTTATTATATGTCAAACACCTATGCAAAAGATGTTCAAAGCTCATAAAATCCCATGGTCTCAGCTTTTCAGCAAGATTTCACTTTTTCTGGGAAAGTGAAACTAACCTAACAACTATAATGGGAATTTAACATAGTATTTCAGTTCTGCTCCCACCCAGCCCACAATCATTGTGTTGAGTCTAAATTTTAAGCTTCTCTTCTTTAGAAACTGGTTCTTCTTTAAAGACTTGAATCACAATTTGGTTTCAGACTTCACAGCACCCTAACATTTATAGTAGGCTCACACTCTCATGTCCAGTTTCCAAATGGGTTGTGGCCGTAGCTAGACCCCTTAATGAAAAGTCCTCCAAATGGGGTAACTGGATAGACACAATTCCAGGGCTCTGTGCCATGTGAAACTGTAAATAGCCCTGCGTTTGTACTCATTTATGACACAGGAGGGGCTTCCCTGGTGGCTCTGTGGTAAAGAATCCGCCTGCCAAGGCAGGAAGTGAGGGTTCAATCCCTGGGTCAAGAAGATCCCCTGAAGAAGAAAATGACAACACACTCCAGTATTCTTGCCTGGAAAATCCCATGGACAGAGGATCCTAGTGGGCTACAGTCCATGGGGTCACAAGGAGTTAGACACCACTTAGGGACTAAAAACAACAAGAATGACACAATAGCTCAACAGTGGCTTCAATTTTCATTCCCTTCATGAACAAGCTCTTCTGTTTCTCAGATAGAAGCCCCTTTCACATTAGATGTAGCTCTTAGAGAGATGCTCAGCAGTGAGGACTGGTGAGAAGTGAGCATGTGTGGTGTTGATGGTGGGATGCATGACAGAGTGCTACCCCACATGTATTTTCACCCCATCCAAGTAGAAGCAGCTATTATAGGACATCACATAAATCCACTTGTTTCATGTAGTATGTAGAACAAATGTACTATGCTTGTTCCAATTGCAGGGAAAACACAAAATAGATAAATGATTAAAATAGCCACTTCTGGTACTTCCCAATGGATAAGACTTCACCTTCAATCAGTGGGTTTGATCCCCAGATGGATAGCTAAAGATCCTACATGCCTTGTGGCCAAAAAACCAAAAACACAAGAAAATTCCAAAGCAATATTGTAACAAATTCAAAAAGACTTTAAAAATGGTTCACATTAAAAAAAAATCTTAAAAAAATAGCCTTTTCCCCAATCTGCGTGTGCCCTCCAGTAGATATAAAAGGGAGAGAACAGCCCCTGTCCAGGATTCTGAGCAGACAGCAGGTAGGGTTTAGCAGCATAAGTCCATTACTTTGAAGAGACCCTCTTGGTCACTTTTATTTTTACCTGGAGAAGGCAGGGAAATACACTGAGTTTCCTGCAATCATGTGGCAGGTGGAATTTTAGCAACTTTACCCTCTGCCACACCTCATTCCAAAATATCTGAAGTCGATGAGGCATCTAAAGTCTGATTAGGAATCGGGTGGTCATGAGAGTGAAAATGACCAAGTGATGTGGGAAATGCCAGCTCTCTGACCATCTCTGCAGCATGGCTCTCCACACCCCCTGAACCACATCACTGCCCCTTTTCTTTCACTTTCGAGCACATGTACTGGGATGTAGGGAGGAGGGAGATCAGGGACATGGTTTTAAGACAGATTAGAGCTCAAGTCCCTCTGTCTGGCAGTCCTAACCCATGTGCTGAAGCTCAGGGTATTTAATTAGAGTTCTGCGAACCCAGGCAGAACTCTGTAGAAATGGATGCATCCAAGGCATTGCCACCGTCCTCTTTAGCAAACCCAAGAGCCCACACAGAGCAGACAAACAAGCTCTTCTGGTACGGGTTAATAATAGAATGCAAAAGAAATATAGCAGACTGAGCTGATTAAGTTTCTTCTATGCTTTATTGACACAGAAATCTGCCTCAGTTACTGGTGAAAAGACATTTCTCAGCCACTGAGGATCTGCTTCCTAAAGATTTAGGATCCCCTAATTCCTGTTAATCTTCTTAGATTTTCTCAACCAATGTCCCTATTTGGAAATACATGGTTAGGTAAGATGTGTGTGTGTGTGTGAGAGAGAGCGAGAGAGAGAGAGAGAGAGAGAGAGAGAGAATGAGAGAGAGAGAGAGAGATGGATTAAGGGGTAAGTCGACCAAGGCAGAGACATAGGCACAGAGAAATATTTAGGGAAATGAATTTCCTCCAATCTTTGCTATGATTTTCTTTTTCTTTTTTCTTTTTTTTAACTTCTCTTAGTCCAGTGTTTAAATTCAGTACAAGGGGCTTGGAGCTTCAGTGGGCGATGGAGGCTGGGGAGTGTCAGGGGGAAGGGGCACCACTGACCTGTCTGTATATTTTCTCTATTTTCATATAGAGACATGAGTAATTTAAAATGTTCAATCAGGACTTCCCTGGTGGTACAGTGGATAAGAATCCACCTGCCAGTTTAGGGAATGTAAGTTTGAAGCCTGATTCAGGAAGATTCCACTTGCATGGAGCAACAAAGTGCGTGAGATACAACTACTGAGCTCACATTCTAGAATCTGCATGCTGCACGGTGCAGCTACTGAGCTCACATTCTAGAATCTGCATGCTGCACGTGCAGCTACAGAGCTTGAGTGCTGCAACTGCTGAAGCTCACGCACCTAGAGTGAGCGCACCACAACAAGAGAAGCCACTGCAATGAGAAGTCCACACACCGCAACTAGAGCGTAGCCCCTGCAACTAAAGAAAGACTGCGTTGAAGCAACAAAGGCTGAGCACGACCAAAAATAAATAATTTTAAACAGTACTTAACCAATGCATTTTCATGTTTATAATTAACCTTGCAGTACCTGTATCCTAAGAGACAGCACATAACCACTAAAGTTTCCATCATCTTGCTTTTTTTTTTCTTCACTGTGATCTTGATGTCAGTTTTGGCTTTGACTGTCCCAGACCTGAAACTTAAATTCTGTAAAGAAGGATTTCTGCACTACTGCATTAACAGAATTTGGGCCAAAACTGTCTTCACTGGGTCATCATTTTGCATGTTTGTTGCACACCAGCCTTACAAGGTTGTGTAGCATCCATTAGGTAGAAGCCATGTCTTGGCACAGATTTCTCATATGAAGAAATAAGGTACTTGATGTCACTGCTAAACTGGACCAAAATCTCACTCAACGATTTAGGAAAATATGTTCATTTCCAATAAATTTAATCTTCACAGATTTTTAGATTAAGTAGCCTGTACTGGTTTTCTGGTGCTGCTGTAACAAATTACCATGATCTTAGTGGCTTAAAATAATCTACTCTTATGCTCTTATGAGTCTGTGGGTGAGAGGTCCTACACAGGCCTCTCTGAGTTAAAAATCAAAGTGCCAGGAGCATGCCTCACTTCTGGAAGTTCTAGGGGAGAATCTGTTTTCGGCCTTTTTCAGGTGTTAGAAGTTGCCTGCTTTCCTTGGCTCATGGCCCCTTCTTCCATCTTTAAAACAAGGCCAGTTGAATCTTTCTCATTTTGCCTCTTTTGTCCGCATTATTTAAATTTCTTTTGATCCTTATGATTATATGGAGCCCACCCAGAGAATTCTGGACAATCTCCTTATTTTAAGGTCAGCTAGTTGACAAGCCTAATTTCATCTACTCCTTTAATCCCCCTTTATAAGGTATGGTAACACATGTACACAGGTTCTGGGAATTAAGACATGGACGTCTTTGGGAGGGGTCATTATTTTGCCCATTACACTCTCCTTTTGCAACTCTAAAGCTATGCCGTCAACTTCTCAGCTCCTCCACTGAATATTAGATCTTACTACAAACAGTAAGAAGCTTCCCTGGTTTTATTGTTTTAAATTAATTTTTATTGGTGTAGAGTTGCCTTACAATGTTGTATTAATTTCTACTGTACAGCAATGTGAATCAGCTATACATATACATAAATCCCCTGTTTTGGATTTCCTTCACATTTAGGTCACCATGGAACACTGAGTAGAGTTCCCTGAGCTATACAGTAGGTTCTTACTAGTTATCTATTTTATACACAGTATCAGTGGTATATATATGACAATCCCAGTTTCCCAGTTCATCCCACCCTGCTCCGCCCACAAAGTTTCCCAGGTTTTAATCAATACCTTTCTCCCTTGGATAAGGACCCTATAATTGAAGTAGAGCAGAAATCATTGCCACAGTTAAACACATTGGAGGTTTTTCTATGATTATTAAAAAATATGTTTTTGTGTTTGCACATTTCAGCAGCAAAACCCATGCCCTTTCTGACTAGTCATAGAATTTTTACCATTGGAAATTAATGTTCTTAGTAGTTTTACTGAAATAAAAATTCCCTTTAAATCACTCTAAGCAAAATATTTTTTTGTGAATGTCTCATGATGATGGTATAATATCTGAAATTTAGTTTTTACTTCTTATGGTTACATAAAAGGATTCCTTTGGCTTTTGCAATAAAAGTTAATAATAAGTTTGGTTGTAAAGTGAAATTCCTTGTGTTGAACTCTGTTTCCCCATGAGTGTCCCTTTATAAGGACAGAAGGATGGCAATGGGCTCTTTTCTTTAGCACCAAAAACAGTACAAGATATAAACAAAGCCCCAGTGAAAGTTTTTTCCTGCAGCCCAGGTTATAGTGCATTAGCATGAGTTCCTTTCAAGGCAATATTAGATGGATCAGTTGATTTATTCATACAGCCTTTTGTGCATCCTAAATTGTTGCTGTTGGGGAATAACTTATTAAATAATATACTTTTTCTAAAAGTCATTTTTTTGTTAGAACTTCAGATAGAAGTGAGGTCTTATATAAAAATAATTGAATCAATTTTATCAAACTAAAAATTTTAGAGCTTATGTTTTATTTAACAATTCAGTTTATAAACTATATAATACAGTTCAAAACTTGTTGAGGACCTTGATAAACAATTTTCGTGGTTATGAGTTATTTGAAAACCTCCAGTTTAAAAAAATCAAGTGATCCACACTTTCTTATTTTAAAACATGGATTTATTGAGTTATAGTTGACATAGAAAGAACCACACATATTTAATGTGTACATTTGATAAGTTTAGACATATGTAAATACCCATGATAGCATCTCCACAATCAAGGTAAGAGACATGATCAACACCTTGAAAAGTTTCCTTGTATCCCTTGTGCTTGTTTGTTTGGAGCCATTACTTTCTTCCTTAAATATCTTCTTTATCTGAAGTACACTATGTTTCTCTACAACATAGGGGAAGAAATTCTATTAATCTTGTAACAACATTACTTGGCAGCAATGAACACCTCCATTTTATACATAACGCATCTGATGTAGTGGCAGATTAAAAGAAGTGTCCAAAATCATTTGGCCAGTATCTGCAAAACTGAGCTTCAAACAGAATCCTTTTCATTTGGTGGATTAGGCTCCGCATATGTCTTGCTAATTTTTCCTGCCTGCTGATACATTTCGCAAATCAGAAACAATACCCACAGCTGTAACTTTTGTCTAATTAAACCTGAGGATATTTGAGACAACTTGTGCCTGAGTCAGTGTCTGATCCCTCTCCTTGGTGGGGAGTTCTAATTACCATTTTTTCTAATTTTCTAAAAAATATTATCCATGCCCAAGAATTGAATTTTTTCTGTAAAAGTGTAAAAAAAATTCAAATACTAGACTATACCATATGCACAGACCCAAGAATATAATTAAAGAAAAAATATGCATTTTGTTTTTTAAATTGTCTGTGTGAACTTGTTTGACTTAGCATGAATAGAATACTAGATTTCTAATTTTTAAAAAATAAATACACAACAAGCAACAAAGCTTTACTGTATAGCACAGGAAACTATAGTCAATATCTTGTAATAACCTATAATGGAAAATAATCTGAAAGATAATATATGTGTATATGTATAACTGAATCACCTTGCTGTGCACCTGAAACATTGTACGTCAACTATACTTCAATAAAAAAATATATATGTATAGAAAAAAATAGTCTTGGTGAAACCTACAGTATGCTAACGAAAATTTAAGATTAGCCACTAAGCTAATATAAATAAAACACAATTTGAAACCAGTGGGGAAAATAATATTGAATGAAGAAAATGTGGTGAAGACATTAGAAATCAGAAAATAAGAAAAAATAAATATCCAATAAGCTTTGCTGCTCTAAGAGCCCAAGATTGCTTCTAGGGCAGTGTCTCAAGCTGCAGTCCACAACACACTAGCGGTGTGAAATAAGTTAATAGGTCAGAGCCAGTATTTATTTTATAAATCAATTAGAGCATTCTAGCTTAGAATAGAACAAACCTGGGCATAGTAGGATGTACTTGACAACACTGCAGCTAGTGAGGATAAAAACAGATTTGTGAAATTTTGTTTTAGTATATGTGTGTGGACACAAGTTTTTGTAAACATATGTATTGCTCAAAGTATAAAGTGTGTTTCTTGTAGTGAGTTGTGATCAAAATATTTGAAATCCACTTCTTTAAAACTTATAATCAGGCATGTTCGCACTAAAAAAAAAAAAAACTGTGTTGAATAATACTGATAACACAGGTTCTTATGATTGAATGTTATGATAATAATAGTACTAGCGAATACTTAAATTATCATGTACCAAATTTCCAACTGCTCTACATTTATTAGCGTTAAATTCTACAACTCAATTCTGAGAGGTCGGTTCTATTATTATTCCAATTTTTGAGTAAAAAAACATCAGTAAAAAGAAGGTAGCAAGTTGGGAAAACAGAATTCAAAAACAAGTGGAAGGTCTGTTATTTTTGTAAATGTGACTGTTTATCCTGTCTCCTTTGCAGTGTTTCCTTCTGATCCAATGGAGAAGGTTCATTCACCTTTTTTTAGGTCTCATTTGTTTACTTAAAAAAAATTATTATAATTTATTTACAATGTTGTGTTAGTTCCAGGTATATAGCAAAGTGAATCAGTTATACATATACATGTATCCACTCTTTTTTAGATTCTTTTCCATATAGGTCATTACAGAGTATTGAGTAGGGTTCCCAGTGCTATAGAGCAGGTCCTTATTAGTTACCTATTTTATATATAATAGTACATCTATGTCATACCAAAGAAAATAACGAAATAATGCCATTTACAGCAATATGGATGGACCTAGAGATTATCATGCTGAGTGAAGTCAGAGAAAGACAAATAGTATATGATATCACTTTTATGTGGAATCTTAAAAAGAAAAAGAGTACAAATGAACTTATCTACAAAGCAGAAACAGTTAGAGAAGTAGAAAACAAACTTATGGTTAGTAGGATATAGGCGGGGGAGATAAATTGGGAGGCTGGGATTGACATATACACATCACTCAGTTTTCAGAGTGATGCTAAGAAGGGAATAAAAGTGCCTGTAACAATCACACTAACATCTGATACATTGGTAGTCTGCAGTTACCCAAGTCACAGATTAGACCTGAGATCAGCAAGGACAGTGTTTGCTGGTCGTCAACAGCTCCAGTGCCTTCTCAGTAGCTTCTGGGAGCCCCAGATGGGGAAGAGTATCCAAGTGAGGAGACCTAAGGGAAAAGGGAATCATTCAAGTGATTAGACCTGTCTGCTCTGAGCACACATAGGAGAGAAGAGACATGCAGAGCGTTCTTCCGCTTTTCATTGGTTCAACAAACATGTGCATCACGGTCTCAATCTGTGTTTGGCCTGGTGGTGCTGTGATATACTGTGACCCAAAGTGGTAGAGCTTCTGTCCTCATAAGGATTATCATCAAGGAGGACTATATAGAAAGCTGAGTGCCAAACAACTGATGCTTTTGAACTGTGGTGTTGGAGAAGACTCTTGAGAGTCCCTTGGTCTGCAAGGAGATGCAACCAGTCCATCCTAAAGGAGATCAGTCCTGGCTGTTCATTGGAAGGACTGATATTGAAGCTGAGACTCCAATACTTTGGCCACCTGATGCGAACAGCTGACTCATTGGAAAAGACCCTGATGCTGGGAAAGATTGAGGGCAGGAGGAGAAGGGGACGACAGA
Organism: Bos javanicus; assembly: GCF_032452875.1. NCBI lineage: Eukaryota > Metazoa > Chordata > Mammalia > Artiodactyla > Bovidae > Bos > Bos javanicus. The sequence continues at coordinate 50,091,256 of NC_083884.1, forward strand.
GGATAAGATTGTTGGATGACATCACTGACACAATGGACCTGAGTTTGGGTAAACTCCAGGGATTGGTAATGTACAGGGAGGCCTGGCGTGCTGCAGTTCATGGGGTTGCAAAGAGTCGGACACGACTAAGAGACTGAACTGAACTGAGGGGAAGACAGTCAACAAGACAGGTATACAGATGAATATATAATAACTCCCAGAGGGTGATGGTGCGCTAAAGAAATACAAAACAGAGGAAAGATAGAGCTGCCTGGAGAGACAATGGCTGTTATTTCAGTTAAGGTGGTCAGCAAAGTCTTTGTGAATGAAAGATTGAGAGTTCAAGCTCGTACTGCTCACCATGATGCGGCAGGCCAATGAACTGAGAGATGACAAGCTGTTGCAAGGGACAGAGCTTTATTTAGAAAGCCAGCAAACCAAGAATAATGCAGACTAGTGTCCCAAAAATCTTTCTTCCCCAAGTAAGAATTCAAGTTTCTTTTCAGACTCTATATGAAATCAATACCTTTCGACCATGAAATTTTTGCACCTTGTTTTTATAAGTACCTGGATATGTTCCAATGTCTCCTAGTTTACAGTCTATGAGAACTTGAATTTGCATCCTACTGTTGTGTGAAAACTGTATAAATATTAATTATGTTGAATTGGTTCAAGTCCCATTCAGGTCTACTGTATCTTTCTACTTCTCTGTATGCTCATTCTATTAATTTTTGAGAGTTTGATACTGAAACCCCAACTAAAAATCTTAATTTATCTACTTTATAATAAATTCTTCTGCATTTTCCAAGTCTTCTGTAAATGTGTTATCATACTTTCATAATGTAAAAAATAAAAAGTAAAAGAAAGACAAACAGATGGGCAGCTCTAAATAAATACTGGCTTTGAAAATAAAAACAAACAAGTAGAAAGAATTCAGGCTTCTTTTATATTGAAAGGCGAGAGGGTGTGACTGGTTGCTACAAATTTCTTGGTGTCAGAATCCTTTGTTCTTGCAAGCTGTCCACATAGGTAAGGTCATGATGTTCCTGTAAACTTTCAACAAGACAAATGTGATTCTCTCTTCTGCAACTTTTTGTCTCTAAGAAAATGGAAAAGTGTTATACCTTTAAAGGTCAGAGCCTTGAGAATGGGATATCCTGTGTATTTCAGGCTATAGGCAACACTCTTAACTTGTAGCAAAAGCAATAGATACAAAGGTTAAAGTAAAAGAAACTGATCCAATATAGAGTCAGATTTATTCTTCCTTATTGCAATATTTTTCCACAGCTATTTGTAAGACCTCCTCAGACAACCATTTTCCTTTTTGCATTTCTTTTTCTTGGGGATGGTCTTGATCCCTGTTTCCTGTACAATGTCACAAACCTCTGTCCATAGCTCATCAGGCACTCTGTCCATCAGATCGAGTCCCTTAAATCTATTTCTCACTTCCACTGTATAATCATAAGGGGTTTGATTTAGGTCATACCTGAATGGTCTAGTGGTTTTTCCTACTTTATTCAACTTAAGTCTGAATTTGGCAATAAGGAGTTCATGATCTGAGCCACAGTCAGCTCCCGGTCTTGTTTTTGCTGACTGTATAGAGCTTCTCCATCTTTGGCTGCAAAGAATATAATCAATCTGATTTCAGTATTGACCATCTGGTGATGTTCGTGTGTAGAGTCTTCTCTCATGTTGTTGGAAGAGGCTGTTTGCTATGACCAGTGCATTCTCTTGGCAAAACTCTATTAGCCTTTGCCCCTGCTTCATCCTGTACTCCAGACATCCTGGAGTGTGAAGTCAAGTGGGCTTTAGGAAGCATCATTACAAACAAAGCTAGTGGAGGTGATGGAATTCCAGTTGAGCTATTTCAAATCCTAAAAGATGATGCTGTGAAAGTGCTGCAACTCAATATACCAGCAAATTTGGAAAACTCAGCAATGGCCACGGGACTAGAAAAGGTCGGTTTTCATTCCAATCCCAAAGAAAGGCAATGCCAAAGAATGCTCAAACTACTGCATAATTGCACTCATCTCATACACTAGTAAAGTAATTCTCAAAATTCTCCAAGCCAGGCTTCAACAATATGTGAACCGTGAACTTCCTGATGTTCAAGCTGGTTTTAGAAAAGGCAGAGGAACCAGAGATCCAATTGCCAACATGCGCTGGATCATCAAAAAGGCAAGAGAGTTCCAGAAAAACATCTATTTCTGCTTTATTGACTATGCCAAAGCCTTTGACTGTGTGGATCACAATCAACTGTGGAAAATTCTGAAAGAGATGGGAATACCAGACCACCTGACCTGCCTCTTGAGAAATTTGTATGCAGGTCAGGAAGCAACAGTTAAAACTGGACACGGCACAACAGACTGGTTCCAAATAGGAAAAGGAGTCCGTCAAGGCTGTATACTGTCATTCTGCTTATTTAATTTATATGCAGAGTACATCATTAGAAACGCTGGACTGGATGAAGCACAAGCTGGAATCAAGATTGCTGGGAGAAATATCAATCACCTCAGATATGCAGATGATACCACCCTTATGGCAGAAAGTGAAGAAGGACTAAAGAGCCTCTTGATGAAAGTGAAAGAGGAGAGTGAAAAAGCTGACTTAAAGCTCAACATTCAGAAAACGAAGTTCATGGCATCCAGTCCCATAACTTCATGGCAAATAGATGGGGAAGCAGTAGAAACAGTGGCTAGCTTTATTTTGGGGTGGGGGGGCTCCAAAATCACTGCAAATGGTGACTGCAGCATGACATTAAAAACGCTTACTTCTTGGAAGGAAAGTTATGACCAACCTAGACAGCATATTAGAAAGCAGAGACAACTTTGCCAACAAAGGTCCATCTAGTCAAGGCTATGGTTTTTCCAGTAGTTATGTAGGATGTGAGAGTTGGACTGTAAAGAAAGCTGAGTGCCGAAGAATTGATGCTTTTGAACTGTGGTGTTGGAGAAGACTCTTGAGAGTCCCTTGGACTGCAAGGAGATCCAACCAGTCCATTCTAAAGGAGATCAGTCCTGGGTGTTCATTCAAAAGACTGATGTTGAAGCTGAAACTCCAATACTTTGGCCACTTGATGCAAAGAACTGGCTCACTGGAAAAGACCCTGATGCTGGGGAAGACTGAAGGCAGGAGGAGAAAGGGACAACAGAGGATGAGACAATTGGATGGCATCACCAACTTTATGGGCTTGAGTTTGAACAAGCTCCGGGTGTTGGTGATGGACAAGGAAGCCTGGTGTGTGGCAGTCCATGGGGTCACAAAGGGTTGGACATGACTGAGAAACTGAACTGAACTGATTGCCATATTATAGCAAAGACTTGAATAAAGTCAGGATGTGGGAGAATAATGTATTTCAGGCAGAGGGAAGATCAGTCAGAAATATCTTTAGTGTATTTGATATAACACCATATAAATAAAACTTCCCTAGCTCTGTTAATCATCTGCTTCTCATTTGAACAGTTAATTTGAGCTACAAGTCTGGACATAGGAATGCCAGCAGTAGTTATTTTGGGGGGATAAGATGGTGGGAGAAAGAGGAACATCTTTTATTTTCTGTACTGTGCATTTCAAAAATGTTAGAATCTTTTCCAATAATCACATCAGACTCTAAAATAAAAATATTAAATTACTTACTTTATTTTTGCATCACATACACTCTACCTCCTAATGCAATAGGTCTTAAGATTGTATGAACAAATAGTTGCCAGACTAGTTTTCCTATGACCAATAGGAAAGCTTCTGGATAATGATTTTTAAATTTTTTATGTATTTTTGGCTGTGCTGGGTCTTATTGCTGCTTGGGCTTTTTTTCTAATTGCAGTGAGTGGGGGTTACTCTCTAGCTGCAGGGCGTGGGCTTTTCATCGCAGTGGCTTTCTTGTTGCAGAGAACAAGCTCTAGGGCACGCATGCTTCAGCACTTGGGCTCAGCAGTTGCAGTTCCTGGGCTGGAGAGCACAGGCTCAGTAGTTGCTATAGCAAGAACAAAAATGTGAGCCATTCTGTACTTTGGTTGTTGCTCTAATAAAGGATTTGCACAGGTGTGCCAAGCATGTTGTGTCCCTGAAAAAAAAAATTGTGGCACACGGGCTTAGTTACTCCATAGTAACTAAGATGTGGGATCTTCCCAGATCAGGGATTGAGCCTGTGTCTCCTGCATTAGCAGGTCAATTCTTTACCACTGAACCACCAGAGAAGCCCCTAGACAATGATTTTTTTTTAAGGAAAGGAAGCTAATGATTGCAAACTCAAACACTTGTGCTCCCACATTTCAGTGACCTGTGTAAAATTTTTATACCTGAATTCCTCACTCCTGGGCCCTGATTTTCTGATGCAGTTGCCATGGTAACATATGCAGATTCAGTAGATGTGCAGAAGTTCCAAGGTCTGAGATAAGAGAAATAAGACAGATAGAAAATGGACTGGCACAGATGATGCTTGCAAATTGGGTCCTCAGATGTAAGGATTTCATCCATCACTTTAGAGGACGATGAACCAAATGAAGACTTACCCATAGAAATCCCGAGTTATCAGCTGCACATCGGAAGCTGCGAATCCATCCAGGAAAAGAACCTGTATTTTTTTCCTTTGGACTCAAGTTCGAAAAGGACACAGTGAACGAGGGAGCTGACTCTAGAGTTGAAGTTGAGCAACCACAGTCTTCATATACAGGGTGTTACAAAGCACAGATAACTTTGGATGGGTGGAACTGTGTTTCCTTGGAAATCCATGCAAGTTGGAGACTTTAGTATTTTGATAAGAAGAATTCTGTATCATTTTGGTAAATTTGCCATAGAGCCAATCTCTGTTGATTTTTCTGTCCACTTCTAGGATCATTTTTCTATTTGAGTCTATTATTGCTTTTAAAAATTGATATTGATCTTTCTATCAGTAAAAGAGGAGTGTCATCATTTTCAGGGATACTTAATAATGCTTCAGAGTGCTAGAAGGAGGAGTGGAGCTGTCTGATGAGGTAGCATCAAAGTATTAAATCTGCTCCAAAAAAGAAGAGATAACGGGCAGATTTAATTTTAGTGATGATTGAAATCTGAACTAATAGGCAATTGTAGGTTAATTCACTTAATAAAAGGTCTTTAAGTATTAGGAACTTAAATCGATATTCATTATCTATTTTATACTTAAATTCCTTTTAAAATTATTTTTAGATCTTTTATCTTCATTTTAAAAGAAATAATATAGCAGTAGATGTAAAGTAAATTAGCATTATTAAATCATCAGAATCTAGAATAAAGAAAGTTTAGTGTAGGGTATATATAGAATCTCTGTACTATCCTCTCAATTTTCTTTAAATCTAAATTTAAACTAAACCCAAATCTAAACTAAATTTTGAAAAATTAATATATTTTCTTGGCTATGTTTCACAGTATGTAGTATCCCGGTTTCCTGACCAAGGATGAACCCACACCCCTGCATTGGAAGTGCAAAGTGTTAACCACAGGACCATAAAATTTTCAATTTGTTTTAATTGAGTTCCATTTTTTTTTAATTTATTCTTTTATTGAAGGATAACTATTTTAAAGAATTTTGTTGTTTTCCATCAAACCTCAACATGAATCAGCCATAGGTATACATATACACCCGCCCTTTTGAACCTCCCTGCCATCTCCCACCCCATCCCACACTTCTAGATTAATACAGAGCCCCTGTTTGAGTTTCCTGAGCCATACAGCAAATTCCCTTTGGCTATTTATTTTACACATAGTAATGTAAGTTTCCATGTTACTTTTTTTTACATCTCACCGTCTCCTCCCTTCTCCCCATGTCCGTAAGCCTATTCTCTTATGTCTGTTTCTCCATTGCTGTCCTGTAAATAAATTCTTCAGTACCATTTTCCTAGATTCATATATATGCATTAGAATGTGATATTTATCTCTCTTTCTGACTCACTTCACTCTGTATAATAGGTTCTAGGTTCATCCACCTCATCAGAACTGACTCCAATGCATTCCTTTTTATGGCTGAGTAATATTCCATTGTAACATTCCACAACTTCTTTATCCATTCATCTGTCGATGGACATCTAGGTTGCTTCCATCTTCTAGCTATTGTAAATAGTGCTGCAATGAACAATGGGATATATGTGTCCTTTTCAACTTTGGTTTCCTCAGGGTATATGTCTAGGAGTGGGATTGCTGGGTCATATGGTGGTTTTATTCCTAGTTTTTTAAGGAATCTCCATACCGTCTTCCATAGTGGGGGTAACAATTTACATTCCCACCAACAGTACAAGAGCATTCCCTTTTCTCCACACCCTTTCCAGCATTATTGTTTGTAGACTTTTTTATGATGGCCATTCTGACCAGTGTGAGGTGTTATCTTATTGTAGTTTTGATTTGCTTTTCTCTATTAATGAGCGATGCTGAGCATCTTTTCATGTGTTTGTTAGCCATTTGTATGTCTTCTTGATCCCTGTCTCCTGTACAATGTCACGAACCTCATTCCATAGTTCATCAGGCACTCTATCAGATCTAGGCCCTTAAATCTATTTCTCACTTCCACTGTATAATTATAAGGGATTTGATTTAAGTCATACCTGAATGGTCTAGTGGTTTTCCCTACTTTCTTCAATTTAAGTCTGAATTTGGCAATAAGGAGTTCATGGTCTGAGCCACAGCCAACTCCTGGTCTTGTTTTTGCTGACTGTATAGAGCTTCTCCATCTTTGGCTGCCAAGAATATAATCAATCTGATTTCGGTGTTGACCATCTGGTGATGTCCATGTATAGAGTCTTCTCTTGTGTTGTTGGAAGAGGGTGTTTGTTATGACCAGTGCATTTTCTTGGCAAAACTCTATTAGTCTTTGCCCTGCTTCATTCCATATTCCAAGGCCAAATTTGCCTGTTACTTCAGGTGTTTCTTGACTTTCTACTTTTGCATCCCAGTCCCCTATAATGAAAAGGACATCTTTTTTGGGTGTTAGTTCTAAAAGGTCTTGTAGGTCTTCATAGAACCGTTCAACTTCAGCTTCTTCAGTGTTACTGGTTGGGGCATAGACTTGGATTACTGTGATATTGAATGGTTTGCCTTGGAAACGAACAGAGATCATTCTGTCATTTTTGAGATTGCATCCAAGTACTGCATTTCGGACTCTTTTGTTGACCATGATAGCCACTCCATTTCTTCTAAGGGATTCCTGCCTGCAGTAGTAGATATAATGGTCATCTGAGTTAAATTCACCCATTCCAGTCCATTTCAGTTCGCTGATTCCTAGAATGTCGACATTCACTCTTGCCATCTCTTGTTTGACCACTTCCAATTTGCCTTGATTCATGGACCTGACATTCCAGGTTCCTATGAAATATTGCTCTTTACAGCATCGGACCTTGCTTCTATCACCAGTCACATCCACAGCTGGGTATTATTTTTGCTTTGGCTCCATCCCTTCATTCTTTCTGGAGTTATTTCTCCACTGATCTCCAGTAGCATATTGGGCACCTACTGACCTGGGGAGTTTCTCTTTCAGTATCCTATCATTTTGCCTTTTCATACTGTTCATGGGGTTCTCAAGGCAAGAATACTGAAGTGGTTTGCCATTCCCTTCTCCAGTGGACCACATTCTGTCAAATCTCTCCACCATGACCCGTCATCTTGGGTTGCCCCACGGGCATGGCTTAGTTTCATTGAGTTAGACAAGGCTGTGGTCCTAGTGTGATTAGATTGACTAATTTTCTGTGAGTATGGTTTCAGTGTGTTTGCCCTCTGATGCCCTCTTGCAACACTTACCGTCTTACTTGGGTTTCTCTTACCTTCGGCGTGGAGTATCACTTCACGGCTGCTCCAGCAAGGCACAGCCATTGCTCCTTACCTTGGACGAGGGCTACCTCCTCACCGCTGCCCTTCCTGACCTTCAACATGGGATAGCTTCTCTAGGCCCTCCTGCGCCCGCGCAGCCACAGCTCCTTGGACGTGGGGTTGGTCTTCCCAGCCACCGCCCCTGGCCTCGGTCGTGGGATTGCTCCTACCCACTGGCCCTTGGCCTCGGGCTTAGGGGCGTGGGGTAGCTCCTCCCAGCTGCCGCCCCTGACCTCGGACGCGGGTAACTCCTCTCCTCGCCGCCCCTGACCTCGGATGCTGGGTATCTCCTCTCGGCCGCCCCCCCCCGACCTCGGATGTGGGGTAACTCCTCTGGCCGCCGCCCTTCGGGCATGAGGGTCCTCCCGGCTTCTGCCCCTGACCTCGGACGTGGGGTGGCTCCTCTCGGCCGTGCTTGCAGCCGCCTGCGCTTTGGCGCGCCCGTCGCAGCGGACACAACTGAGCAACGGATCTGATCTGATCTGATCTGTATGTCTTCTTTGGAGAAATGTTTGTTTAAGTCTGGAGACTTAAAGGAGACAACCAGTCTCCTTTAATAGAGATCCAAGGAGATCCAACCAGTCCATTCTGAAGATCAGCCCTGGGATTTCTTTGGAAGGAATGATGCTAAAGCTGAAACACCAGTACTTTGGCCACCTCATGTGAAGAGTTGACTCATTGGAAAAGACTCTGATGCTGGGAGGGATTGGGGGCAGGAGGAGAAGGGGACAACAGAGGATGAGATGGCTGGATGGCATCACTGACTCGATGGACGTGAGTCTGAGTGAACTCCGGGAGTTGATGATGGACAGGGAGGCCTGGCCTGCTGGGATTCATGGGGTCACAAAGAGCTGGACACGACTGAGCGACTGAACTGAACTGAACTGAACTGGATGGTAGTTCTACTTTTAGCATAAATTTTGGAATGTCAAGTCAACTAACATGGCAGACCTAATATGGCAGCCTTATAACAGCTAAATAATTAAATACTGTTATGGCTTAGCATCTTTCTTAAAGTTGAAACACAGGGATTTACATCATTCTCAACCATAGGCACATTTTTTTTTTCACATCTTAAAACCCCACAGAATGACTAGAATGTCCCAGCCAGCCCTTGGGTACACAATTTCTGATGCATATCAGTTCATGGAAACATATGTATTTAGACAGAGTCATATGTACATCACCAAGCAGAGATGAATCATGATTTAATGGAGCTTGAAATTACTTCAGTGTGTCAAGCTCAACAGGAAGGTATGTTTCACCTGCTGGTCGTGTCCATAGTTCATGCCTCCAGCCTGACTTGAAGGAGTTACCAGGGGTTGAAACTAAGAGACCAGGTATGATTCATCTGTTTTATAACATACTGTTCAAACTCCCTGGTTTTTTGTTTGTTTGTCTTGGTTTCGTTTTTCCCTTTGTAGCACAGATTATGAAGGCATATAATTTGTGAAATTTTCTAAGGATCATCATCTGCCAAGAAGTGATTTCAATCAATAAACCAAGTAGGTAGACTATAGTCAACTGGAAGACTGTGCATGCAGTACAGAGTGACTTATAAATGTCACTTGAAGATGTGAAGTGTGTCTGTTTTATAGATGAATAGAATCTCCAGAAAGAACAACTGCTACTCTGAGAATATTAGTGCCGTAATTCATATGTATGCTCTGTATATTAAATCATAGTTAGTAATTTCCTAAAGTAGGAAGTGTATGGGCTTCCCAGATGGTGCTAGTGGTAAAGAACCCACCTACCAATGGAGGAGACATAACAGTTGTGGGTTCTATCCCTGGGTTGGGAAGATCCCCTGGAAAGGGCATGGCGACCCACTCCAGTATTCTTGCCTGGAGAATCCCATGTACAGAGGAGCCTGGCAGGCTACAGTTCACAGGATTGCAGAGTCAGACACAACTAAAGTAACTTAGCATGCATGCATGCATGCACAGAAAGCATATTTTAAGGTATTCCGTGGCATACAATATCTATAACCCATTAGACAGTGAAAGGAGCTTGAACATTTTTTACCTACTCAGCCACCTGACAAGCAAATCTCTCTATGAAATTGTGATATCATGTATTCAGACACATGAAAATACACATCTGTTACTTATTTGTAATTATTTATATACTTAAATTGGGCTTCCCTGGTGGCTCAGATGGTAAAGAATCTGCCTGTAACACAGGAGACCTGGGTTTGATCCCTGGGTTGGGAAGATCCCCTGGAAAAGGGCATGGCAACCCACTGCAGTATTCTTTCCTGGAGAATCCCCATGCACAGAGGAGCCTGGTGGGCTACAATCCATGGGGTTGCCAAGAGTCAGACATGACTGAGCGGCTAAGCACAGAACGTATATTTAAATCACATACCAGTAACTCATTATATCCTACCTTAGTAAACAGTGGTACAGAGAAATGCCTCTATTTTCCAGGAAGTCATTACCTAGGAGAGAGGAGGTAGATAATTACACTACAAGGGAAAGAAGTTGCTATAAAGAGTCTAAAAAAAATTACCCAGGAGGGAATTTCTCTGGTAGTCCAGTGGCTAAAACTCCAAGCTCCCAGTGTAGGGGGCTGGGGTTCAATTCCTAGTCAGGGAACTAAAATCCACCTGTCAATGCAGGAGACTTAGGTTCAATCCTTGTGTCGGGAAGATCCCCTGGAAAAGGAAATGGTTACCCACTCCAGTATTCTTGCCTGGAGAATCCCATGGACAGAGAAGCCTGGCGGGCTACAGCCCATGGGGTCACAAAGACTCAGACATAATTTAATGACTGAACAATCACCAGCCAGGGGACTTGCTGCCTCCTACGGGGCCTCTGGGGTGAGGTCTTTATTTGACCAGAAGCTATATCTCTCTTCTGAAGATCCTCCCCAAGCATGAACATCTCAGGCGAGCCAGCTTCCTCCTGTCTTTGAGCCCAGGGAAGGATAAAGGTGTCTGGCTAAATGTTCACAGGAGGTAAGCAGTTTTCCAGGCCTCTTATCCCTGGAAGATAATTCTGGAAATCATGGCTAAACTCATATTTCAGTCTTGCAAGATGAAGGATAAGGAACAGAGTTTAAGGACTAACTTGACAGGGGAGTTAGGTCTACCCCACTCTTCACATGAGGACCCTGGAAGTAAGGATGAATGAGAAATAGACCATCCTGCTGCTCTCTCTCAGTCATAAACTTCTCGTCTGTGATGCTTCCAAGCTCCAAAATGAGGACATCTCTGGCTGATGACCTTGCCTATCAAACTGTGAGCCCCAGTATCTATTATACTATTTCATTTCATTAGTTGACATTCGTTGTTTAGAGTGCTTTTCCAAAGTCATTAGCTGGGATCCTCCAGCTTACTCAGTGATACTTTCAATGAATGCACTAAAGGACCTCTTTGTACCACAGCTAATATGTGCTGGTTGATCAGCAATTAGTGGGGTAGTGTTCAATTTTCTCCTTTCCAGACAGTACAGCAAAATAGGAATAGTGGTGATTCATACACAACCAGAGATGACTTTGTGAACTTCTTTTCAAAATAGCGGGAGTAATAAAAGATTTAACAGCTATTTTTACATCTAAGCCTTTCTGTGGCTTAGGGGGAAGACAAGTCGGTATAGATAAGGTACAGATATTAATTTTTAAAACTCTCTGCAGTCTTCACGCATGAAGTTGAGGAGGAACATAATAAAACATTGAACAGAAAAGCAGAAAGGGTCTTGTTTATCACCTTGCAATTTTCTTGCATAAATGTGAGAGGCATCTTCTGATGAATTCTGTGGCCACCATAGTATTCTCAGTAGCAGGTTCTTGGCTATCCAAAATTATTCTAGTGGAGATCAGAACTGGTAAATTTCTTTAGAGTGGCCAGATAGACAGGAAGACAGTCTGAAGTAGACAATGAAGGACTGAGCTGACCATGTACTAATTAGATGGGGATGCCAACCTGGCAGCAAATCGTGCATGCTATGCTCAGTCACTCAGTTCTGTCTGACATTTTGCAACTCCATGACCGTGGCCCACCAGGCTCCCCTGTCCATAGGATTCTCCAGGAAGAATAGTGGAGTGGGTTGCCATTTCCCACGCTAGGGGATCTTCCTGACCCAGGGATCAAACCCGGGTCTCTTACATCTCCTGCATTGGCATGGGTCCTTTATCACTGGTACCACCTGCGCAGCAAATCAGCAGGTGGCTAATGGAACCAGAAGTGTATAGCTGAGTCATTGAGCCCTCTGGGTTCTGGAAGGAAAACTCTCAATATAAATTGAATTTCTGCTTCCCAGACTTATGGGAAAGTTACTAACCTCTCTTCAGCCTCTCTCTTATGTATGTCTGCACGGATTTATTCTTATTTTCTTATCTTATTGTTGTTGTTGTTTAGTCCCTAAGTGGTGTCCAACTCTTTTGTGACCCTATAGACTAAAGCTTTCCAGGCTCCATTGTCCGTGGCATTTCCCAGGCAAGAATATAGAGTGGGTGGTCATTTCCTACTCCAGGGGATCTTCTGGACCCAGGGATCAAGCCTGCGTGTCCTGCATTGACGGGCAGATTCTTTACTGCTGAGCCACTAAGGAAGCTCTTTCATTTTATTATTGGAGTATAATTGCTTTACAGTGTTGTGTTAGTTTCTGCTGTACAACAAAGTGAATCTGCTGTATGTGTATAGATATCTGCTCCCTCTTGAGCGTCTCTCGGACTCCCTAGGGTCTTCTTTTTTTTTTAGTTAAGACAATTTCTAAAGCAGTTTTAGGTTCGCAGCAAAATTAAGGGGAAAGTGATAAGCTTCCCACATATTCTCTGCCCCCATACTTGCACAGCTGCCCCTGTTTTTAACATCCCCCAACAGAGACCTATGTTTGTTATAAGTCAAATCTATGTTGGGCACACGTGCTAAATTGATTTAATCATGTCTGACTCTTTGCAACCCTATGGACTATAGCCCTCCAGGCTTCTCTGTTCCTGGGATTCTCTAGGCAAGAATATTGGAGTGGGCTGCCATGCCCTCCTCCAGGGTATCTCCCTGATCCAGGGATTAAACCTGCATCTCTTATGTCTCCTGCATTGGCAGGAGGGTTCTTTACCACTAACGCTACCTGGGAAGCCCTAAACCTACATTGACACATTATAATCACCCTGAATCCATGGGGTCATCTTGGTATTAGCCATTCTACAAATTTGGACAAATGCAGAATGACTATATTTTTCATCATTATGGTATCATAGAGTAATTTTACTGGCCCAAGTATCCTCTGCATTCTGTTTATTTAACACTTCTACCTCAAAACCCTGGCAAACCAAAGATCATTTTATTGTCTCCTACCATATAATTGGCATTGTACAATAAGTAGCCTGACAGGTAGCCTTTCAGATTGGCTTCTTTCACTTAGTAATCTGCAATTCCATTTCCTCTGTGTGTTTTCATGTCTTGATAGCTTGCTTCTTTTTAGCATTGAATAATATTCCATCATTTGGATGTACCGCAGTTTATCCGTTCATGTTGCTTCTGGGTCTGAAGCTTCTGTTTGGAAAGGTTATGAGTTTTGATTTAATTTATTTAACAGCTATAAGCTTAGTTGGAGTGTCTATTTCTTCTTGTTGGGTTTTAGTAAATTGTGTCTTTCCAGGAATTGGTCCATTTCATCTGGGTTATTGAATTTGTCAGCATAGTTCATATTATTTCTTTAATATCTTTTAATGTCCATCGGATCTGTAGCAATGTCCCCTCTTTCATTTTTGATGTCAATAATTTGTGTCCTTTCTCTTTCTTCCTTAGCCTATCTAGAGGCTTATCAATTTTATGGACCTTTTCAAAAAACCTGGTTTGAGTTTCATTGATTTTTCTCTACCAATTTACTGTCTTCAATGTCATTAATTTCTGCTCTAATTCTTATTATTTTCTTCTTATTTTGGATTTTTTTTCTTTTCTCTATCTAGTTTCCTAAGGTGAGAACTTAGGTTACTGATTTAAGATATATTTTCTTTCCTAATATACACGTTCAGTGCTGTAAATCTCCCTTTAGACAGTGATTTGCTGTATCCCATGAATTTTGATAATTTTCATTTAGTTCCAGATCCTTAACAAGCCCAGTTAAAATCATGGTATGTTTTGTGTCAGTTAGCTGTTGTCATAATAATGGTGTGTAATAAGTAATTCCCAAATTCAGTAACGCTGAGCAATTATTATTTAACCATTTATTAATATTCCTAAGTCTATGTGTAAACTGAACAGTTGTGCTGATCTTGACTGATATTACCTTAGCAAATTTCACCCCCAGTTTTGCCTGGCATTCATTTACATGCCTGGCTGCCAGCTGATTATGGACCAATTTAGGATAACCTCTGTTGGAAAAACTGGCTATGCTTTACCTGGTCTTTCATCCTGAGCAGGTGAGCCCAGGCTTATGCCAATGCTAGAGGCAGAGGTACGAGAAAAAACAGAAGCGTGCAAGCCGTCTTGAAGCTAGACTCAGAAATGGTACATCGCTGCATCCAACCACTGTAAGTCACATGGTCACACAAGATTCAAGGTTGGAAAGGATTGGAAAATATTCATAGATTGAGGACTTCTAGGAAGAAGCAGGGTTCTTTCCTCTGTCCTTTGTCCTGTCATGCAGATTTCAGAAGCTAGAGCAATGAGGGAGAGCCTTCAAGCAAAGGAGATGAGCGTAGGACCAGTTGGAAGAGGGCAGGAAGCATGTGGCCCTGCCAGCATCTGCTACACCTACTGTTCTGTCTGCCCGAAGACTTCCTTTTCCTTCCCTGGCTGAACCTACTTCCAACAACCTTGTTCTTCAACATGAACGTACATCTCTGAGAAAGTCTTTCCTTAGCCCTGACATCCTGATTTACACCCCTGTCCCAGGATTCCTCGCACCTCCCACCATAGAATTCATTACCTTGTCATTTAATGGCTCATTGGCTGTATTCCCTACCTAGGCACAAGCTGACTGAAGGCTAGAATTTTGTTGATCACTAGGTTCCACAGTGCCTGGGACTTAATATATATTCAATAAACAGTTGATGTATTTTAAATAGCACTTAACCATATCCTTAAACTCAAATTTAAACCTCATGTATAACCCTAAGTTTAATTTCCCACTAGATCCTGAACAAATAATTCCCATCATCTCAGTGACAAGGCATTTGACACACGTGAGCTTGAGAAGAGCAGTCCATGTCTGTCAAGGAAAAAATTACCTTTCAGGATATCCAAATGGAAACTGTAGCACAACCAAGAAAATGAAGCTGTAATAGGGTTTTTCAGCTGACTGACTGGATTTCCAAATATATGCATGCATATTTTATGTCTCCTCCTATTACTCACTCGTGGAAAATATGTTACTGTTTAATAAAATAGTATATGACAACAATCAATAGACACAATGCTTTTTCTCTTTCACACTTGGTTAGGTAAAAGGTTTGCCATAATATGCTGTCAAACAGAAGTGATTACTCTTATTAGGAACAATAACACAGGAATGTTTCGTGCACACTACTGCTTTGATGGAGAACCAGGGGTAGAGTAAACCATGGACAGCGGCCCCAGGCACTAAATTTTAAAAAGGTGATGATGTTACCTTGTATAAAATAGATCACCAATGGGAATGTGAGGGAACTCAAACCGGGCTCTGTAACAACACAGAAGGGTGGGATGGGGAGGGAGGTTCAAGAGGGAAGAGACACAGACATACTTACGGCTGATTCATGTTGATGTTTGGCAGAAACCAACACAATGCTATAGAGCGATTATCCTTCAGTTAAAAACAAATACATTTAATTATTAAACAAAGTTGATGAGGGGACCTCCCTGGCGGTCCAGTAAGACTCCACACTTCCAGTGCAGAGGGTGTGGGTTCAATCCCTGGTCAGGGAACTAAGATCCTACATGCCAGGTGGCATGACCAATAAATAAATAAAGAAGGTAATAGTTACCATTAGCTAGTGTCCAAACCACAACTTAGTGAAAAGTTCTACTGAGGAATTCAGGAAGCTCTGGAACAGGAAATGTTTCTCCTTCAGCAGGCTGACCCAACTTGCTGTCTGGTTTTCCCTCCACTGCAGTACACACACACACCCTTCCCATGCCTGCGAGAACTCCCTGAGAAATTCCTGCATGATGCTGGGCAGGCTGTTGATCTCAAAGCTTTTGCGTCCTACCAGGAAAGGGTACAGAGAGGGGCAAGTGTAGGGCTTCAGGCTGTTCCTGCAGTAGCAGGAAAGGCTCGGTTCATCTTCTGTTATTTTTTTCCACTTGTACTTTTTTCCAGTACTTTGGCCACCTGATGCTCAGCATCCATACTCCAGAAGATAGTGAAGGACAGGGAAGCCTGGCGCGCTGAAGTCCATGTGGTTGCAAAGAGTAGGACACAACTTAGTGACTGAACAAGAACATACAGTGTAACGAGCATGCTAAGTGGTTTCAGCTGTGACTGACTCTGTGTGTCTTTACGGACTGTTACCCGCCAGCCTCCTCTGTCCATGGGATTCTCCAGGCAAGAATACTGGAGTGGGTTGTCATGTCCTCCTCCAGGGGATCTTCCTGACCTGGGGATCTAAATCGTGTCTCCTGCATCTACTGCATTGCGGGCAAATTCTTTATCACTGAGAAACCAGGAAAGGCCACAGAGGAATGTACAGCAGTGCTAATTATATGGATCACGTTGTACATCTCATCCCTAATATTTATCTTATAACTGGGAGGTACAAACTTTGACATAAGTAAGTGCTTGGGGGTGTATTTGACTCCCTTCATCCCCTTCATCTCCCTTCTCCCTTCATTCCCCCTCCCCCACCCCCCCCTTCTGGTAACCACAATTCTGATCTCTTTTTCTATGGGTGAGCCTGTTTGTTTTGGAAGTATAATTGACCCATGACACTGAGTTAGTTTCTGTTACACACTGCTGTGATGTTGCATTTCTGTACATTTCAAAATGATTATCATAATTAAATCTATTTATGTCAAATATGCCACCATAAAAAGATATTAAACATAGCTATTAAAATTGCTTTTACCCAGTTCTAGGTAGCCGCCTCTCCTCCTCATGCCCTGCCGTGATACAAACAGATCATGCTGTCCATGGTCCTTAGCTGAAGGGCTGACCCTGAGCGGACTTCAGAATGTATAACTGCCCAAAAATCTCAAGTCTTGGTAGTCTAGATAAGAGCCAGATTTTTAGCATAGTTGACTTTTTTCATTGCTAAGTTGAGAACAATGTTCTTTTCAACAAAGCAAAACTTCTTTAGTACTTTGAAAGGAATTAAAAAGCTGAGTGAATTAAGAGCCCCAGAAAATGTGGTTATAAATTTTTAGAAACTAATTCTAGCCATGAAAGCAGTCATTTTCTATCAGACTACAATGCAACAGTGAGGAAGATAAGTAGTAAATATGTCATTGTTATATGACAAGCCTATGGTTTCTTGGTTCCAAATTACTGACAATTCAACTCCCTCTCCTTTAGGAAAAAGAAAGCATTTTAAAATATTTTAAAATTAAAAGCATTTCAGCTAGCTAACAGTTGTCAGAAAGAAATAATGAAATAAATATTAGAAAATAAAGACAAAATTAAAATGATTAAAATTCTACCTCCCAAAGGAAAAATCTATTAATAATTAGTAAAACTTCCCACGCCGTTGTAAATGGTTATTCGGGGTTTTATTAATATATATGTTGGCTTCAATTTCTAAATAATTTGGTTTCAAAATCTTTTCCAAAATAATGGCATGCATACAAAAAGGTATAGTTTCAGGCAAAATGCCACATGGGAAAATAAAAAATCAGATGACCTTTCTTTGACTTATTACTTATTACTAGTGCTGGACTTGCATTTATAGGATGAAGATATATATGCAAGAATACTGGAGTGGGTTGGGGAAGGCAATGGCAACCCACTCCAGCACTCTTGCCTGGAAAAGCCCATGGACAGGGGTGCCTGGTGGGCTGCAGTCCATGGGGTCGCACAGAGTCGGACATGACTGAAGCGACTTAGCAGCAGCAGCAGCAGCAGCACTGGAGTGGGTAGCCATTCCCTTCTCCAGGGGATCTTCCAGACTCAGGGATTGAATCCAGATCTCCCACATTGCAGGCGAATTCCTCACCATCTGAGCCACCAGGGAAGCCCACACATACGTATAAGTATAGAATGACAGCGTGGCTCATTATTCCTTATGTACCCGCATGACACCATGTTGACATTTTAAATTTGTAGCTCTCCGAACCTCATCCCTCTTAACCCAACTCTAGAAGTAATACCGTAGTGTTCACAAGCCAGTCCTAGACTTTCTGTGTTTTTTTAATCCTTCTTATTTTTTATTGAAGTAGAGTTGATTTACAATGTTTCAGGTATACAGCAAAGTGATTCAGTTTTAATACACAGATACGTGATTGATAGATAGATATAGATATTCTTTTTCAGATTATTTTTCACTATAGGTTATTATAAGACATTGAATATAGTTCCTTGTATGTTTTTAATTCTAAATTCCCAGTTTATCTCTCTTCCTTTTTCCCATTTGGTAACTGTAAATTTATTTTCAATCCAAGACCCTTTGGATCTGTCCTCCTTTTTAAAATCACCAATTAATTACCCAGTGCGTTCTCCAGACTCTTGTGGCCTGGGGAGCATGTTGTCATTTGAAATGGGGTTGTTACTCTGACACCCAAGTCAGCCACAGATGCTAACATCCTGGTCAGATGGTGCAAGAACCAAGTGGACTGGATTTAGGAGATTTAAATTAATGCCTAAGCAACAAAGATGGCCAAGCAACTTTTCTTTCCTACAAAGAAATTACTTCATTGCACACGCAAAATCCTTTCCCTTGGAAATAAGATAAGCAGGTGGCTGCAATTTGTATCAATTAAATTGTGACCTCGTTTCTGCAATTTGCATTTTTTTCTTTCTTAATGATAGCTTTTTAACAAAACTGCTGATGGATAAGCACTTAGGAGATTTGATTTTTCTATGTCTATCTTCTTTGCACTACTTAGAAAAGTTTTAATAAGAAATATAACCACTCTCCACTTGAGACTTAATGAACATTTTCTCTTTTTATTAAAAAAGTTGCAAAGCCAAGTAGAGCACTTTCAGAAATGATGAATATGGAAATTACGATTTTGCATTTTGGTCTTGAAAAAGTTATGTCTGAGTAATCGTTACAATTAAAATTATTTTTTTGAAAAAAAAAATTTCAAAACTCCAAATAGAGCAACAGGCAGGTTAGAGAGGAGCTAATGAAAGAAGTTAATGCAAAATTGGATGAGTTGATAAGAGTGACAAATTACAATGATGAGAGTTGTTTTTCTTAGGATCTAATATTCCATGATTTTATTTTATGCTATTTTTCCTGAAATAGTTATACTGATGTATCCTAGTACCCTGGGCAACAGTTTGGTTTGTGAAATCATTAAGACAACAGGAGGATGGAATAAAAAGCTTGATTTGCAGTTTGTAATCATCAGGGATTCACACGGCTCCCTCTCAGCCATGTGACACTACATTTTGCATATAACACTTTTGCAGTTTTCACTTTCAATCAACTCCACCATTAGCATCCTTGCCATTAGCACAAATTCTTTTTCCTCACGTTTCTCTCATGGTCCTGCCTGAATCTTCAGAAACCACCAGACAAACAAAAGTAGCACTAACTCCATCACTTACACAATTCTGAAAGTCATTTCAACAACGGTATATACATGCACACAGATATGTTCTTACACACATACAGTATGTGTGTGTATACACAAACATACACCTATGTGCGAGCTCCCCTGATGGCTCAGTGGTAAAGAATCCACCTGAGGTGCAGGAGACACGTGTTCAGTCCTTGGGCTGGGAAGATCCCCTGGAGGAGGAAATGGCAACTCGCTCCAGTATGCTTGCCTGGAAAATTCCACGGACAGGGGAGCTGGTTGTCTACAGTCCATGGAGTTACAAAGAGTCAGACACAGCTGAGCGACTGAGCATGATACCTATGTGCATATGTATATAACATGTACAGGTATATAACATGTATGTTAATATCAGTCAGTTCAGTTCAGTTCAGTTGCTCAGTCGTGTCCGACTCTTTGCAACCCCATGAATCGCAGCATGCCAGGCCTCCCTGTCCATCACCAACTCCCAGAGTTCACTCTGACTCATGTCCATTGAGTCAGTGATGCCATCCAGCCATCTCATCCTCTGTCATCCCCTTCTCCTGCCCCCAATCCCTCCCAGCATCAGAGTCTTTTCCAATGAGTCAACTCTTCACATGAGGTGGCCAAAGTACTGGAGTTTCAGCTTTAGCATCATTCCTTCCAAAGAAATCCTAGGGCTGATCTCCTTCAGAATGGACTGGTTGGATCTCCTTGCAGTCCACGGGACTCTCAAAAGTCTTCTCCAACACCACAGTTCAAAAGCATCAATCTTCGGTGCTCAGCCTTCTTCACAGTCCAACTCTCACATTCATACATGACCACAGGAAAAAGCATAGCCTTGACTAGATGAACCTTTGTTGGCAAAATAATGTCTCTGCTTTTCAATATGCCATCTAGGTTGGTCATAACTTTCCTTCCAAGGAGTAAGCGTCTTTTAATTTCATGGCTGCAGTCACCATCTGCAGTGATTTTGGAGCCCAGAAAAATAGTCTGACACTGTTTCCACTGTTTCCCCATCTATTTCCCATGAAGTGATGGGAGCAGATGCCATGATCTTTGTTTTCTGAATGTTGAGCTTTAAGCCAACTTTTTCACTCTCCACTTTCACTTTCATCAAGAGGCTTTTTAGTTCCTCTTCACTTCCTGCCATAAGGGTGGTGTCATCTGCATATCTGAGGTTATTGATATTTCTCCCAGCAATCTTGATTCCATCTTGTGTTTCTTCCAGTCCAGCATTTCTCATGATGTACTATGCATATAAGTTAAATAAGCAGGGTGACAATATACAGCCTTGATGTACTCCTTTTCCTATTTGGAATCAGTCTAGACAATAACTAACATACATAACAGGAGTGTGAACTTCTTTGTACTTTCCTTGAAAGGTGTAAGAACTATGTTCATCCAACTCATGCAACAAATATTTCCTAGGGACCATCTATCTGCTGGCCACACTGTCACATAGTGTGATGTTTTATAAAAAAGACAAAAGCCCATCTCTTATGTTACAGTCACTGGTGATTTAGGTCAGTTGGGTTTTGAGGGGCAAGTGAGAAGCATGAAGCAGATCATGAAGAGTATTCAAATGGGAAGGGTGGATTGTATTGCTAATGAGAGCAATAAATAACAGTGATAGTGTTAGTGATCATGATAATGACAGTTTCATCATTAATGTGGAAGATTGTTCAGCAAAGAGTCTTCCTCCTTTCCCCAAGCACATGGGACAGGTAGGCTTTGAAACAGAAGGGAAGGGAGCAGGGTACAACCTTTGAAAGCATGACATGGCCTGAAGACATGACATAAACTGATTAGAACCAAATTGGTCCAAGATGGTAAATGAGTTGACTTCCACTAGACCTTGAGCTTCAGCATACACTCATTGTAACACATCAGCAAGCTAAGTGACACACCCACAGGTGCCATGGCAGTACCAAGGCAGACCATCAAAAACTGGGTGTGGCCCAGTTCCTGGAAATCTCTGCCCCTTCCCCCCAAATAGTTGGAATAATTCTCCCACTCATTAGCCTATGAAATTATCCAGCCCATAAAAACTTATCCACACCATATTTTGAGGCCACTCTTGCCTTCTGAGATGGTCCACACTCTGTGTGTGGGGTGTTTCTCTCTAAAGAAGTCTGCTCCTTACCTACCACTTTGTCTGTCACTGAATTCTGTATGCAATGAGGCATCAAGAACCTGAGCTTCTTTAAGTCCTGAAACTAGGTGTGTGATCTCAGTTGGAAGATTGGATATTGGCCAGGTTTGAGTCCTAGCATGTGGATTCAAGGCCCAATCTGGGTTACACCATTTCACTTTCTTCTCTACTGGTGTCAACTTGGCCGTGGATTTAATTTGGCCAATGGAACATGGACAGGAATGGCAGGGTGCCAGTTAAAAAGTATGTCAAGTTTCTGCCAGTCCTGCTTTTAAAAAATGTCATTGACCACAGAGGTTTTTGCCATATTTTGATGGGCAGAAAGCTGCTAACTTTAAGGCACATTGAATGTTTCTGCTTATTGTCAGTGATGAAAAGGAAAGATTCACAGTTGTGTATCATTTTAAAAACTGTTTACCGGTAATTAAAATTGTTGATCCCCCTATTGATTCCACATTTTCAAAATAAGGCCATCCCCTGAAATTGAAAGTTGCCAGGTTCAATGGAAAAGGGTGAATAAATAGAATCCATGTATAAACAGATAGGCTAAGAAGAGTTTCCTTCTATTTGTGTTTCATGGTTTTGTTCAGTGTTCGTCCCCTGGTGCCCTGTATACCGTCTTGTGGTACAAAGTAAACAGTTAATGAATATTTTTCAGTAAAGAAGTCAAGTTTAGAAATAGCACTCAGTTGTTCGATCAGTTTGTTCATTCAGCATGTATACATTTGCTGAGCGTAAAAGCAAACCTTAAAAACTTCACAGGTACCATTGTCCCTCTCCTGAGAACGCAGCTGGTTGTTCTGACTGGCTTTCTTGCAAGGAGGTGTAGGCATGTGAATTGTTTGAGTTGGCTGATGCAAAATGAAAATGGAGGTATTTATTTGCTTGGTCTGGACTCTCTACCTCACTTCTCCACCTCCATGACTATGAAACTTCTTAAATTTTACATTATTGAAGTGTAGTTGATTTACAATGCTGTGTTAATTTCTGCTGTACAGCAAAGGGATTCAGTTATATATATATACATACATTCTTTTTCATACACTTTCCCACTATTGTTTATCACAGGGTATTGAATGGATTTCCCTTTGCTGTACAGTGGGAACTGTTGTTTATCCATCCTATATATACATGTTTGCATCTACTAATCCCAAACTCCCAATCCATCCCTCGGGCCCCCTTCCTCTTGGCAACTGCCAGCCTACTCTCTATGCCTGTGAGTATGTTTCTGTTTCATAGATAAATTCATTTGTGTCACGTTTTAGATTCCACATATAAGTGATAACCTACAGTATTTCTCTTCCTCTTTTAAAAAAAAATGCACTATAATGTAGTTGATCTACAATGTTGTGCAAGTTTCAGGTGTACAGTAAAATGGATCAGTTACACATACATACATGTCTACTCTTACAGATTCTTTTCCCATATAGGTCATTGCAAAGAACTGAGTAGAGCTCCCTGTGCTATGCAGTAGGTCTTTATTAGTTCTCTGTTTTATATACAGGAGTGTGTACATGTCAGTCTCAGCCTCCCAGCTTATCCCCCGACCATTTTCACCTTGATAACCACAAGTTTATTTTCTACATCTGTTACTATTTCTGTTTAGTAAATGTATTTATTTGTACCATACTTTTTTTTAGATTTCACAAATAAGCAATATCATGTGGTATTTGTCTTTCTGACTTACTTCACTCAGTAGGACAACTCTAGGTCCATCTATGTGGCTGCAGATGGCATTATTCCTTTTATAGCTGAATAATATTCCACTGTATACATGTACCACATCTTCTTTATTCATCTGTTGGTAGACATTTAGGTTACTTCCATCCATGGGATCATGAACAGTTGGACACAACTTAGCCACTAAACAACAATACAAAATGTCTTGGCTATTGTGAATATTGCTGCTATAAACACTGGGGTGCGTGTATCTTTTTGTAGAGTTTTCTCTAGGCAAAAATACTAGAGTGGGTTGCCATGCCCTCCTCTAGGGGCTCTTCCCAACCCAGTGATCAAATCCTTGTCTCTTATGTCTTCTACATTGGCAGGCAGGTGTGGGATTGTGAGATCATATGGGAACTTTATTTTTGTGAAATCTTGTATTTTGATTGACCCTTCATCATTCTGGGTCTGTGAACAACTACAGTGACAGAATCTCTTACCCCATTGATCCACGTTAATCATTCAACATGTTAGAAAAACACGTTTCTAAATGTTGTATCAGATGCAATGAACAAGACAGCCTCCATCCTAAAAGTGCTAATACCTAATTAAAATGCCTAATAGAAATTAAACAAGACCCAGAGGGATGGGATGGGGAGAGAGGTGGAAGGGGGTTTCAGGATGGGGAACACATGTACACCCATGGCGAATTCAAGTCAATGTATGGCAAAATCAATACAATATTGTAAAGTAAAATAAATTAATTAATTAATTAAAAAAAGAAATTAAATAAGAGATGCACTACAGTTGGCAGATGGAAGCAGTAGCTATAAATCTATGTGCATGTGTATATATATATATATATATATATATATATATGTATACACTTTATATGGGTTTCCCAGGTGGCATTATTTGGTAAAGAACCTGCCTGCCTATGTAGAAGACATAAGAGACAAGGATTTGATCACTGGGTTGGGAAGAGCCCCTAGAGGAGGGCATGGCAACCCACTCTAGTATTTTTGCCTAGAGAATCCCGTGGACAGAGGGAGCCTGCTGGTCTGCAATCCATGGGGTCGCAAAGAGTCAGACACGACTGAAGCAACTTAACACAACAGGCATACTTTATATATACTTTGCATGCTGCTGCTGCTAAGTCGCCTTCTCCAATACTTTGCATATACATAAATAAACATTTGCTTTGTATATATACTACTTCATTGAGTATATAAGCAAATGTTAGAATTGTATTACTTTGTAGATGTTTATATATATATATATAGAGAGAGAGAGAGAGAGAGAGAGAGAGAAGTTTAAGTCTATTGATTTCTCTTTCCCAAACACGATCATTCGCTGTAAGATAATCACTATCCTGTTTGGCGTTTGTCTTTCTCAGAAGCTTTTTATTTAGGGCTTTGACTGCTTCTGGTCATAAGAGCTTAAAGCACCATCTGCAGCTTGACTTAGGAGTATCCACCAAGGAGAGATTACAAATATAGACTTACAATGACCAGAGTTAATGAATATTAATATTTCATAAGGAGTCAATCTATTTCATTACATTTTACATTAGTTCTAATAAATCTTTTCCCACCAGCAGTCCTAACAAATTGAATAGACTTTACAAATAATTAGCCAATCTCAAATGTGTCATAAATTCACTCCAACTTTGGAAAGAGTCCCAGTAAGTACTTTTATGGTGTATTCTTGCAAACAAGCTGTAATTCACAATTAACTCTGGTTTAAAGTGTGACAGGTATTTGATTCTGTCAAATGACAAGTTTCGCTTAAGCACAAAAGAGAAGCCCAGTTAAATTCCCTATAATGATAGGTTTGGAGAATGCTTATTTCAGTGTCCTCTAGCCCCATGGCAGGACTTTGCTAAGAATGATTTTAATGGAAGATAACGCTATGGGGGGAGATATCCAAGTTCAGAGAAACATCTGAAAAGTAAATCAGAATCACAGAAAGCTGCAGTTCTGTCCTCAGTTTCACTACCTTTTCTTCCATCAGAAATTTGGTAATGTCAGCTCTGCAAAGTATTAAAATCTTTCCACCTATTGTGGGCAGCATTTCTGTAAATGCAATATGGTGATTTATCCTGAAGATGCACCCATGTCTTTTTTTTCTTCAAGCCCACTAATATGAAAACAAGTAACCAATTAAGTTTTGACTTTCTATAAACATAAAGCATCTACATTAAAAAGGTTTAATTCCTTTGTCTTTAACTCTGAAAGATCACAAAATCTGCCACTATATTATTATTTGAAACTTTCTAGTGAAGAAGACCACAAATTAACACTTGTAAAGCTAAGGGAAAGATAGGTTTTATTATGTTTTATTTCTCAAAAGGTCAAGCTAGTTTTTTGTTTTTGTTTTTTAAATACAGTTGTCTCTTTCATGAGCTAGAACACTAGCTTATAAGTCAGTTTTCAGTTTTTCAGCATTTTATGCAGATTTTAAAGCTTTGGGCTAAAAAAGCAAATCTCCATTTTGAAATCCAACTATTCAACTTTAAATATAAGAAAACTGTTATAAAAAATTTTCTGACATGTTAAATAAAATATTATTGAATCATATAATCACAACGTTGTGGAAAATTTTAAATATGGATTTTGGGAAAGAATTAATAAATTGATTCAAGACAAGGTAGCAGTGTATTTCTTGTGTTTCCTTACAGGTTCTAGGAAAAGTTTGTGTTTTCACGATGATGTTTTATTATATGAAAAGGGAGTTGCAAAGATTTAGCTAGTGGAACTAAAGATTTGTAGGACAAGCCCAGTGGAGGTACTGAAAAAAAAAAAAAAACAGTTATTCTTTGGAACTGTGCATAACTTTGCTCTAAACTGTCTACTTTAGAATGTTTTAGAAAGTACAAGAACACCCACACAGACATCCCATTTGTCTTCCCAGTGGTGACAACATCACACATGGTATAGCCTCTGGAAAATTCCACTGTATTATTATAAACACCTTTCTGAACTCACTGTCTTCCTAAAGTGATTTCCTGAGACCCTCAAGGCTTCTCCTGATCACATTTGGAGAAGTACTGTCCCAGCACAAACAGTTTAGTAGTATTAGTAGTCGGTGTGAGCCACTCAGTCATGTCAGACTCTTTGTGACCCAATGGGTAGCTCATCAGGCTCCTCTGCCCATGGAATTCTCCAGGCGAGAGTACTGGAGTGGGTTACAATTCCCTTCTCCAGGGCATCTTCCCTACACAGGGATCGAACCCATGTCTCCTGCATTGCAGGCAGATTCTTTACCACTGTGCCACCTGGGAAGCCTGTACAGTTTGGAGAATCTGAATAATTAAAAATGCTTCCTTCCTGTGTGACTTCTGTTCATGTTTTGTCACATCCATGTTTTGTCACAGAGGAACCAGAGATTAAATTGCCAACATCCGTTGGATCATCGAAAAAGCAAGAGTTCCAGAAAAACATCTACTTCTGCTTATTGACCATGCCGAAGCCTTTGACTATGTGGATTGCAACAAACTGTGGAAAATTCTGAAAGAGATGGGAATACCAGACCACCTGACCTGCCTCCTGAGAAATCTATATGCAGGTCAGGAAGCGACAGTTAGAACTGGACATGGAACAACAGACTGGTTCCAAATAGGAAAAAGAGTCCATCAAGGCTGTATATTGTCACTCTGCTTATTTAACTTATATGCAGAGTACATCATGAGAAACGCTGGGCTGGAAGAAGCACAAGCTGGAATCAAGATTGCTGGGAGAAATATCAATAACCTCAGATATGCAGATGACACCACCTTTATAGCAGAAAGTGAAGAAGAACTAAAGAGCCTCTTGATGAAAGTGAAAAAGGAGAGTGAAAAAGCTGGCTTAAAGCTCAACATTCAGAAAACCAAGATCATGGCATCTGGTCCCATCACTTCATGGGAAATAGATGGGGAAACAGTGGGAACAGTGTCAGACTTTATTTTTTAGGGCTCCAAAATCACTGCAGATGGTGACTGCAGCCATGAAATCAAAAGATGTTTACTCCTTGGAAGGAAAGTTATGACTAACCTAGATGGCATATTAAAAAGCAGAGACATCACTTTGCCAACAAAGCTCCATCTAGTCAAAGCTATGGTTTTCCAGTAGTCATGTATGGATGTGAGATCTGGACTATAAAGAAAGCTGAGCACTGAAGAATTGATGCTTTTGAACTGTGGTGTTGGAGAGGACTGTTGAGAGTCCCTTGGACTGCAAGGAAATCCAACCAGTCAATCCTAAAGGAGATCAGTCCTGGGTGTTCATTGGAAGGACTGATGCTGAAGCTGAAACTCCAATTCTTTGGCCACGTGATACGAAGAGCTGACTCATTTTAAAAGACCCTGATGCTGGGAAAGATTGAAGGCGGGAAGAGAAGGGGATGACAGAGGATGAGATGGTTGGATGACATCATCAACTCAATGGACATGAGTTAGAGTAAACCCTGGAAGTTAGTGATGGACAGGAAGGCCTGTCGTGCTGTAGACCAAAGAGTCGCAAAGAGTCGGAGCAACTGAACTGAACTGACTTTGTCACATCTGGTAACTCATTTGATTTTCACACTATTCCTGTGTTCTTGTAAGTATGCAAGGCAGAGATCATATACCAATTTCTAGGTGTCAAAATGATGTCCCATAACTTGCCCAGGTTTGCCTAGTAAGTTTCTCCTCCTAGACAAAGCCCCAACGTTTCAGAGTCCAAATCTAATGATCTCTTCACAGACTTTCTCTTTGCAACATTTACCATACCCATGATAGAGGTCACATGTGCACACATGATGTCAGAATCTCAGAATCAGAACAGAACTATCAGATGAAAAGCTGATTAAACACACTAAAGCACACACAAATATGCAAACAGAAAATTTAGACAAGGTCTCTGTTTTCACTTGAATAAACCCATCACTCCTTTTTCTAACCTCTCAGAGTTTATTCGTTGTCTCTCAAGTTGTAAAATATTGCAGGCCTAAAATAACATAAAATATTTCAAAATGTTCTAAGACTGTCTTTCCTACCCTTGCAACCCTCACCATCAGCCACAGTTGACACGCTTGCCCCTCCCTGCCACTTTTTCTAGCAAATGTGTGAACAGATCCTGCCAAAGCATTTCCATCTTAGCTTATGCCTTTCTGGGGTCTTAGAAATGTCAGCCTACAGAGAATGAGATGCCCAGGAAAGATAGTTTAAATAACCTACTTCCATATCTGTTGTCTGCCAGCTTTATTCTCAAAGAATAACAAAAAAAAGAAAGAAAGCAAACATATAATCCATAACCAAGTGCAAATTCCTTTCACAAGGAACGGTTTAGAAAACTATAATTTATGAGGAGACCATATTTTAAAAATGATAACACTTGGAATGATTTGGCATTTACCATCATTGAAATGAATTTCTCCTGGGGTAAGACAAATATGACATATTTGGCAGAACAATCTTAGCATAGCAATTATTAGTAAAACTCATTATCAAATAAAACATATTGAGACGTTTGTTGTTTTTTAGTCACTCAGTTGTGTCCAACTCTTTTGCGACACCATGGATTGTAGCCAGCCAGGTTCCTCTGTCCATGGGATTTCCCAGGCAAGAATACTGGAGTGGCTTGTCATTTCCTTCTCGTTTTTGAAGGGACAGATAACTTTATAGAGGGCATGGGGTTGTGATCATTTTCAATCTAATAGAACGTTAAGGAGTCTTCCCAAATTTAATTGAACAAAGTAGATTATCACAATTGGATTGGACAGAATGATTGAAAGATAATCTTCCTTTTAACCAGGAGAATCATCATCACGTTACATCATTGCATTAAAGGTGAGAAATCTCCATGAGTAATATGAAAGGAAGATTCTCCAATCAAATGGAAAGTTTGGCAAAAGAACCTATCAACTGGCTCCCCTTAAAATGAGCTCATCATGTTTTCTGAAGGAGAATTGATGCAGAAAGTAGACAGGATAAAAGGCCAGACTTTGGACTAACTTGCAAAAAAATCTGCAGGCAGGAAGTAACATCTGGGCCAATAAATTACCCAGACAAAATAAGTGGCTTGGTTGATGTGGAGAGATTTAAATGGAAGTAAACAAACATAAATAAACCAGGAGGGCACTCAAAGAGTTTGGAGTAGGGCAAGGAAATTAAAGTCAAATGGAGTAAGAAAAATATGCAAGAGGCAATGAGTGTTCAGATCTCTCGGAGCATCCCTTCCCTGATAGCTCAGTTGGTAAAGAATCAGCCTGCAATGCAGGAGACCCCAGTTCGATTCGTGGGTCAGGAAGATCCCCTGGAGAAGGGATAGGATACCTACTCCAGTATTCTTGGGCTTCCCTTGTGGCTCAGCTGGTAAAGAATCTGCCCACAATGTGGGGGACCTGGGTTCAATCCCTGGGTTGGGAAGATCCCCTGGAGAAGGAAAAGGCTGCCCACTCAAGTATTCTGTCCTGGAGAATCTCGTGGACTGTATAGTCCATGGGGTTGCAAAGAGTCGGACACGACTGAGCGACTTTCACTTTCACTTTCCCCCAACCTGGCTTACCTGGCAGAGTTCAAGTTGAAATCCCTGACTGGAGAGCTCTCACAAGTCAATCACTACAGATTTTTCCTAGAACCACTGGATTAAAAAAAAAAAAATTTGGTTGTGCATATGGGATCTAAGTTCTCCAACCAGGGATGGAACCTGTACCCTGTGTGTTGTAAACGTGAGTCTCACCCACTGCACAGCCAGGGGCCACTTAGGTGGAGAGGAGGAAGGCGAATTCCCCATAAGGGGCCAAAGATACTTGGATGAAAATAAATACATAAAATAATAATGATGATGATAGTAATGGTAGAATTTGTAACAAGAAAAAAGCTTCTGAACTTACCTAGTCATCCAGTGGTTAAGAATTCACCTGACAATGTAGGGGACACAGGTTAGATCCCTGGTTTGGGAAGATTTTACATGCCACAGGGCAACTAAGCCCATGTCCTTCAACTACTGAAGTCAGTGCACCCTAGAGCCTGTCTCTGCAACGAGACACTGCCACAACCAGAAGCCCATGCACCACAACTCGGCAGTGGCCCCAGGAAACCCACACACAACAGTGAAGACCTAATGCAGCCAAAGATAAATAAATAAGTTTTAAAAATAAATAATAAAACACACTTTCTAGTGACATAACCAAAAACCCTTTAGAAGCCAATACAGACCAGCCAGGTTTCTGTTTAAGCTCATTAATGTAAGCAAAGTAAAGCCACTTGGATTCTCAAAGCTATTTATTCTTATTTTACACACAACTCCAGTGGAACTGGTTATTTGTTAAAAGAATATTAATGGGCTCTCCGTATAACCCAGTTATGCGTCAGTTCCTAGATGAACAAGGGAAAAGAGATCCTTCTTTTTTGGAGCTTATATTACAGAAAATACATTTTTTCAGGCTAAAGTTGTTTACAGGAAGCAAATCTGCATGCGTCAAACTTTCAAGAATGCATTCTAAAAGCAATGAAAAGTGACAGCGTATGTAGTAAGATTTCGGAGTGAAACTATGAAAACCAAAGGGAAGAATTCATAAAGCTTGTTTGTCTGTGACAATGGAGTAGAGGAACAAGGAGTATTAAAGAATTATTTCCAGAGCTTTCCTGGTGGCTCAGTGATAAAGAATCTGCCTGCCAATGCAGGAGACACAGGTTTGATCCCAGATCTTGGAAGATCCCACATATTGTGGAGCAACTAAACTCATGCACCATGATTATTGAGCCTGCACTCTTGGGCCTGTAGCTGCAAGTACTGAGCCCACATGCTGCAACCACTGAAGCCTGTGCACCCGAGAGCCAGTTCTCTGCAACAAGAGAAGCCACCGCAATGAGAAGCCTGTGCACCACGACTCAAGAGTAGCCTCTGTTCCCCACAACTAGAGAAAGGCCCATCCAGCAATGAAGACTCAGCACAGCCAAAAATAAATAAAATTATTTTTTAAACTCAGTGTTTAAAAAAAGAATTAGTTCCAGAGATAATCACGTGTACTCAACCATACCACCAGTGTTTACAGTGATGATTCTTAGTGAGACACACACGTGCCCACGATCACACACACACACGATCACACGTACACACAAACACATGATCCTACAGTCATCATTTTCTGCTTACAGAGCATGAAAGCAAAACACATTTTGGATGGATGCCCATGAAAGTGGTTAAAATAAATTTTGGTTGCTTAAAGATTGTATGAATGGTTGAGGTTTAATGAATCACATGTTTTTAATGATAATGGATGCATGGGTTGTCCGGGTTTAACCTGACATCTGTTTTTCTCTCTTGGCTGATATGGCATTCAACATATGGCATCCTTGTCTGACTCAGGTGTACAAAGATACTGAGCAGGACTCACAAGTTCAGTGTAGGCTAGTAGGTACGTCAGAAATAAGATACAGAGGAGAGTTTGTCAGGAGAGCTCACACATGAAATCAACTTCATTGTTAGGGTGGATTTTTAGGAAATGAAACTGCACTTCTCTGGACAGGATACAGTCCCACCAGCGCCAAGAAACCATAACCCAGCTGTTGTTTCTTTGCCCAAGGTCTGCCTTGATGTTCCCCAGGATCTCCTAGGACCATAGAAATCCATTTGAAAGGATGGCATGAAAGGGCTAATGTCTTCTCAGAACATAGTTTTAGATGTAAAATGAATTCTGGTAACTGATGGACTCATTTACAGAAATAGATTTCCAATGGAGAGTGCATTGGAGATTTTATTAAGAGTCTATGACAGAGAGATGCCATTTGGAATCTGAAGACACTAGTAAGAGTTCCCCTTCCCACAACTGCAAATTACAAAATACAATTTAATTCTCTATATCATTTATTGATGCCCCTGAAATCTAGAAAATGAGCCAAGCTGGCTACTCTTCATGAGCCTCTTAAAAATCCGTATGAAAAGAACACTTCCCTAACCCAGTGTGAGGATAAATGCTCAGATGTTTAATAGCTCAGATGCCTCCTGGTTCTCTCAGGTTCTGAGGATTGCGGTAATTAGCCCTCCTCCTTCAGGCAGATTAGTCTCCTATGTGTGGGATTTCATCAGCTTCTTATGTGTAACTCCTTTTCTATTAGGGATGTATATAGCAACCATTGTAAAATTAAAATAATATTTTGATTTCCCAGTAAATTATAAAAGGCAACTCCTAAAATTAGAGATACAAAGGGAATATTTCATGCAAAGATGGGCTCAATAAAGGACAGAAATGGTATGGATCTAACAGAAGCAGAAGATATTAAGAAGAGGTGGCAAGAATACACAGAAGAACTGTACAAAAAAGATCTTCACAACCAAGATAATCACGATGGTGTGATCATTGACCTAGAGCCAGACATCCTGGAATGTGAAGTCAAGTGGGCCTTAGAAAGCATCACTACGAACAAAGCTAGTGGAGGTGATGGAATTCCAGTTGAGCTATTCCAAATCCTGAAAGATGATGCTGTGAAAGTGTTGCACTCAATATGCCAGCAAATTTGGAATGCTCAGCAGTGGCCACAGGACTGGAAACGGTCAGTTTTCATTCCAATCCCAAAGAAAGGCAATGCCAAAGAATGCTCAAACTACTGCACAATTGCACTCATCTCACATGCTAGTAAAGTAATGCTAAAAATTCTCCAAGCCAGCCTTCAGCAATACATGAACCGTGAACTTCCTGATGTTCAAGCTGGTTTTAGAAAAGGCAGAGGAACCAGAGATCAAATTGCCAACATCCGCTGGATCATGGAAAAAGCAAGAGAGTTCCAGAAAAACATCTATTTCTGCTTTATTGACTATGCCAAAGCCTTTGACTGTGTGGATCACAATAAACTATGGAAAATTCTGAAAGAGATGGGAATACCAGACCACCTGATCTGCCACTTGAGAAATCCGTATGAAGTTCAGGAAGCAACAGTTAGAACTGGACATGGAACAACAGACTGGTTCCAAATAGGAAAAGGAGTATGTCAAGGCTGTATATTATCACCCTGCTTATTTAACTTTTATGCAGAGTACATCATGAGAAACGCTGGACTGGAAGAAACACAAGCTGGAATCAAGATTGCCGGGAGAAATATCTATAACCTCAGATATGCAGATGACACCATCCTTATGGCAGAAAGTGAAGAGGAACTCAAAAGCCTCTTGATGAAAGTGAAAGTGGAGAGTGAAAAAGTTGGCTTAAAGCTCAACATTCAGAAAACGAAGATCATGGCATCCAGTCCCATCACTTCATGGAAAATAGATGGGGAAACAGTGGAAACAGTGTCAGACTTTATTTTCCTGGGCTCCAAAATCACTGCAGATGGTGACTGCAGCCATGAAATTAAAAGACGCTTACTCCTTAGAAAGAAAGTTATGACCAACCTAGATAGCATATTCAAAAGCAGAGACATTACTTTGCCAACAAAGGTCCGTCTAGTCAAGGCTATGGTTTTTCCTGTGGTCATGTATGGATGTGAGAGTTGGACTGTGAAGAAGGCTGAGCACCGAAGAATTGATGCTTTTGAACTATGGTA
Organism: Bos javanicus; assembly: GCF_032452875.1. Classification (NCBI taxonomy): domain Eukaryota; kingdom Metazoa; phylum Chordata; class Mammalia; order Artiodactyla; family Bovidae; genus Bos; species Bos javanicus. The sequence goes on from NC_083884.1 coordinate 50,124,973, forward strand.
TTGGAGAAGACTCTTGAGAGTCCCTTGGACTGCAAGGAGATCCAACCAGTCCATTCTGAAGGAGATCAGCCCTGGGATTTCTTTGGAGGGAATGATGCTGAAGCTGAAACTCCAGTACTTTGGCCACCTCATGCAAAGAGCTGACTCATTGGAAAAGACTCTGATGCTGGGAGGGATTGGGGGCAGGAGGAGGAGAAGGGGACGACAGAGGATGAGATGGCTGGATGGCATCACTGACTCGATGGATGTGAGTCTGAGTGAACTCCGGGAATTTGTGATGGACAGGTAGGCCTGGCGTGCTGCGATTCATGGGGTCGCAAAGAGTCAGACATAACTGAGCGACTGAACTGAACTGAACTGAAGACAGTAAAGAAAAGGAAGGTTTTAAGAAAAGGGTGAAATCAATGGAATTGAAAACAAAGTGTGGCTAAGACTTCCAAACACTGGATACAAAATTAAAATCATGCCTGATTTATGAGACAAAAGAATGAGTTAATGCAAGCTAATTGAATATTTTTACCCTTGGTCATTTTTTCTTCTCTTTGTTTATTAAAACATGTAAAGGTGTCTGTGAAGAAAGAGAGAGAGAGTGGGGGAGGGAGAGAGGTAGGAAATAAGGAAGAAAGGAAGGAAAAGGGGAAGGAAGGAAGGAAAGAAGAAAGAAATGAAGGAATGAATAAGGGAAGAAAGAAAGGACCTTCCCTATGACATTTTGCTCTCATAGGGGATTTTGTCAATAAAAAGCATATAATTCTTTAATCATTTAATATTAATATTGCAAATCTTAATAAAATATCTTTATCCTGTAGAGATTGTATCATTTGCTTTGAAGTTAGTGACAGTTAATAAGATGGAAAGAGTAATAAAGAGAAAAATGTGAAGAGAGTCAAGGTATACAGACATTATTTTAATTTACAAGCTACAATGGTGCTTTCACTCACTGGGTGAGCTGAATATCAAAAGCACTCTCTTATTTCCCTGTTGGGTTGGTGGTATATAGAAAATGAAAACCTCACTTATATTTGCAAACTCATTAATCATGGTATAGTGTTAACATGTTACAATCTAGGGATTAGGCCTAGTTATCACTGTTTGGCATAAAATCAATTCAAGAAATATATCTTTAGAATAAAAAGTGTACATTATGAATACATTATGAATATATTTTGACCTTTTGCCTGTGTTCCATAGGACTTCAGGGAGGAAAGTTATAGAGGTGTCTTGATTAAAATGGATTTTTAGTGAGGTCAGAGCTTTGAAAGGCATGAAGAATTTTACATCAAGCAAGTCTAGGCAGAAAAAATATCTTAATATATTTTTACATTCTTTTCCTCCCTCCTTCTCTATAAAAGCTTGTTTTACAAACTACTAGGAGAAAATATTGATTTTTGTCATCATAAACCTTCAGTGCTGAATTTTTATGCATTTTATTGGCAATTAGAAAGCACTAAAAGCTGAGAATGCACCATAATGGGATAATCAAGGAGTTGACAGTAATCACAGGGGGCAGAAAATAAATTAAAAGCTTGCATTGTGCAACCCGTTATAACATGGTCTGCACAATATTAAATTATTCAGCTAAAAATGTTTAACACTCAGTGAATTAGCTTTCAGTAAAATGTGAAAATTGACAGTTTTTTTTCCTCTACTCCTTCCCAAACACGACTAAAACAAGAGTATTGGTTTTATCTTTAAGGCAAAATCCAGGGGACAAATGGGAAGGGAGAAGATGTAATAAAAAAAACCACAACAATAATGGAAAGTTCGTGATAATAAGAAAACAAAATCCTATCCTAACGAGGAAAGAGAAGGGAGCCACACAGAAATCTGATTTATTTCACAGAGTTCTACCTCCTCCCAAGTCCCATTCTTTTGGGTACTTGGCCCTCGATGATGCTGGAATCTTCTCTGCTGACAGTCAAATAGAGTCTTGGAAACAATGAGCATCCCATAAGGAACACAAGCTTGGGTATCTGCATGCCAAGTGGAGTCATAAAAAAGGCGCACTTAATTCCTCCAGCAATATGTAACATCACTTCTGAAATGCTGTCTACTAGGGAAGCTCATTAGAAAATCATTGCTCAGGTGTTTTTAAGGGGTTGGGGGGAGTTGGTCACATAGGCATCCTCTGCTTGGCACATACCAAAATCCCAGACTCCCAGAAGGAAAGCAAATTGTCAACAAACTGTATTGTATACATAAATAATTTTGACAGTGAACTATTCTTATCAGGGAATGGTGAGAACCCTCCTGAAATCCAAGTTTCAACATACTAGCCCAGGGTCAAGCTTGTAAACTACTGACCTTTCAAAGGTCGGCACTCTCAGGACTATGATGTTAATTTTTTTCTTCATCCAAGATATGTTCAAATTCAGGGAAGAAAAATAATTTTCATTTCCACTAAACATGTGACTTGAGGAATGTGAGTCTGGAACGTTAGGCAGTCAATGTTGCCTTCACTGAAAAGTGTATTTCTTTGGAATTGACACAACAGAAGAAAAAAATTGAGAGATGGCAAAGAGAAACCATATTCTTCTGAGCCCCTAGATACAGCCATACCTTCAGCTTGAAGCTTCTCTGGATATTTATTTTGTGAGCCAATAAATTCCCTTGTTTTGTCTAGATTGAATGAGTTTTTTTCACTGGCAAAAGAGACATAATTTGTTTATCCCATATAGTCAGGACCTACTATTGTTAATCGTGTGTGTGTGTGTCTGTGCTCAGTTGTGTCCAACTCTGTGACCTCATGGACTTTAGCCCACTAGGCTCCTATGTCCATGGAATTTTTCAGACAAGAATACTGGAGTGGGTTGACATTTCCTACTCCAGGAAATCTTCCTGACCCTGGGATCGAATCTGCATCTCCTGCCCTGGCAGGTAGATTCTTTACCACTGTGCCACCTTTTTAATCATGGGATACTGTTTTCTTAGAAAACAGCAGAAGACATTGAAGACAGATTTGAAGGAAAGGAGGCAGGAATAAGATGAGTGGTAGAGATGAGAGTGAGAATAAAGTTTAAGTTTGAGTTGAATAGCCAATCTGACAAACCAGGATGGTTTAAAGGGGAAGCCTAAAATTCTTCATGGAAATCTTACTCTTCTGCACCAAAAGATGCCACCCATTAAATAAAATGCATCATCAAATGCATTGATATATCTGAAACCAAAACAATACCTGTACAGTATCATTAGTATGAAAAAAGTAAATTTTAATTGGATTGTGACTAATACAAAACAGTAGGCTTTGGCAAAGAAGCTTGTTCTAGGGAAATAATTTCTAAAAAAAAAAAAAAAAAAACCAATAAATTAGATTTCCTGCTTCAGGATAACCCTTATTCAAAGTCTCATATTCAGTCTGAGATGGTGGATATTTATAACCCTAATACAAGTAATCTATTCATTAGACATTGGTTCTGAATTTTTTTTTCTGTCTTGCCATGCAAGAGGAAAAAAAGAAAAGTTAGGGGCCTGGTTTTAAACAAAACTTCTTTTAAGGAAAAAAATCAAATGGTTAAGCCATCCCTTGCTTTTGAAAGAAGCTAATGTTCAGAAATGCAGTCTTGGAAAGATTAAGAAAACTACTGTGTCCTAAAGTTGAGAAACATTTAGACTCCTTTTAAAGGGTAGAATAGAATTTTGATATCAGAAGAATAGTTCTCTAATTACAAGTGTAGAAAATCTTGAATTACTAGTTATTCATGGTCAGTCAGTGGCAGTTGTCACAAAGTCAGAAGAGAGAAAATGGAATGGAATTGAGTGAAGGTGACCCTGGGGAAGTGAATGGGAAATGTAGTGTATTACAGGGCACTTTTACTCACCTCCTGTCATTATACCATCCCAACAGTGCCAAACTTTTCACAGAATTCTAGAAATTCACATTTTGTATAAAATCTCTGAATTTAAAAAATTTTGTAACTAATTCAACCCAGTGGCAGCTGAAGAGAACACCTTTGAGGTCCAACCTGCTTCTGCGGGGTTGCAAATTTTCTTTTAGGGCATATTTGGTACTAATGTGACTCCAAATAAAATGCCAGTTTGGACACTGAGGTCACATGGAATTATTCAGTTATTGGGGACTGATGAGTTTCCTTATTTAAATCCATGTGGTTGGGTTTTTCCTTACTCTATAGCTCAGTGTACCAGCTTCCCAGGTGGTGCTAGTGGTAAAGAATGCACCTACCAATGCAGGAAACTCTAAGAGACTCAAGTTTGATCCTGGGTAGAGAAGATCCCCTGGAGGAGGGCATGGCAACCCACTGCAGTATTCTTGCCCAGAGAACCCATGGAAAGAGAAGCCTGGCGGGCTATAGTTCATAGGGTCGCAAAGGGTCGGACACAACTGAAGGGACTTAGCATGCACTCACAGAGAGCTCAGTGTGGAAGGATGGGCATTTCTGCTCCATGCTGTCATTCAGGGATCCAGTTTCCTTCCCTCTTGTGGCTGTCATATCCTGGGCTTCACTTCCTTCATAATCAACTGATGGAAAGAATAAAGGGAAAGGGAGAGCATATGGAATAGACTCTATTATCCCAAAGGTGATATAATTTTGTTATCACACTATTACTTTAATTTCTATTTCATCAATTACTAGTGAGTTTAAAATTAATTTTACTGGTCATGTGCTGTTCATCTTTTGTGAACTGCTTGTACAATTACTTTATAAGCTGTAAGCAGTTTTTCAAATGTTGAATTTCTTTGCCTTTTCAAAAAATAATTCAAGTAAACTAGCTTGATTGCCTTCAAATCCTCACAAACTGCTTTATGGATTAAGCTAGATCATCTGTTTTTACAGATGAAGGAAATGAGGCTCAGAGAGGGGACCTGTCTTATCCAGATCCTGTAGCTGAATGGGGAGGAATGGAGACTGGAGCCAAGGCCCCTAAATCCCAGACCCCCAGAATTTTATGCGTCTTTCTTTTTCCTCCCCACCTGCAATGCTCACCACAGAAGTTAGCCAGAAGGTAGGAGAGGGAGGGAAGAAAGAGTAAAACCCAACAACACTTTTAATGGCCCTGTGGCATGGGAATGAGGAATGTGAATGAAGATAGAAAAATGCTTCCAAAGAATTGAGGAGTGTATGCTTTCAGATCTTGGTCCTATGGCATCATTATAGAAATATCACTTCCCTCGAAAAAAAAAAAAAAAATCTTAGCTCCTGAGGACTTCCCTGATGGTCCAGTGGTTAAGACTTTGCCTTCCAAAGAAGAGGGTGCAGGTTTGATCCCCAGGCAGGGAGCTCAGATCCTACATGCCTTACGGCTGAAAAAACAAAACATTAAACAGAAGCAATGTTGTGACAAATTCAATTAAGACTTTTAAAAACGATCAACATCAAAAAACAAAAACAAAAAAATAAACTTAGCCCTTAAACCAGGGGTTCTTAGTGAGAGGGTGTTTATTTTTTTCTCCCAGGAGAATCTGGTAATATCTGGAGAAATTTGGGTTGTTATAACTGGGTAGAAAGTGTTTCTGGAACATTGAAGTTAGAGGTTAGGGATACTTGTAAGCATCCTTCAATACACAGGAAAGCCCACACAAGAATCCCTCCCAAATGTCAATCTTATCAAGGTTGAAAAACCCTACTTTATACCAGAAATGCATGACCCAGAGCCTGTGCCCTCTAAACATTATTTTTGTGTTAAACACTGTTTACTTAGGCCCAGAAAATGCCCCTTAAAAAATAAAATGAGGCTTATGTCATCAAGAACTTTAATAACCAAATGGTTAAGATCTTTGCATGTGCGCTTAGTTGCATCTGACTCTTTGCGACCCCATGGTCTGTAACCCACCAAGCTCTGCGGTCTGTGCAATTTCCCAGGCAGGAATATGGGAGTGGGTTGCCATTTCCTCCTCCAGAAAATCACCCAGGGATCGAATCTGTGTCTCTTACATTGACAGGTGGATTCTTAACCACCGAACCCCCCTGGGAAGCCCAATTAAGATCTTTGGTACCTTGATAATTCCCAAAGGACAAGAGCAATTCAATCACTATAAAGTCATTTCATGGAGGTCCATACTTTGGTCCACTGAAAATGACCACGAATGAAAGACAAATCTGAATGCTGTTGATTCAGCTTCAGGAAGGATAACAGCTCACTTGATTGTGGGAATGTGCACCTGAGCCTGCAAAACACAGTCTTGCATTTTAAAACTCGGCAATAAATACGAGAAATCCATTCACTGAGATCCATCTTCATTACTGAAATGGAAATAGATTCACTGAGACATTATTGACTATCTCACGAGATAGCACATACATCTGCATCACATTTCCATAACATGACTGTGAGAAAATGCACTAATATTGGGCTTCTTTTACCAACGTTTGATAAATCATAGGCATTAAATACATGTTTGATGAATTAATGAAGTGTCCCATATATCTATTCCCAAATATGCCAGAATTTTGTTTTTGAATGTGAAGTCAGATATCGTGGTTTGGAGATTAAATCTTATAATTTTTAAATGATAGCAGTAATGTATTACGTGGCTTAATAAAAACTCTTCTGATAGTTGAAGATGAAGTGACCCATCAATATCAAGTCACGTGTGTTGCTAAGTTTGTACTTATTTTCCTCAGAGATCTATTACATCCCAGCATCATTAGTTGCAGAGAACAGCCACTGTACTTAATTTAATCAGGAAAGGACTTATTAAGAAATATTAGGAAGATCAAGAATGGTTCCAAGAGAGAGTAAACAAGATGAGGTTCTTGGTGAGGCTTCCAGTGACAACTTTCAGAGATACTCCTTTGAACCAGGATGGCAAAAGAAAGTAAGAAGTGAAGTGAAGTTGCTCAGTCCTGTTTGACTCTTGGCAACCCCAAGGACTGTAACCCACCAGGCTCCTCCATCCATGGGATTTTCCAGGCAAGAATACTGGAGCAGGTTGCCAATTCCTTCTCCAGGAGATCTTCCCTATCCAGGGATTGAAGCCGGGTCTCCCGCACTATAGGCAGACGCTTTACCATCTGAGCCACCAAGAAAGTATGAACACGGACCAAACTGAGATGGGGCAGACCACCGCACGTGTGAAGTCCTGAGACGGACAATGGGTTAGGAGGAGTCATCTTATTGGAGGAGTTGTGAGATGGGCGGGACTATTGGGATGGGAGGAGCCATCTCATTGGAGGGAACTTGGGCTAAGATATCGTATTGGAGGAGTCACAAGATAGGCAGGACCACAGGATGGGAGGAAGCATCTTATTAAAGGAGCCATGAGATGGGTGGGACTATGAGGACAGGAAGAACCTTCAAATAGGAGAGAACTGTTGCAGCTATGATACTTGGAAAGTCACCAGCACCGTTGACCCAAAATCATGCTGCATGTTCACCGTGGTGTGTCCCACCTATCTATTCTAATGTAACTCCTGTGTCAAAATCTCACACAAGAGTGTCTAATCGGCAGTCTGTGTCACGTGCCTACACACTCAGGACAGTAAGGCTAGAAAAACAGAGCTCTTTATAGTTTTCCTATTTTAGGAAGCTGCTGCTGCTAAGTCGCTTCAGTCGTGTCCGACTCTGTGCGACCCCATAGACGGCAGCCTACGAGGCTCCCCCGTCCCTGGGATTCTCCAAGCAAGAACACTGGAGTGGGTTGTCATTTCCTTCTCCAATGCATGAAAGTGAAAAATGAAAGTCAAGTCGCTCAGTCATGTCCGACTCCCAGCGACCCCATGGACCACAGCCTTCCAGGCTCCTCCATCCATGCGATTTTACAGGCAAGAGTACTGGAGTGGGGTGCCATTTAGGAAGCTAGATTCACAATAAAGGAGTCCATCAAAATGTACGATGAATGTGTATCCTATATATATCTATCTACAATATTTGGGGGTTTTTTTTTCTTATTGGATATACAAGTAGACTTTCTCAGCCTCTATTTCAGTAAGTGGAGTATGTGATTTAGTCCTAGTTAGTACAGTGTAAGTAAAATTCCTATATGGAAGAATTCCTAATAGCCTCCCATGGAATCATCCTACCACTCTCTTTCCTCATCCACTAGCCAAAGGCAAGGAAGGCAGCCAATGTCTTTGAGATTCTAGAGGATGGTGTACTTGCAAGGTGGCAGAAGGCTTGATCCCCAGATGACTACATGGAGCAGAGCCCCTCATACCCCAGCAGCTAATTAGAGTCTAAACATACTTCCTTGGGTTGACTATGAATTTATCTGTTACTGCTGCTAGATTGCTTTAATTAATACAGAGTACAATGATTCAATCCAGTAATATACAATAAACCTGTAAAGAATTAGGATAAACCGTGACAGCAATGAAAAGACAATCTCCATCATCTCTCAGGTTTAATCACGAAAGTTTCATGAAGTCTGTGGGGTTCAGTCTTTGCCATAACACCCTGTAATGTTTATGATAGTGTTCATACTGAAGTGGTGAGAATCCTCAGACACGCAGATTACAGACTGTGATACAACAAAACGTTAATCATTCTCAGTAACCAAACCTCTAAAAGCTTCATAAAATTTCCATTAAGAAAATGCTGTAAGCTCCTTTTTTTTTCCATGCTCCACTACATATTATATTGTTTGCATATTTATAACCTTTTTGATTGAAAAATAATATTTTTCTTCATGAGTCATTTATTTTACTGTGTTAAAGTAAGAAATGAAACAAACGTCTAAGATGCCATTCAGCCTAATATGTCACCTGATACAAATATGCATCAAGGGTTTGTCTAGTAAGGGAAGTAGATGTGAATTCCAAAATGTGTCTCTCCTTCGGATTCAGAAAAAGCTGCTTGGGATAGTCTGACTATGGACATTTCCTTGTGATTGACATTTCTAGTTCAACTGTTCTATTGTTCTCCAGACACTAATCACTTACCACCTTTTATTCATTAAAGAAATGTCACAGGAAGTTGCAAAACTGTGAAATGTCACTATTGCAGATGATAATGACCTTTCCTGGAATATAAACCTCTGCCATAAAACCATTAAATCTGAATGTCTCTAAACTTTGACTCCTTGATCCATTTGTATTTGTGGTAAGGTCGATGCATGATGCGTGCATGCATGCTAAGTCACTTCAGTCATGTCCAACTCTGTGCATCCCTCTGGACTGTAGCCTGCCAGGCTCCTCTGTCTGTGGGATTCTCCAGGCAAGAATACTGGAGTGGGTTGCCATGCTCTCTTCCGGGGTATCTTCTCCACCCAGGGAGCGAACCCATGTCTCTTATGTCTCCTGCATTGGCAGGCAGGTTCTTTACCACTAGTGCCACTTGGGAAGCCCTGGCAAGCTGGAATTACAGTCTTTCTTCCTTCCTTCCTTCCTTTCTCTCTCTTTCTTTCTTTCCTCTCTCTCTCTCTCCCTCCCACACTCTTTCCTTCCTTCCTCCCTCTGTTTCTCTTGCTCGCTTTCTTTCTGAAATACATTGATGCTAAGTAGTTTGATATTATTATTTCTAGGGATCTTATTTACCACAGATAAATATTTCATTGAAATGAAGGCTCTTCCTTTATCATAATGCCTCTTCTTTGATCATTGAATAGGGAGCCAAGACTTTCCATTTCCGTCAAAGTCCAAAAGTATTCATATAGAGCTAATGTATGTATAAATAGATAATAGACAGAGAGAGGCTAATAGACATTTCTATTTCCTAGGGTAACTAACAGACTCAGTACACTGAGATAGTAAAGATGACTCATTTCAATTACTGCATGATGTCCCATGTGTGTGGAATCTAAAATAGTCAGACTCATAGAAGGAGAGATTAACATCATGATACCAGGGGCTGGAAGGAAATGAAGTGATATTACTCAAAGGGTATAAAATTTCAGTGATACACATTGAATAAATTACAGAGATCTCATGTACACCATGGTGACTATAGTTACCAATACTATATTGCATATTTGTGTGAAATCAATTATTTCCTGTCATAAGAAAAAAGTAAAAGTAAAAGTGAAGTCGCTCAGTTGCGTCCGACTCTTAGCAACCCCATGGACTGCAGCCTATACCAGGCTCCACCGTCCATGGGATTTTCCAGACAAGAGTACTGGAGTGGGGTGCCATTGCCTTCTCATATTTGTGTGAAATCAATTATTTCCTGCCATATTTGTGGGCAAAAAATGGCACAGTTCTCGGGGATTTCTGGCCTCCTAATGTGAATGAGGGCTCCCCAAAGGGAACACAATTCCTGCAATCCTGCAGATGCTGAAAACCCCCTATGGTGATTGCTGAGGAACTAGGTGAGGGGATGCAAGAAGCAGCCAACAGCCACGCTTCCCACCCCTTACGGTGACAGGAAACAGGATTTGGCCCCGGACAGCTGAGGTGCACATGAAAGGAATGAATTCAGTGAACCCAGAAAGCCCAGAGGCTTGCATCTTCCCATTCATAGAATAACGCTAAGTTCTTTAGCTTGATATCTAGGTTTCCCTGTGGGTGAGCTAAGTCACTTGGTGTCTGACTCTTTGTGACCCTTTGACTGTAGCCTGGCAGGCTCCTCTGTCCATGGGACTCTCCAAGCAAAAATACTGGAGTGGGTTGCTATGACTCCTCCAGGGGATATTCCCAACCCAGGGATAGAACCTGCATCTCCTGAGGCTCCTGCATTGCAAGCAGATTCTTTATGGCTGAGTTCAGACTGCCAGTCCCCTTTGTGGCAAACGTGTATACAGCCTGACTCCCTCTCCTGTCTCCTCGAAGCAGTGTTCTCAGGGCTACTGAGATACTGCCTCCTGGGCTCAAAGTCCTTGACATTACTACCAAATAAGACAGCTGTCTATTTATAGGGCTTCCCTGGTGGCTCAGTGGTAAAGAATCTGCCTGCCAATACAGGAGACACAGGTTCGATCCCTGGGTCAGGAAGATCCTCTGGAGAAGGGAATGGCAACCCACTCCAGTATTCTTGCCTGGAGATTTCCATGGACAGAGGAACCTGGCGGGCTATAATCTATGGGGTCACAAAGAGTCAGACGTGACTGAGTGACTAACACTTTCACCTCCCTATATTAAGAATGATAATTAATGGAATAAAATAGCAAAGAATCAGACATGAATGAGCGTCTAACACACACACTATTTAAAGGCTGTGACTAATATTTTTTTAGTCGACACTTGAAATTTGCTAAGAGTGTAAATCTACAGTGTTCTCACCATGCACACATACACAGACCATGAGAGGTAATGGATATGTTAATCAGCATGATTGGTATGACTATATTGCAATGTATACGTAAATATACTCCAAAACATCAAGCTGTACCTGAAATAGAAACAATTTTTAGTTGTCAATTAAACCCCAGTAAAGCTGGAAAACCATGACAGTTTCCTTCTTCTCCAACAAAAGCATCCCATTTGTGAGAAGAGGATGTTCCCCCCCCCCGCCCCAGGGGAGAATAATTACTATTAGAAATACAAAAACTTATCTAAAAGAATCCCCCACCATCCTTCACATGTCATAGTTATGCTTAACAAGGTGAAATGTATGTTACTTAACTGGATTTGTTAGTGGTGATTTGGCACATTAATTATTGTAAAATTGTATTTGTAGTCCACAGTGACTGAAATTGGATGTCAAGTTTGATAGCAGCTGCAAAATGAAATGCCATATCCTGGGAGGCACCATGTCCTCGAAGAGGTGCCTGAATGTCAGTGTGCCCACGTGGGCTGAGTTTTTCTACAAGTCTGGGGAAGCATGTTGTATGGTTGATGTCATTTACATACAAGCAGTGGGAAATTGGGTGGCACTATTGGTAAAGAATCTGCCTGCCGATCCAGGAGATGCAAGTGATTCGAGTTTAATCCCTGGGTTGGGAAGATTCCCTGGAGAAGGGCATAATGACCCACTCCAGTATTCTTGCCTGGAGAATCCCATGAGCAGAGAAGCCTGTCAGACCACAGTCCATAGGGTTGCAGAGAGTTGGACACAACTGAAGCAACTGAGAATGCATGCAAGCAAAGAAATTGCAGTTTCTCTGAGGAAGGTGCATTGAGGAGGCTGGTCGAGAAAGTAGTTAGTGGGTGATCATAAACAAAAATGTTCTGCTTAATCACAACCACTAAAGAGACCGCAACGACTTTGAAGGTAGAACTGCGTCTTTAAGACTCTAAAAGAAATCGGGCAAATCTTTTTTTTTTTTTTTTAATTTATTTATTTTTGGCTGTGCTGGATCTTTGTTTCTGCACACGTATTTTCTCTAGTTGCAGCCAGCGGGGGGTACTCTTCGCAGTGGTGCATGGGTTTCTTGTTGCTGTGGCTTCTCTTGCTGCCGAGCACAGGCTCTAGGACACAGGGGCTTCAGTAGTTTTGGTGCATGGGCTCAGTGGCCCCACGACATGTGGGATCTCCCCTGATCAGAGATGGAACCCATGTCCCCTGCACTGGTGGATGGACTCTTAATCACTGGACCACCAAGGAAATCCAAGTCAGGCAAACCTTCAGGCTCACTTGTGATGGTTGTCTTGATGAAAATATTGGTTCAAATCTCAACTCTACCACTTACTGGTTATGTGATCATGGGCAACTTAATCATTGCCCTGTGTGAAATAAGAATGAGTCTACTTCAGAGTGTTAACATGAGGATTATATTCATTCATATAGTCTGCGAATATTTATTTGTAAACCACCATGTTCCAAACACTGTTTCAGTAAATCAGACACAGTTGTGAATAAGACAGAACACTTGTTCTTAGCACAAATGAATGACTTACAAGAGTATTTCAGGTGGCAAGAAGATAACTAAGGATTTCTTCAAACTGATGGTGATTTCTCTTGGGAAACTACCTAGAAATTGCTCAGTCTTAGAATATGTGGTATAATAAAAAATATATTTGGTCTTTGGGCCAGGTTCTGGCACAGAGTTTCTGAAGCCCTAGGAATTTGCTGAGTGATAGAATTATTTTTGTTATTCATAAGGAGCCCTTTTGAGCACACCTGAGACTATGCTAATGAGATGGCAGGTGGGACACCTGGTTAACCTCAGATCGGAGGTGATCACCGGAAAGACCAAGTGATTAGAGGGTTAGGGCTTTGGCCTCTAGGAAAGAGCAGGTTAGAGAGCTAAAGGTTTATCTCTATTAAAAACTCTTGAATAATGAGATTTGATAAACTTCCTGGTTGGTGAACGTGTAGTGGTACTGGGCAGGTGGTACACTGAGACAGGGCATAGAAGTATACTAGGAAGGGGGACCCCTTCCAGGGCCCAAGAGTGGGCTCTTGTCTAACATTCAGAAATGAATTGTCTGAGGAGACACGTGTGCTGACAAAGCAAGAAACTTTACTGGGAAGAGGTGCCCAGGAGAAGAGCAGCAGGGTAAGGGAACCCAGGAGGACCGCTCTGCCATGTGGCTCACAGTCTCGGGGCTCTATGAGAATTGGGATTAATTTCCAGGTCGTCTCTGACCAATCATTCTGACTCAGGGTCTTCGCTGGTGGTGTGTACATTGCTCAACCAAGATGGATTCCAGCAAGGAGGATTCTGGGAGATTGGTAGGACCTATGGACTGGCATCTTCTCTCTCCTTTTGACCTTTCCCAAATTATTCCAGTGGAGGTAGCTTGTTAGTTCCGTGTTCTTACCAGGACCTCCTGTTGTAAGATAACTCATGCAAGTGGCTACTATGGTACCTGGCCAGGTTAGGTGGCTTTTGTCAGTGGTTCCCCTAACAGAAGTTCCATGTTCATTCCCCTAAATCTTACCCTCTACATCTCTTCCATATGAATATTCTTGAGTGGTAGTCTTCTATAATAAATCAGTAAACATAAGGAAATATTCCCTGAGTTTTATTACCCATTGTAGAAATTCTCAAACCTGAGAAGGGCGTCCTAAGATTTACATCGGTGGATCAGAAGTACAGATGACAACTTGGATTTGCAATGGAATCTGAAAGGCAGGGGACAGAGCAATCTTGTGAGACAGCCCTTGACCCTTGGAGTCTGATGCTGTCTCCAGGTAGGTAGGATCATAATTGAGTTAAACTGAAAGGCATCCAGTTGGTGTCTGGAACATCAGATATTAATTGGTGGTATTGGAAACACTCCAGAGTATATGATTAACTTAAAAAGAAACTGCCAACTAATTTTTACCAGCGATGAAAAAGTTTCACTTGATCCATGTTTTCATTAACATTGGGCTTCCTTGCTGGATTTGTTGTCACACTTTTCAATTTCAGTTATTCTAGAAGATATGTCAGGATATCTTATTGTAGTTTTAATATAAATTCTCTTGATGATTAATGATGTTAAACACATCTTTCTGGTTCTTTGTGGCCACTTGCATAACTTTCTTTATGAAAAATCTGTTCAAGTCTTTTGCTTATGTTTATATTAGCTCATCTTTTATTTTTGAATTGTGGGAGTATTTAAAAGAATCTGTACAAAATTTGTCAGAGAGATGTATTGCAAATATTTTCTCCCTGAGATTTACTTGTTGTTGTTCAGTCGCTCATTCATGTCTGACTCTTTGCAAGCCCATGGACTGTAGCACACTAAGCTTTCCTGTCCATCACCATCTAACTAATTGGTATAGTTACACCTTTAATCAGCAGAGTTTCCAAAAATTTAAGGTCAATTATTTTATTATTTTATTGTTAGCAATTTTCAGTCCTGATTTAGAAACCTTTGTTAAACCAAAAGTAACAAAGATTTTCTCTTCTGTTTTCTCTTAGAAACTATTCTTTAAACACTTGAGTTTATGATCTACCTCAGATGAAGTATTGGGTCATTTCAGTTCCAACTTTCACAGTAAAAAGTAGAAAGGTGAAGATTACCTCTCTCCCTATATTTTCACATTATCTTTTGCAAAGAAAGCAAAGGGAAATGTATGGTGTAAAAAGTGACTTACACCATCTAATGAAACAAAAAGTCATAATCACATGGACAGCAAATTAAAAAGCATTGTTCACTTCACTTGTTTGCAAAGTGCTTTAATCCTATGGGTAATGCAAATATACAGAAAGGGTTTTATTTTATTTCAGCTTTTGCAGAACTTAAAGAGATAGCCTCACATTTTGAAAAAAATTAAATATGTATGCACATATATAACTATATACATTATCTAAAAACTTGACCTAATATAGCAATGACATTTTGAAAGTAACTCTTAGAACATGAAGATGGTCCAGTATTGTGAATTGTTTTATTATTGCAGTATTGAATGTGAATATGAACATATGAAAGGCAGTATTATTACTGATTTCTTGGACCAGCAGGATAATTTCCCTAATGGACTATAAAGCCCTTGGATCTTTATTTTCCATCTGGAAAATAACAGTGACCTGACCATCTTGAGTCAGAGGACCCTATAAGAATGCAGAAACCCAAGACATATTCTTTTGTGAACTTTCTCTTCTATTAAAAAATTCTAAACAGTAAATATATCAGCATAACTTAAATATACTTTATAAATTCATAGAGATCATTGGTGGGAACTCACAATTTAAACACAAGAAATCTGAAATGCAGTGTTTGCATTTGGCAAATAAACCAACAAAAAACCTTCCAAATAAAAGGTCTTCATTTTTTCCTGAATGACATTTTCAAAATTCCCCTTTTCCTGCTCTTTTGGAATCCACATTTATTTGTAAGCCTAGTGAGACCTGGAGAGAACCCACCAGCATCTGTGACTCAGTTTTCCTACAACCCAGGAGCAAAGGGACAGGATAAAGCTGTTAGTCAGTCAGTTCACTTCAGTCACACAATCGTATCAGACTCTTTGCAACCCCATGGACAGCAGCATGCCAGGCCTCCCTATCCATCACCAACTTCTGGATCTTGCTCAGATTCATGTCCATCAGGTCGGTGATGCCATCCAACCATCTCATCCTATGTCATCCCCTTCTCCTCCTGCCTTCAATTTTTCTCAGCGTCAGGGTCTTTTCTAATGAGCCAGTTCTTTGAACAAGGTGGCCAAAGTACTGGAACTTCAGCTTCATTATCAATCCTTCCAATGAATATTCAGGACTGATTCCTTAAGGGTTGACTGGTTTGATCTCCTTGCAGTCCAAGGGACTCTCAAGAGTCTTCTCCAACACCACGGTTCAAAAGCATCAATTCTTCGGTGCTCAGCTTTCTTTATGGTACAACTCTTACAACCATACATGACTACTGGAAAAACCATAGCTTTGATTAGATGGAACTTTATCAGCAAAATAATATCTCTGCTTTTTAATATGCTGACTAGGTTTGTCATAGCTTTTTCTTCCAAGGAGCAAGCGTCTTTTAATTTCATGGCTGCAGTCACCATCTGCAGTGATTTTGGAGCCCAACAAAATAAAGTCTCTCACTGTTTCCATTGTTTCTTTATCTATTCGCCATGAAGTGATGAGACCGGATTACTGTGATATTGAATGGTTTACCTTGGAAACGAACAGAGATCATTCTGTCGTTTTTGAGATTGCATCCAAGTACTGCATTACGGACTCTTTTGTTGACCATGATGGCCACTCCATTTCTTCTGAGGGATTCCTGCCCACAGTAGTAGATATAATGGTCATCTGAGTTAAATTCACCCATTCCAGTCCATTTTAGTTCGCTGATTCCTAGAATATCGACATTCACTTTTGCCATCTCTTGTTTGACCACTTCCAATTCGCCTTGATTCATGGACCTGACATTCCAGGTTCCTATGCAATATTGCTCTTTACAGCATCGGACCTTGCTTCTATCACCAGTCACATCCACAGCTGGGTATTCTTTTTGCTTTGGTTCCATCCCTTCATTCTTTTTGGAGTTATTTCTCCACTGATCTCCAGTAGCATATTGGGCACCTACTGACCTGGGGAGTTTCTCTTTCAGTATCCTATCATTTTGCCTTTTCATACTGTTCATGGGGTTCTCAAGGCAAGAATACTGAAGTGGTTTGCCATTCCCTTCTCCAGTGGACCACATTCTGTCAGATCTCTCCACCATGACCCACCCATCTTGGATTGCCCCACAGGCATGGCTTAGTTTCATTGAGCTAGACAAGGCTGTGGTCCTAGTGTAATTAGATTGACTAGTTTCCTGTGAGAATGGTTTCAGTGTATCTGCCCTCTGATGCCCTCTTGCAACACCTACTGTCTTACTTGGGTTTCTCTTACCTTGGACATGGGGTATCTCTTCACGGCTGCTCCAGCAAAGTGCAGCTGCTGCTCCTTACCTTGGTCGAGGGGTATCTCCTCACCACCGCCCTTCCTGACCTTCAATGTGGGATAGCTCCTCTAGGCCCTCCTGTGCCCATGCAGCCACCGCTCCTTGGACGTGGGGTTGGTCCTCCCGGCTGGTCCTCTCTCAAAAACGACATAATGATCTCTGTTCATTTCCAAGGCAAACCATTCAATATCACAATAATCCAAGTCTATGCCCCAACCAGTAACACTGAAGAAGCTGAAGTTGAACAGTTCTATGAAGACCTACAAGACCTTTTAGAACTAACACCCAAAAAAGATGTCCTTTTCATTATAGGGGATTGGAATGCAAAAGTAGGAAGTCAAGAAACACCTGGAGTAACAGGCAAATTTGGCCTTGGAATACGGAATGAAGCAGGGCAAAGACTAATAGAGTTTTGCCAAGAAAATGCACTGGTCATAGCAAACACCCTCTTCCAACCACACAAGAGAAGACTCTACACATGGACATCACCAGATGGTCAACACTGAAATCAGATTGATTATGTTCTTTGCAGCCAAAGATGAAGAAGCTCTATACAGTCAATAAAAACAAGACCAGGAACTGACTGTGGCTCAGACCATGAACTCCTTATTACCAAATTCAGACTTAAATTGAAGAAAGTAGGGAAAACCACTAGACCATTCAGGTATGACCTAAATCAAATCCCTTATGATTATACAGTGGAAGTGAGAAATAGATTTAAGGGCCTATATCTGATAAATAGAGTGCCTGATGAACTATGGAATGAGGTTCATGACATTGTACAGGAGACAGGGATCAAGACCATCCCCATGGAAAAGAAATGCAAAAAAGTAAAATGGCTGCCTGCGGAGGGCTTACAAATTGCTGTGAAAAGAAGAGAAGTGAAAAGCGAAGGAGAAAAGGAAAGATATAAGCGTCTGAATGCAGAGTTCCAAAAAAATAGCAAGAAGAGATAAGAAAGCCTTCCTCAGCAATCAATGCAAAGAAATAAAGGAAAACAACAAAATGGGAAAGACTAGAGATCTCTTCAAGAAAATTAGAGATACCAAGGGAACATTTCATGCAAAGATGGGCTCGATAAAGGACAGAAATGGTATGGACCTAACAAGCAGAAGATACTAAGAAGAGATGGCAAGAATACACAGAAGAACTGTACAAAAAGATCTTCACGACTCAGATAATCACAATGATGTGATCCCTGACCTAGAGCCAGACATCCTGGAATGTGAAGTCAAGTGGGCCTTAGAAAGCATCACTACAAACAAAGCTAGTGGAGGTGATGGAATTCCAGTTGAGCTATTCCAAATCCTGAAAGATGATGCTGTGAAAGTGCTACACTCAATATGCCAGCAAATTTGGAATGCTCAGCAGTGGTCACAGGACTGAAAACGGTCAGTTTTCATTCCAATCCCAAAGAAAGGCAATGCCAAAGAATGCTCAAACTACCACACAATTGCACTCATCTCACATGCTAGCAAAGTAATGCTCAAAATTCTCCAAGCCAGCCTGCAGCAATACGTGAACCATGAACTTCCTGATGTTCAAGCTGGTTTTGGAAAAGGCAGAGGAACCAGAGATCCAATTGTCAACATCTGCTGGATCATGGAAAAAGCAAGAGAGTTCCAGAAAAGCATCTATTTCTGCTTTATTGACTATGCCAAAGCCTTTGACTGTGTGGATCACAATAAACTGGAAAATTCTGAAAGAGATGGTAATACCAGACCACCTGACCTGCCTTTTGAGAAATCTGTAGGCAGGTCAGGAAGCAACAGTTAGAACTGGACGTGGAACAACAGACCAGTTCCAAATAGGAAAAGGAGTTCGTCAAGGCTATATATTTTCACCCTGCTTATTTAACTTATATGCAGAGTACATCATGAGAAACACTGGACTGGAAGAAACACAAGCTGGAATCAAGATTGCCGGGAGAAATATCAATCACCTCAGACATGCAGATGACACCACCCTTATGGCAGAAAGTGAAGAGGAACTCAAAAGCCTCTTGATGAAAGTGAAAGTGGAGAGTGAAAAAGTTGGCTTAAAGCTCAACATTCAGAAAATGAAGATCATGGCATCTGGTCCCATCACTTCATGGGAAATAGATGGGGAAACAGTGTAAACAGTGTCAGACTTTATTTTTCTGGGCTCCAAAATCACTGCAAATGGTGACTGCAGCCATGAAATTAAAAGACGCTTACTCCTTGGAAGCAAAGTTATGACCAACCTAGACAGCATATTCAAAAGCAGAGACATTACTTTGCCAACAAAGGTTCATCTAGTCAAGGTTATGGTTTTTCCTGTGGTCATGTATGGATGTGAGAGTTGGACTGTGAAGAAGTCTGAGCGCCAAAGAATTGATGCTTTTGAACTATGGTGTTGGAGAAGACTCTTGAGAGTCCCTTGGACTGCAAGGAGATCCAACCAGTCCATTCTGAAGGAGATGAGCCCTGGGATTTCTTTGGAAGGAATGATGCTAAAGCTGAAACTCCAGTACTTTGGCCACCTCATCCGAAGAGTTGACTCATTGGAAAAGACTCTGAGGCTGGGAGGGATTGGTGCAGGAGGAGAAGGGGACGACGGAGAATGAGATGGCTGGATGGCGTCACTGACTCGATGGACGTGAGTCTGGGTGAACTCCGGGAGTTGGTGATGGACAGGGAGGACAGGCGTGCTGCGATTCATGGGGTTGCAAAGAGTCGGACACGACTGAGTGACTGAACTGAACTGATGAGACCGGATGCCAGGATCTTAGATTTTTGAATGCTGAGTTGTAGAACCCCTTGAACAGTATGAAAAGGCAAAAAAATATTCTTAAGAAACAATAATGTAAAGTGCTCAGGGTTTCCCTGGTGGCTCAGTGGTAAACAGTGTGCCTGCCAGTGCAGGAGACATGGGTTCAACCCCTGATCTGGGAAGACCCTACATGCTGTGACGCACCTAAGCCCAGGTGCCACAACTATTGAGCCTGGGAGCCACAACAAGAGAAGCGACTGAAACGAGAAGCCTATGCAAACCACAACTAAAGAGTAGCTTCCACTCACTGCAACTGGAGAAAAGCACAGCAACAAAGACCCAACACAACCAAAAATAAATAAATAAAGTTTTTTAAATATAATTAAAGTGTTGAGAAAAAACTGAGGATGGAAGAGAGAATGGATTTGTAAATTTGGGAGAGCCATTTGGCTCCTTTCCTACCAGCTTTTTTATTTATTTTTATTTTTTAATATTTTATTAATTTATTTGGCTGTGCACTTTAGTTGAGAAATATGGGAACCTTTTCTTGTGGCATATGGACTCCTAGTTGCAGCATGTGGAATCTAGTTCCATGAGGAGGGATTGAACCCGGGCTCCCTGCATTGGGAGTGTGGAGTCTTAGCCACTGCACCACCCGGGGAGTCCTTCTGCCAGCTTTTTAGAAGCATGAAAGCATGCAGCTTCACAGATTAGTGTCAGAGGCCACTTTTTTGTTGTCTGTCCATTATGATAGGATGTCTGTGAGGCTGGGGAAAGAGCAGAGCTTGGTAAACAGCGATAATGAAGACCTAGGAAGCTCTGCACGTTCTGGGTTGCCAGAGAATTCCTTTTCCATAACAACGACAAAAGAATGGCACTGGCCACACGGAAAAGATGATGCTGTGATGCTGACGGCCAGTGAAGCACGCGTGTGGATAGAAGGTAGTCCAAGAAAAATTTGCTAAATAACATACCACTGTGGTTCAGCTGAAATGTCTGGAGAAATCTTTAGGGATCCGAGCAGAATCCCCAGCTGTCCTGAGTTTTTCTTCTATCTCCAGAGCTCTATGGGTCTGAACCATCAGCACCTATTCACTCTTGGCCCCATACAGACTACTCCTCCTACAAATAGACCAAATCAAACCATTAACTCAAAACAAAGAAGGAAAAGGGAGACACAGCCACATCTACCACCGCACCCAAGTCGTAATGTAGTTTGGTCCCTGGGTTGGAAATTGAGGAACACTTGGCCTCTCTCTCCTATCACCCAACATGTTGGGACACCTGGAAACATTTTTACCCAGACTGCTAGGAAAAATATGAAAGATCTTTTTTTTTAAAGGTGATTTTTTGTGTGTGTGCCTTCTTTTTATTTATTTCTGGCTGCACTGGGTCTTCGTTGCTGTCCAAGGGCTCTAGTTGTGGGAAGCAGAGGCTACGCTCTGGCTGTGGTGCCCAGGCTTCTCACTGCAGTGGCTTCTCTTGTGGCTCGTGGGCTCAGTAGTTGCGGTGCACAGGCTTAGTTGCTCCAAGGCATGTGGTATCTTCCCCGACCAGAGATCGAACCTGAGTCCCCTGCATTGACAGGTGGATTCTTAACCACTGGACCACCAGGGAAGCCCTGTGCCTTCTTTTAAAATTTTGCATCTGCTATCTCAAGTCCTGAAACACAGGCGTTGAAGTCCCTGGAAGGAAAGAAATACATGCCTAGAAAAGTAATTGTGCAATCATACAGAGATATGCTTTTCCTCATTTCAGGCAGCTGGAAAACTAGCAGCAAAAGCCCAGATTCATAATTTCTGTAAGTCTGGCTGAATAGGAGTCCCCTCCTGTGTCGCAAACCTAGAAAGGAGTTGTGAAGGTGAACCCCTTTCTGTTGCACCGACATCTGGAGGGGTGTTTAGTATTGGATGTGGACACCAGGGGGGCTTCCACAGTCCCTCAGCTGTAAAGAATCCACTTGTAATGCAGGGGACGCAGAGATGCGGGTTCGGTCCTTGGGTTGGCCAGATCCCCTGGAGGAGGGTATGGCAACCCACTCCAGTATTCTTGACTGGGAAATCCCGTGGACAGCGGAGCCTGGAGGACTACAGTCCATGGGGTCGCAAAGAATCCCACACAACTGAGCTACTGAGCAGGCACGCACGTGGACCCCAACCCCCATGACAGCCAGGATGGTTCCTTTTTGTCTGAACTTCCAAGCCCCTCCACTGGGCCCCAAGCGTGTATGCACATGAGGCACTGGGCATGAGAGGAGTTTGTAATATACTTTTGAATAGCTGCATGTGAAAAGCTGAAATATATGTGAGTGCAAGTCAATAGAATGTTGAAATGTTTATTTTCTTGTTAAAAAAAATGATGATTTACCCTGTGGTGAGAAGAAAAGTTTATCCTGGAAAATGAATTTAAAATAAAAATTATTTTAATTATATTTCTATTTTTGGCTGTGCTGGGTCTTAATTGCTGCACAGGCTTTTCTCTAGTTGTGGTGCATGGGCTTCTCATTGCAGAGGCTTCTCTTGTTGCAGAACACAGGCTTCAGTGCCCTTGGGCTTCGGTGGTTGCAGCTCACAGGCTTAGTTGCCCCGTGGCTTGTGGAATCTTTCTGAAACAGGGACCAAATGCATGTCCCCTGCACTGGCAGGTGGATTCTTAACCACTGGACCACCAGGGAACCCCATAAAGTCACTTTCTAATTCCGTCTACCATTCTGACACAAGCCACATTCTTTCCAGATGAGAATCTCTGGTGTGGTGCAGTTTGTGGTGCTCTCTGTCAGTGAATGTCTTCCTTCCATCAGCTGAAATATGGCAGAGTGGGATGTCGAAAGTTTAAAACATGTAGTTTGGATAATATACAAATGTAACTATGCCAGGACATACACCTTTCAATGTTTCAATATGCTGCACACATGAAATTCCATATTTTGCTTTAACTTTTCCACCATTCATTTAACATAATGCTCTTCGGTACAGTGAATGACATGTGTTTCATTCTACAAGCTAATGTTCCCAAAGGAAAGGTCACTTAGTTTGAAAAACCTTTCGCCCTGTGTCAACACAGAGACTGAAAGGGGGATGTGGTGAAATTATTGAAGTGGCTGAAATGAAATTTAAAAAAATAAACTTACTGGTTCATAGTGGTTTGAGGGGGGTGTGTGTGTGTGTGTGTATGTACCTGCATGCACATGTGTGCTACAACTTACCCTGGAATCCCCAAATTCTGCACATAAAGTGGAGCGATATTTTTATAAAAGGTTTAAGTAAGAATTATGGTAAGAATCTACAAAGATTGGTTTTCAAATAAAGATTAAATTAAAAAATATATATATATGTACTTAGTCTTATGATATGGTAGCTAGACAAAAAATACATCTTTCTGCCTGCATTGATGCTCCAAGTTTCTCACTCTGCCTGAATGTTAAAGAATTTATAACATAATATAAATACTCCAATAGAAAATAAAAATTAAAAAAATAAATGTTTAATGTAAAAAACATTTTAAGAATATATATATAATTTATATGTACTTAGATGTATAATTTATATAGTCTGTATTATCTGCCTTGTATACAATTTAAAATTGCTAAAGAAGAAATTTGAGTTGACCAATACACACCACTCACTTTTTCTGGCTTCTAATGCCATTTGTGTGTCTGTGATAATATAGAAAGGTCTCTATCTTCTACTAGTGACCCCCTGGTATCCTCTTAAGAGGAATTCTAGTGTCTACCTCAAGAGGCACTTAAGCGAGCAGTCAGCCACCGCCGGTGCCAGGGCCGGGGCTGCAACTGGAAGTGGAGCTGGATGCGGAGAAACTGAAGCTGGGCCGGGGCGCAGCGCAGCACCGCGCCGGGGCCACAAGGAGATTTTATTTAAAAAAAAAAAAAAAAAGAGGCACTTAAGCCATTACATCCCTTGGAAAATTAAATACAAGAGATAAAGCAGTAAGTGAGAAATTAGACCATAAATGTCTAAATGTGACACTGAATCATCAATGAATAAAATCCATAAATAATGAACATAACCAAAGCATTTGTTTTGATCAAATGTCCAAATTCATAAAGTTATAAGTGCATAAATGTTAATTCCTAAAATAGTCTTTAGATGTATATATAGAAATATAAAAATAAACTCCAGGACTTTCCAAACTTAAATAGTTGTGGACGTGTACTGGGCTGTCATTAATAATGATCTGTATCTCACCAATGTGAAGAACAAATACTACATTTTAATTAGCACATTAAAGGATTTATTATTTTATTTCATGTCATGCTACTGAATTTTCCTTTGACTTTTCTTAAACACAATTTTGAAAGGTTAGGCAGTGCATCCTAACTATTTTTAAGCACCACTAATTAGACCATTAATCAAGATAATATCACTTAAACCAACACATATTTTGAAAGCCAACACAGAGCTGGCTTGAGGTATTTGGAAAAAAGATACATTGTTATTTTGTCAGTGTCCCTGGTATTTTTTGAAAATGATTTGCTAAAAGTGTAAAGATGTGGGAGAGTTGTAGAATTGGCAATAATTATAGTAAGTAGACAGCCATTTGGTACCTACTTAAAGTAGCTGAAATGGAATTTCTAAGTGTGAAAAACTGTCTGCTTTGGCAAAAGTGGAGACATAGAATAATTCTGTCATGGTCTAACTGTGAGACTGTCAATTGAACAGACAAACCTTCTGCAAAGTAAATTGCATATTGACCTGTGATGAGCATATAAAAAGCATAGAAGAGGAAACATAACCATGTCACCAAAAGCTGCTCTCATATGCAGGAAAACTGGATTAGAAGTGGGAGAGCCTCAAGAATGGCCAACTTCAGTTGCAAGTGATATGTGCTGACTTGCCTATGAGACATTAGAGCTGAAGGATTAGCTATCCATTATCCAAGGTCTTGGGGTGTCTGGGAATTACACCTCTTTAGAAACTTGAAGATGATCCCAGGAAACCACTGTCATCTTTTAGCTGAGATTTGGTCTCTAAACCCTGATACTTAATTGAATCTCAGAGTCAAAGCTATGGTTTTTCCAGTAGCCAGGTATGGATGTGAAAGTTGGACTGTAAAGAAAGCTGAGCACTGAAAAACTGATGCTTTTGAACTGTTGTGTTGGAGAAGACTCATGAGAGTCCCTTGAACTGCAAGGAGACCCAACCAGTCCATCCTAAAGGAAATTAGAAGCTGAAACTCCAATACTTTGGCCACCTCATGCAAAGAACTGAAAGGTTGTTGTTGAATCACACGAAGACACCAAGACACCGGGATTCTTGGCCCCCAGAGGAGAAGAATTCAATCCGGGGCCAGAGACCAGGCTTGATTGCTCAGAGCTTTTGTGTAATAAAGTTTTATTAAAGTATAAAGGAGATAGAGAAAGCTTCTGACATAGGCATCAGAAGGGGGCAGAAAGAGTACCCCCTTGCTAGTGTTAGCAATGAAGTTATATACTCTTCAATGAATCCAAAGACTGTCGAGGTTGTAAAGACCTCACCAGACCTACTCCCATAATTTACATTTTAAAATAACAGAATTAGCCAGAAGGTTTAATCCAGAGACTGTCCTCAGGCAGGACACATTATTGTTATATAATTCTAAGGAATGTAGAGAAGGAAAAAAGTTTGTCCTTTCTTCCTCCTTGAGAATTCCAGACCCCTCTCTCCTTGGGGACCCCTAGACTTCTTATCAACCTGCCTAGGAAATGACTGTCTCAGAACTGACTCATTTGAAAAGACCCTGATGCTGGGAAAGATTTAAGGCAGGAGGAGAAGGGGATGACAGAGAATGAGATGGTTGGATGGCATCACCAACTCCATGGACATGCATTTGTGTAAACTACAGGAGTTGATGATGCACAGGGAGGCCTGGTGTGCTGTAGTCTATGGGGTCGCAAAGAGTCGGATATGACTGAGCAACTGAACTGAACTGAACTGACAGAGTTTTGGATACAGCAGAAAAGAATTGCTTTGCCAGGCAAAGGGGGCCACAGTGGACTAATGCCCTCAAAACTGTGAATCCTGACCAGCAGAGGGTAGTAAGGCATCTTAAAGTGTTCAAGGAGCAGGGCATGGTCAGCTCATGGACATTCTTCTGATTGGTTGGTGGTGAGGTAATCAGGAGTCAGCATCATCAGCCTTCTGGTTCCAACTGGTCTGGGGTCTATGGGCTTGCAGGCAGCAGACAGTTAACTTCTTCCACCTGGTGGAGGTTTGAATATCTGCAAAACAGCTCAAAGATATTGTTCTGTGTATCCCCTGAGGGGGAACAAGGACCCTGCCCCGAGACTGCATTATTGTTTCTTGACTGCTCCTCCCTTATCTCTGCATCCTCTCCCTTCTCTGATTAGCATCTATTTGAATTTGGAACTCAGGGGAGGTCTTAGAGGCTGAATAAAACCTATTTCCTGCAAACAAAAGACAGGGAACACAGAAAGGCTTTTATGTCCAGGAGCCCCACAGAATCCTGTGCCTCTCTTCTGTAGAGATTCAAGGATAGAGGTAAGTCAGCTTCCAGCCCTGCACCCAGGTCTGTGATAGGTACAGGTTTGCCCAGGAAAATCACTGCATCTCAGCCAGGGTGGAGCTGGAGATGGAGGGAGAACATCCAGAGTGAAGAAGGGAATCTCAAGTGTCTGAGCTGCTTTACAGCATCTTACAAACAAAAACTCCCAAAGCTGAAATTTAAGCATTTAAGAAAATCAACCATTATAATCCCATGGATGTTTTATTTTTAATCACAGCTTTATTATATCCACTTCCAACTTTGTAATTGATGTTTATACCAAAACATTTTCCTAATTGACTGCCAAAAGAACACATTTGCTGAACCAGTTTATTAAAGCATTTCATAATTGTTTGATTTCACCTGCCAATTAAAGGATTTCTAAAAAGAACAGCGTACTTCATTTTTGGTCTTTGATTCAAACTATAATAACTGTGTCTTCTTTACAAAAGACTTTGGATTGTTTTACCAACAGTAATTTAAAAACTCAAAAATAATGCACATCTTGGCACAGGGTATTCAAAGTACACGAATCATTACATTAAAAAATGAATATGTATGCTCACAAAATGATACAAGTATAATAAATCCATTTAAGGATGGTGTTTAGACATTGCCTTCTGCTTCTGTTTGACTTAGCTATTTATAAAACAATAATGGGCAAGCCCTAATGACTTTAAAAAAATTTTTTATTGGAGTATAGTTGCTTTCCAATGTTGTGTTCGTTTCTACTGTAGAGCAAAGTGAATCACTTATAAACATACATCCACTCTTTTTAAGATTCTATTCTCATATAGATCACTGCTGCTGCTGTTGCTGCTAAATCGCTTCAGTCATGTCCGACTCTGCGACCCCATAGACGGCAGCCCACCAGGCTCCCCTGTCCCTGGGATTCTCAAGGCAAGAACACTGGAGTGGGTTGCCATTTCCTTCTCCAATGGATGAAAGTGAAAAGTGA
This sequence comes from Bos javanicus, assembly GCF_032452875.1. Lineage (NCBI taxonomy): Eukaryota > Metazoa > Chordata > Mammalia > Artiodactyla > Bovidae > Bos > Bos javanicus. The sequence continues at coordinate 50,152,252 of NC_083884.1, forward strand.
AAGTGAAGTCACTCAGTCGTGTCCGACCAGTCGCTCAGTCTGGTCCGACTCTTAGCGACCCCACGGACTGCAGCCTACCAGGCTCCTCCGTCCATGGGATTTTCCAGGCAAGAGCACTGGAGTGGGGTGCCATTGCCTTCTCCAGTATAGATCACTACAGAGTATTACAGAGTATTAAATAGAATTCCCTGTGCTACACAGTAGGGTCTCATTAGTTACCTGTTTTATACATAGTAGTGTATATATGTCAATCCCCTGATGACATGCTTGAGTACCCCAGGAAAATCACAGTGGAGAAGGGAATCTTAATCACATAAAGACTCCAGTCCTTTCAATTAAGCATCTATTCAAAAATTAATTTTGGAGACAAAATATATCACCACTAAACTAGCTTTGGGTAAAACAGATGTTACGTGTCTGTCTGTGTGCTCAGTCACTCAATTGTGCTGACTCTTTGTGACCCCATGGGCTGTAGCCCACTAGGCTCTTTCGTCCATGGAATTCTCCAGGCAAGAATACTAGAGTGGGTAGCCATTCCCTTCTTCAGGGGATCTTCCTGACCCAGGGATGGAACTGGCATCTGCTGCATTGCAGGAGGATTCTTTACAGTCTCAGCCATCAGGGAAGCCCATGAGACACACACTTAAGCTTCTTCACACCAAATTGGTCCTTTCTTTAAAAAAAAATTTATTTATTTATCTGGCTGTGCCATTAGTTGCAGCATGTGGGATCTAGTTCCTTAATTGAACCTGGGCATCCTGCATTGGGAGCATGGAGTCTTAGCCACTGGACCACCAGGGAAGTCCCAGATTTGATCCTTTCAATACTTGCTTTTAAGTTGTTAGTCAGGACCCAATTATCCTTTAGTCTGCTCTTTTTCTGCATTTTCCCATAATTTGAGGTTGTTTCCTCCACTTACGCACTGATAAAAAGTTTGAAGAGGACCCTCTGTGGATTCCTAGGGGTGTCTCTTCTCCTGTACTTCTCTTCCCCTGTGAACTCCAGCTGTTTCAGCCTCCTAAAACCTCTATCTCTATCTCTTCAGCTCTGGAAAGTACCAGGATCTGCTTGGGTTCCTCTCTCTGTGTTGACACAGTGAGATGGCAGGGCCATTACAGGACTTAATTAGTTTGCTTCTGTCGGGGGAGTTTGTAATTTCCTCTGTTCTGTCTCATTGCAGCAAAAATTTGAAGCGACAGACGGACTAATGTTACAGCCCTCGGACGGACCAGTGTTACAGCTCTTGGATGGGCCAATGTTACAGCTCCGTGTTACAGCTCAGTTTTATTTAGAAAGTAAGGAAAAATACATCCTCGAGGCATGAGAGCATGCTGATCCAAAAGACACAAAGAGAAGAGAGGCTCCCAGTCCAAATTTGGCTATTTTTACATGTTTTTTTATCCTCCCCCTGGACCTGCCCTATGTAAACTGGGCTAGCCAGGAGTGCTGTTTGTTTCACTCTGGTCCTCAGATCTTTCTTTGTTCTATTTTCGAGGGCTTTTCCCTTCCTTGTCTTTTAGCCACTGCCATTCTGGACTCCTTCTTCCTATTCTAACTACCGAACACTTTCCTGTATCAGAGATCAAAACCCTGAGTTGCCTTGTCCCCAGTGTCTGAAAACCATTATTTCCTGTATTTTTTCTATTTTTTTCACTGCTTCAAGTAGGAGGTCTAATCTGGTTCCTGTTATTACATCTTGGATAGAAATGGATGTATCGCATTGCTCTTACAATTATAGCATTTTGTGCCTGAATTTGGACATTAAAACTCCATCAACACTTGTAGTTTAGGAAAGGATCCAAGTACTTCTTACTCATCAAATGATATCCCCCAGAGGGATTAAAGGGCTTCCTAAGTGATGCTAGTGGTAAAGAACCCAACTGTCAATGCAGGAGACATAAAAGACTCAGGTTTGCTCCCTGAGTGGGGAAGATACCCTGGAGGAGGGCATGGCAACCCACTCCAGTATTCTTGCCTGGAAAATCCCATGGACAGAGGAGCCTGGTGGGCTACAGTGCATAAGATTGCAAAGAGTTGGACACGACTAAAGTGACTCAGCACACATGCACACGTGTAACAGAATTAAGGTTCATTTTCCTGGTTAAAACCAAGCGTATGGTACCATGCAGCTTCTTGCATCACTCATTAAACCTGTTTATATACACACTTTTAATTATGTGCTATTTGCACATGTGCTGAAACCACAATCTTAGGGAAAAGAAAGATCCTCAAGCTTCATGTTTTCCACGCTTCTACTGAAGAGAGGCTTTTAAGGAAGCAAGTCAAAAATACTTGGTAGTCAAAATATAGTAATGCTGACTGCAGCCAAGAGAAGTTGGACATCCAAATATTTCTCCCTGAGCACCCCAAGAATTATTCTGTCATAGCACCCAGTCTTTCATTGCATAGTATTTCCAAATTTGCGATTATAAACCAGTACTCCGTGCCAGTGACTATATCTATGAACACTCAACCCCATAGCTTTTAATACCAGCATTGTGGTAATCCCTCAGATGCCATCTTCTCCCGTTATCTGGGCATGTATCCTGGGTAAGACAGAGCCCAGGGCATCCACTCACAGATTTGAATTTGAGCACATAACTCACATCTAAAGAGTCACAGAACAGTAAATCCCCTACCTATGAACCTTCAAGTTGTGGACTTCCAGAGACTTGAACCCGTGCTTCATCAATGTCAGGTGTGAGTGAACTTGCATCTTACCTTCCATCTCCTATTGTTGATGATCCTTCAGCTCTACCATCTCCCACCTCCTCTCCATCCTCAAGTCAATAACTCTTCTTGCCTGCTTGCTCGATGTCAGTCCCTGTATACCAGCTGCTGTACTATATAGTACTGTACTTCTCAAGATTCTGTACTGTAAGATTAGAAATGTTTCCTTTATTTTTTGCATTTGTTTGTTTTTTATGTATTATTTGTGTGAAGAGCATTATAAACTTATTACAGTGCAGTACCATATAGCCAATTGTGTTAGTTGGGTATGTAGGCTAATTTTGCTGGACTTAGGAACAAATTGGACTTACAAACGGTGCTCTTGGAATGAGACTCATTCTTATGTAAGGGACTTACTGCATTCTGTTCCCTGATTGGTGGGTTCAGATATGATCATGTGACCCAACTTGGATTAATGAGATTAAATCCTACAATTTTTGCTGGAACTGCTTTGGAGAAAAACAAATAAGCAATCATCTTTCCCTGAGGTTTTCTAAGCTATAAGGACACAGATTGGGGGATGCTAGGAACTTTTCAAGGTAAAGGCGTGCCTGAATTCCAGATGAAAGAAATCATATTCAAGGGAGTGGAGAGAGTCATATTCTTGAATAATGTCTGGGATGCTGGATGAAGCTGTGCCTGAAGCAGGTTATCTCTGGAATGACAGCCCTGTGAGCTGTCTTGTATAAGTCAGTCTGAATTAAATTTTCTGTCATTTGCAAACAAATAGCATCCAGATCGCTTCTCAGCCTTTTGGCTAAGATCAAGTGTAGTATCTGTTCTTATCAGTTTAATATCTGATACGTCCTCTATCCGAGGACACACACACACACAAAAAAACAAATAGCATCCAGACTAATGAAAGTTACGAGAAAGCATCATGCTAAGTATCAGGAAACAGAAAAATATACATACTGATTTTTTTTTTCCAAATCAAAGTTTATATCCAAGAGAAACTATATTAACGATTATGAACTAAGATTCATGTTCCTGACTGATTTATGGGGCATTTGATAGAAAGCTCAGATGGTTCTTGCCTCAATGGTTCAGTTCAGTTCAGTTCAGTTCAGTCGCTTAGTCATGTCCGACTCTTTGTGACCCCATGAATCACAGCATGCCAGGCCTCCCTGTCCATCACCAACTCCCAGAGTTCACTCAGACTCACGTCCATTGATTCAGTGATGCCATCCAGCCATCTCATTCTCTGTTGTCCCCTTCTCCTCCTGCCCCCAATCCCTCCCAGCATCAGAGTCTTTTCCAATGAGTCAACTCTTCCCATGAGGTGGCCAAAGTACTGGAGTTTCAGCTTTAGCATCATTTCTTCCAAAGAAATCCCAGGGCTGATCTCCTTCAGAATGGACTGGTTGGATCTCCTTGCAGTCCAAGGGACTCTCAAGAGTCTTCAACACCACAGTTCAAAAGCATCAATTCTTCAGCGCTCAGCCTTCTTCACAGTCCAACTCTCACATCCATACATGACCACAGGAAAAACCATAGCCTTGACTAGACGGACCTTTGTTGGCAAAGTAATGTCTCTGCTTTTCAATATGCCTACTAGGTTGGTCATAACTTTCCTTCCAAGGAATAAGCGTCTTTTAATTTCATGGCTGCAGTCACCATCTGCAGTGATTTTGGAGCCCCCAAAAATAAAGTCTGACACTGTTTCCACTGTTTCTTCATCTATTTCCCATGAAGTGATGGGACCGGATGCCATGATCTTAGTTTTCTGAATGTTGAGCTTTAAGCCAACTTTTCCACTCTCCACTTTCACTTTCATCAAGGGGCTTTTTAGTTCCTCTTCACTTTCTGCCATAAGGGTAGTGTCATCTGCATATCTGAGGGAATAATTATCTCATGGTCAGTGTTTCTTTATCTGTACTAGGAATTATAATATTCAGTGACCAAAAAACTCAGGGCAATCTTGAGTGCTTCAATTTTGCTTTCAAAAGGTATATCCCAGGTAATTCTGCTTGTCTGTTATCATGAAAGGAAATAACTTTTAACTTCACTGTTTCTACCAATACTGCTCTTCTCTCAAATGCTGTTAATTACACACATTTCCCTGAAAAAAAAATCACACCTGGGATTCAGAGGTCAAAAAGAACTGCTGGTTGGAGAAACCTGTTTTATTATAGTCTCTCAGTGCTGTACAGTGGGAGGTGATTAAACAATATTTAATAATAGGAATATTAACTCTACTAAACTCTTGGGGAAAAGGAAAATGAATATATTTATAGTTACATGAGGGCAGGTCACCAAATGCCAACTCAGCAATTCCTTGTCCATTAATTCTGCTTTCAATATAAATGAGGTGCTTTTCTAAGGTGAGGCTGGAGGTTCACAGGTATGAATGCCTCTAAATTTCATTCAGCAATGGAGGGGCAGACAAGCAAATATAGATATCTGATCTAAGCTTATCTGGTTACCAGACAGGAAGAAAAAAATCCACGCCCTCACTGAATACTTCAATTTAAGGAGTTGGTTTGTGCCTTGAGAAGGCAACTGGACTGTGACCGAAGAAAAGAAATGAAGATACCATGTCAAGTAATTTAGACTGTATGATGTTCCAGAATCTCACAGACTCCCTCAATGAATACCATCTCTATTTTCATTTGTCATGATGGAATTGGAAATGTATTTCAACAGTGCTGCTAAAAGTGTTGTATTATAAACCCCACAGAGAGGAAGAAGGCAGGTGATATTATTTCAGGAAAACAGACAGGGTCCACATTCAGATGACTGTAGTCAGGTCAGAGAAGCACTGTCCCCCAATCTCCTCTGATTTCCTTCAGCCTCAACAACTTGCTCACCATGGAACCAGTTTGAAAAGTGAAGTTTGGAATCCAGATCCCAAATCAATCAATCAGAGCCTGGAATTATTTTGGCCTTTTCTGATTGTTTCAAGATAAGCACCTGGCTTCATTTATCCAATCAAAATGGGGAATGGGATTCTCATTCTAACAGGAAAGAACAAGTCTGATCCATATTGGATGGATTCCTTCAGCTGTAACCCTTGTGTTCTGTGGCCTGTGCTGAGTCATGCTGGTGCTGCACATTTTGCAAGAGAATGTTGCCTAAAACCTGAAATATACAAGAAAGCCCATTCTCAAGGCTCTGACTCCCAGGCTTGACTGTCAAAGGTATAGCATTTCCCATTCATACAGAGAGAAAAAGTTGCAGAACAGAGAATAACAACTGTCTTGTTGAAAATGTGGGGGAACATTGTGACCAGATAGGCAGATAGCTGCAAAAACAAAGGATTATTTATTACATCTTCTCTGAGTCTGGCTGGCACCAAGAAGTTTGCAAGAACCAGGCACACTCCTTCCCCTTTTAATATAAGAGAAGCCTGAATTCTAACTCAGGGAAGATGGTTCTTTGGGACGTTAGTACGATGTCTTCTCTGTGTCTCCTGGTTCCAAATTAAGTACCATTATTCCTTTCCCCAACACCTCATCTCTTGATATACTGGCCTGTCACGCAGTGAGCAGTACCAGCTTGGACTTGGTAACACCATCATTTGCCATCCAAGCCTTCCTGCCCAAGGAATAGACCTTGAACAGACACTGCATCCTCCCTACATGCCCCGCCAGAGATCCCACTGTTTTTCTATGATAGAATGCTGAAGATAGACCTTGCTGCCCAAGGCCATAGAGTCAGAGAGTGGCAGGGCTGGAATTCACTCTCAGAGATTCTGATTGGCTCCAAAGTGCTGTCGATTGTTTCAAATACCAGCAGAACCAAATATGTCAGCCTCTGATCCAATTTGCCAGCAAACACAGGGAAACAGCCTTAACAAGTACTGGCACCAATTCAGTCACTGCCTAATTTAAAATAGAATCTTCATTTAGAAAGTCAGTTTCATTTAGAGGCAAGAGCACTTCTCTTGGTTTGCTGTGAGTCCATACCACTGGAGCTGCATGCACAAACAGCTACCACCCATTCCCTGACCTAGTTACATCGTCACACCTCCTACCTTCTGCAAAGACCATGCCTTCAGTTGCACATGTCACACTTGTCTAAACACCTTCCCATCTATGGATCCCACAACAACAACCCTGGGAGGCAGGTAGGAAAAGTGCTATTGTAATTTACTAGGCGACAACATTGAGGATAAGAGACGTTGCTTGGTTTACTCAGAGTCACACAGCGGGTTCAGTGCAATTTTGCCAAGACAAGAGCATCCTTATATGCACCCCTCTGCAACCATCTGGGACTCTTTATCCCATCACTTTCTTCTATCACTTGTTTATCTTTGGCAAGTCCTCTCCCACCATACCCACTGTGAGCAGGACTTCTGTGTTAGCATCTAAAACATGGAATTCAGAGCCCTGAGGTCAAATCTGTCCTCCTGTTTCCTGTGACCCAGGAAATGAGTTTATGTAGCACCTCACTCTTCGAAGACAGGCTTATCCAGGGCTGGTCTTGTTGATCACAACAGAGATCAATTGTGCTCTGCGGTCTCAACCAGGGGTAAACTGATAGGAGCTGAAAACATCATAGATTTTAATAAGAACAGAAGATGTTTTATTCAGGGTTGAAATACGTGCTCACTAAATATTTTCACTTCTACCCCTGTGAATTAGTCCTAGCATCATTACTATAGTCCTAGGCAGGTGACACTCTATGAACACACCTTGATACCACTATTTGTTCTACTGAACATGTCGAAGGGTGAAGGGACTTTTAGCTCTCCATAAGGCTGCTTCCCACATGTTCCTTTTGCCTAGAGTAAACCTGAGTTCATGACCACAACCCACAAAGCTCTCTCTCATCTACTCCCCGCCCATTGCACTGCCTACACTCACGCCTTCCCTCCCTCTGCTATATCCGTGTTGATTTTCTATGGTCCTCATGTAATGGGAGTATACATGAGCAGCTTATTTGCCTTGGCTGTTTCCACTCTCTGCAAAATTCTCTCTCAGGTTATGGCATGACTGTCTTCTTTATTTTTAGTTTTGATTCAAAGGTCACCTGCCAGAGAAGTTGTAACTGACCACTCACCTGACTTCTCTTAGAAAACTGTCATTTGCAAGACATGACTCTTTTTTTTTTTCCTTCAGCATATTTATCAGTATCAGATGTCTTCACTAGTCTCAGATTTTAGGCACTAGTTTCCACTACTGATCTAATTCTCTTTCAAAGTACAACAAAAAACTACCCAACTACCTCAGCAGCAAACCTTTTACATGAAAGAAATAAACTAAAAAATAAAAGGAAAAAACTCTTAATACAAAATGCACAGTGCATGGTTTGTAAGACTCATGTGATAAATGTGTGTTCATTAAAGAAACTCTTACTTTTTCTAATAAAAATACTGCTGGTCTCCTATATTTCTTATCAGCTTTTCATGCTTTAAATGCACATTTCTTTGCCCCCTTTTCCTTCATTTAGATGAAACACTAAATGCTTCAAACTCTAAGAGCTGAGTGCATAAGAACTGTCTATTGCTATTATTTAAGGATCTAAGGCTGAGTCTGTTTCAAAGGAAACAGTTCTTCTGTAATGGAAATCAATGAACCCTAATTTGGAATTATAAAGTATAAGTTTTTCATAGCAAGTCAATGAAAACTGAAGCTGCTAAGGGTCTAAGATTTTAGTTGTTTTTAAGCCATCAATTTTACAAAAAAATTAGATTGCAATATGAAGCAACGTTGAAGTTACTGAATAAAATTTGGATCCACTTGCCTGCACACACTAAAGCCAATTTCCTGATGCGTTGTGGTGAATGGAAGGGAAGTAGGTATTTATTGCAGGCGCCAAATAAGGAGTTCAGTCAGCTAGTTGTCAAAATAGCTGAATTCCCCAGTGGGTTTCAGGAAAGCTTTTTTTTTTTTTTTTAACTGTAAACGAGGGAAACCCAGATTTGATCCCTGGGTCAGTAAGATCCCTGGACAAGAGAATAGCTACCCACTCTAGTATTCTTGCCTGGAGAATTCCATGGACAAAGGAGTTTGATGAGCTACATACAGTCCATGGGGATGCAAAGAGTCAGACATGCCTGAGCAACTAACACTTCCACATTTCATGCAAGCATGCAGCATCTTAGTTCCCTGATCAGGGACTAAACCCATCACCCCTGCATTGAAAGTGCAGAGTCCTAACCACTGGAACACAAGGGAAGTCCCAGGAAAGCATTTTTAAAAGCCATGTGAGGGAGGTGGAGTCCCAGGGTATGTGATCAGTGCACAATTCTCTGATGGAGTGATGATGAGATAATAGGAGTTAACATTATCAATCTTTAGGCACCAGTAGGTCTGTGGGCTGCTCCCCATTCTGTGGATTCTTAACCTCTAATTGATAGAACTCTGCTCTGTGTGACAGCATTTGCTAACTGGTGAAAACTGCTAAACTTGGTAAATTCAGTTTCTTACAGAGGAAGTGAAAACTATGAGGTTAAGGAATATGCCCCCAAACATACACCAGTTCAGCCAAGGAGAGAAACATAAAATGTGTTTCCCAGGACAGAGCTTAATGTCCTCCATCCCGTCGGCCTTTCTCAACATCCTTTAGATGACGGTGATGAGTGATCAATGTCTATGGAAGATTCTGAAGCTTTGTACTATTTTCCCCCGGAGCACGAAGAATATGAATGAAGAAGGGGATTGCTACCATCCTTTTGCAACTTCTCTCTTCAATGGGGCAGAAAACCCTAACCCTCCCACCTAAATGCTGCACATAAGTAATGTGACGAATAAATCCTTAACATGCACAGCCACCAGGGTGTGAAAGGAAGACCAGTCTCCGTTCAGGTGGGCACACAACTACAAACTTCCTTGCCTCTGATGCCATAGAGACAGAAAGACAGGCACACAGAGACACATTCGTCTTCATTAATAAAGGAGATTAACCTTAACATTTCTTGGCAGCTGTCCCAACAGACTGCTTGTTATCACAGCAAGCATGTTTTTAAAGACCCACAATGATACACAATATGTCACAACAGCTGCCAAAGTCTCTCTTATGCGATGACTTTCTGTGCATGGTTCACAAAGGTTTCTCCTTAGACTCTTCCCTTGGGCTCTTTATTTTCTGTTGGTTGAAGGCAACTTTAAATGGGATGCCCTGAACATAAACATGACTGACCACTGGTGCTTTATTTCTAGAGACCAGTCCGGAATGCACAGGTGCTTGACTGTCATGCCAACTCAGGTCACAGAGGGACCTGAGTTAGTGGTCAAGGTCTCCCCTTGAGAAATGAACTTGTAATCAGGAAAAACAAATCTGGCTCCATATTGGATCTATTTCTTTTACTTTAACCTTTGTATTGTATTGCTTTTGCTGCAAGTTAGGAGAGTCGGACACGACTGAGCGACTTCACTTTCACGCATTGGAGAAGGAAATGGCAGCCCACTCCAGTGTTCTTGCCTGGAGAATCCCAGGGATCGGGGAGCCTGGTGGGCTGCCATCTATGGGGTCACACAGATCAGACACGACTGAAGTGACTTAGCAGCAGCAGCAGCAGGAATGTTGCCTATAGCCTGAAATACACAGGATAGCCCAATCTTAAGGCTCTGACCTTTAAAGGCATAGCCCTTTTCCATTCACAAAGAGATAAAAAGTTGCAGAACAGAGAATAACATTGCTCTTTGTTGGAGGTTTACAAAAACATCTATCTTATTTTCTTAAATAGAAAATATTAATTTTCTTATTTCTTAATTTTATTTTATCTTGGAATATAGTTGATTTCTTACTATTCATGGGGTTCTCAAGGCAAGAGTACTGAAGTGGTTTGCCACTCCCTTCTACAGTGGACCGCATTCTGTCAGACCACTCCACCATGACCCATCCATCTTGGGTGGCCCCACACAGCATGGCTTAGTTTCATTGAGTTAGACAAGGCTGTGGTCCATGTGATCAGATTGGCTAGTTGTCTGTGATTGTGGTTTCAGTCTGTCTGCCCTCTGATGCCCTCTCTCAGCACCTGCTGTCTTACTTGGGTTTCTCTTACCTTGGACGTGGGGTATCTCTTCACGACTGCTCCAGCAAAGTGCAGCCACTGCTCCTTACCTTGGACATGGGGTAACTCAGCTGCCACTCCTGACCTTGGGCGTGGGGTAACTCCTCTGGTTTTGGAAAAGGCAGAGGAACCAGAGATCAAATTGCCAACATCTGCTGGATCATTGAAAAAGCAAGAGAGTTCCAGAAAAACATCAATTTCTGCTTTATTGACTATGCCAAAGCCTTTGACTGTGTGGATCTATGGAAAATTTTGAGAGATGGGAATACCAGACTGCCTGACCTGCCTCTTGAGAAATCTGTATGCAGGTCAGGAAGCAACAGTTAGAACTGGACATGGAAAAATAGACTGGTTTCAAATAGGAAAAGGAGTACATCAAGGCTGTATATTGTCACCCTGCTTATTTAACTTATATGCAAAGTACATCATGAGAAATGCTGGACTGGAAGAAACACAAGCTGGAATCAAGATTGCCGGGAGAAATATCAATAACCTCAGATATGCAGATGACACCACCATTATGGCAAAAAGTGAAGAAGAACTAAAGAGCATCTTGATGAAAGTGAAAGAGGAGAGTGAAAAAGTTGGCTTAAAACTCAACATTCAGAAAACTAAGATCATGGCATCTGGTCCCATCACTTCATGGCAAATAGATGGGGAAACAGTGGGAAAAGTGGCTGACTTTATTTTCTGGGGCTCCAAAATCACTGCAGATGGTGATTGCAGCCATGAAATTAAAAGACACTTACTCCTTGGAAGAAAAGTTATGACCAACCTAGATAGCATATTGAAAAGCAGAGACATTACTTTGTCAACAAAGGTCTGTCTAGTCAAGGCTATGGTTTTTCTAGTAGTCATGTATGGATGTGAGAGTTGGACTGTGAAGAAAGCTGAGCACCGAAGAATTGATGCTTTTGAACTGTGGTGTTGGAGAAGACTCTTGAGAGTCCCTTGGACTGCAAGGAGATCCAATCAGACCATCCTAAAGGAGATAAGTCCTGGGTGTTCATAAGACTCCAATACTTTGGCCATCTGATGCGAAGATCTGACTCATTGCAAAAGACCCTGATACTGGGAAAGATTGAGGGCAGGAAGAGAAGGGGACAACAGAGGATGAGATGGTTGGATGGCATCACTGACTCAATGGACGTGAGTTTGGGTAAACTCCAGGAATTGGTGATGGACAGGGAGGCCTGGCGTGCTGTGGTTCATGGGGTCACAAAGAGTCGGACACCACTGAGGGACTGAACTAGTAGTTGATTTACAATGTTGTGTTAGTTTCAGGTGTATAGCAAAGTGATTCAGTTACATATATACATATATCCATTCTTTTTCAGATTCTTTTCTGATACAGGAATTTAAAGAGTATTGAGTAGAGTTCCCTTGCTATATAGTAGGTCTGTGTTTATCTATTTTATATATGCTATGCTATGCTAAGTCACTTCAGTCGTGTCCGACTCTGTGTGACCCCATAGACGGCAGCCCACCAGGATCCCCCGTCCCTGGGATTCTCCAGGCAAGAACACTGGAGTGGATTGCCATTTCCTTCTCCAATGCATGAAAGTGAAAAGTGAAAGGGAAGTTGCTCAGTCATGTCCGACTCTTCGTGACCCCATGGACTGCAGCCTACCAGGCTCCTCCATCCATGGGATTTTCCAGGCAAGAGTACTGGAGTGGGGTGCCATTGCCTTCTCCGATTTTATATATAATAAGGTGTATATGTTAATCCCAAACTTCTAATTTATCCAGGAACATCTATCTTGACCTGACCTACACGGACAATGGCAAGAGCAAAAGATTCTTGCACCAAGAAATTTGCAACAACCAACCACACCCCCTCCCATTAAGCATAAAGAAGCCTGTCCCATAACCTACTGGAGCTGAATTTGAAACCGTCTGAACGAAAGGGAAACAGATGTTCCCCTAGAAGCTTCAGAAACATGACTCTGCTGACACCATGGTTTCAGCCTGGTAAGACCCATTTTCAAACTTTCGACCTTAAAAACAGCAAAAATGGTATAATCATATTGTTTTAAACAACTCAGTTCTGGTAAATGTGGTAGAGATTAAAAAAAACAAATCTGATGCAGTGGAGGACCTCACTGTTTCAGCCATCCTTGGGCTTTTGTTGTATGTGACTCTACAAATAACTTAGCAGGGCGATGAAGCAGTGGTCCAAGGGCTTTGCCAGAAAAACATGGTGATATCAAAAGAGTCCCTCATACCAAGCATCATGATGGATGGATGACGTGCATGGTACAGAAAAGGAAAAGAATTTAAAAGCTACTATCCCAGAAAACTTTGTTGACTAACCACACTTACAGTTTGCAAAAACTGGCCACACATGGATTTGTTTGGTTGTTGGCTGGGTCACTTTTAATAAGGGGAGCATTTTACATTCAAAACAGCAATGGATTTCAGCTTTAAAAAAAACTTTTAATTTTATATTGATATATAGCCAGTTAACAACGTATCAGTGTTTTCAGGTGGACAGCAAAGGGACTCAGTCATACATATACATGTATCCATTTTCCCCTCGATTCCCCTCCTAGCCAGGCTGCCAGGTAACACTGAGCAGAGTTCTCTTGTGCTATACAGTAGGTCCTTGCTGGTTATACATTTAAAATATAGCAGTGTGTACAAAAGACATGATACAAATGAACTTATTTACAATAGAAACAGACCCAGACTTAGAGAAGGAACTCATGGTTGAGGGGGTGAGGGGTGGGGAAGATGAGGGAAGGGATAGTTAGGGAGTTCAGAATCAGGGGTTTCCCTTGTGGCTCAGACAGTAAAGAATCTGCCTGCAATGCAGGAGACCCGGGTTCGATTCCTGGGTCAGGAAGATTCCCTGGAGAAGAGAATGGCAACCCACTCTAGTATTCTCGCCTAGAGAATTCCATGGACAGAGGAGACTGGTAGGATGCAGTCTATGGGGTCACAAAGAGTTGGACACGACTGAGTGACTTTAACACTTTGTTTTGAAAACACGTGGAAGAACCAGCAATGCTCTGAGTCAAACACGGGAACACGTGGATATGTTCTCCAGGTCTCTGCCTCCTTACTTCCTATTGTCTCTCATACTCACCCTTCTCCTTCATTGAGATTAAAAGCCTGGTTGCCTGGAGAAATGTTATTTTCAATCCTGACCTATGGCACTCTTAACACAGAAGGCAAAACCAAACAGTGGTGATCTGGAGGAACTAGCCAGCCCATGTGCTTGACTAATTGAGTTTTCCTGTTTCTTTACGCCATAAAAAAATCAGATGTATGCCATTTTCCTTAGGAAATGACCTATTTTAACTCTGACGTCTCATTACACTGTGTAGTCACTACCCTGAAGCAAAGATGGATGAAGATGCAAACAGCTTGTGGGTCAAAGTTCTGAGCACCCCACCCCTCAGGTCCCCAGCAGGCACCAGGCAAACAGGAATTGCAGGCCTCTGCTAACCAGACCCAACTCATCAACCTGCAGAAGCCAGCCTGGTTTTATGTGATTGCCTCTCGTTAGGGAATTTTGAGCAGCCTTATAAGGAACACCCACAGGAGAAGTCAGATATGGTCGTAAAGTCTCAGAGTGGCTGCACAGGTCTCCTAGGAATTAGGCTGTGTTCTGTTCCATTAGGTTTCATTGTGCTGAGTTACTGCCTCTCTCTCCAAGCTTCCCTCCCCTGGAAAGATAATAGCATTTTTTTTTTTGATTGAAGTATAGTTGATTTGCAATGTTGTGTTAATTATCTCTGTAGAGCAAAGTGATTCAGTTATGTGTATAAATATATATGCAATCAGTTATGTGTATAAATATATATGCATATTAATATATATATAATATATATTTCTTTTTTTATATTCTGTTCCACTATGGTTTATCACTATTGAATGTAGTTCTTTGTGCTCTACAGTAGGACCTTGTCTATACATAAAAGCTTACATCTGCTAACTCCAACCTCCCTCCCCTCCCTTTCCCCAAACCCTCCCTGCTGGCAACCACGAGGGTTGTACAATGTACAAATGGTGACTCACCTACCAAAGGTAAATATTTTTCAGAAGCAGATATGTTTCTGGGGAGATTGAACAGATTAGGAAATCGGCCCTGAGGTTCATACAATACATGGTTTTCTTCTTCTTTTTCTAAATATCCCTCATCCTTCTTTCTTTCTGCCTTTTGGAAAGAATGCAGAACTTCTCCAGCAGTGAATAAATGCTGAATAAATGAGGGCAGTTACTTGCCCTGGGGGCATCAGTGTTTTAGGCTCAGACTTTAATTATGAAATAATCCTTCATTTCTCATTAGAGAAATTTCCACCAGAAAGAAGGAGAAGCCTGTTAGCGGGCAGGAAACACTTCTCGGTGAGCTCGCAGATGCCAACAACAGAGCAATAAACATGGTACTAGGCACACAGCCTGGCACACAGGACACCAATCAGTGGTTATTAAACAGATGTTGAATAGGAATCCCTTATAACTACATAGTATCTTTTGAAAAAGCTTTTTGAGTTTTCCAACCCAAAACAATGTTTTGAACATACAGTTTGATCTCCTTTTTGCCACGTAAAAATGGTGAAAGGATGAAATGAGGAAATCTCTCTCTGTAAGTTAATTGAAGGGGATTGGCTGAGGAGTCACAATAGATTAAGAAAACACTTGAAAACTCCTCTGGAAGGTGGAAAGCAGATGAATCCAAAGTCAGGGATGGAAGAAGCAGGACAATCTTCATATGAAACTAAGATTCAGAAATGCAGGGATTGGAAATGCACTATGGAAGGTAAATGTTATAAACTTTAATGAGTGCTGCAGGTCATAATGGCTCAGTGGTAAAGAATCCAATGCAGGAGCCATAGGAGATGTGGGTTCTATCCTGGATCAGGAAGATTTCCCTGGAGGAGAAAATGGCAAGCCACTCCAGTAATCCCATGGACAGAGGAGCCTGGCAGGGTGGTCCGTGGGGTCGCAAAGAGTCGGACGTGGCTGACTATGCACGCATGCAAGCATATTATGATGATTAGTAATAGAGGGGAGAAATAAGAAGCTGGTCATCCCTTCACCTTCTAAAAATGAGACTCAGCTTATAAGCGACAATGAGGTCAAGACATTTAAAACAATAACAGGATCAACACTTTAAATGATGGCTGTAAACATTAATTTTACCTGAACATTTTTCCCCTCAATCTTACCAGAATATTTCCAACACCAATATTTCTGAAGTCAAACTAACTCACCTGAGATCTAGCAATTCATTTTGGATACTTTGTCTTCTGTTAGATACAAGCAAGAACAGATTCAGCACTATTTATCAAAAACATGCAGAATATAGTTTTTTTTTAAATAGTGATTTATCCTTCCTTTTTTTTAAATAGTGATTTATCCATTTGTATCTATCTTCTTGCAGCCATGTGGATTTAAATGATAGAAGTGATAACTTGCTGATACTATTAATGGTGATTTTAGGGTGTTGTAATTTGAGGGAATTTTTGGTCTCATCTTGCTATGCTATTTAGAATCTTTTACAATAAAGTATGTTAATAAAGGTGCTAGTAGCACCAATGAAAAATGCATAAGCCCCCATCGATCCACAAGACTAGAAATGGGATAAAGCAAGTACAGCTAGAAGTGTCACCTGGATAATTTGCAAAATGGTTACCAAACCAAACTTGGACCCACTTCCCCACACACAGTAAAGTGAATCTACTGTCATGGGTTTGTGGTGAAGGAAAGTACAGTGATGACTTGGGGGTTTCCAACAAGAACAGGCAGCTCGTGCTCAAAAACTCCCCCACTGCTTTCAGAGAAGAGGTTTTTTTTTAATTGCTAGTTTAAAAATTGAAGTTGAGTTGGTTTACAGTGTTTCAGGTATACAGCAAAGTAATTCAGTTTTATATACATATATATATATTTTGGGCTCTTTTCCATTATAGGCTATTACAGGATACTGAATATAGTGCACTTGTTATACAGTCGGTCCTTTTTGTTTACCCACGGAAAGGTTTTTAAAGATTAGGTGAGGGAGAGGGTTGCAGGGTACCTGATCAGCTCATGACATTCTTCTGATTGGTTGGGGGTGAGGTAATCAGGAGTCAATATCATTAGCTTTCTGGTTCCACCTGGTCTGGAGTCTAGCTGCTGGTGGGAAGCATGTAGTTAATGTCTATGGGGGAGAGGGGGCGCGGAATGTAGTATCTGCAAAACCACTCTATATGGCTCAGGATATTATCGATAGTCCTTGAGGAGGAACTAAAGGTCCCTGACTTTGTTTTATGGCTAAATTATTATTACTTTGTCTTGCTTGACTGTTTTCCTTTGTTTCTGCATTTTCTCACTTCTCTCATTACATGTGTTCTTTGGAATCTGGAGAAGGCCTAGAAGGCTAAAGATTTTCTACAAACAAGAGGCAGGTGGGGAACACAGGAGTCTGCCCATGGGATGGTCCTGCTTCTCACAGACTGACTCAAAATTAAAACAATTAAACCAACCAAGACTCCTGAACTTGTGTAGATTCCCTGAGGTCATGGAGCTTGTACATGGAAAGCTGGCGTTGCATCTAGGCAGCTGAGTAGAAAGTATCAGAGGTCAGCAAACTTTTCTCTGTAATTAGACAGAAAGAAAATAATTTAGACCTCTATCCCAACTACTCTGTGCTGTAGTGCAAAAGTAGCATAAAAAATAAATGGGTATGGCTATGTCAATAAAGTTTTATTAACAAAGATAAATGATGAACAGATATGCCACTGATAGCTGACTTTTGAACATATCATAAATATTTATTATTGAAGTATAGTCAATATACAATGTTGTGTTAGTTTCTGCTGTACAGCAAAGTATAAGGTCCATATAATCAAAGCTATGGTTTTTCCATTACTCGTGTACAGATGTGAGAGTTGGACCATAAAGAAGGTTGAGTGCTGAAGAATTGAAACTTTTGAACTGTGGTGCTGGAAAAGACTGTTGAGAGTCCCTTGGACAGCAAGGAGATCAATCCAGTAAACCCTAAAGGAAATCATCCCTGAATATTCATTCGAAGGACGGATGCTGAATCTGAAGCTTTGGCCACCTGATGCAAAGAGCCGACTCATTGGAAAAAACCCTGATGCTGGGAAGAATGAGGGCAATTCTTTTTTACATTCTTTTCCACTATGGTTTATCTCAGGATATTGAATATAATTCCCCATAAATATTAATATATCAGTGGAAGCTTTAAAGATGTATCACATCACATTCCTGCCATAGAAATATCCAGAATCTATCACTGACTGAAACAGACTGACAACACATTTCTTTCCTGAACTTGTGAAACTGGCTTTATTTTTCCCTCTTCTACCTTGAGAAAATACACTTTTTTCCCTTAGTTGTTCAGTCATGTCCAACTCTTTGTGACCCTATGGACTATAACCTGCCAGGCTCCTCTGTCCATGGGGATTCTCCAGGCAAGAATCCTTGAGAAATTACATGTTAGAAAGTAACAATACATATTCATATATTGTCTGAATATAGACAGATAAATATGACCCCCACCTTCATGGTTTTTGTCTGTCTTCTCCACTTTGCAGAATCTAGTTCACTCTCCAGGAAAATCCTTTTATGCTTTTATATTTTGATGTGTGCTAGGAAATGACAAAACATCTAAACCCTATTATGTGCACACCGACATAATGGGTTTACTGAACATAATCATTAGGGCTCGAATACTGCAGCAATACTTAGCCGTAGGGAGTTGAATTCCATTGGAACATTTCAAGTGTGGCCACCCACTCTGGAGAAATCGGCATAACAGAACATTTAGAAAGTACACAGTGTTTAATCTGGCCAGACAAAGGTGGTTATTTCTGGTCATTTGCTTGGTGTACCCAGCAGACATCCATTCTCCTTGACATTTTACAATTGCTCTTCTCAGCTGTGAAATCATTTTTATATAACTGAGATAGCAGCTGTTTGCAGAACACCTCGCTCATTCTGGTTTATAGGAGAACATAAAAGCACCATCTGCTTGAAGTTTATTCTGGAAACCCTCTGCCAAGCAGCGGACTGACTGCTAGATGATAGACAGCCTCAGAAAATCACTGACCAACTTGCTTTGGGGTAAAGAGACATGCAGGAAGTCTCTCAGTGGTGGTATGGAGTAAGGGTTAAACTAAATAAATCCCCAATATATAAAAACTCACTGTTTAGCACACAAAATCCAGTCACACTACTAAAGGTAAGATGTTTTGGGGGGTTGTTGATGATCACCAGGTGCGTTTGGAGTCATGACTCTCAAAGTTCATTCTCACTGGAGATTGAGATGCAGAAACACCGCAGCAGACACTTGGTACTAAAAGCATCATTCTCCACTTCCTGTGGCTGAGATCAGGATTCTAATCAGTCATATAATTCTTTTCCTGTCGAACCCCAAGTAGACCTGAGAATCCTTCCAGCCCCAGGACTTAAAAGCACCGCCCTTTAGCAAATTTTCTACCAGTACCAGTTAGGGCTTAATAAGAGTGCATTGTAGCAGCGAAAAAAAAACCTGAAAACAGAAACAATCTAAATGATTAGGAACAGAAGAAATCTGAATACATGTTGGTACAAGTAGATAATACTTTGTAGTGGGTGAAAAAATGAGATGGAACTATTTACACTGCTAGAGAAATTTATCAGAAAACAGATCTTTTGTACCAAGACATGGAAACAAACCAAGTGGCCCTCAACAGATGACTGGCTTAAGAAGATGTACACATATACAACGGAATATTACTCACCCATAAAAAAGAATGAAGTAATGCCATTCACTGCAGCATGGATGGACCTAGGGATTTCATACCGAGTGAAGTAAGTCAGAAAGAGAAATAATATATGATATCACTTATATTTGGAATCTAAAAAAATGATAAAAATGAACTTATTTACAAAAATAGAAATATATTCATAGACATAGAAGACAAGCTTATGGTTACTAAAGGTGAAAGTGGTGGAGGAAGGGATAGATTAGGAGTATGGGACTGTGAGATACAAACTACGATACATAAAAGACGTGAACAGCAAGAAGTTGCTCTATAGCACAGGATCTGTAAACAATAACTTATAATAACCTGTAGTGGAATCTAACCTGAAATATAACTGAATCCCTATGTTCTACACCTGAAACTAACACAATATTCAAAATCAACTATACATCAACAACAAAATTTTAAATGAGGGAACTAAAGCAAAAAAAAAAAAACATATTATATGCAAATAGTAACTCCCATAGAGTAACTTATTTTAAAAATGGACATTATTTTTAAATGTATATTTTAAATAACATATATATAATATTTTCAGCCTCTACAGGAGTGCTCAGGAGAAGGCAATGGCACCCCACTCCAGTACTGTTGCCTGGAAAATCCCATGGATGGAGGAGCCTGGTAGGCTGCAGTCCATGGGGTCGCTAAGAGTCGGACACGAATGAGTGACTTCACTTTCACTTTTCACTTTCATGCATTGGAGAAAGAAATGGCAACCCACTCCAGTGTTCTTGCCTGGAGAATCCCATGGACGGAGAAGCCTGGTAGGCTGCAGTCCATGGGGTTGCACAGAGTCAGACACGACTGAAGTGACTTAGCAGCAGCAGCAGCAACAGGAGTGCTCACTCATCAGAGAGGTCTTACCTGCCCCCTTATATACAATAGTAAATCTTACCCCTTCCCTCTCCAGCTTTTTTCTTCTTCACTAATTCAGACCTCTTGTCACTATGAGAACCATATTTTCTATTTATTCACTTGTTTATGGCTCACTGGCCCTAAAAGAATATGACCTCCAGGGACTTTGTTTTGTTCCTCTTTAAATCCCTCACAGCCAGAATGTTTCCTGGCATGTAGCAAGTGCTCAGTAAACACTGGTGAAAAGAATGCCTACATGAAAATGCACCCAGGGAAGGGAAGTTCCTGAGACAAGATCCCTCAGATTGTCAATGCTTGAGGCACCATTAGAACTTGGTTGTGCTGAGATCCTGAGGTTGTCCCTTAGGTCCTGGTCCCATGGCCCTGCGTGTAAGCTCACATTTTCCCCATGTCTTCTGAGTGATCATAGCTGCCCATTGAGAGTTCATAACTGCCCATGATGCTCTCCTTTAAAATCCCGCCTCAGCAATATTGGAGGACTCCAGGACCCACAGCGAGTGGAGACTACAAGTGAAGCAGGAAAAAAATTCTTCCACTAGTTAGGATTTGTTTGTGGGAGTTTGGCTTAAGGAGATGGCATGTGTCTTTGTCCAAAGCAGAGACATTTTCCAGAGAAACTGCAGAAGGACTCCAAGGCAAAAACTGCAGGACAGCATCATTCTGCCCTAAAATCTGCAACCATTTATTGCTGCCTCTTACCAAGTTCTCTCCCTGCTGTGCCATGGAGTCACCGAAACCAAAATCCAGATGCTGCTGATGGGGACATCTTCCCTCAGTCCCGAAGAATTAGATGTCCTTGGAAGCTTGGGTTAAAGCATAAGATTCACTCATTCATTCATTCACTCATTCAACAAATATTAACAGTATGCTTACCTGTGCCAGGCATTGTTGGAGGTGCTGAGGATATAGAGGGGGCAAGACAGACAAGTTCCTTCCCTAACTGATTTTGCATCTAAAATGAAGACACACAAACCTAAAATAGTTATAATTATGCAGAAAATGGAATAGTCTAATAAATTGAGTAGAGTGATGAATGAGGACGGTAGAAGAGCTATTTTAGCAGGCTGGGGACAGCATCTTTAAGGAGATGACTTTGTACTGAGAACTCATTAAAGAGAAGACAAGTCTGGTGAACTTGGAGACCAGGACTTCCAAATCAAAGAACCAGCAAGACTACGCTCTCCAGGGAAGAATCCTTCCTGCCTCTTCCTGCTTAAGGTGGTCCCAGGCATCCTTGGCTTATGGCAGCATCCCTGCAATCTTTGCCTCCTCAAACAGCTAAGATCATGGCAAGCAGATGTCACCTCATCATTTCATGGGAAGCAGATGAGGAAAAAGTGGAAACAGCAACAGATTTTATTTTCTTGGGCAGCCATGAAATTAAGACACTTGCTCCTTGGAAGAAAAGCTATGACAAACATAGACAGCATATTAAAAAGCATAGACATCACTTTGCTGACCAAGATCCATATAGTCAGAGCTATGGTTTTTCCAGTAGTTATTTATGGATATGAGAATTGGACCATGAAGAAGGCTGAGCACCAAAGAATAGATGCTTTCTGATTGTGGTGCTGAAGAAGACTCTTGAGTGTCCCTTGGACAGCAAAGAGATCAAACCAGTCAATCCTAAAGGAAATTAACACTGAATATTCATTGGAAGGACTGATGCTGAAGCTGAAGCTCCAATACTTTGGCCACCTGATGCGAAGAGCCGACTTATTGGAAAAGAGCCTGATGCTGGGAAAGATTGAGGGCAAGAAGAGAAGAGGGTGACAGAGGATGAGATGGTTGGATGGCATTACCGACTCAATGGACATGAGTTCAAGCAAACTCTGGGAGAAAGTGACGGACAGGAAAGTCTTGGGTGCTGCAGTCCATGGAGTTGCAAAGAGTCAGACACAACTTAGCAACTGAAGGACAACAACAGGTCACATGACCTTCTCCTCCCTGTGTGTCTCTGAGCACTCTCACCTCTTCCTATAAGGACGTCAGTTATCGGATTTCGGAACTTCCCTAAATCCAGGACAATTGCATCTCAAGATCTTGAAGTAATGACATCAGCATAGATCTTATTTCCAATCAAAGACACATTGTGTTTTCCGGATGGATATAAATTTGGGAGGACACTATTAACCCTATCTGAATGTGCAGTAAATATTCATACTGATTCTCTTATGATAATTTAGATTTGTGACCTCATTCTTCATCTCAGCCAGTCAGGGCAAGACACCTCTGGACACTTTCTAGAAGCAATGAAAGGTATTGAGCATTGGGCAATCCCATGGGTGGTTTTATCATCCTTGTGACCCATTAGTACCTCAGGTTCCAGGTTCCAGAACCTTTGTTCTCAGGTGTGGCTTCTGAGACTTGTATATGGAGCTTTAACCATGCTCAGCAGGAGAAATATGGTTCCAAACAGGCAAGTGAAATAGAAACACAAGACAAATGCTGGAACCCCCTCCATACTTAGCTGGTCATCTCCCAAAAAGGCTCTTTAACTGTATTTGCATTTCAGACTTTTCCAGTCCCTGAGAAGCTAGGAGATTCTCAGAGCAAACATGATGTCCAAGGGGGCTAGTTTCTTATGAAACTGCTGAGTCCACCCTGTGTCCCAAATACTTTTCAATGAAACTGTCTTCAGTAATTGTAGACCTTTGTCTTGATGTACATGGAGATGAAGAGCATACACAATAGGTTCTCTATGGGAGCCAGTTTAGTAATATCTACAAATGAAACAGGTTTAGACTGAAGAGCTGTATGATTTACAAACACCATTCATGATGATGGAGTAAATGAAATGCTACTGGAATGTATTTTTCCTATTTACACAACTTGCATCACCTACTTGGGAAAGAGTGAATTGTGACGAAGGTAATGTTCCTTTTAACAATAAAATGCAAAAAATTATGGTTGTGACACATGATTTCATTTTTGAATATTTATTTAGTTTTGGCTGCATGGGTCACAGTTGTGGCATGCAGGATATTCCAGAATCTTCATTGTGGTGGGTAGGCTCCAGAGTGCATGTGCTCAGTAGTTGTGGCACTTGGGCTTAGTTGCCCTGAGATTTGTGGGATCTTAGTTCCCCAACTGGGGATGAAACCCATGTCCCCTGCATTGGGAGGCAGAATCTTAACCACTGGACCACCAGGGAAGTCCTGACACATGCTTTTAAAAGTAAGGATGTATGCTCACAAATATTATCTGATGAAAAAGACATGACAGTTGGTTCACCTACCTTTTATCCTGTAGGATCCAGGCTGGGTCACTGGTCCTGTGAATTCCTAAGCTCACCATCCTGATCCTGTAGACGGAGTTGATTGCTCTGTGTCAGGAGATCAGGTGCTCTAGACATTCTGCTCCTATTCAAAAGCATTGTTATAACTGATTTCCCCTTAATAAATGAAGAGAAAAAAGAAGTCATGACCTAGGATGCTAAAGGACTTCATTCCACTCTGAACACATGTGCTTTTGCTCATGCAGAATACAAGTAGTCCAGTCCCCAAATACAGCCAGAGGCGCATGCATACCAGGGCCCTGTAATGAATATAACAGCATCAGTTCTCCCCAGGACTTTGGGTACCATATTAGCTAAACAATCTGCCTCCATCGAGTCAGGTGTCAGAGCAAATGCTTTCTCAGCACAGATGAACTCAGTGATTTCAGAATTGAACTCCACAGCTAAGTCTTAAACAAATACCTTCCAAGAATGCTCTGATCCCCAGTATAATCATACTTTGAACTTTCTGCTATAACTTCTGAATTTCTCTACCACAGAATTAGCCTGGTAAATTTTTGAAACTAGAGTACCAAGACATTGCATGATTACCACCTAACTGCAGCCATTTCTTAGCCAGGAAGTCATTCATTGTCTAAGACATTTCTGATAAGCGTATTCACATAGGATTAAATACATCTAGCCCCAAATGGCTATTATGCTTGACAAGCTGATTAGTAAGTGCAGAGAGTTGCAAAGTGCAATCTGAGTAAATTGGATGCTTTAAGATTCACTGGAAGAATGCTGTTAATTACACTGGCACATCTAGAGTCTATACATATATCTTTTCAGTAAAATAGATTGTGGCATTATATGTAGTACAATTTCTGCCTTAATAATGCTTCATAGAGGCATGTCAGGCCTACAACTTGTAATATTCTCCTTTATATTAAATCATCTGTTAATACTTTTCTAATTGTTCTCCTGGCTTCTGGCTCCTTCACTACAACAGAACTGCTGTTGCCAAACTAGCGAAAATACATTGGTTTTTAAGAACTTAAATGCATGAGGTTAGGAAAACAAGCAAAGGGGTTTCTGATATGGTCTGGCTCCAGAGTTTTGCATTTTAGTACCAGCAAAGACTCCTTCCTTGATCAAACTTCAGCCAGAATACTTTGAAAAGGAGTCTTCTTTCTACAAGTTCTTTTTTCTCTTAATTGGGATGTGGTTGCTTTAGAATGTTGTGTCAGTTTCTGCCGCACAACGAAGTGAATCAGCTATGCATGCATGCTAAGTCACTTCAGTCATGGTCAACTCTTTGCGAACCTATGGACTGTAGCCCACCAGGCTCCCCTATCCACAGGATTCTCCCAGCAAGAATACTGGAGTGGGTTGTCATGCCCTCCTTCAGGGCATCTTCCTGACTCAGGGATCAAACCCAAGTCTCTTACATCTACTGCATTGGCAGGCAGGTTCTATACCACTAGTACCACCTGAGAAGCTGTGTGTGTGTGTGTGTGCATGTGTGCACGTGTGTGTGTGTGCACATGTGTGCGTGTGTGCGTGTGTGCATGTGTGTGTGTATTTTATATATATATATATATAGAGAGAGAGAGAGAGAGAGATCTATCTATACATCTATATATATCTATATATATAATCCCCTCCCTCTAGGACCTCCCTCCCACACTTCCTGCATCCCACCCATCTAGGTCATCACAGAGCACAGAGCTGAGCTCCCTGCACTATAGAGCAGATTCCCACTAGCTATCTGTTTCACACATGGCTGTGCACATGCATCAATCTACAAGTTCTTAACGTTGGGCGGCTTCCATGTCCTGAGGCTGCTAAATCAGCTTATCAAGGATCTTCACATCACTGATGTCTGTCTTAGTCCATCAGGATTGCTATAATGAAAATACAGTAGACTGGAGGGCATAAACAACAGATATGTGTCTCTCACAATTCTGGGACTTGAAAGATGATGATCAAGGCTCTGATAGATTCTGTGTCTAGTGAGGGTCTGCCTTCTGGTTCACAGATGGCTATCTCTTCATTGTGTCCTCACATGGAAAAAAGAAGTGAGGGGATCTCTAGGGTCTCCTTTTATAAGGGCAGTAATCCCATTCACAAGGGCTCCACCTTCATGCCCTAATCACCTCCCACAAATGCTATCTCCTATACCATCACATTGAGAGGTTAGGATTTCCACATACAATTTTTATTTAGGTGAGGGGAGAGACAAACATTCAGTCCATAGCATTTCCTTTTCCCCTATCTTTGACCTCTGTTTCTTTGGCTTATCTTTAGCAAGAATCTTGGTAAGACAGTTTAGCAAGAAGCCTCCATCCACTGATTCCCCTCGATTTGTTATCCGGCTATAAATACCCACATGCCCTTGAAGTGTTTAATGTTGATTTCCATCTTTTTCCCTCTACAGCCTTAGTTTTCTTTTTTTAATTCTTAAAAATGTATTTATTGTTTATTTGTATTGAAGTATAGTTAATTTACAATGCTGTGTTAGTCTTTCAGGTGTACAGCAAAGTGATTCAGTTATGTATAGAGATAGATATATAGATTCTTTTCCTGTTAGCCCAAGCTCATGTGCCTGACAAACAGTGAAGCCAAACAAACTGAAACCTCGGAGTTTGGAGCAGAGAAAGTTGTGATGCGGGCCATGCAAGGAGACGGGTGGCTCACGCCCTAAAAAACCCCTGAGCTCCCCCAAGGATTTTGGCAAAGGACTTTTAAAAGCCAGGTGAGATTGAGATGAGACATATAGAAAAGACTTGTGGACATAGTTGGGGCAGGAGAAGGTGGGACAAATCGAGAGAGTAGCACGGAAACATATAAATTACCATATGTAAACTAGACCGCCAGTAGGAATTTGTTGTATGAAGCAGGGAGTTCAAATCTGGTGCTTTAAGACAACCTAGAGGGGGGTTGCACAGAGTCGGACATGACTGAAGTGACTTAGCTGCAGCAGCAGAGGGGTTGGAGGTGGGAAGGAGGTTCAGGAGGGAGGGGACATATGTATGTCTATGGCTGATTCATATTGATGTATGGCAGAAACCAGTACAATACTGCAAAGTAATTCTCCTCCAATTAAAAATAAATAAATTTTAAGTCAGGTGAGGTGAGGGATTTCTCTGACCTTGGACATGGGAAAGAAAGCTGAGCACCGAAGAATTGATGCTTTTGAACTGTGGTGTTGGAGAAGACTTTTGAGAGTCCCTTGGATTGCAAGGAGATTCAACCAATCCATTCTGAAGATCAGTCTTGAATATTCATTGGAAGGACTGATGTTGAAGCTGAAATTCCAATACTTTGGCCACCTGTTGCAAAGAACTGACTCATTGGAAAAGACCCTGATGCTGGGAGAAATTGAAGGTGGGAGGAGAAGGGGACGACAGAGGATGAGATGGTTGAATGGCATCACCGACTCAGTGGACAAGAGTTTGAGTAAATGCTGGGAGTTGGTGATGGACAGGGAGGCCTGGTATGCTGCCTGTCCCTGGTTCGTGGGGTCGCAAAGAGTCGGACATGACTGAGTGACTGAACTGAACCGAACTGAACTGAAGTGAGGGCTGGGGATGTTGCAGGGTCTGTGATCAGCTTGTGCACAATTCTCCAATTGTCTAATGATGAGGGAACAGGGTGGGGTCACAGGGGTTAACATTATCAGTCCTTAGGCTCCAGAAGGCCTGAAGCTATGGGCTCAGGGTCATCAAATAGTTAACATATTCCATTTAGTACAGGGTGGGAGGGTGGGGGGAGTGAGGGTCTTCACATCTACAAAACAACTCAGGAAATGTGCATTAAATACTCTTAGATAATAGTATCTAGGTACTTCAGAGGGGAGCTAAAGCAGAGGATATGGGGGCAGTCGAGTACCCTTCCCCTGCTGTTTCACAGGGTCCTGCTCCATTACATTTTCATAATAGGTTTTTATGAGATGTTAAATATAATTCCGTGCTATACGGTTGGTCCTTGTTGGTTATCTACTTTCTGTACCAGTTCAGTCCAGTTGCTCAGTTGTGTCTGACTCTTTGCGACCTCATGGACTGCAACATAGCCTGCTTCCCTGTCCATCACCAGCTCCCAGAACTTGCTCAAACTCATGTCCAAAGAGTCAGTGATGCCCATCCAACTATCTCATCCTCTGCCATCCCCTTTTCCTCCTGCCTTCCATCTTTCCCAGCATCAGGGTCTTTTCCAATGAGTCAGTTCTTCGCATCAGGTGGCCAAAGTATTGGAGCTTCAGCTTCAGCATTAGTGATGTGTATCTTCCTATCAGGACTGCGGTAGAACCTTGGGGGCTGAAAGGAGGAGACAGACCCTGCGCTCTGCTTTGAAGAAGTTTAAGCTACAGGTGTCACCAGGAACCTGTACATCCCTCACCCTGCAAGGGAAGTGTTTTTCTTACCTCAGTCCGTCCCCAAGCTCAGGGATCCCAGCACACCTGAAGGGCCACTGTGAGTGCAATCTCAGGCAGGATGGGGGTGAGACTCTTTACTCCCTGAGCCGGGCAAGGAGGGCGTACATGGCCCGCTGCTCCCAGGCGTAGAAGCCGCCTCCTCTCTTTATGATCCCGGTGTGCCTGACTCCTCCCAGGTGCCGCGAGTACATCATAAAAATCGGCAAAGGTAGTAAACTCACCGTAAATCTGGAGATGCATCTACTGTTCCCAGACACCAGCGCACTGAGACCCACAACCCTTACAAGCACTGTTCCAGCCCGAGGACCCCGGGAGTTGCCCACGGGAATGATCCCAAGCCTCCGCCAAGCAGGGGTCTCTCCAGGAGCTACACCGGAGCTAGTCCCTCCTAGGGCTAAAGTCGGCTCTCGAGACCAGAGGACTGGGAAAAGACGGGGTCAGAGGCCGGCTTACCCCTAGAATTCTCAGTCCCCGTGTGGTTTAATCTAGGTGAGGGACGGATGGAGTTCCAGGGTTTGGGGAAAGAGAGTGCAAAAAACTGGGCTCCCCATTCTCAGTCCTACAGTCCTTCAGGGTATTGGGGTGCGGGACAAACAGTGTACAGCACCCTTTCTGTCGCCCCCTCGTCATCCCCATGGATGACCTATCAGCATGTCTGCAGGTGGTCTCAGGTAGGGGAGACCGGGTACACAGCGCCCTCTCCTCCAGGGATGGGGTGCCCCGCCGAGGTGCTCCAGATGGGACCAGCTCCCTTACTCGATCCCGGAGACGGACCGGAAGTTCAAGTTCTATCGGGCCCGTGAGCCCAAAAGCCTGAAGAACTTGCCCAGCTCCAGGGGCGGGGGACAGGGGAACAGAGGCGCTCCGCACTCACCTTTCGGGTTCGCCAGCATCCAGCTCAGCGATCGGCGTAGCCCCGGGACGCACACTTGGGGCGCGTCCCGCTGTCCCGCATTCGCATAACGCCGCTGAGCCGCGCGACTGAGGGACTCTGATGCGTCCCAAGCCCCGATGCGTCTCTGATGACTGCGCACCGGCCCTCGCCGTTGCCCGCGCTCCGCCACCAACTTTTCTCCTACCGCCGCCTCCCGGTCCCACTCTCATTTCCTTCCCAGTTTGGGGGCTCCGGGACTATCCCCGGCCCTCCGGGGGCGCCCAGCACCTACACCCTCCCGCTCCGATGCTGAGCTGGAGGAGAGCTGGGCGCAGGGGTAGAAGGGCGCAGGCGAGGACGCAGGGCGCCTCCTGCGCTGGAGAAGTGGCGTCGCGGGAGGCAGACGGACCAGGTGAGATGGCTCTCAGCCGCGATCTCTTGTCCCCGCGAACCGACTCCTCCCGCAGGGAAACTGCGAGGTCGAGGTTGCAGACTCGGCCCCTCGCCCCCTGCAGCGGGGTCCTCGGGAATTATGCCGGGATATGGAGAAGGGTCCTTCCTTTCCCCATCTACCTTTGGTCTCTCCCAGCAAGCGATCAGCGCCTCCGACTTGTAAATTGCTCAGTTGTCTTGGAAGCTCTTGACTTCAGGAATTAAAAATTCCGTGCATTTGTTGCATAACCATCCTCGACCTCCACTGGGACAACAGGAAACACGGAGTCTGTGTTTACACAGATGGACATTTACCAGTATTTGGCCTTCCCTGGTGTCTCAGATGGTAAGGAATCTGCATGCAATGCAGGAGACCTGGGTTCCTTCCCTGGGTCGGGAAGATCCCCTGGGGAAGGGAATGGCTACCCACTCCAATACTCTTGTCTGGGAAATCCCATGGACAGAGGAGCCTTTCGAGCTACAGTTCAGGGAATCGGAAAGAGTCGGACACGAGAGAGCAGCTTCCACACTTTACCTGTATTTTGGTTATGCCTGTGTGTTAAGGCTGAAAACGTTATGTGCAAAAACACACGGTAAACTGGTAACGTTAGAAAGGTTAACTGTTGACTAGTTGTGATTATGTACTCATGGAGTTTAAACTCAGTAGGCTTCCGTTAACTATTAAAGAAGAAAGAACCCTCTCTCCTGCAGAATTGTTTCCCAAAATAGAATTTTTTTTTCTTTTCTTTGTTGGGGGGGCGGGTACTTGGCTGGGGAAAGCCTAACTTCCCTTTGCTCTGCCTCTTTCTCTTAGATTTTCAGGAGCACCGGGAACTTCTACCCTGGTGGTTGCCTCAGCCCGCCCTAATCAGGTGCTTCCTGTTCCTGTGAGTCTGGGGGTAGTGGGAGCCAGAGCGACCCCTCTCCTGACAATACCCCAGTACCCAGACAGCACTCAACCCCCAGCTGCCACCCTTTCCCCGCACCCCTCTCCTAGTGCTGGGACATCCACCTCCATCTCCTCTTCTAGGAAAGGGTTCAGGCCACCCATCTCTCTCCTGGGAGGCTCAATCCAACCTCAGAAAGGAAACCAAGCTGTCTGTGTCCTGTGTCACCTTCTTGCTGCTTCATTAGAGCAACAGAGGGCTTCCTGAGCCTAGAAAGCATTCCAAAAGAAAACTGACCAGTGAATGAGACTGGGAGAGATTCTGCACAAACTGAAAATCCATTGTGTGTGTCCTTAGTTGCTCCAGAGTTGTGGCCAACTCGGTGTGACCCCTGAACTGTAGGCCCCCAGGCTCCCCTGTGCATGGAATTCTCCAGGCAAGAATACTGGAGTGGATTGCCATTCCCTTCTCCCGGAAAATCCATTTGTGTACCCTAACTCAGGCACACGGAGGTGCCAGGCCTAAGAGGAGCTGGGGGTGGGCAGGAGAAGGCACTCGGGGTGGGAGCAGGTCCCCGCAGAGAGTGCCACTGGGAATCTGGACCCAGGTTTAAGTGAAGGCGGTTCACTGGGTTTCCAGGTTGATTCCACTTGTCAGCCATGGGGAGGAAAGCTGGGAAAACAGGATACCAGGCCAGAGGGGTCATAGTTACCTGTGGGCTCCAAAGAGGTCTGGGGGCTTCCAGGTGGTGCTAGCGGTAAAGAACTCACTTGCCAGTGCAGGAGACATGAGAGACATGGGTTTAATACCGGGGTGGGGAAGATCCCCTGGAGAAGGGCATGAAAACCCAATCCAGTATTCCTGCCTGAAGAATCCCATAGACAGAGGAACCTGGCAGGCTACGGTCCAGTCCACAGGGTTGCAAAGAGTTGGATGCCACTGAAGCAGCTTCAGTTCAGTTCAGTTCAGTCGCTTAGTCATGTCCAAATCTTTGCGACCCCATGGACCGCGGCACACCAAGCTTCCCAGTCCATCACCAATTCCTGGAGCTTACACAAACTCATGTCCATCGAGTTGGTGATGCCATCCAACCATCTCATCCTCTGTTGTTCCCTTCTCCTCCTGCCTTCAATCTTTCCCAGCATCAGGATCTTTTCAGATAAGTCAGTTCTTCGCATCAGGAGGCCAAAGTATTGGAGCTTCAGCTTCAGCATCAGTCCTTCCAATGAATATTCAAGACTGATCTCCTTTAGAATGGACTGGTTGGATCTCCTTGCAGTCCAAGGGACTCTCAAGAGTCTTCTCCAACACCACAGTTCAAAAGCATCAGTTCTTCGGTGCTCAGCTTTCTTTATGGTCTAACTCTCACATCTGTACATGTCTACTGGAAAAACCATAGCTTTGACTAGACAGACCTTCATTGGCAAAGTAATGTCTCTGCTTTTTAATATGCTGTCTAGGTTGGTCATAGCTTTTCTTCCAAGGAGCAAGCGTCTTTTAATTTCATGGCTGCAACCACCATCTGCAGTGATTTTGGATCCCAAGAAAATAAAGTCTCTTGCTGCTTCCATTGTTTCCCCATCTATTTCCCATGAAGTGACGGGACCAGATGCCATGATCTTAGTTTTCTGAATATTGAGTTTTAAGCCAACTTTTTCACTCTCCCACCTGCTGTGCAGCACAGCCAAAATGATTTTGAAAAAAATACTGCTATGAAAATCACCCTCTCTGCCTGCCTGATGTCCACAATAAGGGACTGAACTGAAGAAACACTGCCTTTATCTTCCCTCCTTTTGTATCCTCATGCCCTTTGTTTCTGTATCTCTTCCTGGATAAATATTTAGTCTGGCCTAGGCCCCACCCAGTAAGAATAGAACTGCTTTCTACTGAGCCCTTGCTATGGGCCTTTGTTTCCTCATTATGTTGTTCATTTGTTTGTTTCCTTGCTGATTGTCCGTCCCAGGGCCATTCATCTAGCCCTCAATGAAAACCCCATGGAGTATAACTTGATTCAACTCTGCCTTTTAGAAAAACATTCTCATTTATTTAATTACTATATTTGGTTGCACTAGATCTTTATTGCTGCATGCTGACTTTCTCGAGTTGTGGTGTGTGGGCTTCTCAGTGCCGTTGCATCTCTTGTTGCGGACCATGGGCTCTAGGGTGCACAGGCTTCGGCAGTTGTGGCACACAGGCTTCGTTGCCATGTTCTGGGGGTAACAGAGCACCCAGATGGTGGTCCTTCCTCTGAGGGCCACAGTTGTCCGTACCAACACAACCTCAGGTATTTGGAAAATTAAATCTTTTGTGCAAAGAGGCATGTGCTGGTGGTGGTTTGGTTGCTAAGTCGTGTCCAACTCTTGCAACCCAGTGGACTGTAGCCTGCCAGGCTCCTCTGTTCAAGGGATTCTCCAGGCAAGAATATTGGAGTGGGTTACCATTTCCTTCTCCAGGAGATCTTCCTGACCCAGGAATTGAACCTGGGTCTCCACTGCAGACAGATTCTTTACCAACTGAGCTCAAGGGAAGCCTCAAAGAGGCGTGTATGTCTAGCAAAACCTGGCTCAGTGTCACTCACTCAGGGCCCATTTAAGAAATCACAAGTGTTTTATTTTCCACCGCTTAAAGCACATCAGATTACAAAAGATTCTGGTTTCATGTGGAATATTTGTAGAAGTATCCAAGTGATTTTTATAGTGAATTCACTGAAAGTGATATTAAAGAGTTTTGTAGAGAAAATATATTCTTCTGCCCATGTAAATACATCATATTCTGTATTGGAATATAGCAGGAAATGGATTGGGATATAAAATAACAGTCCATTAGCTTTGAAAAAAGGTGTAAAATTACAGAAATAAAAGAAATGGGATGGCTTAAGTGAATACTGGTACAAATCAGGAGAAGAAATGCCACAGAAAATACCGGTAAATGGATTCTCATCTTTTATTTGTGGTATTATAAAAGCAAATGGCAGCACTGCGATTCAGGAAATATGGGTGACTCAAAAGCAAGTCACAATATAAAATTAGATGAAATAAAAACGAATGGTTCTATTGGCAAGCAAAGAAATTAAGCAATAAGAAAATAAACATTGGACTGAATTCCCACACAGGTTGCTAGAGGGAATGTTGACAAGATAATATTTCTATATAAATCAGGACAAAACATACAGTAAAAAAAACAGAGTTAAAGAAACCCCAAGGTCATTCTCATGCATGCAGTAAAAGCCAATATCTGCTTGGCTGTTCTCACACTAACAAATGGCAGGGGAGAAAAAAAAAGATTCTAATAGAAACTAGCTTGAACCCTGGTTTCAAGAAGGACCCAGAAATTCCATTCCTCTTGGAACTTTGCCTTGTGGTTGTAAGAAATTTAAATTTAATTCTCCTAAGGAAATAGTCCAAATTCTACCTTTGATCCTTTGGATGGGTAAAAAGCTGTTACTTATGCAGAAAATCATTCTCGGTTGGAAATCCATGTCCACTCTTTTCTGTGATGTTTGTGTTTCTATTTTCTGCCCCTAGAGGTAATAGAAGAGCCTGGGAGGCTACAGTCCATGTGGTCGCTAGGAGTCAGACATGACTGAGCGATTTCACTTTCACTTTTCACTTTCATGCATTGGAGAAGGAAATGGTAACCCACTCCAGTGTTCTTGCCTGGAGAATCCCAGGGATGGGGAGCCTGGTGGGCTGCTGTCTCTGGGATCACACAGAGTCGGACACGACTGAAGCGACTTAGCAGAGGTAATAGTGTTTCCATAGTCTGTAAATCCACTATTCTCTCTCCTTCCCTGGTGGGTTGTCAACATGTTATCCTGGTTCATTAGATACGGGATAAATATGTTGCTTTAAGAAAGTGAAGTCACTCAGTTGTGTCCGACTCTGAGACTCTGTAGCCTACCAGGCTCCTCCATCCATGGGATTTTCCGGGCAAGAGTACTGGAATGGGTTGCAATTTCCTTCTCCAGGGGATCTTCCCAACCCAGGGATCAAACCTGGGTCTCCTGCATTGTAGGCAGATGCTTTACCTTCTGAGCCACCAGGGAAGCCCCAGTATGTTGCCTTGGATAAAGATAAATCACACCTTCTGATAAATACGGTCGCTCTTTACAAAGTGAGCAATACATACACTCCATTCAAAGGGTGATCAGAGACAGGGTGTAAGCAGGAAGTCAATAGATTATTGTACATCTCTCATTATTAGAGAAATGCAAATCAAAACTGCAGTGAGGTACCACCTCACACCAGTCAGAATGGTCATCAAAAAGTCGACAAATAGCAAATGCTGGAGGGAGTGTGGAGAAAAGGGAACCCTCCTACACTGTTGATGGGAAGGTAAGTTGGTGCAGCCACTGTGGAGAACAGTATGGAGGTTCCTCAGAAAGCTAAAAATAGAATTACCCTGCTGCTGCTGCTGCTGCTGCTAAGTCGCTTCAGTCGTGTCCGACTCTGTGCGACCCCATAGACGGCAGCCCACTAGGCTCCCCCGTCCCTGGGATTCTCCAGGCAAGAACACTGGAGTGGGTTGCCATTTCCTTCTCCAATGTACGAAAGTGAAAAGTGAAAGTGAAGTCGCTCAGTTGTGTCCGACTAGAAGCGACCCCATGGACTGCAGCCTACCCAGCTCCTCTGTCCATGAGATTTTCCAGGCAAGAGTACTGGAGTGGCTTTATGATCCAACAATTCCACTCCTGGGACTTTACCTGGACAAAACTATAATTCAAAAAGATACATGCATCCCAATGGTCATAGCAGCAGTATCTGCAATAGCCAAAACATGGAAGCAACCTAAATGTCCATTGACAGATGAATGGATGAAGAAGATGTGGTACATTTATAAGATGGAGTACTACTCAGTCATTGAGCAGTATGAACAATGAATGATATAATGCCATCTGCAGCAACATGGATGCAACTCTACATGAACTAAGTCAGAAAAAGACAAATAGCATACATTACTTATATTTGGAATTTAAAATATGGCACCAACAAACCTATCTACAAAACAGAAATAGCCTCACAGACATAGAGAACAGACTTGTGCTTGCAGACGGAGTCAGGAGTAGGGGAGAACAGGACTGGGAGTTTAGGGTTAATATGCAAGCTAGTATAAATAGGATAGATAAACAACAACGTCCTACTATATAGCAGACGGAACTATATTCAATATACTGGGATAAACCATAATGGGAAATGATATATAAAGAAAAAGAATGTGTATAAATGAGTCACTTTGCTGTGCAGCCTGTCCATCACCAACTCCCGGAGTTTACTCAAACTCACGTCCATTGAGTCAGTGATGCCATCCAACCATCTCATCCTCTGTCGTCCCCTTCTCTTGCCGTCAATCTTTCCCAGCATCAGGGTCTTTTGAAATAAGTCAGCTCTTCATATCAGGTGGCCAAAGTATTGGAGTTTCAGCTTCAACATCAGAAGTGGATTGTAAATTAGCCCAAATTTCTTAGAATCAGCCTGGGTTAAACAATAAATATAATACCAGGGGTTCAATTTTTGCTTATTTTGTTTTGGTGTTTCTTGGGTAGCAACCTTGGGGACAATTCCAAGAAGCTATTGCCATGAATATTTTCAAGCATGCTATTCATTGGGTTAATAGTTATTGTATTAAGAGATAGAGAAAATAAAACAAGTCACTGGAGTTTAAAATGTTCCAGGCTCTTGAAGCCTGGTGAAAAACCTTTGGTTTGAGCCTAGGGGATTTATAGGGAAACAGTGAGAAATTAAAAATTTTTAAGAGAGAATGGGTTTTGTATTACAGTGATTTGCTGTGATTTCTGGAGGCCTTTTTCTGAGCAGCTATACCTCCATACATAAAAAGCAAAGTAATCTTGACTTTAGTACTCCAATACTTTGGCCACCTGATGGAAAGAACTGACTCATTGGAAAAGACCCTAATGGTGGGAAAGATTGAAGGCAGGAGGAGAAGGGGATGACATAGGATGAGATGGTTGAATGGCATCACCGATTCGATGGACATGAGTCTGAGCAAGCTCCAGGAGTTGGTGATGGACAGGGAGGCCTGGCATGCTGCAGTCCTTGGGGTCTCAAAGAGTTGGACATGATTGAGTGACTGAACTGAACTGAACTTGACTTCAAGTTAATTCCATCTCAAACATGAACTTGGGATGATTCCTCATTTAAGAGGAACCTTCACTGCCATTCTTTACCAAATTTCCTTATGTGATGGTGACTCAGATATCTGAGAACTTAGAGTCCTCTTCAAGGATCAGGGATACCAAGAGAACACACAGAAACAGACTACAAAGAAAGATACAGCCTCTGACCTAGCTGCATGCCTGAGATAGCTCAGAAGACACCTAGCCCATCCCAATTTACCACCACCATCCTTGCGAGTCACACAGAACAGCTCAACCTTTAGCAAGTGTTTGACTTTCCTGAGAATGTTAATAACATGTAGATTCTAGATTTCATGATGGAGCTGAAACCTGCACCCACCTTGGTGACATCTCTTAGCTCAAAGAAGGAATGAAATGTTCTATCCAGCTAGACGTTGAGCACTCTGAAATGTAGGTATTTTCTACTCATAAATGGTAACAGCTATTACAGCAATACTGATAGCAGCCACCACTTATAGACTCTGCACATTGCGTGGGTATATAACACAAATGCTGTACATTTTGCCCCATCCTTGCATATGGCATCACAGATAATTAAGTACTAACACTTGTTGAACCTTCCCACTAGCCAGGCAATTTTTAAAATTCTGGATGTGCTGGGTCTTTGCTGTAGTGCATGGGCTTCTCTCCAGTTGCCATGTGTGGGCTTCTCTAATTGTGGGGAGAGGACCTCTTATTGTGGAGCTCCGGCTCTGGAGCATGCAGGCTCAGCACTTGTGGGCTCAGCTGTTGGGATGTGGGATCTTAGCTTCTTGATGCAGCTTCAAACTCATGTCCCCTGTGTTGGAAGGTAGATTCTTAACCACTGGACCACCATGGAAGTCCAAGCCAGGTATTTTTCTAAGCATTTCATGTGCGAGAGTCATTCCAACCTTCACAACAAGGCTATGAGGGGAAGGGTATTATTGTCACCATTACAGCGGTGGTATTTTAAGACACATATAGTCACATGACTAAATCCCTCACATTTTCTTCAGGTTTTTGATCAACTATGGATTAAAAGACTATTAACTCAACACCTGTTTCAAATTGTCACCAGCAATCGTGATCCCCATTATCTGTTCCCTTCTCATTCCCTGTTGTACTTAATGACCTTTCAGTATTTAATGCAACTTAATTAATTCAAGGTTCATCTTTTATTGTTTACATGTTATGAGATGTAAGCTCTCTGAGCATTCTCTTTTTCCACCGATGTATCTTCAGCACCAAGGACAGTGCTTGCAATAGAGCTGATGATTCAAACAGTATATGCTTGTGGAAGGTTGAATGAAGAGATTAGTTCAAGGTCATCTTGCTAGTGAGTGGCAAGGCTGGGGCTGGAACCAAGGTAGCCTGGCTCCACCATCTATGTTCCCAGGTACCATATTAAACTCAGGTCATTGAACAAATGACATATTTCCCAAGATCAAACAGCTGTCTCTGATGGGGTTGACATTGTCTCTTGGAGCTGAATCTGATACTCTGGCCTCTATACCCCAACACTGATTTAAATCCCAGACACAGAGTTTGGGTGAAGTAGAAAAGCTTTATTTCCTTGCTAATGTCCTCAAAACTATGTGTTCTGACCTGGAGGGGTTAGTGAGGAGTTTTATAGAAATGGTTCAAGAGTGGGTGATCAACTCATGGATATTCTTCTGATTGGTTGGTGGTGAGGTAATCGGGAGTCAGCCTCATCAGCCTTCTGGTTCCAACAGGTCTGGGGTCTATGTGCTTGTGGGCAGCAGACCGTTAGCTTCTCCCACCTGGTAGGGGTTTCAGTATCTGCAAAACATCTCAAGGATACTTTCTGTGAGTCCCTTGAGGGGAAACCAGGACCCTGCCCCAAGGCTGCACTCTTGTTTCTTGACTGCTCCTCCCTCTCCTAATTAGCAACTGTTTGAACCTGCCCGTTGGAACTCAGGGAAGTTCAGGGTGGCTGAATAAAGCCTATCTCCTGAAAGCAATAAAAGGGGAGATACAGAAAGACTTTTTGCCCAGGAGCCCCACAGGGTCCTGCTCAGTTTCACTCTGAACTCAGTTAGACAAGAAAGCACTAAATCTATTTTCCCTGCCCTAAAGGATCTTTTCAAGGTCAATGGGAACAACACTGAAAGATATTCCTGGTGCCTGAAGTGGGGGGAGAGGAGCTGAAAGAGACACTCCTGTCCAGGTTCAGTACATCTGGAACGGGTTTTAGAGGGCATGGTGATGCAGAGCACATTTGGGGAGCACAGCTAACTTGAATGGAGGGTATGCTTGGCAAAGACTGAGAGACACTGGTCCCCCTGAGCTTCACTGGCAATTCTCTTTGCATCACGTTCTAACATGAAGCTGGTTGGTTCCACCAATCCACTGCAAGAAAAGAGGAAACTCAATTAGCCTGAATGGTTTAGCAACATATAGATCAAAGAAATTAACCAGAACATAAATTCCAACCCATTCAGATGAACAAATATCAGAATGTTCTCTCTTTTGGCCATTTGGTTTTGTGGCCACTTCTATGTCAAAGTGACTTCAAAATATATGGTAAAACCTCTCCCCCACCAAAAGAGTTTAACAGTCAAAAGAGGGAAATAAGAAAGCCAACCCATTGCCTAGTATACTGAGTCTGGAAAATATCGTGGTGAAATTTTCATCATCCTCATTAATTAGAGACTGAGAATCTAAGCTATTGAAGAAGCCTGCTTGGGTGGTGACATTGTTCAGATCTGCATTCGAACATTCAGGATCAAAGCACTTGACTAGTGATTGAACATCACAGAGTGTGTTCATCAATAAACCCTGCACCTTATTTGTGCTGATAAAAAAATGAGAAGTGTCTGATCTGCACATCAACGGTGCTGATGGAGAAGGATCTGTGGGAGTGAGTATCATAGAAGAGATACTGTATCCATAACAGAGGTGGGATTATTATCAAGCTCAACATGAGCACAGCCAGAGAAATGCCAGCATCACTCTTATTACCAGAAGGGGAGTATCTCTGACAACACCTCCTAAATGCCCAGAAGAGTGACCGTGACAGCAACAGCAAATGTGTCCACATGGAGGGGACCCTGGACAGACTTGATATTAGACCTGGGCAAGTTGTTGATTTCTGCTTATGGGAATTTGAAATGGCGGAAGGTGAACTGGTTGAGTTGAGGGATTTAGACCAAGGTGGATGTCAGCCAGCATCATGCCTGATGTGAGGAGGACACTTGGTAAATGTTTGGTGAATGAATGAGTGAAGGGACGGATGGATGAAAATGGCTCAGTGCACCCTTTATTCTACCTTTTAAAACAAACTCAAGGTGGTTAGCATCAGGAGAACAAAAAGCATGCCCCCATGTCTTCAGGCTACTTCCCTGACTATTTGAGCAACACAAAACATCTAATTCAAAATAGTGCAGGTACAAAAGGGAGTTTGTTGGTGTAACTGTCCATGAGGAGTATTGCATTCAGGCAGAGCGGGGATTGGTGTCTGAAACAATGGCACCAGGACCTGTTGTCCCCTCCTGGCTCCTCTCTCCTGCATGTTGATGTAACTGTCCAGTTTCACATGGCAGAAAGATGCAATCAGCAAAGGGCAGTATCCTTTTCAGCTCAAGTCTTGTTGAAAGCATGTCTTTGGGGACTTCCCTGATGGTCCAGTGGTTAAGACTTTGCACTTCCAATGCAGGGGATGCAAGTTTAATCCCTGGCCAGGGAACTAGATCCCACATGCCACAGTGAAGATCCAGTGTGTTTCAACCAAGACCCAGCACAGCCAAATAAATAAAATGAAAACAAAAAACATGTCTTCCTTCTCAAAAATAGCATAAATAAATAAAACAAAATAGATTGCTTGCTCTTCTCATCTCACTGCATCAAGGCCCATCCCTGACCTTCTGGGGCCATTCCAAAGTGATGTTTTGACTACCCTAATGAGGCACATGTTTACTTCTAGAAAAGAATGAGGGCATTGTCTGTAATATAACCAGATATTTTTGGTTACTGAGTGATTTAAAAAATTTGCTAAAATAAGTGAATGTAAAAAAAGAAAGCCTGAGTCTAGAATAATGGAACAAACACGAGTGAAGCTGGCACACTTCGACATTCATTATGATTTGGGACAGAAATAGCAAATAAGTAGCTCTAATGAAGCCTTGGTCACATTATTAGCCAATCTTGATACTTGTCCTTCTTACCCCAGATGGCAGTTCAGAAATATCTCAGCACAGCTCTGGATGGGGAACCATGCTTTTGGATTTGACGTATGAACTGAATTGTCATGGCCATTCTTTATGGATAGGGTTTGGACGTGAGAGTGCAGAGGTCCTGGTTTCAAATACCAGCTCCATCTGACACCTGCTCTCCGGGTGGATGTACGCAGTGTAACTATCATAAGTCTCAATTTTGTCCCTTGGAAAATAGAGGGAATAAATCTTTGAAGATTAAGTGAATATAAATAGCCAAGTAAATAACCCATGAAGCACTAAAATACATTTTCCCTTCCCCTCCCTCAAAGAGGTCCTCTCTGCACTAAGCGGGACTCTCTTTTGGAAAGTGTAGCCAAACAAACTCCAACCTGTGATCAAGTGCCTATAACTCTTCCTCTGCAATCCAACTTTGAGGGTTTCAGCACATCCAGATCTACTCTTTCTGTGTAAATAGTCTTGGGGCCAGTGATATACTTGGAGGAGCCAATAGGGTTTGGGATACTCAATCGATGATTGGAAAGATGCTGGACAATTCAGTGTAAATAGTGGCAAGATTTCAATGGGAACACTAGCAGTGGTATTTATGATGCTGGTTTTCTGCTGTAGAGGATGTGGCAGCCTGCAGAGTGCTTGCCTGTCTTAGGGACCAGCCTTGCCCCTGGGACACTTACAGAAAATCAATCCCTCCTTGGTGAGTCACTCCTTTAGAGCCAATTTGTAACTTTTACCTCTGAAGACACACAATCAATCAAACGTGAGCGATTGCTGAAGCCTGAACGGGGCACCTGTTCCTTATACATCAAAAGTTTGGAGGAATAATTTCAATTCCAAGATGTGTTTGTTCGGTTGGAAGGTGCCCTTGCCTTTCAGTTGAAATGTAGCCTGCCCTGGAATTTGGTAACAATGTTCAGTGTTTCATAGAAATCTGAAATAACATTTCTTTGGCTCATCCAACTTTTGTTTGGCAGATATTTTTGAGTATCAGCTATTTTACCAGGCCCTCTGTTATGTGTCAGAGGATGAACAAAACACTTGACTCCTGCCCCCTTGGTGAAAGTTGCTATCAAGTCAAAAGCCAGATAAGAAATGATGAATTTCAAAATCAATCATTGAGTGACATTTGAGATAAGACTTACCAAGTAGAAGTGAATGATGTTTTTAAATGTATAACTGGGGAACTTTTTTATTTTTAGTGTGCATTTTTATTTTTAATTTTTCTAAATTGTGTATTTTCAGTATAATGAAACAAAGCTGCATTTAGGGGGCATTTTGTGCTAAGATAACGAAACTGTCACATAAAAAGAACTGAAATTAACAAATGTGGAGATAGGCAGCGTGATGATCGTTCAACGCATGTGTACTAAGTTGCTTCAGTCATCTCTGACTCTGTGAGACCCCATGGAGCCTTCCAGGCCCCTCTGTCCATGGGATTCTCCAGGCAAGAATACTGGAGTGGATTGCATGCCCTCCTCCAGGGTTCTTCCGGACCCAGGGATGGAGCCCTCATCTCTCACCTGCATTGGCAGGTAGATTCTTTATCACTAGCGCTACCTGGGGCAGAGCTATAATTGGTAATATTCCTTACTACCAATTCCTTTGGAATTCCCTTTTTCTCCCCATGACTGTAATGTCTGTACAGTTTCAGGTGTCACATCCTCACATGACAATCTTCCAAGCAGGATGAGATAGGACAGATGGAAACAAGCTCTTTCCCTTACAGTTCCCTTAAGTGTTCTCTTTCTCAGAGATCTTTCCAAGAAATTCCAGCAAATTCCAAATATATTGCATGAGCCTGGCTTAGCCAACAGACTCATTTCCAGACCAAGAACACAGGACTGAAATTGCCACAATTGTCTTGTTGTTTAGTTGCTAAGCCGTGTGCTATTCTTTTGCCATCCCATTGACTGTAGACCGCCAAGCTCTTCTGTCCCTGGGATTTCCCAGGCAAGAATACTGCAGTGGGTTGTCATTCCTCTTTCCAGAGGATTTTTCCGTATTTGTATCCATATACGACCTCCCTCTTGAACGTCCCTCCCACCCCCACCATCCCACCCCTCTAAGTAATCACAGAACACCAAGCTGAGCTCCCCATGCCATACAGCAGCTTTCCACTAGTTAGCTATTTTACACACGGTAGTGTACATATATTAATGCTATTCTTTCAATTTGTTCCTCCCTTCCTTCTCCTTCCTTGTGAACCGGACTGTCCACAAGTCCGATCTCTACGTCTGTATCTTTTCCTCCCCTGCAAATAGGTTCATCTTTTAAATATCAAGCAGAAAAGGAACTGTTGTCATTACTCCATCTGACCACATGGGGTCAGTGTTGAAGAGTGGTTCTGTGTGGATTTGCAAACGGTGATTCGCTGCTGCTCAGATAAGTTCCGCTACTGTTGGGTGCCACATTACTGTTCTTTTTAGTTCACGTGCAGTTACGGCCATTTTTCTCCATATCATTATTGTTGCCGAAACTCACCCTCTGTTCGCCGGTGCTGAAGAGAAACGCAGAGAGAGTTTGAGGTGATGTAGAAAAGGGTAGCTTTTATTGCGTTGCCAGGCAAAGGGGCCCATGGTGGGCTAATGCCCTCAAGACTGTGTGCTCCACCCCGCCCCAGAAGGTAGGGATGAGATTTATAGCGATGGTTCCAAGAGAAGGGCGTGGTCAGCTCATGGACATTCTTCTGATTGGTTGGTGGTGAGGTAACTGGGAGTCAGCATCAACAACCTTCTGGTTCCAACTGCTCTGGGGTCTACACGCTTGTGGGGAGCAGACAGTAAACTTCTCCCACCTGATGGGGGTTTCAGTATCTGCAAAACAGCTCAAAGGACATGGCTCAGAATTTTATCTGTAGTCTTTGAGGAAGAACTAAGGGTCCTTGACTTTGTTTAATGGCTGAAGTATTATCATTTTATTTGGCTTGTCTTTTTTCTGCGTGTTCTCACTTCTCCGATTAAATTTACTCTTTGACTAAAGTTTTTCTACAGACAAAAGGTGGGCAGAGGACATGGGTGAGGTTCTATTCTGGGAAGACTTCATAGTGTCCTGCTCAACGATACTGTCTCTGATGAATACTCTGGGAATTAGCCTTGAATTATTTTGAAAACAACCCTCTGGATGGATCTTTTTGACCTTTAGCTAAGAATAGCATTTTCCATGAGGTGATTTTATTTTGCATAAATGTACCCATCAGGTTAGAGAAATTAGAATATCCACTTCTACCTGACCAGGAGGTTCTGGATTCCTTATGAAAATTGAATCCTTGTCTTTCCAGAATTAATTTTGTAAGCCAAGAGAGTGATACCATTTTTGCTCAGTCATTGGAATAGACGCTTTATGAGGAAATACACTCTGTCCTTTCATAACCCCAATTACTGTCTGGAGTAATTGAAGCCCAACCTCTTGATAAAATAAATGAAGGATGAATAAAACTTAGGCATGCGTTATATGAGGATTTTTAAGCAAATAGATATTTAGATAACTAAAAGAGATGGTTGATTGACTCTTCCCTTAAAAATGAAGACTCTTGCTGAGTCTGCATTTCCATGGCTGGATGAAGTAAGACTGATATCATTTTTTAAAATATCTGTTTACTTACTTTTTGGCTGCATTGAGTCCACTTGTAACTCACAGGCTCTTTCATTGTGTCATGTGGGATCTTTCACTGTGTTGCATGGGCTTAGTTGCCTGGAGGCATGTGGAATCTTAGCTCCCCAACCAAGGATCAAATCCATGTCCCCTGCGTGGGAAGGAGACTCCTTAACCACTGGACCACCAGGGAAGTCCCAAGGTTGGTATCATTTTAAACACACTGTCAGGAGAATCCCCTGTAATCTCAGTCTTAAAAGACATCCTGGTTTGAACTGTAATAGTCTCCTAAGAATGCCACTTGATCCTATTTTTAAAAAAAGAAAGAAAATCAATGACATTGAAAGATATTTTAGCAGGATGTATTTTAAAATACAAAACATAAAAATATCTAAACCTGAAGCTTGTCCTGTGGACTAGCTTACTATCAGCCCAGTAGCAACACTTAAATCTGCACCTTATGCATGTATGTGTGAAACATTCTTGACAACCCTCCAGACTCCCTGGCTCTTCTGTTTACAGCCTTAAATAAAAATGATGATCTAATTTCTCTGCTTGGATCTAAGTGGCCAAACTCCACTGGGTTTGTCATGCAAGAGGGCACATCCTCATCAAATGAAGTCATTGTCCTCAACAAAGTGTAGAAATTCTGCCACTTTTCCTGCTCTCTGAAGTGCTGCAGACACTTTTCCAAGTCCCCCCTCTATTCCTTCTGTCATCACTTTTCAACTTATTTTTAGCAGAAGA
Source organism: Bos javanicus (assembly GCF_032452875.1). Classification (NCBI taxonomy): domain Eukaryota; kingdom Metazoa; phylum Chordata; class Mammalia; order Artiodactyla; family Bovidae; genus Bos; species Bos javanicus. The sequence goes on from NC_083884.1 coordinate 50,197,065, forward strand.
GTGTGTTTCCTATTTCATAGAGGTAATTAAGCACTTCAAAATGTTCTCCCAGCTTCCTTTTACTGAACTTGGACTTCTGTTCATAAATGCACCCATTCTCCCTACTGCCCCCCCCCCCCCGCTTCCTTCTTTCTGGAGTCAATTCCTTCACCAGATTGATGGCCAGAGGTACACATGTTGTATAGAAGCAACAGGTCAAATGAGCTGGGAATGTAAGACTTGGCTGGGCATGGGTCCAACAGGGCATGAACCCCGAATGCATTTTTGGAGGTGGGGGAGAGGTGTACAATCACTGAATCCTGTTGTCACGGGCTGAATGCTGTTCCCCAGACTTTGATATCCCTTCTCTGTGTTCTAGAGCATCCTGTCCTTACCTCAACTTCCTGCAATAATTTTTTAGGAACCAGTTTGGAAAACATTCAGGAAATGCTTAGCACTTTTTTGACCTGCCTTGCTTGTGTATATCCCAGCCAAATTCCTGGACTGTAGAGAACCCCTGAAACTCGGGGCAGTGGCAATAATCACAGTGAAAAACCTGGACTTCCTTTTTCTCACCAGATGAATCCACTTATACTTTCCAGAACCTCATTAACAGCTACTGTATCATTAGTTAAAAAAGTTAAAATAAATGACACTGGAAGATATTTTAACAGAATGCCAGTCCGGTGTCATTCTTTTAATTGGAGTATAACTGCTTTACAATGTTAGGTTAGTTTCTGCTATATGACAAGTGTGTGTGTGTATATATATATCCCCTCCCTCTTGCACCTCCTTCCCAGTCCCTCCCTCATCCCTCTAGGTCATCACAGAGCACCAAGCTGAGCTCCCTCTGCCATGCAGCAGCAGCCCACTAGCTATCCATTTTACACACGGTAGTGTGTGTATGTCAGTGCTAATCTCCCAATTCATCCCATCTTCCCTGTGTCCACATTTCATTCTCTATGTCTGTGTCTCTCTTCCTGCCCTGCAAATGGTTCATCTGTACCATTTATGGGTATAACCTGTGGTAGTTTTTGTAAAGAAGTAATGACATGCCCACTTGCACTGTTGGTGGGAATGTCATTGTGTGCATGCTAAGCTGCTTTAGTTATATCCAATTCTTTGCAACCCTACGGACTGTAGCCCTCCAGGCTCCTTTGTCTGTGTGATTCTCCAGGCAGGAATACTGGAGTGGGTTGCCATGCCCTCCTCCAAGGGATCTTCCTGACCCAGGGGTCAAACCTGAGTCTCTTGCATCTCCTGCATTAGCAGGCAGATTCTTTACCGCTGAGCTACCAAGGAAGCCCTGGAATGTCATTCAAATCAGATCAGATCAGTCGCTAAGTCGTTTCCGACTCTTTGTGACCCCATGAATCGCAGCACACCAGGCCTCCCTGTCCATCACCAACTCCCGGAATTCACTCAGACTCATGTCCATCGAGTCAGTGATGCCATCCAGCCACCTCATCCTCTGTCGTCCCCTTCTCCTCTTGCTCCCAATCCCTCCCAGCATCAGAGTCTTTTCCAATGAGTCAACTCTTCCCATGAGGTGGCCAAAGTACTGGAGCTTCAGCTTTAGCATCATTCCTTCCAAAGAAATCCCAGGGCTCATCTCCTTCAGAATGGACTGGTTGGATCTCCTTGCAGTCCAAGGGACTCTCAAGAGTCTTCTCCAATACCACAGTTCAAAAGCATCAATTCTTTGGCACTCAGCCTCCTTCACAGTCCAACTCTCACATCCATACATGACCACAGGAAAAACCATAGCCTTGACTAGACGGACCTTTGTTGGCAAAGTAATGTCTCTGCTTTTGAATATGCTATCTAGGTTGATCATAACTTTCCTTCCAAGGAGAAAGCGTCTTTTAATTTCATGGCTGCAATCACCATCTGCAGTGATTTTGGAGCCCAAAAAAATAAAGTCTGACACTGTTTCCACTGTTTCCCCGTCTATTTCCCATGAAGGGATGGGACCAGATGCCATGATCTTCGTTTTCGGAATGTTGAGCTTTAAGCCAACTTTTTCACTCTCCACTCTCACCTTCATCAAGAGGCTTTTTAGTTCCTCTTCACCTCTGCCATAAGGGTGGTGTCATCTGCATATCTGAGGTTATTGATATTTCTCCTGGCAATCTTGATTCCAGCTTGTGTTTCTTCCAGTCCAGCATTTCTCATGATGTACTCTGCATAAAAAATAAATAAGCAGGGTGAGAATATACAGCCTTGACATACTCCTTTTCCTATTTGGAACCAGTCTGTTGTTCCATGTCCAGTTCTAATTGATGCTTCCTGACCTGCATACAAATTTCTCAAGAGGCAGATCAGGTGGTCTGGTATTCCCATCTCTTTCAGAATTTTCCACAGTTTATTGTGATCCATACAGTCAAAAGCTTTGGCATAGTCAATAAAGCAGAAATAGATGCTTTTCTGGAACTCTCTTGCTTTTTCCATGATCCAGCGGATGTTGGCAATTTGATCTCTGGTTCCTCTGCCTTTTCTAAAACCAGCTTGAACATCAGGAAGTTCACGGTTCACATATTGCTGCAGGCTGGCTTGGAGAATTTTGAGCATTACTTTACTAGCGTGTGAGATGAGTGCAGTTGTGCGGTAGTTTGAGCATTCTTTGGCATTGCTTTTCTTTGGGATTGGAATGTAAACTGACCTTTTCCAGTCCTGTGGCCACTGCTGAGTTTTCCAAATTTGCTGGCATATTAAGTGTAGCACTTTCACAGCATCATCTTTCAGGATTTGAAATAGCTCAACTGGAATTCCATCACCTCCACTAGCTTTGTTCGTAGTGATGCTTTCTAAGGCTCACTTGACTTCACATTCCAGGATGTCTGGCTCTAGGTCAGTGATCACACCATCGTGATTATCTGGGTCATGAAGATCTTTTTTGTACAGTTCTTCTGTGTATTCTTGCCATCTCTTCCTAATATCTTCTGCTTCTGTTAGATCCATACCATTTCTGTCCTTTGTCAAGCCCATCTTTGCATGAAATGTCATTACTTCTTTACAAAAGCTTCCATAAGTCATACTCATAGAATTTTCTGTGAACCCTGGCATATTGATGATCATAGACAATGTATCTCCCACTTGTTACTTCCTCTACCCCACCCCCACCCTCTCTCACTCTTATTTATTTATTTTGGTTTTGCCACCAGGCACTTTTCTTTTGTTGACTAGAGTATATACAAATGCAGGCTATAATGAATGTACTGAAGATACAAATGAAAAATTTTTTTTTCCAGGCATGTCTTACATGTGCAAGCCGTGATATTGTTTACACTGATGGGATTCTCATCTTAATAATTTTGTAGGGAGGATCCTGGTGATTGAGGAATGGGGCAGAAAAGGAGGAAATAAATGGAATAAAGAAATAAAAAAATGAAGGGTATGCTGCTGCTGCTGCTAAGTCACTTCAGTCGTGTCCCACTCTGTGCGACCCCATAGACGCCCCACCAGGGAGCCCCACCAGGCTCCCCCGTCCCTGGGATTCTCCAGGCAAGAACACTGGAGTGGGTTGCCATTTTCTTCTCCAATGCATGAGAGTGAAAAGTGAAAGTGAAGTCGCTCAGTCGTATCCGACTCCCAGTGACCCCATGGACTGCAGCCTACCAGGCTCCTCCGTCCATGGGATTTTCTAGGCAAGAGTACTGGAGTGGGGTGCCATTGCCTTCTCTGAATGAAGGGTATACATAACATCTTATGGGATTTCCCTGGTGACTCAGTGGTAAGGAATCTGCCTGACAATGCAGGAGACACCAGTTTGATCCCTGGGGCGGGAAGATCTGCTGGAGAAGGGAAGGGCAACCCACTCCAGTATTTTTGCCTGGAGAATCCCATGGACAGAGGAGCCTAGCTGGCTACAGTCGGTGGGGTCACAAAGAGTCCGACATGACTGAGCCACTGAGAACGCACATGCACATAACATCTTAAAAGCCAACTGGGTAACAGAGGTAGAGGGTCAGCAGAATTTTTGGCTGCAGTAACTGGATCTGATCATTTCCTGAAGACACAGGAAGCCTCCAGTTCTTTTCTGAACCTAAATCTGAATGTCTATGGGTAACCCAGGTGAAGATGACAGCCCTGTGTCCTCTGCCTCATTTCCACAGCTCTGAGCCCCATAAACACGCTGGGATCACCTAGGTTTTTGTCTGCATCTTAGGGATTAAAAAGACAGAAAGCCTCCTGCAACTGTAACCTCTCTCTGGGCTCAGATCTCCCAGCTTGTACCAAATAGTTTTATAATTTCTCATTAAGCTGCAGTGAAATAAAAACACACAATTAGGACCAATTTTAATTATATGCTGCTCTCCCAAAGAGGACTTAAATTACAGTTAAAAATTAGATAATCAAATAAAACCCAGGGAAATAACAAGGAACAAAGAGAAATCTCCAAAGATCCTGGCATGGAGAACAGGGTTCAGATAATTAGAGATAAACTCTGAGATTCGACTGCTTGGCTTTACTTCTAAGAAGCTCATGTTCATTTTAAAATGTCTGATTTTTTTTCTAAAGAATCAATAATCCTTGTAGTGATGGGAAGATATTAAAATAATTCATTATACTTAAATATCAAAATGTAAATTATAGCTTTATGCCAGCATAAAAGCATATGATAGCAATATTTACATTCAGGCATGAATTTTTTAAACCTGCTATCAAAAAGCCTCACAATCATAACAGAACTTTATTAATTTTAACTTTATGAAATAGGCAATTTTACAATATTGTAAAAAAAGTAGACTAAGGAATCCAACATTTGCATATAGATAGAAAAGAATTCAGCTTCAGATGACTAGTGGAAAATAATGATTTTCAATATTTCCAGCTAATTTTCAATAAATTATCATTTAGGAATGTCATTGTCTGTTATTTAAATATGTAGATTAATTCTATTTTAACTTATCATGTGAAAAATAAAAATGAAATTGCTTTCTCCAAGAGACAGCAACATGATGTAGTTGAACCCCATGAGAACATCTTTGGCTTTGCCACATTTTAACTAAGTCCAGACAAAATCTGTGCCTCTCTGGTGGCTCGGTGGTAAACAGTCCATCTGCCAATGCATGAGACACAGGTACAACCCTTGGGTCAGGAAGATTCCCTGGAGTAGGAAGTGGCAACCTGCTCCAGTGTTCTTGCCTGGAGAATCCCAAGGACAGAGAAGCCTTGCAGGCTACAGTCCATGGGGTCGCAAAGAATTGGACAGAACTGAGTGATAAAGTGTGCATTTTCTGTTCACTTCATTTCACTACTTTTGACCCAGATTTATCGATTTCTGTTTTCATCTCCTGCAAAACCTCAACACAAAATGAAAGACTCTAACAACCTACTTCATCTTCCTGTGAGGGTGACATCATCGTTGCTATTTTGAAAACTCTGAGAGGTTGGGCCTTTCCTGTTTTCTCAGAGTTTAAGCACTTTGTCAAGAAATAGCTGATCCTTCTTCATCAAATACTCTCTTAGGATGGATGAGTCCTTCCTTCTACTTTCCATCCTCTCTGACATAGTGGTGGAGCTTGATTACATCCACTTCCTCAAGTCCATTAGAGCACAAATTATGGAAAATGTAAATGCATTCAAGGTAAATGGCGCATCCCTTCAGGGTTCTGAGTGTACTTAGTTCGGCTGAGTCCCCACCATCAGGGATGGCAGGAAAGAGGATCGAATCATTTTGATGGAGAATTTCCCCCGCTGTCTGTGATTCTCAGGAACACAGAGATTTGCATGACCCTGAAGCACTGAGGAAGCTTCCGGTTCTCATTTCACCCTGACTGCTGCCCCTGCGGTCTTCTGTCCTAGGTCTGTAGTGTCCACTCAGTGATGACCGACTCCCATCCTTCAAGCCACAGAACGCTGCAGAGGAAATGGGTGATTTTGGAGCTTCCTTCCATCTGATGTTCTCCCAACTCAGGGTGCTGGTTGTGCATCCTAAGAATCCACGATCCATCCCCTCCATCAAGGGGACCAGTTTCCTTGGTTACCCTCATCCCAGTTCTGTCACTGCCCATATGTGAAGCTGAGAAAACTCAGCCACTTTGGACCAAGACCTAGACATTCACAACTTGTCTTTATCTCACTTAAAAAAAAAAAATAAAGTATAGTTGATATACACTGTTGCATTAGTTTCTGCTGTACAGCAAAGTGAATCAGCTGTATGTATATGTATATATATGTTCTCCCTCTTGGACCTCCTTCCCACCCGCCCCCATGCCACCCATCTATGGCATCGCAGAGCACCAAGCTATCTATTTTACACATGGTGGTGTATATATGTCAGTCCCACTCTCCCACTTTACCCCACCACCACCCGCATGGCCACACGTCCATTCTCTACATCTGTGTCTCTATTCCCGCCCTGAAAATAGATAGACATTTCTCCAAGAAAGATAGACAGATGGCCGAGAGACACAGGAAAAGATGCTCAATAACACTAATTGTTAGAGAAATGCAAATCGAAACTGCAATGAGATAACACCTCGTACCAGTCCGAATGGCCATCCTCAAAAAGTCTACAAAGAATAAATGCTGGAGAGGGTGTGAAGAAAAGAGAAACCTGCTACACTGTTGGTGGGAATGTAAGTTGGTAAAACCACTATGGAGAACAAGATGGAGGTTCCTTAAAAAAAACTAAGGATAGAGTTACCATATGATCCAGTAGTCCCGCTCCTGGGCATATACCCAGACAAAACCATAATTCTAAAAGAAGTGAAGCCTTTTTAATAATCTCTTTCTGCTTGGAAAACCAGTTCTTTCCTTCAGAAAAGGAGGCTCCAGGTGCCACAGACAAAATGGACAAACCTCTCTCATTCTTTTATGATGATTCTTCTGTCGAGAAGTCTTTTTCTCCATCAAGTGATTCCAACAGACATGATTGTCTCTCTCCGAAGTGGGTCTCAGCCCTGGGTGCACGTTCAAATTACTGAGAGCTTTTATAATTGCTGCTGCCCTAGCCCATCATTATAATCAATAGAGGGGAACTTCCAGAAATGGAGTTGATTCTAAATATGCCTTGGGAGCTAAGGGTGGGGTTGCCACAGCATAGGATTCTATCTCTTAAGTTAGACACTTGGCAACCAGTTAATAGGGCTTTGCTGGTGGCTCAGATGGCAAAGAATCTGCCTGAAGTGTGGGAGACCTGGGTTCAATCCCTGCATCGGGAAGATCTCCTGGAGGAGGGCACAGCAACCCACTCCAGTATCCTTGCCTGAAGAATCCCATGGACAGAGGAGCCTGGTGGGCTACAGTCCACGGGACCACAAAGAGTTGGACATGACTAAGCAACTAATACTTTCACTTTTCAATGGATTAGTAAGGACAAAAGCTTTGCATTCTGTTACCTGGTGTAAGGGGATTGGTGAGGATTTAGAATCTGGGAGGTTTTTAAAATAATATTAAAATAATATTTTTAAATTTATTTGGCTATGTACCACCAGGATCTTTAGTTGCAGCATGTGGGATCTAGTTCCCTGACTAGGGATAGAACCTGGGCCCCCTGCATTGGGAGTGTGAGATCTTAGGCACTGGACCATCAAGGAAGTCACTAGAATCTGGAAGTGTTAAGGGAAGCAACAGAAAACATTGCGGAATGTTGTCCACAGAGAACAGCAGCTTTACGACTTGCTTATTATAATACAGGCAAAAGGGTGAAAAGAAATGATAAACAGCATCTTGTTATTGCCAAGGCTGGTGGTGATAGACAGAGGGACTGTTCCTGAGGAAAAGTGAAGGAAATTGCTCCCCAAAAGCCACACAATCAACTCCTCCAACTGCCCTCTGCACCCCACGCCCACGAAGCAGTGGAGCTCAGCCTTCACCACAAGCTGTGGTTCTCTCAAGTCCTGGCTTCCTGCTCCCAAACTGTGTGAGCTTGGCCAGGTTACTTAACCTCTCTGTGCCTCTGTTGCCTCGGTTGTAAAATTAATGATGGTGGTTTATTATCATGAGGATTATATGATTTAACATTTATAAAAGTGCTTGGGATGGTAAGAAGTAGGGTCAATTTTATTCTTAAAAAATGACCTTTAATCTAATTGTGATCAAAAGCTGATTTGGTTCAATAAATATTTAAGGTTTACGAATATTGAAGTTACTTTTCTCATTGAAATTTCATCAGGAAAAAATAATGCGTTGATTGTTCTGAGAATGAAACTCTATCTGAGCCCTGGAGAATTTGTCAGCTTTCTGGATTTCCACATGTGTTTCCAGTCAGTGTGGAATTCCAGAATTTTTGCAAGACACTGTGTTGGGTGGACCATCAAGGTGGGTCCTAATGCTCTTTTCCAGGTTTCTGACATTTGTTCATGTTCAGTCACTAAGTTGTGTCTGATTCTTTGTGACCCCATGAACTGTAGCACACCAGGCTTCCTTGTCCTTCACAATCTTCAAGAGCTTGCCAAACTCATGTCCATTGAATCAATGATGCCATCAGACCATCTCATCCTCTGTCACCACCTTCTCCTCCTGCCCTCAATCTTTCCCAGCATCAGGGTCTTTTCCAATGATTGGCTCTTCACATCAGGTGGTCAATGTATTGGAGCTTCAGCTTCAGCATCAGCCCTTCCAATGAATATTCAGGCTTGATTGCCTTTAGGATTGACTGGTTGTATCTCCTTGCAGTCCAAGGAACTCTCAAGAGTCTTCTCCAGCACCACAATTCAAAAGCATAATTATTTGGTGCTCAGTCTTCTTTATGGTCAAACTCTTACATCCATACATGACTATTGGAAAACTATAGCTTTGACTATAGGTAGCTTTGTTAACAAAATAATGTCTCTGCTTTTTAATATGCTGTCTAGGTTTGTCATAGCTTTTTTTCCAAGTGTCAGAAAAATATTACCCACCTCTTACATGTTCGTGTTAATGGAAAAGCATTGGGATTAATGGATGATGATGAGATATATCACCAAGATAAAAGCATCTTGGGAGAAGAGAGAGAGAGAGGTGTCCTTGAGGCTTACTGGCATTTTTTTTCCATATTTTTTTTACTTTGGTTTTGTATTACCTATGTAAAAACTTAAGAAACAAAAATTCTGTTTCCAAAGACATCTTCATGCTCATGCAAATGCTTCTGATGCTTAGCTAAGTGGGAAAAAGATGCAAATTATGTTTATGGTCTCTCCTTATAAATATGCATAAAGAAATAACACTGGAAGTAAATACTGTTTATCTGTGAAGGTGGGGCTACCAGCAGTTATATTTTCTTCTTTATTTGTAACAATAATTTTATTTTATTTCTTATTGATGTATGGTTGATTCATAATGTTTTGTGTTAATTACTGCAGTATGGCAAAGTGATTCAGTTATACATATATATGTATTCTTTTTAAAATATTATTTCCATTACGGTTTATCATAGGATATCAAATATGGTTCTCTATGTTCTATAGTATGACCTTGTTTTTTTAATCTTTTCTCTATATAAAAGCTTAGGGCTTCCCTGGTGGCTCAGTGGTAAAGGATCCACCTGCCAATGCAGGATACTTGGGTTTGATCCCTGGTCTGGGAAGATCCCCTGCAGAAGGAAATGGCAACCCACTCTCGTATTCTTGCCTGGTAAAGCCCATGGTCAGAGGAGTCTGGTGGGCTACAGTCCATGGGGTCGCAAAGAGTCAGATATGACTTAGCGACTAAACAACAATATAAAAGCTTACATTGCTAACCCCAACCTCCCACTCCATCCTTCCCCCACCGGCCCTCTCCCCCCTTGGTAACCACTGGTCTGTTCTCTTTGTCTATGACTCTGTTTCTGTTTTATAGATAGGTTCATTTGTAACAACAAATTTTATGTTTAAGAGGCAACAGTTTTTGACAATGGGTATTTATACTTTCTCAGGATTGGACATATTTAACTATAAAAGAGGGAATCACTGGTATCATTTATTACACAGATATTTAAGGAGCCCCTGGTGCCGGAACTAGCCTTGTGACCTTTGATCCTGCTGACAAATGGTGTGTACCTGAATATACACAGTTGGCTCCTTGTTTTGTTCTGTTTCACTGTTCCCTGTTCTTGACATTCTACTGAGATTCTATTAAATGATGCCTGGTGCTTGTTTCTCAAGAGAAACCATATTACATGCAACATCTGGGTATTTCAAGTGTGATACGAGGGGCTGCGGAGATCTGTGCATGTGGCAGCCTTGACTTCCCATCAGCGACTTCATGCTTCCCCGGGGGTGGCATGAAGTTTTCCACTTGGAGTCATGTTTAATGTTTATGAGTCTGATTCTGGATGGTGGCCTGGCTGGGGCTGTTATGAAGAAAGGGCCAGGCTCCTGCAGAAATATGACTCAAGTGGCTCTGAGGATCCAATTTCCTGTCTGTCAGAGGCTTGAGCACCTGAGGCTCAGACACAAGAGATGCTCAGCAGGCACAGAAACTGCATCATCACTAAACGCTTTGTGCCATGAGTAAGTTATACAGACACCACAGCACATGTGGAATAAGCCCGGCTCCTCCTCTCGTGGAAATGTCAATATCAAGTACTGAGCTTGACCAAGCAACACAATGCAAAGCCATCAAACTAGGTACCTCAGTACAGGGAGATAAAGGCATATTTGGAAACCGACAATACCGCCAAAATGAAATACATGATGGAGCAGGAGTGCCCTGACATCTCATACCTGCTTCCCAAGCCTCCAGCTGCACGAGCATCCTATGTATTGGAAGCCATGCTGGGAGAGAATGAATTAATTTTTTCTTCCCCTGAGCTGATGATTTGTGTTCTACAATATGCACTACCTACACAATCAACTAAATCTAAAAGTAAAATGAATGAATGAATACTCCAATGGGAAGCACAGAATGAAGATAAACAATATGACTATCTTTCAGGCCAAGAAGGTAAAACCTTCCCCCACCTGCTTCTCCCTCTTCTCCCTTCTTTTTCTTCTTCTCTCTTTCTGCCAGTCTACAGGTAAGTCATGATTTATTCATAAAGGTTAACCTTGGTTAATGTCTTAGAAAATACAGTCTATTTGGCCTTGTTATTCCTCACTTGCAGAAAAGGTATGACAAATTACAAGTCCCCGTACTCATTTACTGTAGAATAGGAAAATGAGTTTATTGTGTCCATGATGGATCATCAGCAGATCTCAGACGTAAGCAAATTAACCCCGTATTTATGCATAGAGGTTTTGGCAATTTTTGTGCTAAGAAGAGTGGAATACTAAATACATCCATTTTGGAAGATGTGCATTGTATGTTTTAAGACCTGAAAATATTATTCCATGACCTTACTAGTTTTGCCTGGAGATGTTGACGAAATTGTGCTCCCATAAACTGGGACGGAGATACTAATAATATTAAATATGTGCTACTTAATCCAGACTGACAGATCGTCTAATCTCAGGATTACTGATTGGAAGGGGTCCCCGCCCCCACCCATCTCTCCCCAGAATTCATTTAGATTTAATTATCAAGATGTATTTATTTTAAAATTCACTGATTTCCCCAAACCCTTGCTTCTCAAACAATGTTTTTCTTCTCTAAGGGGTTTTCAGAATTGGATCTGACTTCATCAGCTCCAGGCAACACACAGGACGGTACACTTAATCATAAATTGATGCATTCACAGCCGCTTTAACGTGATTACCGGGTCTCCATCTCAAATGCCTCACAGTTATCCTCACATCTTTATAATTACCTGGAACGTTTTTTCAGATGGTGTGTGCTTTTTATGGGCCATAAAAATTTGATATAACCTAAATTTTATCTGCCACATTTCATTTATTTCTATTGTAAATGCAAAATATCAGAGTAATTTAAGTTCTTAAGCAATGCGTGAGAAAATGAGAAGACAAAAAGAGGAACAGCCTGACTTCTGCCTGTTTAAATCCTAGTTGAATTAGAGTATCAAGTATACAACACATACAACACCAAACAAATGCTACATGAGCAAAACACAATAATATATGTTATTATGTTTAAAAAATTTTGACTGCTCCATATGGCATGTAGAATCTTAGTTTCCTGACCAGGGATTGAACCCACACCCTAAATCTGACACAATTTTCCAACTAAAAAAAGAAAGCTTTTGTAATTAAGCTCAATTTACTTTAAAAAATTGGAGTATAGTTGATTTACAATGTTTCAGGTGTACAACAAAATGATTCAGTTTGTGTGTGTGTGTGTGTGTGTTTCAATACACTGGGAAGAAAATACTAATATATATATACAATAACATATATATTATATAATAGTATATATATATATTCTTTTCCAGACTCATTTTCTTTATGGTTATTACAGGGTATAGAATATAGTTTCCTGTGCTATACAGTAAATCCTTTTGTTACTTATCTATTTTAGGTATAGTAGTTTGTATCTGCTAATCCCAAACTCCTAACTTATCCTTCCCCCCATCCCCTTTCCCCTTTGGTAACCATAAATTTGTTCTCTATGTCTGTTTCTGCTTTGTATATAGATTCATCTGTATTATTTTTTAGATTTCACATATAAGTGATATCATATGGTATTCGTCTCTGACTGACTTCACTTAGTATGATAAACTCTAGGTCCATTCGTGTCGCTGCAAATAGCATTATTTCATTCTTTTTATGGATGAATAATTTCCCATTGTATATATGTGTACCACATGTACCGCCAATCCTCTGTCAACGGGCGCACTTGCTTCCATGTCTCGGCCATTGTAAATAATGCTGCTATGAACATTGGGGTGCGTATATCTTTTTTATTTAGAGTTTCCATCTTTTCCAGATATATACCCAGAAGAAGAATTTGTGGATCACATGGTACCTCTATTTTTATTTTTTTAAGAACTCTCCATATTGTTCTCCATAGTGGCTACACCAATTTAATTCCCTCCAAAAATATAAGAGGGTTCTATAAAGGTAGTATTTTTAATCCTTATTTTACAAACAAGAAAATCAAGGTATGGAGACATTAAACTCAACGCAAGTCCCCCAGGTGGAAAGTGACACACCAGCATTCACTCCCAGTACTGGGTCTGACCACATACTGCTTGCTCTTCACTTTTACAGGGTCTTTTATTCAGTGATTATTCAAATACAAACAAAAATTACAAATGGGGTGAATGTGTTTTCTTCTTGGAAAAATAAAGCAACCAAATGGGTTTTCTCTCATGTGTTGACACATAGGATGTTATTAGGTGAATAATTCTAATGACCAGAGGTAAATGTCCTAAACGCAGACCTTAAGAAAGCTGCCTCCATTACACGTCTGCTCCTACCCTGAGCTTTGAGTTGACCTGCTTTATCAGTCCGGCTTCTGCAAAACCTTCTTTGAGACAGAACTACGTTTTCTTGAGTCTAGAGCCAGGAAATTATTTTATCTTTATACATTGGCCATATCTTTGAAACTCAATATATAGTGCAATGATTTTTTTTAAACAACTGTGTAGATCTGTTTGGGTCTGGTGAAACACAGGCTACATTTTTTAAATTACTATAGTTTTTAAAAATTATAAACATGTTTATTGTTGGCATTTTTAATTTATTTCATTTATTTTTTAAAGGGCAAGAGGAGAAGCCAGGGTCACCATAACTCAGGGCTGGAGGCTTGGAGGTGGGACGATCTTCTAGGGGTGGTAATCTTAGAGAGGTGGGGTTATTGTCAGAGTCTTGGCACCAAGTCAGAGAAAAGGCAGGACAGAAATATCCTGATATGTCTTTCCTCTTGCTCTCTGGGGTCTGGTTGGTGCCTCCCATTGGACAGACCAAATTGGAAGACAGAAGGTTAAGGTCAATTTTTTAAAGTTCAGAAAGGCCAGCACATAGATCCTGTTGAGAATGTTTGGGAAATGGAGATGGAATTTTCCACTGGGTGAGTTTCATACCCCACTGTTATTCAACTTCTTCATGCTCCTGAATCATTGGGATGTTCACCCCAGCTTTGCTTAGTTATGGATGCCTTCTCTATTGCAAAGCCCTGTCCGTTCTAAGAAGACCATCACCCTCACACATTCTGTTTTTCCTTGAGTTCAAGTCAACCAGACTCAGAAATTAGCTTCTTGTGTTGATTGTACATTTCTCATCTCTTAAATATGGTTTAATGAGTTGATTTAATTTTAACTGAAAATTCATTCAAATGTGCTTGCTCTAAGTAAATATTTAAATAAATATAACACACACTAAGGGGAAAAGAGGCTTGTTTAATTCTGTCTGTCTTCTCTCTCTGGGAATAATTTTGGTTTTCCCCCTGTAGGCTGGTTTTTCTATTAATTACAGAATCTCCTGCCTTGAGGGAGCCATGTTGAAATTAAACCAAGTCCCACCCAGACTGAGTAGGAAATAGCAACCCACTCCAGTGTTCTTGCCTGAGAAATCCCATGGACAAAGGAGCCTGGCAGACTACAGTCAATGGGGTCAAAAAAGCCAGACAGAACTTAGCAACTAAACAGTACCACGACCCACATCAAGAGTGTTTGGGTTTGGGATACAGAGCATTGTTAGAACTGGCTGCCTTCCAAGCGTTTGTGGGCCTTCTGCAGTTGCACAACTACATCTGTGTCGGGATGATATGAAATATTAAGCCAGGTATGCAGTCTCCACATCTGTTTGTACTTTTGTTTACAACAAGACAGCTGGGGCATTTCTGGCTTATTGCCCAAATGACAATACTCCCAGAATAGATGAAAAATAAAAAGCAAACAACCCCATGGCTAACTTTTGAGACTCATGATAGAAATTTTAAACTCAGGACAGAACCAATTCTTTTCAGACAGCAGAAAGTCAGAGGATGGAGAGGGGCTGGGTGTTGAGTTAGAAGAATCTTGTTCTCTTAAGTTTCACGTTTTAGATTCTGATCTAAGCCATAGGTGAAGAGGAAATTGTGATTTGTAACAACGTGTTTCTCTTGTTCACCTGGGATAAACAATCCACATGCATGGGAGAAGGTGAGAGAGAGTCTAAGAGAAAAGCAAACAAGATTACGAGGTGTTCTAAGCCAATGGGGGTTAGGTGATTCATCTCCCAAATAGTGAAAAGTGAAATCTCTCAGTTGTGTCTGACTCTTTGCGACTCCATGGACTGTAGCCTACCAGGCTCCTCCATTCAGGGAATTTTCCAGGCAGAGTACTGGAGTGGGTTGCCATTTCCTTCTCCATCTCCCAAATAGGTACATTTCAGAGACCATCAATAGGACCATTGATGGTCCAAATAGGACCATCAATCCCTGGTCGGAGAGTTAAGATCCCACATAGCTCTCAGCCAAAACACCAAAACAGAAACAGTGTTGTAACAAATTCAATAAACACTTTAAAAATGGTCCACATGAAAAAAAAATCTTTAAAAAAAAGAAGCTCTTAAGGCACACTCAACAAAATATGTGTAAGAATTATACAGCTGCATCATCATTACTTATCAATGATATTGCATTTGTTCCCTGAAATTTTGTGGTATTTGTGGCCTTGGTTAGCTTTTAAAAATATTTAACCTTTTGTGATTTATGTTATCCTCCTAAGTAAATACGCACATCCATTCCTGGTTTTTGTTTGTAGTTTTAGTTATTTTTCTTAAAGATGATCCCTAAAATTGTATATTCTCAAGACTTAAATGAGAAAGTCAATGGGGTTTTAGAAAATAAAGTAATTCCACTTCTTTTTTAAAAAATTAAAAATAATTTAAGATTCCATTTCCTATACAGCTTGGTCTGTAGAGTCATATTTGTACCCCTCCTTTCTCAGTGTGGTCCTCTTCATATTAAGAATCTTCCAGTTTCATGTGAAGAATTTGAAGACCCCTTCAAAAGAGACTATATTTTACACAGTCTGGCTGCTATATATGAATCAGTTTACTTTTTACTTTCTGGTAACCGGAGTCATGGAGTTGAGATTAGCGAGACATATGTGAGAAATCAGCCTTTTCTGGTGTGTGTGTGTGATCTGGGGTTTATTTGTATATGTTTGCATTTACTGACTGACATGGAACAACAGACTGGTTCCAAATAGGAAAAGGAGTTTGTCAAGGCTGTATATTGTTACCCTGTTTATTTAACTTCTATGCAGAGTACATCATGAGAAACACTGGACTGGAAGAAACACAAGCTGGAATCAAGATTGCCAGGAGAAATATCAATAACCTCAGATATGCAGATGACACCACCCTTATGGCAGAAAGTGAAGAGGAACTCAAAAGCCTCTTGATGAAAGTGGAAGTGGAGAGTGAAAAAGTTGGCTTAAAGCTCAACATTCAGAAAACGAAGATCATGGCATCCGGTCCCATCACTTCATTGGAAATAGATGGAGAAACAGTGGAAACAGTGTCAGACTTTATTTTTCTGGGCTCCAAAATCACTACAGATGGTGACTGCAGCCATGAAATTAAAAGACGCTTACTCCTTGGAAGGAAAGTTATGACCAACCTAGATAGCATATTCAAAAGCAGAGACATTACTTTGCCAACAAAGGTTTGTCTAGCCAAGGCTATGGTTTTTCCTGTGGTCATGTATGGATGTGAGAGTTGGACTGTGAAGAAGGCTGAGCCCCGAAGAATTGATGCTTTTGAACTGTGGTGTTGGAGAAGACTCTTGAGAGTCCCTTGGACTGCAAGGAGATCCAACCAATCCATTCTGAAGGAGATCAGCCCTGGGATTTCTTTGGAAGGAATGATGCTAAAGCTGAAACTCCAGTACTTTGGCCACCTCATGCGAAGAGTTGACTCATTGGAAAAGACTCTGATGCTGGGAGGGATTGGGGGCAGGAGGAGAAGGAGATGACAGAGGATGAGATGGCTGGATGGCATCACTGACTCGATCGATGTGAGTCTGAGTGAACTCCGGGAGTTGGTGATGGACAGGGAGGCCTGGCGTACTGTGGTTCATGGGGTTGCAAAGAGTCGGACACGACTGAGCAACTGATCTGATCTGATCTGATCTGACACTCACTAAGCTCACTTAACCTCATAAAGTAACCTTTGCAACTATTTAGACTCCATCAATTATTCAGCTATTATATAGAATAGTAAGTTTGCTGCTAAATAATGAGAATGTGCAAAAATAAATGTTATTAATAGAGTCATGTTGCATATAATCTTGTAAAGAACTAATTGCAGAGTTTGGAAGTCTCATTTGTTTTGATGAGGGTAAGGATCATTTTTAATGTAGTCACTGCCCCAGTATAGTCTAGAGATGAAGCAATTTCACCTCTGACATGGGTGTGTCCTGACCAGCTGTGCTTCTCTCCATTCTAACTCTATTTTCTAAAATGCCTGTCAGGGCATTTAAAAAAATAAATCGCCTCCGTCCTTATGAAGAATAGATTTTCATACCTAAAAATTCAACACGGCACATACATAAACATCACAAAACTCAACAAAAGTACTGTTCAAGCTTTTGTCAAGCCCAGGCTCACTCTTATAATAGTGCTTTAAATTAAAGGTTTGCGTAGCTTATTTCAGCCTTGGGTTTCCAAGTGGTTGACACTGAAATTGGTCTTAGAGTTAGTGTCTGTATTTTTGCAGTCTAGATGATTTTTCTTTTTAAACTTGAATATTCAAAACTGCATCAGTGAACATATAAACTTTCTGAAAAGCCCACTTAATTATTGCCCTCATTGATCTGTGAGTTCTCCCTTATCGGCACCAAGACTGTTACCTTTGTGTGGCCATCAAGGGCTCCTTAAGGCGCTGCTCCTTGTTCATCATTTGCTATTCAAAACTAAAACTTCAGGGCTGGTGGTTTTTGCCTTTCTGACGATCTCCCTGTCATTATACAAGATTATCTCACTGTTAAAATGGGATCATCTAAGCATGCTAATCTTGAGCTTGAAAGGAGGAAAAGGACTGACTTTATGTGTCAGTTACCAATGGTTGGCTTCTGACCTAAGATGGGAAATCCAATATTGTCCTTATTCATCCAGAAAACAGTTCCTGGGTACATTTTCTGTGCCAGAAACTACTAGACAACAGCCCTATGCAGAAGGGTACCATGGAAAAAGGGATATTATTATATTTTTTATTTTAAAAAAATATTTTTAAAATTTAATTTAGTTTTTAATTGGAGTATAATTGTTTTACAATGTTTTACTAGTCTCTGTGGTACAACATAAATAAGCCATAAGTATACATATATCCCGGAGAAGGCAATGGCACCCCACTCCAGTACTCTTGGCTGGAAAATCCATGGACGGAGGAGCCTGGTAGGCTGCAGTCCATGGGGTCGCTAAGAGTTGGACACGATTGAGCGACTTCACTTTCACTTTTTACTTTCATGCATTGGAGAAGGAAATGGCAACCCACTCCACTATTCCTGCCGGGAGAATCCCAGGGACAGAGGAGCCTAATGGGCTGCTGTCTATGGGGTCGAACAGAGTTGGACACGACTGAAGCGACTTAGCATCAGCATCAGCATCAGCATACATATATCCAGAGAAGGCAATGGCACCCCACTCCAGTACTCTTGCCTGGAAAATCCCATGGATGGAGGAGCCTGGTAGGCTGCAGTCCATGGGGTCGCAAAGAGTCGAACATGACTGAGGGACTTCACTTTCACTTTTCACTTTCATGCATTGGAGAAGGAAATGGCAACTCACTCCAGTGTTCTTGTCTGGAGAATCCCAGGAATGGGGGAGCCTCATGGGCTGCTGTCTGTGGGGTCACACAGAGTCCGACACGACTGAAGCAACTTAGCAGCAGCAGCAGCAGCAGCAGCATACATATATTCCCTTTCCAAGTATTCTCTTTTGAAAACAAAAGCACTTCTGGTGCTTTGTGATCTGTCTAAGGCCAGTCAGAATGGCCGCCATCACAAAGTCTACAAACAATAAATGCTGGAAAGAGTGTGGAGAAAAGGGAACAGTTTTACACTGTTGGTGGGAATGCAAACTGGTACAGCCACTATGGAGAACAGCGTGGAGATTCCTTAAAAAACTGGAAATAGAACTGCCATATGACCCAGCAATCCCACTGCTGGGCATGTATACCGAGGAAACCAGAATTGAAAGAGACAACGTGTACCCCAATGTTCATTGCAGCACTGTTTATAATAGCCAGGACATGGAAGCAACCTAGATGTCCATCAGCAGATGAATGGATAAAGAAAGCTGTGGTACATATACACAGTGGAATATTACTCAGCTATAAAAAAGAACACATCTGAGTCAGTTCTAACGAGGTGGATGAAACTGGAATCTATTATACACAGTGAAGTAAGTCAGAAAGAGAAACACCAATACAGTATATTAACACATATCTATGGAATGTAGAAAGACGGTAATGATGATCCTATATACAAGGCAGCAAAAGAGACACAGATGTAAAGAACAGACTTTTGGACTCTGTGGGAGAAGGTGAGGGTGGGATGATATGAGAGAATAGCACTGAAACGTGTATATTACCATATGTGGAATAGATGACCAGAGCAAGGTCGATGCATGAAGCAGGGCACTCGAAGCGGTGCACTGGGACAACCCAGAGGGATGGGGTGGGGAGTGAGGTGGGAGGGGGTTCAGGATGGGGACACATGTACACTCATGGCTGATTCATGTCAGTGTATGGCAAAAACCACCACAATATTGTAAAGCAATTAGCCTCCAATTAAAATAAATTAATTAATTTAAAAATATTTTAAAATTCTATTTTTAATTAGAGCATAATTGCTTTACAATGTTGTATTAGTTTCTGTGGTACAACATAAATCAGCCATAAGTATACATATATCCCCTTTCCATATATCCCCTTTTTGAAAGCAAAAGCACTTCTACTGGGATCTGGAAGAATAAATCACATGTTGTTGTTGTTCAGTCAATAAGTCATGTCCGGCTCTTTGCCACCCCATGGACTGTATCACACTAGTCTCCTCTGTCTTCCACTTTCTCCCAAAATTTGCTCAAATTCATGTCCACTAACCACCTCGTCCTCTGCCAAGCCCTTCTCATTTTGCCTTCAATCTTTCCCAGCATCGGGGTCTTTTCCAATGAGTCAGCTCACAGGAATACCCTAACATATTTCAGGGGAGAAGATGAAAGAGGTTTGATTTCTTGTGGAAGAAATGGGAAGAAAGAACATTCTCCATACAGTGAGGGGGTAGATAAAGCTGCGTCATGCGATAGCTCTGTGTTGTAAAAAGAAAAAGAAGGTAAAAACCAAGTCTAGTCAAAATAACTCCCTAAGCCCAGAAGAGCCAAGGTTCCTGCTACAGTGTAAAAGATCACTGTTGCTAAGGGATCGGGTCATATTAAAAAAAAAAAATGCAGGTCTTTTAAACATCCAGAATGCACTCAGTGCAAAAAGTGCCTCCTTTTGTGATGCCCTCCTCTGTTGACTTTCTGAGGACAGATCTGCAGAAATGCATGGTTCAGGGAAAGTGGGTGTGGGCAGAAATGTGGGGACTCACCATTCTGGCATTGAATGCTGTCTGCATGTGTAATGATTGGTTAGACATGATATGAATCCACCTGCCAATGCAGGAAATGAGGGTTCGATCCCTGGGTCGGGAAGATCCTCTGGAGAAGGATATGGCAATCCACTCCAGTATTCCTGCCTGGATAATCCCATAGACAGAGGAGCCTGGCAGGCTACGGTCCATGGCGTCATAAAGAGTCGGACACAACTTAGTGACTGAGCACAATGATGAATATCTTCAAACTAGAGAAATTCACAGATTTTAGATCCCTCTGAAGTTCAGACTTTAAAAAAAAAATTGTTTTTTTAAATAAAAAGAGCTATCTGTTCACGAAATGGATCACAGTTGGGAGAATAGTTGTCTCATGATATGATGTGTGTGTGTCTGCTAAGTTGCTTCAGCTGTGTCCGACTCTTTGCAATGCTACGGACCATAGCCTGCCAGGCTCCTCTGTCCATGGGATTTTCCAGGCAAGAATATTGGAACGGGTTGCCATTTCCTTCTCCAGGGATCTTCCCAATATAGGGATCAAACCTGCATCTCTTATGTCTTCTTCATTGGCAGGTGGGTTCTTTACCACTAGTCCCACCTGGGAAGCCCCAAGATGTGGTAACTACAGCTTCGTAGCAGCAATAATCATTATTCCTATTATCAGGTCTTCACTTAAATTGGAACAGATGTATTAAGTCAAAAAAAGTTGTGGCATTATTTAATAACATATGAGAAATTTCAAATCTTTCCATAATTAAGTTCTCAGGGCAAAGATAACTTCTGTAAGTGACCTAAATATTTCTTTTTGACAGAGGAGAATTTTTTTCCCTTAGCAAAAAATTTGGGGAGAACTAGCAGAGTAAAAGACAGAGTCTATTTAATAATCTTGGCAGCAAGTCAGATTTATTCAACCTACTGAACAAATGTGATCTTAAGGGGTATTCGCAGAATACATCATGGGATCAAAAAATCAAAGCCTCTCCTTTAGCCTCACATGATTTAAAGAAATTCCTGCTATAAATTAAGGATCCGTGTATGTATTTGTTTTGACTCCAAACACAAAGTTACAGCCAACGGATTAACTTGACAGATGCATAAGGAAATTGCGTTAGGTCCCCCAGGTAAGCATAAAGATGGTTATTAAGAAGAGTGATAAAATTTTAGGCAGCAGTGTTTCCCTCAAAAAGCATTCATTTGACAGAATATCACCAGCAAGCATGCAGAGCACAGTCATAAAATAGCACCTCCAAATGAAGCTGCCTTTTTACCCTGCTGACGCCCCTGTCGTGCTCTGGGTCTGGGAAAAACCACGTGGGCCGAGAAACACAAGAGCCACCAGAATCTGAAGGACCGAGTATCCATAAGTGGACCGTTTTAGACATCCCTTTTCCTTTTGGGGACCCAAATGTCTGGCACATCCATCAGACCCAAAATATAAAGGATACCCACTCAAGGATGAGTGCGAATATGAGTCTCCCTAAAACTGAGTTCCTCTGCTTAGTTTGTGATTCACCTCTCTACCCAGAATGTTATTCCTTTGCATCTTCAGAAAGTGGCCCTTAGCACTGTTGCTGAGACTCTGCCTCTGTTCATTGGTGCCAAATAGAAATGCAGAGTGAAGTAGAAAAGAGCTGCTTTTATTCCCTTGCCAAACAAAGGGGATCATGGTGGTCTTATGCCCTCAAGATGTGTGAAACACCCTGAAGCGGGTAGGGAGGAGTTCTATAGTGCTCAGTGAGCAGGGTGTGGTCAGCTCATGCACAGTTCTAGGATTGGTTGCCATTGAAGTGAAGTTTCCAGCGTCATCAAACTTCTGGTTTCAGCCAGTCTAGGGTCTGTGTTCTTGTGGTCAGCACTGTTCATCTGGAGGGATCTGCTTCCTATGAAAACAGTTTAGGAATGTGGGTCAGGCCTTTATATTTTTCAGGGAACTGGAGTTTGGTATTCTGAGTTGTGGCAGAATTACAGTCTAAATTGCTACCAATTCCCCAACTCAACAGCTCTTCTTTGTTTCTATGTCTTCACATTTCCCAATCGCTAACTCTTTAAAAAAATGTATACTTTTATGTATTATTTTTGGCTGCCCTGGGTCTTCATTGCTGCACAGACTTTGTCTAGTTGCAGCAAATGGGGGCTACTCTCTAGTTGGGGGTGCATGGGCTTCTCACAGCACTGGATTCTCTTGTTTCGGAGCACAGGCTCCAGGGTGCATGGCCCTCAGTAGTTGTGGCACATGGGCTCAGTAGTTGTGACCCTCCCCTCCCCAGGATGACTGCAGCCTTGGAATTAAAAGATGCTTGCTACTTGGAAGAAAAGTTATGACAAACTTAGACAGTGTATTAAAAATCAGAGACATTGCCTACAAAGGTCCATATAGTCAAAGCTATAGTTTTTCCACTAGTCATGTATGGATGTGAATGTTGGAACATAAAGAAGGCTGAGTGCCAAAGAATTGATGCTTTTGAACTGTGGTGTTGGAGAAGACTCTTGAGAGTTCCTTGGACTGCAGGAGATCAAACCAGTCCATCCTAAAGGAAATCAGCCCTGAATATTCACTGGAGCCTGATGTTGAGGCTGAGGCCCCAATACTTTGGCCACCTGATGCAAAGAGTTGACTCATTGGAATAATCCTGATGCTGGGAAAGATTGAAGGCAGGAGAAGGGGACAACAGAGGATGAGATGGTTGGATGGTATCACCGACTCAATGGGCATGAGTTTGAATAAGCTTTGGGAAATGGTGAAGGACAGAGAAGCCTGGTGTGCTGCAGTCTGTGGGGTCACAAAGAGTCGGACACAACTGAGCGACTAAGCAACAACCGGGCTCTAGAGCTCAGGCTCAGTAATTGTGGCGCACAGGCTTTGCTGTTCTGCAGCATGTGGGATCTTCCCAGGCCAGTGATTGAACCCGTGTCTCCTGCACTGGCAGGCAATTCTTTACCACTGAGTTACCAGGTTTGTTTTGGGGTATAGCTGATTAACAATGTTGTGATAGTTTCAGGTGAACAGTGAATGGACTCAGTCATCCATGTACATGTATCTGTTCTCTCCCAGATTGCCCTCCCACCCAGCGTGCCACATCACATTGAGCAGAGTTCCCTGTGCTATACAGTAGGTCCTTGTTGGTTATCAATTTTAAATATAGCAACAGGACCCCTGGCGAGCAGTCCAACCACCCTGTGGTCCAGAGTGCCCTGCAGGCCATAAAGACCATCTGCTCCAACATCAGTGAGACCAAGCAGCAGATGGAGAAGCTGGGGCCCTGGAGCAGCTGCAGTCACACATCAAAGGCTGGGAGGTGTGTCTGGGGCAGGGGGAACCTTCTGGGCTGGAGACAGACGAGTGCACAGCTGTGGGTTTAGACTGCCGTCTGGGCACCAGCTTCAGCCTGCAGTGTATTTTCTTTGGTTTGAAAAAAAAAAAAAGTAGTTATTTTTTTAATGACATCCACATGAAAGTACAGATTTTAAGTTTCTTTTATTTCTTTAACAAGTGGTGCTGGGAAAACTGGTCAACCACTGGTAAAAGAATGAAACTAGAACACTTTCTAACACCATACACAAAAATAAACTCAAAATGGATTAAAGATCTCAACATAAGACCAGAAACTATAAAACTCCTAGAGGAGAACATAGGCAAAACACTCTCTGACATACATCACAGCAGGATCCTCTATGACCCACCTCCCAGAATATTGGAAATAAAAGCAAAAATAAACAAATGGGACCTAATTAAACTTAAAAGCTTCTGCACAACAAAGGAAACTATTAGCAAGGTGAAAAGGCAGCCTTCAGAATGGGAGAAAATAACAGCAAATGAAGCAACTGACAAACAACTAATCTCAAAAATATACAAGCAACTCCTCCAGCTCAACTCCAGAAAAATAAATGACCCAATCAAAAAATGGGCCAAAGAACTAAATAGACATTTCTCCAAAGAAGACATACAGATGGCTAACAAACACATGAAAAGATGCTCAACATCACTCATTATCAGAGAAATGCAAATCAAAACCACTATGAGGTACCATTTCACACCAGTCAGAATGGCTGCGATCCAAAAGTCTACAAGCAATAAATGCTGGAGAGGGTGTGGAGAAAAGGGAACCCTCTTACACTGTTGGTGGGAATGCAAACTAGTACAGCCACTATGGAGAACAGTGTGGAGATTCCTTAAAACACTGGAAATAGAACTGCCTTATGATCCAGCAATCCCACTGCTGGGCATACACACTGAGGAAACCAGAAGGGAAAGAGAGACGTGTACCCCAATGTTCATTGCAGCACTGTTTATAATAGCCAGGACATGGAAGCAACCTAGATGCCCATCAGCAGATGAATGGATAAGAAAGCAGTGGTACATATACACAATGGAGTATTACTCAGCCATTAAAAAGAATACATTTGAATCAGTTCTAATGAGATGGATGAAACTGGAACCTATTATACAGAGTGAAGTAAGCCAGAAAGAAAAACACCAATACAGTATACTAATGCATATATATGGAATTTAGAAAGATGGTAACAATAACCCTGTGTACGAGACAGCAAAAGAGACACTGATGTATAGATCAGTCTTATGGACCTGTGGGAGAGGGAGAGGGTGGGGAGATTTGGGAGAATGGCATTGAAACATGTATAATATCATGTATGAAACGAGTCGCCAGTCCAGGTTCGATGCACGATACTGGATGCTTGGGGCTGGTGCACTGGGACGACCCAGAGGTAGGGTATGGGGAGGGAGGAGGGAGGAGGGTTCAGGATGGGGAACACAGGTATACCTGTGGTGGATTCATTTCGATATTTGGCAAAACTAATACAATATTGTAAAGTTTAAAAATTAAAAAAAAAAAATTGGTAACATGGGCCCTCATTTTCCATGACATCAGCCATTGAAACCTCTGGTTTTCACCCCCACCAGCCCTCGATAACTCTCCTTCATATGTTGCCCAACCTGCCTGGTGTCCTATGAGCCAAGGTCAAGGGCAGTGTTTAAAGGTTCACTCCAGGACAGAATTCTGGCTTTAACACTCCTTTATGGTGGCTTTAAGCAAATGTCTTAACTTTTCTGAACTTCACCTTCCTTATCTATAGCTGTGCATAGTAGGTACTCAATAAATGGTAGGAAAGGATATTCCTGGGCTTCCCTGGTGGCTCAGCACAGTGAAGACTCCACCTGCAATGCAGAAGATGCAGGAGACTCAGGTTCAATCCCTGAGTGGGGAAGATTCCATGGAGGAGGACATGGCAACCCACTCCAGTATTCTTGCCTAGAGAATCCCATGGACAGCGTGGTGGGCTGCAGTTCGTGGGGTTGCAGAGACGGACACTACTG
Organism: Bos javanicus; assembly: GCF_032452875.1. Lineage (NCBI taxonomy): Eukaryota > Metazoa > Chordata > Mammalia > Artiodactyla > Bovidae > Bos > Bos javanicus. The sequence continues at coordinate 50,222,695 of NC_083884.1, forward strand.
AAGTGACTTAACACAAGCACACAGGTCCATCCCAAACTCCTTAACTATCTCTTCCCCCATCCTTCCTCCCTGGCAATCATAAGTTCATTCCCTAAGTCTACAATCATAAACTCCCGTGTCAGCCTTTTACTTCACAAGATATGGACAGGAGGCTTGTATATAACTTCAGCAGAACTCCATAGGAGGGTCAGGACTGCCTGCTGGAGTGCCCCCAGGGCCGGGCAGAGAAATGATGGTTGAGTCCACCCCTCTTTGCAGTGTTAGTGTCACACTGGCACCTCCAAACTGCTTACAGTGGTACTTGCATGCACACACACGTGTGTCTTTGCACCCACAGCACCCTGCGCATACTTCCTTTGTCATACTTGCTCCTTGACTGCAGGAATCAGAAAAATAATGTTATTCCTGTTCTCATCCAATACTGCCTCCCTCAAGATCGAGGGGTATCAGAGAAAAGAGGGGACTGAAACTGCATTCAAGCCCTTATGTTTAAAGTAAAAGGCTTTTGCTTTGGTCTCCCAGGCCTCCTCTGAATCTCAAAGCACTGGCTCAAGAGTGAGTGATTAGGGACTTTCCTGGTGGTCCAGTGATTAAGATCCATCTGCTAGTGTAAGTGACACGGGTTCGATCTCTGGTCAGGGAACTAAGATACCACATGACACAGAGTAACTAAGCCTGAGAGCCACAACTACGAGCCAATATGCTGCAACTAGTGAAGCCCGTGCACCCAGAGCCTGTGCTCTGCAACAAGAGAAGCCCCCACTGGCTACAACTGGAGAAAGTCCTCACACAGCAGTGAAGAACCAGCACAGTCAAAAATAAATAGATAGTGATTTTTTTTTTTTAACAAAAAGTGAGTGATTAGGAAATGTGAATATAGAGAAACAAAGAATACCTGTTGGACCAAGAAACTGATAACAAATTAGACACTAAACCAGCCCGATAGCAGAGTCACTGAGCTCCCAGTTCCATAAAAAAATTCAGGTAAATAAATGAAAATCTATATCAGAGTTATATTTTAATTTTTATTCTAAATTATTAAAAAACCCTTTTTACTTGAAAAAACTGTAAGCCACATTGCTAATAACATAAGAATAAATTCTAAAAAAAATACAGATAAAGCTATAACCATTGATAAGTTGTTTTTATAGGAATTAAATCCCCACCAGGTAGAAACTTGTGACCGCAAGCACGTAGACCCCAGACCAGTTGAAACCAGAAGATTGGTGATGCTCAAAACTTCACCTTGATGTCAACCAATCCGAGAACTGAGCATGTGCTGAACATGCCCCCAGCAGCCCCCTCCCTCCCACTGCCTTTAAAACTTTTGTCTCCCAGCTGATAGCTTGGAGACATTCTTAGGACATCATTCCGTCATCTTCCCTGGTCGCTGGCCTCCAAAACAAAGCAGCTTTCCCCTTTCCATCAACACTCGTCTCTCGAGGATTGGCCTTTTGAGCAGCAAGCAGCTGAATTTGGGTTTGACCCTGGCCTCGTCCATTTACAAGCACATCAAGTAGGGATCACACATCATTTAAAGGGGAAGGAGGGTGGAGAGCCCAGGCCCATCATTGGGTGAGAAGGTGGATTCAGGGTGCCAGATCCTGTGATTTCAACAGAATCCAGAAACATAGATTTTTATGTGAAACCTCCCACCTTTATTTTTGGTAACTAATTTTAAAATATTTTAGTCTGCACCTTGGATCCAGACCATGGGTAACCACTCTCCATCACGTTATGGCAGAAGACATTTTTCATAAGAGTTGAGAAAAAAAAGTTGTGCTTGCAGTTTCACAAGGATGTTGAGGGTATCCTAATTCACCCCATTGTAGATGGCTCTGCTTTTTGGCCCAGCTGACGAGTATCAGGAATTTTTTTTCCCCAGATTATCTATGGATTCTATTCCACAGGCAGACAGAGGTTCTCGGTTGCCCTCCTTGCTCCCCTGAGGCAGCCCTGTCTTCTAACTGCTGTCCCGTGTTTCCATGTAGTGTGACCTTGGGTCAGCTGCCCAGTTTCTGTATTTCCTTGGATGTCTCTGGGAGAGAGGACAGACATCTGTCCTTGGCAGACCGTTGGGATACCCATCTAGTTGAGAAACATGACTGATATGTGCTTATTGTTGTTCAGTCACTAAGTCATGTCAAACTTTTTTGCAACCCATAGACTATAGCCCACCAGGCTCTTCTGTCCATGGCATTTCTCAGGCAAGAACACTGGAGTGGGTTGCCATTTCCTTCTCCAGGGGATCTTCCTGACACAGGGATGGAACTCACGTTTCCTGCATGAGCAGGATTCTTTACCACTGAGCCACGTGGGAAACCCAGATATTTGCTTAAGCCTCCCAAAATAACTGGATTCCATTCAGCTTTGAAAAACCATTGTTACCGAAAGTGAGGGCTGGCTGCTTGCCACTCAAAAGTCACTAAAGAGACCACGTTGGTGGAAAGGAAAGTTTGCCTTATTTTGAATGACAGCAACCATTCAAAAGGGGAGGGCAGAACACCTGTCCAAAGGCCAACTGTCCCCACTGATAATCAGTGGGCAAGAGCTTTTCCAGGCAAAGGGAGAAGGCTACATGCAGAAACACACAGTCAGCTCTGACAGCCGTCTTCACATCAGTCATTGGTGATCTGAGCAGCATCATCTTGATTGTTGTGAAAGAAAGTGGAAGTATTAATGGCTCAGTCTTGTCCAGCTCTTTGGCATCCCACGGGCTGTAGCCTTCCATTCTCCTCTGTTCATGAAATTCTCCAGGCAAGAATACTGGAGTGGGTTGCCATTCCTTTCTTGAGGGTGTCTTCCCCACCCAGGGGTCAAACCCAGGTCTCCTGCATTGCAGGAAGATTCTTTACCATCTGAGCCACCAAGGAAGCTCCCTTGATTGTTTTAAGTAGAATTAATCTTCAGTTCCAGGGTTATTCTATTTCCTTTCTTGAGACCTATTCTCAGAATTGTGGCAGCTTAACCAGCTTACAGTCTGGTTATCATGTAGTTAACTTCTTCTACTCCATGAGCATGTCAGTATCTACAAAACAGCTCCCAAGAGATGGCTCAGAGTATTATCTATGGCCCTTGAGGAGGGCCTTTGAGGAGGAATTGTATATGGCCCTTGACTATACTTAATGACTACATTATTTGGTCTCCTTTAACTGTTTTTATTTGTTTCTGCATTTTCTCACTTCTCTGATTAAGCTTATTCTTTGGCTAAGGTTTTTCCACAGACAAAAGACAAGCTGAGGACATGGAGGGTAAAGACCATAGGGTCCTGCTCTGTTTCACGTTTAGCTTTGAAAAACCACATAAAATGAGTTTCTATAAACACTTCCCAAGGATAATGTATAGATGTCACCATCCTTTGTTGGGTAATGCAGTCTGCAGCTTTAGTTCATGTAGCCCAGGAGATTCAAGACAATGATGACCTGAAAATTATGAAAAAGCAAAAAAAAAAAAAATTTCCTCTCTGCCACCTGCCACCTCCAACTTGTATACACTGCCACTTCACCTCCTGGCCCAAGGAGAGTCTGCCTCATCTATTTTAAGAATAGTGCATTGAAGAAAGTGCATTTTCCACTAAGCTTTGGCCAGGGCTATAAAGATAATCCCTCTCAATTTCAGCAATTGCACAAGTCCTTGAAGTGCCTGGCTGTGTAAGAGAGTCTAGTAATTACAGATGATGTGGCAATCAGCTTTCAATTTTGGACACATAGAAAAAAGTTCTCCACAGGGTCTAGTAGAAGTTTATCAGCTTGTTTATTTTGCTAATGGATTTTTATCTCCGACCACCCTCACTTGCCAGGGAGCTCACTCTTAATTAAGGAAAAAGCTGGTTGGGCGGTGTTAGAAATAATCGCTGCCTTTTTTTCCCCCACCCCAGAAACAGACTCACTTAAAGCATCATCAATGGATGGCAAGATTCCCAGACCTCAGTTTCTTGGTACCTAAGAGAACAGGAAAAAATTATGTCAATTAAAAAGCCTTATGAGGCAAATTAACCTCCGGAAACTTTAGGAAAGTAAACCATTCATAGAGGTCTCCTGGGAGGCTCCAATGGGGGGTGAGCCTGTTGGAAGATAGCAAACTTGCTGCTGTTGATAAGAAACGGAATGAATGAAGCCAGTGAATATCGGCACACGCAACACTAAACGTTACAAAACACTTTCAGAGAAAAGATTTCCATCTACAATGCAAATGTGCCTTTGTGTTAGAATCGATGAGGGTTTTATACTCTAGAACGAATGGGTATAATATGGACAAAAATAGTAACAGTAGCCAAGATTACTTGAATAGCACAGGCATAGCACATTTCTATTAATTTTCTTGATCTCATTTAATGTGCTCAACCCTAGGTGAAGGAGATAAGGATTACCTGGATTTTAGTAGTAAGAGGCTTCAATACTTTGGCCACCCGATGCAAAAAGCTGACTCACTGGAAAAGACCCTGATGCTGGGATGGATTGAAGGCAGGAGGAGAAGGGGATGACAGGATGAGATGGTTAGATGGTATCACCGACTCAGTGAACATGAGTTTGAGCAAACTCTGCAAGATAGTGAGGGACAGGGAAGCCTGGGATGCTGCAGTTCATGGGGTCACAAAGAGTGTGGGATTCCACTTAGCGACTGAACAATGAACAACAAGAGGCCACTCCATGATGTCAAATTGCTCAATGTTTCAGCTAGTGAGTTAATGTGAAGATTTTTTAAGCTAATTAATTCACGAATTTGGCTGCAACAGGTTTGAGTTGTGGCACACGGGATCATCATTGAGTCAGGCAGTCTTGTGCACACACATTCTCCAGTTGCAGCATGTGGGCTTCTAGTTGCTCCTTGAGGCATCTGGGATCTTAATTCCTGACCAGGAATTGAACCTACATCCCCTGCATTGCAAGGTGGGTTCCTAACCACTGGACCACCAGGGAAGTCCCTGACATGAGGATTTGAATCCAGGTGTCTATAGTTTACACAATACGCATCCCTAACATCCTATGACTCTTACAGTTCACTGCCTCCCCAGACTTCGTGTAAAGCCATGTCCCTTTGACAGCAGTGTATTTTAGATGAAATCTCTAATTTGTAAGGGATCGTGGATGAAATAACCACCACATTCCATCAGGGTAGGTCTGGGTTATGGTTCCCAAGCAGTTGCTAAATACGCTTTTAGCTCCTATTCAGCGGACTTTCCTTGTGGCCCAGTAGGTAAGACTCCATGTTCGCAATGTATGGTGCCCAGGTTCGATCCCTGGTCAGGGAACTAGATCCCATATGACACAACCAAGGCCCAGCACGAATACTGCTGCTGCTGCTAAGTCGCTTCAGTCGTGGCCGACTCTGTGCGACCCCAGAGACGGCAGCCCACCAGGCTCCCCGTCCCTGGGATTCTCCAGGTAAGAACACTGGAGTGGGTTGCCATTTCCTTCTCCAACACATGAAAGTGAAAAGTGAAAGTGAAGTCGCTCAGTCGTGTCTGACTCTTAGCGACCCCATGAACTGTAGCCTACCAGGCTCCTCTGTCCATGGGATTTTCCAGACAAGAGTGCTGGAGTGGGGTGCCATTGCCTTCTCCGACAACCAAATAAATTAAACAAAAACCAGAAAAAACTTCCTTCATTTTTTGTGTGTGTGTATGGCATCTGTTAGCAGGTGCAGCATTTATAATGCACATCTAGCCTACCCAAGCCTGATTGTGTGGGTCCAAAAATAATCATGCAATCTGACCACACACAGAAGATACTGAGTAATTCTAACAGATTATTTCCTTAGGTTCTTCATTTTCCATAAATACCTCTTCATTCAAATTGGGAAGTTTACTCACTCTTCCATGTAATAAGGTCCAGAAACTCGGGCAAATAAATGTTAATAGAATGATCTGCATCAGATGATAAAAAAAAAAACCCTACTGATGACTTGGATGAGAATGACCAGAAAGTCCTAGGACTCAGGTTATTGAGAAGATATGTGATATTCGGTTTGCAGAAATGAAAGCTAAAACTACCAAGATAAGTAATATGTGATTTTTACACTGCAGTTTTCTCAAGTACATTCAAGCACATTTATTTTCTGGCTTTTCCCCCCTGTAATGGTACTTACAGTCATTCCTATAAGCACTCCCAGGGAAGGTAAATTAGCACTGGCTAATAAAATTGTAATGAGCCTTCTCAAGCCTGCTCTTAACCACAGCACCCCCACGACAGTATGTGGGCATCCAGAAATTAAAATTGTCTTTTGATACAAGCCAGCTTCACTCCCCAGGACCCTACTTCAGGCAAAATGAAAGAGGAAGGTCCCTTGTCCCGAAAGCTCATGCCTCCTGCCTTTCCCTTGCTTTAGGTCTGCAGACGCTTTTCGTGGTGAGATGCTTCTGAGAGCTTATAAATTCCTCCCCACAGCCTTGGAATTAGGGTGGAAATCCTTGTTCCAAGGCTTTGCAGAGAAAGAAGCTGCCTTCCATCTTCATCCTAAACAATCTCCACCGTAGGCATCCTATACCTCCCACTCACACCAAGCCCCCAGACATCTCCCCACTCCAAGCTCCCAGTGCATCAAGAATCTGAAAACGTTGTACTGAACCCTTCTAAGTACCTGGGGTGTAATGGGAATGCAATAGCAGTTCCATGAATATTTGTGGAATTATCTTTAAAAAGCCCAATTGGTGTCTCATCTATTTTAGATATAAGCTCCTATATGAGATCAATGGTTTGCAAACATATTTTCCCAGCCTATAGGCTGCCTTTTCATTCTGTTGATGATTTCCTTGGTCGTGCAGAAGCCTTTTAGTTTTATGGAGTCCCACTTCTCTATTTTTGCATTTGTTGCCTGGGATTTGGGTGCCATGTTGTCACCAGGACAGCTGTGCTGTGACAGGGTTTATGAAGTGACACCACTTCTAATCCTCAGGAACAGAGCCCAGCAGGAGCTGAGTGGGAGCCCCTGTCCACCTGCCTGGGCTGAGTCAGGACCTTGATTACACCCAGGTTCTCAAAAATCCCTGAGAACATTGACCCCAGTCCCTGCCCTCAGAACAGATGGGGGACCTGGTTCCCCCATCAGTGACAAGGGGGCCACATGGTCAGATTTGTGGGTGCTCTTGCTTCGAAATGAGCACTTCCTGTGTGCTGTCCAATGCTGGGTTCTTCTGAAATTCACCTGCTACAGAAAGGACACTAGTCAAGAAAACACTCCTGAATCTAAAAAATAATTTTAACATTTTCTGAAGTGTACTGCAAGTGCATAGAGCATTCATTTTAATTTTGAAGAGCTTTTGTTTATAGCATAATGTATCACTTGGAAAAAAGATTTTTTTTGGCTTTGTCCAATCTTAGTTGCAACTCAAAGGCTTCTCTCTGGTTATGGTACTCAGGCTTAGCTTAGCTGCCCTATGGCATACAGGATCTTAGTTCCCTGACCAGGGATCTAACATGTCGTCTGCATTGGAAGGCGGATTCTTAACCACTGGACCACTGGGGAAGTCCCCTGCACCCCATGGAAAATTTGAGAAACTTAAGTCTTTGGCAAAATACCTTTCATTTGAGGTTCATAGATTTCTGAGACTCAGTTTCCCACACTGGAGTCATTCATGTATCACATTCTGCTTTGTACAAGGACCTCATGTCCTACTACTTACTTTGTTCTTTTTTTTTTTTTTTACTATAAATTGAGTTTTTTAAACTTTAATATTCATTTGCCCTTTGTAATAGGCCAAAACATCTATACTCTTATGCGTTTGATGTCCCAATCATGCTTATTTTTATATACAATAAGAATAAATGTCACTGGGCTTCCTTGGTGGCTCAGTGGTAAAGAATCCTCCTGCCAATGCAGGAGACACAGGTGCAGTCCCTGATCCGGGAAGATCCCACATGCCACAGGGCAACTGAGCCCATGAGCCACAACTATGGAGCTTGTGCTCTCGAGCCCAGGAGCCACAACTACTGATGCCCACAGTCCATCCTCCAACGAGAAAAGCCACCACAATGAGAAGCCCGCACACCACAACCAGAGAGCAGCCCCCGCTCACCCAGACTAGAGAAAGCCTGTGCAGCTGTGAAGATGCAGAGCAGCCAAAATACAAATAAATAAAATATTGAAACAGAATAAATGTCACTATAATAATGAAACCAAATGTTTATCCTAACAAACCATGTGTATGACCCTAATATCTCTCACATCCAATGGTATACATGTCACACTGGGTTTAATATTCTTCCAAGTTTATGCATGTCTGTAGAAGTCAAGGTTTTGTCAGAGAAGAAGAGATAAAGCAAATGATACAAAATATAAGATGGATTGTAGAGATGAGAACGCATGGATCCTGGGATGTGCCTAAGTATCATAAGGATTCAGCCCCTGCTTTTCGAGTCCGACCAGACTCGAAGTTGGGAGAAGACAGACATTCAGTTAATGAGACCCAGGACAGACTAGCACTGCTCCTGGCTTCTTCTATCGATTTATCTAATTCATTCTTTTCACAGACTCCAGAGTGATGTTTCAAAGCTGAATTCTGACCTTGACCATCTATTTCCTAAAAAATCTTGGAAGGCTCCTCATTGCTCTCAGATAGAGTCCAAATTCCTTAACTGTTTTAGGCCCCTGAAAGGTCTGGCCCCTCTTGTTCGTCATGTCTCGTGATACGTGACTATTTCCTTTGAAGTCCAGCCTCCAGGGACATTGAAATGTCTGCAGGTCCTGAGCCAAGAAGCATCCATCTTCAAGGAAAGACAGTTTCCTTTTCCTTTTGCCTGGTCCACTCTTTACTATCCAAACACATCCCCATCTGCTCCTCCTCCAACCTTAATTTTCCAGTATTCAACCTAGATTCATCCTCCTATAGGGATACTCTCCTGACCCTTCCTAAAAAGGTTTTAAAAGAGATGTCAAAGTTAAAAATGCTTCTGGGCTGAATAACTTCATTTGTTTAATCCTAGTGAGATGGAGGCAGATGTGGTCTAATGAGGTTATCCTCCACTTTTTTGTAATCACACGCAGGATCCAGACTGCTAACTTCTCCATGGAAAGAGAAGACCTCTGTTCCAGGGGTCAGAGAGTCCTGAGTCTCTGAGCTGGATTTTCGTACAGCTGTGGGTGGTAGACAGAGGGGACATGGAAGCCCATTACCCAAGTGCTGTAGGGTACCCTCTGCCCTGTTGAAAAAAAAAAAGAACTTCTAACCCTTAATAACTTCCTCCAGGAAAGAATCTGTATATCACTGATATTTGCTAACATCCTCCATCCAAGTCCAACTCCATTAGTTTCTGAAGCCATAAAATCCAGTTGCATGTACATACTACTATAGTTAAAATAGATAACCAACAAAGACCTGCTGTATAGCACCAGGAAATCTGCTCAGCACTCTGTAATAACCCAAATGGGAAAAGAATTTTTAAAAGGATGCATATATATATATATGTATAACTGAATCACTTTGCTGTACACCTAAAATTAACACCACACTGTTCATCAATTTTACTCCAATATAAAATATTTTTTCCTGTTACAGTTTTCTTGTGCATCATTTGAGACAAAAAGGGATATGTCCCTCTCTGATTTATTCAGGGCCACTTTTCTATCAAAAGAGCTTGAATACACCAAAGGAGATTTAAGAAATGCATTGCATCTTATCCATGATCACTGAGTGTTGCAGTATAGACAATTTATAGGAATAAGTATGATGAATTTGACATCATCTATTACTCTATCATCTCTTGGAGGGATAAAAATACATAAATATAAGCCAGATGGGAGTCCAATTTTGGAACTGGAATTTTCCTGAGAAGCCTCCAAATTACATAAGGTACCAAGTTCAGGGTCCTGATAAAGTGCTCATTGTATAATAGAACAATCTTCTTACTAGTCTCTGCCACCAGGAGATTATGAATGAGGAAATCCATTGTGGGGGGCATAATGTTAGACACCTGAGAAATGAAAGGAATGTTTCCTGCTGTATCAGTAAACAAGGATGTCGCCAGCAATTGCAGCCACTGTGGAAGGTGAGCTAGTGAGTCCTGAGGAAACTCAGGATGTGAAAACACAGGATACTGGCCCCAGATAGCTGAGGTGCATATCAAAGGAATGATTTTGGTGAGTCCAGACTCTTGCATTTTCCCAGTCATAGAAACACTTACTTCCTTAACTTGGTGTATCTGTTTTTTTTTTTTTTTTAAGTTACAAAAAACTTTTGACCATCAGACTACTTGCCCTTGTTGCAAACTTCTATATAACCTGGCTCCTCCTCCTGCTTCCTTAGAGCAGTTCTTTCAGGGTACTCGAGATGCTGCCTCCCATGCTTAAGTCCTAAAAATGTTCACCAAATAAAACATAACTTTCAACTTTTAGGTTGTATGTATTTTTTCAGTAAAAACACCCCAAAAATGCTTAGAGAATGAATGAATGATTGCATGAGATTGTTTCAGTGCTTTGCTCTGAGCAAAGATATAGGTTTGTTTAAGAATGGGTGACAGCTCAAGTCTTAGTTTTAAAAATACCTCCATACTGTCTTCCATAGCGGCTGCACCACTTTACATTCCCACCCAATGTACATTCCCACCAATAATGTACGAAGTTTCCCTTTTCTCCATACCCTCTCCAGAATTTATTGTTTGTAGCTTTTTTTTTGATGATGGCCATTCTGACCGGTGTGAAGTGATACCTCATTATAGTTTTGACTTGCATTTCTCTGATACTTAGTTGTGCTGAGCATCTTTTCACGTGCTTTATATCTGTAAAAGAATCGAAAATGAGTGGACACATGCATATGCATACCTGAAACTAACACAACACTGGAAATCAACTGTACTCCAATATATATATATTTTTTAAAAGAATGGATTTAATTTTTTTAATTTAAATTAAAAGAAAAAAAAAGCTCCTCCTCCTATTTGGAAGAACTTTTCTGAAACACCTGTATTAATAGCGGAAAGTTTCTATAGTGGCTTCTGTTTATGTGAGAAATCTGTGGGCAGGAGCTCAAAGCATAGGTATCAAAAAGAAGTAAGAAAAAAAGAACAAACAAGTTTTCAAAGCCTATGAAGTTCTGTGGAATAAGGAACATTCCAGCCATCCTGCTGGGTTGCCAGGTTAACGTTGGAGTCAAATTTTAAAGGCAAAGAATCTAAACAGTGGTTCTTCAGAAAGAAATGCACGAACTCAGGGATTAGTTGAAAACCGTTGAAAACCGTGCTTCTGAGCTGTACGTATGAAGCAGAAGGGCCAGGCTGCCCTTGTTGTACCATTGAGTTGGGAGTCTAGGAGGTAACCTCCATTCTTTTCCTAAGAGAGTTCTTGATGGGCCTGAGGATAAAATTGCAACATTCGGCAATCCCTTTCCTTCAAGAACCTTGGGTGCCTTGCTGTTACTTAGTCACCCAGCTGTGTCTGACTCTTTGTGACCCCATGGACTGTAGCCCACCAGGCTCCTCTGTCCCTGGGATTTCCCAGGCAGGAGTACCACAGCAGGTTGCCATTTCCTTCTCCAGAGGATCTTCCCAACCTAAAGATCAAACCCTTGTCTCCTGCACTGGCAGGTGGGTTCTTCATCACTGAGTCACCTGGGAAGCCCCTGAGTTGGATCTTAACTTGTTGGGAACTACTGTGAAATCTGAGCATGAATTTGATCTACGATGGGCTAACTTTTGACACCTAATAAAATCCAATTTCATAGAGCCTGTGAAAGTGTTTCATCTTCATCACCAAACACCTTTTCATTTAATCGATTGCATTCCCTAAATACAATTGCAAACAAATGGAATTCAACCTAGCACATCCGTCACCTGGAAATTGGGAGGAGGTGGGGAAGGACAACATCTCCTTGGAGCACATGGACTCAAAGAAAACCCTCAGTCAATTACAATGTAAAAGAGCTTCCGCTGAGCTCTGCAGAGGGGAAGTTGTAGCAAGCCTGTGACAGGGTCTGGAAATGTTCAAAATTGTCCCTTGGGGAAAATCCTGATTCTATGAGGTCATTTATGCCACCTAAAGCCCCCAGCATGCTTGTCACTTCTTGGAAACACATACATATTTTGTGTGATTTCAATTAGAAAGCTGCTTTTCAAATGTATTGCACTTTTATCTGAGTTTTCTTGTTTTTAATAGCAGAAGTCATACTCGGTTGATTCATGTAGGTACAATGAAAAAGTCCACCAAGGTTCTTCATGCCCAGAGCTCATACTCCAGTTGGAAGCACTGTTAAGAATACTATGTATGAAATAGATAATTAACAAGAACCTACTCTATAGCTCAGGGAACTCTACTCAGTGCTCTGTGGCAACCTAAATGGGAAGGAAATCCAAAAGAGAGGGGATACATGTAAACATACAGTTGATTCACTTTGCTATGTAATAGAAACTAACACAACATTGTAAACCAACTATATTCCAATAAAAATTAATTAAAAAATAATTTCTCATATGTTCTTCCAAATCTCTTGCATTCACACTTCAGCCCACTTGGCCATTTCCCATAAATCTCTTTTTCCTAAATATTTACAAAAATGTAATTTGATTTCTCATGGACAGCTCCATAGCTTGCCCAAGTGGTACTTATAAAGTGAGGATTAGGAAACAAAAGACAAATTTTAAGAACACCTTTCTCTAAAAAGTTTGCCATTGTATGCCAGAATATTGTCCCAAGTATTGTAAAAATCTAAGATCTCTGTGACTATAACTATGACTCCTCCACCCTGAGTTGCTTGCAACCTACACAGCTGTACATGGCGACCCTCAGTCAGAACATACATGTGATGCTCCCCTCGTCCTGCCTGTAACACACACACACAGTGTGTGCAGGTTTCTGGAGGTCTCACCTCCTCATGGTCACTTCTATGCAATTCTTCATACTGTTTTCTTTCTCTTTTATGTCAATCCAGATACCAGGGACTTCCCTGGTGGTCCAGTGGCTAAGACTCCGAGCTCCCAATGCAGGGACTCAATCTCTGATCAGGAAACCTGATTCCATGTGCCACAGCCAACAGCTCATATGCTTCAATTAAAGATCCTGCATCTCACAACAAAGACCTGGTGCAGCCAGACAAATAAATAAATATTTCTTAAAAAATATCCAGACACTGAACTGAGCCTCTTTTTCTAGTCCTATAATGTTCCATCCCAACAAGGATTTCACAGGTTTATTTCAATGGTTCCCAAACAAAGGAAATTTTACAGGGGGTGTTTGGCACTGTCTGGAGACATTTCTGGTTGTCACCTCTGGGAAGGGGATTCTTCTAGTAGGTAGAGATCAGGGATGCTGTTAAATAGCCTGCAATTCACAAGACAGGCTTCTCACAAGGAAGAGTTACATCTGACTCCAGATGTCAATAGTGCCACAGTTGACAAACCCTCATTCAGTCCCTTTCCTGAGAGCATTCAGGGTGGCAGGAAAGGGACCCATCACTCTGCCTCCTGTCACGCTCCTGGTTCCTATGCCACCTCTCTAGGCCCTCATCTCCCTCTTCCCTTAAAACCCTGCATTCCCCTTGACCTCAGGATAGATGGTTCTTTGCCAGACCTCCCCACTGAGCATCACCTCTCCCTTTCTGAATCCTTACAGCTGGTCACTTAGCAACCAGTCCCACAGAGATGTCTCCAGCCCAACAGGACCTACCAAGACATCTCCCTGGAAAAGGCCTCATGTAAACCAATAAGGTGGAGAAGGAAATGGCAACCCACTCCAGTGTTCTTGCCTGGAGAATCCCAGGGATGGGGGAGCCTGGTGGGCTGCCGTCTATGGCGTCACACAGAGTCAGACACGACTGAAGCGACTTAGCAGCAGCAGCAAACCAATAAAGGGGCAGAAAGCTTTCAGCTTTGCAAATACATATAAAAGTCACATTTTATTCAAAGTTAAAAGATGTCAGTTTAACCAATGTGTGATAAAAAATGCTAATTCAATAGGACTGTATTTGAATAATTGGAAATAATGGCTACCACCCAAATTAGTAATAAATTGTCAAGAATCAAGTTATATCATAGCCAGTTGGCTGAATAGATTGTCAACTTAGCTAATGATACTGCTCCATTATGGTACCAATTTAGCCAGGAAAATAAAAACACCAGTAATTTTCAACTCATTCTCTCTGACATCAGGGCTTGGGATCTGAACCGAAATAGGAAGACATTATATATGAACCTTTTAAACAACTATGATCTCAGTTTATCTTTATGCCACGCAATGATGTGGGCATTATGATAATCTTTATTTTGCAGACCATTTAACCCAAATTCAGGGTAGTAAAACAATTTCTAAATCAGTTCATATAATCTCATCAATATAAAACTGCATATTTAAAAATATCAAAGCACATAAAAAGAAAGCATTGCACACAAGAGAATCATTCCTGGAAAGAAAAAAAAAAAAAGCCAACAATCCAGAACATGAGTAAAATCAAAGTCATCCGGGAATGACTGGCACTTTTTCCTTTTTATAATATTTGCTTTTCTTTCTTTATTTATTTGGCTGCTCTGGATCTTAGTTGTGGCATGTGAGATTTTTAGTTCTGGCATGCAGAATTTAGTTGTTTCCTGACGAGGGAGCGAACCCTGGCCCCCTGCATTGGGAGCATGTAGTCTTCCTGGACCACCAGGTAAGTCCCCATTTTTTTCTTTTTAGGGGCTAAATGGGCACCTCCCTGGCACATTTAGTCTTGCCTCTGAAGCCCAGAGGAGGAATACGTTGAACCCCTTAGGCAAGATGCTGAGATGAACTCAGAACCGCGTTTCAGCCTGGTGTGTCCCTGGGAAACCTACAGAATCCTATGGATTGCACATCAGATTTAAACCCTGTCCCACCTGTACTGAATCACTGAGATGCTACAGTAGCAAACCCCCATCCTGAGTCACACCTCTAAAGGCAGCACAACTCCTGTGCCCCTCTTCATTATGTCTACCCTTAAAGCTCACTTAGCCCCATTCTCTTTCAATCCCTCCCTGTTCTTCCTGTCTGTTACATTGCTCTTAATAAGCTTTCTGTGCCATGTGGCTCTCACAAGCAAGCCTCTTAATTACCTCTGTACAAAGACGATCCACATCCTGGCCCTCTCATCTTTCCACTACATCAATTAGTCAGTTCAGTCGCTCAGTCATGTCCGACTCTTTGCGACCCCGTGAATCACAGCACGCCAGGCCTCCCTGTCCATCACCAACTCCCGGAGTTCACTCAGACTCACGTCCATCGAGTCAGTGATGCCATCCAGCCATCTCATCCTCTGTCGTCCCCTTCTCCTCCTGCCCCAATCCCTCCCAGCATCAGAGACTTTTCCAATGAGTCAACTCTTCGCATGTGGTGGCCAAAGTACTGGAGTTTCAGCTTTAGCATCAGTCCTTCCAAAGAAATCCCAGGGCTGATCTCCTTCGGAATGGACTGGTTGGATCTCCCTGAAGTCCAAGGGACTCTCAAGAGACTTCTCCAACACCACAGTTCAAAAGCATCAATTCTTCGGTGCTCAGCCTTCTTCACAGTCCAACTCTCACATCCATACATGACCACAGGAAAAACCATAGCCTTGACTAGACGGACCTTTGTTGGCAAAGTAATGTCTCTGCTTTTGAATATGCTATCTAGGTTGGACTTAACTTTCCTTCCAAGGAATAAGCGTCTTTTAATTTCATGGCTGCAGTCACCATCTGTAGTGATTTTGGAGCCCAAAAAAATAAAGTCTGACACTGTTTCTACTGTTTCCCCATCTATTTCCACTACATATACCCAGCCAATTAAAAACTCCCGAGGACTTCAAACACCCATCTAGAATATTCCTGTGCCCAGGCTGCTGGGCTACAGAATATCTCAGAATACTTTTTAAATTAATTAATTATTTTTCGGCTGGGCTGGGCCTTCTTTGTGGCACATGGGCTGTTCGTTGCTGTGCACAAGTTTTCTCTAGTTGTGTCAAGTGGGGGCTACTGTGTCATTGCAGTGTATGAGCTTCTCACTGTGCTGGCTTCTTCTGTTGCAGAACGTGGGCTCTAAAGCACATGGGCTTCTGTAGTTGCAGTCCATGAGCTTAGTTGCCCTTCGGCATGTGGGATCTTGGTTCTTGGCCCTGGGGTCGAAGCCACATCCCCTGCATTGGCAGGCAGACTCCTAGCCACTGGACCACCAGGGAAGTCCCAAAGATATTCTTGATTTCTTGGCTAGTTCATGGTCTCCAGACCTGAGCTGACTCTCAAGGCCACTCAGCTTTCCTAGGATGTGTATCCTGACATCTTCTTCACCAAGTCCCTTTCCCAATCTACCGGTCACTTCCTACATGCCCTGCTCTCAAAAGCTCTTGCCTCTCAATTCTTAAAAGAAACAGATCATTTGGTGGGATGATTTTACTCATTGTCCTTATCTGTTGTCACACTCTGGAAGTTATATCCTTGTTTGTTTCAGTGGACCAGGTCCCTCCTCAACATCCCATCTTCTCACTCATTCATTCTTCCCATTCTCATTCTCATACTTTCCATCCAAACAGTCTTCTGAAATTGCTCCTAGAAGATCACTGATGACCTTCTAATGGCCAAGGCAATATGTCCTTCCTTTCTCTCTTCTCACTTATCTTGCTCCTGCTTTATTTTGATTCCTTTCTTTCTCCCCTCCAGATACTTCTTTAGAGAATTTGAGGGCTCAGATTCTGAGATCAGACTTCCTGGATTCCAGTCCAAGCTCTACTATTCTCTCCTCTGGTGACTTTGGGCAAGCTATTCATTGTTTCAATGCCATGGTCATCTCATCCTGGAAACAGTTAATAATAAGTGGTATCACAGGTCATAAGTTGATGTGAATATTGAGTTCTTGGCTTGGATGGTTCTTGCCAGCATTTCTTTATCAAACACTTAGTGATTTCCTATTAAGCACCAGCTACTGGGAATACTGATCTGGACAACAGGCTCCATAAATCAAAAGAACTTACTATCATTAATTTGTTTAAAAACCCAATTAATAAAAAAATCGTTACTGTTTCTCTCCATCAAACAGCCATTATGCTTCCTTTATAAATCTTCAAAGTCACTCCTTTCTGTTCTTCTGCACAAATACTGGGACTCCTCTTGTTTTCAAAGGTATATTTGATCTCTTTTTGAAAAATATATTGACCTCTTTTCAAATGCATATTAAATTTTATTTCAAAGTCCACTTTCTGGATGAATAAAAGACTCTTTCTCCCCTGAAGATCACAAAGACAGTTTGGAATGACTCAAGGAATGGGAGACATTTGGGGCAAATTCAGGTGGAAAAGAAAGTCTGCAGTTTTGATGCTTTGGGATGTAGATTATGATGGACTCGGCCTGTGAGTGGTGGGCATGTCTTTCCTTCTTTCTTACAGTTCAGTCTTTATGAATCAAAAGTATGGATTTTTAAAACCTGCACTTTGGGTATCTATTCTCCCACAAGAATACAAAGTATATACGGTCATTATATTATTCAGTGTCCCTTAGTGTGAGACAGTCTTGGTATCTGTCTGTTGTAATATTTCTTTTTCACCTTGGTTTTCCAATTTTCCCAAGCAATGCCCCTCACACCACCCTGATTTTTTCTTTTTCCACCTGCATTTATCAAGGAGAGAGCTGGGATCAGATGGGAGAAGCACCATAATCAAGGACATATATGGTTCTGGCCAAGACCAAGTTTGAATCAAGTCTACTCCAAGCCAAATATTGTGCTTGTGTCTGACTCTGCTCAAGGGACCAAGGGCAGTGGGCAGCTCTACTGTCTACTCGCAAACCAAACTTTGACTGCAGCCCCTGAAGGTATAGGACACACATCCCATTTCAGCAAAGATCAGGGGAAAGAAATCCCAGCACAGATGCTTCAAGCTTGTAGGTTCCCACTCTGTTGGCATGAGTGACAGAAGTGGTCCCTGCCTCCCTCTGTCCCCTGTCCTCCAGCTATGTCTGTTGTAGGCAGCACTGGGGGAACCCTGGAAACAGAACCCCCAGAACACACAGCGACCTTTCAATCCAGTGACCACAATTAGACTTTTCATGGTTACAGTCTAGATAAACTTGACTTTCTCCCTTTTTAAATATTCTATTATATTCTCCAATATTTTGTTAATTCTCTCTGAGATTTTCTTGTATTTGCCCCATCTGCCTTAATAGTCCAGGCCCTCAATCTATAGACTTTCACAAAGGTATTTATCTACACACCCAAATTTACCAATTTCATTCACAAAGGTCAATTATAGCCTGAAAGAGAACTACTTCTCAGCACTTTGGAAACAAACGGGGGAACTTCTAACATGAATTTCACTGAGGTCTGATATGGTATGCTTGAATTTGTGCCAGTGGAATTTACTAGATGAAAAATAATCAGATTTCTTTGAAGTAAAACACCTTTTATCTCTGGGGTTTAGTTGAAAGCTTAATAGAAAAGAATGTGCCAAATGTAGGGCTGGTAAGCCTCATTACATTGAAAACAGGAAAATTATTGACTGTGTTAAATAATTCACCTTCATTACAAGAAGAAGGGAAAACATCAGAAAAAGCTATAATATCTTTTCACCTTGAAATGCATGTATTTGATTGCTTTTTCCAGGTAAACTTTTGTATTAAAGTACTTCTCAATCACTTCTCCAAATTGTTCTTGACAAGTCTTCTCTTTCTTTTCATTATTCTGGTGAACTGATAAGGAAAAGGCAATGGAAGCATCTCCAGTCTTCTTAGACAGTGATTAGGTCTCCTCGGAGCCCCAGATCTTCCTTCCATTGCAATTGGTTGACATCCTATAAGACTTTCTCAAACAGCATCTTCACTATGTAGTCTTTCCTGTCTCCTTGTGGACATACACACACAGTCAGAATTCCTGTCTCTCATATTTCTGTGCCTATAGACTTTTTGACACACCAAGATTTACAAATGCCAATGCAGGAGACTAAGAGATAGGGGTTTGATCCCTGGGTCGGAAAGATCCCCTGGAGAAGGGCATGGCAACCCTCTCCAGTATTCTTGCCTGGAGAATCCCTTGGACAGAGGAGCCTGGTGGGCTATGGTCCATAGGGTCGCAAAGAGTTGGATATGACTGAAGCGACTTAGCACACACCACAATAGCTAGGACATGGAAACAACCTACATGTCCATCAACAGATAAATGGATAAGGAAGTTGTGGAACATATGCATAATGGTTTATTAGTCAACTATAAAAAGAAATGCATTTGAGTCAGTTCTAATGAGGTGGATGAACCTAGAGCCTATTATACTGAGTGAAGTTAGAAAGAGAAAGACAAATATCATATATTAACACATATATGGAATCTAGAAAGATGGTACTAATGATCCTATTTGCAGGGTGGCAAAAGAGACATAGACATAAAGAACGGACTTGTTGACACACAGAGGGAAGGAGAGGGTGGGATGATTTGAGAGAAGAGCATAGAAACATACATTACCGTATGAAAAATAGATAGCCCGTGGGAGTTTGATGTATGACAGAGGGAACCCAAAGCCAGCGCTCTGTGACAACTTGGAGGGGTTTCTTTAAAAAAGAAACTGGCTTTTGAAAAAGTAAAAATATGGAGGTCAGAGACTGCAAACTGGCAATTTTCAGATAAACTTTAGGTGCTCTCTTAAATTTGATCTTAATTACTTCCCATTTTTTTTAAAGAGTGGGATTTCAGGTAAACGATGTATTTCAGTCCTCTCTGCTTCTATTAGATTTGCTTACTCTTGGCCTGAATTCATAGGTGTCAACAGTCAACTGGGAAGGGAGGTGGGAGGGGGATTCAAGAGGGAAGGGACATATGTATACCTATGGCGATTCAAGTTGATGTATGACAAAAACCATCACAATATTGTTAAGGAATTATCCTCTAATTAAGAAGTTTTAAAAAGGAAGAAAAGTTCAACCTGAAGAAATTAAGATTTTTAAATAGAAAATAATAAGCTCAAAATATAATGACCAGACTTCCCTGATGGTCCATGGTTGAGGCTCCAGGCTTCCAATGCACGGGGGCAGGTACTATCTTTGGTGATGGAACTGGGGACCCACATGCCAAACTGCATGGCCAAAAAATAAAGAAACAAACAAAAAATAATAAAAGAAGGTGTAATTACCAAGCAATTTATTCCACTGCATTCTATAGAAAAAAGGATTTCACTCTCTGAGCTACATCCCTGCTTGTTTACTTTGACACATGATGCAACTTTTAAAAAAAATTAGGAATTACACAAGAAATGCAAGAGTTTCCATTGTGGAAAAAAAAAAATTCTAAGACCATGATTTACAAACCTGTTTGTGATAGTGAAGATTATTCAGCCATCCTTAATTCCCGTTAACATAATAAAAATGCCGGTGACTTAACCATCAAAGAAGACGTCTTGCATAATTAAGTTCAGATATGTGTTGCATAACACCTGTCTCGGGGAAGCAGGCAGGCCTATTTTCAAATTCTTTTTCTTTAAGCCAGCTTCATTTAGGTACAGGCTCTTTAAAAGCAGCACACTATTTGCAATATTAAAATTAAATATGCCAAATAAGTAATTTTATACAAAGCTTTCCAGAAAACCCTTCACACCCCATCTGATTGTAACCATGAATGCAAAATAGCATTTTACAATTTTATTGGCTGAATGAACAGGACAGATTTAAACACATGCATAATTCTTTTACATGGTACATATTGTAGCTCGGATTTCTCACACTGGATTTACTTAATTTTCTAACACGAAGTGTGCTTTCTGATAGAAATTGAATTTCCCCATATAACTAAGTCTAGCCATATAAATATTTTTTAAAGTTGAGTACAAAGTACGTTGAAACCATTATATATCAATTTCATGTGATGGAAGGAGAACTTTAGTCTAACGATAGCACAGTTTCTAAAAGCACCTTTAGGGTACTCCCCTGGTGATCCAATGGTTAAGACGTCACCTTCCAATGCAGGGAGTGTGGATTCGATCCCTGGTTGGGGAGGTAAAACCCCACATGATTTGGAGCCAAAAAACCAAAACATACAGCAGAAACAATATTGTAACAAACTCAATAAAGACTTTTAAAATGGTTTACACCAAAAATCTTTAAAAAAGAAACTGGATTTTGAAAGAGTAAAATTATGGAGGTCAGAGATTGAGAACTAGCAATTTTCAGATAAACTTTAGATGCTCTCTTAAGTTTGATCTTAATTACTGCCTTTTTTTTTTTTTTTTTTTAAAGAGTGGGATATTAGGTAAACAATGTGTTTCAGTCCTCTCTGCCTCTATTAGATTTGCTTACTCCTGGCCTGAATTCCTAAGTGGCAAAAATCAGCTGGCTCTGAGAACAAGGACCTCAAGTTCGCCCCAGTCCAAATGGTTTCCTATGCCTACCAGCCCTTGCGTCTCACTCAGGAATAGGCATTCACAGCCCCAGAAGATTTTAGATTGTGCCAGTCCAGGTAAGAGTTAGGCACACTTAGAACCAAACCCAATACAGAATTTGCCTGTAAGCTGATGCCTATAGAAGTCCTAGAGAGTATCCGAAAGAGAAATTAAGGAAACAATCCTATTTACCATCACATCCAAAGGAATAGAACACTGCATACAGCAAATGTACAGCAACCCAAACCCTACGTCCAGTTCTATATTCACTTTCCTCAAGCCTGCCCTGAAAATTATACCTGCTATGTGGCCTAAGGCCAGTTAGTGTCTTGATTTCACTCTGGGAATAGTATGCGTGTGTTAGTCGCTCAGTTGTGTCCGACTCTTTGTGACCCCCATGGACTGCAGCCCACCAGGCTCCTCTGTCTGTGGGATTCTTCAGGCAAGAATACTGGAGTGGGTTGCCATTCCCTTCTCCAGGGGATCCTCCCACCCAGGGATCGAACGCTGGATCTCCTGCATTGCAGGCGAGTACTTCACTGTCTGAGCCACCAGGGAAGCCCTCTGGGGAACAGTAGATGCTATCAAAGCCTTTAGGTAGTCAGTGTCAGTCTTGGTGTGGAGCCTGTAGCTGGTGCCGTGCAGAAGGCTTTAGAGGACTCGGCAATTGGCCACTTTTTTGTCCAAGGGTCTAGGCTGTTGACTCACTGGCTACAATTGAATCTCTTAGCTTTGTACCAACTAATCCACTGTATCTCACATTAAACATTATACTCAAACCAGCTATGGCTCTTTTCCTTAAGGGCAGAGAATCCAGCCTACCCATCAAGTGTTTATTCCAAGTATCAAAAGCCTTTGTTCAGTTCACAAATCATGTCTGCTTGTTTATATATTTAACACCTGATGATCAGTTTTGTTACAAAGTTTTTTTTAAAAAGAATAAGATACCTAGGAAGAAACCTAAGAAGGCAAAAGGCCTGTACTCCGAACACTATAAAACACCAATGAAAGAAATTGAAAACAAGTAAAAGCATATTTTAAAATAATACATGAGCGTGGTTTGTGCTGCCAATTCATTGGAAAACCAGTGGGAGAGACAATCGAAACAGATAAACAAGGACATTAACAAACTAAGAACAACCTGTGAAAAGTTTGCTACTGCTAGGTCACTTCAGTCGACCCCATAGACGGCAGCCTACCAGGCGCCCCCGTCCCTGGGATTCTCCAGGCAAGAACACTGGAGTGGGTTGCCAATTCCTTCTCCAATGCATGAAAGTGAAAAGTGAAAGTGAAGTCGCTCAGTTGTGTCCGACCCTCAGCGACCCCATGGACTGCAGCCTTCCAGGCTCCTCTATCCATGGGATTTTCCAGGCAGGAGTACTGGAGTGGGGTGCCATTGCCTTCTCCATCACAAAACCTAGCCAGGCCTAATACCATGACCCCAGCCCTTGCCCTCGACAATGGTTCACACCCTGAAGAGTGGCTTCTCTCTGGATCCTAACAAATCCACCTCTTATCGCTTTGTCTCTCAAAGAATTTTTGCAGTGAGACATCGGAGCCTGAGTTTCATTAGTTTTGGCCGGGCTTGAGTCCCGGGAGAGAGCTGAAGGACAGGGGGAAAAAGCAGTGGGAAAAACGTGCCAAGGAATCCCCTTCATAGCCTGCTAGAAAATTTGCTAAATATCTGACCGGTGCTCACAGTTTCATTGGTCTGATTCTTGGCACAGAGAAGAGAAAGGACAGAAGAACCCCCACCGGCTTGGGTAACAGCCACTGGGGCTCAGCAGATAGCGCCTTTGGGACATGCTGAGGAGTAGGCTCTCCACAGTCCCTCAATTGTGCTCCCTGCCGCCCGCCTGTTCGCAGGAGGTTTGAGGAAACAAGAAACAGAGATTGTAAAGGTCCCTCCAGCCATAGGAGCAAGGACCTCTTACCTTAACCGGAGGTCTTCTGGAATCTGAGACTGGGCCGCCTGAGCTTTCTGCTAAGTTCGTTTCTCACTGTCCTGGTTTCCAGCACGATGGGCATGCCTCTGCGATGGGTTTCCTCGCCTTCCGCTTCTAGTGCGGGAGCTTCGCCGAGTTGGGCTCCTGCTGTGCTTGGCCTCTTCCGCGCAGAGGTTGTTTCAGCCAGGTTAAACCCGAGTCACGGCACCATAAGATGTCACACGAGTGTCTGTTCCTCGGTTCTTTGTCTGGTCACAGCAAAGATTTGGAGCGATGGACATTAAAGCCCTCGGCGCATCACAGCTCTCAGGTCTTGGACAAACCGTGTTATGGCTCTTAGGCAAATCAGTGTTACAGCTCTATTTTATTTAGATGATAGCAGGAGAATCCATCCTCAAAGCGTGAGGGCATGCCAACCCAAAGACTGGAATAGAAGAGAGTGGAGGAGTGCGTGGTGGGGGGAGGGTGGGGGGAGTGAGAGAGGGAGAGAGAGAAAGAGCACACGCACACGTGAAAAGTTTAGGAAAGATATAAATATGGTCACTTGGGAGTGATGGTGTGCTAGGTGGGAAGACTTCCCTGAGGAGGTGACATTTGAGTGGGGACCTGAATGGCAAGAGGGAGACACTAATTGAAGCCCAAGAAGAATGTTCCAAGCAGAAGAAAGAGCTTATTCAATTGTTTTTCAGTTTCCATCAGTATCACACATTCTTATGATCTTAACACATCCTAGAGTTCCATTTTTCTTTCAATACAAATGCCCTCTCTCACTGACCAGGAAAGATGAAGGCAACAGTAACAGAAAATTTAAAGGAACATGTGAGCATAGGGAACATGCCACTTCAAGCTTCAGAAGACCCTGATTTGCTGCCACTTTGAGTCAAAGTCTTCTTTAAGCGTACATCTGTTGCTTTTCCAGAACTTCACAATTCATTTGCTCTTGGTCTTCACTCTCTCTTAATGATCATCCCTTTAAGCCATTCTGCAGAGCACAAAAATACCTCCAGAAAACAAAGATAGACTGTTGACCTTCAAACACAAAAGTGTAGATGTTACCGTCTGATTGTAAAATAAAGAGTTCACTTGCAAGAAGCACTCCATCAAGTCCAAGTGAATGATGGCGTCTCTTGGAAGACAGATTTCCTTTAAATGCTGTAACACACCCAGGTCTCCCTTGGAAGGCAAATCTCCATCCCACTATTATCTGTACTAGTTCTCTAGATGTTATTAATTTATTTTCGAGTAGAGCTGAAGTGCTTCATACCTAGTAATTAATGCCAACAGTTCATTTTGCTTTTTCTCTTTGGGCAGCAAATTCACATTTTACAGTGATTCTTCAGCTCTGTCTTCTGACTATCATCTCCTCCACGTGCTCATTTTAATGGATGTGCGCCTCCCCAGACAATCACATTGCTTCTTATTAATGAAAAGTTTATAAAGAAACTGTCAAAATTGAGTTTCATCAGTATTCATGATCATGTCTAAGATAAGATTAAATCAAATTCACTGAAAGCAGAGGTTAAAATTTTTGTTCACTTTTTCAGGGTCCTGGGAGGACTCAGTTCAGTGATAAACACTGAGTTGACCACCTTACAGCCATCCTGCACCTTCTGTGTCTTTCTTTACTAGAGACTGGAAAGCAAAAATACTGTCTGTGTTCTCTTGTAACTAGGTGTCATGTGACACAGTTTGAACAAAGGTCACATACTTGAAATTTTTTAGAGAAAGCAAACCTATCCAAATAAAAAGCAAAGACTTGTGAGACAATGTCTGTTGGCACCATCCCTATTTCTCTCCCTGGAGTATAGATGCAAAGGATCAAGATATAGCAATCTTTTTGTGACCACGTGGCAGGAGTCACCTGCTGAATTGGGGAAAAAAATGAAGGATGGATCTGGACTCTTGATGGTAACATGACCAACCACATCATCTATAAACTGCCCATTTTCAGGCTTCTTATTACACAGAAACCTAAGTTCTTTATATGTTTATACACTGTAATAGGGATTTGTGTTACCCAGAGCTGAAAACATAATCTTACCATAAAAGTGAAAGTATTAGTTGTTCAGTAGTGTCTGACTCTTTGCAACCTCATGGACTACAGTCTGCCAGGCTCCTCTGTCCATGGAATTCTCCAGGCAAGAATACTGGAGTGGGTAGCTATTTCCTTCTCCAGGGGATCTTCCTGACCCAGGGATCAAACCAAGGTCTCCTCCATTGCAAGTAGATTCTTTACCATCTGAGCCACCAGGGAAGCCTATACCTCTCTCTCATTAAGCCCCATAACTTAATTCTCTATGTTTTCTCAATAAAAACTCTCCCCAAAGCATACCTTTCCTTAGTATCCTTCTCCATGGCTACTAGAAAACCCCACTTTCCATCTATCAACACAAGTGCATGGGGTACAGTGGAAAGAGGATGAACATTAGGATCTGATAAGTGAAAGTTGAAGTTTCTTACCTGTAGCTCCCTTGCAGTATCGCCAAGCTTGTGCAAATTGCTTTATTTCTTGGTTGTTCTGTGTCTGTGAAGTCTTATGCGGTGTACAGATCAAGAATAATTAAAATATTCCAGTCCACTAAGCATTTACTGTTGCCCCTCTAATCTGCAGGCACTGGAGAAGGAGAAGCATTTTTTTTAAATGTGATTTAGCTCAGAAGATATGGGCTTACATGTTGGGGGGATACACTTCAGGAAGTCCTGTGGTCAAGCCCCATGTCATGGCTTTTTGTTCTCTTTCTACTCAAAGCATCCTAGTGGGAATTAGGGGTTCTTACTTGGGAGCTATTTAATAGTAACACACCATGACTACGCAGCAATTACTGGCTTGTGGCAGGTGCTTCACAAACAGTCTATGCTTAAGACATTAAGAAAACACCCAGGGACTTCACTAGTGGCCCAGTGGTTAAGAACCCACCCGCCAATGCAGAAGACATGGGTTTGATCCCTGGGAAGATTCCACAGGATGTGAGACAGCTAAGCCTGTGGGCCACAACTGTTGAAGCCCATATACCTTAAGACCATGCTCCGCAACAAGAGAAGCCACTGCAATGAGAATCCCGTGCACTGCAATGAAGAGTAGCCCACACTGGCCACAACCAGAGAAAAGTCCACACCAGCAACTTGGAAAACAGCATTAAATTGTCATGGGCCAATTGTTCTCACAATTTCGTAAAATAATGCTTTCCATATTAGCCTGAGCTAGTAAAAATAGTCTCCTGATGAAAAATGTATGTGATTAATAAAAGATGAGCATTTTTAATTCAGTTCTTGCTCTTCTCAATCCTAATTACAATTATTTTTTGTATTCACGCAAAGATTTTTATTTTCAGAAAAGTAATCATGGTTTAGTCAATTCAACAATGTTGAACAGTGATGCTGATTTTTTTTTTTTCAGTTTTGGTTTGCAAAGCATTTCATTAAAATGCCTTTGCTCCAGCTTTTGCCCAGTGAATTGAATCCATGAAAACAATAAATAGGCCACCTCCTCATCACCTATTTCAAAAAGTGTCCTTGCATATCATTTTTTTCCCTGAAAAATATCAGCATTTCCTCATTGATAGTAAAGAAGGTCAGGATGATGGTGAACTCAAAAAGTACCCTAGGATCAAAACCACAGAAGATTTTTGTGTCATCTTTTATAACATTATTTACACTGAAAATGTAAGACAAAAGCATGAACATGCACAGAATAAATCGAGTTTAATAAAATGCCTCCTGAATCATTATTTGATCATTTTTTAACATTGCAACTGCTTAGCCAGATACAATGGTAGTTTTTATTTGCCATGAAATACTGTATTCATGTCATGCAATTCACCCATTTCAAGTGTAAAATTCATTCATTTTTAAAAGATATTCACGGAGTTTCACAACTATATTTTCATTAAGCCAAAAAGAAAGCCATTCCTATTATGTATGACTCAGGAAGCTCAAACAGGAGCTCTGTACCAACCTAGAGGGGTGGGATGGGGAGGGAGATGAAAGCAGGTTCCAAAGGGTGGGGATATATGTATATCTATAGCTGATTTATGTTGAGGTTTGACAGAAAACAACAAAATTCTGTAAAGCAATTATCCTTCAATAAAAAATAAATTACTTAAAAAAAAAGTCAACGCCCATCACCCTCAGTTCCACAAGCTTCTAGGTGATCTACATTTTGACTATAGATTTTCCTATTCTAGACTTCCTACACAAAGGAAATCGTACAATATGTGAATATCTGTGAATAGCTTATTTCACTTGACATAATATTTTTGTTTCATTCATGATGTAGCACATACTTCATTCCTTTTGGTGGCTGAATATTATTCCCATTGTATTTTAGTTATTTACTCATCACTGGTGGATATTAGAGTTGTTTCCGTTTTTTGGCTAATATTAATAACACTATTGGTGTTGATGATGGACAGGGAAACCTGGCATGCTGCCATCCATGGGGTTGCAAAGAGTGGGACACGACTGAGTGACTGAACTGAGCTGAATACTACTGTTATAAGCATTAATGCCCAAGTCTTCGTGTGGATGCACGTCTTTGTTTCTCTTCCGGGCACATGCTACGTGTTAGGGAAATTAAATAGTCTTATTTAGGCTTCAGTGGCAAAGCTGAGCAGGCCTCTGACCTTGCTTGTAACCTGCCTGGACACTGCCCTGACTGTGAGGATATCGAGCACCTGCTGTGAGGGCAAGATTTGTGGCCCCATGGATAAGTTAAGGGACAAATCTTGAAATTGTTGAGTCCCTGAAGGGGCACTGGCCAACCAAGTCCTAGGCTTAACAACAGTCCAAGTTTTACACAACAAAACAAGCAGCATTAACATGAAACCAGGGCTGCAATTTGCTCATAGGTTGATGATGATATCAGTTTGAGTCCTCGGATTACAAGCAGAACCCGAACTGCAATCTTTGAAGTCTCACCTACAGATCGGATGCTCTGCCTGGGACCTTTTCCCAGCTGGGACTCCAGATGTGCTCGGACATGGGACTTCCCAGCGCTATTTGAGTCTAGATGTTGATCAAAACCTAGTTTGGTGACGTGTTCTCTGCTGTTTCTATTTCTCCTTTCTTTTAATGTTAGTATATTGAAAATAAGCTAGATAATTCTCTAACAAATATGGGTATCATTATTTGTATAGAGCAAGTGGCTTAATTGTTAACAAATCCTTTGAACCTGAGACGAAAGTGAAAACCTACGGCAAAACGCTAGTTATAACACGATACTTACTATTTTGCAGAATTGCCAAGCTGTTTTCCGAAGCAGCTGTACCACTTTGCATTCCTGTCAGTGGTGAACCGGCGTTGAAATTTTACCAATTGCTCATCAATATGTGCTATTATTGGTCTTCTATTCCATTTTTCTGTAAGCTGATCCCTTGCTTTTATTCTGCTGTTTTGTATTAAGTCTTGAAATTGAGAGATGTTAATCCTCCCTCCAAGTTTGTTTTCTTGTTTTTGAGATTGGCTATTCTGGGTTCCTTGTGTTTCCATCTGAATCTTAGAACCAGTTTGTCATTTTCCACCAAGAAGTCCGCTTAATTTTTACAAGGATTCTGTTTAAGTTTAGATCGAATTGGGAGTATTATCATCTTAATATGCTATGCTATGCTAAGTCACTTCAGTCGTGTCCGACTCTGTGCGACCCCATAGACGGTAGCCACCAGGCTCCCCCGTCCCTGGGATTCTCCAGGCAAGAATGCTGGAGTGGGTTGCCATCTCCTTCTCCAATGCCTGAAAGTGAAAAGTGAAAGTGAAGTTGCTCAGTCGTGTCCAACTCTTAGCGACCCCATGGACTGCAGCCTACCAGGCTCCTCCGTCCATGGGATTTTCCAGGCAAAAGTACTGGAGTGGGGTGCCATTGCCATCATCTTAATAGTATAAGTCTTTTGATCCAGAAATATGGGATATCTTTCTATTTATTTAAATCATCCTTCATTTCTTTCAACCATTCTTAGTTTTGTGTTTCAGTTTGTACCTCTTATTAAAATGTATTTGTACTTCATTTTTTACTGCCATTTTAGTTTTTTTTATTTGGTAATTTTATTCTCAGTTTACTCATTGTTGCTGCTGCTGCTGCTGCCAAGTCACTTCAGTTGTGTCCGACTCTGTGCTACCCCATAGCTACTGTCTAGAAACACAGCTAATTTGGAAACTTACTGAATTAATTTACTATTTCTAATAGCTTTAATGTGAATTTCCTAGGATTTTCTGTGTATAATATTACAACACCTACATTAGGTATAGTTTTATTTTTTCCCTTCCAATTTTGATGTCTTGTGATTTATTTTCTTGACTGTATGCCCAAGCTAGAAAATTAATTTCTCTCAACACTGTTTTATAGCTTTCAGAGTACAAGTTTTCTACTTCTTTTGTTACATTTTTCTTAAGTATTTTTTTTTCTTATGAAGCTTGTGCAGATTGAATTGTTTGCTTGATTTAATTTGTATTATTCATTCCTAGTGTATACGAATACAACCAATTTTTTATATATTCATCTTATCTCCTGCAAGCCTGCTGCATTACTGAACTCTTTCATTAGTTCTAAAAGGTTTTTTAAAATGAGTTTCTAAGCAGTTTCTAAATAGAAAATCATGCCATCTGCAAATAGCACAGTTTAACGCCTTCCTTTTAAATCTGGATACCTTACATTTTTATTTTCTTGCCTAATTGCCTTGGCTAAAACCTCCAGAACAGTGTTGAAAGGGAGTTGTAGGAGGAAACATCTGTGTCTTTCATGATTAAGAAGAAACATTCAGTACTGTTGAGTTTGATGTTAACTGTGGAATGTTTGTAGATGATATTTTCAATTTTGAGGAAACGCTCTTACATTCTTATTTTGTTAAGCTTTTTATCATGATAGAGTATTAAATTTCACAAAGTACTTTCTGAGTCTATTGAGATAATCATGTGGTCACTGACCTTTATGATGTTGGTAGAGTGTACTACGTTAATTAGTTTCCAGATGTTAAAATGACTTCCTATGGCTGAGATAAATCCCAGTTGGCCATGGTATATATTATTTTCCATATGTCACTGGATTAGCTCACTAGTACTTTGTTGAGGATTTTTGCATCTATACTCATGAGATGTTGGTATGTAGTTTTCTTTCCTGGTGTAGTGTTTGCAGGACTGTGGTATCGGGTAATACTGGGCCTCAAGAATAAACAGAGAAATGTTGCCTCCTCTTTAAATTTTGGGAAAGATTGTGTGAAGAGTTAGTATTCATCCTTCTGAAATATCTGGAATTCACCAGTGAAGCTCTGTGTCTGGGCCTGGGCTTTCCTTTATGAGAAGGTTTTATCATTTATTTATTTGTCTGCACTGGTCTTAGTTGTGGTGTGTAGGTTTTCTCTAGTTGTGGCATGCAGACTTAATTGCCCCATGGCACATGGGATTTTAGTTCTTCAACCATGGATGGAGCCCACGTCCTTTGCATTGTAAACTGGATTCTTAACCACTGGACCACCAAAGAAGTCCTGAGAAGGTTTTAAATATATAATTCCATCTGCACAATCTTTGCTCTCTCCTGATATGCCTTCTCTTTTCAAGCTCTGTGTCCTGGGCTCATCCATTGCCTTTTCCCAGTGCAGAGTAAGAAGGAGATGGTTCTAAGGTTCTTTACCTCTGACTGTGTATGCTTGAATGACACTATTTCTTTTTTAACCGGACACATGACGTTTTTATTTTCTTGCTTAATTGCCTTGGCTAAAGCCTTTAGTCCATGAACCAACTGGACTCTGAGACCTTTGACTATTGTACACTGGACTCACTATTATGTGAAAAGATCAGTTTCCTTCTTTTTTCCCCCTTTTTTAAACTTTTTATTTTATACTGGAGTATAGTCAATTAACAGTGTTGTAAGAGTTGCAGGTAAACAGCAAAGGGACTGAGCCATATATATACATGTATCCATTCTTCCCCAGATTCCCCTCCATCTAGGCTGCCACATAACAATAAGCAGAGTTCTCTGTGCTAAGGACACAGTAGGTCCTTGTGTCCATGTCGATCCCAAACTCCCTAACTGTCCCTTCCCTCTTTCCTTCCCCACCCCACCCCCGGTTAACCATAAGTTCATTCTCTTAAGTCTATGAGTCTGTTTCTGTTTTGTAACTAAGTTCCTTTGCTTCATTTCTTTTTAGATTCTGTATATAAGGAATGTCATACACTATTTCTCTTTTTCCTTCTGATTTACTTTACTCAGTATGTCAATCTGTAGGTCCATCCAAGTTGCTACAAAAGGCATTATTTCATTCCTTTTACTCTATTATGTGAAGAAACCAATTTCCATCTTGCTTGCTAAGTCACTTCAGTCATGTCTGACTCTGTGCAACCCCATAGACGGCAGCCCATCAGGCTCCCCAGTCCCTGGGATTCTCCAGGCAAGAACACTGGAGTGGGTTGCCATCTCCCTCTCCAATGCATGAAAGTGAAAAGTGAAAGGGAAGTCACCCAGTCATGTCTGACTCTTCACGACTCCATGGACTGAAGCCCATCAGGCTCCTCCGTCCATGGTATTTTCCAGGCAAGAGTACTGGAGTGGGGTGCCATCGCCTTCTCCATCTTGCCTACAGCAGTCTTAATTCAAACTTCTGTTATTTCAATGTTTTTGTATTTATAATCACCTAAACTTATAAAAGCCAGCCTTCTTTCACATATACAGGAAAGTTATACCTAGTCCAACAGAATGAGAATGAGATGATTGGGTCACATCACTGACTCAGTGGGCATGATTTTGAGCAAACTCCAGGAGATGGTGATGGACAGGGAAATCTGGCGTGCTGCATGGGATCGCAAAGAGTTGGACATGACTGAGTGACTGAACAACAACAACAGAATAGACCTAGCAATTGAACTTAGTTCTGCAGGCAAAATCAGATCAGAAAGAATATTCTTGTATAAAATGGTTGGCCATATAGAGTCAGGTGTGCATTATATGTGGGTAGAGGTGGTGCTAGTGGTAAAGAATGGCCTGCCAGTGCAGGAGACATAAGAGATGCTGGTTTGATCCCTGGGTTGGGAAGATCCCCTGGAGGAGGGCATGGCAACCCACTCCAGTATTCTTGCATGGAGAATCCCATGGACAGAGGAGTCTGATGGGCTACAGTTCATAGGGCTGCAAAGAGTTCCAAACTTTTCCAAACTTAAGTCGACTGAAGCAACTTAACATGCATGCAGAATGATCAGAAAATGCAGTAATTTCAGGCTCACATTCCTCCACGGCAACAATTACCTGGAGCTTCGCACAGCCCCCTTTCAGAAGGAGCGTATTTCTTTAGTTCAACATGGTGTCCACTGTTCCCAACTTACAGATAATAATCCCATTTCCCTGCATTGCCTTCCCTGGGAACTACTGGTGTTTGATTTACTACGAGAAGGAGCTATTTCAGGTCAGCATCTTAATCTCTTTCCTTGCTTGGTCGGATAACTAAATCCCCATTGTCCTAGATGGGCTCTTCCTCACTGTGGGCCTGGGATGTCAGCGCACCATGCAAGGCAAAGTCAAAGTGAAGGCCAGACAGGGTGCAGTGATAGACACAACAGGGAGTTCCCTGGTGGTCCCGTGGCTAAGACTGTGCTCCCAATGGAAAGGGGCCAGTGTTCAATCCCTGGCCAGGGAACTAGATCCCAGAAGCTGCAGCTTAAGATCCCGTGTGCTACAACTAAGACCTGGCACAGCCAAATAAAGAAATATCTTTTAAAAGACAACAAGCTGTGTTTAGGTTCAGATGGTGTATCACTCTCATAGATGGAGAAAGGACCAATAGACACAGGAGGTAGCTCCCGACAGGCCTTGTCCTATGCCTAAAAGGACCCAGTGACTGCTACCCTGTTCCTGAGGACTTGGCTGTAGACTGCTCCATTTTGAGGGAGGTAGAACAAAATGCCACGAAGGGTGGTCTCAGACCAGATCCTACGGGCCTCCCACCTGCTCATGCCCTGGGGGAATCACTGGGAGTCCTTCTAAACTCAGGGTAGTTGTGGTCAAGCTTTTCCTTATATGGCCTCTGTGGGTAAGTTCATGGATATTCACCATGGTGGGTCTGTCCCCCTACAGTAGGTCTCTTTGAGAATATGGTCAAAATATCCGTGAGTGTTGGAGGAAGGGTGGGGGAAAGGGATGGTTGGTTTGGGATGGACATATGCACACTGCTGTATTTAAATAACCAGTAAGGACCTACTCTATAGCACAGGGAACTCTGTTCAACATTATGTGGTAGCTGGATAGGCGGGGAGTTGGGGGTAGAAGAGATACATGTATATGTATGGCTGAGTTCTTTCACGGATCACTTGAAACTCTCACAACATTGTTAATCAGCTATATTTCAATAAAGTAAAAGGTTCTTAAAAATTCATGAGTGTCATATTAAACCGTTATAGTGAAAAGACTCAGAATCATTCTTTCATTTTTTCACTCTAGTAGAAGATTTAGGGAACTAAAATTGATAGTTGCCTTTCACTTTGGGGAACTGGCATTGTTTCACCAACTATTGTTGAAAAACTATTAATATTTGGGCAGGCATATATACATTTTCTGAAATTATCTGGTATTCGTGATGCCAAGGTTTGGTTTCTTAAGAGTTGAGTTAGGTTTTTGCAGAATTTTTCAAGGACCATGTATGGATTTTTTTTTTTTCTCCTTCATACATACATTTATGGAAGCAGAGAACAAAGAACATTGATTTGCAATTTAGAGCCATTAGTGAAAGGTGTCAATTATTGAACCCTCCTTATTACCCAGACTAATCTTTAAAATCCAATCTCAACACTGTCTACCCAGTAATTCGGAGCTTTTGATTACAAGTCCTTGTACAAGTCATTCACCCACTGTTAATTCTTGCTGCCAAGAAGGTGCTGAGAATTTAAACTATCTGCAGAGAGGAATACTCCGTGTTTCTCTCTGGAAATGAACAGAGATTTGGTCTTTGGAATTTGTCTCTTGCTATCTCCAAGACAGCAATGCTGGGACTTGGAGCAGCAACAACCACTAACAAGAACATGTTTTAAAAATAGTTTTCATCTCTTAGAAAAAGAGTGGCTTCCTTATTCTCACACGATCATGCCTCCCTCAAGTGAAAATCTCTTTAACTCAACTATTTGTTTTAATAAGGGTTCCCCAACATAAATGCTTGATGCTGGACCAGATGGTTTTCTTGGGGGCTGTCCTCTACATTGTAGGATGCTGTCAGAATCCCTGGATTCCACCCTCTACTCCAAGCCCTGCATGGTCACAACCAAAAATGTCTTTGAGTTACCAGCTTTTCCCAAGGAGACCAGCTTGTCAGCCCCTAGCTGAGAACCACTGATTTCGATGCTTAGTGGTACGCAAAGCCACCGATTCTTTTCCCCATTAAATAACAGTGTTGCTGAACCAAACTTGAGTCCACTTGCCCACATACAATGAAGCTGATCTACTGACATGGGGTTGTGGTGAAGGAAAGTGCGGCATTTATTACAGATGCCAAGCAGAGTCCAGGGCAGCTAGTTCTCAAAAAGGCTGAACTCTCCGGTGGGTTTCAGCAAAGCATTTTTAACGGCCAGGTGAAGAAGAGGGTTCACAAGGTATGTGATCAGTTAGTGCACCATTTTCTGATAAATTGATGGTGAGGTAAGGAGATGATGTCACATGGGTTAATATTATTAAACCTTAGGCTCCAGTAGGTCTAGGGGCTACGGTCCTCAAGTAGTTAACATCTTCCTTTGGAAGAGAGTTCTAGCATCTGTAGAAATACTCAGGAAATATGTATCAGATACTATTTTCTAGGTACTTCAGTGAGGAGCTAAAGCAGAGGATATGGGGAAACGGTCTGCCCCTGGGGAAGGAACCATAGGAACCAGCTTTGTTACAAGAACACATACAGATTTGAGGTTCAGATTGTCATAAAGTTTAGAGACAGACAATGAGTAAGTTCTACCTTTTTTTTAAGGTGACAAGTCCCTTTTGTATAGCAATTGGAAGAGCAATAGGAAGTAGTCAGGGTTTTTCTGCAATAAATAGTTCTTCTGCCTCTCTTTCCGGTGGTAGAGTCTGGAGAAGACGCGCAGAAATGGCACCTCGCAAGGGAAAAGAAAAAAAGGAAGAACGGGTCATCAGCCTTGGCCCTCAGGTGGCTGAAGGAGAAAATGTATTTGGTGTGTGCCACATCTTTGCAGCCTTCAACGACACTTTTGTGCACGTCACTGATCTCTCTGGCAAGGAAACCATCTGCCGTGTAACTGGTGGGATGAAGATGAAGGCTGACCGAGATGAGTCCTCTCCATACGCTGCCATATTGGCTGCCCAGGATGTAGACCAGAGAGGCAAGGAGCTAGGCATTACTGCCCTCCACATCAAACTCCAGGCCACAGGAGGAAATAGGACCAAGACTCCTGGACCAGGGGCCCAGTCAGCCCTCGACTGCTCAGGGATGAAGATTGGGCGGATTGAGGATGTCACCCCAATCCTCTCCGACAGCACTCGCAGCAAAGGGGGTCGCCGTGGTCGCCGTCTGTGAACAGGACTCCTCAAATTATTGCTTTCTGTTAATAAATTGCTTTGATGTAAAAAATAAATAAATAAATAGTTCTCACTAAACTGTGAGAGAAAAAGGGAAAACTGAAGTTAATATTATTTACTGGAAATGGAGTTTGAAGGTGAAGCTAAAAGGTGGAGATTCAATAATGGTAAACAGTTTATGCATAAATAAACCTAGGCTTAAACAAGACAGACTTTTTTTCTTCCTCTTTTCTAACAGAAAATTCCATAGTGGGTAGTCCAGGGCTAGTGCAGGGGAATTCTCATTGCGGTTATCTTTTAGGCTCATTCTATCTTTCCACTTTGCCATCTTTGTCATTTGATTTCATCCTCAAAGTTGTCTCATGGTGATCACAGGCACCAGTCATTGCATCAGCATTCCAGGAAGTGGGAAGACTATAAAAGGCTAAATGCCAAACTGAGTCAGCATTCTTTTAAGGAGTTTTCATGGAAATTCTACTCAATAGTTTCCACTTAAATCTCACTGTCCAAAAATAGTCAGATTGTGAAAACTAGTCTTCTCTAACCTTTGCTTATAGCTACTTGGACTTATCAGAGCACTGTTACTATGACACACAGGATGAATGGATATTGCTCAGGCAATGTTGGCCTGTCAGCCTCAGAAAGACAATGTTAAAGCAAAACGGGGAGAAATATTAGAATTACTTTTAATGTTTCACAAGCATGTTAATTATGCATGATTTTCCAATTTTTGCCACTGTTTGAGTACCACATCTTCCTTTTCTTAGCCTTGGCCTTTGAATGTACTCATTTTTTTAATTTGATTTTCATTTGTTTGCAAAAAGAACTTTATAGCACACAATAAATGAAAACTGATTTCCCCCTAGTCTGAGTTAGGCATGGTTCATCTGACATTGGTACTATTGACATTTGGGACCAGATAATCTTTGTTGTGGTGATCTGTCTGTCCTAGACAAGGTAAGATGTTCAGTAGCATCCCAGGCCTCTACCCATGAAATATTAAATGTCGGTACTACAAACAAAAATGTCTTTTGGAGGGGGACTTCCCTGATGGGAGTCCAGGGGTTAAGACTGCGTACTCCCAGTGCAGGAGGCCCAGGTTCCATTCTTGTTCAGGGAACTAGATCCCACATGCTGCAACTAACAGCCTAAATGCCACAACAAAGATTCAGCACAGCAAAAAATAAAAAAAAAGTCTCCTTGGGGACTAGGACAGCCAATGTTTCCCTAATGGAAACAATGGTATCACCTCTTATTCCTATAATAAATTCTTTTTCTATAATACTCATTTTAGTTATGTTTCTCTGATGGAATTCTGATGGATACAGAAGATAATAGTAAAATACAAAACAATTAATAATATAAAGTACTTGTGGGATTTTCACATAGAAAAGATTCCAAGCCTGAAGTTGGGTCTCTGCCAAATAGGGAGATTAAAAAGCATAACACCCTGCTAGTATCCAATAGTCTCTCCTCCTAATGGGACCAAAACCTAAAGAGAATTGAAATGGAAATAATTTTTCTCTAAGTGAGTTAATGTAATTTTGTGCCTTGCCTAGTACCACCAAACAGGAAGCCACACTCATCTGTGCTGGCTGATCTGTGCTGGCATTGATCTGATCTAACTAATGGAGAGGAAACCCAGGAACTGAAGGAGATATATCCAAGACTTGGGCAGAGGAGCAACACACTTCCGTTAATTCCTGTATTTTCTAAATCTTGGACATCTTCAAATTCACGATCATCCCACTGTGGGTTTAAGAATGTCAAGACATTCAGGTATCCACAACTCTTGGATCCTAGAACAGGGGCCCCCAACCTCTGGGGTCTAAGGCCTGGTGATCTAAGATGGAGCTGATGTAATAATAATAGAAATAAAGTGCACAATAAATGTAATGCATTTGAATCATTCTGAAACCATCCCCCCATGCTCTCCCTCATCCCCTATCCCACTGTCTTCCATGGAAAAATTATCTTCTGTAAAACTTATCCCTAGTGCCAAAAAGGTTGGGCACTGCTGCCTTAGAACACAAGCTAAGAGGGGCCATGCAACCACAGCGTGGCATTAAGTGAGTCTGGTAACCAGCTACATCCCCAGCATTCTTCAAGGTAATGTGCATTAGACTTTGGCTTATCAAATTGTTTTGGTACCTACCCTCATGGACTATAAAGCCAAATGTGTGATTTATTTAAAAAGTAAAATGAAACAAGATTAATAATAACGTAGCAACAACACATTCTATTCCACATCAAAAACACGTAGTTTATTTCAAGTTAAAAAAAAAAAATTTCACTGACCTCTTCTTTTTGTGAGTATTTGTTGATGGGTTTTGGCCCCTGAAAAGAGACCTTGACCTTCAACTGGACTCAGTCTTCCACTGAGATTCACAGAATCATTTTTCTTCTTTGAACATTCAATTAGAACTGGCACAGAACCATAGTTCCTTGAACTAAAAAACAAAAACAAAAACAAAAACAGTACATTATTTTATTTCTGTCCATAGAGGAAAAAAATCAATAGATTTCTGAGTCATACTTTATTTTATTTTCTTTGTAATGCTAAAATGCATGCCCATGGGTCTATGTAGGATTACAGGAGAGGAGTTAAAAGGTTAAATGGCGGACAAGCTGAAGATCAGTGGCCTCTTACCGGGCGGCGTCAGACTTTTGGACCTCATTTGCATGTGGACTTCAGTTGCATACGGGCCTCATCTGAGTGTGGACCTCAGTTGCACTTGCAAATCTTATTCGGTTAATAAGAACTATGTCCACCTATAGCCAAGGAAGATTTCCCTTCATCTAACCCAGGAGAAACTTGGGTACTTAAACTTACTTTTCCCATCACTGGGATTATTAAATTTGTAATTCAAAACTGAGGTTTAAATTCCCCACAAAGCTGAGACTTTCGGAGAGGGTGGAAAGACATCCATCTGCCTTCAACCGATAATGCCTTTAATATGCGGGGAGGCTTTGGGCTCTGTGCCTTATGATCAGTTATAGAAGTTCATTCTTCCGCGCCTCTGGGCTCAGACATGCAGGAAGCGTATAAATAGCAAGAGCCGGTCCCTATGACCTTCAGGTACGAGGTAACCACTGAGAACCCACAGCCCCCCGGCCCACCCCGCTATGCTCACAGCCTCCAGACCACTCGTCCGAAACTGTTGCCTGGGAGCGTAAATCCCAAACCAGACACCTGAATCTGGAGGTTCTAAACTGATCTCTGCAGGCAGTCCTTTCTCAAAGGGCCTCTTTCTCATCGGCTGTGCCCCTTCAGTGTTAATCCAAGCCTTGTTAAAAACCAAAATAGAGTTGGATCAGGTTGAATTTGAGAGATTTCACGTTCAACTCCACGTCTCTTGGAGAAATGATTTTATCTGGTAACTCTGGGACTTCACATCCATTTTAAATATAGCGGTGGGTACATGGAGATCCCAAACTCCGTAACTATCCCTTCTCCCTGCCCTTCCCCAGGGTAACTATACATTCATTCTCTAAGTCTACGAGTCTTTTTCTGCTTTGTAAATAAGTTCATTGTATCATTTCTTTTTAGATTTTACTTATAAGCAATATGGGCTTCCCAGGGGGTGCAGTGGTAAAGAATCCTCCTTCCAGTGCAGGAGAGGGACAGATGTGGGTACAATTCCTGGCTCTGGAATATTCCCTGGCTCTGGGAGATCCCCTGGAGAAGGAAATTGCAACCCACTCCAGTATTCCTGCCTGGAGAATCCCATGGACAGAGGAGCCTGGCGGGCTATAGTCCATGGGTTTGAAAAAGAGTTGGGCACAACTGAGCACACGTGCACACACACACACATATAAGCAATATGATATTTCTCTATCACAGACTCTAGTCCACACTCAAGAGGAGAAGACACACGGTGGCATGAATACCTGGAGGACACAATCATAGGGGTGTCTTGAATCCTGCCGTCACACTCAGCCTGCAAAAGCCTTCCAGGACTGTGACTGCATCTCACTGAATGTATAGAACGATTTGAGGAGAACTGTCATCTTAACAGTATGGGGTCTTTTGATTCCTATAGTACTATATTTATCATTTCTCTTAAGGATTATTGTAGCTTTCTTGTTGGATCATAAGCTCTAAAGATATCAGTTATGGTGATCTGTAACCAATTGCATAGGACTTTTTGAACTTAAGATGATTTGAAAATTTTTATTTTGGTTCTTTTTAAAATTAATTTTATTGGAGTATAGTTGCTTAACAATGTTGTATTAGTTTGCTGTACAGCAAAGTGAATCAGCTACATGCATATATATATATGCATATATATATCCCCTCTTTTTTGGCTTTCCTTCCCATTTAGGTCACTGCAGAGCATTGAGTGGGACTTCCCAGGTGGTGCTAGTGGTAAAGAAATCACCTTCCAATGCAGGAGATATGAGAGACGCAGCTTGGATCCCTGGGTCTGGAAGATCCCCTGGAGGAGGGCATGCACTCCAGTGTTCTGGCCTGGAGAATCCCATGAACAAAGAAGCCTGGCAGGTTATAGTCCAAAGGGTTCCAACGAGTTAGATATGACTGAATCGACTTAGCATGCATGCAGAGGACTGAGTTGAGTTCCCTGTGCTATACAGTAGATTCTTGTTACTTACCTATTTTATTTATAGCTTCAACAGTGTATATTTGGGACTGATAAAGATGACTTTTTAAAATATCCTTTTCTCCCCCTTTTTTGGATCAGAGGCTATAAAGATGAAGCTGGGAATTCTCTGAAGACATCATTGCTACTAATTTGAAAGAACTTTCTAAGCTTGATGCCATCACACAAAAGAAAGCAAATCCAATGATGTTTTTGCCCCCCTGCTCTGACTCTAACTTTGTGTAAAGTCTGTATCACACCTGGACTTGCCTTTTTCGATTTTAAAACTTAATAATATAGTTTCAGTACTAAATAGGAGACCTCTCACATCATATACAGGGAAACTGAGGTCCAGCAAGCTGAACTGACCAGACTAGAAACTCACTCAGCTGGTCCCCTAACTTGCAGCCCAATATTATTTCTGGTACCTCAGGGTACTCTTGAACTATCCTAAGAGAGTAATTCAGATGCAATGGATTTAGCCCTCCCTGATTCAGCAGTATTTGATATTCCACATAAAATGTACTTGAAATTCAGTGTCTCTGCTGGTGGCTGCTTCCTGTTACACCTGAGCTGTGCCAAGGAGGACAGAGAAGTTTACAAGTAGCTTCAGAGGTAAAATGCATGACTAACATCATACTAGGCTTTCCTAGTGGCTCAGATGGTAAAGAATCTGCCTGCAATGCAGGAGACACAGGTTCGATCCCTGGCTTGGGAAGATCCCCTGGAGAAGGGAAAGGCTACCCACTCCAGTATTCTTGCCTGGAGAATCCCATGGACAGAGGAGCCTGTTGTACTTCAATCCACGGGGTCACAAAGAGTGGGACATGTCTGAACAATTAACACACACACACATTATACCATTCTGCCACCACTTACAAGTGGTGAATTCCCAAAGGCTCAGATTTCTCTGTTTTACAACCCACTCTGGTATTCCTTGGAGAAGGCAATGGCACCCCACTTGTTGGGAGGCCCAGTGCTAAACAGCCTTGAAGGAGAAAGTCCGTGGGAAAATGGCAAAGGGCCAGAAGTACCCAGGCATTTGTGTACTGATTGCTGAAGAACATTTCCTGCCTTTGGCTATGCTCGGCGCCTAGATTTAACAATTAAACATTAAAGACATTGCCTGAGAAAATCGGTCATGGATAAATACATGGGTCACTAAGAATGCGCTGTTCCTTGAAGTACCTTTTACTGATTATATCCTAGTCTTGTATGTGTTCTGCTGGCTGTATGCTCTAAACTCTTTGTTCCTTGCTCCTATAAAAAGGCTTGACTGCAGAAATAAACTTGTCAGTCCTTGCAGAGACTGTCCAAGTGTTGTTCTTTCAGGTTCGCCAATTCCAAGTCCCGGAGACGTATCTCCAATACCACTACAGCACTCTTGCCTGGAAAATCCCATGGATGGAGGAGCCTGGTAAGCTGCAGTCCATGGGGTCGCTAAGAGTCAGACACAACGAGCGACTTCCCTTTCACATTTCACTTTCATGCATTGGAGAAGGAAATGGCAACCCACTCCAGTGTTCTTGCCTGGAGAATCCCAGGGGCGGGGGAGCCTGATGGGTTGCCGTCTATGGGGTCGCACAGAATCGGACACGACTGAAGCGACTTAGCAGCAGCTGGTATTCTTGACTGGGGTCACAAAAGAGTTGGATACAACTTAGTGACTAAATAACAAAAACAACTTTCCAGAACATGGAAACTCTATGTGAATTTTCATAGAGGTTGAAGAAGTGGGTCATGAGGCAAAAAGAACACACAAGTCACTTTAGCTAAGAGTGAAAATTATTTCAGGGACTGAATCTCCAGATCTCTCCCTAAGAGATCAAAAAAGGAAAATAGTCCATTTGTAGTAGGATTTGCCAAAAAAGACTCACATCAGTCAACCATTATGGTTATCTCCATTTATTTTGCTAAAATACTCATGCAAATCCCATTGGCTTGTGTCCCAAGCTCTGCAAAGGCCGCCATATTGCTACCAGGGCTTGGACAGACTGATTGGAAAATCAGTCATCTCAGTTTAAATATGATTTAACACAGCCAATTCAAGAGCTCTTTCTCCCACCAGCCTACAACACCACCCTGTCCAATGGTCCTTCTGCTACTTTCCAGCATTCTCTTTTAAAAATTTTTTCTAACTGGAGGATAATTGCTTTACAGTATTGTGTTGGTTTCTCCCATACGATGTGAATCAGCCATAAGCCATAATATACATATATCCCCTCCTTCTTGAGTCCAGCATTCTCTTTGATGCTGTATTCACATATACTCTGATTTACATGTGCTATGTGCTTCTTGTAAAGTCTCCAAAACTGAGGTGTCCTTTTTTCATTTAAACTCATGACTACATTTTCAGCCTTTGAACATGTAAAAAAAAAAATACCATTTTATAGCTATCTATTTCCATTGTGTTTCTGCTGACCTTGATTATTCTCTACACTTCAAGTGGCAATATCCATGTTTGTGTGTATACATAGATATGTACACAAGTGTGTATGCAAATACATACATATATGCATATACATACGCACACATGTACAGAAGTGTGGGGAAGCAGAAAGGCAGAGTAGGAGGGTTTAGGCATGATCACACTGATTTTTCTTTCCTTATTTAGCCATGAATGGCACTGGCTGAAGGCACTTTAAAGAACATCCATTCTCAATATCCTCCTGATCTCATTTATCTCCCTCAGCAGAACTGAGGCACAATGGGAGCCTCACCTACTGCTTGAGTTTTCAAAAGAATTACTGTGGTAAAAGAGAAAAAAAAAAAAAAACCCACAGCTTTTTCATAAATATGCTACTAAAAATGCACAGTTTCAAGATTTAAAAACATACTGTAAACCTGACCAAAGTTAAACACTATGGCTGATTGCTTCATTAAAAAAAATAGATATATATTAAAACCAGTGTGTTTTTTTCTAATGGAGGATAATTGCTTTACAATGTCATGTCAGTTTCTGCTGTACAAAGAAGTGAATCAGCCATGCTAAGCTGCTAAGTCACTTCAGTCGTGTCCAACTCTGTGTGACCCCATAGACGGCAGCCCACCAGGCTCCCCCGTCCCTGGGATTCTCCAGGCAAGAACACTGGAGTGGGTTGCCATTTCCTTCTCCAGAGAAGGAATCAGCCATATGTATTCATAAATCTCCTCCCTCTTGGAACGCCTTCCCACCCTCACCTTCTCCTCCCACCCCTCCCACCTATTAGGTCACCACAGAGCCTTGAGCTGAGCTCCCTGTGCTATACAGCATCTTCCCACTGGCTATCTGTTTTCCACATGGTAGTGTAAATGTGTCAGTCCTAATCTCCCAGTTCACCCCACCTCCTCTCCCTCCCGTGTCCACTCGTCCGTTCTCTTCATCTGTATCTCTATTCCTGCCCTGCAAATAAGTTTGTCTGTACCACTTTTCTAGATTCCACATGTATCCATTAATATACGATATTTGCTTTTCTCTTTCTGACTTACCTCACTCTGTATGACAGACTCTAGGTCCATCCACATCTCAAAAATGACTCAATCTTGTTCCTTTTTATCCAACTTGTTTTTAAAAGTGTTTCAAAGGTGATCAATCTGAGTAGCAGTTGCCAAGCAGCAGCTGGCACCCTACTTTCCCTAATTTTAAGAATAATGGGGATAATGTCAACAAGTGAATAAAATGTGTTGAATGCTTACAGGTATGTGTACACACAAACATGGAATTATTTCATTAAATTGTGAAGAGAATCCTGAGAGAAAGATGCTTTATCTCTCTTTTAAAATGAGAAGACAGGTAATCAAGGGCCATAAATGCTGTCATGTGTTACAAAATTCTGATATTGAATGAAATTGCCTGAAATTGGCAAGTCTAATTGTGCCACTGGTATCTTCACTTGGAAACTTTCTACTACATTGCAGCTGATTTTATGTAGCATGTTTTTAAAGAGTATATGATGTAAACATCATAAGAATCAGTGGTCGGTGGTATAAAACCCCAGTAGGATAGCAGATGAAATGTATACCCAAGGGAACGTACACCTTGTTTATCCTGCCTTTGATCCACATAGTTCTATGTTATGGTCATTGAAATACACATGTGTGCATCTCAGTCAAAAGATTACAAACTGCAAGAGACACGTGAAAGAATAATCTTTGACATAAAATAAATAGCTAGTGGAAAGCTGCTGTGTGCACAGGAGGTGACTTTGGTGCTCTGCAGAGACCTAGAGGGGTGGGACGGTGAGGAGAGGGAGGCTCTAGAGGGTGGTGATAAATGTACACTTATAGCTGACTCATGTTGTACAACGGAAACTAACAAATTTTAAAGCAATTATCCTCCAATTAAAAACAATCCTATAAGGAACCATTATGGAAAAGGATATTTAAAAAATAATGTGTATATATGTATAACCTAATCACTTTGTTGTACAACAGCAATTACCAGGGTTGTAACTCAATTATACTTCAATAAAAAT
Organism: Bos javanicus; assembly: GCF_032452875.1. Taxonomy (NCBI): domain Eukaryota; kingdom Metazoa; phylum Chordata; class Mammalia; order Artiodactyla; family Bovidae; genus Bos; species Bos javanicus. The sequence goes on from NC_083884.1 coordinate 50,267,441, forward strand.
AATAAAACATTTAAAAAAGAATAATCTTTGAGCCGAGTGCCAATTTTCATCAGTCAGTCATGTAGGCAATTCACTGTTTCGTTTTGATGAAAATAAAATTCATCAGAGGCAAGACAAAGAAATTAAACAAAAAGTTTTCTTTGCCTAATTTGGCCTCCTCCCTCTCCTCCAGTGTGCACCTGACTTCTGCATTAACCAGACCTTCCTAATGGCAGAAATACCTGCCCAACAATAAAGGTCAATTTTTCTCCTTCTGGTATCAGCCATGTAACTGATTGGAGGATAAGATTCCTTTCTCAATCCTGTAAAGGTTCATAATGACCCATCACTCACCTTGTACTTTGGTGAAATTTATGAACAATGCCAATATATCATTTCCCTTAAAGATAAAGATTGGTGCGGAACAGACTGGCCCTGTGACCTGGGAACATACTGGGCCACACCTATACTTACTTATGACCTTATTAATGTAACCAGCTATATTACTGGTATTCTGCCTATTTTATGAGATTATTGCTTCTAGTATTACTAAATGTTTCACTGAGCCTCCGATAAAAATAAGGATGACTTTGCAACATGGAATGATTGACCAATAATATAGTTGTATGAGGTCAATGACTGTAATACTGTAACTGTAAATATAATTTACAGTTGTACAATTACAGTGGGAAGAAGCAATAGGAGGCAACAGTTTCCAATATAAAAGACCAGTAAGATAGATGATCTGGAGGCATTTGCTTACTGTTAACAGAGGCCTAGTCCAGTAATGTCTCTTCCCGCATTGCTCAGTGGTTAAAAGTCTGCCTGCCAATGCAGGAGACATGGGTTCAAACCCTAGATTGGGAAGATCCCCTGGAGGAAAAAATGCCAACCTGTTCCAATATTGTTGCCTGGGAAATTCCATGGACAGAAGAAATCTGGTGAGCTAAAGTCCATAGGGTCACAAAGAGTTGAGCACAGCTAAGCACACACAGAGTCCAGTAATAATGGCACATTGAGTGGCCCGCCAACAAAATCCTCAGCTGACCTGGAAATGAGCACTTCTAGCACCATAGGACAAATGGGTCCTGAAATGCCTCCCAAGCCTTCTTTGAAATTAGACCAAAAGAGAGGGGATTGTAAAATAAAGAATGTTGGCCATCATTGACAAGAATCAAGTCATTAGCCACTGCAGTCATCAACCTACAACACACTGTGAAAAGAATTCAGGGGTGAAGATCAGGATGAGGCATTTCGTGCTCTGGGTTAACTGGCAGATGTTTGCAAAAGAAAATATGAAACAAGTTCAGTAACACAGTGACAGTTACAGCTGGCACTTATACATATATTGGTTACTTCATGTCATTGTTATAAATGCCTGGGAACTATTCCTACTATACCCATTACACAGATGAGAAAACTAAAATAGATAGTAATTTGCCTGAAGTCTAGCAAGTAAATAAGTAAGTAACATGTCTGGGATTGGACCTGGGACAATTTGGCTTCAGGAAATTGCAGTTTTCTATTTCTAAAATCTGAAGTGGGAACTTCTCAGGTTAGCCACTTTTCCAATCACAATGTCAGTGATGGAATTTATTGCATGATTTGCTTTTCAGTAATCACCATTCACTGTGAGAAGTGCTTGTTCAAAGTCATTTGCTGAGTTCGCCAATCACCCAGTGATACTTTCAATGAATCCATTAGAAAAAGCATTTTCTGAGCACCAATTAATCTGTACTTATTAATGAATAATTAGTGTGCAGCATCTAACTCTCTCTTATCCAGACAATGCAAAACCAGGCAGGAAACAGGGATGATTTATATATAAAGAGGATTATGCAAGCTCCTTCACAAATTAATGGAGGTAATAAAACTCACAGCCATTTTTACGCCTAAGCCTTCCCATATTTCAAAATAAAGGCAACTGAAAAGGTTGGTAAGAGTGATGTGCTGAAAGCCAGATCACATCGCCTTGCAAGAGCTGATTGCCAAGCATTTTGTGAGCTTGTTGTAAATATAACCATTATCAAAGAATTTAAAACCAAGCAATGTTCTAATCCCCTGTGAAAGAGATAGTTAACACTATTGCAATGAGCAGTGCTGAAGCTGAAAGAGGTTTCAAGCTAATGAGTCTAGATCTAGTGAGAGTGAAAAATCATTTCAAGTGGATTACATATCAGACACAGTGACAACAAGCTTAATGGGAAGAACAGAGTGAGAGGCGTTGCCATCGGTCAAATCTTGATTGAACTGCAACCGTGTTCTATCTACTGAGACACAAGATCACAAAAATCAACCAAACATCATCTGGATATCAATTAGCTCTATGGAATTTACAATAAATAACATCCTATTTCTATTATTCATTGTAAATGGTGTGTTACACATCCTTTACATCAGAACTACCCATAATAAACATATTTACATATGACATGTTTAACAATTACAAGTATTTTCTCACTATCCCATAAAAAAAGTTTTTTTCTTTTAGTGGCCGTGTAGATAAATAGCTACTATATAAGAAAATTATAAAAGTCATAATATCATTACCTATTCTACTTTAACGTATCTGTATAACAGAGTCCACCAAAACTTAGTAATTTGACTGTTTGTGAGTTGTTTCTGATGAGTTCAAGATTATTTTGTTTATTTAGTTAGTACTTTTATGACTATTTATTACTATTATTTATATTGCTACTATTTATTACTTCTTTTTTTTTTTTTTTGCTGCATTGCAGCATGTGGGATCCTAGTACCCTGACCAAGGATGGAACTCAGAACCCCTGCAGTGGAAGCACAGAATCCCAACACTGGACTGCTAGGGAAGTCCCAGTGATCTGATTTTTCACTACATACAACTCAGTGAAAAATACATACAGTCATCCCTCCATATTCATATCTGCAGCTTCCGAATCTGTGGATTCAACCAACCGCAGATCAAAAAGATCTGAGAAAAAAAAAAAAACCCAGCAAGTTCCAGAAAGCAAAACTTGAGGTTGCCATTCCATTTACATTGTATCAGGTATTAGAAGGGCTTCCCTGGTGGCTCAGAGGGTAAAGAATCTGCTTGCACTGTGGGAGACCCAGGTTCGATCCCTGGGTCAGGAAGATCCCCTGGAGAAGGGAACGGAAACCCTCTCCAGTGTTCTTGCCTGGAGAATTCTATGGAGAGAGGAACCTGGTGGACTATAGTCCATGAGGTCGCAAAGAGCTGGACATGACTTAGTGGCTAACATTTTCACTTTCACTTTCAGGTGTTATAAGTAACTTGAAGATGATTTAGGGAGAATGTGCACAGGTCATGTGCAAACACTGCTATTTTATATATGGACTCCAGCATCCATGGTGTTTGTTATCCACAGAGTGGATTCCTGGAACCAGCTCTCCACAGATACACAGACAACTGTGGTGAGAAATATATTTCATGTCTCACTAGCCATGCCCACACATACATATGTACCACAGAAATAAAATTTTACAAATCTATAATTTCTTTGTCAAATGAAATGACCTTCAATATTTTCTTCTTTCTGTTCTGTTCTATTTTGTTCGGTTCTATTCTACTTCATTTAAGATGTTGGTTTCAGTAAATAAATATCCACACACATACATACATAAAATGTTGGTTTCAACTCTTACTGAATGCCAATGATCCATTGCGACCTGTCAGAGACTTATGGAAAAGTGCTCCCCAACAAATGGATGACAAGATAACATCATTTCCATTAAAAAAAAATACAGTTTGCATTAAAAAAATATATGTTCAGTTCAGTTCAGTTCAGTCGTTCAGTCGTGTCCGACTCTTTGTGACCCCATGAATCACAGCACGCCAGGCCTCCCTGTCCATCACCAACTCCTGGAGTTGACTCAGACTCACGTGCATTGAGTCAGTGATGCCATCCAGCCATCTCATCCTCTGGTGTCCCCTTCTCCTCCTGCCCCTAATGCCTGCCAGTGTCACAGTCTTTTCCAATGAGTCAACTCTTCGCATGAGGTGGCCAAAGTACTGGAGTTTCAGCTTCAGCATCATTCCTTCCAGAGAAATCCCAGGGCTGATCTCCTTCAGAATGGACTGGTTGGATCTCCTTGCAGTCCAAGGGACTCTCAAGAGTCTTCTCCAACACCACAGTTCAAAAGCATCAATTCTTCGGTGCTCAGCCTTCTTCACAGTCCAACTCTCACATCCACACATGACCACAGGAAAAAACCATAGCCTTGACTAGACGGACCTTTGTTGGCAAAGTAATGTCTCTGCTTTTGAATATGCTATCTAGGTTGGACATAACTTTGCTTCCAAGGAGTAAGCGTCTTTTAATTTCATGGCTGCAGTCACCATCTATAGTGATTTTGGAGCCCCCAAAAATAAAGTCTAACACTGTTTCCACTGTTTCCCCATCTATTTCCCATGAAGTGATGGGACCAGATGCCATGATCTTCGTTTTCTGAATGTTGAGCTTTAAGCCAACTTTTTCACTGTCCTTTTTCACTCTCATCAAGAGGCTTTTTAGTTCCTCTTCACTTTCTGCCATAAGGGTGGTGTCATCTGCATATCTGAGGTTATTGATATTTCTCCCGACAATCTTGATTCCAGCTTGTGTTTCTTCCAGTCCAGCGTTTCTCATGATGTACTCTGCATAGAAGTTAAATAAACAGGGTGACAATATACAGCCTTGATGTACTCCTTTTCCTATTTGGAACCAGTCTGTTGTTCCATGTCTAGTTCTAACTGTTGCTTCCTGACCTGCATACAAATTTCTCAAGAGGCAGGTCAGGTGACCCTGGTATTTCCATCTCTTTCAGAATTTTCCACAGTTTATTGTGATGCACACCAGTCAAAGGCTTTGGCATAGTCAATAAAGCAGAAATAGATGTTTTTCTGGAACTCTCTTGCTTTTTCCATGATCCAGAGGATGTTGGCAATTTGATCTCTGGTTCCTCTGCCTTTTCCAAAACCAGCTTGAACATCAGGAAGTTCATGGTTCACATATTGCTGAAGCCTGGCTTGGAGAATTTTGAGCATTACTTTACTAGTGTGTGAGATGAGTGCAATTGTCTGGTAGTTTGAGCATTCTTTGGCATTGCCTTTCTTTGGGATTGGAATAATCATGTATTTTTTACATAAAAATACATTTTTCATTAAAAAACTATTGCAATAATTGCAACCTTGTGCACTATACAGTTTGTGGAATTCTCCAGGCCAGAATACTGCAGTGGGTAGCCTTTCCCCTCTCCAGAGGATCTTCCCAACCCAGGGACTGAATCCAGGTCTCCCGCATTGCAGGCAGATTCTTTACCAGCTAAACTACAAGGGAAACCCAAGCATTTCACAGTATATGTAAATCAAGTCATCACATCATATGCCTTAAACTTATACAGTGACATATGTCAACTATTTCTCAATAAAACTGGGAAAAAAGCCCATAGACTGGAATAGGGATTTAAAAAGAAATGTGTTACAGAGATACAGTGAGACATAGAGGGACCTTAGGTTGTTATGTATATTGTTATATGAAAGAAGCCAATCTGAAAGGTTGCATACAGTATGAGTCCCACTCTATATCATTCTGGGAAAAACAAAGCAATGGAGACAATAAGCAGATCAGTGGTGGCCAGGAGTTGAGGGGAGGATGACAAACAGGAGAACAAGAGGAATCTGTGGGCAGTGCAACTTATACGCTTGACACTATAATGGTGGATACAGGATATTATGCACAGAAATGTACAACACAAACAGTGAACCCAAATGTAAACTGGACTATAGTGAACAAAGATGCACTGATACGAGTCCATCCACTGTGAGAAATGCGTCACACGAAGAGTAGAGGAAAGGACTTCCCTGGTGGTCCAGTGGTTAAGAATCAGCCTCCTAATGTGGGGGATGAGGGTTCGATACCTGGTCAGGTAACTAAGATCCCACAGGCCACAAAGCAACTAAACCTGTGTGCTACAACTAGAGAATCCATGCACCACAGTGACAGAGCCCACGTGACACAAGGAATAAATAAAATTTATTAGCAGAAGGTAGGTAGGGGAGAAGGAGCATATGGAAACTTGCTGTATTTTCTGCACAATTTTCCTGTAAACCAAAGCCTATTCTAAAACATATATATTTATTTTAAAATGTAGACTAGAATGGAGATTAAATGTAGCATTTCCTATGGAAACTTTTTTTTTTTTTTGCAGAACTGGCAAGCTCCATCTTTACTAGTGGTGACATTTCAATATGCTCCCCCTGGTCTTAACTGTGCTGAAAGGCTTTATCTTGACAAGGATGTCTCTCTCACCATACTTTTAGGTGACATTTTTATATACTGCACAGAGAGATGAAAATTCATCAGTGGCTTTCAAACCATCCTTCAGTTCTCTGTGCATTTGTGCATTTCCTCCTGTTTATGTTTCGATAGCTTGTTTAGGGGCAAGTTCCAGAACACGAGAAGGATTCATCTCAGACAAACTCCCATTCATCCCGTTAGCTCCTCCAAATCATTGCCTTACTAACCAACTTAATTTGCAAAGGGTTCATTACCTCACTGATTAGAATTTAATGGGTTTGTTAGGAGACAGATCTGTAAATAATAGTTAGTTGGAAAGTGTTATGTGTTTCTAGGAAAAACAAGTGCCCAGGATAGAGCAGGGATTAAAAAAAGAAAGGGTAATATCTATGAAAAGGAGATTGGACAACAAACAAAACAATGTCTTGGAGAAGGAAATTGAGCTGAATCTTTGGTAATTGCAACAAAAACTTACTGGTTAATATACCTAAAAGTGGGGAGGGGCTCCAGGAAAGAGAAGAGTTTTGTTGCTGTAGCAGAGTTAAGAACCTAGGGTCCAGTGGCACCTAATTTAGCACAGAACGCTAACAGGTGAATTGCTTTTTGGCCATGCCACACAGCGTGTGGGACCTTATTAATAGTTCCCCCACTAGGGTCCAAGTAGGATTCAAACTTGTTCCCCTGCATTGGAAGCATGGAGTCTTAACCACTGGACTGCCAGGGAAGTCCCTAACTCGGTTATTTTCTGACAATATCATGAATCGTTCTTTCTTGTTCTGCAAACCATGCTGTGGTTTCTTGATTTGCCACTGGAATGTTTTGCAGTTGAGAGACTGGGGTCAAATTCAGAAAAATGAACATTAGTGAACAGGGACTGTGCCTTGAACAAGATGGCAAGAGGAAAACAAATTCTCCCCGGTCATAAAAACACCATGATTTACTTGTACTTGGAAATCAGTTTTCCGAGTGTCGAATTTTAAAACAAAGGAGCTCATTTTTAATGGTTTCTACCCTAGACAGTCTGACACGAGGTGCATGTAAGGAATCCCTCACATAACATCAATCATACATGTAAACATCAGGTGGAGAGGGAGGGGACCTGGTAGCCAGGATGTGGGGAAATTGGGTTGATATTGAAACAATGGCTCTTAATTTTTCCCTGTATTTAAACCTCTCATCCCTCCTGGCCTATCAGCTTGTCTCATTGATCAGGAGGACACGCCCTCTCATCACTCTCCTAGGGGGATTTGCATACGGAATTAAAACAGTGTATTAATACGTCTTCTTAAAAACTGAGTCTTATTTCATTCTGTGAGAATGTCTTACTAGAGTCAAACTGTTCATTTCCAGGCTCTTTTGTACCTGGGATTTTGAATGGGCTGGGAGAGGATTCCCCATCACATAAATAAACACAAAGCTTTAAGCTCAGTAATGCTCCAGAATCATAACATTGGCAGATTATTTGAACTCCCAGTAGCAAAGTGGTTTGCTTACCATTCTCATCTTAAGATGGAAAACATGAAGGCAAAATGTGAGCAGTGTTTGCTAGCTTCTAATGTATTTATTTTTGCCACGTCATCCACAAATATGCACTGGGCTCTCCTGTATATATCAGGCTCTAGGCAAAAGGTACTAAAAAGCAGAGACATCACTTTGCCAACAAGGGTTTGTATAGTCAAAGCCAAGGTTTTTCCAGTTGTCATATATGGATGTGAGAGTTGAATCATAAAGAAAACTGAGTGCCAAGAATTGACGCTTTGAACTGTGGTGCTGGAGAAGACCCTTAAGTGTCCCTTGGACTACAAGGAGATCAAACCTAAGGGAAATCAATCCTGAATATTCTCTGGAAGGACTGATGCTGAAGCTGAAGCTCCAATACTTCGGTCACCTGATGTGAAGAGCTGACTCATTGGAAAAGACCCTGATGCTGGGAAAGATTGAGGGCAGGAGGAGAAGGGGATGACACAGGATGAGATGGTTGGAGGGAATCATTGACTCAATGGACATGAGTTGGAGCAAACTCCAGGAGATAGTGAAGGACAGGGAAGCCTGGCAGTCCATGGGGTCACAAAGAGTCGACATGTCTTAGCAACTGAACAGCAACAAGAAAAGGCAAAAGGTGCAGAGCCAACGTGACTCAGCACAAGCCACAGGGCACAAGGATCAGAGCTAAAGGAATAGATCCAACATGGAGCCGGATCTGCTCTCCTCTGTTACACTTAACAGTGAAAGAGGAAACAGAAGAGGGGTCAGTGTCACAGAGGGATTCGCAATGCTACAGTGCTTATTCTTGAGACTGAGGAAGGCACCATCAGCCAAGGAAATTGGGTGGCTCTAAAAGCTGGAAAACGTAAGGAACAGAATCCTCCCTGGAGCCTTGAAAAGAAACTAGCCTTACCAACACCTTGATATTACCCACAAAATGCCCCTTTTCAATTTCTGATTTCCAGAACTGTAAGAGAATGAATTTGTTTTTTTAAACCGCTAAGTATGTGATACTTTGTTATAGCACCAAGAGACATCTGATGAACTATGCATATTGGGGAAAATCACAGGGAACTTGAGTTAGTCCAACCACTGTAATTAGCTGTGGATAGCCTGGAGCAAGCCACATACATTTTCTTTTTTTAAAAAATCCTTTCTTTCTTTGGCCATATCGAGTCTTACTTGTACCAAGCAGGGTCTTGGTTGTGGCCTGCAGACTCTCTGGTCATGGTGCATAGCTGCTCCTTAGCATGTGGGGATCTTAGTTCCCCAACCAGGAATCGAACCCACATTCTCTGCATTGCAAGGCAGATTCTTAACCACTGAACCACCAGAGTCCATGTTTAGAGTAGATTGGGACTTTAGAGACCATCTAAAACAGGGTCAGCAACTATGGCCTGTGGGCTGACCCTTGTCCTGCGAAGTCCACCTGCTAAAAATGTTTTTTCATTTTAAATGGATATAGAAATCCTTATATAATGTTCTTGATTTTGCCTTTTTGACCTACAGAGTGATTTACTATTTGATCCTTTACAGAAAAAAAAGACATGTTAACCCTTGATCTAGAAAAAGCAAACAACAAAACAAAGCAATATGAAAACAATGCCTCCCTTTGGACCCTCTGCATTGCTTAACTGGCATCCAGCTACACTGAGAACTAGTCTTCCCATATTTTATTCCAAGCTTTTCTCAAGAGTCCACCTGAAGACACTTATGTGTGGGGAAGTTGATAGGCTGTAATTTTCATAATTGATTTTTCAAAGGAGTAACAACCTAGAAACCACAGACCCAGTATCATCTTGGAATGTGTCACGGATCTTAAAACTATGGTGTATGCAATTAACGATCCCTCAGCATGCTGTTCAGCCATGAAGTTAAAGACACATTTTGTTTTCCAAATTTGCTTTCTGCTTCTCCAATACTTAAGAGTCCAATTTCCACCAGCAGAGATGAATAACAACCCACCCCAACCTATTTGCTCTGTGTGGAGAAGAAAGATGATCAGACGTATTGATTTTCCTTCCCCCTTCTTCTTGCTGCTAGAGACTGGAGGAAAGATGATCTTGTTTTCCTTGGATGCTGCTGGGCTTCAGATGAAGTAAATAATGTGCATCTCTGAGGAGGAACCATGAAGTTCCAAAATTAGTAAATATATTTGGGCAACTGCATACAGCTCTAGGTTTGGGGAGAGAAGCTTGGGAGTTTTCATCTAACAGAATGATCCTCAGGACAGACTCCTTACATATTTACAAAAAACTAGAAAGGATGCTACCCCGTGTAGAAAAGGTGTTTTGTGTAACTTGGAGTTTCATGTCTTAGTTGCCAAGAAAAAATCTATATGTGTTTTCTCTGTTATCTGCTTTATTTTTAAGTTTTTAAAAAAGTAGTTATTTATTTATTTGGCTGAGTAGGGTCTGAGTTATGGCATGTGGATTCTTCTCCTCTGGACCAACAGGGAAGTCCCCCTTCATTATCTGCTTTAAATCATCTTTAGTTAGTTCAGTTCAGTCACTCGGTCATGTCCACCTATGTGCAACCCCAGGGACTGCAGCACACCAGGCTTCCCTGTCCTTCACTAACTCCCAGAGCTTACTCAAACTCGTGTCCATCGAGTCCGTGATGCCATCTAACCATCTCATCCTCTGTCTTCCCCTTCTCCTCCTGCCCCCAATCCCTCCCAGCATCAGGGTCTTTTCAAATGAGTTAGTTCTTCACATCAGGTGGCCAAAGTATTGAAGTTTCAGCTTCAGCATCAGTCCTTCCAATGAATATTCAGGGTTGATTTCTTTTAGGATTGACTGGTTTGATCTCCTTGCTGTCCAAGGGACTCTCAATAGTCTTCTCCAACACCACAGTTCAAAAGCATCAGCTTCTGCACTCAGCTTTTTTTATGGTCCAACTCTCACATCTATACACGACCACTGGAAAAAGCATAACTTTGACTAGATGGACCTTTGTTGGTCAAGTAATGTCTCTGCTTTTTAATAAGTCATCTTTGGAGAGTGTAATTTATATACAATACAATGTACCAACTTTAAGTACAGTTGGATGATTTTGATGCCCCTGGGCCTGAGTCTTAGAGTGCAGACACGCCTTGTCCCCTTCCCTCCCACTGGAGACTGTACACAGTCACATTTATGAGAAAACACAGGGACCAAGGATAACAGACAGATAACAGAGAGATAACAGAGATAATCTACAGGTGGTACTTGAGTTCTCTTCTGGCCAGATTGTGGGAGCCCTAGAGCCTTGGTTTACTACCTTGAGTTTGAATTCAATAAAGACTCAACCAGCGACACCAAACAGCACAGTTTCTGGAGAGTGATACTGCTTAATGTGGATAAAGCTATAGTAATTAATCTTCTTCTAGCACTAGAGTAATTAGTTTCAAATACCTTCCATTGAAGAGTACAACACCATGAACAATTTTCCCTTAAAGACCATAAATTAAAATGTTGATCTGTGTTTTCTTTGGTGGCCAGCATTCAGTGCAATCCACTGGGATAAAATTGGTTAAGAAGGCACAGTGAATCCAGGCTGGATACCTGAACTCAATGACAAACAAACAAACATAAATTATTTTAGAAAGTTCTTCAATATTCCATCACTGGATTTCTTTTTTTCCCCTCCTGTTAGCCAGAAAGTATTAGTTTTCATAGCATTTCTTTTTGCCATGACATAACTATAAAGCTGGAATATTACATTTGTGCATATAATTTTATGTGTAACTAAAATACTTTCACTAGAGCTGGTATACTTACTACATTTTGTTACTGGAAAAGTCGAGGTTTACTTTTCATTCTATTTCTTCTCTTATATATCTTCTATCTGTGGTCTTTGTTTTTTCTTTATTCCACTTGTTAGATTCTTTATCTATTAAAGACATCAACCAAGAGTTTATAGTCTAAACCATATTTGAAAGCACGTAAAATTCCATCTTAACACAGATTTCATATTTAACCATATGGACATAATATGTCTTACAATGATTTTCCCCTTGTTGTAAATGCTCCACATTTTGAAATATATGACATTCCATTCCAAAACACGAGCACACTATTTGAGAATCAGGCCATCTGCGTACAATCAAGGATGTTCCCATTCACATACCAGCTTGCTATTTGCACAGGGTATATCCATCATGTCTCAAGGATGAGGAAAAAAATAAGACGCGAAGCATAAAGACAAAGCACTAGGAGAGTACAAAATCAGATTACAGTCTTGCTTCCACCAGGGAGTAGCTCAATCTTCTTTATTCTGAAATTAGCCTGTGCGTCCTAAAGAGGGCGCACGCACATTCCCCGGGAGTGCTGCCTCTTCACACAACAGCTGTTACCAAGTTATCTAAAGTCTGGGATAAGTTCTTCCATCAGGGCTTCTCCTCCCTCTGTGAGGGGGTACAACTTTCTCTTTCTCTGCCTCCTTATACTTTCGTGTCCTTGGTTAATCGCTCTGACTCCCCGTTTGGAGACCTGATCCAAGTGTTCTCACCTCACCAGCTCAGTATTTCTCATCAATTAACTACCTAGCCCTTTCCCATAGGAATACACTGTTTAAAAAAAAAAATATATATATATATATATATATTTATTTATTTATTTGTGGCGGCTCAGCAAGTCATGTAGGATCTTGGTTCTCTGATCAGGGATGGAATTCAAGATCCCTGCAGTAGAAGTGCAGAGTCTTAATCGCTGGACTGCCAGGGAAGTCCCAAGAGTCCATTCTTTACCTTCCACTGAAACATTGTGAAAGTGTCAGTTGCTCAGTCATGTCCGACTCTTTGTGACCCTACCAGGCTCCTCTGTCCATGGGATTCTCCAGGCAAGAATACTGGAGTGGGTTGCCTTTTCCTTCTCCAGGGGATCTTCCCAACCCAGGGATCAAACCAGGGTCTCCTGTATTGCTAAGGCACCAGGGAAGCCATCTTTAGCTGAAACTCTTCCCCAAATCCACCTCAGCCCTTCTCCCAAAGGGGAGCCTACAACAGCATTGCATCACTGGTTTCTATTTATTCCAGGTGACTTGGTTTCTGTGCAAGACGTCATTAGCATCAGGAGGAGCTCTTTTCACCGGGGCCCCTCCAGAGAGAAGTCTCCTTGATAGCCAAGGCATCTACACTCACCAGACTCAAGTCCAACTGCCTCTTTGAATCACTTAATTTTTGTCATTAGAAGAATGCAGCCACCTCCGTGGTGGCTTCTTCACACCTTTTTCCAGTGAATATGTGAATTTTCCTTTGACACATTTTAATCTTAGTTTCTCTTTTGATTTTTCAGAAGGTGCCTAACTCCATTTAACTTTTTTACAAATCTTAGGAAAACATTTTAAATGCGTAGGTGGAGGTTGGGGCAGTGCAACACAATGAAGTTAATTTCAGGGAAAGGATAACCATACTTACTTTTCTTCTCTCTCCTGCCCCCTTTTTTTTTTCCTTCAAGCTTTAATACATGCATTGCTGTAGTCTGGCTTCGAAGCAAATTAAAATTATTTTAGTGTACAAACTGCCTGGAAAATCCCAGGGGCGGGGGAGCCTGCTGGGTTGCCGTCTATGGGGTCGCGCAGAGTCAGACACGACTGAAGCGACTTAGCAGCAGCAGCAGCAGTGTGCAAACAAAATTCGTAAGGGGTAAAATCTTCATTTAAATTTTCTATGTTCTGGATGAAAAAAGCAGGAGTAAAAAATGATGAGCAGTTTTATTTTATTTATTTTGGATTGCACTGGGTCTTCATCACTGCGCGCAAACTTTCTCTAGTTGCGGCCAGCCAGGCTTTCTCTAGTGGCCAGGCAGGGCTGCTCTTCAGTGTACTGTACAGTAAGTGGGGTGCATAGACCTAGTGACCTCGAGGCAAGTGGGATCTTCTCGGACCAGGGATCGAACCTGTGTCCTCTGCATCGGCAGGCGGATTTGTAATCACTGGACCACCAAGGGAAGTCCCTGATGAGCAATTTTTTAAAAAAGTACCACTAACCGAAATACCGTCCTCTTAAAATAGTGGTATAATTCAATTTAAAATTATAGTTTCCCATCCCGTAGTATCACATACTAGTGCCCTTGAAGCTCTTTAAACAAATTTATCATTTATTAATAACTCAACCTAGATTATATCTCATCTTCACAGAAATAGAGTTTCCCTCTGGTCAATATGTTCAGCTCACATACCACCATTTCTCCACCTTATATTCTAGCAACAGCCACTTAAGTGTGATGGCAGGCATAGGAACAAAAAACTTCGACTAAGCTCTGACCATATAAGTGTTTGAGATGTTTATTATTTCTTTGCCTACCGTGCACTTTCATTCTTTCTTAACTCCGCTTACACAAATCTCTCTTGGAGTATCTGTCCCACATTTTTTGCCAACCAACTTCACGACCCAGCGGGGCGTCATCCATTCACGACGCTTTCTGTCTGCCCCCAAGCTGCACTAATTACTTTTCCACCAAGCCCAGCCGTATATCCTTTATTTAAGTCCTATTGTACACATCTCACTGTATAGTTTCTGTATTTGTTTTCTTATTTACAACATAAGCTCCTTTCCACAATAATGCCATTCCTATAAATATCCCAAAGAACTCTTTATCAGACAAAAATGACAGAACTTTTTTTTCTGAAAGAATAATATAAATGTCCTTTTACAGTTATTTGCTTCAACTAATGTCCATATGTCAAATTAATGTTTCTTAAGACTCTTGAAAAATCTAGATTGGTTCTTCCCAGTAGCCTCCTTCCCCCAACTCTTCCCATCTTTTTTCCTCTCCCTCCTTACTATTGGCATGTTATGAAAACTGAATCAGTTGTTTTCAGCAACCAAATTCTGGATTTTTGTTTGCTTCTTTGTGGTTCATTTAACTTATTCTTTTTTGTCTTATATTTCCTGTAATTGGCAGTTGGCTCTAAAAACTTAATTAGATTCATGGTCAACTATTTAGACAGAAATGTCTTGGATGGGTTTCCCAGGTGGCTCAGTGAGTAAAGAATCTGCCTGCAATACAAGAGACTCAAGAGACACAGGTTCAATCCTTGGGTCGGGAAGATTCCACAGAGGAGGAAATGGCAACCCACTCCAGTATTTTTGCCTCGAGAATCCCATGGACAAAGGAGCCTGGCAGGCTACAGTCCATAGGGTCGCAAAGAGTCAGACACGCCTGAAGTGACTGCGTATGAGCATGCGCACATCTTAGATACTGATGTACAGTGGATTTAACCATACAATTGTGACATGAATATGTCTTAATAGTGAGAAAAATTTTATAACTTACTTAGTCATCTATCCTTTCCTACCTTATAGAGAACATATTAGTATTTAGAATATTTATACTACGTATTTAGAAACATGTCATAATGTTATAGACAGCATATACTTAATGCATGTTTACAATAAAGGATTTATACTTTATAATTTGATTATGCCCTTCTCACACAATATATTTTGGGCAAAATCCATGCTCCATATAGATCTCATTTTTTAAATTGCTGTATATATTGCATTTTATTTACTATTTCTCAGTAAATTTGTTTTAGTTTTTTGTTTTTATTTTTTTAAACTTTTAATTTTGTATTGAGGTTTAGCCAGTTAACAATGTTATGATATTTCAGGTGAACAGTGAAAGGACTCAGTCATATATCCATTCTCCCCCAAACTCCCCTCCCATCTATCAATGAAAATTCTAGTAAAATTGTTTGTTTTTTCCTATGCTGCAATAACTACCTCATTATGTGGGTGCAAAAAAAAAGCACACAAAACCCCAAAAAACAAACATAAGTTTCTTGAGGAAAGGTCTTACTTATCCCTGAATTCCCAGTTTCTACCACTGTTCATGGGATATAATAAAATGTTTGCAATGAACTGAAGGGATTCATTAAACTCATTTTTAAAAGCCCTTTCATCTCTCATATTTTATTCTACCTATTGGGTAAATGGTCAAAGAAGGACCCATTATTCTCAATTTAAGCTGTATGAAATGTCAGACTTGGGGCTCCAACTCTATTTACAGTAGAGTCAGTAAAAATTTCTTATGATTTATGGAATCTGCTTAGCCCAGATGAACATAATTCATCACATCAAGCCCAGGGAGCTCCATTCCTCTGCCAGATTTGGGAATCATGCCCCTGTGAACAGACAAAGACTATTTTCAAGTCTGGTAACTAACATTTCTTTCACCTCTGCAGTAACCTCTGGCTGAAGCACAGAAATTTTATTCCTGGATTGTATGGACTGAAGAAGTAGGCTTTCCTGTATTTGCTGCAGTGGGAAGGGGGAGGCATTCTGGAAGAGTCAGAGTGTTTATCACCAGAAACACACACACTCTGAAATCTCAGTGACTTGAAATTGTAAAGGTTGACTCCTCATGCACATGTAACATGGTCCTGGCATTTTCTCCCTTGTAGCTGCACCACTCCAAGTGGTCTACCAGGGCCTTGCAGCAGGGGCAAGAGTGATAAATGGAGGAAACCCTGGCTTTTCAGTACCTCTTCTCAGAAGCCATATACGTTACTTGAGTAGGGAGGCACGTTGATGTATTCAGGACACTGACCTTCTCTGCTACATGTTCCCAGGTATTTAAGACATTTTGAATCAATCACATGTTTGGAGAAAAATCCCCCTTTCAGTTTTCTGTGTTCTACAATTCAGAATCTGAGAATTTAATTTTCCCTTCCCTATACAGTGGCTTCCTGATGCGAAGAACTGACTTGTTGGAAAAGACCCTGCTGCTGGGAAAGTTTGAAGGCAGGAGGAGAAGGGGACGACAGAGGATGAGATGGTTGAATGGCGTCACCGACTAGATGGACAAGAGTTTGAGCAAGTTCCAGGAGTTGGTGAAGGACAGGGAAGACAGGCACGCTATAGTCCACGGGGTCTCAAAGAGTCAGATACAACTGACCGACTGAATTGAACTGAACTGATTCAGTGACTTCTGGCTTCAAGCGCAGAAATTCTTGGACTTGAAGCTACTATATATATTTTTTATAAAAATATGTCTTTGTTTATTTGACTGTGCTGAGTCTGCGTTGCTGCACAGGGGCTTTCTCTAGTCGTGGCAAGCAGGGGCTACTCTTAGTTGCAAAGCAGAGGCTTCTCCTTGTGGTGGCTTCTCTTGTGGAGCACGGGCTGTAGGCATCCAGGCTTCAGTAGCTGTGGCCCACAGATGTAGTTGCCCTGAGGCATGTGGGGTCTTCCTGGACCAGGGATCAAACCTCTGTCTCCTGCATTGGCAGGCAGATTCTTATCCACTGTGCCACCAGGGAAGTCCTGTTAATGACTTTTGGCACAGAACAACAATAAGATGCTTGTGTGAGCAAACAATATTCAGACGGAACTGGTGGTAGACCAACTTTCTTTCCTTAATTAGCTTGATTCAGGTCTGTCGCCAGGATATAGGGTTCTAATAAGCTTTTAATGACTGGTCCCCAGATATCTGGGGGCAAGTCACTCTGCCCACTGCCAGCCTTTCCTGGAAGACAAATCAATTAAGCCCCAGGGCTCCCTGACCTTGTCTTGTCTTCTGCCTTGTCCTGACAACATGTTTTCATTAGCACACGTGCATAGGCTTCACCCCAATTTGTTTCTCCAGATGTTGTGGCCATCATATGTCAAAGAAGATACATTCTGCCTTCAAACACCCCATAGCTTAATGCTAGAGGCTGTGAAGCTGTTTTTGGATATTAATGACTCCTTCTAGGGGAACTTCATTGCTGAATTTCCCAGATCCTTGACCCTAGTGACGCCAGCGTTTGCCACAGGGAGCTCTTTGGCGTCTGCAGCGTGTTATTTTAGCATCACCTGGTGGTACTTGCTCCAACAATTATTCCTGTCTCGTAAGGATTTTCCATTTCACACATATGTTTGCACTTAAAATGTGTTTCACACATATGTTTTGCACTTAAAAAAATTTTTTATTGGAGTATATTGCTTTATAATGTAGTGTTAGCTTTTACTGTAAAGCAAAGTAAATCAGCTATACGTATACATATATCCTCTCTTTTGGGGATTTCCTTCCCATTTAGGTCACCACAGAGCACTGAGTAGAGTTCCCTGTGCTACACAGTAGGTTCTCCTTCCGATCAGATCAGATCAGTTGCTTAGTCGTGTCCGACTCTTTGCGATCCCATGAATCGCAGCACACCAGGCCTCCCTGTCCATCACCAACTCCCGGAGTTCACTCAGACTCACGTCCATTGAGTCAGTGATGCCATCCAGCCATCTCATCCTCTGTCGTCTCCTTCTCCTCCTGCCCCCAATCCCTCCCAGCATCAGAGTCTTTTCCAATGAGTCAACTCTTCGCATGAGGTGGCCAAAGTACTGGAGTTTCAGCTTTAGCATCATTCCTTCCAGAGAAATCCCAGGGCTGATCTCCTTCAGAATGGACTGGTTGGATCTCCTTGCAGTCCAAGGGACTCTCAAGAGTCTTCTCCAACATCACAGTTCAAAAGCATCAATTCTTCGGCACTCAGCCTTCTTCACAGTCCAACTCTCACATCCACACATGACCACAGGAAAAACCATAGCCTTGACTAGACGGACCTTTGTTGGCAAAGTAATGTCTCTGCTTTTGAATATGCTATCTAGGTTTGACATAACTTTCCACCCAAGGAGTAAGCATCTTTTAATTTCATGGCTGCAGTCACCATCTGTAGTGATTTTGGAGCCCAGAAAAATAAAGTCTGACACTGTTTCCACTGTTTCCCCATCTATTTCCCATGAAGTGATGGGACCGGATGCCATGATCTTCGTTTTCTGAATGTTGAGCTTTAAGCCAACTTTTTCACTCTCCACTTTCACTTTCATCAAGAGGCTTTTGAGTTCCTCTTCACTTTCTGCCATAAGGGTGGTGTCATCTGCATATATGAGGTTATTGTTATTTCTCCCGGCAATCTTGATTCCAGCTTGTGTTTCTTCCAGTCCAGCGTTTCTCATGACGTACTCTGCATAGAAGTTAAATAAACAGGGTGACAATATACAGCCTTGACGAACTCCTTTTCCTATTTGGAACCAGTCTGTTGTTCCATGTCTAGTTCTAACTGTTACTTCCTGACCTGCATACAGATTTCTCAAGAGGCAGATCAGGTGGTCTGGTATTCCCATCTCTTTCAGAATTGTCCACAGTTTCTTGTGATCCACACAGTCAAAGGCTTTGGCATAGTCAATAAAGCAGAAATAGATGTTTTTCTGGAACTCTCTTGCTTTTTCCATGATCCAGAGGATGTTGGCAATTTGATCTCTGGTTCCTCTGCCTTTTCTAAAACCAGCTTGAACATCTGGAAGTTCATGGTTCACATATTGCTGAAGCCTGGCTTGGAGAATTTTGAGCACTACTTTACTAACGTGTGAGATGAGTGCAATTGTGCGGTAGTTTGAGCATTCTTTGGCATTGCCTTTCTTTGGGATTGGAATGAAAACTGACCGTTTCCAGTCCTGTGGCCACTGCTGAGTTTTCCAAATTTGCTGGCATATTGAGTGCAGCACTTTCACAGCATCATCTTTCAGGATTTGGAATAGCTCAACTGGAATTCCATCACCTCCACTAGCTTTGTTCATAGTGATGTTTTCTAAGGCCCACTTGACTTCACATTCCAGGATGTCTGGCTCTAGGTCAGTGATCACACCATCATGATTATCTGGGTCATGAAGGTCTTTTTTGTACAGTTCTTCTATGTGTTCTTGCCATCTCTTCTTAATATCTTCTGCTTCTGTTAGGCCCATACCATTTCTGTCCTTTATCGAGCTCATCTTTGCATGAAATGGTCCTTTGGTATCTCTGATTTTCTTGAAGACATCCCTCATCTTTCCCATTCTGTTGTTTTCCTGTATTTCTTTGCATTTCTTTTCCATGGGGATGGTCTTGATCCCTGTCTCCTGTACAATGTCATGAACCTCATTCCATAGTTCATCAGGCACTCTATCTATCAGATCTAGGCCCTTAAATCTATTTCTCACTTCCACTGTATAATCATAAGGGATTTGATTTAGATCATACCTGAATGGTCTAGTGGTTTTCCCTACTTTCTTCAATTTAAGTCTGAATTTGGCAATAAGGAGTTCATGATCTGAGCCACAGTCAGCTCCTGGTCTTTTTTTTGCTGACTGTGTAGAGCTTCTCCATCTTTGGCTGCAAAGAATATAATCAGTCTGATTTCAGTGTTGACCATCTGGTGATGTCCATGTACAGAGTCTTCTCTTGTGTTGTTGGAAGAGGGTGTTTGTTATGACCAGTGCATTTTCTTGGCAAAACTCTATTAGTCTTTGCCCTGCTTCATTCCGTATTCCAAGGCCAAATTTGCCTGTTACTCCAGGTGTTTCTTGATTTCCTACTTTTGCATTCCAGTCTCCTATAATGAAAAGGACATCTTTTTTGGGTGTTAGTTCTAAAAGGTCTTGTAGGTCTTCATAGAACCATTCAGCTTCAGCTTCTTCAGCATTACTGGTTGGGGCATAGACTTGGAATCCTGTGATATTGAATGGTTTGCCTTGGAAATGAACAGAGATCATTCTGTCATTTTTGAGATTGCATCCAAGTACTGCATTTCAGACTCTTTTGTTGACCATGATGGCCACTCCATTTCTTCTGAGGGATTCCTGCCTGTAGTAGTAGATATAATGGTCATCTGAGTTAAATTCACCCATTCCAGTCCATTTCAGTTCACTGATTCCTAGAATATCGACATTCACTCTTGCCATCTCCTGTTTGATCACTTCCAATTTGCCTTGATTCATGGACCTGACATTCCAGGTTCCTATGCTATATTGCTCTTTACAGCATCGGACCTTGCTTCTATCACCAGTCACATCCACAGCTGGGTATTGTTTTTGCTTTGGTTCCATCCCTTCATTCTTTCTGGAGTTATTTCTCCACTGATCTCCAGTAGCATATTGGGCACCTACTGACCTGGGGAGTTCCTCTTTCAGTATCCTATCATTTTGCCTTTTCATACTGTTCATGGGGTTCTCAAGGAAAGAATACTGAAGTGGTTTGCCTATTTTTTATATAGTATCAATAACATATTTATGTCAATCCCAGTCTCTCAACTCATTCTACCTCCCTTTCCCTCTTGGTATCCATATGCTTGTCCTCTATGTCTCTATTTCTGCTTTGTAAATAAGATTGTCTATACCAATATTTTTCTGATTCCACATGTATGCATACATACTTGTTTTTCTCTTTCTGATTTACTTCATTCTGTATGACACTCTCTAGATCCATCCATATTTCTATAAACGATCCCATGTCCTTTCTTTTTACAGCTGAGTAATATTCCATTGTATATATGTACCACATTTTCTTTTCCATTCCTCTGGATGGACTTTTAGATTGTTTTCATGTTTTGGCTATTGCAAATAGTGCAACAATGAACACTGAGGAGCAAGTGTCTTTTTGAATTATGGTTTTCTCAGTATATGCCCAGTAGTGGGATTGCTGGGTCACATGGAAGTTCTTTTTCTTTTTTTTTTTTTTTGCATTTTTAATTGGGATTCTCCTCTCTGATAAGTTGGCTCTTCTCTACCATTAATTGATTGATTGATTGATAACATGTCAATTCTTGGATACTTATTTTATTCTATGGGTTGCTGCCCAATGCTGTCGTAGTTATTTTGCTGTACACATTGTTCTGGCTTTAAATACTTGGAGCTCTTTCAGGTTGGTTCCTGTAATCTTTCTATTATTTCTATCACATTTGAGTGCTTCCTTACTTTTGAGCACCACAAGATGCTCCAGGCTCATCCAATAATTTTTCTGCCTCAGCTCTGGAGTCAGCATTTTTTCCCCAAGAGCCCTGATTCATATTATTAAAGAATGGTACTAGAAACCAAGATCTGGGTACTAGGTAACCTCATTGTTACTGGGATGTCACTGCTTCTAGGTCCTCTCAGAGGACAGAGCTAAGAAATATAGATGTGTATACCAACTTTTGCACACACATAAATCTATATTTGTGTGTGTGTGTGTGTGTGTGTGTGTGTGGGTGTAGCACTTCATACTAGTACCTGATTCCAATCTAATGCCCCAGGATTTACTTCTTCCTCCTCATTTCCATATATCTAACTTTTTCCTCCAACATGAAGAAATCTGGCTCTGCAGTATATTTATGTATTTTTTTCAATCCTAGAAAACATAAAAAAGTTTAAGAAGCACTTTCATAATCATTTTAAGTTAAGCATAATTGCTGTAAAAAAGTTTAAGAAGTACTTTCTTAATAATGAGAGTCCCTTCAACTGCCAGGAGATCAAACCAGTCAATCCTAAAGGAAAGCAATCCTGAATATTCATTGGAAAGATTGATGCTGAAGCTGAAGCTCCAATACTTTGGCCACCTGATGCAAAGAGGTAACTCATTGGATAAGACCCTGATGCTGAGAAAGATTTCAGGCAAGAAGAGAAGGGGGTGACAGAGGATGAAATGGCTGGATGGCATCACTGACTCAATGGACATGAGTTTGCACAGACTGTGGGAGAGAGAAGAGGACAGGGAAGCCTGACATGCTGCTGTCTATGGGGTTACAAAGAGTCGGGGATGACTTAGCGACTGAATAGCAACAGAAGGGCCAATGGGGGCTCCCCAGGGGGCACAGTGCTAAGGAACCCCCTGCCAATGCAGGAGACTCCAGAGATGCTGTTTTGATCTCTGGGTTGGGAAGATCCCCTGGAGAAGGAAATGGCAACCCACTCCAGTATTCTTGCCTGGGAAATCCCATGGACAGGGGAGCCTGGAGGGCTACCTGGTCATGGGGTGGGGTGGCAAGAAGTCAGACATGACTGCATGCGTGCACCGAGCATTGGCAGGGGCCAGCATTCACCAACAGAGCTTTTTCCTTTTACAGAAAACAAACAATAGCAACAAACTAATATTTTTTTTCTTTGAAACTTACCCATTTTTCATGAAGCTTTTACAGCACAATTAATTTTCAACGGAAAATTTTACTATTTACATTTTCTCTTCTCAATGACCATAGTCAAAGGAGGAGGCTTTACTTAATCCTGTGTCTCTGGGAATAGGACTAGACTGACTTTTAAGAAAGTCAGTACATAACCTACCAGTCTTAAAAAGGAACCATAGAGACTTCCCCGTGGTCCAGTAGTTAAAACCTCACCTTCCAATGAGGGGATTGCTAGTTCGATCCCTGGTCAGTAACTAGGATCCCACATGCCTCTTGGCCAAAACACCAAAGCATAAAACAGAAGAAATATTGTAATAAATTCAATAAAAGCTTTGAAAATGGTCTATGTAGAAAATAAATTAAAAAAAACCCACATTATATAATATATAATAAGTAGAATGTGATATATAGCTATATAACTATATAATAGTATCATATCATTATTAGTGTTGTTAACCAATAAATCAATTGTATAATATAAACATAATAAATAATTATGCACATATTTGTCATTCACTTAAATATACAGTGGATATTGCACATTGTATATTAAAAAGAGTAACAATTTAAATTACATATTATTCTGCATTGTTTACTTTTATGTTTATAAATGATATTATTTACTTAAAACAAGATTGACTAAAAGTAGTAATTCAGACTAATTAGCATAGGACTAAATAGGGACTTCCCTGGTCTTCCATTGGTTATTACTCCACACTCACACTCCAGATGAAGGGAGCACATAAAATACCAACATTTTATTTTATTTTATTTTCCCCCTTGGTGGAGGAACTAAGATCCCACATGCTGCATGGTGTGACCAATGTATATGCAAATATATGTATGTATATGACTAATTAAGCAAATACTATGTGTGAGAACATATAATGATATTTTGTAATATCTCTGTTCTCTGATCAAACCATTTATTGTAACTACTTCTTAACACTTTATTGGAGATGTGAATTTTATAGGCTATGCCATTAAATATTCTTAAAATCCCTAAGTGTTAGACTTTCAAAGGGAAAAGATAAATGCAACAGGGTTCATTAAACAGACACTGTGCTCAGTCGCTCAGTCATATCTGATTCTTTGTGACCTCATGGACTATAACATGGCATACTCTTTTGTCCATGGAGTTTTCCAGGTAAGAATACTGAAGTGGGTTGCCATTGCCTATTCCAGGGGATCTTTCCGGCCCAGGGACTGAACCTGTGTCTCTTACATCTCCTGCATTGGTAGACAGATTCTTTACCACTGGGCCACCTGGGAAGCCCCTGCAGACATTATTTATATTTAATAAAACAATAGTAATGACATGTTTCCTTCTGTCCTGTGGAATGATAGGATATTTTTATTCTTCTTCCTTGTCCAATAAAAGTTCTCTGATCTGCCGGAGCCTACAGGACACCTTCTTTTTCTTTATGTAGAGGTAAAACTGAATGCAGTCACATATAAAGTACCCTTTGACAAGCAGCTGTGTTCTTATCAAGTCTACACACCGTTGATTCCTAGCATTAGTTCAAGGTGATGTTATCAAGCTAAATGCACTGCTGACAGTATGGTCTGTGCATGGAACTTAAGCTTTCATTTACTAGAACAGCATGATTTCTGGCCTTGAGGAATTAGTGTCAAGCTTTCCCAAAACGTTCAGCATTTCCTATCTACTGTAGGGTTGTTTTGAAAGACCAGCTGTTTAGTCCATCAAGTTCTCTGCATCGATCAATCTCACATATTGGCTATTCTTGTCTAAAACACCCAACATTTTTAAACATGTGAAGCACAACAGAAGTTATCACAAGTCAAACCATTTCTCACAGTAGTTTTAAAGCACGGAGGTAATTGAACTTGGGAAACTGAAGCTGAATTCCAAATAAGTTACAGTCTTATTAAAGACATTGCTTAATTGCTAAGTCGTGTCTGTGACCCCATGGGCTGCAGCATGCCAGGCTCCCCTGTTCTTCACTATCTCCTGGAGTTTGCTCAGATTCGTGTCCCTTGAGTCAGTGATGCCATCCAACCATCTCATCCCCTGTTGCTCTCTTCTCTTGGCCTCAATCTTTCCCAGCATCAGGGTCTTTTTCAATGAGTCGACTCTTCTCATCAGGTGGCCATATACACTGAGAAAGTCTTATTTCTCTAGGCGATCCTCAGGCGATCCTGAGGATTTGATCCCTGATCAGGGAATTAGGATCCCACATGACACAGCATGGCCAAAAAGGTAAAAAGAAAATAAAAAGATACACGCACCCAAATGTTCACTGTAGCATTATTCACAATAGCCAAGACATGGAAACAGCCTAGAGGTTCATTAACAGATAAATGGGAAAAGCAGATGTGGTGTATATGCACAAGGAAATAGTCCTCCCCCATGGAAAAGAGTGAAACAATGACATTTTCAGCAATGTGTATGGACCTAGAAACTATGATACGAAGTAAGTTAGAAAGAGAAAGACAAATACAATATGATATCACTTATATCTGGAATCTAAAATATGACACAAACGAACTTAGCTACAAAACCGAAACAGACCCACATTCTTAGAAAATAAGACTCGTGGTTGCCAAGAGGGGTCTTCCCTGGTGGCTCAGCTGGTAAAAAATCCACTCGCAATGCAGGAGACCTGGGTTCGATCCCTGGGTTGGGAAGGTCCCCTGGAGAAGGGAAAGGCTACCTGCTCCAGATTTCTGGCCTGGAGAATTCCATGGGCTGTATGTACAGTCCATGGGGTCGCAAAGAGTCAGACACGACTGAGTGGCTTTCACTCACTCACTCACTGCCAAGAGGGAGGGGGATGAAGGAGGGAAGGAATAAGAGTTTGGGATTAGTAGATGCAAGCTGGTGTGTATAATAAGATGAATAAACAATGTCCTACTGTATAGCACAAGGAACTATATTCAATATCCTGTAATAAATCATAATGGAAAAATATGAAAAATAATGTAGATATACGTATAACTGAATCACTTTGCTGTACAGCAGAAATTAACACTACATTGTAAATCAACTATAGTGAAGTGAAAGTGAAGTCGCTCAGTCGTGTCTGACTCTTTGCGACCCCATGGACTGTAGCTTACCACACTCCTCCATCCATGGGATTTTCCAGGCAAGAGTACTGGAGTGGGTTGCAATTTCCTTCTCCAATAAAATGAAATTTTTTAAAAAGCCAGTACAGTAAGGACACTCTGGCCTTCTTTGGTCCCACTAAAAGCAGGAAATATATCTCTCATGTGAAAGATACCCTCTGTACACTAGGAGATGGAAAGACATACCCTTATCACCAGAGACAAGCTGAAATTCAGGGTCAAGAAGATGGTATTAAAAAAAGTTACTCTTTTCACTGGTTTATTACCCCAAGCCCAAATTTCTTTGTCTTGTCAGTTATTCACAAGTTTATTATTCTTTGTCCAAAATGTATAAAAGCTATCTCCTTGGTCACTCCTTTGTAGTCTCCTATTTAAATGGAATCCCGTATGTATGAAATCAAATTTGTTTTTCTCCTGTTACTCTGTGTTATTTCAATTTAATTATTAAGCCAGCCAAAGAATGTAGAAAGGAAGAGGGGAAAGTTTTCATTCCTAAAAATAGACAAGTTCTGGCATAATAAATGTTTCATAATTCTTGGCTGTTGTGCATTTATCATGATTACCACTACTTTTTTAATTTAAAAGAAAACAACTCACTATCTAAAAACGATTACTAGCAGATAGATGTATAACATATATACGGTGAAATGTTAACTGTGCTTATGAATGAAAACTCTATACATATATGCATATAAATGAATATGTAAGTACATATGAATATATACATATGCCTACACACACATACACCATCCCAGAAGGCTTATTTCTTGTCTTTAAATATTATGAGTAAAACTCTTATAAACACTTTGTGATCAGGCTTTTAAAATTTTGTTTTATTTATACTTGATTTACAATGCAAAGTGTTCAGTTATACTTATCTATATATAATAGATAATGGAACAGTCCATGGGGTCGCAAAGAGTCGGACACGACTGAATGTGTACACATTCTTTTTCATATAGAGAGGGTGACAGGCAGGAAGGCCAGGGGTCTCCAAATGGAGGAAATAGGCTGTAAATGTCAGACATTTTTTATCTCTCTCTTAAGTAGCAGGAGGAAACAAACTAGTGTTATATTTTTTCCCCTTCTCTATAGAAATTTAAAAAGAGGTTTCTCTTAAAATACTGTCTTGCCATAATGACACCTAGTTCCACCTGAACTTAGCTTTTCTCAAACCTTGAGCTAACTAATGCATTTTTCTTATGAAAATGTTTGTCTTAAGATATGTTAATGTCTATGCATTTACCCTAGACTTTTATCCTCAAGTCGGTTCTGCCTAAAGGCTCAGAACTGACTTGACAAACCAGTATGTTATCCTCATACATTGTTCTCCTAATCCCTGTAAACGAAACTATTTGTATGGTAATCTGCCTCTCTTCAAGATTCAAGTCAATCATTTTATGGCCCTGGTTGACTCACCTGGTGCCAAGATTATCTCAAAACGCATCTTGTGGGTGAGGGGCCTGGTGCTATTCTCTGAGTTTTGAGACATTTCCTTTCTTTCATTAACAGACTGCTGCTGCTGCTAAGTCGCTTCAGTCGTGTCCGACTCTGTGCGACCCAATAGACGGCAGCCCACCAGGTTCCTCTGTCCCTGGGATTCTCCAGGCAAGAATACTGGAGTGGGTTGCCATGTCATTCTCCAATGCATGCATGCAGGCTAAGTCGCTTCAGTCGTGTCCGACTCTGTGCCACCCTATGGACAGCAGCCCACCAGGCTCCTGTGTCCACGGGATTGGCTAGGCAAGAATACTGGAGTGGGTTGCCATGTCCTTCTCTAAATATATAACATCCAGCTAAAAAACATGCAGCTAAAGATTAGCAGGCGGGTATTCTTTCTGCCCCCTTCTGATGTCTATGTCAGAAGTTTCTCTACCTCTTTTATAATTTAATGAAACTTTATTACACAAAAGCTCTGAGCAATCAAGCCTCATCTCTGGCCCTGGATTGAATTCTTCTCGGAGGCCAAGAATACCAGTGTCTTGCGGTTCAACAACAACCTTTCAATATTCTTTTCCATGATGATTTATCACAAGATATCGAATATAGCTCCCTGTGCTACATAGGATCTTCGTTGTTTATCCATCCTACATACTAGTTTGTATTTGCTAAACCCAAACTCCCAATCCACCTCTCACCCACCTCTGTAATCATGTTTTGATGGGCCTTGGCACACAGATATCTTAGAGGAGAGCTTCTGGCATCTCTCACATGAGTTAATCATGTCACAGTTTTCCAAACTGGTGGAACTTCATCAGTGACCGCTCATTTAATGAAACTGAGGGTGGTCAGTTAGACCCATTAAACTGTATGTGTGTATTAGTCACTCAGGTGTATCTGACTTTTTGTGATCCCATGAACTGTAGCCCACCAGGCTCCTGTCCATGGGATTCTCTAGGCAAGAATACTGGATGGGTAGCCATGCCCTCCTCAAGGGGTTCTTCCTGACCGTGGGATTGAACCCAGGTCTCCCACATTGCAGGCTCCTTCTTTACCATCTGAGCCACCAGGGAAGACCAAGAATACTGGAGTGGGTTGCCTTTCCCTTCTCCAGGGGATCTTCCTGACACAAAGACCGAACCTAGTTCTCCTGCACTGCAGGCAATGAGTTTTGTTTCCAATGAGTTTCCCTGGTGACTCAGATACCAGGCAAACTGTAACTTGCTTAATAAATGCATAATGAATTGTAGCCATCACCAATCAAGCTCACTTTAATTATTTTTATAAAAACTTGCATGTTCTCCTAAACAATAAGATGTTCATCCCATGCTGTTTTTCAGGGACTTAGGATACTAGTTGTGTCCAGTTCAAGCTTGAGCCGGGTAAGATCAGAAGGGACCACTGTCCCTCGGTGACCTTTTGATTTTAGAGGCGAAAAACTCCACCCTTGGAACATGATAACACCCAAATTTTCTGACCATGCATCCCATGAAGACACCGGTAGCTTAGTTGCACTTGTGCAAAATGACAGTGACCTCACATTTTCCTTACCCTCAATCATATTTCCCCACATTCCTCGTGCCTCAGGCCACCCTCTTTCTTTTTCATTGTAAATCGAAGTATAGTCTATTTATAATGCTGTGTTAGTTTCAGGTGTACAGCAAAATGATTCAGTGATACATACATATATATATATTCTTTTCCATTACAGTTTATTACAAGATATTAAATACAGCTCCCTGTGTTGTACAGTAGGACTTCATTTTTACCTGTTTTATATGAAGAAGGAATTCATAGGGCCTGGACTCCATCTTAGGCCTGTTCATGCTGATCATGCTTGGCCACCCTTCCAATGGACTCTGAACTCTGTGTTTAGTGCCTATGAAAACAACAACAGAAGGATAAGACCCCCTCCAGACAGGGGAACCTTGAAGATCGTATCTAGGTTACTCATCGCCTAAGAGAAAACATACACTAATCACCTCTTCCTCCAGACAGGCCATAAATTTTTCTGTATCTATCGGAGTGTAACCTCGGGTTTATTGATTATTGGCTAACTGTTTGACTGTTTGAGCACATGAGCGCATAGCATGTGAATGATGGGGTTATTGGGGTTGTATTTTCCTTGGTTTATGTAAGTCTCAAGGAATTTGGGGTGGTGGGTTCAGACACGTACACGTGGGGTATAAAAGATTTTCACAAGTGCTGGTCGGGGTCCTTGTGAAAGGTTGTTGTTGAATCACGCGAAGACACCGGGATTCTTGACCCCCGGAGGAGAAGAATTCAATCCGGGGCCAGAGACGAGGCTTAATCACTCAGAGCTTTTGTGTAATAAAGTTTTATTAAAGTGTAAAGGAGATAGAGAAAGCTTCTGACATAGGCATCAAAGGGGGCAGAAAGAGTACCCACTTGCTAGTGTTAACAATGAAGTTATATACTCTCCAATGAATCCACAGATGTCTGGAGTTTGTAAAGACCTCACCAGACCTACTCTCATAATTTACATTTTAAGATAACAGAAGGTTTAATTCAAAGACTGTCCTTAGGGAGGATACATTATTGTTATATAATCCTAAGGAATGTGGAGAAAGAAAAAAAGTTTGTCCTTTCTTCCTCCTTGAGAATTACAGACCCCTCTCTCCTTGGGGACCCCTAGACTCCCTATCAACCTGCCTAGGAAATGACTCTTTCACTTGGCTAAGAGGAGACTCTGCCTTGGGCCCGCCGGTGTAATAAACTGCACTCCACTATCTGCATTGTCCTTCTGAGTGAGTTTGTTTCCTGGAACGCGTGGCTACAACATATATATAGCCACCCTGCTTCTTTATCCCATAAAAATGCTGTGTCCCTCACCTTCAGGAAGGCAGATTTGAGATCTGTGAGATCCATCTCTTTGTTTGGCTGCCACGTGAATAAACATTTTCTCTGCTGAAAAATCCTGACGTCTCAGCATTGGGCTTACTGTGTATAGGGGTAAATGAAGTTGGTTCCGTTATATTAGAAACACTACTGATCATTTTCCTTATGTTAAGTTGCAGAGACCATTATACCTGATCATTTTCTTTATGCTAAATTACAGAGACCACTATATTTGGCCCAAATGTTGCACGTCACAGCATTTCTCCTTCCCTTATTGACTTCTGGGTATCCCCTGGATACTGTCCATTGATAGGGGTCAAAGGGAGAGACTGTACCATCCATCTTTCACTGCTTTCTCTCCACTGATATTTCCAGTCACTAAGCCTCCGAAATCTATTCTTTGCCCATCACTTTATTTTGAACTCCTTTTTTA
Organism: Bos javanicus; assembly: GCF_032452875.1. Classification (NCBI taxonomy): domain Eukaryota; kingdom Metazoa; phylum Chordata; class Mammalia; order Artiodactyla; family Bovidae; genus Bos; species Bos javanicus. The sequence goes on from NC_083884.1 coordinate 50,297,867, forward strand.
TGTCTGCATCTCCCTGACTGCTCTTTCCTCTTCCTCTGCTTCCTTAGAGAAAGCAATCCCTTGAACAAAAAATAAATAAAGGACATGTAAAGAGAAACCAGGCTTTGAAATGGAGCAGGACCCTATGATCCTTAACCCTCATGTCCTCTTCCTACCTTTGGTCTGTGGAAAAACTTCAACCAAAGAATACGTTTCATCAGAGAAGTGAGGAAATGTAAAAACAAAGAAAAGGAGTCAAACAGGACAAAACAACAATAGTTTAGTCAGGAAGCAAACTCAAGGACCTTTAATTCCTTCTCAAGGGCTCTAGATAATATTCTAGGCCATCTCCTGTGAGCTGTCTTATAGATACTGAAACCCTCACCAGGTGGAAGAAGTTAACTACATGATGATCAGACTCTAGCCATGACACAAGCTGCCACAATTCTGCGAGCTGGCCTCAATGAAAGGGCAAAAAACTGACCCTGGAACTGAAGATTAACTGTACTTAAAACAATCAAGTAAAACAATCAAGTGATGATCAGATCACTGATGACTGATTTCAAGATGACTGTCAGAGCTGACTGTGCTCATGTAGCCCCCTCTCTCTGTCTATAAAACCTCTTGCCCACTGATTGTCTATAGAGGGGAATTAGCCTTTGGACAGGAGTCTTCCCTCCCCTGCCATAGTTGACAATATCCAAAATAAAGGAAACTGCTTTCCACCAGCCTGGCCTCTTTATTGGATTTTGAGTATCTGGACCCCACTTTCAGCTGCAGTTTCAAATATACAACTCTTGCTGCTTTTCTACCTTATGAATTTTCTTAATCGGAAGCCTAAATACCCTCTGACATTCTGGTGGTGGTGGTGGTGGTGTTTAGTCACTAAATCATGTCTGACTCTTGGAACCCCATGCACTCTAGCCACCAAGCTCCTCTGTCTGTGGGATTTTCCAGGCAAGAGGAATGGAGTAGGTTTCCATTTCCTTCTCCAGGGGATCTTTCTGAACCAGAGATCAAACCTGCCTCTCCCTCATGGAAGATGGATTCTTTACTGCTGAGCTACCAGGAAACCCCATCAGATCAATCTGAGTCTCCTGCATTTGGGTCACTCAGCATTAGGTAAGTTTACACTCCTGAAAGGGCAACTGTATGCATTGCAACCTTTGTGTTCCTGTGCCAAAGTAGTCCATCTGATGGAACAGAGCAATTGTTGTTGCAAACTCTCCCGTGCCACTGGTGCTGGAAACATTGCCCCCAGTTTTCTCTGAGACAGTCAGATTAAGGAACTGCTGTGCTTTCTGCTCAAAGATCAATCTAGACACTTTCTCAGAAACATGGCAATGAAAGGCAATAAAAGTCAAAATCTCAGGCTCTAGTGACAAAATTGCCTTTGTTTGTCCTACTCCAAACAGGAAAATGACACCCTGATTTTGCAGAGGCTGAAGGATGTTAAAACACTCCATTCATTTGAACTTTGATTAAAAAAAAGATGCAGTCACATATTTGCTAGGCTTTGTTCCCCAAGGGACCTGTGATATGAGACTGAAGCTGGGCTCCTGGGATGAGGGGGATCTCTGTGTTTATATTTATGCAGTTGACAGGTAACTTGTTTCCCCATGCAGAGCCAAGTAGCAGTGGATTTCAGAAAACAGCAGTGCAGGCAGCAGGGAATTAAAGATACAGGTTCACAGTGCTTCTCTAAGAATGATAACAATATGGCGCTCTCCTGGACAGGGAGATATTGCCATTCATTACTGGGCTTCCTAGGTGGCACTGGTGGTAAGGAATCCACCTACCTATGCAGGCGATGCAAGAGACACTGGTTTGATCCCTGAGTCGGGAAGATCCCCTGGAGAAGGAAATGGCAACCCACTCCAATATTCTTGCCTGGGAAATCCCATGGACAGAGGAATGTAGTGGGCTATTGTCCATGGGGTAGCAAAGGCTTGATATTCTGCATGCCTGGAGCGTTTCTTATACCAGTGAGAGAGTAACAGGCAGGAAGGCCAAGGTCTCCAAACGGAGGATATAGACTGCAAGTGTCAGACATTTTTATCTCTCTCTTAAGTGGCAGGAGGAAACAAACTAATGTTAGATTTTTTTTTTTCCCTTCTCTATACAAATTTAAAGAGGTTTCTCTTAAAATTCTGTGTTGCCATAATGACACCAGGTTCTGCCAGAACTTAACTTTTCTCAAACCTGAGCTAACCAATGCGGTTTTTCTTAAGGAAATGTTTGTCTTAACCTATGTTAATGAGCTATGTATTTACCCTAGGCTCTCTTCAAGTCGGTTCTGCCTAAGACTCAGAACCAACTTGACAAACCTGTTTGTTTCACTCATGCAAATGTTCTCTTAAGCTTTCTTAATGAGATTGTATTTGCTTGGAAACCTACCTTTCTTCAAGATTCCTGTCAATCATTTTTTGGCCCGGGACCACTCACCTTGTTCGAAGATTATCTCGAAATGCATGCTGTGGGTGAGAGGCCTGGTGCTATTCTCTGAGTTTTGAGGCATTTCCTTTCTCTAATTAGCAGACTGCTAGTGACGTTTGGCTAAAGACTAGCAGGGGGGCACTCTTTCTGACCCCTTCTGATGTCTATCAGAAGCTTTCTCTATCTCTTTACACTTTAATAAAACTTTATTATACAAAAGCTCTCAGTGATCAAGCCTCGTCACTGGCCCTGGATTGAATTCTTCTCCTCCAGAGGCCAAGAAGCCCGGTGTCTTTTGTGGTTCAGCAACAACCTTTGATCTTGGGGGCTCATCCGGGATCCTTCAGGACAAGGTAAGGATGCTTGGAGCTCTAGTTCTTTGTTCTCCTAGCGAACACGTTTTCTGCTGTGCTTTACTAACTCTATGGTGTGCTTGTGTGAATGAATGACATGCCCTGCGCAAAACAAGTAAGGACCCCTGCTTTGCAGTTCCGCAGTGACCTCATACGGCTTATGGCAGAAACCCTGTCAGGGGTTTATACCAACCTGCCAATGCCAAAAGGCACCCAATGTCTCCTTCGAGGAGCGGCCAGAAAGGGGCAAAGCGTTTGATCTCTCCTTTCTCAGTCAAACTTTCCGGTCTCTTTGATCATTTCATAAGTTATTGGGAATTAGAACTACTAAGCTAATCTGTCGGATCGTGGACTTTCAAGGGACTTGTGATCTATGTTCTGTTACTTAGGTCCCAAACTTTAATTGGTAGTCAGGAAGCACCCAGCCTCGCTAGGAGTCGAAAGTTCAGAAACTAGATGAAGCTCTAGCTTCAAGAGCATCTCTCAGGATAAAGGTTACTCAGATTGGAAGTGCAATGGGCTTCTTCCTTTGGTAACGCTGGCTCTTGGTGCACCAGAGGAGGCTCTCCAGTGGCTTTTGTCCTAACTCCTTAGATATTTTTTCTGTGAAATCTGTGGGAATGAACTGGAAGGACTGGCCCTAATAACTCAAGGAGAAAAATCACTTTTTCCTCATTGGCCAGCCCTTCACCATCTCTTTTGCTATCGCTTATACTGGTGTGATGATGTTCGGAAGGAACATACTGGTTTTTGTTCGTACCAATCATTTTGTAGTCAGGAATATACTCAGGGACGTGCACAGGCACTCAGGAGACAAATGTTCCCCCCAGTGGTCTTAGCTTGGGAGGCATTCCAAGGTTACTGTGATCGCACCCCGGGTGGCATCGGACGCAAGCAAGATTTTAATGCTAGGAACTGGACTCTAATCTGGGATGCCATCTGGTACGTCTACCCCTGGTACATCCCCACCCTGTCTCGGTGGTAGAACTGGGGGGATAAGTACGGCATCTGCCTCAGACCAGGGAAGGAAAGCTTCAGTGTAAAGTCCCCCATCTAGAGCAGGGAGGGAAGCCTGCAGTAGAAAGATGGAGCTGGTCACTTTTTTCTCTCTTACAGATGGGCGCTAACAATTCCAGCCTCACTCCTTTGAACTGTATCCTGAAAAACTGGGATAGATTTGATCCCCGGGGCTTAAAGAAGACACACCTGATCTTCCTTTGTGACACTGCATGGCCAAAGTATCACTGGAGGATACCCAACGGTGGCCGGTTGGAGGGTCTCTTCATTATAATACTGTTTTACAATTAGACCGGTTCTGTAGAAAACAAGGGAAATGGGTAGAAGTAGCATATGTGTTGCCCTTTTTCTTTCTGCGAGATATGCCATACTTACGTCCTAGATTTGGGTATGAAACCATTAGCTCCCCCCTGTCTTCCTACTTTGCCCCCGTACCCAGGGTTCCAAACTGAGCAAACTGAAAGTCAGGGAACCCCCCCAGGAAGAGTTGCCTTGGTCTCAGTAATAACCCAAACTGAGATTCAAACTGCTGAAGTAGAGGTCCAAACAATCCCTGTCTCAGTACGACCTCAGACTACTCTGGTTTCAACAGAAGCTCAGACAATCGAAGTAAGAGATGCTCAGTTAGCAAAAACTAAGGGTGAAATACAGGATAAAATGGAGGACAGAAGTCAAAGAGATAAAGAAAACCAGGTTTCTCTGATCTATCCCTGGGATCATATGCACAGAGCAACCAGAGAGGCTGAGGAACAGCCACACAAGCTGTTGCCTCTTCATGAAGCACCCAGTTGGAGAAATAATCAGTCTATGAGAGTTAAGAAGCCCTTCCCTTATCAAGAAATACAAAGAGTCAAGGAGGATCTGGGAGACTATTTAGAGGACCCAGAAAAATATATTAGAGCTTTTAAGGTTGTTACTCTGCTTTATGACCTTACTTGGAGGGAAGTGATGTATATCTTGGGACAAACACTAACTCCCAACTCAAAAGCTCGAGTTTTGGGGAAAGCAGTTGCTTATGGAGATGAATGGCTTAGTAATGAATCAGTAGGGAAGAGGGAGGATGAGATAGCTGCCCTCCCCACTGGGAATCAGGCGGTCCCAATTACAGAACCAGATTGGGACTATAACACAGCTAAAGGAAGGTGGGATCATATTCATTTTGTCAGATGTATTCTTGAAGGACTCAGGTGTGCTAAGACTTTAAACTATGCCAAACTGGCCAACATAGAACAGGAAGAGAAGGAAACTCCTAGTCAATTCCTAGACAGACTGAGAGAAGGCCTTCACAGATTCACTGAGATTGATCCTGAAATCACTGAGATTGATCCTGAAAGCAAAGTGGGAAGAGTGATCTTAAAAGGTAGCTTTCTCTCTCAGTCAGCTCCAGATATGTGCCATAAGCTATTAAAACAGACATATGGACCAAATCAGTCTTTAGATAATCTGTTGCAACTGGCTCAGACAGTCTATTATGGCAGGGAATATGAGGAAAAGAAAGTAAGGCAGAGAAAGACAAAGGAAGAGGCGGAAGCCCTTGCAATGGCTGTCAGAACCATTCTAAAAGAGCTAGAGAAAAATGCCCCGAGGGACCCAGGTGGCAAGGGCTGGGCCTGCTATTACTGTGGAAAGGATCAGATCAGATCAGTCGCTCAGTTGTGACCCCATGAATTGCAGCACACCAGGCCTCCCTGTCCATCACCAACTCCCGGAGTTCACTCAGTCCATCGAGTCAGTGATGCCATCCAGCCGTCTCATCCTCTGTCGTCCACTTCTCCTCCTGCCCCCAATCCCTCCTAGCATCAGAGTCTTTTCCAATGAGTCAACTCTTCGCATGAAGTGGCCAAAGTACTGGAGTTTCAGCTTTAGCATCATTCCTTCCAAAGAAATCCCAGGGCGCATCTCCTTCAGAATGGACTGGTTGGATCTCCCTGAAGTCCAAGGGACTCTCAAGAGTCTTCTCCAACATCACAGTTCAAAAGCATCAATTCTTTGGTGCTCAGCCTTCTTCACAGTCCAACTCTCACATCCATACATGACCACAGGAAAAACCATAGCCTTGACTAGACGGACCTTTGTTGGCAAAGTAATGTCTCTGCTTTCGAATATGCTATCTAGGTCGGTCATGACTTTCCTTCCAAGGAGTAAGCGTCTTTTAATTTCATGGCTGCAGTCACCATCTGTAGTGATTTTGGAGCCCAGAAAAATAAAGTCTGACACTGTTTCCACTGTTTCCCCATCTATTTCCCATGAAGTGATGGGACCAGATGCAATGATCTTCGTTTTCTGAATGTTGAGCTTTAAGCCAACTTTTTCACTCTCCACTTTCACTTTCATCAAGAGGCTTTTGAGTTCCTCTTCACTTTCTGCCATAAGGGTGGTGTCATCTGCATATCTGAGGTTATTGATATTTCTCCTGGCAATCTTGATTCCAGCTTGTGTTTCTTCCAGTCCAGCGTTTCTCATGACGTACTCTGCATAGAAGTTAAATAAACAGGGTGACAATATACAGCCTTGACGAACTCCGTTTCCTATTTGGAACCGGTCTGTTGTTCCATGCCCAGTTCTAACTGTTGCTTCCTGACCTGCATACAAATTTCTCAAGAGGCAGATCAGGTGGTCTGGTATTCCCATCTCTTTCAGAATTGTCCACAGTTTTTGTGATCCACACAGTCAAAGGCTTTGGCATAGTCAATAAAGCAGAAATAGATGTTTTTCTGGAACTCTCTTGCTTTTTCTAGGATCCAGCGGATGTTGGCAATTTGATCTCTGGTTCCTCTGCCTTTTCTAAAACCAGCTTGAACAACAGGCTTGGAGAATTTTGAGCATTACTTTACTAGCGTGTGAGATGAGTGCAATTGTGTGGTAGTTTGAGCATTCTTTGGCATTGCCTTTGGGATTGGAATGAAAACTGACCTTTTCCAGTCCTGTGGCCACTGCTGAGTTTTCCAAATTTGCTGGCATATTCAGTGCAGCACTTTCATAGCATCACCTTTCAGGATTTGGAATAGCTCAACTGGAATTCCATCACCTCCACTAGCTTTGTTCGTAGTGATGCTTTCTAAGGCCCACTTGACTTCACCTTCCAGGATGTGTGGCTCTAGGTCAGTGATCACACCATCGTGATTATCTGGGTCGTGAAGATCTTTTTTGTACAGTTTCTGTGTATTCTTGCCATCTCTTCTTAATATCTTCTGCTTCTGTTAGGTCCACACCATTTCTGTCCTTTGTCGAACTCGTCTTTGCATGAAATGTTCCTTTGGTATCTCTGATTGTGGAACGGAGGGGCACCTCAAGTGGAATTGCCCTCAGGCATCTAAGCCGCCCCCGGCTCCCTGTCCAGTCTACAAGGGACCACACTGGAAGAGAGACTGCCCCCAGAGGCGTAGGTTTCAGGGGCCAGACTCTCAAGACTATCTGGACTGAAGGTGCCCGGTGGTCCCCACACAAGCTCCCTGTCCTAATAACACCTGAGGAACCCCGAGTATTAATAACTGTGGGGGGGGGGGGGTCAATCCGTCGATTTCCTTTTAGACACTGGGGCAACTCAACTGCTTACTGAAGCCCCTGGGTCCCTTCCTAATCCGCTTCCATAATGGGACTGTCTGGATGAGCCAAACATTATTTCCTTTAAGCTACAAGTGAGACTGTGCTATTTTCATAGGAGTTTCTGATCATGGCAGAGTCTCCCTCACCCCTTTTGGGGAGGGATATACTGAGCAAGGTCCATGCCTCTGTTTTCACGAATATGGAGCCCTCCCTTTCTCTCTCTTTAATTGAACAAACTGTAAATCCTAGGGTGTGGGCTGATGGAAAATCTGTGGGTCAAGCACAAAATGCTATTCCTGTACTTGTCAAGCTCAAAGATCCACAGTTATTTCCATATAAGAAGCAGTATCCACTGAAACCTGAAGTTAAGGAAAGGTCAAAACCCATAATTGAGAATTTAAAGGAGCAGGGACTATTCCCTGTAACAGCCCATGCTTTTTGTTTGGGTATAAACAAATCAAATGGTAAATGGAGTCTAGTTCAGGATTTATGAATAATAAATGAAGCTATAGTTCCTTTACACCCCGTGGTGCCTAATCCTTATATATTCTATTGTCTGAAATTCCTGAATGAGCCAAATATTTCTCAGTAATTGATTTAAAAGATGCCTTCTAGTCTGTGCCTTTGGTGGAGGAAAGTTGATTCCTATTTGTCTTTGAAGAACCTACTTAGCCAGCTTCACAGTTAACCTGGACAGTTTTGCCCCAGAGATTTCATGACAGCCCCCACCCGTTTGGGCAAAATTTGTCATGGATCTACAAAACTTTAATAGCTCCGAAGCAGTGGTGCTACAATATGTAGATGATAATCTGCTTTGTACTGAGACAGAGGAAGCTTGCTCACAAGCCTCAGATTTCTTAAACTTTCTGGCAGGCTGTGGTTACAAGCAAGCCCTCAAGTGAAAAGGCTCAGCTTTGTCAACAATCTGTTAGATATCTGGGCCTAATCATATCAGAAGGGACTAGGGTCATAGGCCCTAAGAGAATTAAACCTATACTAAATCATCCCCTACCTATGACTTTATGACAATTGAGAGGATTTTTAGGAATCACAAGCTACTGTTGCATTTGGATTCTGAGTTATGGGGAACTTGCCCAGTCTCTATATAGACTCAACAAGCCCAAACCGACAAACTGGTTTGGTCTCCAGATACTCAAAGGCTTTTTATAAAGGCTCTTTAGACCCACTCTACTGCAAGCTCCTGCTTTGAGCTTGCCCACAGGGTCAGAACTTAATTTTTCACTGAAAGAAAAGGTATGGCCCTGGGAGTTTTGACACAAGCCCGACGGCCTCACCAGCAGCCTATAGGAGTGGAATCTTAAACTCTAAGGTTAATATCTGGATGACAAACAGGCTTCTTAAATATCAGTCATTCTTGTTAGAAAAACCAATAACTAAGCTTAAAGTTTGTGGAAATTTAAATTCTTCCACTTTCCTTCCTGAGAAAGGAAAATGAAACACCTGATCATGATTGTTCCCAATTTCTAACTAAACTATGAAGATCTGATGGGTACCACATTAGACAATCTTGACATGGAAATATTTACAGATGGCAGTTCTTTTGTTCGGGATGGGAAGCTTAAAGAAGGTTATGCCATGGTGATGGCTGAATAGGTTTTAGAAGTGAAATCTCTCCCCCAGGGAAGGAGTGCTCAGCTAGTGGAGGTTGTGGCTCTGACCTGAGCTCTAGAGTTAAGCAAAGGGCAGCGAGTAAATATCTACACTGATTCTAAGTATGGTTATTTGACTTAACATGCTCTTGCTGCAATATGCAAAGAAAGACAGTTTCAAGTGGCAGCAAGAGAACCTACTAAGCATATCAGAGAGATCAAGAGACTTTTAACTGCTATACATTGTCCTAAAGAAGTAGCTGTTATGCATTGCAAAGGGCACAGCAGGGACTAAAGTAGCTGAAGGTAATCATCTGGCTGACTGTCAAGCCAGAAAAGCGGCACTTTACAAAACCCTTCTTCACTGCAGATGTCTTTGATCTGGACAGGTCCTGCCGAACAGGAAAAACCACAATATACTGAGGAAGAATTAGAAAGATGAGAAAAGAGGAGCAAAGATTACTGGTAAAAGATGGTTACAGTCTGAGGATGGACGATTAATTCCTGAAAATGCTCAATGGAAAAGTTCTCCTAAAGCCTTGGAATTAACTAATTATGTAACTCAGCTCTCAGCTTTTCAACAAGCGTTGACGAAACTCCGGAAGGCAACTCCTGACCCAGCCTCTGAGTCAAGCAAGTGTCTATTTGAGCCAGGAAACGAGGTCCTGATAAAAACTTTAGCATCTGGGGGCCAATCCCTCGAGCCCCCTCTGGGAAGGCCCTTATCAGGTTATTCTTTCTTCTCCCACAGCTCTCAAGGTGCCAGGAATTGATTTGTGGGTGCACCACACTCGAGTTAAGAGGTGGCACCCTGACCAGAACTAAGTGATGTCATTTTATGTCTTTCTATGCTCTGACTTTACTTTTCAGATGGGCCTGATAATCTATGTGAGCCTGCTTCTGCTGACTCCAAAAACCCTGAGTCTGCCCTTTGATCCTCAAGACAATGCCTTCCTGTCCTGGGCTCACTCCTACGCTGCATTCCACAATCAGTCTAGCTGCTGGGTCTGCGGAGCGCTCCCCTCTATCAGTGGACGACTTCCTTCACTTCGGGAAAGGACTTTCTTCAAGTCTGTGACTACCAATCATATGTAAAGCCTCTTGTTCATCTGATGACATCTAACAATCCTAAAATGGACTAGTGCAACAATTTGTACCTTAACTATGGACATAATGGGACTTTTAACTTTGCTTATTGTTCTGTTTTTGCTGCTTGCTCCCTGCATCTGTAACTGTGTAGCTGGATTTGTTTCTAGTCGCATGAAGGCTTTTAAGTTACAAATGATTGCTCAAACTCCTGCAACTGCCTCAGCTTCCTCCAACAACTACTTGGGGCCCCTGGATCAGAGACCCTCAATATGAGAGTTAGGAGAATATGTTGCCTCACCAATTTAGGAGCAACACCCCTTATCAGCTCAGAAGCAGTTATGGAACCGAGAATGACGCCCCTTTCCCTAGGCAACATAATTCTCCTAAAAGAAAAGGGGGGAATGAGAGGGTAACAGGCAGGAAGGCCAGGTGTCTCTAAATGGAGGATATAGGCTGCAAGTGTCAGACATTTTTTTTTATCTCTGTCTTAAGTGGCAGGAGGAAACAAGTGTTAGATTTTTTTCCCCCTTCTCTATACACATTTTAAAAAGAGGTTTCTCTTAAAATTCTAAAAACCTGCCATAATGACACCTGGTTCCACCTGAAGTTAACTTTTCTCAAACCTTGAGCTAACCAATGCGCTTTTCTTATGGAAATGATTGTCTTAAACTATGTTAATGAGCTATGTATTTACCCTAGACTCTTAGTTCTGCCTAAGACTCAGAACCAACGTGACAAACCGGTATGTTTTACTCATGCAAATGCTCTCTTAAGCTATGTTAATGAAACTGTTTGCTCGGAAACCTTTCTTCAAGATTCTTGTCAATCATTTTATGGCCCGGGACAACTCATCTGGTGCCAAGGTTATCTCAAAATGCGTGTTGTGGGTGAGGGGCCTGGTGCTATTCTCTTCAGTTTTGAGACGTTTCCTTTCTCTAATTAAGCAGACTGCTAGTAGCTATATGACATCTGGCTAAAGACTAGCGGGGTGGGATGGTATTCTTTCTGCCTCCTCCTGATGTCTATGTCAGAAGCTTTCTCTATCTCTTTTGTACTTTAATAAAACTTTATCGCACAAAAGCTCTGAGTAATCAAGCCTGGTCACCAGTCCCGGATTGAATTCTTCTCTGGAGGCCAAGAATCCCAATGTCTTTCGTGGTTCAGCAACAACCTTTCAATAGATGGCCCCGAGTTTGGAGAACATACCAATTTTGGAGAACAAAATTATATATTGTCAGTAACACATAGCCATACAGTGGCGGGATATGAATGATATAAACTAAACAAAGCACTGAGCACACACACACACACACATATCACTAAGGATTCTATAATAAATAAGGGTTTTGTGTGTGTGTGTGTGTTTACAATGTTATAGCCACACGTTCCAGGAAACAAACTCAGAAGGACAATGCAGATAGTGGAGTGCAGTTTATTACACCCGCGGGCCCAAGGCAGAGTCTCCTCTTAGCCAAGGACCCCAACCAGCATTTGTGAAAATCTTTTATACTTCCCACTCCAACCCCTATTTCTCTATCTTTAAAGCTTGGCCAGTCATAAAGATATTTTAAGAGATAATTAATGAGAATCTATGGTATAGCACAGGGAAATCTACTCCGCACTCTGGAGACCTGAATGGGAAGGAAATTTTAAAAAATATACAGCTGATTGATTTTGCTGTACAGGAGAAACTAACACAACATTGTAAAGCAACTATAATAAAAAAAATTTTTTTTATAGACAAACCTACAATAGGTAACTAGTATCTTTAGCGTAAAGTCATGGCTATAAATTAGATTGTTTTGCTGAATTTAGTTAGTCTCTTTGGAATGTCATTAGAGAGTAGTTTTACAGTTTTTAAAAAAAAGATTTTCAATCATTAGAAAATGCTGAAAATGAACCTAAATGCCTAAAGATCACCTTTGTTTGAGGTAGATGGTTTGGTAACACGGAAGCCTTTTGGAATGGGTAGGAAATTTCTGTAACTGGCAACTCTCCATTCTCTCACCCCACTGGGTCCTGAGTGACCTCAGGCAGAGTAGGCTCCTCATGGAGGCTTGAGGACACACAAATCAGGAGAGTAAGGAGGACTTGAGGTAATGGGGAAGACGCCCGAGGGGTCCTCTGAAAGCAGTGCACACCGTAGCTAGCCTCGTGGAGCTGTGCTGCTCCTGCTAAGTCATTTCAGTCATGTCCGACTCTGTGCAACCCCATGGACTGCAGCCCACCAGGCTTCTCTGTCCATGGGATTCTCCAGGCAAGAACACTGGAGCGGGTTACCATTTCCTTCTCCAATGCATGAAAGTGAAAGTGAAGTCGCTCAGTCGTGTCTGACTCTTAGCGACCCCATGGACTGCAGCCTACCAGGCTCCTCCATCCATGGGATTTTCCAGGCAACAGTACTGCAGTGGGTTCCCATTGCCTTCTCCCATTATCTACATTCAATTAGGTGTTTATGGGTGGATGTCTTAATGTAGGGCTTCCCTGGTGGTTCAGATGGTAAAGAACCTGCCTGCAATGCAGGAGACCTGGCTTGATACTCTGCATGCCTGGGGCTTTTCTAATCATAGATAGCCCTGTGCCTGGAGAACATACTACGTTTACTGGAAAGTTATATGTTGTGAGTAACACATAGCCATACAATGATGGGATATGAATGATATAAACTAAACAAAGAGATTGGCAAGGCCACTGTAGTGAAAGAAAGTTTGTCACCATTATTAATTCCCACTGGCCAGAGAAATAGGTCCTTGTAAATATTAAATGACAAATGGGAAATCTAATCATAATCTACATGACATATAATGTATTTATATGTACATTAATGCAACATACAGACTACAGGAACTAAATTTAGTCATTAAGTTTTCAAAGTTTGGAATAACACTGCTGATGGCACCATCAATTTCAGAAGGCAAATTCGGAATTCTGTTCTGATTTATATCATTAGGACAGTGTCGAATTGATATAAAATTTTATATAATAACTGTATTTCATGTGAATAAATTCTTCAAAACCTGCTATAAAGAAATGATCCCAGGACTTCCTGGGCAGTCCAGCAGTTAAGACTGAACGCTCCCAGTGCAGGGGCACAACTTCCATTCTTGGTTGGGGAACTAAGATCTTACATGCCTTCCATGTGGCTAAAAGAAAGTATGTGATTTAACGTACTTGCTCTGTTTTTGCTTCCCTGGTGGCTCAGATGGTAAAAAATCCACCTGCAATACGGGATACCTGGGTAAGATCCCTGGGTTGGGACGATGCCTGGGAGGAGAACATGGCAGCCCACTCCAGTATTCTTGCCTGAAGAATCCCCAAGGATAGAGGAACCTAGCAGGCTACAGTCCTTGGGTTCGCAAAGAATCAGACACAATTGAGAGACTAAGCACTCTGTTTCTTACATAAATTTGTAGTTTTCATCTTTCTTTCATGGATCTTCAAATCCCACAGACAGTAAATCATACTTGGGGAGGGACCTGGAGTTTTCGTGAGACTATATAATAGAGAAAGGCTTGTCATTTCTTGCCTTGAGAAACATCTCATTTAGTCAGGGATTCGTGTGATGATCTCTTTGGTGGTAATCATCTCTTTGAAGGTAATGGTTTTCAAAATAATAATATTAACTCAGATGATGGAGTGTTATATCTGCAAGTCTTTGGCTATAATTGACAAGAAATTGAGCTAACAATGGCTTCAAACAGAATTTTGTCCTCAAACTGAACATCCATAAGTGGATACATTGGTTTTCTGTTGTTGCTGTAATGAATTACCATATACAGTAAGTGCCCTATGTATGAACAAGGTCCATTCTGAGAGCATGTTTGTAAGTCCAACAAAATTAGCCTAGATACCCAACTAACAATAGGCTCTATAATACTTCACTGTAATAGATGTATAATACTTTTCATACAAATAATACATAAGAAACAAACACAAAAATAAAACAGTTTTAATCTTACAGTACAGGACCTTGAACAGTATACAGTATAGTACCACATTTGGCACACAGGTGCTGGCATCGAGTGAACAGGCAAGAAGAGTTACTGATGGAGGAGGGAGAGAAGGTGGGAGATGGTAGAGCTGAAGGATTGTTAGCAATAGGAGATGGAGGGCAAGCCACAATTTCACTTATGCCTGACATGATTGGACATGAACACATAAGTTTGCAACTTGAAGGTTTGTATGTAGAAGACTTACTCTACTTAGTGACAAAAACAAATTTATTGTCTTACAGGTCTGAGGGTCAGAAGTCTCAAACAGGTCTCATGAGACTAAAATTAGATATCTGCAGGGCAATGTTCCTTTCTGGAGGCTCTAGGGGACAACCCATTCTCTAGAATTCCAGCTTCTCGAGGCTACCAGCATTGTGGGCCCGTGGGCATGTCCTTCATCTTCGAAGCCAGCCGTGGCCAGCTTAGACTTTCTCACACAGCATCTCTGTGACCTTGACTCCTTTGCCTCCCTTTTCCACATTTAATGACCGTGTGATGACATAGGATCCACCCTGTTAATCCAGGGTGTCTGCCTAATTAACAATCTGAATTCCATCTGCTATCTGAATTCTCTTTTGCTGTGTAACGTAGCATATTCACAGGTTCTGGGTGTGGAGATATATGTTTTTGATATTGTTTTGCCCACCACGGTGGGCATCCTCAGGGCTGACGAAGTAATTCTAAGTCTTCTCTTTTCCTGTCCTTGGCACATAGCCTGTTTTCCAAGGCTCAGTCCCTTGTCATCCCAACGGAGTTGTCTCCCATCCAGGTGTCATGTCCTCCAAAACTGTATACACAGCAGGAAGGAACAGGAGGGTGGCAGAAAATTTTTTATCCCATGTGATTATTTTTTGTTTATTAAGAAAAATATTTCCCAGTGCCATAAGATCACTTCACCTCCTCTCTCATTGGCCATAACTGGGTCACGTGCTCGTGTCTAGACCAATCACAAGGGAGCACCAGGTTGCCAAGACTTAGACTAGAACTGATTTATCTCCTGGGGCCTGGAATCAGGGCACCCTGACCAAATCAGGGCCCTGGCAACAGGAGAGAACAGCTGATGAAGAGGCAATAAGCAGTGACAGCCACCAGTGGGCAATAGATCTGAGGGCCTTTCAGAAAAGCACTAGTTTTCTGGCAGTTAAGGTCAGAGAAAGGAAGAAGAGGTGTGGGGGGATCTAAAGTTTTTATTGTGTGTATATATTTAATAAGCATAAATTAAGTTCAAAACTGATTTTGCTTTCAAGGAGAAAGAATACTGCAGTTAAGAAAGACTGCTTTTTAAAGTTGTTTTTTCTTTTTTTGAAACTGTACGTTATTTTTCCCAAGGTTGATCTTCTTCATTTGTTTCCAGTGAGGAGCAATGAGCTCTTTATCACAATAAGATGTGACCATCCTACAGGCACATCAATTCATTAGAAGCAGAAGGTATTTTTTTTAAGAGTTGAATAATAGGTTTATTTGAGGTCAATTTTGACTTGAAATGCAGAGGTAGAATTCTTTCAAGGTCACTTAGGAAATCAAAGACCCTCAAATTGACTGCGGAGGAAATTCCTTTTTGTTAAAAACTGTTTTTTTCACTGACACCTCTTTGGGGTTTTCTATGTCTTATGAAATTTGATCATTTAATGACAAATGATTTCACAAGTTATAGACATTTGTTTCAAATTGGAAACACAGCCACAATTATAAATTTGGCAATTTGACAACTATATACAAAATAGAATGGTACAAAATCCATGCGTTGTGGCAGAGTTGTTCAGTGGCTAAGTTGTGTCTGACTCTTCGCAACACCATGGACTGTATTATGCCTGGCTCCTCTGTCCTCCACTATCTTCCAGAGTTTCCTCAAATTCATGCCCACTGAGTCAGTGATGCTATCTAAAAATCTCATCATCTGCTGTCTGCTTCTCCTTTGTCTTCAGTGTTCCCCAGCATCAGAGTCTTTTCCAATGAGTCAACTCTTTTCATCAAACAAAGTATTGGAGGTGGCCGTTAGTTTGGCCAAAGTATTGGCACTTCAGCTTCAACAACAGTCCTTCCAATGAATATTCAGGGTTGATTTCCTTTAGGATTGACTGATTTGATCTCCTTGCAGTCCAAAGGGCTCTCAAGAATATTCTTCAGCACCACAATTCAAAAGCATCAATTCTTCAACACTCAGCCTTCTTTGTGGTCCAACTCTCATATCTGTACATGACTACTGGAAAAACCTTAGCTTTGACTATACAGACCTTTGTCAACAAAGTGATGTCTCTGCTTTTTATTGTGGCAGAGCAATTATTATAAATATGACATCTGTGTGTCAAGAATGTGCACTGCAAATGGACATGCCCTGAAATTCATTCCATATGAATGTTAATCAAGTCCACGTGAATTCATCCTGGACAGATTTGTGGCTGGATCTCTGACTATATTCATAAGTAAATGACTATCATAGTTATTCAGGCATTTCTGCCACCAACATGCCCTAAATCATTGAGGCACTCAGCAATGATTCACGCTTTCAGTATATTTAAGGGAAAAAATGTAAGTCTATGTGAGTCATGAGTCTGAGTGAGGATGAATATAAATTAATGTGAAGCCATCATAGCAGTGAAGAGCATCATTTTTCCATCAGACTGAATTATGATAAGAAGAAGGTAGATAAGAAAACGTGCCCAGGAAGAAGACTAGCCTGCAGTCTCATTTTCAAACTAATAACATGTTGTCTTTTAAAAACATCACTCCATTTTTGTGTAAAGATGTTGAATTACCTGAAATACCATCATTTTAAAATAATCAGAACATGCAGATTATTTTTAAAAGAAAGAAAATTGAAAGTCACTAGTATGCTATCAACATGAGGCAAAAACAGTTGATATTCTGGTAAGTTTTCTCTGACAAATATATGCTTAAAATATAACATTACATAGGTTTGCTTGTTTTCAACAATAATGCCTTTAATGTCCAAGTAAATGTAATTTCAAATAACGTTTCCAAGATGCAGAACCATGAGATTTCAAGCCACATATAACATGGAAAAGCAATGATTCAGTTCTGTGGTTGACAACTGATGGAGTTTATAGAATGGCCATGTGTACCACACGTTGGTTTCTGTGACTACCTGTTACACCGAGGGTCTCCAACCTCTGGAATGTAATGCCTGATGATCTGAGGTGGAACTGATGTAATAGTAATAGAAATAAACTGCACAATAAATATAATGCACTTGAATTATCCCCAAACCATCCCCTCTCCTCATGATCCATGGAAAAATTCTCTTCCATGAAACCAGTCCCTGGTGCAAATAAGGTTGACCTCTTGCGGCTGAGCTCAGCCACATCCCAGGCGAAGCCCTGTTAAGTTGTGTGATGCTCTTTTCTAAGCACAGTTTCACAGTCCACATTAAAATCCTCCCTAGGCCAACCCTATACCTTGTAAATATGTCTCCTCAACTGAGATCAATAATCCATTAGTCCGTGGAAGCTCCAGCTGCTTTATATTAATATCTGGGTGATGCATTGTCATTTTAGGACTGGATGCCTTCCGATTCCTGAAATAATGTGAAGTTGCTTAGTCGTGTCCGACTCTTTGTGACCCCATGGACTGTAGCTTACCAGGCTCCTCCATCCATGGAATTTTCCAGGCAAAACTACTGAAGTGGGCTGCCATTTCCTTCTCCAGGTGATCTTCCCAAGCCAGAGACCAAACCCGGGTCTCCTGCATTGCAGACAAACACTTTACTGTCTGAGCCACCAGTCAATTTAATAGGATCCCCATGCCAATTTCCCAGGTGGCGCTAATGGTAAAGAATTCACCTGCCTATGCAGGAGACACAAGAGACATAAGTTTGATCCCTGGGTCAGGAAGATCCCCTGAAGTGTGTGTGTGTGTGTGTGTGTGTGTGTGTGTGTGTGTGTGTGTTCAGTCACTCAGATGTGTCCAACTCTTTGCGACCCCATGGACTATAGCCCACCAGGCTCTTCTGTCCATGGGATTCTCTAGGCAAGAATACTTGAGTGAGTTGCCATTTCCTCCTCCAAGAATCTTCTCAATCCAGGATAGAACCGTGTCTCCAGGGTATCATGTATTGGCAGGGGGTTCATTACCATTAAGCCACCTGGGAAGTAGGAAATGGCAACCCACTCCAGTATCCTTGCTTGTAAAAGTCCATGGACAGAGGAGCCTGATGGGCTACAGTCCATGGAGTCACAAAGAGTCAGATAGGACTTAGCAACTGACACCTATGCCAATTAGGTGGAGCTGTGGCTTAGGCAGACCAGAGTTAGGGGACCTCAGTAAAATCTTTTAACAGCTAAAAATGCAAAGCAACTTTTCCACTCTTTCCTCCCCTCTCCCCAAAGAAGCTCTTTTGTAGACATTAAAACAATCTCTCTCTCTGAGGGAAGGGGTATTGGGTCAGCAATCAGTAGTGATTTTTATCAATTGAATTGTGAGCTTTGTATAAGGTATTTATTCCTTTCTTCCTTCAAATTAAGTTTTAATTTTTATACAACTTTTAAAGGTTATTTTCCATGTACACTTGAAAGGTTGTTGCTGAACCACAAAAGACACCAGGATTCTTAGCTTCCAGAGGAGAAGAATTCAATCCGGGGCTAGAGACAAGGCTTGATTGCTCAGAGCTTTTGCGTAATAAAGTTTTATTAAAGTATAAAAGAGGTAGAGAAAGCTTCTGACATAGCCATTAGAAAGGGGCGGAAAGAATACCAGCCTGCTAATCTTTAGCTGGATGTTATATAGTTACTGCTGCTGCTGCTAAGTCGCTGCAGTCGTGTCCGACTCTTTGCTACCCCATGGACTGCAGCATACCAGGCTCCTCCATCCATGGGGTTTTCCAGGCAAGAACACTGGAGTGGGGTGCCATCGCCTTCTCTGTATATAGTTAGTGCTGCTGCTAAGTCTGCTAAGTCACTTCAGTCGTGTCCCACTCTGTGCGACCCCATAGATGGCAGCCCATCAGGCTCCACCGTCCCTGGGATTCTCCAGGCAAGAACACTGGAGTAGGTTGCCATTTTCCTTCTCCAATGCATGAAAGTGAAAAGTGAAAGTGAAGTCTCTCAGTCGTGTCTTGACTCTTAGCCACCCCATGGACTGCAGCCTACCAGGCTCCTCCGTCCATGGGATTTTCCAGGCAAGAGTACTGGAGTGGGGTGCCATTGCCTTCTCTGGTATATAGTTACTAGCAGTCTGTTAATGAAAGAAAGGAACGTCTCAAAACTCAGAGAATAGCACCAGGCCCCTCACCTACAAGATGTATTTTGAGATAATCTTGGAACCAGGTGAGTCATCCTGGGCCATAAAATGATTGACTTGAATCTTGAAGAGAAGGCAGATTACCATACAAATACATCATGAGAAATGCTGGGCTGGAAGAAGCACAAGCTGGAATCAAGATTGCCGGGAGAAATATCAATAACCTCAGTATGCAGATGACACCACCCTTATGGCAGAAAGTGAATAGGAACTCAAAAGCCTCTTGATGAGAGTGAAAGAGGACAGTGAAAAAGTTGGCTTAAAGCTCAACATTCAGAAAACGAAGATCATGGCATCTGGTCCCATCCCTTCATGGGAAATAGATGGGGTAACAGTGGAAACAGTGGCAGACTTTATTTTTGGGGCTCCAAAATCACTGCAGATGGTGACTGCAGCCATGAAATTAAAAGATGCTTATTCCTTGGAAGGAAAGTTATGACCAACCTAGATAGCATATTCAAAAGCAGAGACATTACTTTGCCAACAAAGGTCCGTCTAGTCAAGGCTATGGTTTTTCCAGTGATCAGGTATGGATGTGAGAGTTGGACATTGAAGAAAGCTGAGCACTGAAGAACTGATGCTTTTGAACTGTGGTGTTGGAGAAGACTCTTGAGAGTCCCTTGGACTGCAAGGAGATCCAACCAGTCCATTCTGAAGGAGATGAGCCCTGGGATTTCTTTGGAAGGAATGATGCTAAAGCTGAAACTCCAGTACTTTGGCCACCTCATGTGAAGAGTTGACTCATTGGAAAAGACTCTGATGCTGGGAGGGATTGGAGGCAGGAGGAGAAGGGGACGACAGAGGATGAGATGGCTGGATGGCATCACTGACTCGATGGACGTGAGTCTGAGTGAACTCTGGGAGTTGGTGATGGACAGGGAGGCCTGGCGTGCTGCAATTCATGGGGTGGCAAAGAGTCGGACATGACTGAGTGACTGAACTGAACTGAGTATTAATAAATTTGACTTTTCTTTGTTCATCTTCTCTTTTGCCTTTATTGTAAATTTAAGAAATATATGTGTGTGTGCATGCGTGCTCAGTCACCTCAGTCATGCCTGACTCTTTGTGACTCCATGGATGGTAGCCCACTAGGCTCCTCTGTCCATGGAATTCTCCAGACAGGAATACAGGAGTGGGTTGCCATGCCCTCCTCCAGGGGATCTTCCCCACCCAGGGATCAAATCTGTCTCCTGAATTGGCAGGCAGATTCTTTACTGCTGAGTCACCTGGGAAGCCCTAAGAAGTGGTATACTGTGTTATAAATATTTTTAAAATTTTCTACATGTTATGATATTTTGACATATTAAGAATCCTTTTTGGCTGAGAAAAGACCACCCCTCCAGGGACTAGATAATTCTTTCTTTCAAATATTTATTTGGCTGCTTTGGGTCTTAATCACAGCTCGTGGGATCTTCCTGGCATCATGCCGGATCTTTTGTCGCAGCTCACACTCTCTAGTTGTGGCACACGGGGTCCAGAGCACACGGGCTGAGTAGTTGCAGTGTGTGGGCTTAGCTACCCTGTGGTATGTGGGATCTTAGTTCCCCAACCAGGGATGGAACCCATATCCCCTGCATTGCTAGGCAGATTCTTAGCCACTGGACCACCAGGGAAGTCCCCAGTTCTTAGAGATATTAGTAATAAGGGCTCAGCCAGGACTATGTCTCTGATACACAAAATACCTAACCTGTAGCAGGCTTCCTCTCGTTGGGGCCCTACCCCCCAGGAGGAATTCTTCCTCTGGATTAATCACCCCAGGGCCAGCGGCCAGCAAGCAGGGGACCACTCCTGTAGCACAAATCCCACCACCTTTTCCAGTGAGCTAACCCTGAATTCTTCACTCTGCCGTCCTTGGCTTTCCCCAGGAATGCCCATAAAGGTCATGGCCTAACTTTCCCCTCACTGTTGTCTTCAGCCTCCTCTTCCTGGTGCCTTTGCACGTGGCCGTGTGTGCATTTGTGTCTCCCATCTCTAGGACTTGTGAGTATAATAACCCTTGTTTTTCCTAAATCTCTCCTATGCCTCCTGTTGTGGCTGTACCTGAGCCTGACACCATATATCTATGGTGCTTCTTTATAAAGCCTAAAGAAGCCAGTTAGAATGGCTGTCACCAAAAAGAACACAAATAACAAATGTTGGCAAGCATGTGGAGAAAAAGCAACCATCAGCACTGTCAGCAGGAATGTAAACTCGGGCAACCACTGTGGAAAAGAGTATGGAGGGTCCTTAGAAAACTAAAAATAGAGTTGCTGTATGATTCAGCAACTCCACTCCTGGGTACACATCCAGAACAAAAATAAAACAGAAACAAAAACACTCATTCGGAAAGATACATGCAATCCAATGTTTACAGCAGCATTATTTACAATAGCTAAGATATGGAAGTAACCGAAGTGTCCATCTACAGATGACTGGATAAAGAAGACGCGGTACGTATATACACAATGGAGTACTACTCAGACATAAAAACACACAAAATTTTGCCATTCCCAGCAACATGGATAGAGTTGGAAAGCATACTGTATGACATCATGTATATGTAAATCTAAAAAATACAACAAACTAGCAAATATAACAAAAAAGGACCAGACTCACAGATATACAGAACAAATTAGTGGTTACTGGTGGTGGAGAGAGGAGCAATATAAAGGTGGGGAGGTGCGAGGCCCAAACTGTTGGGTGTGAGGTAGGATAAAGGGTGTATGCACAGCGTGGGGAACATAGCCAATATTCTCTAATAACTGTAAGTGGAAGGTAACCTTTAAAAATTGTGGGACTATCGCTGGTGATCCAGTGGTTAAGAATCCACCTGCTAATGCAAGGGACAAGGGTTCGATCCCTGGTCTGGGAAGATCCCACGTGGCGCAGGGCAACAAAGTCCACGTGCTGCAACTACGGAAGCCCGTGTGCCCTAGAACTCATGGTCCTCAACAAGGGAGGCCGCCACAATGAGAAGCCATTCACTGCAATGAGACAGTAGCCCCAAGGCAGCAATGAAGACCCAGCATAACCATAACTAAGGAAATCAATAAAATTTTTTAAAAGATGACATTTAAAAATTGTATAAAAAGTTTAAAAAACTTAACCATCCGAAACAACAAACAAAAATATATATATCTGCCAGAAAGCTTATGAGGCAGAAAAAAAAAGTATTTTTAATTAGCAAAATGCAGATCTTAAGTAGTGCACTAGTGGGAATTATGCATATGAACAAATTATACTTTTTATATTGTTTGCTTGTGTAATTTTCTTCTGAAATCACAGGCGTCATCAGAATTTTTTCTCCTGAAAAAAAAAAAATAGAGATAAAATGCAAAACTTTAAAGAGAACAAGATGTAGCCCAAGGAAAGGAGTTAATAAAATATCAGATGACTTGATAATAGGAAATCCATACCCCAAACTCCGCTGTTCTTTAAGTAAACATGTTTTCTTTGTCTCACAGATCTTTCCTCTTTCAGTGATACTGATGCGTCTACATGTTGTCAACCAGTAGGCATTTGTAGAAATTGTTAAGGTAATGGAGGAAGGCAGTGAATAGTTTTGCCTCTGGTCCTATGGGCACCAGGGATGCATATCTCTCTTCCCTGAGTAACAGAGTACCCTGCATCTGAATCTTCCACGAGTCTCAAGGGAGAAGAGTGAGCAGACGCACATAGCATCCTGCCCTCACCATCACTGGCATCTCCCCCACTGCCCTTCTTATCCTTCAAGGCCTTCCAACGTAGAACTAACTCAAGTCCAAGGGTGAGCTGTACAGACTGCCTCCCTTGCAACTTGGGGAAGCCACACTGTCCCTCTACCCCGACATCCTCCAGACTGTGTGCTCCAGCTTCCAGATCTGAGACCTGCCCATTGCTGATGGCCCCAAGATTTCAGGACTGTCCCCAGTCCTCCCTGAACCTCTCAATTTGTTCACCTGTGTATTCTGGATCTTGCGGTTGGCAATATTCAGACACCAGATGGAAATATCCACAGTAGTTATTTCTAGTAAGACAATGCTTATAGAGAAACAACTGGGCAAGTGAGTATTTCAACTGCTCAAGAGTTAATTTGAGATGGGTCTTCCCTGGTGGTCCAGTGGTAAAGAATCTGCCTTCTAACAGTGTAAGCCCCAGTCCAAGGCAGGGGAAAAGGATGTCCCAGCTGAACCAGGCAAGCAAGAAGGTTGGATCTCTGGTTGGGGAACTAAGAGCCCACATGCCACAGGGCAACTAAGCCCACCTACTGCAACTACTGAGCCCATGTGCCCTGGAGTCTGTGCACCACAAGTAGGGAGTCCATGTGCCACAATGAAAGGTCCCACATGACACATCTAAGACCCAACACAGCCAAATAAATAGTTTAAAAAAAAAAAAAAAACAGTTAATTTAGTGAGTCCCCATGACTGGGCCATGGGGGGCCCGGAGTAAACATTGCTCCTTGGCGTGAGTGTCTCTGAGAATGTTCTGAGTGAGATTAGCATTGGGATCAGTGACTCTGTAGCTCATCCTCCCCTGTGTGGGTGGGCATCAGCCATGATGAGGGCCTATATAGAGCAAAGCGCCCCTTCCTGCCCGCCTGGTTCAGCTGGGACATCCTTTCCCCTGCCTTGGTCTGGGGCTTACACTGTTGGTTCTTCTGGTTCTCGGGCCTTCAGACTAGGACTTGAATCTCTCCAACTTCCCATGGTGTCCAGTCTGCAGACCTAAACCTAAGTGTAGCCCTAACCCTGCAAATCATGGGGCTCCTCAACCTTTCACGATCATGTGAGCCACTTTCCCATAATAAAGCTCCATAAAAAGTGAAAGTCAGGGACTTCCCTGGTGGTCCAGTGGTTAAGAATCTGCCTTGCAATGCAGGGGACGCGGGTTCAGTACCTGGTTGGGGAACCAAGATCCCACATACCGCAGAGCAATTAAGCCTGAGCACAGCAACTACTGAGCCTGAGCACCCTGGAGCCTGTACGCCACCAACTAGAGCGTCCGTGCAACATAATGAAAGGTTCCGCTTGATGCAGTGACAATCTTGCCTGCCACAATAAAGACCTGATGTAATCAAATACATATATAAATCATTAAAAAAAAAAAAAGTGAAAGTCAAAGTACCTCAGTCGTGTCCCACTCTTTGCAATCCCATTGACCATAGAGTCCATGGAATCTCTAGGCCAGAATACTGGATTTCATAGCTGCTCCCTTCCCTAGGGGATCTTCCCAACCCAAGGATTGAACCCAGGTCTCCCACATTGCAGGCAGGTTCTTTACCAGCTGAGTCACCAGGGAAACCCAATAAATCTCCATATATCAATATATTTCCTGTTGGGACTGAGCCTCTGAAGAACCCTGACTAATACAAAGAGGAATCTTGTACTTCCTTCATGTGTTCCAGAAGGGAATAAATATGTAAAAATTCACAATGCTTTCCATGTGCAAAAATGAATACATATACATACACAGATGTCTGGTGTTTTGTAAGTTCTCAGGCTATGATTAATTCTTTTGTTCATAAATATTTATTGGGTATGCCAATTAGCTTTTCCTGCATGACAAACTGTGAACAACCAAAGTGACTTTAAACAGAAGTATCTGTTTACACATGATTCTCCAGGTTGGAGATCTGGTCTGGCCTCTGCTGAGATGGGCTTCCCTGTCACCAGGGTCCTGTGGCCTCACTCTGTGCCTGGCAGGAGACATGATGGAGATCACAGGCCATGTGGTTTCTCATTCATAGGCTCAGTGAGGCTTGTTTGAAGGGGGGTGGGGGGTGCAGAGCAAGCGAGGGGTTTCCAGAGCAAGAGAGGGCAAGCTTTTAAAAAATATTTATTTCTTTATTTGGCTATGTTGGGTCTTAGTTGCAAGACCCGAGTTGTGGCTCACAGGCATAGTTGCTCCACAGCATGTGGAATCTTAGTTCCCTGACCAGGGATGAAACTCATGTCAACTGCACTGCAGGGTGGATTCTTTACCACTGGGCCACCAAGAAAGTCCCTGAAGGAAAGCTTTAAAAAGTAAATGGTCTTTAGTTCTCTGTTTAAGCATTATTTACGATCAGTCAGACAAATCCCCAATGACAAATCTAGATGCAAAAATATGAGCAAACAGACCATTTTCCATGGGACCAGTGAAAAAGTCATTTGCAAGGGAGTGTGACTAAGTGGAGGGAAAACTTGTGGTCACCTATCTTGATGGGCAATTACTCTGTACTCGGCACTGGGTGACTTGATGACAAATGACCCCTTCCACATAAAGTGAAAAATAATCAACAAAGAGAAATGGTCAAAGTAATTCCAGCTCCCATAGCATAGAGAGACAGCTTAAACAGACACACAACACACCAATTTTTACAGAGTATAAGAAGTGCTACAATGGCCATTTATGGTACCAGGGAGAACAGCCAGCTAGAACCTTAGATCATGGTTCTCAGGGCCCAGTAAGGAAGGGAAGCTGGTGTCACCTGCCCAGGGCACTTTTGGATGCTTGGAGTAAATAGCTGGATTGTAACCAAGCAGAAACCTATGGGTCTTCCCTGCACAGACTCCCTCCTCCCACCCCCCACCCACCAACTGCTGTCTCTGCCTGCCTCCTGTCTGTAAAAAAACTAACCAAAGGATAAATTTAATCAGAGAAATGAGAAAATGCAGAAGCAAAGGAAGAGTCAAAATAATAATAGTTTAGCCATTAAACAAAGTCAAGGATCTTCAGTTCCTCCTCAAGAAATATAGATAATATTCTGAGCCATCTCCTGTGAGCTGTCTTAGAGACACTGAAATTCCCACCAGATGGCAGAAATTAACTAAATGATGACCAGACTGTAGCCATGACATGAGCTGACACAATTCTGAGGACTGGCCTCAAGGGAATGGGAACAAATGGACCCTCAAACTGAAAATTAACTGTGCTTAAAACAATCATGATGATACTGGATCAGACCACCACGTGATCAATTTCAAGATGGCTGTCAGAGCTACTGTGATCTTTCTGCATGTAGCCCCCTGCCTCCACCTGCATGCCCCTGAAACTCCCCTTTAAAAGCTCTTGGCCCCGATGGGCAGTTGGGAGTTGACTTTTGGTTGCAGGTCCACCTTCTCCCCAGGTTGTCGGCCTCCTGATAAAGCAATCTTTCCTTTCCTACCAACACTTGCCTCTTGAGTGTTAGCTTTCAAGCAGCAAGTAGGTGGACCTGAGTTTGGTAACAGGGTTTATGAAACCAAGTTCTACCTGGAGTCTTTGAAGGAGTTTGTTCTCTCTGAGGATAGACCTAGATGGAGGGCACTGGCCTTTTAGGGGGAAGCTTGACTGCTTTGAAATGAGCTTCAGCTATAATGAATAAGCATCTTCTTTCTCCCTGTGGCAAAGCAGATAGGACAAAAGAAATGTGGGATCCTCAGAGCTATTAATTACTTTGCAAGTGGAGCAAATGGAGCATGCTCAGTCGTGTCTGACTCCTTGCCACCCCATGGACTGTGTAGTCTACCAGACTCCTCTGTCCATGGGATTTCCCATGCAAGAATACTGGAGTGGGTAGGCACTTCCTCCTTCAGGGGAATCTTCCCAACCCAGGGATCAAACCAGTATCTTCTGCATTGGAAGGTGGATTCTTTACCACTGCACCACCTGGAAAGCCCCCTTGGCCATTACATATAACTAAATGGGATATGTTTCCAGTCCCTTAAGCCTGGTAGTCTGAAGCATCCCAACAGTTAATCCCATGTGTGAACTTCACACTTAAATGGTGATGTCCACATAGTGCCAGCATCCCAGGCTTCCTCCTGCTTCCTTCCACCCACAAAGCACAGTCATTGGCATAGGGTCAGAAAATGTACCTCTTATTCTCAGCCAAAGGGATTCCAAAAGGCACCTTAAATCAAATGATACATTAAAATACCAAGAAAGCAAAGACCCTAAAAGAATTTCATTATTAGGATGGTGAAATAACTTATTCCCTACCCTTGGAGATTTCTGAGTGTGAAAGGAGAGTGCTATAAATAATTATCTGGGACGAAGGCATAAATAGGTCTGTAACACATGTAGTTGACAGATGACCCTTTCAGTTACCTAGTTACCGATATTTTATGAGCAAGAATGATTTTGTGGTCATTTAAATGATGTTACATTACTCTAGAAATTATCTCAAATTTAAAAAATAATTTTACCTGAATTTTGGGAGCAACTATTAACAGTACGGAAAACAAATCAAAATTTGCATTACTAGTTAAAATAAAAAGAACTAGGAATCGTATAGGAGCATGGGCTAATTTGAAGAAAACACATTTTTTCCTCCATGAAGTAACGTTTCTCATCATTTAAGTAAGCAGAGTTGGGACTTCCCTGGTGATCCAGTGGCCAAGACTGTATTCCCAATGCAGGGAGCTTGGGTTCAATCCCTGGTCAAGGAACTAGATCCTACATGCTACAACTAAGAATTCACATGCAGCACCAAGCCATAACCAAGATCGAAGATCCCACATGCTGCAGCTAAGACTTGATGCAACCAAATAAATAAAAGTCAATTTAAAAAAAAGAAAGCTGAGTTGATGGGAAAGTCATATGGAAACAATACTAAAAGTCCTTTTGTTTTGTCATGCGTCCTTCTTCATGCTTTAGTTTCTTCCTTTCTTTTGCAGTTTGAGCAAAGCTTTCTTGATAATTGGGCTGAATAGCACTTGGCTATTTCCCCAAATTGCTCCTTTTGAGATTGAGGAATATGGCTTTGCAGTCACCATGTTGACAGTGCATGAAAATGATTAGATGACGAACAGAGGGACAAACCCACTGGGTGTCAGGCATCTCACTGTCTGCATTGTCTTGGCAGCTGGAAGCTGTTGATTAGAACTGCAGTCTGTGAGTTGCTTGCATTTTAAAAAGGGTGAGAAAAAGATCTCTGAAGTGACTAAGGTTGTCTCATTCCTGGGCCATGAGTTGCTTGTGTGTCTGGCTGGAGAACATGGAAAAAAGCCATACGATGGGTGAAAAAAAGCCTGTGAAGCTGTTTCAAGAGCTGTTGATCCTCGTTAAAATGCAGCATCTGGGGACTTCCACAAAATAATGATATTCCTGGGATTCTGAACAGGACTTGATTATGATTCAGAGTGACAGGGGATCCTCCCTACAAGCCCACAGTTGAGGAAATATTTGCAGAAGGAGGTGAGGAGGGTCACTTAGAATGATGCCCCGGTGACCTCTGATGGTGAGTGAATGGGTGCCTATTGCAGCCGGTACTTTGTTAAAAAAAAATCCCCCAGCAATTTCTAGCCCTATAATGAGGCCAAGAAAATAGCATGAATATAACAGTGAATACCCAAACGCACCATTTATTTTTAGGAAGAGAAGTGTAACATTTGAATACTAAGACCTTGACCCTTGACTCCAAAAGGAAAAAAAAAAAAGGAAAAAATTTCAAACAGCTATTGTTAATCTGAAATAGAAAAAAATTGCAGATATAAACCGTATCAAACTCAAACTTGGGATAATTAAATAGTTTATAACATCATGTTTAGTAAAAGCTCTATCTCTTTAGCTCTATAAGGGGATTCCATTCTCAAGGCAGAAGATTCATTATGGCAAAAATTCGGGGAATTATTATTTTCCATTATTTAGGATTTTTCATGAGCTAAATTACCAACCTCTTTCAGGAGACTTTACCTTTTGGTTCCAGGAATTCAGTTTATTCAAATTTAAAAACTCAGCTTAAGCTAAGTGACTAGTTTCAGACAATCCCCCCCTCAAAACAAATTACTTTATCTCACTTTGTAAGTTATTCCTATGTATAAAATGGGGCCTCCATGATGGCTCAGTGAGCAAAGAATCCACTTGCAATGCAGGAGACACAGGAGATGTGAGTTGGATCCCGGGGTCAGGAAGATCCCCTGACGGAGGAAATGACAACCAACTCCATTATTCTTACCTGGAAAATTCTAGTGGGCTACAGTCCATGGGGTTGCAAACAGTCCAACATGACTGAGCACATGACATATACATAAAATGTGGTATATTTAAAAATGCAAAAACTTATACCCTGGAAAACATTTAAGACATCCTGCAAAGTTAACATTTGTATGATATCAAAATGTGTTTTAAGATATTTTATTAAACATGCTGTATCTGTCATCTTCCATTTCCCTTCACATTACTAAAATGCAGTGTAGAGAAATAGAAAGTTAAAAAATCTGTGTTTGATGGGAAAATGACCAAAGTTCATGAACTAAAGAATGGATAAACAAAATGTAGTCTATTCCCACTAGGAATAGTATTCTAGAAGCCATGATCTCCATCATCTCACATAGCTTAATCCTCTGATTGTCTTCTTTTGCTCTGGTCTAGATCAGAATCTGGCAACTTCTCCATCATTCCTGCAATCCTCCACCTAAGGTTTCACTCGTCATTCCCAAGTTGAGCAGACTTGAGAAGAACCATGAGAGCATCCTGTCAGCCTTCAGATCCAACTTCAGCACACAGACCACTCTCTTCAAAGAGATGCCCTCTCTTCAGCCCACTGTTCAGAACTCTTCAACTTTAATCCTTTCATATCTAATCAAGTTTACTTTATGTATGGTGGGTAGCACCTCCCTTTGGAAAGCAGGTGTATTTTTTTTTCGTATTGTTTTCTTGATCCAGAAAGAATTCCCACATAGCAATGTTAAAAGAATAAAGAATAATATAACCAACACAGGCCAGAATTTGGTTAACATATTAAGAATACTGTTGAAGCCTCCTGGGTGTCCTTCTCCAATTTTATTTTTTCCTTCCCTTGATGGAACTGCTATCCCTAAATCTGGTTTTAACTATCCTCTGGGGTTCCTTTAATGAGGAGTGTGAGATTCTTCTTGACTTGAGTATATCACCCTTCATATTGGGTGAGATGATTCATAAAGGGGAGATTTCACATTTAGACTCAGGGTTATCAGATCTAATGGATGCTAATATTTCATAAAGGGACAATCTATTTCATTACCTTTTTATTACTTGGCCTAATATATCATTTACCACCAGGAACACTGACAAATTAAGAGACTTTTAAAAAACGGTCTATATCATATCTGTTGTGAATTCAGTCCAACCCAGAGAGAAATCCAGAATCTACTTCTGTATTGCTTTCTTACAAATAATCCAGTGTTCATAATTAATATTCACTTAACATGTGACAAGGTGCTTGTTTCTTTCAAATGAAAGTGAAGTGAACTTTGAAGTGTTTAGTCACTCAGTTGTGTCCAACTCTTTGCAACCCTATGGACTGTAGCCCTCCAGGCTCCTCTGTCCATGGAATTCTTCAGGCAAGAATACTGGAGTGGGTGGCCATTCCCTTCTCCAGGGGAATCTTCCTGACTCAGGGATTGAACCCAGGTCTCCCACATTGCAGGCAGATTCTTTAACATCTGAGCCACTAGTGAAAATGAAAAAGTTCGTTTTAATATAAAGTAAGGGACTCTCCTCCTGGAGGAGGGCATGGCAATCCATTCCAGTACTCTCGCCTGGAGAACTCCCATGGACAGAGGAGCCTCCTGGGCTACAGTCCATGGGGTTGTAAAGAGTCAGACATGACTGAGAGACTAAGCACAGCACAGCACAAGGGACTTCCCTGGTGGCGCAGGGGATATGAATCCTCCTGCCAATGCAGGAAACACGAGTTCGATTCCTGATCTGGGAAGATCCCACATGCCATGGAGCAACTAAGC
The DNA here is from genome assembly GCF_032452875.1 of Bos javanicus. NCBI lineage: Eukaryota > Metazoa > Chordata > Mammalia > Artiodactyla > Bovidae > Bos > Bos javanicus. Next base: position 50,328,793 of record NC_083884.1, read on the forward strand.
CCATGCACCACAACTATTGAGCCCGAGCTCTAGAGCTTGGGAGCACTTGTGAAGCCCAAGGCCCTAGAGCCTGTGTTCCACAACTAGAGAAACCGCTGCAATGAGAAGACTGTGCACTGCAACTAAAGAGTAGTCCCCTCTGGAAAAAGACCACATGCAGCAAGAAGACCCAGAGCGGCCAAAAAATAAACAAATTTTTAAAAATTTAGAAATAAATATAAAGTAAGATTTTTTTCCCCTCTCATTATAGGTTTCAGTCATTTCTGTGCCCTGTTTTCCAGTCCTAAAATATTGCTGGCAGCTCACTTGATCTGGGAAATGAATTGAAATACTCTATTGAGGGCACAGGAAAGAGTTGAAATAACTGATACGTGTGATAAAGTCACAGAAAGCTGCAGAGAGAATTCATATTGCTCAATTTAGCAAAAAAATTAACTTGTGTTCTATGGTGGTTGGTGGCAATGGAATTTACAAAATGGTAACATTTGGGTAAATTCTATATATCTATTTTGTATATACAAACAAGTAAATTGAAAACTCTAGGAAATGTATAAGTTGGTAAGTGTTTCTGTGGGTGTCTTGAGTATCAGTGGGATGTATCAGCATTTACCCTTCGTTTCTAACTTACCCAGCAGCCAGCATGAGGAGACGAGCAGTGAAGTCAGGATCGTATGGCATTGTGGATGACAGGGTCTCACGTGCCATTCTTTTTTAAAACAATAATTTTATTTAGTTAGTTCTTTCTGGCTGTGCTGGGTCTTCCTTGCTGCTGCTGGGTCTTCGTTGCTGCGCAGGCTTTTCTCTAGTTGTGGCAAGCAGGAACTACTCTCTAGTTTCATTCTCATTGCAGTGGCTTCTCTTGTTGCAGAGCACAGGCTCTAGGGTGCATGGGCTCAGTAGCTGCAACTCCCAGGCTCTAGAGCATAGACTCAGTAGTTGTGGCTCACCAGCTTAAGTTTCTCTGTGGCATGTGGGATCTTTCTGTACCAGGATCAAACCCATATCTCCTGCATTGGCAGGCGGATTCTTTACCACTGAGACACCAGGGAAGCTGGGGAACACTTAACATCCTTGAAGGGAAGTGGAAACATCTCCCTTGTATCTGACTGTCAAAGGCCAACATTTATTTAAGCCTCAGAGAATGCAAGAAAGATTTCATTAGAAAATATTTGACCCTAGAACACACATTCTACTTTAGAAAACAGAACATTGACTGTTAACATTTTGTTTAAAGAAGCACTGTTTGCAGAAATTGAGGACTATAGAATTTCGGAGGAAAATGTTTTCAGTCTGCAATAACTACATCTGACACTTTCATGCTTAGAAGCTATTGTAAACTCTGGCCAATTTTTTCTTCAGACCTGGGAAAAATATGTAATTGTAAAACACATGAAAGGGATGTGTCAACAGTCTGTTTCTGAACCATATGTGAAAGTTACTACAGTCAGTATTTTATTCATTTTGAAGGAGCATCAGAATTGGGCTTCCCAGGTGGCACAATGGTAAAGAATCCTCCTGCCAATGCAGGAGATGCAAGAGACGTGGGTTCAATCCCTGTGTCGGGAAGATCCCCTGGAGAAGGGAATGGCAACCCGCTCCAGTATTCTTGCCTGGAGAATTCCATGGACAGACCATGGGGTCACAGAGTCGGACACCACTGAGGGAGTCTGACACCCATCAGAATGGGAGGCAGACTCCCTCTATAATTAAAATGGATTTCAGTAAATATAGTCATTCTTGAAGTGAGAGGTATGACAGTGTTCCATGGAATACCTGTGAGGCTGGGATCAGCACTCTCTGCCACGGTTGTGGGTCATTGTCGGCTGGGTCTGTGCACGGTGCTGCGGGCATCTCTGGGCATCATCTCTGTGCTGCTCCGTCTCCACCTGGTCCTCAGAGCTCTGAGTTCTCAGACCTGCAGCACTGGGGTGTGGAGGTGCCACTCTATGTGATGACTGGTCATCTCCCTCTCTGCTATTCACTTCCTGTGCGGACAAAGAAGTGTGCTATTTTTGCAGTCATCCTTTCTGACTGGTGCAGAAGGAAGCTGTGGGCTTCACCTCGTGATGGAGAAGAAAGTTCTTGCTCAAGAGATGAGGTCGTTGGGGGCTCCAGGCTTCTATGTGTGGACTTGCCTGTTGTTGGTGTGTGGGTATAAACTCAAGAGTATATGTGTGTGAACAAACATGGAAGAGGCACAGTTTCATCCCATTTCCAGGCACTGGACTCCCATCACCATCACATTAGTGAAAAATCAGCACTTTTCTTTTTTTTAATTTTTATTTTATATTGGAGCTATAGTTGATTTTGTGGTCAGGTGGATGGCAAAGTGGTTTAGTTCTACATGAGAGAGAGAGAGAGAGAAAGAGAATAGTCACTCAGTTGTTTCTGACTCTTTGCTACCCCATGGACTGTAACCAGCCAGGCTCCTCTGTCCACAGAATTCTCTAGCAAGAACACTGGAGTGGGTCGCCATTTTCTTCTCCAGGGGATCTTCCTGACCCAGGGATTGAACCCTGGTCGTCTGCACTGCAGGCAGATTCTTAACCGCTGAGCCAACAGTGAGTCCTTCAGTTATATATATATCAATACATATATCCATTCTTTATCAGATTCTTTTCCCTTATAGGTTATTACACAATACTGAGTAGATTTCCTTGTGCTTTACAGTAGATCCCTGCTGACTATCTATTTTGCATATAGTACTGTTTATATACGTGGGTCTCATAAGGAATCAGTCCCATCAAAGGCTGATGGAGGCCTAGGTGATTCCATTTTGACCTAACACACCAAATTTTTTAAATAGTAAAATGATGCAATGAGATTATAAAAACTGAGATGTATTTCAACTGCTTATATTCTCTGAATTCATACTTTTAATACATGACAGTATTTTTAATAGATTCTTGGGCTAGCTACATACAATTACGTCACTTAACAGATACTGATTCATAGCATGTTGTGAATTTCGTTGTCTGCTACTGTGCAAATTGTAAAATATCATTGAATTTATTGTATCATGACTTGCTGCTATCAAAAACCAAAGAATAAGGAGCCAAGCTGAAAGCTCCTATCTAGCAGTCTTAAATATCATCTAAAAAGTGAAAAATGTAGCCAAACATCCAGATGGCTGTTCCCAATTTACCATCCCAGCGTGAGGATATTTACAAATATCCAGGAGTTTGCACATTGCAAACACCACTAGCTCTAGTTTTCTCTGCATTCTGTGGATTGCTCATCACTTTGCCCAAGTCTTCCAGAGCACTGCAATTAATCTCTTTGTGTGAGAGTCCATCAGCACGGTCATCTGGTTTTTCTCCTGACTCTTTTTTGGAAACAAGATAGCAATCACTGTTAAATTAAGATAAATCTGAGTTTCTAAGTAAGTTTTCAAGGGCAGCTTTGGAGAAAATAAAAGTAAGGCTATAGCTGTAGAGAAAGGATAAAGTGGATGGAGTGAAATGATGCTGTGACTTGAGAAAATGCAAACCACAGATGTAAAGGGAAACAAGACGGCAGGTTTATCATTTCCAAGAGGAAGCTAACCATATTTAAATTTGCAACTTGCCCATTTTGTTTTCTCTCTTTCTTTCTCTTTCCTTCTTCTCTTTCTCATAAACCAAACACTGCAAAAAAACAAGAGGAAGATGGGAGGGAGAAAGGGAAGGAAGGATAGAAATCTTTCCTCTAATGAGTCTTTTCAATTTTCCTAATAAATTATGAACTTACTTAGTGTAAAAGGTGTAAAAACATATCAACAATCCATCATTTTGCAGATGTATCACTTTCCATGAGGTGAGTTATGGTTACTGTGCTTAAAATAATTGTTAAAAGTGCAAGAGAGTTTAGAGATATTCAGTAATCATTTAAACTGTTGGGATAAAAGGATCCATTTATTCATCAGCCAAGTCCATTTCTGTTAGGTTGATTCAATCCAGTAAAATGTAAATGTTACTCATGTGTCACTGGACGATTAATCAACATGTAGGCTTAGCCTACTTAGATCTAGGGATTAATAATCGTTATCTGGCACAAAAAAATCCATATTATCAGTAACCTTTTGCCTTGGTCTTACTAGACTACAGGTACTATGCTGTGTGTGTCCTTTAGTTGAGATAAATTTTATTTTTTGCCGGAATGAAAGGTACAGGGAAACATATCTAGTGAGCCAGAGGGGGGAAAAAAACGTATGTCTTTATGTTTAACCCTGCTCTTTGCTTTTTTCTCTTAGAAACCTTGGCTTGCATTCAAACTCTGATCAACTTAAAAAAAAAAAGAAAAGAAAATTAAACAAAAAACCTGTGGTATGAAATACTTATGACTTTGTTCTTTTTTTCTGATTAAAAGGCACTAAAAGGTGAGGATAGGACATCACGGATTAGGCAAGATTGACAATTAGCTTAAGGGGCTAAAAATGACTTTGAGTAGAATTAATTCACATGAAAAATTTTAAATGTAGACTGCTTTAGAATGCTGTTTACCCCAAGTTCATTCATACAGACAAAATATGTAAAAAATCAGGGGATCAGTTTTTGATTCAACTAGGAGGTTGTCCTCCTGAGTTATTTTCACTCCCTTCCAAGTTGCTGCTACAATATCTGTGAATTGGTTTTATTTTTGAGAAGTAAATCAACAAGGATTAAGAAAGACAGAGGAGACCACAGGAACAAAAAAAGTTGGAAGCTAAACTAAATTATAGTCCAATGTGCTGTGCTGTGCTTAGTCTCTCAGTGGTGTCTGACTCTTTGTGACACCATGAACTGCAGCCCACCAGGATCCTCTGTCCATGGGGATTCTCCAGGCAAGAATACTGGAGTGGGTTGCCATGCCCTCCTCCAGGGGATCTTCTCAACTCAGGGATCGAACACAGGTATCCTGCATTGCAGGCAGATTCTTTACCATCTGAGCCACCAGGGAAGCCCCTATAGTCCAATAGGGAAAAGCTAAGCAACAACCCAGTTTATTCCAAAGAACTACTCAGAGGTTCAAGAATCCTGACACCAGAAGCCTCTAAACAGCTAGACAGGCAATATTAATATAACAGCATTTGCTTAAGAAGTTTGATCTCTTCTCTAGCTGGCAGAACCCATGGTATATTTCCTGTGATGATTATAATGGGCTCAGGTACACTTGAAGATGAGCTATTATACTCCATTCCTGCAGAGCATCCTGGACCCAGAGGAGATGCACAGCCCTCCCTACCATCTGGGCTCCAGAATGATGATGGTCAGACCCCACCTTCCACACCATGCTCACAAGATCCACCTCTGAGGAGCTGCAGGAGCCAATGGGGAAAAACACAAAGGTACCAGGATCAAATGTAACTTAGGTGTTAGGATAAAATTTACCAGTGAAAGCCTCATGCTCAGGTTAAAAAAATACCCACTGTATTTTAAACAATCTAAATAAAAGAAAATAGCAACTGATTTTAAAGGTGGCTCTGGATTTGGCAAAAGGAATGCCCTTATGTTGATGATGGATGTGAAGAGTTAGAATAAAATTATTTCATAGAAAAAATAAATAGAGTTTCCATCTTTTCAGCCATCATGGAAATAAAAATTGTGACCTCAATGAGATAGCATTTTAAGTCCATCAGATTGGCAAAAAGATTTAAAATTTTATAATATCAAATGTTCGTAAAATGTGAAACTACAAGGATTCTTCATACACTGCCAGTGGAAGTGTATTGATGTGGTTGTATTTGAAAATAAATTGCCGTTTATTACTAAGTTGAAGATATGCCCACCCTATGACACAGATATTCTATCACTGTATATTCTCTAGAGATGCAGGTTCAGTTGTTTCTCATGTCTCCTAGAATAAAAACCCAAAGTCTAACTAAAAGCAAACAAACAACAACAACAACAAAGGAACTGGCGTCAAAGCTTTAGTGAAACAGCCCAGCTCAGCCTGCACTGGACATTCTCCACCACATGTTCAATATCATTGTCCCTTGCTCTTAAACCAGTAATCAGGGTTCACATCCATGAGGAAATCTTCCAGCCCAAAGGTACACACCGAAACAAGCAAGAACACAGCAAGAAGCAACTTGAAGGGATTAGAGCTTTGCAGAGAAGAAAATTTATAAAAGAGATAAATATCAAGATAAATAAATATCAAGATATAGGATGCAACCAAAATATACTGAGATGTAGAAATTACCCTAAAAACAAATTACTTATATATGTTGAAAATGGTTGCCTCTGAGTAGAGGAATCAGTATGAGTTCAAGGATTTAAAAATATGTGTGTGTGTAGGGGGCGGGCTTTCCTGGTGGCTCAGTGGTAAAGAATCCACCTGCAAAGCAGTAAACACAGGTTCGATCCCTGGGTGTGGAAGATCTCCTAGAGGAGGGCATGGCAATCTGCTCCAGTATTCTTGCCTGGAGAATCCCATGGGTAGAGGGGTCTGGGGAGCTGTGGTCCATTGGATCTCAAAGAGTCGGCCACGACTGTAGTGACTGAGCACACACACACATATACATATTTGCCTTGTTGAATTATTTGACTCTAAGAGGTTGTAAATGCCTAACTTCAATTTTTTAAAACACAGTGATTCGTGCCATTTTTTCCTAGTGTTCTTCCAAAAGTTCAAGTTTTCATTTAAAACTGGTTAAGGTGCCTCATGACATGTTGAATCATCTGATAATTCCTTAAAAGAGGCTGACTTCTTATAGTTCAAATGATCTTATCTGTGATTTTGCCCTGTTCAGTGGGATTATGGCCAAAGCAAGTCCAGATTCATCAGAATGCAATCAGCTCAAAGGTGAAAAAGTGAAATTATAAAACCGCTGAGCTCTACCAGCTGTCTCAATCCCATTATGGGTATGTTACCAGACAGAATCCACTTCAAAACAACTTCAAGGAGTACAATTAAGTGTTTAATATCAACATATTGAATTAATGATGCAAAACTAAAGTATTACTGCTGAAACTCAAAGACATCCTACAGATCAAAAACACTCATGCAGAACGGAAATTGCTTTTGATAGACCATTCATTCTAGTACCCAAGACTTTTTTAAAAATCACTTAGTACTAGGAATTACGAAATGTAAAGATGGTCAAGGTAGGTAGAATTAATCCCTGCCTTCCGCAAGATGCTATTGAGAAATCTTGGAAACCTATGTTCCTTATCTTGTCCCTCCTCTATTCTCAATCCTCTTCGCTAGGTGTTTGGACTGCATATCTTGGGAGTATAGATATTAACACGAAAGCAACAAGCAAACCAAAGCAAAACAAGAGGCATTGTGTGACTGTTGCTTGTGAGAAAGTGAGGAAGGTGGTTCCACTTCTAAGATTTAAGGTGGGAATGGAGCATGATAGGCAAAGAAGTGCAAGGAATGAGCAGAAGGAGAGCCAAGCTCTGCCAGGACTTTGGTAAACCCAGCATGGGATTAATTTCACCCTCTGCCCAGCCTCTCTGCTGGTGCCCTTGAGCCCCACATAGTCAAGCTTAGTGGACTTGGCCAAGAGAAAGGAAGCCCATAGATAGTTGGGACTGGGAATTCTGAGGATATTTCCCAATGATTGAGAGACCAGAGGATATTTTTACATATATATCTGGCTGCACTGAGTCTTAGTTGTGGTAGCATGTGGGATCTAGTTCCCTGACCAGGGATTGAACCTGGGCCCCCTGCATTGGGAGCAAGGAATCTTAACCACTAGACCACCAGGAAAGTCCTCAGAGGATGTTTTTAAAGTGTAAGTTTATGAACAGAGATGCCTTGCATTCAATTTTCAGTTGCCACTGTATCCATAATGGAAATTCTTCCTTTGGCCCCTCTGCCCCTCACCTAGCTTCACCAGAATGTACTCAACTCACTAATGCTTTGTGTAAGTAAAGATGTGAAAATAAAAGAAGGTGCTGAGCTTTAAACCTGGGGTTCATAGCTTGCAAATGAGAGGGAAGCTTGGAAATAAAAGCAAAAGTGAGATGTGACTGCAGGATCATAAGCCTCCTCATCATGTTGTGGGAAGGCTTTAGACATCCACAGAGGAAATAAAGAGAATCAGTTCCAAACCAGACTATGCAGATGCCAAGACCAGCAGATCTCAGCCAAATCCTGGGCAATTTGTATAAGAAACAGGGCGCAAAACTGCTAAAAAATAAAGTAACAACCTGGATGAATTGAGTTGATCTTACTGCCAGAACAAAACACAATGTATTCTACATTGTGAATGGATAATGAGGAAAAGATTTCCGACGGTGGAAGCACCAAATCACATTTAAATATATATTTATTTAATTGTCATCATTGAAAAGAACAGGATACCATGAAATGAGGGTAGTCCTAAAATGAAAGTCTGTTGAAGGGGAGGCCATGTTGATTGCTTTTCTTCTCCATTCACTGTTTATTTGGTTGTGATATGTTAGAACTTGCATTATGTGCATTGATGTGCATGGTAACTTTCACCTCCAAAATAGAACAAAGCCTCTTGGTCTTCATATATGAGGTCTAAGGGTGACTGATTAAATTTGACCAGTTTATGAAACTTTTTTTTTTTTTTTACTATTTGTTTTTATTTATTTGGCTGCACTGAGTATTAGTTGCAGCATGCAGGATCTTCGGTTTTCACTGTGGCACGTGGGATCTAATTCCCTAACTGGGGATCAAACCCAGGCCCCCTGCATTGGGAGCACAGAGTCTTAGCCACTGGACCACCAGGGAAATCCCTAGGGAACTTTAAAATGACCATGTCTTAGCCCAAATAGCCACTCATGAAAACACATATCCTGAAAAGTGCATTTGTCCCCCAACTATGAAAGCATGAGGCTTAGAACAGAAGATCCTGACACCCATATATATTCCATAGAAGCAGTTACCAAGTAGTTCAGCAGACTCACGGAGGTCTATGCCTCTGCTAAGATCATGGACTTTGACTTAGCCAGAAGATAAGTTTCAAAAAATGGTAGTGAGTGATCTCAGTGTTGAGGTCAAAGTCATCCACACACACATACACATATACTCACACAAAAACACATGTCCACACAAATCTACATGTTCATATATACACACATCACACAAACCAACATATACTCATGTACACACACACACACACACACTACACCTGCGCATATACACACATAGACAGAGGTGCAGAGTATAGATATGTCTCCCAGGCAATGACCACAAGCAAAGTTCAACAGCCAGAGTCATAGAAATCTGTGCCCCTTGTCCCATCACCCAGTATTCTCTATTCCCTAGAATATGACATACCCACTTCTAAGACTGGACTCCAAGACTTTCTTTTTTATTATTATTTATTTATTTGGCTGCGATAAGTCTTAGTTGTGGCACACAGAATCTTTGATCTTCATTATAGCATGTGGGATCTTTAGCTGTGTCATGTGGGATTGAGTTCTCTGGCCAGGGATCAAACCTGGGAACCTGCACTGGGAGCATAGAGTCTTAGCCACTGGACCACCAGGTACGTTCTCTACGAGACTTTCAAAACATGGCCCAGTCTGCATTTCCTGCCCCATCTCTGAGTTCTGTCTCCTACTCCATTTAAACTGGATTTTGTCAACTTTCAATAAAGGAGATCACACCTCCAGAGTTTCCCTCACTCCTGCTTACTCCTAGAGCATCTTCTTTGCATCTCCAAAGGCAGAATCTTGCCTACCAACCTTGAAAACATGTCCAGACCTCCTATCTGTATTTGGCCTTTCCCATAGAGGACTGTGGAAGCCCTTTTCCATCCTACACTTGCAGCAACACTTATAAATTCCCATCTGAGACTGCATCCACTCAGCGATGAGGGCAGAGGTTGGCCATCCTTCTCCATGCTCCCCATAAAGTCACTGACAATGTCTACACCATTAAACTGAGTTGTAACTACTTAAATTAATAAGGGAAATTTTCTTCTCTGTATTTTTCCTCTGCCTTCCTTAAGTATATTGAGAAGGTTCAGAACAATGTCATAAAGTGAAAATTCCCAAAAACATAAGATTGGCAGACCATATTAGGATATGAAGGCTTTTCTTCACTTTTTCTGCCTGAAGTGCTGTGGCCAACTCTTTTCCTTGTAGGGTGAGCCCATTCCCACAGTTTCAGCTGAAAAATCACAGACACTCACTTTTCCATCCTCCTTTGAAGTCATAGGCAAGCAAGTGGCTAAATTCTGACCAATGAGATGCTAAGAAGCATCTTGGTGCTTTGGTGTTTCTGGAAAATTTTTTTTCTCACTAATAAAAACAGAAATGCAGACAGTGATTTTTCTTCCCTTTTTTTTCTTCCTCTTTTATGATCATTATCATGGGATAAAGTGTTGCCTGGAGCAGCAGCAGCCACTTTGAGACAATGAGGAAACAAATTTGCATATAAGACTCAAGAAATAATCTTATGCCTTGATCATATCATTGATTCACTAAGGCATTCCTTGAAATTCCCTTCTGGAGCAGTTATGAGATAATACTTATTCATACAATATGTGGCCTATTATGTCTGCCGTCTTTCACTTAGCATCATATTTTCAAGGTTCATCCATACAATTCATGATGCTTTAAAACACTTAACTGGTGATGTAAATAGACAAGTAGACTTAAACACCCATGGGCATTAGGAGAGGGGCAGTCCTTCATAATGGTTAGGACTGTGATTCTGGTGATGGAACTGAATTGAAATCCCAACTCTTCTCCTTACCAGCTGTGAGGCATTAGAGAAGTTGTCTGAATTCTCTGTGCCTCTCTTACTCATTGGTTGAAATGAAGTGGCAATAACACTATAAGATGTTAAGATGTGAGGCAATCCGTGACTTGCAAGAGTGAGTGCTTGTGAAGAGTCAGCCTTTACTGAGCTATTATTATTACTATCCATCAAAACCTTGAGTGGATGAAATACCCAGTAGATGGGAATTTCAGGCCAGGAAAGGGTGCATCATCCCATCCACCCTCTAAGCCTTATTCATCTCTCTAGACCATCCCTAACGCAGGGCTGGGAAACACCAGGCATGTAATACAGGTTTTCTGAGGGAATAAATCAACTGTTGAGTATATATTCCTCATAAAATCCTTTATACATTCCCTTCAGTTTGCCAGATCTTTTAGTTTTCAAGAAAAGACAGACATAAAAAAATCATATGAAATCACATAACCATTAAATATTAGTAATCAATGAAAATATTCAAATAAAACATCTTGACTGGTCAAAGGCTTCATGTTTCAACTTCTAAAGTATATGTGTTTTGTTTCTTTTTTCCCCCTCAAAAACAAATAGGTAAAAAGACAACATTCATAGTTGCAGAGAAGTAGATTCACTCTTATTGAGGCAGTAGAGATTTATTAAAGGATTTTAAGATTCTCCAAGAATGACTGAAGTTGACAGAGGGAGAGACTGTAGGCAGAGCTTCTGCAGAACCATTTAACATGTTTTTCTATGGGAAGCCCAGTGACTCTGCCTTAATGAACCCCCACCCCATCACTATCCTTGACCCTATGCTGCTTCCACTATCAACTTCTCACACAGTGCCTCCCACAGATACACCTGAGGATCAGAACTGAGTTCATATGCTCACACCGATGCATGAGGAAACTGAGAACATCATTTATTTTTGATTCTGAGTTTAGGTTATCAATTCCCACAGGAGATGTTATCCAAACATACAGTTTTAAACTGCAGTAAGCTGATAGTTGGTTATGAAAGGGAATCTCATTCCCTTTTCTCCCAGACACACAGTTGTACTGTGTGTCCCAGCATACTTTGCAGGTACGCAATGTCACGTGACCAGGTTCTGTCCAATGGAAGTGGCCGAGTGTCATGGGCTGTTTTCAGACTCCACTCATAGACTCCTCCCTCACAGTCCTCGTTCTATTCTCTCTCCCCAGCAGCTGGCAGGATTCACAGACACAACAAAGCTCTCTTGGGTTCTAGGGATTACAAGACCAGAGCATGCAAGGGGCCTGGGCCCCTGAGTGACTGTATGAAACAGAATGCCCTATAGCCCTGAGCTACTTGGACTCTGGGCTAAGCCGTGGAGATGCAAGACTGTAAGTGTGTCTGTAGCCACCATTATTTTAAACTAATAAAGGGCAGAACTGAATAATAAAAAAAAATGTCTCAGGTAAGCAATGCACCTTCAATTTTAAATTCAATAAGTTCGATCACTAAAGTTTGCAGGCATTTTAAAAAGAATAAGCCCAGGAATTCTATGGAGGTATAGTCATTAGGACCCCTCGCTGTCACTGCTGGAGAGCCTGAGTTCAACCCCTGGTGTAGGAACTAAAATCCCATGATTAACTCATTGCAGTTTAAAAAATAAATTAATTAAAAATAAACAGAAGAATAACCCCGATCACCCCAATTAGTTATTATAGATTTATAAACCCATCAGTATTCAGTCTCTACATCAACACACACTGAACATTTACAGAGCTGTTAATGCTTTGTCGAATGAATCACCTGATAACTAGGTTTCAAAATGCAACCATATAAACTATTGAACACTGCACAGCAACCAAAACCCTTATAAAACCTTGTAAAACCTCTCTCAAAGAAAATGCACCAGACTCACTTTATGACCTGCTCTATTAGGTATTGAAATGTTTGCATATTTAAAGGCTTTCATGGTAGAGAGAAAATCATTTCTTTTTCTTTATGGGTCATTTACTTTCCTGCATGTTAAGTTAACAGGAGAAAAAAAAAAAGCTGACATTTACTCTAATACATTATTGGATATAAATATGTATGAGTCTCAAATGCATTCCTCCCGGGAATGCAGGGCATGTGAACTCAGAGCGCTGGTCTCTTCAGGCCCAGCAAACTTTGCTGTAATGTCTCCATAATTGACCCTTCCCAGACAGTCTCCCTGAAAATTCCCTCTGTATGCAATTTTTAGTTCAATTGTTATCTTCCAGGTTATCTAGATATTGATCTCTCACCACATTTTAAGAACCAAAAGGAATATCTTAGAAAATTGGGGGAAAAAATGAAAAAGTCAAACATGGAATTGTAATTGATATTTTTAAGACTGGAATCTTTTGCCATCTAGAAAGCCACTGACCGATCTTTTATCTTCTACTCTGATTCTTTGTATTTGGCCTGGAAAAGGATGTGGTGGCATTTTGACCTTATTCTGAATGATGCCAACCTCAAGATGAAACCTCTTGGTTAAAATCTTGGATTCTGGATTTAGAATGCTTGGGTCTCAATCCTGACTTCACCACTAACTTGTTCTATGACTCAAGGGAATCCTTTAAGCCTCAGTGCCCTCGTTTAAAAAATGATGAAACCAAAGACTACCACAGGGGTGAAGGGGTTTTAATGATATACCCAGGGCAGTGCCCGTTACACAGTTAATTTTTTAATGAGGTATAATAATTTTTTTCACTTAAAAAATTTATACAATTTTTAAAGGTTACTTTTCATTTATAGTTATTACAAAGTATTGGTTATATTCCTTGTGTTGTACAATACATCTTTGCAGCTTATCTTATACTCATAATTTATATCCCCCTTTCCCGACTCCTGTACTGCCCCTCCCCTCTGGTAACCACCAGTTTGTATATCTGAGTCTACTTTTTTGTTACATTGACTAGTTTGTTGTATTAATATTTTTTAGATTCCACATGTAAGTGATATCATGCAATATTTGTCTTTGTCTGGTTTCTTTCACCTAGCATGATGCCCTCTAAGTCTATCCATGAAATTTTGCAAATAGCAAAATTTCATTCTTTTTTATGGCTGAGTAGTACTCCACTGAATATATGTACATCTTCTTTATCCATTCATCTGTTGATGGACACTTAGGTTGCTTCCCTATCACCATAAACATTATTTACATATTTAAAATTGTAAATAATATTGCTATGAACATTGAGGTGGAGATATCTTTTTGAGTTTGTCTTTTTTTTTTTTTTTCATGAAGGGGATATATACCCAAAAGTGGAATTGTTGGATCAAATGGTAGTTGTGTTTTTAGTTTTTCTGTTGTTTTGTTTATTTATTTTTGGCCACGTAACATGTGGGATCTTAGTTGCCCAACCAGGTATTGAACCTGCAGCCCCTGCAGTAGAAGCACTGCGTTTAGCTTAGTTTAATGTTTTGAGAAACGGCCATATTGTTTTCCATAGTGACATCATCAATTTATATTCCCACCAACAGTGTACAAGGGTTCCATTTTCTCCACATCCTGGCTAATATTTGTTGTTTGTGTTGTTTTTGATGCTGGCCATTCTGACAGATGTGAAGTGCTATCTCACTGTCGTTTTGATTTGCATTTTGCTGATCATTAGTGATGTTGAACATCTTTTCATGTCCCTGTTGGCCATCTGCATTTCCTCTTTGAACCACACAGCTCATGTTTGGTACAGCTCAGCTCTTATTTTATTTAGACATGGAAATATTTTTCAAATTCCCTATGTGTTTGAATCCCAGAGCACCATTAGCAACCAGCAGCTCGTTTGTCTGAGACTCTAGAGAAAAAAGCTCAGCAAAATTTTATAGTAGGTGCCAGTCATTCTCCCGTTTGAGTTGAGCATCCACAATGGGCCAGGGATTGGGCACAAAGTAAAGATACTAAAAACACTGCCATAACTCGAACAAGTTCAGTTCAGTTCAGTCACTCAGTTGTGTCTGACTCTATGACCCCATGAACTGCAACACGCCAGGCTTCCCTGTCCATCACCAACTCTGTAAGCCTGCTCAAACTCATGTTCATCGAGTCAGTGATGCCATCCAACCATCTCATCCTCTGTCGTCCCCTTTGCGGGAGTTTGGGGATCTCATTCTCTGTTCTTTCTTCCCGTGGCTCACACTGTTTCCTCACTGCCCTCAAGATGGCAACAGTAGCCTACGGACCCCCAAAGAAGTCTATCCCCTGAAGCCCCATTCTCTCTACAGCAACACAGAATTATCCTCTTGCAGTTCTGGAGGCAAGAAGTCTGACCTGGGTCTCAGTACGTAAAATTAAGATACAGCAGGTCCTTCCGGATGTTGTGGAGATAAAATGACGTTCTGCCTTTTTCCAGTTCTAGGATCCAAGGAGGGGGCTCTATGGGGACAAAGGGAGCTTCATGCTTTTCCCCTCTCCAACCTCAAACCTCCTGATTTCACCTTCCTCCTCTGACAGCCCCCATCCATCCTGGTCCAGATCCCAGGCTATGGAAGAGGGGCCGGACTAGGGCACACAAACTATGACCCCACCCTCTCAGAGATAGGGCAGAGCTGGGAGAGGGAAGACATGAGCGGAGTGATCAGCTATTGATATCAGGCACATCCCTGACACTCCTGGGACCTGGCCAGATGGAACACAGTGCAGATGGATGCAATCTGTGTCTAACCTGGGAACAAGGCAGAAAGACAGACATGGTGATTCTCTGTATTTCTGGTAGGTCCTTATACATGTATGACAATCCCCAGAAACACCAAGACAATAGTGGGGGAAGGGAGAAGAGGCATTTGCTCTCCAGGTACCGTTGTCCCCCCACTCCCACTAGGTGCCGTCATCTGAGCTGGGAGGTGAGTTCCATTTCATTCTTAGGCTCTGCTTTTGATTTTATTTGAAATAGACTCAAGAGAAAAGTGAAGTTTTATTTTTTTTTCCTCTCTCCTGTGTCTCCTTTCCAAAGTGAATAAATGAAAACTAGACCAATAAGTAGGGTTGATTGTTCATGAAAATGGAGTAGAACTCATATATTTCTGTGAAGGTATAGAATTATTACCCTGACTGTCTTGTGTGCCCCCAAAATGTGCCCCTTTTAGAAAATCAGAATGTTTTATATAGACATATGGCTAAGCCCTTGTAAGTACTTGAGACAGACCCCCAACCAACCCACATTTCAGTGTCTTCAGACAAGGGATCCAATATCACTTCCAGTCCAGTGAGATGCAGGGTCTTTCCAAATTTGCTAGAATGTAAGTGTCAGGGTACAGATACCATGGCAGGCACACATTGAGGATGAAGGCAGTGTTAGAAGTTTCCTGTTCTTTCCATTCTTCAAGCTTTAGGTGAGGGCTTCCCTAGTGGCTCAGCTCAGCAGTTAAGAACCCTCTTGCCAAAGCAGGAGACACCAGAGACATGGTCTCCATCCCTGGGTCAGGAAGATCTCCTGGAGAAGGAAATGGCAACCCACTTCACTGTTCTTGCCTGGGAAATCCCATGAACAGAGGGGCCCAGTGGGCTACAGTCCATGGGGTCGCAAAGAGTCAGACACGACTTAGCATGCACAGCCTTAGATGAACCAAATCAAGTATTATTTGGGAAGAGCTATTATTTGAATAGATTGTTGAAATACCATTTGGTCCCAGGACAAATTAAAATTGGCTGCTGTTAGCCTTTCAGAGGATCTGGCTAAACTGGTGTTTATTCATACTCAACTCTGTGGAATTTCCAGTGTCTGGAATGTAAGAAAATATATTATTGGAGGTTGATGTCTGTGTTTTATAGTACTGGCTGATAGGCACTAGAGAGGAAAATATAATTAGGATTGTATGAACAATGTAATCTATCTGGTGCTAATGAGGACTGTTTATTCTGTTCTTTGTCAATGTTCATTTTCTCAACAAGCAAGGTTTTTTTTTTTTTTTAAATTACAGATAAAAGTGAAAAGAGAAATACCAAACACAGTTGCACTGGTTTTGGGAAACTGTCAGATCAATGGCCATATTTAGTTAATATGCTGTACTTAATACATTCAGAAAACGAAGATCATGGCATCTGGTCCTATCACTTCATGGGAAATAGATGGGGAAACAGTGGAAACAGTGTCAGACTTTATTTTTTGGGCTCCAAAATCACTGCAGATGGTGATTGCAGCCATAAAATTAAAAGATGCTCACTCCTTGGAAGGAAAGTTATGACCAACCTAGATAGCATATTGAAAAGCAGAGACATTACTTTGCCAACAAAGGTCCGTCTAGTCAAGGCTATGGTTTTTCCTGTGGTCATGTATGGATGTGAGAGTTGGACTGTGAAGAAGGCTGAGTGCCGAAGAATTGATGCTTTTAAACTGTGGTGCTGGAGAAGACTCTTGAGAGTCCCTTGGACTGCAAGGAGATCCAACCAGTCCATCCTGAAGGAGATCAGCCCTGGGATTTCTTTGGAAGGACTGATGCTGAAGCTGAAACTCCAATACTTTGGCCACCTCATGCGAAGAGTTGACTCATTGGAAAAGACTCTGATGCTGGGAGGGATTGGGGCCAGGAGGAGAAGGGGATGACAGAGGATGAGATGGCTGGATGGCATCACCAACTCAATGGACATGAGTTTGAGTGAACTCCGGCAGTTGGTGATGAACAGGGAGGCCTGACATGCTGCGATTCATGGGGTCTCAAAGAGGACACGACTGAGCGACTGAACTGAACTGAACTGAACTGAACTGAATCCATCTTTAATACTGTTCATCACAGACAGCTCCTGATTACCCTGTCAGCACTAACTTTCCAGTCAGGTGAATGTCATTTTGGGTGGTGAATTTTTCCACCTAGTAATTAATCCCAGTCAAAACTTCAGAAGAATGAAGCCCCAGCCTATATCATATGCTAAAATCATGAGAGACCAAGAAGCAGAAAAGCCTAATCAAGCCACTTCTGAATTCCTCATCCACAGACACCATGAGTGATTATCAACGATCACTACATTAAACCTCTGAATTGTGAAGGTGAGTTTTACACAGCAATGAAAAACTAATATAACTACTGAGTTTTTTTGTCGGCGGGGGGGGGGGGGCGGAGTGGGGTGGAGAACAAACTTTATTCAGACACATTCCCACATTCACTTATTCAACAAATATTTACTGGGC
This sequence comes from Bos javanicus, assembly GCF_032452875.1. Lineage (NCBI taxonomy): Eukaryota > Metazoa > Chordata > Mammalia > Artiodactyla > Bovidae > Bos > Bos javanicus. Next base: position 50,346,531 of record NC_083884.1, read on the forward strand.
ACCTGCTCTGCACTGGGTCCTGAGGCAGATAGAACAAGTCAGTCAGATCCATTACTTTCCTGATATTTAGTTGCTAAGTGGTGTCCAACTCTTTCATGGACTGCAGTAGGCCAGGCTTCCCTGTCCTTCACTATCTCCCGGAGTTTGCTCAAACTCAGTGTCCATTGAGTCAGTGATAGCATCCAACCATCTCACCCTCTGTCGCCCCCTTCTCCTCCTGCCCTCAATCTCTCCCAGCATCCTAACTTTCCGAGTCCTCTGTAACTTAAGAGTCAGCCAAGCACAGAGGTCACCACGTCACATGGGACAGGGGCTGCTAATTCTGAGAACAGCACACTCAGGATGCAGAGGGTCTGTCTTCAGTCCTTCAAGGCCAGGTTGGCTTTTCAGGGATGCCAACACCTTCTCAGTTCAATAAAACTTCCTGGTGGTTCTAGTTGCATGGAAATTGGGGTTATTAATCCTGACTTCCTGTTCCAAATACTTAGTGAAGATAAAGACTGACCTAAAAGTGCAGCTTTATTTCAGTTTGAGGTTGAGGCAGTGCATGGGAATCTGACTGAAATTATAAGAAATAACTGGTTGTTGCCACAGCTGGGTTCCTGAGAGTCTGTGGTATAAGTCAAAAGTTATTTTTAGGAAAAGAGGAAGAATTTTCAGCTGATATGAGAAAAGGAATAATTGTCTATTCATTTATTTAAGAATTATTTTTTGATCATCTGTTATATGCCTGGCATTGTTCTGGGTGAAATAAAAAACAACAGAAATAAGGTTGGTATCGCCATAGTGTTTACAATCAAGGTAGGGGAGAAATAAAACAAGTAAAAACTAAAAGGGTGAGATAATTACAATTCATGGTGATTATCTTGATAAGTATGAGTCAGGAGAGTGACTAGGATCCAGGCCATATTGGAAGGGACTGTCTGAGGAGCTGCCATTCCAAGAAAGACCTGATAAATCAGAAAGAGTCATTAGTGTAAGGCTCAGGGGAATGAATATTTCAGGGAGCGAGAATAGCAAGTAGGATGTGCTAAGGTCTTGAGGTATGAAGGAGCTTTGCTTATTGGTAAAAGAGCTGAAAGGGTCATGGTGACTTGAGAGCGATGAGTAGAGAAGTAGACAGGGAGCAGGTGTATCCATGAGAACTTGGGTGCTGAGCACATAATATTTGTAAAGTCCTAGGCTGCTCAGGAGGAGAAGGCAATGGCACCCCACTCTAGTACTCTTGCCTGGAAAATCCCATGGACGGAGGAGCCTGGTGGGCTGCAGTCCATGGGGTCGCTAAGAGTCGGACACGACTGAGCAACTTCACTTTCACTTTTCACTTTCATGCATTGGAGAAGGCAATGGCAACCCACTCCAGTATTCTTGCCTGGAGAATCCCAGGGATGGGGGAGCCTGGTGGGCTGCCATCTATGGGGTCACACAGAGTTGGACATGACTGAAGTGACTTAGCAGCAGCAGCAGCAGGCTGCTCAGGTGCTCAAGAATAAAGTGACATAGTTGTGACCGCTAAGGAGCTTTGGAGAAGGGAATGGCAATCCACTCCAGTGTTCTTGCCTGGAGAATCTCATGGACAGAGGAGCCTGGAGGGCTACAGTTCGTGGGATTGCAAAAAGTCGGACACAACTGATCAATTAACACTACTACTGCTAAGGAGCTTACACTCTAGATAAGGAAAAGCTACATGAAATTAAAGAACTGTTGTATAAGAAATATCCATCATTTGTCCCCTCTATTATTTCATCTTAGAAAGCTAGTTCCACCCCGAGCCCTGACCAGAGACTTCCTACTCTTATTACATTGTGACCTCATCTCCTGGTCCCAGATGATTGGTCTAGAAGTAAACATTTGACCTCAGCTAGGCCAATCAGATTCTTTCCACTTGATATTCCATCTATTAGTGACACGGTCTTGACTTGTTTCAGGGAAACTCAACACCAAGGGGCAGCAGAGAAACCAGACCAAGAAAACTCAATGATGGCGGACAAGAAAAAGAATAATAATAACAGTAATAGCATAGACCCATTAACCACACACTAGATCCCTGACTTTATTCTAAGCACTTTAAATATTGATATGTTTAATCTTCACAACCACCTGTGAAGTAGGTATTTTTAAATGTTTATTTATTTAGATATTTATTTATTTAGGCTGCACTGGGTCTTCATTACTGCAAGTGAGTTTTCTCTAGTTGCAGTGAGCAGGGGCTACTCTCTAGTCGCGGTGCTCAGGTTTCTCATTGCAGTGGCTTCTCTGTTGCAGAGAACTGGCTGTAGAGCACAGGCTCAGTAGTTGTGGCACACAGGCTTAGTTGTCCCTTGGCATGTTTAATCTTCTCAGTCCAAGGACTGACACCATGTCTCCTGCACTGGCAGGCTTCTCTGGTGGCTCAGATGGTAAAGAATCTGCCTGCCATGTGGGAGACCTGGGTTCAATCCTTGGGTTGGGAAGATCCACTGGAGAAGGGAATGACTACCCACTCCAGTATTCTTGCCTGGAGAATTCCATGGACAGAGGAGCCTGGCAGCCTACAGTCCATGGGGTTGCAAAGAGTCAGACAGGATTGAGTAACTTTCACTTTCACTTTGCATTGGCAGGTGGATTCTTAACCCCTGGACCCTCAGGGAAGTCCTAAAATAGGTATTGCTTTAGCTATTTTACAAATGAGAGGACTGAAGCACAGTCTGGAAATGAAAAATGCAGAGAGAGGATCAACAACAAGATACCACTAGGTCCCAAAGGCAAAGAACAACTGATTAACCGCTAACAATCTAAGATCTCAGCAGGAGAAAACTGATACCACTGTGCTTGGCATGTGAATGGTGCTCACGCTCTGTTGTCTGGTTTTCCCCTTAAGAACCTCACACCCCCCACCCCAGCCTTTGAGGAGGTTTGTTCAGGGGCTTTAAGCTCTCATCTGAAAGCCCACATGCCAGGGGCCTCTGTGAAATGAGAGCTGAGGGCAGCCCTCACCCTTCTCACTCCTCAACGTCCTCAGAAAGGTCAGGTTGACTCTTTCACCCAAAGGGCATGTACTCCCCAGCTCGGCATGAGTGAGTGAGTGAGTGAAAGTCAGTTAGTCATGTCCGACTCTTTGCAACCCCATGAACTATATAGTCCATGGAATTCTCCAGGCCAGAATACCAGAATGGTTAGCCTGTCCCTTCTCCAGGAATCTTCCTGATCTAGGAATCGAACCAGGGTCTCCTGCACTGCAGGCAGATTCTTTACCAACTAAGCTATCAGGGAAGCCCGGCTCAGGTTATATTCAATATCCCTTCCTATCCTTTTTAACCCACGAAGGCCAAGCCTTTTTGTGTTTTTGAAGCCTCCTTTTAAGCACACACTCTTTAGTTTGGTTCTTAACAACACCACTGAAAGGTTGTTGCTGAACCAACAAAAGATGTCAATTCTTGGTCTCCCGAGGAGAAGAATTCAATCTGGGGCCAGAGACAAGGCTTGATCGCTCAGAGCTTTTGTGTAATAAAGTTTTATTAAAGTATGAAGGAGATATAGAAAGCTTCTGACATAGACATCAGAAGGGGGCAGAAAGTATACCCACCTGCTAGTTTTTAGCTGGATGTTATATAGTTACTGCTGCTGCTCTTCAGTCGTGTCTGACTCTGTGCGACCCCATAGATAACAGCCCACCAGGCTCCCCCGTCCCTGCTAGCAGTCTGTTAATGAAAGAAAGGAATGTCTTAAAACTCAGAGAATGGCACCAGGCCCTTCATCCATAAGATGTATTTTGGGATACTCTTAGCATCAGATGAGTTATCCCGGGCCATAAAACAGTTGACTTGAATTTTGTATAGAGGCAGGTTACCATAGAAATAGTTTTGTTTACATAGATTAGGGGAACAATGTCTGAGTATAACATATTGTTTGTCAAATCGGTTCTGAGCCATTAGGCTGAACCGACTTGAAGACAGAGTCTGGGGTAAATGCACAGTACATTAACATAGCTTAAGACAAACATCTCTGTAAGAGAAATGCATTGGTTAACTCAAGGTTTGAGAATAGTTAACTTCAGGTGGAACCAGGTGTCATTATGGCAACACAGTATTTTAAGAGAAACCTCTTTTTAAATGTGTATAGACAAGGAAAAAATATATCACTAGTTTGTTTCTTCCTGCCACTTAGAGAGAGAAAAAATGTCTGACACTTGCAGCCTATTTCCTCCATTTGGAGACCCCTGGCCTTCCTGCCTGTTATCCTCTCACCACCTTGCGTCCTAGAAAATCATAATGCCATCCAGACAGAATGTCGTGAGGTTGTCATTGACTTAACTCTGATCCTGTAGCTCAAAGGTTTGGGAAATCTTGCTGTTGAAGGCATTTTCCTCTAACTGCTCCACAAAGAGACAGCAGGATTAATAGTTGGCTGTAAAACGGGCAATTTGCAAGTTGTGGGATGTAGCGAGATGGTGCCAGAAGGTACCCAGGATCTTCCGCCAAGAGGGAGCAGGGATTTCTTGAGGTCCAAGTGACTCCCCCAAAGGCCATGTTGCTGAAGAAGTGCTGTTTGGAAGAAGCCCCAGGAGGGGCCCACTTCTGAGGCTGGCAGTGAGCAACACAGACTGGGCTCCCAGTGTTGAGTCAAATCTATCCACCAAGGGTTTATCAAGCACCTTCATGGTGTGCTGTTCTAGGCTCACAGATTAGCAAGGAGAAAAACAGACCAATGATCCTGCCTTCATGAAGCTTACATTTGAGAAGAGAAAGGCAGAAAAGCTAATAAAGTATATTGCATGACAGAGAAATACAAATACAGCCAAATAAAGTCAGAAGGGAGATAAGGATTTTTGTTGATGGGGATTGCATTTTAAACTAGGTAGCTTGGAAATGCTTCCCTGAGAAGGTGACATTTGAATAACTTGGGGATAGAAATATAGAAAAACCAAATAATAAATATAATGATGATGATGATGACAATAACAATTACAATAATAATAAACACTTACATGTTACTTAGTAGGTACCCCTACTGTCCTAATACTTTACCTCATTGTTTCTTCATTTACAGATAAATAAACTAAAGAGCAAAGAATTAAGAAGCTTGCCCAAGTTCACAAGGGCAGTAAAATGCAAAGACAGGCAACGACCCAGCAGTCTGGCCACAGTGTCCACTCTCTGAAGCTCAGTGGCCCTTTGTATTTCCTATAATATAGAAGGAAATGGATATATTTGCATGTCCAGAAAGAGAGACAAGACTCTTGAGTCCTGCCTTGGCTGCCCATAATCCCCATAATGTGGTAAGTCATTTACCGTCTCTTACTCCTTATCAAAACATCATTGACAATAACAGCACCTGCTTTTCAGGGCTGCTGTGAAGTTAAAATGAGCTATATATATACAGTTCTTGAAAGACTTCCTGGAACATGGTAAGTACTCCATAAAGAAGGTTAGTGTCTTGATGATGGTTGTCCCCTTTTAAATCATCAGTATGGTGTACGGGAAAATAAAGTCACCCTTGGTGGAGAGAAGTTCAGGAAACACTGACCTGTCATCTCTGGTAGCTGTTCAGAAGGGCCCACCTTCCAACACTTCTTACTTTTTCAGCCGATAAACAACGTGTCCAGGGAGAAGGGCTTTTTGTTCCCAATCATCAACAGAGATAAATGGGATGTGCAGACAGGAGAAAAGTGGAGAAGGAAATCCTGAAATTGCCCCTATGGGTCCCCTAGGAAGAAGCATGTGTCCTTGTAACAACATCCCATGGGTCCAAATGCTTGATATTAACAACAGCATTAATATACCCATGGTTATCTCTGTATAAGGAGTCATCCGAAGTTCTCTGGTTTTAAAGTTTTACAGAACCGTCCATCCTGTAGCCTCTACAGGCAATAATTTGTTAAATGCCTGCACAAAGAAAATGCTAGCCTAAGATGAGGACAGGAACACGAAAGGAAAACCTAGAAAGTTTTATCTTTATTTTGGACACTCTAGGAACATGAGAGCATCTTATGTTTCCCAGGGAAATATACTTTATTTCACCTCTTTATCTACTAGTCTCTGCTTTTCTTAGCAGCAGTCTTTACAACAAACTTTCTTAACTGACAAACTCAAACTCCAATCAAACTCCAATCTAAAGGCCCATTAGAGGGAAGGAACAGGGTCTGATGTATGGAACAGGGTCAGTGAGATTGCTCGGAATGATGGGGAAGAAGGAAGATCTCTTGGGTGTGTGAATGGGGCTCTTAGTGAACTCTTACCTCTGTTCTCTCCTTTACAAGTTCCAACTTCCATTCCTTGTGACTTTCAAACAACGGAATGTGTTACTTAAGCCAATTACGTGTCTCTTGTTTTTTGTCTCCCTCTTGGGCAAAATTCTGATTTAATTTCAACCCATAGGAAGTTTGGGCCCATCACATTTGAATGTGGTCATACATATATGAGATGGCTCCACCCCAAATGTCTCCTGTATCTGCTGTTGTGGATGTGGACAGAAACGTTACCTGTTGGTGGCTCAGTTGGTAAAGAGTCTGCTTGCAATGCCAGAGACCCAAGTTCAAGCCCTGGGTCAGGAAGATCCCCTGGAGAGGGAAATGGCAACCCACTCCAGTATTCTTGCCTGGCCTGGTAGGCTACATCCATGGCGTTACAAAGATTCAGACATGACTGAGTGACTAAAGTATGTGCGCGCGTGAGTGCACACACACAGTCACACACACACACACACGCGGTCTCAAAAATAGCCCCCAGGCACCCATATGGATTTGGTAGCTGGAGTTCCACCCTTAAAGCACTCATGAAATTCTCCTTTGGGGACTTTGGGACTATCCTCCAGTATCTGTGGGATTTTTATCTAGGTCAGTCCATCAGTATTCACACACATGTCAGGAATCATCAAAAGACAGAAATTCAGGCATTCAGGACATCTGGTTTACCGCCTCCCCTTGCCCCCCCCCCCTTGCCCCCCAACTCAGTGGTCGCACCTGCCCCACTTGGCTGTTTGCAGCCACAATAACTTCACATAGACCGGATGTCTTGCTGTGAGAGTTAAATATATTTGACCGAATCAATAGCGTTATTGTTCTGGGGCCAAAATATCTCTGGCTCATAACCTGGCTGTTGTTTCCCATATTAAGTGAGTGTGATGTGAATTTCTAGCCCTGCCTTGGTAAAATGCTCCCAGCCCTTTAAGAAGACGAAAGAAATAAGAACAACCCCTCTGAGCACTCCCCTGACATAACTTTTCATTTCACCGGTTACACCACAGCAGCAGAACAAATATTACAGGCTCGCGTAGAGTTCTATAATGAATCCAATAAATGGCAGGAGCCTCCTATCCTCAGCTGTTCTCATTTAGGATGTGTTTTTCTTCTCTAATATGTTTCGTCCCCAATTCTTTGTGCCGTGAATCCACTACAGTAAAAACCTTTAAGAATCTGAAGTTCACCAGGAGCCATCCTCCACTTACAGCACAGAAATTGCTGGCTCTGGCACTCTCTGTGCTGTCGGTTTAATCTGAACATAAATACAGGTATTTGTGGCAGCAGTCACTAAAAGTAAAACTGTCAAACTGTCCAAACAAACTCAGAAACCCTGCCTGAGATATGTGTTCACTCTCCTCTCTTATATGGCTCCGCCTTTCCTTCAATTCAACCCAGAAGAGTGCAGGAGTAGAGTTGCTCCCCTTCTGCTTGGGATGAGTGGGGACAACCACCTTCTACCACAGCCTATTCTAGAATCAAAACCCACACCATTAGGGGACTTGATTCTAGCCCCAAATCATCAAAACATGGGACTTCCATTGCCTTAACACAGCTGCTCATTGGCAGTGAAAACTGACTCCTGAAATAAAGAGGAAAATTCAAGTGTGACAGTTCAGTTCAATTCAGTTGCTCAGTCGTGTCCGACTTTCTGCGACCCCATGGACTGCAGCACGCCAGGCCTCCCTGTCCATCACCAATTCCCGGAGTTTACTCAAACTCATGTCCATTGAGTCGGTGATGCCATCCAACCATCTCATCCTCTGCCATCCCCTTCTCCTCCTGCCTTCAATCTTTCCCAGCATCAGAGTCTTTTCCAGTGAGTCAGTTCTTCGCATCATGCGGCCAAAGTATTGGAGCTTCAGCTTCAGCATCAGCCCTTCTAATGAATATTCAGGACTGATTTCCTTTAGGACTGACTGCTTTGATCTTCTTGCAGTCCAAGGGACTCTCAATAGTCTTCTCCAACACCACAGTTCAAAAGCTTCAATTCTTCAGTGCTCAGCTTTCTTTATGGTCCAACTCTCACATCCACGCATGACTACTGGAAAAACCATAGCTTTGACTAGACGGACCTTTGTTGGCAAAGTAATGTCTCTGCTTTTTAATATGCTGTCTAGGTGACAACCAGTTTCCAAATTTCAGATTCTTTTCCATTATATTTTATTATGGGATATTGAATTTAGTTCCCTGTAGTATACAGTAGGACCCTGTTGTTTATCTATTTTATATACAGTAGTTTGTATCTGCTAATCCCAAACTCTTAATTTATTCCTTCCAACCCTCTTCCCCCTTTGGTACCCACAAGTCTGTTTCCTATGTCAGTGAGTCTGTTTGTTTTGTAAGTAAGTTAGTTTGTATCACATTTTTAGATTCTACATATAAGTGATATTATGTGATATTTGTCTTTATCTGACACTCCAATTTGCATGATAATCTCTAGATCCATCCAAGTTGCTGCAAATGGCATTATTACTTTTTTCATGGCTATGTAATATTTCAAATGGCAACCCACTCCAGTATTGTTTCCTGGAGAAGCCCATGGACAGAGGATACTGGTGGGTTACAGTCCATGGGGCCACAAAGAGTCGGATATGACGGAGCAACTAACACAACACAACAATATTTATATATATTCTGTATGTACATGTATATCTGACATCCTCTATCTGTTTAACTGTTGATGGACATTTAGGTTGTTTCCATGTCTTAGCTATTGTAAGTAGTGCTGTTATGAACATTGGGGTGTGTATATCTTTTTAAACTAGAGTTTTCTCCAGACATATGCCTAGGAGTGGGATTGTTGGATCATATGGTAGCTCTATTTTTAGCTTTTTAAGGAACCTCTATACTATTTTCCATAGCGTTTGCACCAATTTACATTCCTATCAACACGGTAGGAGGATTCCCTTTCTCCACAGTCTCTCCTGCATTTATGATTTGTATGCTGCCTGTGATGTATCTCATTTATAATCATCCTCTTCTTACAATGACTGACAGTGATTTTCCATCTGTAGGGTAGATGCCATTTCTTAATTATCTGTATTTAAGTTAAATAAGGTGTTTCAAGATAATTTTAAGTAAATAACATTGATACTGTCGTATGTTGTATTATATGATTATACTACAGTAAATAAGGCAAAAGTCAACACTGTGACATAAAATGCTGAAAATTAGTTAAATCTGTAAAAAGAAGACCAAAGGATGCATATAACAAAAAAGAAACATTTTCACAGATATCAAGAGCAACCTAGTGGTTCTAGTGGAGAGAGGGAAGGGGAGGGCAACATGGGGTATGAAGTATGGGGTTTGAGGTATGGGATGAAGAGGTACAAATTATTATATAGAAAACAGATAAGCAGTAAGGAGTCATTGTACAGCACAGGGAAATAGAGCCATTATTTCATAATGATTTTAAGTCAAATATATTCTATAAAAATACAGAATCAAAAAATAAAGAAAATGACAGAATCCACACACTTGTGTGCATTTCATAATTAATGAAACCTCAATTTATGAAAGTCGTGGTGAGTAATAATGCAAGAGGTCATACCCTCTGAAGCCTTCTGTTCTGACCTAAATATTTCATATTCCTTAGTACTGTAAAAATACATTGATTCTACTCACTTTATATTAAGCAGGATTTTGTAAAGTGCTGGGACTCCCCTGGGTGGTGCCCAGTGTGATTTTAAGTGACCACCCCGTCAAGACAGAACTTTAGAACTGAGAATCACATAGTGAGAAATTGTATTCCCTCTTCAATTCTCTTTCAATCCTTTCTATTAAAGCAAAGGAAAAAAATCATTTTGAAGGCAGAAATCATTAACAACTCTAACATTTGCCAATACCCGTTTTTAACCTAGAGAGACCTGGCCTTAAGCCCAGAGCCTTTGCAAGAACCAGAATCTAACTAGAAGTCTGTTTGTAGCAGTTAAATTTTTTATCATTGCAGTTATCAAAGTCCCAACCTACAGCACTCATATAACAGATTTTTTTTTATTCTTCTCTGGAGCATCTTTCTGCAAGGGGGTGACTCCAGGGTTCTTCAGTTCCTAGAAGCTAGAACGTATCAGATATGTCAGGCTGGGTCTCTGCATTTCTATTAGTGTTTCCAGAGCAGCTGGAAATGGGTGACTCCAAACATCAAACCCTCAGGCATTAGCTTCCTAGACATGAAACGTGGGTAAAGTGACCCTTTCCCTCACCCCAGGAAAGCCTTTCTCCTGGAAAGACTGGTTTATCTGGGAGTTTTCCCCCTACCTCTGAGCCCCTTTCTATCTATAAGGCCAGGAGTGCATCACATGCCCAATTCTGCTCCGGACACAGGACAAAGGGGTCACCATGGCTTAGAGCAGCCATGATCTGCCCAGAGGACCAAGGGAGGGGCAAGACCTCATCCCAGCAGGACCCAGGTGTATATGAAGGATACATGGGTTTACCTCACTGCCCACTCTCCTGTCTCAGGCAGGAATGCTCTGAATACACCCCCTCTGAGAGCAGAGAACCTCTCCTGTCCTCAGAAGCCTCCTGGGCACCATTCTATGGATTTGAGGCTGTGTCTTAAGTATGAAACTTGCAGCCAAGCTTAAGCTGCTCCCCAAGACAAAACACAGGCTCATCTCTGTATCAGGATGGCTGGAGCACAGTTTATGACTCTAGGATGGACAACTTCGTTGTTACCCTTTTACTGATCTCAAGCCTAAGATTTCACATGAAAGAGGAGAGGATGTTTTTCTGAAGGAACTAACTGAAACCAGTTAGGTTAAGCGGACTGAAAGCAGGATTCTCTCCTTAATGGGTTCTCACATCTCTTCCAAAGAAAATTTCATTAAGGATTCAGTTCAGCTAAAACTCTTCAGTGCTAACTGAGGGGAATTTCAGATTATGTTAAAGTCTGAATTATGAAATTTTGAAAAGAAATGTGATTTTGTTGTCAAATACAGTAGCTAAGATAATTCAAATAAGGCTGATCAACATTGGAAAACAATGAATAATGGTAATAAATTCTCATTATCCCTTTGGATCAGTAAAAACGAGGGTCTGTTTTCATCTTTCTTCACATGATTTGATATTGCAATATTCCTACTCGTTACACTTGTTGGTGCTATTAATGTGGATTTGCTTACCAAACGTTTTGTTAATGAACTTATAACATGGCCCTGCTAATCTTCATGAGTTTTACATTGGAGATTCTTTAATTTATAGGCTAATAGCATCCTAAGCAACAATTGTATTTTAAGAGAAATGTAGCCAGCTTGCAGACTGCCATTACTAAGCTCCAGCTATGCCCTGGCTTTATGTCAAGACCTTTGGTCATCATAACAATCATGAGGCCAGACATGCTATGACCCCACTTCACAGACAGGGCCTAAAAGGGCTTTGATAGGGGCTTCAATAAAGCTTTTCCTTACTTAAAGAAAAAAAAAGAAAATGAAACTTGCCATCTTCCTGTCTTTGAATATAAACAAGTGAAGATGGACAAAACCTGAAACTGCCCAGCTTTAAGTTTTTTGGTGTATTAAATAATAACCATTTTGTTTAAAACATTCTGGTTGAATATTCTGTTACTGTTCAAAAGCAGCATCAGAAGAGTCACAAAGTAGCTGAGCTTCTAAGTGTGAAATTCCAAAATCTTTGAGGTAGATGAAGATAGACAAAGGTTGGATATAACCTTTCCTGAGACCCTAAAAATGCAAAAGGTAAAACACTGCTTATGCACATTAAGCATGAAATTGTCTAGCATGAAACTGACCCTAGCACAATAGTCCTGTCTTTCTCAGAGCGGTTTCCAAATGTTATCACCTGCCTGTGTTGAGTGTGAGTGCTGCTCTGTGCCCTCATGGAACACGTGAACATGGACAGCCACCTTGGATGCATTGATTCACATTTCAGAACTCTGACCTGGATGTATGGAGTGCATAGTTTCAATGAAGCAAGACTGCCAGATAAAGACAAAACTACCACGTGTGGAACTGAATGGGTGCAGGAATCTACCTGACTTCTTTCTAGCTCATGTATTAGGTGCAATCAGCCTATACTATCAATTGTCAGAAGTTCATATAGAAAATATACACATGAACACAAATAAATGGGAAGATATCTATATTCAAGTTTTAGAGGAGTTAATATTGTTTAAATGTCTATACTACCCAAAATCATTTATAGACTCAATGCATTCCCTACCAAGATTCCAATGGCATTTTTCACAAAAATAAAATAAAAAACAATTCTACAATATGTACAGAACCACCATAAAATCCCCCATCCAAAGCAATATTGAGAGAGAACATAGCCAAGACACCATGCTTCCTGATTTCAAACTATATTACAAAGCTATAATAATGAAAATAATATGGCACTGGCATAAAAGCAGACATATAGGCCAATGGAACAGAACTGAGAGCCCAGAAATAAACCCACACATATAAGATCAACTAATATTTAACTTAATATTCAATAGGCAAAGAATATTGCCTTCAGTAGTGTTGGGGAAAACTGGTTATTCACATGCAAAAGAATGAAAGTGGACCCCTCTTTTATATTATTCATGAAAATTAACTCAGAATAGATTAAGGACTCAACTATAAGGTCTGAAAGTGTAAGATTCCTAAAAGCCCACACAGGGAGAAACCTCTTTGATTTTTTTCAAGTCTGACACTAAAAGCAACAAAAGCAGAAGTAAGTAAATAGGATACATCAAACTAAAAAGACTTTGCCTAGAAAAGAAATGATCAACAAAATGAAAACTTAAGGAATGGAAGAAAATATTTGCAAATCATGTGTCTGATAAAGTGTTAACATCCAAAAAACATAAGGAAATCATAGAACTCAATATAGCCCCAAAATCTGAAAATCTGATTAAAAAATGAATAGACATTTTTCCAAAGACAACATATGAATGGCCAAAAAGCACATGAAAAGGGGCTCAAAATCACTGACCATCAGTTCAGTTCAGTCGCTCAGTCGTGTCCAACTCTTTGCGACCCCGTGAATCGCAGCGCGCCAGACCTCCCTGTCCATCACCAACTCCTGGAGTTCACTCAGACTCAACGTCCATCGAGTCAGTGATGCCATCCAGCCATCTCATCTTCTGTCGTCCCCTTCTCCTCCTGCCCCCAATCCCTCCCAGCATCAGAGTCTTTTCCAACGAGTCGGGGAAATGCAAATCAAAACCAAAATGACACACCACCTCACCTCTGTTAAATGGTTATCATCAAAAAGACAACAGATGAATGCTAGTGAGGATGTGGAGAAAAGGGAGCCCTAAGGCACTGTTGCTGGGGATGCAAACTAGTGCAGCCACTGCTAGAAAAACAGCACGGAAGCTCCTCAAAAATTAAAAATAGAATGACCATAGGATCCAGCAATCCCACTTCTGGGTATTTACCCAGAGGAAATAAAATCACTATCTTGTAGAGATGTCTGCACCTGAAAATTCACTGCAGTACTATTAATAATAACCAAGACATGGAAACAACCTGCTGCTGCTGCTCAGTCGCTTCAGTTGTGTCCGACTCTGTGCGACCCCATAGACGGCAACCCACCAGGCTCCGCCATCCCTGGGATTCTCCAGGCAAGAATACTGGAGTGGGTTGCCATTTCCTTCTCCAATGCATTAAAGTGAGAAGTGAAAGTGAAGTCGCTCAGTCGTGTCCAACTCTTAGCGACCCCATGGACTGCACCCTACCAGGCTCCTGCGTCCATGGGATTCTCCAGACGAGTACTGGAGTGGGTTGCCATTGCCTTCTCCAGAAAACAACCTAAGTGTCCACTAATAGATGGAGGGATAATGGAAATGTGGTATGTATATAAAATGGAATATTATTCAACCATAAAAAAAGAAAGAACTCATCATTTGCAACAATGTGAATGCATCTGGAGGGTATTACGCTAAGTGAAATAAGATAAAGACAAACACTGCATTCTCTGACTTATATGTGAAATCGAAAAAAGCTGAACGCAAAGAAACAGGGTAGATTCAGGACTCCCAGGGGCTGAGATGGTGGTGGGGATGAGGTGATGTTAGTCAAAGAGTACAAATTTCCAATTAAAATCATGGAAATCTAACATTCAGCAGGCAGTTAGCATTAGCAAGATTGTATCATATACTTGAAAGTTGCTCCAAGAGTAAGTTTTAAACGTTCTTGCCATAACAATACGGAGAAGGCAATGGCACCCCACTTGCCAGGAAAATTGCCAGGAAAATCCCATGGATGGAGGAGCCTGGAAGGCTGCAGTCCATGGGGTCGCTGAGGGTCAGACACGACTGAGCGACTTCACTTTCACTTTTCACTTTGATGCATTGGAGAAGGAAATGGCAACCTGCTCCAGTGTTCTTGCCTGGAGAATCTTAGGGACGGGGGAGCCTGGTGGGCTGCCGTCTATGGGGTCACACAGAGTCAGACACGACTGAAGTGACTTAGCAGCAGTAGCAGCAGCAGCCATAACAATAACAAAATGGCAATTATGTGACCCAGAGGGATGTGTTAAGTTGACTGTGGTGATCATTTCACAATGTATCAGATCAGATCAGATCAGTCGCTTAGTCATGTCCACCTCTTCGCGACCGCATGAATCGCAATGTATACACATATCAATTATCCTACTGTACACCTTAAACTTACATAATGTTATCTGAGAATTATATCTCAGTAGAGCCAGAGGGAAGAATAAAGAAAATATGCACACGAAGCTTCCTTCCATCTGCCTGGTAAATGGATCTGTTAAAAAAAATATCCAGCCCCCGTTAGCTAACCTATAAATACAAAATATTTTTCACAGTTCAGAAATATCCGTCCTTTCTCAGATCCCAGGCTGACATCAATCCTATCTAGACATTTTGTGTGACAGGATGCCCTCCCCTCCAGCTGAGTCTTACTGCATCCACCGAGGGCTAATACACCCGTCAGAATGTCATCTGTCTTAGTTTTACTGCCTGGTAAAATTCAAGATTTTATTAAAAAATTGCTCCATGACAGATTGAGAGGACATAATTTAGGGAGATTAAATAGTCTAGGTTTTAGATGCCTGGAAGTGTTTACATCAGCGAGCCATATCAAAATAGTTGGGAAATGATGCATGGTCCACTCCAGGCCATTTCTCAGCTGAACAGCAGAGAGTCAGCCCCATTATGTCCCAAATGTGTGTGTTTCCTCCAATAATGAGGAATTAAAAATAACTTTCTCACTTCTTCCTCTAGGTGATGATCAGCCAGCCGACTGCCATCAGGCAACCCACAGGAGGAAAGCTCGCTGGTTATTGTTAAAAAAAAAGAGAGAGAATAAAATAAATAACCATGTGCACATTATTCAAATGAAATTTTAATCAATTCAGAGCCTGTTCCCAAACTTTCTGAGACTGCTCATGATAACGAACTCTCTGGGCTCTTCTTCCTCCTGCTTGCCGTATTATGCTAAGTGGACTGCATCAACAACGCTGATGGGAGGAAAATTTCTTACTGCTGGACTGTGGTTTGGAGGATCTGTTGGAATATCTTAATTCCCCTCTTCCAGCCTCAGTATCTCCCTGCCTCTTTGTTGGGGGTGAAATGGATGGGTTTTGCATATGCTTTCTGAGCTGCACAGGAAGTGTCTCAACTCAAGGGAGTCTGGGGTTTTCTTTCATTTGCATCTTTGAAGACAATCCCAGCTCCAACCAAAGCACAAACAACACTGAAGTGATGCTGAATCATTATTGCCCTTGTCTCCACAGCCTGACAGCCTCATTCTCCGTTTAGTATCACTTTGGGATTAGTGGAGCGATCAGGAATGACCCGAGTGTCTGAGGACTTGTGTTCTGACAAGGGGGCTCCCATCGACCCAAGGGCATTTTGGGTAAGTTACACATGCTTGGTCTCCCTACTTACAAAGTAAAGGTCAACTCCAATCTGACCTTATCCAAGGGCCTCAAAGAGTCACATAAGGTGAATGAGTGAGGCACATTTCTATTTTTAATTGGAAGATAATTGATTTACAATGCTGTGTTTATTTCTGCCATACAACAGCGTAAATCAGCCATAAGTATACATATATCTCCTTTCTGTTGAGCCTCCCTCCCACCCTCTCATCCCATCCCTCTAGATCATCACAGAGCCCCAGGTTGAGCTCCCTGTGTTATAGCAGCCTCCCACATATTTCAGTGCAACTCTCTCAATTTATTCCACTCTTTCCTTCCCCCACTGTCTCCACAAGTCCATTCTCTATGTTTGCGTCTCTATTCCTGCCCTGTAAATAGGTTCATCTGTACCATTATCAGATTCTGCATATATGTGTTAATACATGATATCTGTTTTTCTCCTTCTGACTCATTTCACTCTGTATGGAGGTACTTCTCAAAGTGCTAAGTAGCTCTAAGATTTGACCTCCATCAGGTCCTACTCCTGTGGTCCCAAAGCAGTAGTCAGTCTCACCCAAGCTGCACCCTCACTGCGATGGGGGCACCTAAGGACAGAATGGATCAGAGAAAGAGATGCAGATTATGGTTTTGACATCATGATGCTGTTTGTAAAGGCATATCTCTTCATGTTCTGTGCTGGGCTTAGTCGCTCAGTTGTGTCCAACTCTTTGCAACCATGTGGACTGTGGCCTGAGAGGCTCCTCTGTCTATGGGGATTCTCCAGTCAAGAATACTGGAGTGGGTTGCCATGCTCTCCTTTCAGGGATCTTCCCAACTTAAAGCAGATTCTTTACAGTCTGAGCCACCAGGAAAGCCCAAGAATACTGGAGTGGAGTAGCCTATCCCTTTTCCAGGGGATCTTCCTAAGCCAGGAATTGAACCAGTGTCTCCTACATTACAGGAAGATTTTTTACCAGGTGAGCTACCAGGGAAGTCCATATCTCTTCATATTTCCTCCCAATTCCATAAGGATATGACACACTGAACATAAATACATATCATGTGACAAAGCACAGCATTTTGCCCCCTGGACCCTTCAAATGTATTAATAAAGGATTATTTTCCCCTGCCCATGCATGAAAAGTCCAGTAGACTTTGTGGCTTCTATGCTAACTGAATTCATTGAAGGGACTGGTGCTAAAGCTGAAGCTCCAATACTTTAGCCACCTTATGCGAAAAGCCAACTCACTGGAAAAGACCCTGATTCTGGGAAAGATTGAGGGCAGGAGGAGAAGGGGGCGACAGAGGAGGAGATGGTTGGATGGCATCACTGACTCAGTGGACATGAGTTTGAGCAAACTCAGGGAGACAGTGAAGGACAGGGAAGCCTGGTGTGCTACAGTCCATGGGGTGGCAAAGAGTCGGCCACAACTTAGCGACTGAACAGCAATGTAATAGACCAAACTTTCATTAATGTGGGTTCTAATCGTTGTTTCCATTCTTAATTAAGACTTCGGGGAGGTTGGGGTAAGTCCATCACAGTTTATTTTCTCCAAAGATTACAACTAAAATCTGAACAAAACACACACAAAAGAAAACAAAAGCCAAACAACCTTAAGAAAACCCAGAGAACTCTGGAGTGTGACTAATACACTCCCATTTCATTCTGTCACTGCCAGAGCCTAACCAAGCATTTGCCCTGGGAGTCCTAAGCCAGGACATCTGAGAAACACCTAGAGTCCCTGAGTATTGATTGCCTGAACAAAGGAAAAGCGTGTCATTTAAATATAGAGAGTTATTTACAATATTAAATACATCATCTTTTTGTATAGGTATAAATCTGATGTATCTTTCAAAACACATTTGCATATAAAATGAATGCACCAGCATTTGTCCTGTGTAATGGTATATTGTTACCATATTTGCTTTAAATAGTTGATCATATTTTGGAGTTACTTAAATATAAGATAAAATGTCTTTATATTTACTTATAAAGTATGAGCTCCAGGGTTCTTCATTTCTTTTGTTAATTCCAGATTTCATTTTCTTGAAGGACTTTAATTTTTTTTTGGAGTGTAAAATTTTGGTGAAGAAAATGTTCACTGTTGTTCTGAAAAACATTTTCACTGGGCAAAAATTCTAAGTTGACATTGCTTTTGGCTTTTGTTTCCTTTCCATGCTGGGAAGATGTTCTCTTTTCTCATTTGCATTGTTTCCAATAAAAAATTTCCCATCATCTCTTTCTGTTCCTTTACAGGAAATGCATCTTTTTGTTCCATTTATTTTTAGGATTTCTATTTATCAGAGCACTTACTGCTTTCAAGCAATTTGATTATGAAGTGTCTTGGTTAGTGTCCATTGATCTTTGGAATTCTCTGGGTTTATGGCTTTTTTTGTTGTTGTTGCTGTTGTTTCATTTTTATAAAATCAGATTTGGAAAGCAACTAGCTATACTTTCTTCAAACTTTTATTTTTATTTATTTTTCTTTGGTTTGTTTTAGAAATTCCAACTACATGCATATTTTGCCACTTGAAACATTTTTACTGCTTACTAATGCTCTGTTTATATTTTTCCAAGTTTTTTACTCTTAGTGTTTCATTTTTGAATACTTTCTACTGATATATCTTCAATTTCATTAATCTTTTATTCTCCCTCAATATCTAGTATTCATCCTGTCTGATGTATTTTTTTATCTCAGATATTGTTTTCATCCCAAAATGTGATTTTTAAAAAGATACATTATTTTATTTAGTATGTTCACATAGCTTCTTAACTGTATATAATACAGTCATAATATTTGTTTTAATATCTTTCTCTATTAATTCAGTTATATGAGTCCATTTTAAATTATTGATTTTTCTCTCTTCAAATTTAGGTTACATTATCCTGTTTTTTGACTAGATAAGAAGTTCTTATAATGCATTTTTAATTATGGTGTTACTTGAACATCTTCTCTACTGACAACTCAATTTATTAAAAATCACATCAGAAAGCCCCAAGTCTCCCCTAGTCATGTCAGAATGCCAGGTAGTACTTGATTAAAAATAATAATTATGTCTTGCTCAAATGCTATATCATTTCTCTTGGTAATAGTCTCCAAATATCTTTGATTGCCCATTATCTGAGTGAAAAATGAAGTTTGTGTAGCATTCCTAATATCACTGTTATGATGACTACTAGTTGAGTTCACCCTTTCCTGACAAGAATCATGATAAGATTATAGTGTCTTATATATGCATTAATATACAATATTTTTTTTTCTTTCTCACTTACAGACTCTAGGTCCAGTTACATCTCTACAAATGACCCAATTTTAGTTCTTTTCATGGCTGAGTAATATTCCATTGTATATATGTACCACATCTTTATCCATTCCTCCATTGATGGACGTTTAATAAATTTAATAAATTGCTGCAATAAACATTGGAGTACATGTGTCTTTGTGCATTGTGATACTCTCAGGGTATATGCCCAGTAGTGGGATTGCTAGGTCATAGGATAGTTCCATTTTTAGTTTTTTAAGGAACCTCCATACTGTTCTCCATAGTGTCTATATCAATTTATATTCCCACCTATAGTGCAAGAAGGTTCCCTTTTCTCCACACCCTCTCCAGCATGTGAAATTTAGAAAAATTGTACAGATGAACCTATATGCAGGACAGGAATAGAGATACAGATTTAGAAAATGGACATGTAGACACAGAGGATGAGGGGGAGGGGGAGAAGAATTTGGAGAGTGGGATTGACATGGATACACTACCATGTAGAATACAGATAGCTAGTGGGAATAGAGAAATCTGTATGCAGGTCAAGAAGCAACAGTTAGAACCGGGCATGGAACAACAGACTGGTTCCAAACTGGGAAAAGAGTATGTGAAGACCATATATTGTCCCCCTGATTATTTAACTTCTGTGCAGAGACATCATGGGAAATGCTGGGCTGGATGAAGCTCAAGCTGGAATCAAGATTGCTGGGAGAAATATCAATAACCTCACATATGCAGATGACATCACCCTTATGGCAGAAAGCGAAGAAGAACTAAAGAGCCTCTTGATGAAAGTGAAAGAGGAGAGTGAAGAAATTGGCTTAAAACTCAACATTCAGAAAACTAAGATCATAGCATCTGGTCCCATCACTTCATGGCAAATAGATGGGGAAACAGTGGAAACAGTGACAAACTTCATATTTGGGGGGGGGGGGCGCTCCAAAATCACTGCAGATGGTGACTGCAGCCATGAAATTAAAAGACCCTTGCTCCTTGGAAGAAAACTTATGACCAACCTAGACAGCATATTAAAAAGCATAGACACTACTCTGCCAACAAAGATCCATCTAGTCAAAGCTATGGTTTTTCCAGCAGTCATGTATGTATGTGAGAGTTGGACTATAAAGAAGGCTGAGTGCCGAAGAATTGATGCTTTTGAACTGTGGTGTTGGATAAGACTCTTGAGAGTCCCTTGAATTGCAAGGAGATCCAACCAGTCCATCCTAAAGGAGATCAGTCTTTCCAAGACTTCAAAGAAATCAGTCTTGAATATTCATTGCGAGGACTGATGCTGAAGCTGAAGCTCCAATACTTAGGCCACCTGGTGTGAAGAACTGACTCATTGGAAAAGACCCTGATGCTGGGAAAGATTGAAGGTAGGAGGAGAAGGGGACGACAGAGGATGAGATGGTTGGATGGCATCACCGACTCAATGGACATGAGTTTGAGTAGGCTCTGGGAGTTAGTGATGGACAGGGAAGCCTGGTGTGCTGAAGTCCATGTGGTCACAGAGTCAGAGATGCCTGAGTGACTGAACTGAACTGAACTGAGTAGGAAGCTGCTGTATAACACAGGGAGCTCAGCTTGCTGCTCTGTAGTGACCTAGATGGGTGGGTGGGTTAGGGGTAGGGGGGTGGGAGGGTTAGGGGTGGGTGGAAGGGATGGTGTGGGTGGCTGGGTGGGAGGGGGTCCAAAAAGGAAGGGATATATGTATACATATAGCTGATTTGTCTTCCCAGGTGGCACTAGTGGTAAAGAACCTGCCTGCCAATGCAAGAGATTCGAGAGACGTGGGTTTGATCCCCGGGTCAGGAAGATCCCCTAGAGGAGGACATGGCAACCTACTCCAGTATTCTTGCCTAGAGAATCCCATGGATGGAGGAGCCTGGCCAGCTACAGCCGGTAGGGTCACACAGAGTTGGACACGACTGAACGACAACCTGATTTCTGGAAAAATGACTGCCACGTGGTAGGTCCTCAGTACCTTATTTGTTGTAAGACAGAAGAAAAATTAATGAACATCTAATATACAAACTCAGTGAATGACCTAGCCTCTCTTTTTCTCCTTATGCTGCTTCCAGAGAAGACATCAATAGAACATTTTATACTTTCTTTTGAATATTTGTAACCTTTTCTAAGAGCACTTTCCCCCCAAAGCAGCATGAAATGGAAGGGATTGTAGCCTCCGTGAGAATCTAGAAGTATGGGGATTGCCATAGTAATTGATTCCTTAAAAACAATTTCAGAAGAGAAGTTTCCATTTTGTCTCCCATCTTCTATCGGTTTGTAGTGCTTTGACCCCCATTATACATATAAATACTGCCCTTGTGGATGCCAGTGCTGGGACTCTTGCTCTGATGCTCAGACAAAGCAAGCTGTCTGTGAGATGTGCCCATGGCTCTCTTTTGGGCACAGTGACATATTCTGGTAGTAATCACACTGAATTGTTAACTAGATTGGGTTATCAATAAAACCACATTGAATACATTTTGCTATCTTATTTCATTTTATTTCTTCTGCTTTATGACTAGAAATCAGTATTTTGTTTCATTCCATTATCTTATTTCATTTATTTTTGGCTGCACTGGGTCTTCCTTGCTTTGTGCAGTCTTCTCTCTGGTTGCCATGCAAGGGCTTAGTTGTCCCGTGGCATGTGGGATCTTAATTCCCCGACCAGGGATTGAACTCACATCCCCTGCATTGGAAGGTGGATTCTTAACCACTGGACCACCAGGGAAGTCCCAGAAATCAGTGTTTTAGAAGAGGAACAAATGTGCGTGTGTGTATTCGAACCATTAGTGAAAAGATTCAGAGAGGTAGATAGACAGATACAGATACAGATACATATGATGCATAGATAGAGAGACATAGATGATACAGGTATAGATGATATAAGTATAGGTATACAGATACGATATTGGGGTTTCCCAGGTGGCTCAGTGGTAAAGAATCCACCTGCCAATGCAGGAGATGCAAGAGATGTCAGTTCAATCTCTGAGAGAGGAGGATTCCCTGGAAAGGGCATGGAAAGCCACTCCTGTATTCTTGCCTGGAAAATTCCATGAACAGAGGAGCCTGGAGGGCTACAGTCCATAGGGCTGCAAAGAGTTGGACACAACTGAGCTACTGAGCACATAGATATATACATGTAGATGTAGCTCTCACTGGGTTATTATTAGGTCATTCTTTCAACAGCATCTGATTTTGTTAGATTATTCCATAAAAAGAACTATTTATTAATAAAGCATATTTGTTTCTTTACTGAAAGCTTGCCGTAAGTACCAGAACCAGAGGAGCAGAAGCCCCCAAGTCTTACTCTGTATGCTTTCCCCAATTCTGCTTCTCATGAAATAATCTGGGCCCACGTTGGCTCAAGAACATCTGTCTCCATCAGGACATAAGAAAAAAGCTCCTGATGGAAAACAATTGGAAGGGCAGTGAAGATGGTCTACTTGCTACAGTAACAGAAATCAAGACGGAGAAGCCTTGTCACTGGTTATTTCTTCAGATTCCTGGGCCCCTCAGAGGGCAAGTATGAGATAGAAGGATCCCTGAAGACCCGGCACTGATCTCGTTTCTTGGAAGGAGGTGGATGTGTCATCAAATCCCATCTGCAGACTTAAAGAACAGCTCCCTTTCTTTTTACAGTTTATCATTCACTATGCACCCCTGGTGGAGAAAGCAATGGCACCCCACTCCAGTACTCTTGCCTGGAGAATCCCATGGATGGAGGAGCCTGTGGGCTGCAGTCCATGGGGTCGCTAAGAGTCGGACACGACTGAGCGACTTCACTTTCACTTTTCACTTTCATGCATTGGAGAAGGAAATGGCAACCCACTCCAGTGTTCTTGCCTGGAGAATCCCAGGGATGGCGGAGCCTGGTGGGCTGCCGTCTATGGTGTAGCACAGAGTCAGACACGACTGAAGCAACTTAGCAGCAGCAGCAGCATGCACTCTGGTGGTGCTAGTGGTAAAGAACCCACCTGACAATACAGGAGACGTAAGACATGCAGGTTCAATCCCTGGGTTGGGAGGATTTCCCTGGAGGAGGAAATGGCAACCCACTCTAGTATTCTTGCCTGGAAAATCCCATGAACAGAGGAGCTTTGCAGGCTACAGTCCATGGGATCGCAAAGAGTCCGACATGACTGAAGGAACTTTGCACAATACATCTCTATTCCAAGCAGTTAAAATTGCATCAGATTCCCCTGGTGGTCTGGTGGTTAAGAATCTGCCTGCTAATGCAGGGGACATGGGTTCCATCCCTGGCCAGGGAAGGTTCCACATGCTGTGGAGTGAGTAAGCCCATGCAACACAGCTACTGAAGCCCACACATCTAGAGACCAGGCTCCGCAAGAAGAAGCCACCAGAATGAGAAGCCCACGCACCACAAGCAGAGAGTCGCTAGTGCTCACTTGTTTACTGTCCAAATTTATCACTCGCTGGAAGCTATGAGATAGATGTAAAGTTAATATGTATGTGTTAATATGTAATAATAAATGCAAGAACATACTTGTATGTGTAAATATACTATAGGTAATATAAATAGCATATGCTATTGAATATAGCTATATGTTGATATATGATCTATATTATGTAACTAGATTTTTATATTTTAAAATTAAATATAACAAGTTTATGTCAGCAACTGTCACATTATGTGAAGAAAATAAAGCCAGGACCTAGAACAATGGGACGAGTGGTGTTAATGATGCTACCTAGGAAGACCTTATGATGAAACTAATTAAACTCATGGCCTTTGAGTTGACAAATAAATACAATATAGACTAAACTATGCGAAGATCATGAATTTTGCACTAGGCAAATAAACATCAAATAAAAAGATTCTTAGTTGAGAAAGATTTGGATATGTTTCAAAGCACAAAGACAGAAACTAGAAAAAAGTCAGTGTAGCTAAAACTTAGTAAGAAAGCAATAAAAGTAGGTGAGATTTTTGTCTGGCGACAAGGTGATTGCCTTGCAGGTCACAGTTGCTATATTTCAGACACTGTAAGTGCTTTAAGTTACAGAGTCAGGCCAGTCTGTCCTTCCAATACAGGCTTTAATTTAAATAAGCTCCTATTCTAATGTTCCTTTGAGTGTTTCAGTATGGTCCCTAAAGTTAATACACAAAGCTCTATCATTTATATCTTCATATAGCTTTCCACCATCCATTTAAAATGCCACTCTTGTGGAAAAGATGATACGTCTTACTTTATACTGGGCTGATGTTATAGAAGGTCTGCTTGGTTTAAGAACTGTTTGAGCTGTATCTACACAGAGAACAAAGAGTAGAATCATTATATGAGTGGAGAAAAAATTGTCTCAATTATGTGTAGATTCCAGATGGGCTGATTCACGTGTATTTGCTCCTCTTAGAACGAGCAGTTCTTCTCTGAAAGACACAGCCATCACTGAAATCCTAACATTTTTCACAGAAAATGGAAAGATGTCTCGAACATCTCTGTGGATGGCTAAAGAAGCTGTTCATTCCTTAAAAAAAAAAAAAAAAGTCAAAATTTGCCCTTTCTCCAGTTTCAGGGACCTCTGTGTTGAAATTTGAGTACTCTCCTGCAGTCACAGTCCATTATGTCTGGATAGATTCCTAAAGCAGCATCTCCAGGGCATGAAATCTGGGCACAGATTCCCAAATTGTGGGCATGGTCATTTTCTACAATCTGTACTGCTCACCTTGTGACTTCACTGGTCAGGGGTTTGCCTTCTCAAGAGAGGAATAAAGGAGGAGGGTTTGCCTCCTCCTTAGTCTAAACCAATCAAACCGGTAGAGAAGACAGGCTATGCTCTTTGGGAATCAAATTGATTTCTCCAATCAATAATTTGATAGCTCAAACTCTAAAACCCTAGATAAATACAGTGAAAATGAGCTATGACTCTCAGAGAACCTCATTGAAGAAGCGTGTTAGATTCTTTTTCTCTTCTCCAGCTTAGATATCTCAGGATATGGTGCATGTTTGTTTCAAATTGACTTGTTGGGGTGGGAGGGGGGAAACGAAGGACAGATACAACTCAGATGCCTAATTAAATAAGCCGGAAACAATTAGGGCTGATCAACATTTAATGACTTTCTGTGTGGCTAACTATTATCCATCGCTGATTCAGAGACTAGTTAAAAGTCACTCTTATCTCCCACTGATTTTTCATTTGGTCTTCAGCCCTGCTATTTGTTTCTTCACTTTGAACACATCAAGTTTATTTTAATTAATTTTTATTGGAATACTGTTGCTTTACAATGCTGTGTTTGTTTCTACTGTACAGCAAAGTGAAACAGTTAAACATGTATCTGCTCTTTCTTGGATTTTCTTCCCATTTAGGTCACCACAGAGCACTGAGCAGGGTTCCCTGAGGTACACGATAGGTTCTCATCAGCTATTTTACTTAATTTTTTGCCGTACAACACATCATGGCTTAGTTCCCTGACCAGGGATAGAACTCGTGCCCCCTGCACTGGAAGCATGGAGTCTTAACCACTGGACTGCCAGGGAAGTCACATTGGCCTATTTCATACATAGTATCAATGGTGTATGTATGTCAACCCCAGTCTCCCAATTCATCCTACCCTTTTCCTCCCTTGGTGTCCATATGTTTGTTCTCTACATCCGTGTCTCTACTTCTGAAGAGATTCGAGTTTTAACAATAATAATGGTGACTGTGTTGGCCCTCATTGCTCTTGGCATCTCTCTCATCCACAAAGCCCCCCTCCACACAGCCATCTTCGGAAGCAGTGCATTTCCAACTCTGTTGAGAATCACTGCTACCTTTCAACGCCCTGAGTTGGCTTCCTGTCCCAGGTCTTGCTTTGAGAACTGTTCCAGGGTGGTTATTGTCTTTAATCACAGCTCCCATCACTACCCAATTCCCATTGGCCCTCCATCAAGGATGTGCTCCTCCCACCAAAAAAAGTCCCGCTTTCCAAAAGGAAGTGGTCAGCGGTGCCACTCAGCTTCTGTTTTGCTTAGGCAATTTGGTTACAGAAATGGAGTCAGCCATCTCAGGGCTTTCCCAATTCTTACAGATCTGGATAGAGAGAAATTGAAAACATCTTTTGAAAACAAGTGGAATCCCATGCATGTGGTCCATCCCAGCTGCCTGAGGGCTACCTCTTCCTTTTGGGAAAGCACATAGATCTCCTGGATTCATTCTCTAGACAAGGGTTTTTCAACCCATGGGATTGGCATTTGGGGCCAGAAAGTTTTTTTTTTTTTAATGTTTTTAATTTTTTAAGGGGTGGCCAGGAGTGCTGTCTGTTGTAGGGTAGTTAGCAGTGTTCCTGGTCTCTACTGACTAGATGCTGGTGGCATTTATCTTAGCCCTGCTCTATCCCAATCCTGGCAACCAAACATATTTCTAGATATTACCAGTGGGGAACAAAATCACCCTGAGATTAAGATATGTTCTAATCAATCTGGAAGTACTTTGGCTTTTTTTTTTTGTGGCTTATTTATGTTTTCTGAACTTTTTATTTTGTATTGGGGTACAGCAAATCAACAATATTGTGATAGTTTCAGGTGAACAGTGAAGGGACTCAGCCATACATATACATGTATCCATGCTTCCCAGGTGGTAAGAATTCCAGTGGTAAAGAATCTACCTGCCAATGCAGGAAATGCAAAAGGTGTGGGTTCTATCCCTGGGTTGGGAGGATCTCCCGGAGTAGGAAATGGCAACCCACTCCAGTATTCTTGCCTGAAAAATTCCGTGGATGGGGAGACTGGCGGGCTACAGTCCATGAGCACACACACACATTCTCCTTCAAACCCCCTCCCATCCAGGCTGCCACATAACATTGAGCACAGTACCCTGTGCTGTACAGTAGGTCCTTGTTGGTTATCCATTTTAAATATAGCAGTGTGTAGGAAGCACTTTGGCCTTATCAGTCTCACTTTCTAACCGCAGCTATTATACTTCTGGAAACAACTCCTCAGGACCACATCACCTGTGATTTGTACCTGATTCCTACACACAAAGTAATCCCATCAATAGGAGAGAAAAGATCTTGTCTGTCTGCCATGAGACTTGAGAAGAGGTTGGTTTGCAGGACTCGGATCTATGAAAATCTGTTATAAGAGGATGGCTGAGCTCCTTTGAATAGCTCAGTCATTAGCCATTTGGAGTGAAAGTGACTCAGATGACATCCTGATTTTGGAAGGAAATCTTACTTCTTAATATTCTATTTCTCAGAGATGTCAATGGCCCAGCAGAGACAACAATAAGCCACCAAAAGCTAATGCTTGTTATAGCAGCTAGTTCATCTTAGATGACCAACATTTTGACCTAAACACTGTCATACAGACAATGTGAAGTAAGTCAGAAATATAAATACAAATATTGTATATAAATGTGTATATGTAGAATCTGAAGGAAAAAAAAATGGTATTGATGATCTTATTTACAAAGCAGAAACAGACACAGATGTAGAGAACACCAAGGAGGGGAAGGTGGAGTGGGATGAATAGGAAAATTGGGATTGATATATATAAGCTATTGATACTATGTATAAAATTGGAGAAGGCGATGGCACCCCACTCCAGGACTCTTGCCTGGCAAATCCCATGGATGGAGGAGCCGGGTAGGCTGCAGTCCATGGGGTCGCTAAGAGTCCGACACGACTGAGCGACTTCACTTTCACTTTTCACTTTCATGCATTGGAGAAGGAAATGGCAACCCACTCCAGTGTTCTTGCCTAGAGAATCCCAGGGATGGGGGAGCCTGGTGGGCTGCCATCTATGGGGTTGCACAGAGTCAGACACGACTGAAGCGACTTAGCACTATGTATAAAATAGGAAACTAATGAGAACCTACTGTATAGCACCAGGAACTGTGGTGACTAACTGTGCTCTGTGGTGACCTAAATGGGAAGGAAATCCAAAAAAGGGGTTGTATGCATACATATAGCTGATTCACTTTGCTGTACATAGAAACTAACGCAGCATTGTTAAGCAGTTATACTCCAATTTTTTTAAAAGGCAGAAAAACAAAAACAATAGACATATTGTAATATATTCCTAACTGGAATCCTTATTTTGCTTAACACAGTTTATAGTATTCTTTCAGAAAATTTTCTGTTTAAAAATTTTGCATAGCTCTTCTGTCTTTTTCCCTTGATTTGCTATTCCCTGTATTTTTCACAACAGCTGTTTCTTAAACTTCAGAAGCCATTTAGGTTTTACTACTTCTGAAAATACCTCTTGCTTTTCTCCTTTATTGCACAACCTGTGAAGCTGCATCTTTTTGGAGTCACAATTGCAATCATTTTAAAGATGAGTTTGTACGTGCAGGGAAATAGAACTATCATTCTTTTCTTTCTGGTGTATTGACAAACTTTGAACTGAAGTTATTTCCTTGACAATTTCTCTTTCACACACATCAGTGATGACTTTGGTTTGGTTTGGATAATACCATATATTAACTATAAAGTGATTTCATAAATTTTGCCAACCTAATTGGAGCTTTATTCTCCTCTCCGAGACATGCTCCATTATTTCCCCAACTGTCAGAAGACAAAAATAAGCTTGCTGTTGACTCACACAACCTTCTTCCATGCTATGCTAAGTCACTTCAGTCGTGTCCAACTCTGTGCGACCCCATAGACGGCAGCCCACTAGGCTCCCCTGTCCCTGGGATTCTCTAGGCAAGAACACTGGAGTGGGCTGCCATATCCTTCTCCAATGCATGAAAGTGAAAAGTGAAAGTGAAGTCGCTCAGTCGTGTCCAACTCTTAGCGACCCCATGGATTGCAGCCTAATAGGCTCCTCCGTCCATGGGATTTTCCAAGCAAGAGTACTGGAGTGGGGTGCCATTGCCTTCTCCGACCTTCTCCCAAACTACATGCAAAAAAAAGTTGCTTAAAGATGATCCTCACTAATAATTAGTGGTTAGATTAGTGATTTTTAAAATCCTCATTGAGATATTACAACCAGAGCCCCTATAAGCAGTCTTCTCTTTATATATGGGAGTTCAACCTGATGGGCTTATTTCATGACCTGTCTACAAGTACCTCAGGATGGCATGAAAACCATACCATGATGGCTTAGTTTAATGATAAGTGAGGATCCTAAGACTTTACAAGCAGTGACTGTTTCCAAGAGTTTGTATGCATTTCTGAATTCTTACCTAATCTGTTTCGCATTAATTTTAGAATGTCTACAAGCAATGTTTAAAACGACACCCTTCTTGGACTTAAATTTGCACAAAAAATGTTGCAAGAATTGCATGTGTTTCTGAGTTTGACACAAGGATAGATTTTTTAAAGTTATATTTTCACCCTAGCATACACCTCTTTTTTATAAAGTCATTCTTATTTTATTTATTTATTTTTTCTGCCCCACAGAGCATGCGGAATCTTCGTTCCCCAACCAGGAAGCGAGCCCCCTGCGGTGGGAGTGCTGGACCGCCAGAGAAGTCCCATGGGACAGATTTTACACAGCATCTGCTTATATAATACGAAATCTGTGTATTTAGCCATGGGCGACTATGTCCTGCTTTCTCAGAACATCGATTACTGCAGTAATTCTGTACAGATGTGATTGTCAATTATGTTTATAACACAACATAAGGATGACATGAAAAATCCCATTGTCCAGTGATACAAAGACTTTAAAGAAGAAAGAGTGAAAACAAGATTTTTGGATACTGTCTCTAAAAACCAACATACTGAAAAAAATGGAGAAAACTAGGCAAAAATAGACAACTAATATGTTAAGTTCCACCGAGCAACCACTTTTGTAAATCAAACAGATCTCTAAGCAAATCCTGAACATTTTCCCCTTTGTATTTAAAAAAAAAAATTGAATAAAAAATAAGTAAATAAAAAAAGAATGACAAAGGCCAGGAGAATCAGATATTCAGTTCAGTTCAGTTCAGTCGCTTAATTGTGTCTGACTCTTTGCGACCCCATAGACTGCAGCACGCCAGGCCTCCCTGTCCATCACCAACTCCCGGAGTTTACTCAAACTCATGTCCATTGAGTCGGTGATGCCATCCAGCCATCTCATCCTCTGTCATCCCCTTTTCCTCCCGCCTTCAATCTTTCCCAGCATCAGAGTCTTTTCAAATGAGTCAGCTCTTCGCATAGGTGGCCAAAGTATTGGGATTTCCGTTTCAGCAGATATTGCTACTTGATAAAACAACAGATATGAAGTACCTAGGAAAGATGCTTGTGGGAGATTGGCATGCTTGAAAGACACAATGACACAGGTACCCTTTTATAGTTAGTTGCTTAAATCTTAAAGATGGAGGAGCACTTGAGCTTAGACAATTATTACAGCCTTTTGGACCCTTTTAGCTATGCTTATTCAAGTAGCTAAAATTGAACTCCCCAGTATCAAAAGACACCTGCTTTGTGGACTTCCATGATGGTTCAATGGTTAAGATTCCACACTCCCAATGCAGGGGACACGGGTTTGATCTCTGGTCGGAGGGAACTAAGATCCTGCATGCTGAGTGGTGCATCCTTGAAACAAAACAAAACACCCGTTTTGACAAAAAGTAGAAAACTGCAATGCCCCAGCCTCAGTCTAGTAGCAGATGGGGCCTCACACAGATAAGCCACTGGAAAGCACAAGGCATGTGGGTTTGTGGTTGGCAGATAAAAGCATCTAAGAGGAAACGTGATCCACACCCACTGTGTATATCTGTATATATCTTTCAGAGATGGGACAGATTGGATAAGAAGCGGGAAGAAGCATCAAGAATCACCAGTCATATCTATGAGTGCTCTACTGATGTCCTTTGCAGGATGTGATAACCAAGAGAGAGCATCTCATCTGACTAGGGACAGAGGACTTCTGGGAATCTCAGCTGTTGTGGGACATCCTGGGTAGCTGTGGTTGAGATGATGGCTCTTTTGCCTGACCTGTGAGGCTGCAGGGAAAGAGAGCTGGCAGCGAACTGCATGCCCAGGTCTGGGATGGTGACACAGTCGTGTCTCTATGAGGTGGATGTTCCTGTTGACTCCATTCCACAGATGTGGAGACTGAGGCTCAGAGAGGTGATGTGTCTTAACCAAAGATGCAGAGTTAGAGGAATACCTGAGGTTCACACAGAGGCAGCCTGGTTCCAGCACTCATTATCTTAAACTCTATTCTACACTCTCTTTCTAAAAGATAAGAGAACCTACCAGGCAGAGAGATAAAAGGTATTCCAGGAAGAGGAACGACACATGAAAGAACTCAAGGAGAGAGATAAATTGTGGTCCGTCTGGGGACCCAAAGATAGTCAGTGTGGCTGGAGAAGCAGAGAGGAGTCCACAAGTTTCTATCAGCTGCGAGCTGAGTGGCCTTGGATAAGTCAATTGCTACTCAGCTTTAGTTTCCTCATCTGTAAAAGGAGATAACAGATACTTACAGCATTTATGGCCTAACGCCATTGTGAAGAGGAAGTCATCATTTACGCAAAGTGCTTAGCAGGACACTTGGCATCTGGCCAGCACAGCATCCATGCCAGCTGTCCCCATGTTTATTATTATTGGTGTGGGGGAGGGGGAGTATTGGGAATGAGAATGGGGAGGTTTGCACAGGCCACAGCCCATTCTGATTCTAGAATGCTAGAAATGAAGAGCCACTGCAGGATGTTAAGCAAGGGAATGACATTATCAGATTTATAACAGGGGGAGTTTAGTCTTGAAAAAGTCAGAAAGAGATCTGCATTGCTTGTTTTTTAGGTACTGAGCTGCATGAACTGCTTCTATATTTTGGAGTTTAATCCTTTGTCCATTGCTTGGGTTGCAATTTTTTTCTCCCATTCTGAGGGCTGACTTTTCGTCTTGTTTATGATTTTATGTTTTTGCTATGCAAAAACTTTTAAGTTTAATTAGTCTCATTTGTTTATTTTTGTTCTAATTTTCATTACTCTAGGAGGTGGGTCAAAAAAAGACCTTGCTGTGGTTGGTATATGTCAAAGAATGTTCTTCCTATGTTTTCCTTTAGGAGTTTTATGGTGTCCAATCTTCAAACTGACACCTTTCTCCAAGGGATCTTCCTGATCCAGGGATCAAACCTGTGTCTCTTATGTCTTCTGCATTGGTAGATGGGTTCTTAACCACTAGTGCCACCTGGGAAGCCCAAAGCAATCATACTCCAATTGAAAAAAAACCTATAATGGAAAGTAATCTGAAAACTTATATATATATATATATATACATATACATATATATTTATAAAGAAAGAAAGAGACTGGGGGCAGGCTGAACTTCAGGAAAGGGGACCAGCTTGGAGAGACATTTAGTGACCCTGCCATTCCTACCATGTCCCAGATCTAAAGGGCTGAACATCGGCAGTGGAAGACAAGGCAGGGTTTCTCCTGAATCTCAGATCAGTGGGCCTGTGAGCAGGTGTTCCTTCATCTGAACGAGGGGATTTCTGACAAGTGGTCATAGGCTCCAGCGCTGAGGTCTGTGGCCATGTGCTGGGAATCATCCAAACTTTTTTTCTGAAAGGGGCCTAGTGATAAATGTACTAGGGTTATCAGCCATGCAGACTCAGAAACAACTATTCAACTCTGCACAAATGACCAAGTCTATTCCAGTAGAATTTTACTTCCAAAATTTTATTTACCAAAACAGCTAGAGGAAGAGACTAGGCAGTGGATTCAAGCAATGTTTATGGGAACAGAATTTGCTGACCAGTTGCATATGGCGACTTGAATAAGGTACTCAGCTAGCTAATGTCCACATGAGGAGAAATTAGACGTATTTCAGATTACTATCCAATTCACATATCTTCCAAAAGACAAAGAAATGCAATTTTTCTCAAACTAGCAATCACAAACCATGAGTGGGTCATGAAATTGATTAAACTATCAAAAAGATAGAATTGCATGTTATAGTTCAATAGTAATAAAATCATATTTGCTGTTAAAGTTAAATCATTTTATTTTAGTCTAATTAGTAAGTGGAATTATTTTCTATAAAACTTAAAAAATTGTGTGCATCTTGTATAATATGTGAAATTTTTTTCAATTATAGACCATGGCCAGAGAAGTTGAAAAAATACCATTTAAGGGAACTATTATAAAGTAGAAACAGCATAGGACTAGGAAATGAAAAAATTTAGGTGGGTCTTAATCCAAATTCTGCCATTTTTAGATTTGAAGAAATATTTAACATCTCTAGGACTCAGATGTCTTATTGGTAAAATTAAGGCATTATTTTTTTTCGACATCTACTTATTGTTTGAGAGACTGGAAATACAAGAGCAGACAAAACAGGTCCAGTTCTCAGAAAACTAACATCCTATTGGGGGAGATACATAAATAAACGAAGGAGGATGAAGTGATGGCCCGAGTGTTTATGGGGTGGGCGGTGCTTCAAAGAGGAGCTCAAGGAAAGCCTGTCTGGAAACGAATGGTGATGTGAGGGTCCCAGAGTGGGGAGGAGTCTGACAATGAGAACAGCTTGGGAAGAGGTGATGGTGAAACTAGGGCTCAGAAGAGAGTCCTGGGCCTCAGTCAAAGTCACTCAATTAACCCCTATGACCATGTAAGCTAGGATAAAAGAGGCAAGAATATACAATGGAGGGACTTCCCTGCTGGTCCAGTGGCTAAGACTCCACTAAGACTGGATTCCCAGTGTGAGGACCCAGGTTCAATCCCTAGTCAGGGAACTAGATTCCACATGCTGCAACTAAGAGTTCGCATGCTGCAATGAAGATCAAAGATCCCGAGTGCTGCAACTAAGGCCCAGGGCAGCCAAATCAACAAATAAGTGAATGTTTTAAATATATATATATATACAATGGAGGAAAGACAGTCTCTTCAATAAATGGTACTGGGAAATCCGGACAGTTACATGTAAAATAATGAAATTAGAACACTTTCTAACACCACACACAAAAATAAACTCAAAATGGATTAAAGACTTAAATATAAGGCTGGATACTATAAAGCCTTTAGAGGAAAATGTAGGCAGAACACTCTGCCATAAATCACAGCAAGATTGATCTTTTTCTGGTCCACTGCCTAGAGTAATAACAATAAAAACAAAAATAAACAAATGGGACCTAATTAAACTTTAAAGATTTTGCACAGCAAAGAAAACCATAAATAAAACAAAAAGGCAACCTTCAGAATGGGGAAAATATTTGCAAACTAAGCAATTGACAAGGGATTAATCTCCAAAATATACAAATAGCTCCTGCAGCTCAATTAAAAAAAAAAAACAACCCAATAAAAAAACAGGCAGAAGACTTAAATAGACATTCCTTAAAGAAGACATACAGATGGCCAACAAACACATGAAATGATGCTCAACGTCACTAATTATGAGAGAAATGCAAATCAAAACTACAATGAGGTATCACCTCACACTAGTCAGAATGGCCATCATCAAAAATTCTACAAACAATAAATGCTGGAGAGGGTGTGGAGAAAAGGGAACACTCCTACACTGTTGGTAGGAATTTTTTTTGAAGTCACTCAATTAAGAACATATTGGACAGACTTGAATATAGGTTTTTAGTCCATATTTCAAACTCCACATCATTACTGAGCTTCAACATGGATGTATTCCTTAAAATTACCTTTCCTTATGTAAGCTCCTTGATGGTTTGAAATAAAATGACAACAGGGACTCCCCTGGTGGTCCAGTGGTTTAGACTCTCCACTTCTACTGCAGGGGGTTCAGATTTGATCTTTGGTCAGGGAACTAAGATCCCCCATGCCACCCAGCACGGCCAAAAAACAAACAAACAAACAAACAAAACCCAAAATGACAAGGTAATCTTTAAAAGTGATCATTGTATTAGAGGTCACATTTTACCAGCTGCCATATTCAACCAATACTTCTATGTGCTGCAACCAGGTCTCTCAGAATCTCCTTCTCAAACAAGTGATTCCCTAACTAGAGAGGCATAAACACATCTGGATTCATAGTTGCCATTTCTTCCCTGCTGCAAATGAGTCTCTATTCAATCTCATCTTGTACAGTAATCCACAGATAATACCAATGTAAGACATACTTGTTGGGAGTTAAAGAAAAGACAGGCCTGTCAGAAGAAAGGGGCTGATGAAAAAAAAGTCACCCCGTGACCTACAGACAGCAAATCTGTAATGTGAATTTTAGCTGAGAGAAGCCTGATGTTTGCAGTGGTGTAGCTACCCTCTCTCTCTTTTAGGAAGACTGTGGCAGGCAGAATAATGCCCCAAATGTATCCACATCCTCACCCCCAGAACCTGTGAATACATCACCTTCTATGGAAAAGGGGGTTTTGCAGGTGTGAATAACTTAACGATCTTAAAAAGGAGAGAGTATTAGTTTGTGACAGTGGCCATTACAAATTTCCATTGACTGGGTGGCCTAAACAATGGAAATGTATTTTCTCACAGTTTTGGAGAGTAAGAGGTCAAGTTCAGGTGTTGATGGGTTTGGTTTCCTTGGAGGCTTCTCTTCTTGGCTTGCAGATAGCCACATGCTCACTATGTCCTCACTCGGTCTTTCCTCTGTGCTTGAGCAACCCCAGTGTCTGTGTGTTCAACCTTCTTTCTCTTATAAGACTCTCAGTCAGACTGGAATACCCCCAGTGGTCTCATTTTAACTTGACTCTCTCTTTAAAGCTGCTTCTGCTGCTGCTAAGTGCTTCAGTCGTGTCCGACTCTGTGTGACCCCATAGACGTCAGCCCACCAGGCTCCCCCGTCCCTGGGCTTCTCCAGGCAAGAATACTGGAGTGGGTTGCCATTTCCTTCTCCAATGCATGAAAGTGAAAAGTGAAAGTGAAGGTGCCCAGTCGTGTCCAACTCTTTGCGACCCCATGGACTGCAGCCCACCAGGCTCCTCCATCCATGGGATTTTCCAGGCAAGAGTACTGGAGTGGGGTGCCATTGCCTTCTCCATCTCTTTAAAGCAGGGGTCCCCAACTTTCAGATCGCCGACCAGCACCTTCTGTCAAATCAGTGGCAGCACTAGATTAGAAATACAGTGCATAATAAATGCAACACATTTGAATCATGTAGAAACCATCCTCCCACCTGCCAGTCCATAGAAAAATTGTCTTCCACAATACTGGTCCCCCATGCCAAAAAAGTTGGGGACTGCTGCCTTTTTTTTTTTGATGGGAGGATAGTTGCTTTACAACATTGTGCTGGTTTCTGCCGTACAACATGAATCAGCCGTAAGTATCCCCTCCCTCTGCAGTCTCCCTCCTACCCCACCCCTCCATCCCACCTCTCTGTCGTCACAGAGCACTGAGCTGAGCTCTCTGTGCTATACGGCAACTTCCCACTAGCTATTACTATTCATTTTACACACGGTAGCATGTATATGTCAATGCTACTGTCTCAATTCATCCCACCCTCTCCTTCCCCCGTCATGAAGGACTGCTGCTTTAAAGGGCTTATCTCCAAATATAGTCACATTCTGAGGTCCTCGAGGTCAGGGCTACATCAGATGAATTTGGGCAGCAACACAAGCCCATAACAGGGAGACTCCCTTAGATTAATGAGGTGAGTTCAATGGAATCACAAGGATCATTATAAATGAAGAGAGAGTGGCAAGAAAGTCAAAGCATGAGATGTGATGACAGAAGCAGATGGTGAGAGTCAGATTTGACGATGTGATGTTTCTGGCTTTGAAAACAGAAGAAGGGGCCAGAAGGCAAGGAATAAAGGTAGGAAATAAGAGGGAGTAGACTCTGTCCTGAAACCCTCAGAAGGAACGCAGCCCTGTCAATACCTTGATGCTAGCCCTGCTGCTGCTAAGTCGATTCAGTCGTGTCCAACTCTGTGCGACCCCACAGATGGCAGCCCACGAGGCTCCCCTGTCCCTGGGATTCTCCAGGCAAGAACACTGGAGTGGGTTGCCATTTCCTTCTCCAATGCAGGAAAGTGAAAAGTGAAAGCGAAATTGCTCAGTTGTGTCTGACTCTTAGCGACCCCATGGACTACAGCCCCCCAGGCCCTCCGTCCATGGGATTTTCCAGGCAAGAGTACTGGAGTGGGGTGTTAGCCCAGTCACTCCCATTTTGGACTTCTGACCTCCAGAACTGGAGCAGAATACCTTTGTGTTGTTTGAAGCCCTTAAACTTGTGGAAATTTGTTACTGCAGCAGAAGGGGACTAAAACAGAGACCCAGTGTCCTGATCACACTAAGCAGGGCCATTTGCAGAATTCTATCCTCCAAACCACAGTGATTGGTCCAAAGATGGACACATGTCTCAAGAAGAGCCAATCAGAGCTCTTCCCTGGGCCTTTCTATCTGGGGCCATGGAAAGACCTCTTTTTCCTTCCTGAGAGGTGCACCCTTTTCTTGTGAATCTAAGGTTGTCTGACGTAGTATTTCCTTTACCTTAGCAAAATCCATCTGTAACATAGTGATCGAGGTGATTTAAAAGAGAGGAAGGGGACTTCCCTGGTGGTCCAGTGGTTAAGAATTCACCTGCCAATGCTGGGGACACGGGTTTGATCCCTGGTCAGGAAGACCCCACATGCCGTGGAGCAACTAAGCCTGTGCACTACAATGACTGATCCCAGAAACCGTGCTCTGCAACAAGAAAAGCCACCACAATGACAAGCTGGGCACTGCAACTGGAAAGTAGCCCCTGGTGGCCTCAACTAGAGAAACTCCATGAGCAGCAACGAAGACCCAGCACAGCCAAAAATTAAATCAATTAATTATATTAAAAAAAATTCAAAAGAGGAGGAATCAGGAAGGGTTCCAAAGGCTGCCTGAGCCTTGGAATCCAGTTGTTTCCACCTCAGTCCTATCTGTTTCTAGTGCAGTTTTATAAGGTGAATTTTTATTTTTCTTATGGTGGTTTGGGCTGGATTTCCTTGAGTTGCAATCAGAGTCTTAACTACTTCTGATGAATTTTCCTAAACTGTATTATGCTGAATACAAATGGAGACTCTTGGGAAAACCAAGCCTTCCCAAGCAAAGTTTAAACATAAAACAAGTCACAGGGTGTGAGCATATTGTCTTCAGAAAGCAGCTGTGTGCCCTGCGACTTCTTCCCTCCCTACCCTGTGAATTCAGAAATGGCTGAAGGAAACACCAGTGATGTTTTCTAAATCTGCTTGGGAAACCAAGGCCAGAGACAAATCTGTTGGCAGAGAAACATGGGAACAAGAAACAAGAAAGGGAGTACTTCCCTGATGGTCCAGTGGCTAAGACTCTGTGTTCCCAATGCAGGGAGCCTGGGTTTGGTCCCTGGTCAGAGAACTAGATCCCACATGCCAAAACTAAAGATCCCACGTGCCACAACCAAGATGTGGCAGGGCCAAAGAAATAAGTAAATAAATATTTTTTAAAAATAGGAAAGAAACAAGAAGAGAGACAAAAACCCACAGACAGCCAGGAGCTTGCAAATAAGCCTCTGATCTCCCTGGAAAGGTGTGTTACCAAGAGACAGGACAATTTGATGCCAAACAGCTTGACTTTGCATTCTGTCTTTACACAGTTCAACTAAGGGCTTGGAGCGGAATATTTCTGCTATGTGCCCCAGACCCCCATCTATAAAATGGGGCTAGCAAAATATTAACTGCCTGACTGTGATGATTCAGTAAGTTAACACAAATAGAGGATATACAAAGACCCATGTGTTTAGCTCTTGGAAAAGTCTTGAAAGTGTTAGTTGCTCAGTTGTGTTGGACTCTTTGCCACCTTATTGGACTGTAGCCCACAAGGCTCCCCAATCCATGGGATTCTCCAGGCAAGAATACTGGAACGGGTTGCCATTCCCTTCTCCAGGGAATCTTCCTGACCCAGGAATCGAACCCAGGTCTCCTTCACTGTAGGTGGGTTCTTTACTGTCTGAGCCACCAGGGAAGTCCTGGGAAAGTCTTAGTCTTTATTCTAAGTTCCTTTACTTCCTGGTCCGGGTCACGTGGCACCTGCCACAGGCAGCGGAACCGTCTGGTACAAAGGCAGGTAGTCCATTACTCACAGCCTCGGGGAGTAGCCTGATCAGAAGGCACAGCCCTTCACTGTTTCCTTTCATAACCTCAGTGCTTGCCAAGCTGAGGGATAAACAGAGCAGCCATTAGCAGCCAACTCCTTCTTCTCACACAGCACCATCAAAATAAGGAGCTTGACGACGTTACTCAACACAAAGCATTTGCCATTTAATTCACTCTGTAGTCCACAACGTGGGAGCAGATTCTATGCTTCATCCCAGGTTTTCCTCCTGCCTTGAAAATCAGCTATGGCTCCCGGAAGTGGGCAACGTCTCTCATTACGACCTCATGCTGGAGACTTCTTTGCCTCAAAACATTTGATATCTTGAACAGACAATGATTTCCAAAACTGAGGAAAAAGAAAACACTTATGTTGGATAGTGTTTGGGGAATATTTTTTCCTTTGATTCCTAATGTGTTTACAATGCATTTCTCTTTTATAGGTTCTCTGATGCGCTGGTCGGGGAAATGCTGTTAGAAAAGCGAATTGCCCGTGGCTTTAAACTGTTTTATGGCAAAATTAGAGACAAAACTTGAAACCACATCTGAGTAATGGCCTTCCCCACCCCGAGCTTCACATTCCAGCCCTAAAACAGTGCTCTGCCTGAAAGGTAGGTTATAGCAAAGGTTAGTTCTCTAGATGAAGGGGACGTATGCGTACAATAATCCAAGCGGGGCAGCCTGGGAAGCAGGCCTGAGACCTGTGTTCCACACACACACAGTCTACTCCTCCATCTGACACTGCCGCCTTTCTGGGCTCTGCTGTCTATGGGATCTGGGCTCCCAGTATGTGGAATCTTCGATTTGTTAAACAGGCAAGAATACTGGAGTGAGTAGCTATTCCCTTCTCCAGGAAATCTTTCCAACTCAGGGATCGAACCCAGGTCTTCCACATTGCAGGCAGATTCTTCGCTGTCCTAACTACCAGGGAAGCCTAAACAGGGGCGCGCGCGCACACACACACACACACACGTATAACTGTGCTCCATCGTCCACCACCAATGCAACCAGGTCTAAATGGGTCACTTTCTGCTTTGGGGCACAACCTTCACCTTCTGCAAAGGGGTAACTCTGGATTCTGTTCCATCCCACATGCTAATAACAGAAGAGAGGAAGGGCACATGTGTGTGTGTGTGTGTGTGTACGCTCAGTTGCTCATTGTTGCTGTTCAGTTTGCTAAGTCACGTCCGACTCTGTGATCCCATGGACCTCAACTCATCAGGCTTCCCCGTCCTTCTCTATTTCCTGGAGTTTGTTTAAACTCATCTCCATTGACTCGGTGATGCCATCCAACCATCTCATCTTCTGTCGTCGCCTTCTCCTCCCACCATCAATATTTCCCAGCATCAGGGTCTTTTCTAACGAGTCGGCTCTTTGTATCAGGAGGCCAAATTCGCTCATACCCTGGTTTTTATCACAAGACCGTCCCTTAGCTCCTCCTAAGAACTCCACTGGGGACCTGGGTGTGCAAATGCAGCAGAAGTGTGGGGTGGGGAGACGTGGTCATCCAGGAAGAGGCCAGTGTTGGAGGAAGGATTCCTGAGTTTGTTCATCAAGACTCGGTCCCTGGTGCTTTCAAAGGCAAAATAACAGAAACTGACACCTAAAACATTTCTTTCTGTACCTCCATATGCGTGAAAAAATGAAGTCATTATTTTCTAGGCAAGAACGACTCAGACCCTCTTCTCCCCTCTTTGAAAGTTATGAGTCCTGGGGACTTCCCTGGTGGTCCAGTGGATAAGAATCTGCCTGCCATTGCAGAGGACACAGGTTTGATTCCCGGTCAGGGAACTAAGATCCCACATGCCAAGGGGCAACTAAGCCTGTATGCCACAACTACTGAGCTGAGTCCTAGCAGCCTGCGAGCTGCAACTACTGAGGCTCGTGTGCCCTAGAGCCCGTGCTCCCCACCAAGAGAAGCCACCACAGTGAGGAGCCTGGGCATCACAACTACAGAGTAGCTCCCGAGTGCAGCAAGGTAGACCCAGTGCAACCAAAAAAAGAGTTTAAATACATAAAGAAAGTTATGGGTCCTAAAGATAGATGATGTTTCATAGGATGTGAGTCAACAGGAAGGCATCTTCATCCTGTGACTCTGAACTCCTATCTCAAGCACAATCTTCATCCTCTTACCCTCTACCCTTCACCCCCTGACCCAACACACACACCGCCCCATAGAGTCTTCAGGCCATGATCTCATGGATCATGAGATCTTCATGGAGGTCTTCATCTCCATAAAGGGGAGGCATGGAGGTCTACATGCATCTGCCACTGGGTGGAGGTCTGGGTGCTACTTCCTATGTCTCCCAACAGTGTTTTGTTACCTGCTCCATCCTCTCCCCCAACAACACAAAAACACACTCATACACAAGCATGTGTATTCCCAGTTGAGGTCACCATTCCTGCTTTGGACACATTTATTACCACATTTGCTCTTTTAATATTTTCAACCTTAAATTTTTTTTTTACTTTAAGTTTTTTACAAATTAAAAAAACTTTTTTAGATTTTCTATATCTCTTTGCTGCATCTTTATTTCCAGCTCATTCTTTTTCCCCCCAGATAAACCCATCTGTTACTGCTCTGCCTCCTTGCATGTTAAGTCGCTTCAGCCGCGTCTGACTCTTTGAGACCCTACAGGACTGTAGCTTGCCAGGCTCCTCTGTCCGTGGGATTCTCCAGGCAAGAATGCTGGAGTGGGTTGCCATTTCCTCCTCCAGGGGATCTTCCCAACCCAGGAATCGAACCTGCATCTCTTATGTCTCCTGCATTGGTAGGCTGATTCTTTACCACTAGTGCCACCTGGGAAGCCCCTCTGTTACTGACAAGGAAAGTACAGACAGCTGCGGGGCTTCACTCGGCTTGGGTGACCCTTCTGTGGCCACATCCACTTCCCTCCTGGCTCCATGTCCTTTCCTCACTCTCATTCTCCCAACCTGTTCACTCCAATTCCTTCCGATAAATTCTTCAGAGCGTGTCTGAAATGCAGGATGGGCAGGCAGAGCCTCCATTAAGTTCACTCCCAGGGTTACAAGTGTATGGGAAACTAAGTCACAGTTTTCGACACTGGCAAGGATTTTATTAATGGTATATTTCTTTCTTTTTTTTAGTATAATTGCTTTACAGTGTTGTGTTAGCTTCTGCTGCACAACAACGTGAATCGGCCATGTGTATACACGTATGCCCTCCCTCCTGAGCATCCCTCCCACTCCTTAATGGTATTATTTCTTTTCTAGAAAGTATAGACATGATGCATTTAGGGTTTGAGTGGAGGAACCATGACTTATTCATTGGTTTATCCCTACTGGGGCATCCCACAATGGTTTACTCCTAGAAATAGCTAAAATAGCTATTTCTGAATAAGCAGTGAATGTTATAAAACAGAAAAGAAAAACA
Organism: Bos javanicus; assembly: GCF_032452875.1. Classification (NCBI taxonomy): domain Eukaryota; kingdom Metazoa; phylum Chordata; class Mammalia; order Artiodactyla; family Bovidae; genus Bos; species Bos javanicus. Next base: position 50,389,143 of record NC_083884.1, read on the forward strand.
AAGACTGTGTGACTCAGAAGCACAAGAATGACAATCACACAAGAAACAGCCCAGTAAGAAATCACAAAAATATTACCCATTTCTTTTCCAAATGATGGGAAGGAAAATGTTAGCTGTAAGAGGATCATTCTGGGGTTGATTAGGGAAACATTTTCTCCATGTGAAGCTCAGCTGTGAGACAAGTTGAGAACAATTCAGTGATTTCCAAATCATCATTGGCAGGGGGAATTTTCTAAAAAAATCTATCATTTCCAGTGCCCCATCTCATACCTACTATATTCGACTCTCTAAGGCATGAAGTCATGGAGTTTCCATTAAAAAAAAAAAATCTTTTCAGGTAACTGCAGTGCAGAAACTCAGGTCTAGTTGATGGGACATAAGATTCTAAGACAGAAGGCCTATTTGAATGCTTGCTGCCACCACTAATTAGCTGACTGTATGACCACAAGAGAGATACTACAGCTCTCTCTTACTGAAAGGTGAGGGATCTGGCTGCTTGCCACCCAAAAGCCAATAAACAGGCCAGGTTGGTGGAAAGGAAAATTTGCTTTCTGGGAATCACCCAGGGATCAGGCTTCCTTTTTCTATGTGCATGACACATGCTTCTGCAGCAGGAAGAGGGGCAGCTTGGAGTATCCGGCAGAGCCCCCAGGCCCCCACTAGGGTGCCAGCCCCCAAACCTGCCATCAGGTCCTCTGGCTTCTAGTTGCTCATCAGCTGACTTCTCGCCCTTGTCCTTGAAGAACACTCAAATGTCAGGGGCCTTGTGAACTATACTCACTGCATTACAGTAGACATTTTGGCCTCAAAAGACCAAAATTGAGAGACTTTCCTGGCCATCCAGTGGTTAAGACTTCACTTTTCAATGCAGGGGGTGCAGGTTCGATCCCTGGTAGGAGAAGGAAATGGCAACCCACTCCAGTGTTCTTGCCTGGAGAATCCCAGGGACATAGGAGCCTAGTGGGCTGCCGTCTATGGGGTCCCACAGAGTCGGACACGACTGAAGCAACTTAGCAGCAGCAGCAGGGGAGCTAAGATCCCAAAACATAAAACAGAAACAATATTGTTAACAAATTAAATAAAGACTTTAAAAATGGTTCACATTAAAAAAAATTTCTTAAAAAAAAATTGAGTTTATGAGAGTTGGTGGTCAAGTAACAAATCAAAGACAAGCAAAGACAAGTAACCAACCAAGTTCTAAGAGCATGGGATGAGGATTAAGACACGGCCCCCTGCAGAAAGGCGTGGGGTGCAGGGAACCCTCCCCTGCTGCACCCGAGAACCGAGGATGGAGGATGGCTGGGTTGGAGGAGGGGCATTGTGGCTGTGACGATGTCACTGAGCATCTGCGCAGCCTTAGTTACAACTGTGGATATGGGAATGGACACTTAGCTTTACAAAGCTCTTGGAACTCTGGGGACTTAGGAAATGGACTTACTAAATAAATATCAGGCCACGCCCTGCTTGGAGCAATGAAAGCTGGAGCAGGCTTGATTGACACAAAGGGATTAACAAATGGAGAGCCAGGTCCCATGCAACCCAGATTGGGACACCAGGAGCTGTGACAAGGGAACCAGGTCACTATCGACAGACATGGGAAGATCTCCAGGAGATAGATACACATAGATATAGACATAGATATAGTTGGAGAAGGGAATGGCAACCCACTGCAATAGAGGAGCCTGGAGGGTTACAGTCCATGGGGTCACAGAGTTGGACATAACTGAAGCAACTAACACACACACAGATATAGATATAGAGAGATAGCGATATTGACTATAGTTCCCTGTGTCATACAGTAGGTCCTTGTTGTTTATCTATTTTATATATCCTAATCTATCCCTCCAGAGAAGGCAATGGCACCCCACTCCGGTACTCTTGCCTGGAAAACCCCATGGATGGAGGAGCCTGGTGGGCTGCAGTCCATGGGGTCGCTAAGAGTCGGACACAACTGGGCGACTTCACTTTCACTTTTTCACTTTCATGCATTGGAGAAGGAAATGGCAACCCACTCCAGTGTTCTTGCCTGGAGAATCCCAGGGACGGGGGAGCCTGGTGGGCTGCCGTCTATGGGGTCACACAGAGTCGGGCACGACTGAAGTGACTTAGCAGTGCAGCAACAGCAATCTATCCCTCTCCTTCCCTCTTTCCCCTTTGCCAGGAAATATTATTCAGTGAAACAAAGTACTGAAAAGTGTACAGGATTCTACCTCTTGTGTAAGAACCAGAGGCTAGGGATATAAGGATAAATATGTCCCTATTTACTTTTATTGTGTTTTCTTTCAGATGGGAGAGCATAGTGTGGGGATAAATGGGGTAAAATCATATTACTAACTGTATATATTCTGATTCTGAGTAAGAAATTTTTAATTGAGTCTCAAAAAAATTTCTTCTTAAATCCTTCCCCCTTTCAGGCTGGAGATCACATTTTTTTTTTTTTCCACAGATCACATTCTTAAACATCGCAGTGTTAGGGCGCAGAGAAAATAAACCTGCTTAGGCTCTTGGGGATCAAACCAAATTAAGATGATTCTCTTCTACTGAGGTGGATTGTATTAATCTAATACCATCTCAAAAGGTTTCTCTTCAAGGAGATAATCTTTCCCATTCAAGTAACAAAATTATTTTCTGAGCTGTGTTAGTAATATACTTCTGAGGCTAAGTTGCTGAATAATTCCAAGTGCTGTAAAACCACATCATCCAGTAATTTGTGTTTTATCTTATCTTTTTTCCCCAGACCCTAAAGTTTTTTTTTTTTTTGCCAGTAACACACTCTGACACACCTCGCCTCAGGGAAACAGCTCCACTGCACAAGTTTGGTTTTGGCTTCCTATCTCTGCAATAAAAATATGACTTAAGGCACTCCAATGATCTGAGACAGGCAAAACATTAAGTTAAATAAATGAGGCAGTGATAAGGAAGGACTAATGAAAAAATGTCAGCCAAGGGCACAGAATCTATTTTGAGTAGTAAATTATACATACATACTATTGATACTGTGTATAAAATAGATAACTAATGAGGATCTACTGTATTGCACAGGAAACTCTATTCAGTGCTCTGTGGTGACCTGAATCTGAAAGAAATCCGAAAGGGAGAGGATATGTGTAAATATACAGCTGATCCATTTTGCTGTACAGCAGAAACTCACACAACATTGTAAAGTAACTATACTCCAATAAAAACTAATAAAAAATAAAATTAGTTCAAAATAAAAAAGTTTAGGGAAAACAACAAAAAAGAATGCCAAATTTGTGAATGTAAACTAACTATTATACTCACAATAAGATAAGACTTTGTCATTGCGCCACAGAATTGATGCTTTTGAATTGTGGTGCTGGAGAAGACTCTTGAGAGTCCCTTGGACAGCAAGGAGATCAAACCGGTGACTCCTAAAGAAATCAACTCTGAATATTCATTGGAAAGACTGATGCTGAAGCTCAAGTTTCAATATTTTAGCCACCTGATGCAAAGACCCAACTCATTGGAAAAGACCCTGATGCTGGGAAAGATTGAAGGCAAAGGCAGAGGATAAAATGATTATATAGCATCACTAACTCTATGGACATAAATTTGAGCAGACTCTGGGAGATAGTCAAGGACAGAGGAACCTGGCACGCTGCACTCCACGGGTTTGTAAAGAGTCGGACATGCCTTAAAAACTGAACGACAATAACAAAAATAATAGGTCATGTGCTTTTCATTTTAGATTCTCACCAAACCTAATTAAATTGCCCAATCAGCATGTATTCCTGAGAATCAAACATTACCCCAATTCCATGTTAAAACAATGTATAATCAAATGCATTCCATATACAAATAAATATGCATATATATGCTTCTAACATCTACTTGAATATGTAGTCTTCAATACATGACTTCTATATGTCAGATAAATACAAATACATTGTAAGCTAACCAAAGTAACTGGAAATTTGTGCAAAATGAAATTCTGTGCACCCATAAGCTTCCACAAACACACATGCATAGAGATTTAATGATGCTAGTTTCAGGCATTTAGCTGCACCAGGAGTTGTTAATGCGTTGGTCCAAGGATTTATATCTTGCCCAACATTTTGTTTTGTTTACACTGAAGGATTCAGAAGTATTTGAGAAAACATTTTTAAATTGGCATCTTTCACTTAAAAATTCAAAATGTTAGACTCTCACAAAGTTAGACTCTCTTAGACGCCGATACAATGTTAGGGTAATTGGAAAACTAAACCAGCAACTCCACATGGCACCACTTGGCTGGAACAGATAACTGTCTTTTTTTTTTTTTTTTTAACATGAGGGCTCTGGGGTCCAGATGGGGCTTCACAACTAAGCTGTTGTTTATCATCACAATTGTTCTGTGTCCACACTTCCCTCAAGTGTGGGGAAAAGACAGGTAATCATACAGGTGTGTATTTTAGAAGAAAAAAAGTAGAGTTGACATAGTGCCTTATCAAGTGAATTATAGGTCTCTGAGTGTAATATACAAAAATAAAGCAAAGCAAATTGACCCTTTTCATCCATCTCAGTTCCTTACAGGCATCAGGCTTTGTGATCCTTGCTCAATACTTGTTCACCCAGACCTGGGACAGGGGACCAGGCACTGAGGAAGGGTAGCAAGCAGCTCATCTCCTACAGGCATTTATTATAAAGATGTGGGGAAGGACTGGAGAAGAAGATAGACAGTAAATTAATATAACTACAGTTCAGGAACTCGAATCTACGTACATCAAAATTGGCTGGTGTTTCTTGAGATTTCTTTTTTTTTAATTTTAAAAAACATTTATTTTTGTTTCTTTATTTGGCTGTACTGGGTCTTAGTTGCAGCACTCAGGATCTTTGATCTTCACTAGTGGCATGCGGGACCCTTAGTTGTGGCATGCAAACTCTTAGTTGAGGCATGCAGAATCTAGTTCCCAAATCTGAGCCCCCTGAATTGAGAGTGCAGAGTCTTAGCCGTCGGACCACAGGGGAAGTCTCTTAAGATTTTAAAAAGATCCAACTTCTATGACAAATGACCCTTGAACAACTCAGAGGTTAGGGCGCTGAAAGTAAAAAATCAATGTGTAACTTACAGTCAGCCATCCTTATACATAGTCTTCCTCTTTGAGGGTCTGCTTCTAAGGATTCAATCAACCTTGAATTTACTATTGAAAAATCCATGTACAAATGGACCACACCGTTCAAATCTGTGTTGTTCAAGGGCAAATTGTATAAAGATAAAAAATAACATTGAAGAAATTCCTCCCAAGCAAAATAATTCACTTTAAGACAGGAAGAGCCTTGTTAAGCTGATTATTGCACAGCTCCTGAGAGTAGCAGTTATTAAATCAGGAGGCTCTAGAATTCCTTGCATGTTTTCATCACAAAAAAAAGAATAAAGCAATAATAAAGTGGGTGAGAGGAGACTTGGAGGCAATGGACACCTCTATGGCATAGATTGTGGAGATGGTTTCAGGGGTAGATACTTATCTGCAAACTCATCTAGGTGTACACATTAAATATGAACAATATTTTGTATGTTAGTCATACCTGAGGAGAGTGGGTTTTTTTTAAACCAATTGCTTGGAGATTCAGTGTCTCCTAAGACTTTTATCAGAGTGAAGAATATGTGGTACATATATACAATGGAATACTATTCAGCCATAAAAAAGAATGAAGCAATGCCATTTGCAGGAACGTGGCTGGACCTCGAGATGATCACACTAAGTGAAAGAAGTCAGAAAGAGAAAGACAAATACAATGTGATATCATTTATAGGTGGAATCCAAATTATGACACGAATGAACTTATCTACATAACAGAAACAGATTCACAGACATAGAAAACAGACTTACCATTGCCGAGGGCTGGGGAGGGATGGAGTGGGAGTTTGAGATTAGCAGATACAAACTGGTATATATAGAATGAATAAACACAAAGTCCTAGTGTATAAGAGAGGGAATTATAATCAGTAGCCTATAGTAAATCATAATGATAAAGAATATGCAAAAGAATACATATATATGTGTGTGTATATATATGACTGACTCTCTTTGCTGTGCAGTAGAAATTAATTAATATAACACTGTAAATAAACTACATTCCAATAAAATAAAAATTTTAAAACAGATTATTATCAGAGGCTATCCAAAAAGAATTCAGTTCCTCATAGAAAATGAATAATAAATGGTGTCAAACACCAAGGTCAATGACTCTACATAGGAGCTTGGATGTGTATGTTTTCCTAGACTTGCAGTTACCTGGGGTTCCAGAAAACAACCTCTCATCAGATAAAACCTGGTCGCGTTGCTTAAAACACCACACACTGTGGGGTGGGAGCAAGACATTCATGAACCTTTCCTGTCCCCACTGAACACTCCTCCTAACCCTCCCATTCCTCCCTTTGATGGCTGTTATTTAAAAAGAAAGAAGACAAACGACCAACCACGTAAATCATGTGGCGCTGAAAAGGTCATGCTAACAGAGCTGCTAAGCTGCCTTTTAGAGCCCATTTGAAGGATTTAAAACCCCATTACTGTGTCCAGGATTGTAAAGAGGAAGCAATAACAAGGGTTTCAATAAGAACTCAAGGCAGAAGAGCTGACTTTTTTCTAGTTACATGGAAAGTGTGTGACACTGACTCGACTCCAAGCCCAGGTGCCACTGCTTCAGGGGCTTTGCAGATGTAACGGAATAGAATTCCTAGAGGACCTTCCCCAGACAGATCCTGCCCCCATATCCTCTGCTTTAGCTCCTCTCTGAAGTACCTTGGTAATAGTATCTCAGGCATATTTCCTGAGTTTTTCAGATGCTAAAAAAACCACCACCAAATGGAAGAAATTAACTACTTGACTGTGAGCACATAATCCCAAGACCTACTGGCACCTAAGGACTGATAATGATAACTGCTATGACACCACCCTGTTACCTCACCATCAACCAAGCAAAGAATTATGCATGAACTGATCACATGCCCTGTGACACCCTCTACCCGCCCCCTCCTCCCCCACAACGTGGCCTTTAAAAATGCTTTCCTGAAACCATTCCAGGAGTTCAGAGTTTCCTGGGCACAAGTCACCCATTCTCCTTGCATGGCCCTGCAATAACCTTTTTCTGACCCGCAGACCAACTTTTCAGTTTGGCCTCATTGTGCATTGGGCATGTGAAGTTGCATTTGGTTACAGGGAGACGGAGAACACCACACTTGATGTTCTCCTCCACTCAACGATAAAGAATCTGCCTGTGATTCAGGGGCCACAGGAGATACAGGTTCGATCACTGGATGGAGAAGATCCCCTGGAGGAGGGCACAGCAACCCACTCCAGTATTCTTGCCTGGAGAATCCCATAGACAGAGACGGCTGGTGGGCTACAGTCCATGGGGTCGCAAAGAGTTGGACATGACTGAAACAGATTAGCATGCACACACTCCCTCTCTGGAGCCTAGGATGGGAGCAGCCAGGGATGATAAGACCTGTTTCAGATGCCAAGAATCAGGGTCCCATTTAACCAGTAGCTTCTGTCCTCCCTTACCAGTAGGGCAAGTTTTGTGTTGATGAAATCAAATGTATCTCAGGAGTTCTGCCCCCCTCACCTTCCCCACTTTTTCAGGTTTCATCAGATATTTCTAGAACTTTCCCCTTCCTAGGAATAGTGTCTGTATTCATTTGAAGAATTTCTCATTCTTGCTTGCCCCTATATGTTCCATGTCTGTATATCATACTCCCCCATCCCCACCAATTCTCAATTCCAGACATTTCTTCCAGCTTCATCAAGGTGTAATTGACAAATAAAACAGTATATATTTAAGCTGTGCAGCGTGATGATTTGATACACGCATGTGTTGTGAAATAATTACCACAATCAAGCTATTTGACACGTCCATCATCTCATAGTTAATGTGTGTGTAGTGAGAACACTTATGATTAGCGAATTTCAAACGCACAAGCCAGTATTATTAACTACGGTCGCCATGCTGTAAATTAGATCCTCAGAAGTTATTAATCTTATACCTGAAAGTTTGTACTTTTTGACCAACATCTCATGGCATTTTCATTCCATCCCATCTGATCTCAATTTCTCCATGCTCTCACTAAACTTTGTGCTTATGTTCACATGAAATGTTTTCAAATTTTATTATGTCTTCCCATCCTGGAATGCAAAGCCAAGTCGGCCTTAGAAAGCATCACTACAAACAAAGCTAGTGGATGTAATGGAATTCCAGTTGAGCTATTTCAAATCCTAAAAGATGATGCTGTGAAAGTGCTGCACTCAATATACCAGCAAATTTGGAAAACTCAGCAGTGGCCACAGGACTGGAAAAGGTCAGTTTTCATTCTAATCCCCAAAACAGGCAATGCCAAAGAATGCTCAAACTACTGCACAATTGCACTCATCTCACATGCTAGCAAAGTAATGCTCAAAATTCTCCAAGCCAGGCGTCAACAGTATGTGAACTGTGAAATTCCAGATGTTTAAGCTGGATTTAGAAAAAGCAGAGGAACAAGAGATCAAATTGGAGCATCCATTGGATCATTGAAAAAGCAAGAGAGTTCTAGAAAAACATCTACTTCTGCTTTATTGACTATCAACAAACTGTGGAAAATTCTTCAAGAGATGGGAATACTAGACCACCTGACCTGCCTCCTGAGAAATCTGTATGCAGGTCAGGAAGCAACAGTTAGAACTGGACATAGAACAACAGACTAGTTCCAAATTGGGAAAGGAGTACGTCAAGGCTGTATATTGTCACACTGCTTATTTAGCTTTTTGCAGAGTACATCATGAGAAAGTCTGGGCTGGATGAAGCACAAGCTGGAATCAACATTTCCAGGAGAAATATTGGTAACCTCAGATATGCAGATGACACTACCCTTATAGCAGAAAGTGAAGAAGAACTAAAGAGGCTTTTGATGAAAGTGAAAGAGGAGAATGAAAAAGTTGGCTTCAAACTCAACATTCAGAAGACTAAGATCATGGCATCTGGTCCCATCACTTCGTGGCAAATAGATGGGGAAACAATGGAAACAGTGAGAGACTTTATTTTGGGGGCTCTACAATCACTGCAGATGGAGACTGCAGCCATGAAATTAAAAGACGCTTGCTCCTTGGAAGAAAAATTATGACCAACATAGACAGCATATTAAAAAGCAGAGACATTACTTTGCCAACAAAGGTCAGTGTAGTCAAAGCTATAGTTTTTCCAGTGGTCATGTATGGATGTGAGAGTTAGACTATAAAGAAAGTTGAGCACTGAAGAATTGATGTTCTTGATCTGTGGTGTTGGAGAAGACTCTTGAGAGTCCCTTGGACTGCAAGGAGATCCAACCAGTCAATCCTAAAGGAAATCAGCCCTGAATGTTCATTGGAAGGACTGATGCTGAAGCTGAAACTCCAGTACTTTGGCCACCTGAGGTGAAGAACTGACCCATTTGAAAACCCTGATGCTGGGAAAGATTGAAGGCAGGAGGAGAAGGGGATGACAGAGGATGAGATGGTTGGATGGCATCACCGACTCAATGGATACGAGTTTGAGTAAACTCTGGGAGTTGGTGATGGACAGGGAAGCCTGGTGTGCTGCAGTCCATGGGGTCGCAAAGAGCTAGACACAACTTAGCGACTGAACTGAACTGAACTGAACTGAATACAATGTGAGCCATTCACGGTCATATCATTACTTGTGTACACCTAGCATCCAGACAAAAACAGATTCTGCATTTGTTGAATGAGCAGATGAATGAAGCAATTACCTCCAATGACACACAAATCTAATCCAGCGGCATCTCTCAGGTCAAACATCCCCAGACTTCAGTTACTCATGTGGTACTTTCACAATTTCTGCCATGTCATCATTCCGAAAGTGACTCACAATTTTGTAAGCGTCCCTGAAAAGAGCAGAGCATAGCATGGTGCTTTGAATTTAGAAAGTGGGAGACTATTGTGATTTCTGTGGTTGAATCTCTCCATCCTTCTGTGGCAGAAGACAAGTTTCCAAAATTTTACATTCCTGGGCCCACTAGATCACACCTTTATGATTCAAGCAATGCCAGCCATTAGTCGTTGTTTTCATGTCACGTGTGCATGTGTGCTAAGTCTCCTCAATTGTTTCAAACTCTTTGTGACCCCATGGACTATAGACTGCCAGGCTCCTCCATGGGATTTTCCAGACAAGACTCCTGGAGTGGGTTGTCGTTCCCATCCCCAGGGGATCTTCCCAACCCAGGGATAGAACCCGATTCTCCTGCATTGCCAGTGAATTCTTTACCTGCTGAGCCACCTGGGAAGCCCTTTCATGTTATACTTACATTAATTTCTAATACACTTGCAAATAAATATAAATATTAAATCATTTTAAAAAAAGTTTGTCCCTTTTTCAGTAAAAATCATGTCATCAACCTTCAGCAGCACAAGTTCCATGCCTGAGGAAACAAAGACTTAAGTGATTTGTTCTTGAAAGCACACTATTTGACCCATCACATGGATGACCCATCAATCACCTTGAAGGATATGGACGATTAAACAGAAGCCTGGGGAATACAGCATTTCCTTAAGGGGCGTCACAAAGGTAGCCTCAAACAGATGGAACGACACACAATTCTTAGAGCTTAAATGCCAGCCATGAAGGCCCTCTGCAGAGCAGTTGTATTTTAACAAGATCACAGCCAGCATAATCCCCTTTTATTCCTTTGCAAATGTGGAATTGGTTATTGATTCTCCCCTTTATCACAGAGATGTGCAATTCAAAACCACAGTCATCATTGTTCGTACATGGACACCCATGCCTAGTAGTCCCTAGGCGTTCTTGTCAGAATAAATCTCCAACTCTGCCTGCTGTAAGGAGGCCAGTGGCCCAGTGAGATGCCACAGCAGGCAGAGTGGTTAGGCACCTCCAGGGCCCAGAATAGTCTGCAGAACACACAAGGATAGAGCCTTCTGGTTCTTTGCCTGAATTCTGTGCATAGAAATTCTGTGCTCCAATCCGAGTTCCATTCCCTTTATCCAACAAGAGCACAGTTAGCTGTTTTGAAAGGAGGCAAAAGAAACATTTCACAGTAAATTCTGCGTTTGCTGTCTGGTACTAAAATCGTTGTTGCTTGGTTTCTTTTTATCTCTCCCTTATTTTTATTTATTTTTTTCTTTGTAAGGATTTGTTTAAAGAAGTGGACCGTTTTTTTAAGTCTTTATTGAATTTGTTACAATACTGCTTCTGCTTTTTGTGTCTTGTTTTTTTTAAAAATTTTTTTGGCTGCAAGGTACGTGGGATCTTAGTTCCCGACTAGGGATCGAACCCTCACCCCCTGCATTGGAAGGTCAAGTCTTAATCACTGAACCACCAGGGAAGTCCCTCTCTGTTATCTTAATAATGATTGTAATTAAAATAAAAGGAAAATATCATCCTTGACACAGCCTATCACGTTTTAAGATGAGTCCATATAACCACTGTGGTGATTCCTAAATCTTAATTTGTGTATGGTGAAGTGAAGTGAAGTGAAGTCGCTCAGTCGTGTCCGACTCTTTCCAACCCCATGGACTGTAGCCTACCAGGCTCCTTCCTACATGGGATTCTCCAGGCAAGGGTACTGGAGTGGGTTGCTATTTCCTTCTCCAGGGGATCTTCCCAACCCAGGGATCAAACCCGGGTCTTCTGAATTCCAGGCACACGCTTTAACCTCTGAGCCACTCTGGCCATGGTTTGTGTGTGATATTCAAGAAATTTCCCATACCCTTATTTTGGAAGCTTAGAACTGAAACTGGTAAGAAAAAAAAAATGTGTTTTTAAATTAGAAGGCTGGACAAATATGAGCCTATGTCTGTATTTGGTCTCAATCCCTTCCTTGTGGAAATGAAAACCAGGCACAAAAACAATAACAACAACAAAAAGCCAGAAAGTATCTCGATTTGGATAATTTTCTTGTACCTCTCATGGTGAAGGCCTCTTGATCTTCTATTTACGTTGAGAGTAAATAAATTTTTCCCTGACCACTTGTCTTGGGAGATGAACTAGATTGACCTCCACTTATTACTAGGACACTGGATTAATTCACTTCTACTTCCAATTCTGAAGGTCACGCCCTGAGGCTGAATGTTCTGCTCTCCCTGGCGAGAATAAACATGGTAAGGAATAGATGTTGGCACTTCATGGTATCAAAAGCAGAAGCTTTTGCTTCAAGTAAAGGGATTTTCATTTGCACATCGTTTACACTCGAGCAAATGTCAAAGGCATTTCTTTCATCTCCATATTTTGTTCCTATTCTTGTAGTCATTACAGCTCTACCTTTAGAGCTAAATCTTTGAACTACAGGGACCATTAGACTTGACTTTCCGAAATGACTCTATTAAGGATTAATGTTTTATTCAGCTCGGAAATGTGAGCCTATTGATTTCACTTTAAATATCACATTCTTCGATTAATAGTGGATGTTTGCTTTTCTACAATCTGCAGGCTCTGTGCTTTCTAAGAGGCATTGGTCACTAAAAGTTCTATAGATTGGTGCAAATCACCAATTACTTGACTTTCTGGTGAACCAGTGAACAGTGCAAGACACAAACATATTCCCATTACTTCAAATAAAAGGGATGTTTCCTTTAACAAGGAAACAGCTTTCTTTAGTTTTCTACGTATTTCACTTCAGCAAAACAGTGAAATGAAATTGCTCTATGACGGGAATAACTCTGTCTTGGGTGTGGTCCGACATGTAGGTTTGTTCTTCGCCAGTCTTTGCGAGAGGATCCAGTTCTTATTCTTGAGCTGTGATTAGTCATAGCACACGTCGATACCACCATCCAACATTCATTGTAAAGCTGTTGTTCAGCTAAATTTTCTGGGTCCTTCCCATCACCTGTATACCTCAAAGAACATTGACTTCAATGAAAAGTCCTTGAAAGCCGTTAATTCTTTCATAAGTTTTATAGAATATATCATGGCCAGCATCACACATCCAGTGGAAAATGTATCCTGGAGTGAAGTAAACCCAAAGTCAACATCCATTTCCATTAGACTCAACTTCTCTGTGCTTTCAGCTCCTTATCCACAAAATAGAGACACTATGACTCATTATAAGGAGCTAGTGTAACTTTGGGCTTCCCAGGGGACTCACTGGGTATAGAACCTGCCCACAGTGCAGGAGACCCCAGAAATATGGGTTCAAGTCCTGGATTGGGAAGATACCCTGGACGGGGGCTCAGCAACCCACTCCAGTATTCTTGCCTGGAGAATCCCCGTGGCCAGAGTAGCCTGACGGGCTACAGTCCACAGGTTGCAAAGAGTCAGACATGACTAAAGTCGCTGAGCACAGCACAGCACACTATGACTTCTCCATGAAACAACCCAACCAGAGGACATTCTGGGAGTGTGAAGCAACTGGGAGATACTTGACAAATTTGAGTCTCCATTCTCTCCCGTACTGAACGAAGGGGTGTGAGAAAAGCGATATGAAAAAGGGGGGAAGTGGCACTTTTTCAACAAATAATTCCTGATAAGGAAATTGACAAATTTTCATTTGGAATTAGTATATTATATGAACCTAGTACTTTACTACAGACAATAAAAAAATTGGTGTGGCCCCTGCTCTCTGATCATAAGATAATGGTGTGATGATGATGTATGATTATAATAGTCTTTTCTTTTTTTGCCATTACATGATAGCACACATTTCATATGGGGAGATAAACTCTCCTTGATGTTCGAGAGATAGTTAGGGGCTATCAGAATAGACCAGATACTACCACCACTTTTTTGCAGAAGACTACCACCACTTTTAGACTGAAGCCAGAGATGCTAAGCATCTTGTTAATTGTGGGAAGCAACAAGGCAGCAGAGAAGGTGAACTACTCTGATATATTGTCTTTTCCATCATCCCTTTATTTAAAAAAATTTTTATATTTATTTAAAATTTATCAAAATTGTGTCAAATTCCATATACTGTTTTGTACCTTCTTTTCATTTAGCAATATGTTACAGACCTTTTTTTTTGTTTTTTCAAGTGATTACATATGAATCTAATTATTTTTATTGGCTATGTGGTATTTCTACTGTAAGGACATACCATAACCTATTTAATTAATTCTCTATTGATGGAACACTAAAGGAAATGATTTGTTAAAGAATGTCATATTTCCATCAAAGAATGTATCTTTAAGTAATTTATTTTTTAATTGAAGGATAATTGCTTTACAGAATTTTGTTGTTTTCTGTCAAACCTCAACATGAATCAACCACAGGTATACATATGTCCCCTCCCTTTTGAACCTCCCTCCTATCTCCCTCCCCATCCCTCCCCTCTAGGTTGATACAGAGCCCTTGCTTGAGTTTCCTGAGCCATACAGCAAATTCTAGTTGGCTATTTTACATACGGCAATGTAAGTTTCCATGTTACTCTTTCCATACATCTCACCATCTCCTCCCCTCTCTCCATGTCCATAAGTCTATTCCCTACGTCTGTTTCTCCATTGCTTCCCTGTAAATAAATTCTTCAGTACCATTTTTCTAGATTCTGAATATGTGCATTAGAATACAATATTTATCTTTCTCTTTCTGACTCACTTCTCTCTGCATAATAGGTTCTTAGTTCATCCACCTCATGAGAACCGACTCAAATGCATTCGTTTTTATGGCTGAGTAATATTCCATTGTGTATATGTACCACAACTTCTTTATCCATCATCTGTCTATGGACATCTAGGTTGCTTCCATGTTCTAGCTATTGTAAATAGTGCTGCAGTGAACAGTGGAATACATGTGTCTTTTTCAATTTTGGTTTCCTCAGGGTGTACGTCTAGAAGTGGGCTTGCTGGGTCATATGGTGATTTTCTTTCTAGTTTTTTAAGGAATCTCCACACCTTCTTCCATAGTGGGGTGTCAATTTACATTCCCACCAACAGTGCAAGAGCATTCCCTTTTCTCCACACCCTCTCCATATTTTTTTCTTTCTTAAAGATTTTTCTGACCTGGAGCATTTTTAAAGTCTTTATTGAATTTGTAACAATATTTATTCTGTTTTATGTTTTGGTTTTTTTGGCTAAAAGGTATGTGGGATCTTAACCCTCTGACCAGGGATCAAACCCACACTCCTTACACTGGGAGGTGAAGTCCCACCTCCCTGGGACCTGCCAGAGAGGTCCCCTCCACCATCCCATTATAAACACATCCATATGAAAACAATGTGGAACCCTAAAGATGAGGAAGAACGCTTATTAATTACCTACCACCTGCCAGACCCAGGAATAGAGCTTTTTTATACACTGTTGTGATGGTTCCTTGTATGTGTCAACTTGACTGTGCTATGGGGTGGCCAGAGAGCGGGTAAAATGTTCTTTCTTGGTTTATCTGTGAAGGTGTTTCTGGATGAGATGAACATTTTAACTGGTGAATAGAATAAAGAAGATCCCTCACCAAGGAGGCTGGGCCTCACCCAATCTCTTGAGGGCCCGGATAGCACTAAAAGGTAGAAGAGAGGAGAATTTACTCTCTCTGCTTGAGCTAGTACATCCATCTTCTCTTGCCCTCAGATTCAGCATTCCTGGCTTGTGGGCATTCAGTCTGGACAAAACCTTATACCACCGGCTCCCCTAATTCTTAAGCCTTTGGGTTTGGACTGGAGTGACACCATCAGCTTTCCTGGGACTCCAGCTTGCAGGCAAAAGATCAGGGGGGTTCATAGACTCTGCAATCATGTGAGTCAATCTCTCATACTAAATCTCTTTCTGTATAACTAGTGAACCTATATCCTTTTGGTTCTGTTTCTCCAGAGAACCCTAATAAATGCTTATTTTATCCAACTTGTTTAAACTGTCAAATATTTCTGTTACAGCCCCAACATGTGACTCCAGGGTTCCCCAACCTCTGGGATCTAATGCCTGATGATCTGAGGTGATGATCTGGTGTAATAATAATAGAAATAAAGTGCACAATAAATATAATGCACTTGAATCATCCCCAAAACATCCTTCCTCTACCCTGTTCTGTAGAAAAAAATTGTCTTCCACGAAACCAGCCCCTGGAACCAAAAAGGTTGAGGATTGCTATCTAGACCACAGTTCCTTCTGCCCCAGCTGTGGCTACAGTGAAAGGTTGGGAGAGTCATAGCTGGCAAATCACAGTTTTTCTTAGCATTATTATCACCAGCACCCTCACAGGGCTGTCAGTAAGGAGTAAGGGAAATGCACAGTCTCCCAAAGTGGGTTTTCAGATACAGAGAAAGCTCAGAAAATGCATGACGAGTGTGTTTTTGCAAAACTGCACTAAAAAAAAATTAAGATAGTAACCCACATGTTGAATGATATACTCAAAGGATGTTGGTAGTACCTGATTTATTTGTTACACTGAGTTTGGTAACATATATGCTGGGATCATAAGACAGAAACTTTTGGTTAATAGACATCATTGTGGGCAGGAAAGACAATAAGAAGTTGTTTTTATTGGGCACGTGGGGTCACTGTTTTAATTTGAAAAAAAATCATATGAAGTTTGGAAAACTTGTCTCTGGAAGAAATCAATAACGTAAAGACACTTCATTAGCCGACACATTTATTTTTCTGGGAGAGGTGATCTTTATGAAGGTTAACCCAATCCTAAGGGGAAGAAGGGAAATGAACAATAAAGAAGCTCATTGGAGTCTGTGTGAGTTTTTTGTTCAAGTAGCTTAGTCCGGACGTGATAACGCAACTTTGTTGGCAAATGAAATCTAAACAGCAGTTTAGAAGATGCAATTAGAAAAGAATGAATAAGGCTATGAAGAGAAATGATCATTTGTTGCTAGTCCCACTTGGCAATAAAACTAGAAGAGAGATTTTTTTCTTGTGTAATGGATGAGCTGTGTAAATCTGAAATCTCCCCTCATTTCATAATTTCATGGGGTTCTCAGCTCAGTCATGATTTATACCTCCTCCAGCTCCTAAAACCAGGATTCTTTTCAAGCATCCATCTTATCTAAGGGATATCCATCAATGAAAAGCCTTTCAGCCACTAAATATTCTGCATAATTGGGGGGCAATATGACTTAATCCAAAGACTTCTCTCTCTCTTCTCTGCTTCTATTGTTACAAATACTTTTTAACTTTTTATTTTATATTAGAATATAGCAGATTAACAATGTTGTGATAGTTTCAGGAGGACAGCAAAGAGATTCAGCCATACATATACATGTATCCATTCTCCCCCAAACTCCCCTCCCATCCAGGATGCCACATAACATTGAGTAGAGTTCCCTGTGCTCATAGTAGGTACTAGTTGGTTATCCATTTTTTAAAAAAGCAGTGTGTACATGGCCATCCCAAACTTCTTGACTAGGAAAGAATTTCAGGCTCTTCTTTATGGTAATTCTTTGTGTGTCTCTTAATTCCTAATATTAATATAAGCCAATATATTCATTCATTTGCAATGGTTGAGAGAGAAAAAAGGACATATTTTCATCTCTGACAGACAATAACTTTCAACTCTCATATCTTACTTAAAACAAGTCATTTTGTGAACAACTCAAGAACATGAAGATAAACGAAATAGTAGTGTCTTTGAAATAATCAGCCTCACTCTTCACATGAGGCTGTGTTCAGTGGAAAATTGGGGTGCTCTTGTCAGATGATGGGTAAGAGCCCACACTCCAAAATTCAAATCCCTACTCTGCCCCTGGCCATTTGGGTTACTTGGGATAAAATGACCTGACTTCTCTGTGCCTCAGTTTCCCCATTTATAAAATGGAATGTATAACAGCATGTACTCCCATGGTGTTGCCACCATGAGTTAAAACATAGGCAGCAGTTAGAAGAGTGCCTGGTACACTGGCATACAGTAAGTGCTCAATCAATGCAAGCCAGCACGGATACTGTTATGTACAAAGGTGGTCTCTGCAGCTCACTGTGCCCAGAGGATCATGTAATATTCCTCAGAGGGTGATGATGGAGCCAAGATCAGAACTGAAGTCAACTTACATCCAAATCTCTGTCTTTATCCCATAGTTTTCTGCTGCTGCTGCTAAGTCACTTCAGTTGTGTCCGACTCTGTGTGACACCATAGACAGCAGCCCACCAGGCTCCCCCGTCCCTGGGATTCTCCAGGCAAGAACATTGGAGTGGGTTGCCATTTCCTTCTTCATTGCAGGAAAGTGAAAAGTGAAAGTGAAAAGTGAAAGTGAAAAGTGAAAGTGAAGTCACTCAGTCGTGTCCAACTCTTAGTGACCCCATGGACTGCAGCCTACCAGGCTCCTCCGTCCATGGGATTTTCCAGGCAAGAGTACTGGAGTGGGGTTATCCCATAGTTAGGGGTATTGTTTTTTGGGACAAATATGCTTCCCCAATGGATCACATTGAACCCCCCAGGATCAGGGGTCTCATCTGTGCCTGGACCTGGTTTAGGTCTCCAGGTCCTGGAATTTGAGTGGGTTCTGTGAAAGGGTAAGATTTTCAGGAGGTCTTGGGAAGCGAGTATTTTGCACAGGAGATATGTAAATCTATAGCCAGAGGGTAGGCTGTGCTTCTTTTTAAATACACTCACAAATCCTTCAACACTCCTCCCCTCCAGTAGACGGAGAATAATTCCCCTCCCATTGAATGTGGACTGATGGAATGACTCTTCATGAACACAAGAGCAGGGACAGTCTGTGTTTTTGAAATTAGGACATGAAAATTACTGCAAATCCCTCCTTCCTATCTCTCTTAAATCCCCCAAGTTGGGGAAATCCAGCCACCGTGTCATGAGAACACTTACACAATCCTATGAAGAAGTCACGGGGTAAGGAGCCAAGACCTCCGGATAACACCCAGCGTGAACTTGACAGCTGTGTGAGGGACCCATTCCGGAAGCGGATCCTCCAGCCCCAGACAAGGCTTGAGTTGACTGCAGCCCCCATGACATCTTAACTGTGAGTCCATGGGAGACCCTTGGCCAGAGACCTGCTGTGGACTCATTCCCAGATTCCTGATTCCTCATAGTTTGTTTTAATATATGCTTATTTTTCTAAGCTGCTAAGTCATGGGTGACTTTTTAAAATTTTTATTTATTTTTGGTTGCTCTGGGTCTTTACTGCTGTGCACGAGCTTTTCTCTAGTTGTGGTGAGTGGGGGTTACTCATCGTTGCAATGGGCAGGCTTCTTAGTGTGGTGGCTTCTCTTGTTGCAGAACCTGGGCTCTAGGGTGCATGGGCTCAGTAGTTGTGGCTCACAGGCTTAGCTGCCCCATGGCATGTGGAATCTTCCCTGACCAGGGATTGAACCCGTGTCCCTAGCATTGGCAGGCAGATTCTTAACCACTGGCCCACAGGGAAGGCCCATGAGTGACTCCAATGCAGCAAAAGATAAACACAATTAGACACGTGGTAAGTATTTAGTGGCTAAAGTGCTTCTTCAAGAGTTTGCAGATGCCTCTGGAGATCTGCCATGGTGCCTGTCACATGGTACACTTTGTATCAACTCTCTTGACTTCATCTTCCTAAAAGAATGGAGGTACTGTTCATAGCGAGTCTTCATGGGAAAGGGAAAGAAAGTAATTTAGTCGTGTCCAGCTCTTTGGGACGCCATGGACTAAACAGTCCATGGAATTCTCCAGGCCAGAATACTAGAGTAGGTTCCCTTCTTCAGGGGATCTCCCCAACCCAGGGATCAAACCTAGATCTCCCACATTTCAGGTGAATTCTGCCACCAGGGAAGCCCCTTCATGGGAAACTTAACAGATAACAGAACAGTTATTCTTTACCTGTCTAGTCTGTGTGCCCTTGTGTGTGCATACATGCTAAGTTGCTTCAGTCGTGTCCAACTCTTTTGTGATCCCATGGACTGTAGACAGCCAGGCTCCTCTGTCCATGGGATTTCCCAGGCACATGGAGTGGGTTGCCATTTCCTTCTCCAGAGGATCTTCCTGATCCAGGGATCAAACCCACGTCTCCTGCATTGGCAGGCAGCTTCTTTACCACTGACCCACCAGGAAATGCTGTGTCTTAATCCAGGCAACACATATGTTATTTCAAAGCCAAAGATTTGTTGTTGTTGTTCTCTATTTAGGGGCCAGTTTGTTACACATTTCTAAGCAAGAAGTGGGACAATTTTAATTTTCCATGTGACTGTCCATCCATCAGAAGTCACAGTGCCTTAAGCCAGATTCACAAAGTGCTTTCCTAGGGCAGGGGAGACAAACATATTAATGGCTTTTTATTAGGTCTTTAGCAGCTCACAAGTGCCTAATCCAACTGAAACCAGAAGCCTGGACATAATTATTGCAGAGATGAATTGGTTGGCACTTCCACTGGGCCAGCATAGACTTATTTTTATTTTTTTGTCAGCGATAAAAATAGGGGGCTTCCCTGGTGGCTCAGAGGTAGAATCCACCTGCCAATGCAGGAGACAGAGGTTCGATCCCTGATCCAGGAAAATCCCACATGCCGATGAACAACTAAGCCCATGTGCCATAACTATTGAGCCTGTGCTCTAGAGCCTGGGAGTCATAACTACTAAAGCCAGCATGCCCTGGAGCCCTTGCTCCACAAGTTACCACAGTGAGAAGCTTGAACACTACAAAAGAGAAAAGCCCATGCAGCAATGAAGACCCAGTACAGCCAAAAATAAATAAATAAATAGAATAAAATTCTATTTTAAAAGAGGTCCTTTGGAACTTTTTTAAAAAAGAATGAAAATAGGGACTTCCCTGAGTCCAGTGGTTAAGACTCTGCACTCCCACTGCCATGGTCCGGGTTTGATCCCTGGTCAGGGAGCTAGATCCCATATGCCACAAATAAATATCCCATGTGCTGCAACTAAGACCTGCATGCTATGCGGCTTCAGTCGTGTCCAACTCTTGGCAACCTCATGGACTGTAGCCCCCCAGGCTCCTCCGTCCATGGAATTTCCCAGGCAAGAATACTGGAGTGGGTTGCCATTTCCTTCTCCAGGGGATCTTCACAATCAAGGGATCAAACTCACCTCTCTGAGTTTCCTGTGTCTCCTGCAATTCTTTACCACCAACGCCAGCTGGGAAGCCCATAGGAAAGAAAATTAGGCTTGTATTTGTACTTTTAAGGTTGATTTGGCTATGACTGAATTGAATCTAAGCGCTATATTAAGAGCAAGTGGATCACTTATGGTAACAGAACTCAGAACTGTTCTGATTCTTCTAAAATGAATTAACAGATTGGAACATAAGAAATTCTTTATTAACTTAAAGGAAGACAGTGAATATTCAATATTTTTAATTGAATATTCAAAATGATACTGAAGATACTGTACTTCAGATGATACTGAAAATTCAATATTTTTCCCAGATCTTCTAAGGGCAAAAGGAAAACTCCAATCAGTGTGTTAAAAACATTCAGAAATAAATGTTTGGAGTTCAAGAATACTTCTGCAAATAGCTTGACAGAGCCACAAATGAGATTCTGGCAGATTTGTTGTTTTCGTTTGGTCTCTCAGTCATGTCCAACTCTTCGTGACTCCACTGTAGCCTGCCGGGTTCCCCATCCATGGGATTCCCCAGGCAAGAATACTGGAGTGGGTCACCATTTGCTTCTCCACTGGCAGATTTATAGTCCTGGACAAATAGAATTAGGGAAATGAAAATTAAAGTTAGCCAACAAATAAAAAGCAGAAGTGCTCTATAAAAAGTCTGCCAAACTATGGAATTTGTAATGCTGGTAATACTTAATATTATTTTAGGTGATACACAGATGAATTTTTTTAATCTTTTAACATTCTAATGTGTATTAAGAAATAAAACACACAAGCAAACTCATGTCTTCATGGATTGTAAACTTGGAGTGGGGCTAAATTCAGGACTTTTTTTAAAGTCTAAAAGGTCCCAAAAGTCTAAAGTTCTAATTTGCCATTTGCAACAATAAGGATGGACTTGCAGGTACGCTTAGTGAAATAAGTCAGACGGAGAAAGACAAATACTGAATGTTATCACATATGTAGGATCTGAAAAATACGGCAAAGTGAATACAACAACAAAGAAAGCAGACTCACAGATACAGAGAACAAGCTAGTGGCTATCAGTGGGGAGAGAGGAGAGAGCAGCGGGGAGGAGCAAGAAAAGGGCAGGGGACTAAGAAGTACAAAATACTATGTATAAAATAAATAATCTACAAGGGTAGGTTGTACAGCACAGGAAATACAGCCAATATTTTATAATAACTGTAAATAAAATATAACCTTTAAAAATTGGGAACCAAGCCTGGTGTTCTGTGATGACCTAGAGGGAGGGGATATATGGGTAGTGTATGATTTCTGAAAGAGATGGGAATACCAGACCACCTGATCTGCCTCTTGAAAAATTTGTATGCAGGTCAGGAAGCAACAGTTAGAATTGGACATGGAACAACAGACTGGTTCCAAATAGGAAAAGGAGTACATCAAGGCTGTATATTGTCACCCTGCTTATTTAACTTATATGCAGAGTACATCATGAGAAACGCTGGACTGGAAGAAACACAAGCTGGAATCAAGATTGCCAGGAGAAATATCAATAATCTCAGATATGCAGATGACACCACCCTTATGGCAGGAAGTGAAGAGGAACTAAAAAGCCTCTTGATGAAAGTGAAA
The DNA here is from genome assembly GCF_032452875.1 of Bos javanicus. Classification (NCBI taxonomy): domain Eukaryota; kingdom Metazoa; phylum Chordata; class Mammalia; order Artiodactyla; family Bovidae; genus Bos; species Bos javanicus. Next base: position 50,411,639 of record NC_083884.1, read on the forward strand.
GTGGAGAGTGGAAAAGTTGGCTTAAAGCTCAACATTCAGAAAACGAAGATCATGGCATCCGGTCCCATCACTTCATGGGAAGTAGATGGGGAAACAGTGGAAACAGTATCAGACTTTTATTTTTCTGGGCTCCAAAATCACTGCAGATGGTGACTGCGGCCATGAAATTAAAAGAGTCTTACTCCTTGGAAGGAAAGTTATGACCAACCTAGATAGCATATTCAAAAGCAGAGACATTACTTTGCCAACAAAGGTTCATCTAGTCAAGGCTATGGTTTTTTCCTGTGGTCATGTATGGATGTGAGAGTTGGACTGTGAAGAAGGCTGAGCGCCAAAGAATTGATGTTTTTGAACTGTGGTGTTGGAGAAGACTCTTGAGAGTCCCTTGGACTGCAAGGAGATCCAACCAGTCCATTCTGAAGGAGATCAGCCCTGGGATTTCTTTGGAAGGAATGATGCTAAAGCTGAAATTCCAGTACTTTGGCCACCTCATGCAAAGAGTTGACTCATTGGAAAAGACTGTGATGCTGGGAGGGATTGGGGGCAGGAGGAGAAGGGGACGACAGAGGATGAGATGGCTGGATGGCTTCACTGACTCGATGGACGTGAGTCTGGGTGAACTCTGGGAGTTGGTGATGGACAAGGAGGCCTGGCGTGCTGCGATTCATAGGGTCACAAAGAGTCGGACACGACTGAGCGACTGAACTGAACTGAACTGAACCGATGGCTTCTTTGTGAAGTTGTATGGCAGAAACCAATACACTCTAAATTTTCCTCCAGTTAAAAAATAAATTTAAAAAATGGTGAGTCACTGTGTTCTTTTCCTGAAATTTATATAATATTGCACACCAACTATACTTCAATTTTTTTAAAAAAATGATGAAGTAAGTCTGAAGGACAAATATCATATGACACTGGTAATATGTGGAATTTAAAAAAATGGCACAAATGAACATATGTACAAAACAAAAATAGAGTCACAGATGTAGAAAACAAACTTAAGGTTGCCAGGGGGTGAAGCCAGTGAGGGATAAATTGGGAGACTGGGATTGACATATATACACTACTATATATAAAATAGATAACTAATAAGGACTCACTGTACAGTACAGAGAATTCTCTGTACATTACTCTGTAATACAATACTCTGTAATGATCTATATGGGAAAAGAATCTAAAAAGGGTAGATATATGTGTATGTACAACTGATTCATCTTGCTGCTCCATAGCAGAAACTAACACAACATTGTAAATCAACTATACCCCAATAAAAATTAATTTAAAAGGGGATGTATTGTACAACACTGAGAAAATAGGCAATATTTTATAATAACTATAAATGGAAAGTATCCTTTAAAATTGCATTAAAAATTTAATAATTAAAAAATACATAAATTTTGAAAGATGAGTTAGTTTTAAAAATATTAAGTATATAAAAGCTGCCATGTCAATGTTATGCACAGTTGGCAAAATCTGTGATGGTGGTATGTGATGAACTTTAGAAAATATTCCCTGAGAGGGTTTTCCCTGCTTATGTGCAAGAGGTCTATTCCAGGGGGGAGAGAAGCAGTGTCATTGCCTGCAGTCTCCTTCTGATTCCATATGAGTCCCTGCCAACACTCTCTCCTTGGTGTAGCCAACATGCCCTTCAGCCCTTTGGAGCCTGGGATGCTCAGATCAGGACCATGGACAGAAGAAGTGGGGACATGATAGAGTAAATGGTTAGATCTACAGATAAGAGACAGATAGCTGCAGACTGACAGAGAGAGAGAGAGAGAGAGAGAGAGAGAGAGAAGGGCTGAAAGATGCTCAGAGACAGAGAGAGAGAAAGACAGAGCTTGAAGTAGAAGGAGATAGATAGAGGAAGGCAGAGGACATGTGTAAATTTGGGTCTAGATCTGACCTGTGCTTCCACCAAGTCAGCCCAACCTTCACACACCCTGGCTCCAATGCTTGATAGTATTACTCAAAGTGCTTACTTTTAATATCTTTCCTGTACATGAATCTCTTAGCACTTTTGCAAACTCTGCTTCATCTCAACTATACCCTGTTAATAACGTTTCTTTGTTGTCAGAAGAAATCTTTTTACCCAGCTTGGGCTAAATTAAAATTTTATAAAACATCAGGTTGCCACAGGACTAACAAGCAAGTGACAGCTGTTTAATTAAAATTTAAACTTGATTAGTTGGCTCTACAGAGAGAAACACTCCAGAGGGAAAGCATAAAACTGTGAAAAATCAAGCCTTGAAATAAAGACTTTATTTAAATAGGTAGTAGAAACTGTAAATTGTTTGGTGCCACGTGGGTTCCAATGGCTAGTCTTGAACTGAGGTCTCTGTCCCTTATACAAGTCCCATCTCTGCCTCTTGGCTGTGTTGGGAGCCCCTTCAAGATAAATGATGAGTATAAATTAATTTTGTAAGTCAGAGTGCAGTAAAGAGCTCAAAAGTGATGGATAGTTGCTCAGTCCTGTCCGGCTCTTTGCAACTCCATAGGAGACTGTAGCCCACTAGGCTCCTCTGTCTGTGGAATTCTCCAGGCAAGAATACTGGAGTGGGTTTCCACTCCCTTCTCCAGTGGATCTTCTCAACCCAGGGATGTTTGAACCCAGGTCTCCTGCATTGCAGGCATATTCTTTATTGCATGAGCCACGAAGGAAGTCCTGAAATGAGAGGAAGCTTCAAAACAAAACACAAAATATCATAGCAACCTTGCAATTCTCACAAATTTATTGTCTGAGATTGAGGTATTAAGTGGAGGTAACTTGGGGCCTGGAAAAACACTGCAGTTCCCTCTTTTAAACTCAGACCTGCCATGGTGACAGGTCGTATCCAAGATGCATCTTATAAAATCATGAATAATTAAAAATCATTTGCGGAATAAACTACTGCAGAAAAGTAAAGCAAAGAAGACACAAAAAGCAATGTCCTTTAGGGAAATTTTGAGAGAGAACACTTGATTCCTCTTATTCCCTCAAAACAATTTAATTTCTTTCTGCTGAATAAGAAAATGTGGGGACTTCCCTGGTACAATGGCTAAAACTCTGCATTCCCAATGCAGGCTGTTGGGGTTCAATTCCTGGTCAGGGAACTAAATCTCACATGCCTCAATGAAGATGAAGATCGAAGGTCCTGCGTGCTGCAACTAAGACCTGGTGCAGCCAAATAAAAAAATAAATAATTTTCTTCCTAAAAAAAGAAAAGAAAATATGGGACTTCCCTGGTGGTACATCAGTTAAGAATTTGCCTTCCAATGCTGGGGGTGTGACTTCAATCCTTGGTCACTGACCTGAGATCCCACATGCCTTGTGGCTAAAAAATCAAAATGTAAGCAGAAGCAATATTATAACGAATTCAATAAAGACTTTTAAAAAATGGTCCACATCAAAAAATCTTTTAAACATTTACAAATAAATAAATAAGAAAATACCAAAGACACACAGATTGACCAGTCAACAAGTACATGAAAATGTGCACAACATCACTAACTAACCATCTGGGAAATGCAAATGAAAATCACACTGATATATCAATTCACACCTGTCAGAATGGCCATCATCAAAGAGACAATGAATAATAAACGTTGGCAAGGATGTGGAGCAAAGGGAATCCCCATGCACTGTTGATGGGAATGTAAGTTGGTGCAGCCACTGTGGAAAACAGTATGGAGGGTTCTCAGAAAATTTAAACTAGAACTGATAAAGGATCCAGTAATTCCACTTCTGGTACTATATCCACAGGAAACGAACACATGCTCACTCAAAAAGATATAAGCACTTCATGTTCAGAGCAGCCAATATATTGAAACAGCCTAAGTGTCCATGGATGGTTGGATGAATGGATAAAGAAGACACACACACACACACACATACACACACACACATTGGAATATTACCCAGCTATAAAAAATGAGATCTTGGTATTTGGAACAACATGCATGGAACCTGAGTGCATTATACTACATTAAATAAGAAAGACAGAAAAAGATAAATGCTGTATGATCTCACTTATATGTGGAGTATTAAAAAAGAACAACAATACTCAAGCTCAAAGATACAGAGAACAGATTGGTAGTTGCCATGGATGGGGTGCTTCCCTGGTGGCTCAGACAGTAAAGAATCCACCTGCAATGCTGGAGACCTGAGATCAATCTCAGGGTCAGGAAGATCCCCTGGGGCTGGGCATGGCAACCCACTCCAGTGTTCTTGTCTGGAGAATTCCATGGACAGATGAGCCTGGTGGGCTACAGTCCATGGGCCCACAAAGAGTTGGACACAACTGAGCAACTTTCACTTTCATAGATGGGGTGGGAGGGGGTGGGAAAAATGGGTGAAGGGGTTCAAAAGATAATAAACAAACATATAAATAAATGTAATTATTAGGCTCTGGGAAATGAAATGCTTACATTTTCCATGAACACTTTATATGTTAATGTCAGCCAATTATCAAATTCAAGGAAAAACAGATATAAACTATCTCCAGCAGAGAAAGGGCTTCCCAGGTGGTGCTAGTGGTGAAGAATCCACCTGCCAATGCAGGAGACTCCAGAGATGCAGTTTTGATCTCTGGGTAGGGAAGATCCCCTGGAGAAGGGCACGGCAACCCACTCCACTATTCATGCCTAGAGAATCCCATGGACAGAGGAACCTGGCAGGCGACAGTTCATAGGGTCACAAACAGACACAACTGATGCATCTTAGCACAAATGCATGCAGCAGAGAAAATCAAAGTACATGTAATAAAAGGATGGATGGCTTAAATGTCACCCTCAAATCTTAAAAGACTGTGCATAATTCTGCAATAGATAGACAAGACAGGATTTTTGGGGGTGGGTCAATGTTTGAATAGGATAAGGAGTTTATATGATGTAGAATAATCAGGCCACTTACACTTTTTAATAAAGCTGCAAAAAAAAAAAAAAAGAAAGATAAGGAACAGGATTCTTTGAAAATTAGACTCTCTATAAATTATATATAATTCTATATTATATATAATATAGTATATGGAGTATTACTCAGCCATTAAAAAGAATACATTTGAATCAGTTCTAATGAGGTGGATGAAACTGGAGCCTATTATACAGAGTGAAGTAAGCCAGAAAGAAAAACACCAATACAGTATACTAACACATATATATGGAATTTAAAAGATGGTAACAATAACCATGTATATGAGACAGCAAAAGAGACACTGATGTATAGAACAGTCTTTTGGACTCTGTGGGAGAGGGAGAGGGTGGGATGATTTGGGAGAATGGCATTGAAACATGTATAATATCATATATGAACGAGTCACCAGTTCAGGTTCGATGCACGATACTGGATGCTTGGGGCTGGTGCACTGGGACAACCCAGAGGGATGGTATGGGGAGGGAGGAGGGAGGAGGGTTCAGGATGGGGAACACATGTATACCTGTGGCGGATTCATTTTGATATATGGCAAAACCAATACAATATTGTAAAGTTAAAAAATTAAATTAAATTAAAAAAAGAATTAGATATACATTATATATTATATATACATTATATATAAATTATATAAATTTATATAATTTTTATAATTTAATTAATTTATATAATTATATGATTTATATATAAATTGTATTTATAAATTATATAATTTATAAATTATATAAATTTATATATAATTTACTTATAAATTATATAAATGATTCCTTCCTCATTGAACTCACCCAAAGGAAATGCATGAAGTTAGGGGGAGTCCGGCAGATCAGGTACTCTGGGAGAATTCTTCTGATGCTTCATTTAAAAATAAACATTAGGAAGACTATAATGACAAGTGCTTTTTCTGTGTGATAAATTATTCACCACCTTTTCCTTCAGATAGAAAAGTAAAGCAATATTAATTGGGTTAGCCAGCATAAGGTAGAAATCAGATGCTTTGCCAAATTATTATAATTCAAAGAAATTCTGATGTGCTTTCCCAACATTTACACATAATATTTCAAGACATAAATACATATTAATGGAATTTCTTGCTGCAAAGCTGTTTTCATTCTCCTGCATGCATGCTAAGTCACTTCACTCATGTCCAACTCTTCACGACTCCATGGACTGTAGCCCACCAGGCTCTTCTGTCCATAAGGTTCTCCAGGCAAGAATACTGGAGTGAGTTGCTGCGCTCTCTTCCAGGTGATCCTCCCAACCCAGGGATCGAACCCAAGTCTCTTAAGTCTCCTGCACTGGCAGTTTTCTACCAGCGCCACTTAGGAAGGCCCTTTCATTCTCCTTCATCACATCAAATGGAACCCTATCATTTTTAAGTCTGAAAGCAATGCTTCCCAACAGGACTTCCTGCAATCATGAAAATGTTCTAGAATCTGGGTATCATTGCAGAGTGATGGCTTCTGAACACTTGCCACATAGTTAGAATGGCTGAGAAATGAAATCTGAAATGATTTAGATGTAATCAGGGGATAGCATCTTGGATAGTGGGAAGAAAGCCCACTCTTCTTAATTCTTTAACAAAATGGAAGTCATTTTTTGTTTGGTTGCTTGCTTGCTTTTCTTTTTTAGTTAATTAATTTATTTTATATTTTTGGCTGTGCTGAGTCTTTGCTGCAGTGTACGGGCTTTCTCTAGTTGTAGCAAGTGGGCTTCTCATTGCAGTGGCTTCTCGTGTCGGAGCAGGGCTCTAGGTGTGCAGGCTTCAGTCGTTGTCATTCATGGGCTTAGTTGCCCTGTGGCATGTGGGATCCTCCCAAACCAGGGATCGAACCTGTGTCCCCTACATTCCTAGGTGGATTCTTAACCACTGAACCACCAGGGTAGTCCCTTGCTTGCTTTTCTTATTTCACAGAAGAGTCTTCAAATGCAGAAGGATGGTTTGCCCAACGCAGGTGTTTCTTTTTCAGTCAATGGGAATCATGGTGTTCAGCAACCTCCAAATCCCCAGTAAACTGAAAGGTTTCACTATCATTCTCAAAGAACCTATCCTGGAAGAGGATGCTTGTCTGCTTTTATAAGAGAAATGGACCATTGCTTCAGCTAGGTCCAAGAAGTAATTCTTTCCTCTTCAATACTGACAATCACATGCTCTTCTCTAAAAAGGGCCACCAGCTGGGATGCAGGAGTCAACAGGAATTGAAGGTTTTAATTGTTTTGGGGTGGGTGCCAGCCTCTGCTAGAGATGGAAATGAGAAGAAATATAATAAACGGAAGCAGGGTACCAAAAGAAGTTTGGCAATTTCTGTTGAGTGTGCAGCACATGGACACAAACTCTTGTAAATTCCTTTTGAAAGGCGGACCTCAGGTCAGCAATCTTAGTTACTTGATTGGAGCTGATCCTACTACTGGACAGGGAAAAAAAAAAAAAATCTATGCTCTCACTTGATACTTCAGTTTAAAGACTTGTGTTAGGCCTTCCCTGGTGGTCCAGTGGTTAAAACTCAGGCCTTCCACTGCAGAGTTCACAGGTTTCATCCTTGGGAACTAAGATCCCACATGCCTCACAGCCAAAACAAAAGAACAAAATAAAATTACTGCTTTAAAAAAAAAAAAAACTTGCATTAAATAAAACCAAGGATGGAAGGCAGGGGATGCATGACTGAAGGATAGAGCCAATGTTCCCAAGTCTAGTGACTAGACTGTATAATGACTACTCACTTTGTTTTCAAACTGCTGACATTCATGCAGAACTTCAAAAAAAAAAAAAAAATCTATCTTGAGAAAGAAAAACAAAGCTGAAGGATTCACAAGTCCTGATTTCAAAAATATTTTACAAGGCTATAGTAATCAAATCAGCATGGCATAAGGATAGACACGGAGATGGATGGAAGAGAAAAGAGAGCCCAGAAATAAACCCAGGCATCAATCATATGATCTTTGATGGGGAGCCGAGTCCATTTGACAGGGAAAGGGTATCTCACCAACAAACAGTGTTGGGAAAACTGGACATCCACACGCCAAAGAAGGAAATGGGGCCCTCATCTCCCACAACACACAAAAATCAATTAAAAATGAATTAAAGACTTAAGCATAAGACCTGAAACTCCTTGAAGAAAATACAAGAGATGAGGATGACGTTGGTAAGACGGAGGTCAGAAGGTCCAAGTACTCATTCCCCCCCACCACCAGAAAATGACAAAAATGATAAATAAACAATCACAACAAACAAAAATAGCTCTGAGAAAGCTCTGGGCTACAGCAAAGAGGCGGCAGAAATGCTGCAGAGCTCAAAACCGAGGACGGATGTGTGGAAAAGTGTAGGAAGCATCTTAATTGTGTTACCCCATACACCCCCAACCCAGAGTCATTCAATGCCCAGAGAATTATTCACCCCACATACCATGTCATTGCTTGTCTACTGTTACTTACATCACATTTTTCCTTCAGTTTCCTTCTTTCATTTTTACTTAAATAAAAGTGTTCTTAAATAAAGTCTCCATTGCATTAGTGGAAAATGTCAGTATCGTTTGTCACCAATAAAAGGAAACTTGAATATCACAAAAGAAGAACAGGACTATTAAGTGGAAGGTGGACTGGGTCACCTATCCAAGACACTTAAGTAACCAGCTGTGACTCCCTGAGCTAATGGGAAATGACAAGGAATGGAGCTGACAGAGATGGGTAAATACTGTAGGCTCACAGATGGTAACAGAACATCACTCCACTGTGGGATGCTGTAGGCTGTCGATAGTGAGGGAGGCTGTGTGTGTGTGTGTGTGTATGGGATGGGGATGCAGGGAATATTCAGGGACTCTCTGGACTTTCCACTCAATTTTGCCATGAACCTAAAACTGCTCTAATAGTTAAAGTCTATTTCAGTTCAGTTCAGTTGCTCAGTCGTGTCCGACTCTTTCTGACCCCATGAACTGCAGCACGCCAGGCCTCCCTGTCCATCACCAACTCCCGGAGTCCACCCAAACCCACGTCTATTGAGTTGGTGATGCCATCCAACCATCTCATCCTCTGCCATCCCCTTCTCCTCCTGCCCTCAATCTTTCCCAGCATCAGGGTCTTTTCAAATGAGTCAGCTCTTCACATCAGGTGGCCAAAGTATTGGAGTTTCTTAGAGAGAGAGAAAACTGAAAGGCTGGTTAACATCTCTTACTGAGTCTCTGACACAGTTCAAAGCACTGAAGTCTGCGTGGTCTTACTTGGAATGCTACGGGGCATCCTCCCCCAGTGGTGCTGGACCTACCAAAACCTCAGAGTCCGCAGTCACTCAGCATATCTGGTTCTTTCAACAACACCTTGATGGAGGTACCAGCCCAGAAATGAACCCAGGCATCAGTCATTACCCCATTGGTAAGGCCACACTGTATGCCTAGCCCCATGTGGACTGCCTGATGATGCCTCAATTCACCTTCTCCCCTCAATTCACCCCACCCTGAACAGAGACACTTTTGCAGTTCTCACAACACACCAAACCCACACCACAGCTCAGGGCCTTTGCACCTCTTGCTCCCTGTCCTGGGAAAGGCTCCTTTCCAGATGAAAACATCACTCACTCCCTCACTTTCTTCTGCTCTCTGCTCAAGTACCACCTTATCCAGGAAGTCTTTCAGGACCATGTTCCTAAAGTACCACCTGATCACTGTATCCCCCACCTTCCTGCTTTATTTGTATTTATAATACTTTATAATCCTGCCATTATATATATATTTATGTTTTATCTATCTATTGCGTATTACATACCACCTGATCACTGTATCCCCCACCTTCCTGCTTTATTTGTATTTATAATACTTTATAATCCTGCCATTGTATATATTTATTTTTTAATCTATCTATTGCGTACCGCCCGTCCCTACCCCATCCTCACACTCTAAGGATTATAAACCTAAAGACACCTCGGAGTCCAGGGATAGATTTCACAATTCTGGGTGAAATAAAAATGATAATTTTATGTTCACAAACATCTAATGTAAATGTGACACTTCCCTCAAATATTTTATTATAAATATAGGCAACAAACCATCACAGTATTAGCAGTATCACTGACTTTGTCACCAGAAGAAATTAAAGATATTTTCATATCATATTACAGTTATCACAGATGTTTCAAAATGTCAGTTATACTCCACAGGAAGTCAAAATTATAGTAGCTATTAGACTTGCCAGCTTCAGCTTGCTACTAATATAGTAACATAGTAATAAAGAAGTGTATATTTTACTATTTCACAGACTTTGATAGCTATATCCTATGATAATTCATTTCCTTTGTAATGCTTAAAAAGCATTAGTGTGAGATGAATCTACAGGTTCATCAGATGCCAAAAGGATCTGCAGAACAAAAACGATACCTCAGCACCAACGTATTTGCTCCATGGGGTTTCCCAGGTGGGGCTAGTGGTAAAGAACCCTCCTGCCAACACAGGAGAACTAAGAGATACAGGCTTGATCCCTGGGTTGGGAAGATCCCCTGGAGGAAGGCATGGCAACCCGCTCCAACATTCTTGCCTGGAGAATCCCATGGACAGAGGAGCCTGGAGAGCTGCAGTCCATAGGGTTGCAAAGAGTCGGACACGACTGAAACGACTTAGTGGGTGCAGACGCGCGCGCACGCGCGCGCACACACACACACATACACTCCATGCGATCAAGGACCACGTTTGTTTTGTTTACCATTCTGCCCACTGTGCTTAGGACAGTGCTTGCATAAAATAAAAACCCAGGAAGAATTCACTGAATTAATGTACTTAGTGAATTTTGTCGATGAAGGAAATGGAAGCTTGAAGGGTTTGAATAACTTCACGATGATGCCACTGCCAGGAGGGAAAAGAACCAGCATGAGAGTGCGCGTGCTCGGCTGGTTGGTCCCACTGTGCCTGCTCTCCCAGTCTGCATGCTGCCTGTCAGGAAACACGGTGAGTCCCCCTTTAATGAAACTAAAGCTTTCACAGCACTGCATGCAGATGAGCAGCTCTTCTGTTTCAATAAGCATGTGCATCTGAAAACTGCAGCTTGGCCGCACCTAGAATCAGACCTTCCTACTTTATTTCTTTCCTTTCTTCTTTTCTTTTTTTGGCCTTACCCCAAGGCATGTGGGAATTTTAGTTCCCCAACCAAAGATAGAACCCGCACCCCCTGCAGTGGAAGCAAGGCGTCTTAACCACTGAACCTCAAGCGATGTCTCAGACCTCTCTACTTAACCTCTTCCTATCACAGTGGTGGACAATAAAACTAGAGATGGACAGGTCTCCCCAGAGCACAAGCTAAGCTAGCACTGATCTTTGACCCCTGCTTCTTCATTCAGTGGCTTCCCTGGTGGCTACAACAGTAAAGAATCTACCTGTAACACGGGAGACCTGGGTTCGATTGCTGAGTTGGGAAGATCCCCTGGAGAAAGGAATGGCTACCCACTCCAGTATTCTTGTCTGGAGAATTCCATAGACAGAGGAGCCTGGCAGGCTGCAGTCCATGGGGTCGCAAAGAGTTGGACATGACTGAGAGACTAACACTTTGCTTCTTTTCTGCATTCAGAGCTCCTTTGGGAAACTGGGATGCAGACAGCATCTTCAGATCACCTCAGTCTTACTTTGTTCCTTCCAGAGGGAAGACTGGCTTCAAGCACATAGACCTGGGCAGAATCATAGCCACTGTGGTCTGGAGCGATTCCCACAGCACAGCCTCTGTCATGGCCCTCCGTCAGTGTTAACCGTGTGAATGCTGCTGACTTCCTATATAAGATATGGAATCAGACAGGATAGATAAGATATGCTGCAGTAAGAAAAAATTCCTGCCATAGCAGTAACTTGAAACAACAAAGGTTTATTTGTCACGTACATATGTGTGAGTCGCAGTTTAGCTAAAGGCTCACACACACACACACACAGATAGTCCATAAGCCAGGAATCAGGCTGATGAAACAGCCTCTATCCACAAAGTTGACCTTCACGCAGAAACAACATCATGGAGTTTCTTGCAGTGGCAATAACGCATCCTAGCCCAGAACTGATAATACAGTTGCATCTGGTCACACCTCAAATGCCAATCACACTGGTCCTGCCTAAGAGGACCCATGTGTCCTCACATGAGAAATACTTGTGAATAGCACTAATGGCTGTCAGAAGTGGCTCCATGATTAGCCCTACTGGAGGTAGGGGAAACGGACGCAAAGAGAGGTGATGCAACTCACCCAGAATCACATACCTGGAAGGGCAGCCACTGTGCTGCTCTGCCTCTTTCCGATTCCAGGCTCTACACTGAGATCAAAGAGCTGGGATCCCTTGAGCAGGGCTTATTTGCATGGTCAGTTCAGTTCAGTTCAGTTACTCGGTAGCGTCCAACTCTTTGCAACCCCATGAATCACAGCATGCCAGGCCTCCCTGTCCATCACCAACTCCCGGAATTCACTCAAACTCACGTCCATTGAGTCGGTGATGCCATCTAGCCATCTCATCCTCTGTTGTCCCCTTCTCCTCCTGCCCCCAATCCCTCCCAGCATCAGGGTCTTTTCCAATGAGGCAACTCTTCGCAGGAGGTGGCCAAAGTACTGGAGTTTTAGTTTCAGTCCTTCCAATGAATACCCAGGACTGATCTCCTTTAGGATGGACTGGTTGGATCTCCTTGCAGTTCAAGGGATTCTCAAGAGTCTTCTCCAACACCACAGTTCAAAAGCATCAATTCTTCGGCGCTCAGCTTTCTTCACAGTCCAACTCTCACATCCATACATGACCACTGGAAAAACCATAGCCTTGACTAGACGAAACTTTGTTGGCAAAGTAACATCTCTGCTTTTGAATATGCTATCTTGGTTGGTCATAACTTTCCTTCCAAGGAGTAAGACTCTTTTAATTTCATGGCTGCCATCACCATCTACAGTGATTTTGGAGCCCCCCAAAAATAAAGTTTGATACTGTTTCCACTGTTTCCCCATCTATCTGCCATGAAGTCATGGGACCAGAAGCCATGATCTTCGTTTTCTGAATGTTGAGCTTTAAGCCAACTTTTTCACTCTCCACTTTCACTTTCATCAAGAGACTTTTTAGTTCCTCTTCACTTTCTACCATAAGGGTGGTGTCATCTGCATATCTGAGGGTTATTGATATTTCTCCCAGCAATCTTGATTCCAGCTTGTGCTTCTCCCAGCCCAGTGCTTCTCCCAGCCCAGTGTTTCTCATGATGTACTCTGCATAGAAGTTAAATAAGCAGGGTGACAATATACAGCCTTGATGTACTCCTTCTCCTATTTGGAACAAGTCTCTTGTTCCATGTACAGTTCTAACTGTTGCTTCCTGACCTGCATACAGGTTTCTCAAGAGGCAGGTCAGGTGGTCTGGTATTCCCATCTCTTTCAGAATTTTCCACAATTTATTGTGATCCATACAGTCAAAGGCTTTGGCATAGTCAACAAAGCAGAAATAGATGTTTTTCTGGAACTCTCGTGCTTTTTTGATGATCCAGTGGATGTTGGCAATTTGATCTCTGGTTCTTCTGCCTTTTCTAAAACCAGCTTGAACATCTGGAAGTTCATGGTTCACATATTGCTGAAGCCTGGCTTGGAGAATTTTCAGCATTACTTTACTAGCATGTGAGATGAGTGCAATTGTGCAGTAGTTTGAGCATTCTTTGGCATTGTCTTTCTTTGGGATTGGAATGAAAACTGACCTTTTCCAGTCCTGTGGCCACTGCTGAGCATTCCAAATTTGCTGGCATATTGAGTGCAGCACTTTCACAGCATCATCTTTCAGGATTTGAAATAGCTCAACTGGAATTCCATCACCTCCACTAGCTTTGTTCGTAGTGATGCTTTCTAAGGCCCATGTGACTTCACATTCCAAGATGTCTGGCTCTAGGTGAGTGATCACACCATCGTGATTATCTTGGTCATGAAGATATTTTTTGTACAGTTCTTCTGTGTATTCTTGCCACCTCTTCTAAATATCTTCTGCTTCTGTTAGGTCCATACCATTTCTGTCCTTTATTGAGCCCATCTTTGCATGAAATGTTCCCTTGGCATCTCTAATTTTCTTGAAGAGATCTCTAGTCTTTCCCATTCTGTTGTTTTCCTCTGTTTCTTTGCATTGATCACTGAGGAAGTCTTTCTTATCTCTCCTTGCTATTCTTTGGAACTCTGCATTCAGATGCCTATATCTTTCCTTTTCTCCTTTGCTTTTCACTTCTCTTCTTTTCACAGCTATTTGTAAGGCCTCCTCAGACAGCCATTTTGCTTTTTTGCATTTCTTTTCCATGGGGGTGGTCTTGATCCCTGTCTCCTGTATAATGTCACAAACCTCAGTCCATAGTTCATCAGGCACTCTATCTATCAGATCTAGTCCCTTAAATCTATTTCTCACTTCCACTGTATAACCATAAGGGATTTGATTTAGGTCATACCTGAATGGTCTAGTGGTTTTCCCTACTTTCTTCAATTTAAGTCTGAATTTGGCAATAAGGAGTTCATGATCTGAGCCACAGTCAGCTTCCAGTCTTGTTTTTGCTGACTGTATAGAGCTTCTCCCGGAGAAGGCAATGGCACCCCACTCCAATACTCTTGCCTGGAAAATCCCATGGATGGAGGAGCCTGGTGGGCTGCAGTCCATGGGGTCGCAAAGAGTCGGACATGACTGAATGACTTCACTTTCCCTTTTCACTTTCAAACACTGGAGAAGGAAATGGCAACCCACTCCAGTGTTCTTGCCTGGAAAATCCCAGGGGTGGCAGAGCCTGGTGGGCTGCCATCTATGGGGTCGCACAGAGTTGGACAGGAGTGAAATGACTTAGCAGCAGCAGCATAGAGCTTCTCCATCTTTGGCTGCAAAGAATATAATCAATCTGATTTCGGTGTTGACCATCTGGTGATGCCCATGTGTAGAGTCTTCTCTTGTGTTGTTGGAAGAGGGTGTTTGCTTTGACCACTGTGTTCTCTTGGAAAAACTCTATTAGCCTTTGCCCTGCTTCATTCCATATTCCAAGGTCAAATTTGCCTGTTACCCCAGGTGTTTCTTGACTTGCTACTTTTGCATTCCAGTCCCCTATAATGAAAAGGATATCTTCTTGGGCGTTAGTTCTAAAAGGTCTTGTAGGTCTTCATAGAACCATTCAACTTCAGCTTCTTCAGCGTTACTGGTTGGGGCATAGGCTTGGATTACCGTGATATTGAATGGTTTGCCTTGGAAACGAACAGAGATCATTCTGTCATTTTTGAGATTGCATCCAAGTACTGCATTTCAGACTCATTTGTTGACCATGATGGCTACTCCACTTCTAAGGGATTCCTGCCCACAGTAGTAGATGTAATGGTCGTCTGAGTTAAATTCACCCATTCCAGTCCATTTTAGTTCAGTGATTCCTAGAATGTCGACATTCACTCTTGCCATCTCCTGTTTGACCACTTGCAATTTGCCTTGATTCATGGACCTGACATTCCAGGTTCCTATGCAATATTGCTCTTTACAGCATCGGGCCTTGCTTCTATCACCAGTCACATCCACAACTGAGTATTGTTTTTGCTCTGGCTGCATCCCTTCATTCTTTCTGGAGTTATTTCTCCACTGATCTCCAGTAGCATATTGGGCACCTACCAACCTGGGGAGTTCCCCCTTCAGTAACCTATCATTTTGCCTTTTCATACTGTTCATGGGGTTCTCAAGGCAAGAGTACTGAAGTGGTTTGCCATTCCCTTCTCCAGTGGACCACATTCTGTCAGATCTCTCCACCATGACCCGTCTGTCTTGGGTGGCCCCACATGGCATGGCTTAATGTCATTGAGTTAGACAAGGCTGTGGTCTGTGTGATCAGATTGGCTAGTTTTCTGTGATTATGGTTTTAGTGTGTCTGCCCTCTGATGCCTCTTACAACACCTACCGTCTTACTTGGGTTTCTCTTACCTTGGACGTTGGGTATCTCTTCACGGATGCTCCAGCAAAGCGCAGCCATTGCTCCTTACTCTGGAAGAGGGGTATCTCCTCACAGCCACCCCTCCTGACCTTGAATGTGGAGTAGCTCCTCTTGGCCCTCCTGCGGTGGCGCAGCCACCACTCCTTGGACACGGGGTAGCTCCTCTCAGCCACCGCCCCTGACCTCGGGCATGGGATAGCTCGTCTCGGCCATCACCCCTGACCTTGGGCAAGGATTAGCTCCTCTTGGCCAGGCTTCTGCGTGTTCCATCGCAGCTGGCGCACTTCTGCATGGTGGCTAAATTCGAAAGAACCAGGAGACCCAGGTCTTACCTTCCAAGCTCATCACTTTTAGGCTGAGTACTTGATCTCTGAACCAGGCTGTGCACACAGAGCTATAGAGACAGCCTGGATAGAACCGAGATGAGAGCACGGTCAGGACACAGCTCGGTGGTTGGGTCTCATCACCAAATACAATCAGCATGTTTGGGGAACGAACAATCTAGTCAGGCATAAACACACCAGTTCAGAGAAGCAAAACACCAGCCCTACACTTTGGGAAAATTCTATATTTTAATAAAACCCATAATTATTTTTAACAAGAGCTATTGTTTTGCATGTGTGTTAAAAGAGTTACTTTATTAAATCCAAACATTTAAATGATACCCTGGGACTTCCCTGGTGGCCCAGTGAATTAATATTCTGTGCTCCCAGTGCCAAAGGCACAGGGTTGATCCCTGGTTGGGGAACTAAGATCCTGGGGAAAGAGAAAAAAAAAAATTAAAATTAAAAAAAATAAAGGATACCCTAATTCTTATAATCCTGTTTCTTAATTTTAAACAACAACAACAAAAAATAATCCTGAAAATTTGAAAAAAAAAAATAGAACTAGCCCAAGCATCTTTGCTCCCAGGCACTAGTCCCCATGGAGATCACAGCTCCAGACAGGACCCCTCTGCCTTCCCCAGAGAGCTCACCAGTGGCCAGGCTGCCCCACCCTCAACACACACACCTCTCCCTGGGCTGCCTGTGGCCTGAGGAGCAGACCAGTCAAATCACCCTTAGATGTGTAACAAAGCCCATTTCATTAGGATGAGTCAGAAATAAAAACTCATTACTTGAAGAAGGGACACAATAGCCTCTAGAGAAGCTGTCTTAGAGAAGATTGGGTTTTATTTTGAAATATATTACTTTAGGTTCTAAGATATAGAAGAGAAACCAGAATCTCAGATGCTTTCTTAAGACAGTTTGTAAGATGACAAAGACAAATGCCACATGTCATTCCTTGACGTTGTGCTGGTGGGAACCAGGGGCTCTGGCTCTGCTGCTAAGAGGCCACGTGGTCTGAAACAAGTCTTCCCTCCTCTTTGGGAGGGTTTTTCACACTAACATAAGTGTCGTGGGATGTGCATAAGTTGGAAAGGAATTTCCAGACACGAGGCAGAATGAGGGAAGAATAGAGTCTATTAGAGCAGGGAGATGCTGTTAGAACAGAGGGCTGACTCAAGGGAGAGCCAACCCCTTTTGCAGACTAGTAGATGATTTTTATAGCCACAAGACAAAGAAAATTCCTTCTGGAAAGGTGGCACTAGGTGGTTGGTCAGGATTCTATAGAGTGGATATTTTACTTAATATGGAGTTAGGGAACGGTTATGGGGGGCTCATGGCAAAGTTGCTATGGGGTTCAATCATTCTGGAGATTTTTGTCCTGTGATCTTGGTAAAGGGTTCCACACCTGTGACCTTGGTATGTGTGCTCTGTGCTAAGTCACTTTAGTCATGTCCAACTCTGCGACCCTATGGACCATGGCCTGCCAGGCTCCTCTGTCCATGGGATTTTTCAGGCAAATATACTGGAGTGCGTTGTCATGTCCCCTTCCAGGGGATCTCAGGATTGAAGCCGTGTCTCTCATGTCTCCTGCATTTGCAAGAGAGTTCTTTACCTCTAGTGCCACCTGGGAAGCCCTGTGACCTTGGTATAGGATTCCACAATAGGTACAGAATAGCAACTGCCATTTAGGTATGCTTACCTAGGCATTCAAGTGAAAAACCTGGGGGAATTAGGCCCTGCAAGGAAGAGACAGCCTCCAGCTAGACCACCCCTGGAATGGGGGACTGAGAACCTGAGAGCCTCCCCAAGGTCGCACCCTCCGGAGCCACACCCTCAGAAGCCACACCCTCCCAAGACCACACCCCCAGAAGCCACGCCCTCCATAGGCCAACCCTCCAGTAAATCTGATGCCTGAGATGGGATGGTAAAGGCCCGTTTTGGCCTGATGCTGGAAACTGACCAGCAGTCCCCATTCAGAAATCTCTGTCAATGGCTAAAGCTCTCAATTCTGCATCACACAACAACTTCTCCCTCTGACCAATCCTGCCTCAACTCCTTCCTTTCACAGGTCTCTAATATTTTGCACCCTAAACTCTTTCTGAGCATCTATAGCAGAGAGGTCAATTTGCAGCTGACCGTCATCCAATAATGGATGAGAATCAGTGGATTAAAACCCAACCTTCTCACCAGTGGTCAGGTAATGCAAGCTGAGCTATGCACAGACTGTCAGAGCTCCCCCTGTGGGGAGGCACCTGCATGGTGATCTGCAGGTTCATACAGCAGGTGATCAGCCCTCAGACCTTGACATTTTTACAGTCTCACTCCTATTTCCTCACCAGGCTTGCTGGGATCATCCACCTCAAAAATTGCTTGCAGCTTGGCTTGCTCAAAACAAAGGGGCAGAAAGCCATTGCCTTCTGCCACTTAGTAGGGGACAAGCAAGTTTTTTCTAGGTAATACTGCCATAGGAGGCAGGGGCCTCATCCAGTTGGGCAGACTATGGAAAGGAATCTGCAGTGCATTCTGAGGGTGATGGGACATGAGAGAGCACATGTTAAGGAGGACACTGTCTGAAAACTGTGGTCATGGACACACTAAATGCTCTCATTGTTAAGGATTATGACATGCATTTTGCTTACTAAAGTCTCTGAGTAGTTCACCAGGAATAAAATCTAAGTTCACATGATAAACAAGAATGTTTATCACCCCCAACCCAGGTGGCCACATCCTAGTCCTCAAAACCTGTGAACATATTGCCCTCAGGGTATAAGGACTTGACAGATGTGATTAATTTCAGGATCTTGAGATGCAGAGATTATTCTGGACTGTCCAAACAGGCCCAGTGTCATCTCAAAGGTCGTTATAAGTGGAAGAGGGAGGCAGGAGGGCCAGTGTCTGAGAAATGCCACTGGAGAAGGACTCAAGTCCATCACTGGCTTTAAAGATGGAAGGAGGGACTTCCCAGATGGTCCAGTGGCTAAGACTCCAAGCTCCCAATGCAGGAGGCCTGGGTTCAATCCCTGGTCAAGGAACCAGATCCTGCATGCCACAACTCAGAGTTCACATGCTGCAACTAAGACCCAGTGCAACCAAATGAAAAAATAAATAAAAATATTTTTAAAAATTAAAAATAAAGACAAAAGGAATCACTAAGCAAGGAATGCAGGCGCCTCTGAAGTTGAAAGAGACAAGGGAAAGCGTTCTCCCCTAGAGTCTCCTGAAGAAACACAGCTGACGTCTTGAGATTTTAGCCCCGTGAGACCCATGTTGCTGCTGCTGCTGCTAAGTCACTTCAGTCGTGTCCGATTCTGTGCGACCCCATAGACAGCAGCCCAGCAGGCTCCCCTGTCCCTGGGATTCTCCAGGCAAGAACACTGGAGTGGGTTGCCATTTCCTTCTCCAATGCATGAAAGTGAAAAGTGAAAGTGAAGTCGCTCAGTAGTGCCTGACTTTTAGCGACCCCATGGACTGCAGCCCACCAGGCTCCTCCGTCCATGGGATTTTCCAGGCAAGAGTACTGGAGTGGGGTGCCATTGCCTTCTCTGGATACCCATGTTAGACTTCGAATATACCAAACAACAGTAAGATAATAGTTGTCTTTGCTTTAAGCCCCTGAGTTTGTGGTAATTTGTTGCAGTAGCAGGAGGAAACTAACATAGTTCATTATTTCAGTTGATCTTTGGCTTTCCTGGACCCTAGAATGTTTTCAAAGGGCTTCCTGGGTGGTTCAGAGGGTAAAGAATCCACTTGCAATGCAGGAGACCTGGGTTTGATCCCTGGGTCAGAAAGATCTCCTGGAGAAGGGAATACCAACCCACTCCAGTATTCTTGTCTGGAGAATTCTATGGACAGAGGAGCCTGGCGGGTTACAGTCTATGGGATCGCAAAGAGTTGGATAATGACTGAGAATGTTTTTAAAAGAACTGAGAAAATGAGAAATGTCTCAGATGGGAAGTGAGCAGAGTGTTTGAAGAAGAATCCAGTTGATGCTCTATTAAATGTTGCTTGGCATTCAGATAGGAGAATCATCATTTCTTCACTTCCCTCATGAGGGAGAATCATATAAGATGCATAACAAAGCACTTGGGAAATTATAAATCACTGTACTAGTGCAAAGTGGCATTAATAATTGGCCGCCTACAACGCCTTTAGCCTGTATCAACAGGCTCCCATAAACTCTGCCCTTGTGATAAACATCACAGACCAAAGCCCAGAAATGAAATTCTCCAGGAAGCTTTAAACAAATGACACAATTAGAAAGTCCCAAGTCCAATGTAAACAGTTGGCTATTTCAGTTACAGAAGAGTGGTTGAAACAAATGTCCCTCCAAGGAAGTCAGAGGTTACTTATCGAGACATCAGAATTGTCAGAACAATTTAGAGAGAAAGACATCCTTCAAAGGACACACACCCCATGACAGCCATTGGCATCAAACTAGAATCTCATGGCTCCATCTGCACCAAGGCCAGACAAACTCCACAAGCACACAGATCACAGTGATGGATCATGTGATACAGACAGCAGGTTTTAAAGTGATTTTAAGCACAGAT
The DNA here is from genome assembly GCF_032452875.1 of Bos javanicus. Lineage (NCBI taxonomy): Eukaryota > Metazoa > Chordata > Mammalia > Artiodactyla > Bovidae > Bos > Bos javanicus. The sequence goes on from NC_083884.1 coordinate 50,432,323, forward strand.
GTTTCCAAAATTGGGTGATGCTTTGTTGTGTGAATTTCGAGAGGCAGTGGGACTGTAACATCATTTTTATTATTGAAAGTTGTATCAGTAAAAGTTTCAGATTGGTTCCTGACAAATGTGATGTGTCAACTTGATGACCACTGAGTGTTCAGATTAAACATTTGTCCTGGGTGTGTCTGTGGTATGAGGTGAGCATTTGAAATGGTGGACTCCCAGTGGGTGGGAGGGTCCCATTTAATCTGCTGAGGGTCTGAATGGAACAAAAGATAGAGGAAGGGAATTCCCTGCTGGCTCAGAGGTAAAGAATCCGCCTGCCAATGCAGTAGACACGGGTTTCATCCTTGGTCCGGGAAGATACCACATGCTAGGGAGCAATTAAGCCCATGCGCTACAACTACTGAGCCTGTACTCTAGAGCCCAGGAACTGCAGCTACTGAGCTCACGTGCCCCAGCTACTGAGTCCACATGCCAAAACTACTGAAGCCCGAGCACCCCAGAGCCCATGCTCCATGACAAGAGAAGCCACCACAATGAGAAGCCTTTGAACTGCAAATGGAGAGTAGACCCTGCTCGCCACAAGAGAAAAGCAGCAACGAAGACCCAGCACAGCCAAAAATAAATGTAAATAAATAAATAAAATTTAAAAAGAAAGAGCAAGGAAGGAGTGATCCCTTTCCTCCCTGTCTGCTAGAGCTGGGGTATCTGTCTTCTCCTGCCCTTAGATTGGAATTTACACTGACTCCCTTGATTCTCATAATTTCTGACTTGTGTTGAATTACGCCAGTGGCTTTCCTAGGTGTCCAGTTTGCAGACAGCAGATCATGGGACTTCTCAGCCTCCATTATCTTAGGAAGCAATTCCATAGAATTTATCTCTTTATATCTATCTATCTACCTATCCATCCACCCATCATATCCATCCATCCATCCATCATACCTATCTATCCACCCATCATATCTATCTGTCTATCATCTGTCTCTATCTCAACAATCTCATCTGTAAAATGGGGATACTATTGGTCACCGCTCTGTGGTGGACGCTCTTGTCGTCCATAGTAAACATTCCACAAGTACTGCTGCTGGCATCTGTGTCATTGTGGCCAGAAGGCACATGCCCAACCTAAGGAGGCAGCGTCCTCTCAGCCCAGCTGGTTGCTGACAGGGAGTCGATGAGCTCAGAGTTGCCAGATCTTCAAACAGCTCAAGTCAGAAATCTCAACCTCAAGTGATATTCCTAAACTCTGATCTTGAAAATGAACGCAGGAGAAGGCAATATGCTGAGTGGGCCGAATGAAACACCCCTGGCCTGAGAACCTGCAAAGCACATCCCCTGCAGCGAGGCAGGCACAGGTGCTTAGCACACCACTGGCAATGATGCGGTTCCTTCTACCGTTTATCCTGTTCACTAAGCGCTGGTGAATCCGACATGCCCTCTGAGCCAGGCAGAGTCACCAACCCCCATAACCACGTGGGGATATTGAGACTCAGAGAGTTGGAGAGACTTGCCTGCTACTTGTAGCCTGTAAGGGGCAAGCATGCATTTGAAGCTAGGTTTTCATGAATCTAAATGCCATTCTCTTAAGGAGGGGCTGCGTACCTCTCCTTCCACTTCTCCTCCAGCGTATTTCCTCTTCCACCTCCCTTGCCCAGAGACAGACAACAGCCAAAGTGACAACGGGACCAGATGTCTACATGGGGCCTCGATCTGCCCCAGGTTGGAGTATCTGCTCCCTAATCTGCCCCCCTCCTCTACCTTCAGCTAGGAGAAACGGGCAGTAATGGAATGACTGAGCTTTCAGCAGCTTGTGCTGGCAATGCGCCTGCAAAGTATTAAGTAAAAGCTGTTGTTTCCCCTACAGACATCTCTGTTTGGGTTTGTATACATCCATGTGCTACATATAGAAGCCATGTTTAACTAAACACAGTGAGCTGGCTCAGAGCATACCGAATGACTGTGAGGTATCATTTGCCATCCTCCCCTGCTTTCCTGCTGGAACGTCCCAGGAAGGCATGGCCAAGGTAGATCTTACTCCCCGAGTCTAATGCACCTGGGGCTGAAAGTACGACTTCTCTCTTTCTGTGTCCTTCATCCCTTCTGCCTTAATAGAAGTGACTGAAAGCAGCAGAGGTCTCACTGGCTTTTGTATTCACTCAAAAACCTCATCACTTATCACTTACTTGGAATTCTGGCTTTTCCACATTCCTTGGAAAAGCCAAACACACTCTTTTGGGGCTTCATTGGTAATGGTTAGTGGTCATGAATGGGACTTGCCTTGTTAAGTGCCCTCCAACTGGAAATATTATTCTTTCAGAGTCACTTGTAGAAAGTATATGAATGAAAAATATTGCCTGCTATATTGGTAAATAGACATGTGGCAGGCATCAAGCCATCCCATTATAGCTGCCCCAGCGGTGAGCCCTGAGGAAACTCGGGCTAGAAACAAGGTGCTCTGGGGAGTTCCCTGTTGACCTAGTGGTTAGGATTCTGGCTTTCACTGCCATGGCTTGGGTTCAATCCCTGATTCTACAAGCCATGGAGAGTGACCAAAAAAGAAAAGAAACAGGCATTTGAAGCCCGTGCAGGATTACCCTCCACTGTCCCCAATGCAGCTGCCCTTTAACATGTACCTGGAGGAGACTCAGGATGAGAAAGCACAGGATACTGGCCCCAGATAGCCAACGTGCATATCAAGGGAATGATTTTGATGAGCCCAGATTTTGCATCTACCTATACATAGAAAAGTAAATTCCTTAACTTGAGATGTCTGGTTTTCTTTAATTCACAGTAATCTTTCCGTGTTCCAATGATCTGGTCTTTGTTACAGAAACTCCTATATACACTGGCTCCCCTCTTGTCTCTTTGGAGCAGTCCCTTAGAACTGTCTGAGATGCTGTGTTCCAGGCTTAACTCCTCGGTTTTGCCCACCAAATAAAACGTAACGCTCAACTTTTAGGTTGTGCTTTTTTTTTTTTTTTAGTTAACAAGTATTAAAAAGAGACTGGTGGAGCCTTCTCTTTAAAGCAGTCGGCTCAGGGTTGCCATGTGAAACATCTCTGAAGGGACAAGGAGCATTTCCAAGACTCATTCTTAGCAGGATACTTGTTCATCATCAAAGCAGAGGTCAGTCCCAAAGAGGAGAGAACACTAATAGATTTCTCCTTTTCTCAGTCCCACCTTACAAGGATTCTCTGATTGTTATTTGCACACATGTGCTGGTGGCCCAGCACACTGCAGGCAGAGGCTGCCTTGTCTCCTTTATAATATCCCCCAGGCACTTATTATAAACCTCCTTTAGGTCTAGAAAACTTCATTGCTGCTGTTGCTGCTAAATTGTTTCAGTCATGTCCAATACTTTGTGACCCTATAGACTGTAGCTCACCAGGCTCCTCTGTCCATGGGATTCTCCAGGCAAGAATACAGGAGTGGGTTGCCATGCCCTCCTCCAGGGGATCTTCCCGACCCAAGGGATCGAACCTATGCCTCTTACGTCTCTTGCATTGGCAGGTGGGTTCTTTACCACTAGCGCCACCTTGGAAACCCCAGAAAATTTCATTAAAGGATGAAAATTGTTAAGTGGCTTTTCAGAGCTGTTTGTTTTTTGCCTCACTACATGGTATGCAATTTCTTAATTCCCTGACCAGGGATCGAACCTGTGCCCCCTGTAGTGGTAGCTCAGAGTCCTCACCACTGGACCACCAGAGAAGACCCAGAGCTACTTTTTTTAAAGAATTTTTTCTTAAAATCATATTCCAAGTCCATACTTTTTAGAAGGTGGTATAATTGGTAGAAAAAGGAAGAACTATTCCTTTCTCCCTCTATATGTGGCTTGTGTCCAAAAGGACATAGCTCTCCTTTCGGGACTCTATAAAGTTGGTCATTATCTGTGCTGAAGTAAGAAAGTGGTTCCTTTACCCTTGGCCACTGTACACTGGAAGATGCCTGCAGATCTGCACAACAATGTTGAGAAACTCCACAAAACAGCAACATTTTATCGTGCAGTGATTTTGGTTATTAACAAGCATTTCCCCTGTTAAAGAACTTGTCTTTAGAAGACAATAGTGACAATGAATAAATGGCATATATCGAGCATATATTCCAGAAGTGTTTTAAGACTGATGTGGATTAACTAATGTCAATTTTGCAACCAACATGGGAACTGGATATTAATACTGATCCCATTTTGCGTATGTGAAAACTGATGCAAAGGCACTTAGTAGCTTCACCAATGGGGGAAACCTAGTGCATGGTAGCCAGTTGTCTGAACCTCTAGGCCAGAGCAGAGGTCCAGGCTCAGCTGAAGCAGCTGAAGGAAGAGTCTGTACGGTGTTAGCTGGATGGGAACTGGTACAACCACTGAGACCCAAACCAGGTCATCAGCGTCCACTCTCTTAGAGAATGCAGTTTGTGTTGGAGCTCAGTGGAAACCTCTTGACATAAAGAGAACAAATCTTCAATGAGCTCAGCCCTTTGTGGAAGGAACAATGCAGAAAGTGGCTCAGCAAATTGGAGGTCTACAGACTGATTTCAGCCAGTGCAGACGCAGAACGACCCAGTGTTTCTAGAGCTCTCATATCGAAGGACTGAGTCAATTGTCTTCACTAAGCTTTGCTTAGAATCTGAATAAACACTTAACATGAGGCCCCTGGATGCAAATTGACCAGAGTGACCACAACATACGATGGCCTCGGGATGACTGGAGCAGGCTCTCTTCACCCAGGCACTGCTAACCTCTGGGACCAGATAATTCCCTGTCATGAAGGGCTGTCCTCTTCAGGGTCAGGTGTTTGCATGGCCTGGTCTCTACCCACTGGGTGCCAGTAGCAACCTCCTCACCCTCAGAGAGACTGCCAAAAATGTCTGCAGATGTCTCTAAGCCTGATTTAGGGGCAGAATCACCCCAGCTGAGAAATATGACTAAGGTTATAAGGGTTTATTGTAATGCACATTCACAGAGTGCTTTATAATTGGTCAAATGAATGAGGTTCAGTATCAGGGAGGTCCAGTCTACCACCTGTTAATCTATCTTGATACCGATCAGGACCCTGTGGGGCTCCTCAGTATAGAAGTCTTTTCACATCCCTCATTACTTGCTTACAGGAAATAGTCTTCATTCAGCCTCCAGGGCCTTCCCTGAGTTTCAGAGGGCAGGTTCAAACAGTTGTTAATCAAGAAAGGGAGGGGATGCAGAGACAAGGGAAGCACAGTCAGGAGAAACAAGAGTGCAGCCTTGGGGCAGGGTCCTGGTTCCCCCTCAAAGGATACACAGGACAATATCTTTTGAGGTGTTTTGCAGATACTGAAACCCTCACCAGGTGCAAGAAGGGCATGGCAACCCACTCCAGTATTCTTGCCTGGAGAATCCCATGAAGAGAGGAGTCTCATGGGCTATAGTCCATAGGGTTGCAAAGAATCACACATGACTGAGTGACTAAGCACAGCTCAGTACAGTAGTCAATCATAGATCTCTTGGAGAGTACAGACTATGTTTTTATCATTTTTTGGTTCCAACCGGTCTGAGATTTCTGTGCTTGTGAGCCACCAGGGAAGACCAAGAATACTGGAGTAGGTAGTCTATCCCTTCTCCAGGGGAACTTCCAGATCCAGAAGTCAAACCAGGGTCTCCTGCACTGCAGGTGGATTCTTTACCAGCTGAGCTACCTGGGAAGCCCATGATTGACTACTAACCACCCCCAGAGGTTGCAGGTGTGCTTTTTGCTTGTTTGTTTATATGTTTGTTGGACTTTTTAAAAAATGACCAGTTAGTTTGGCTTGTTTTGAAAAAAAAAAAAAAACTGGAGTATCTGGCCATCCTTCACTCCCATCCCCTCATGGAAACAATCAGTTGGAGCCAGACCTGATGCCTCTTTTACTGAAACAGACAACTGTTCTCTAGGTCACCTATCTCTGTTATTCCGTAATTTCTCTTACACCCCACCCTGTTCACTCATCCACCTTACATGCCTGATTCTCAGAAAATTCTATTGTAAGATTCTTGGACTGATGGTGTGTGGAGCCTTGTGCTGAACACTGTAAGAGTTTTGTGAATATTGACCATGGTCATGCTCTCAGGAACCGAAGGTATAGGAGACCAAATGAACACCTGAGAAATCTACAGACCAGTGTCCCTGCTTAGTTGAGTTTCTGTGCCTATTGTTGTTGTTGGTGGTGTTGAATCGTTAAGTTGTGTCCAACTCTCTGTGACCCCATGGACTATAGCCCACCAGGCTTCTCTGTCCAAGGGATTTTTCCAGACAAGAATACTGGAGTGAATTGTCATTTCCTTCTCCAGGGGTTCTTCCCAACCCAGGGCTTGAACCCAGGCCTCCTGCATTGGCAGTCAGATTCTTTACCAGTGAGCCACCAAGGAAGCTTCCCTGCCTATTGCCATGTGGAAATTCAGAATGTTGAGTCCTCCCTGGAGATCCTCTTTTCTAAGTTTATCCCAGTTTCCTTCTACTGTAGACTCATCACTACTCTGAGGAGAGGCTGGTCAGCACATCTTCCCAGAGGTGAAAGCTGATGCAGCCAGAGCTCTGGGACCATTTCCTCAAAACATGGCAAGTTGAAGGAATAGGATAGTTAGTGCCAGTTTGAAATTCAGCACCAAGGACAGCCTTCTCACACTCCTTCCCAACCCACTCCCCAGAAGAAATTTAGCTGGGTTTGCACAGCTACGTCTGCAATATAAATATCGAATAGGCTCGCAAGGGAGATTTACAGGGAGACTCTGATGTGGGCATAAAATCACAGTGTGGAGGCCTGTTCTGTCCTAGGAGATTAGACTGCATTCTGTACCCGTTAGGTTTCCTCTTGCCAAGGCAGATTATTGTGCTAATTTACTGCTTCCATCTGTAAGCTCTCCTCCCGCCTTGGAGAGAGAGCAGGACCTTATAATCATCGCTTTGGATGATTTGCTTTATCAGCCAAGGGTGGAAATGTTCCAGACCCAGAGATGGTTCAGGGAAAACTGGGAAGGTTGACAAATCTGCCTGAAATCCCACAGCAGCTATTCTAAGCAGGTTTCTTAGAAATGGCCCTACCATCCATAATAAAAGCTCTAAGAAAACAGATATAGGGTAGGATGCGCTTCCATCCCAGAAAATGGACATGGGCAGTTATGTGACATCTTAATAAACATCAAATCCAATGATAAAAAAAACTGATTTGTTTCTCCTCTGAGAGAAGAAAAAAGGCAAGTATATTTGTTCTCACTCCTTGCATTCAATATTGTTCTGGAAATTTTATCCCCAACCCTCCAAAAAAAACTTATAAATTTTAGAATAAAGTAGAATAGAATAATTACAAAATATAAAATACCATATAATATCATGAGGAAAATAGGTCTGGTGGTCAGAAAAATGTGAAATTATCCCTGTTTATAGGTGATAGAAAATCCAAGGGAATCCACAAAATGATTACTAAATTTTTAAAAAAGATTTTTGCAAGATTATAGATACAAGGTTAAAAAATAATCATTGGATTAACCTGCAGCAGACAACTGGAAATGAACTTTTTAAAAAGCCACAGAAGATCCAAAATATAAAATACCTAGGAGTAAATCAAACAGATACATTTGGGATCTGGATTCTGTAAAACATTGCTGAGAGAAATTAAAGAAGACCTACATAAATAGAAATGTATACCATGTTCACAGATGAAAACCCTCAGTATGGTTAAGATGTTAATTCTCCCATACTGATCTATAAATTCAATGTAACCCACATACAAATTACAGCAGAAATTGTTGGTAGAAACTCATAAGCTGATTCTGTAATTATCATGGAAATTCAAACAACCTGGAATAACCAAAACAAAATAACTCAAACCAGAGCAAAGTTGGAGGACTTAACCTACTTGATTTCAAGACTTACTCTAAGTTACAATACTCAGGACAGATACATTTGGAAAGGAAATAGATATAATCATCAACATCACAGGATAGTAGTCAGAAATAGATCCACCTATGAATGGTCTTGATTTTAGACAAGGGAAGCAAGACAATTCAATAGAGAAAGGAAAGCTTTTTCAACAAATGGTGATCGGTCAACTAGCTATCCATATATTTTTTTAAAATCATCCTTATTTCATATCACAAATGGATTATACAACTAGATATAATCTTGTAAAGTTATAAAATTCCCAGAAGAAAATGCATGGCCCAAATTTGACTATGGAAATGTTTCTTCGATAAAACACTAAATGTGTGAATCACAAACAAAATTATTAGGCTTCATAAAAATGTTAAAGTTTTGATCTTTTAAAACACCACTAAGAAAACAAAAAAAGCAAGCAACAAACTTAGAGAAAATATTCATACCACTTGTATCAGATGAAGATAATCTATAAAGAGCTCTAAAAATCAACAGCAAGAAAACAAACCCTTAAGAACACAGACAAAGAATCTGCAAAGACACAATAAAAAAGAAACATGATTGTCAATAAGCACTGTAAGAATATGAAAAGATGTTCAAAATCCTTAAACAATAGCGAAATGCAAATAAGTAACACAATGAGATAACATGGCATGCCTATTCTCATGGATAAAATTTAAAACATACAAATAACCTGACTTTGCCAACTGTTGGCAAAGATACGGCACAAGTGGAACTCTCATGCCCTGCTGGTGGAATATTAAAGGCACAACTCCTTTGGAAAACAGTTTAGCATTTCTCAGGGTTAAGCAAATGCATACCATGTGACTCACCTACTCCTCTTCTACATATTTACCTAAGATCAAAAAAAAAAAAAAAAAGCATATGCCCACAAAGACTTGTCTAGGAATGGTCATAGCAGCTTTATTTTTAACAGCAAAAACTAGAGACAACACACATGTCTATTGACAGATGAATGGAAAAACACATTTTGATGTATCCACATAATCGAGTGTAATTGGCAAGAAAAAGGAAAAAAACATGGATGCATCTCAAAAAATCATTATACTGAGTGAAAGAAGCCATGCAAATTAGATTTCACAATGCTCATTTATACACAATTCTAGGAAAAGCAATCTAACGTAGGTTATATCAGTAGCTGCCTGAGGTGAGACTGGATGCGTAAAAATAGGTATTGAGGAACATTTGGGGGTGGTATTTCTTATCTTCATTGTGATGATGTATCTTTGGGTGTTTACATATGTCAAAACTGAACAGACTGTACACATGTTGCTCATTAGTTTACTTCAATTTTACTTCATTATAGTTTACAAAATCATAAAGAACAGATCATAACTCTTTCAGTTTTCATAGTACAAATATAAACTAAGAGGTACCAAAAAAGCTCATCAATTCTAGTTGGCAAACAGTGATAGGAACTTTAAAACATACTTCTTAAATTATGAAAACACTAATCATTGCATAACACTTAGAAAAGTCAGAAAGAAGAAATGCATCCGTATTTCTGCAATTCAGAGAAAAATTGTCATTTTTCTTACTGTGAAAATCAATAAAGGGAAACCTCACCACAAGGAGTCAGGGGACCAGAAAGGGACATTCGGGCACATACCACTAGATATCAATACGGATTCCAAGACGATGTGGCAAATTCTGCCTCTCCATCAGGAAACAGCACTACTTAACTCCGCACAGCAGAAGGAAGGAAACTTTTCTCTGTGTCTGGCAACAGCTCAGTCAATGAGAGGCCATCACAATTCAGCCAATGAAAAGTCAGTAAACTTCAAACTCCCAGTTTCCTCCAGTGGGCTTTTTGCTTAGAACAGCCCCTCCCAACTTTCCCCTGTCCCTCTTTAAAACTAAGGACTCCATGTCGGCTTCATTCTTTTCCCAAAGGTTCACAGGCTGCTTCCCACCTAGTTCTCTCCTCCTACCTCTCTGTGTTGGGTGAATAACACTTCAATCAGCTCCCACACCATGAGGACGAACCCAGCAAATGCAAGCCTGGGTTCTGAAAGTTGAGTCTTCAGGACCCATCATAAGAGAGCATATGCCATTACTAGCAAAAGGAGTTTGATCCTCTGTGCCCAAAATTTTATCAGGATAGTCTTCCCCCAGACCAGGAATAATCTCTCTCAAAGTCTGATTCTGACAAACACTGGCTTACTGAGCCCTGCCAGCCCTGCCAGCCCTGCCAGGCCCTCTCCCAGGAACTTACTATGGGTAACACGTCTGCCAAAACCCAGAGAACTGCCCACAAAAGGGGATTCAGCTGTGAACATCTGCCAAGGTGAAAATACTAAGCAGTTTTGGAGATGATATAGAGGCTAGAAACTCTGGTACATTGCTGATGGGAATGTAAATTGACATCACGACTTTGGGGAACAATTTAGCAGTAGCTAGTAAAGCTGAAGCTGCACTTGCCCTGCAAATCAGAAATCCTACTTCTGAGTGTATATATGTGGGAATACATATGTGTGTGTGTGTGTATAGATGCATGTGTATGTATGTGTATATTATGATGTGTGTGTACACATGTACACACAGAAAGCATAAGAATTTTAAAGGAAAAGCTAATTGTAAATGGAACTTCACAGCATAAATAGTATAAACTGATATATATATATATGTATATGGTAGATATATATATATATATCTACCATACCATAAAGACTTGGGATGAAAAGTGTCTTCATAAATACAGCATTTCAAATAAGCTTCCCAGGTGGTTCAGTGGTAAAGAACCCTCTTACCAATGCAGAAGGCTCAAGAGATGCAGCTTTGATCCCTGGGTCAGGTAGATCCTCTGGAGTAGGAAATGGCAACCCGCTCCAGTATTCCTGCCTGGAGAATCCCATGGACAGAGGAGCCTGGTGAAGTACAGTCCGTGGGGTCGCAAAGAGTCGGACATGACTGAGTGACTTAGTACAGCACTGCACAGATATATGTACATATATATGCCTTAGAATGACCAAATTTAGAAGAACGGCTACCTCCTGGGAGGAAGATAAAAAGATACAGTCAGAATTGGTAGGTTAAGGTTTCAATTTTATCTGTCATTCTTTCTTTCTTTTAAAGAAACTACAGGATATTTGCCAAAATATTAAGATTTGACAAACTGCATGATAGCTCCATGGTAGTTTGTCATGCTTTAGTCTTTAGTGTCCTGGAAGCTAGAAATACCGTATTTAAAAATAGAAAGCTATAATCAACTCAACTCTCCGTGGTTTGGTGGACTGCACTGGTATTGTTTGAAGCTTTAAACAACATATTTTTAGCAGAAATTCTCCAAGGAGCCCTATCTGGCTCCTCATTCATCTCACAGTATTGAAACCAAATCACAAATCCTGTTTTACAACCATAGAAAATTATTGGGGGTTCTTTTTGTTTATTCTCCTTTTCTTTTTCCTATTAAAGCAGCATCTATCTTGTGGACTGGTTTGAGTGACCTTATTTTTGCTGAGCTAGCAACATTTCTCCAGAGCCCAAAACAATAAATCCTGATAATGAGCAAATGTTCAGGGGCTTCGGCTTTCTCACCTGCCCAAATCTACAGCTGTATCTCATACTAATAGCTCATCCTAACTTCCAACTCACGTGATTGTGGAGAAATCACCATGACAGAACTAGGGACAGCTAAGACAACTGACCCAATTATACAGCTTTTATTTCCTGCTTCTGTCTTTGACGATATCCCCAACCCCTTGTAGCACATGCAGGCTCAGAAAGCATCTTACACTGATTCTCTAACTGCAGGCTTTAGGAGATGTTCTTCTCTCCATTCTCCACATTCACGTCTAGAAAGAGAGCTCTTACAGTGCATAATAATTGAAATATCCTTTGTGAGCATATGTTCCTTTTTAAGTCTCCTAATGTAAAAAATGAAACTCGTGTTTATTAGTTTAAGAAAGAATGTGATGGATCCTGACAATATCCATAATGGGTGCGTGTGTCTTCAACGGTTTGCCTCGTTATCCCTGCAGTGGAAGATCTTGGGTTTGTCTGAGACAGGATTTGAGGAATGTGTATTTCAGTTTGCATCACTTAATGATATTTGGGGGCTTCCCAGATGGCTCAGCTGGTAAAGAATCTGCCTACAATGCGGGAGACCTGGGTTCTATCCCTGGGTCGGGAAGGTTCCCTGGAGAAGGGAATACCCACACCAGTATTCTTACCTGGAGAATCTCATGAACAGAGGAGTCTGACAGGCTACAGTCCATGGTGTTGCAGAGTCAGACATGACTGAGTGACGATCACTTTCATGGTCAAAAGGTCAATAATTCCACAGTGGTGTACAATGAAAATTCTGCCTCCATTCCTGAACCCTAGATTCTCTAAACCCTCCCACTCAGGTCAGTAGTATTCTGATCAGTTTCTTTATGACTTTGACAAAAGATATTTAGTGCATCTAAAACAATGCTGTTAACTGTGCACATCTATAATGCTTGATCTGGCCCAAAGGTGAAAGGCACCCTGGTGGCTCTCCATCCCGCCAAGGAAAAGCCTTGCCTGAAAGTGATGCCCATCATTTCCACTGCAGCCTCATTGGCCGGAGCAGCCATCTGCCCTCTGACCACAAAGGAGCCAGACACCCAATCCTACCATTTTCCTAGAAGTTAAAATAGCAGGGATGCTTGGAGAAGAGCATTATTAACATGAGGACATCAAGGCTTCGGGCATATCCTGCTCTGAGAATTCAGGACCTGATCATAACTCTCCCATCACTGGTCCATAGATTTCCCTTTTTATAGAGAATCTGGCCCTTTCTCAGACATGGTAGCACTCTCAATCAAGGAAGCAGAGGGCCCTCAACTTTTCCAAAAGCTTCTGCTTCCCCATGAAGCAGATCCTCTGAGCGAGGCTGCTCGGCCCCAGCATTAGAAAAAGTCTCATTAGCTAGAGGGTCAGCTGGCTGCCAATGTGGCCGGGTTACCAACCCCACATCCTACGTGTGCTACTAGGCTAGCTTCTCCATGGAGACCTCGGAGAGTGACCAAAACCTCAGCCAACTGCAGGTTATGCTGGTCATGAGGGGACCAAATAGCAGCTGCATCTGACACCAGTACCAGTGTGTTCCCACTCCTGACTTGCCCTGGCATCTCAGCAGCAACATAGTCACACGCAAAGGATGACACTGTAGTTTCCTTCTAGGAAACTCTAATGATCAGGGTTTTTCTGTGGCTAAGGGGTAAAAAATGCAGCTGCCAATGCAGGAGACACAGGACACTCAGGTATGATCCCTGCGTTGGGAAGATCCCCTGGAGGAGGAAATGGCAACCCACTCAAGTATTCTTGCCTGGAAAATCCCATAGACAGAGGGGCCTGGCAGGATACAGTTCATGGAGTCACAAAGAATTGGACATGACTGAGTGCACACACACACACATATTAATACACATATACATAGTATATATATATTTATTTATTTATTTCCCATGAGGTATCACAGGTAACAGAGATTACCACCTTTGTCAAAAATAACAACAATAAATACAGGGCTCACAGCACCTTAGAAATACAAGTAATCACCAGTGATTACTTAAATGTCATAGAGCAAAGAGAGAAATATAAAACTGAAAGAAGAAAATATGTATACACTCTTACACACACTCACATGAATATCTGCATATGCACATATGCACACATGCATATATAATATATATATTATGCATCATAAATACATATATTCAGGAGAAAGAGAGCACAATAAGGTATTCAAAAACCGTAGTTCAAAGAAAGGACATGTCTTATGTATCCTTTAAGTTCAAGGACATTGAGGTTATAAGGACAAACCTACATAGCTCCCCCCTCCCCAAGAAGCTTGAGGATTTAGTGATGGACTTACTATTAGCCCACAAGTGGAACAGTACTCTGAATGCCATTTGAGTCAGAAATCAAATCAGAATTCTTATAATGTTCAATTAACCTGGGGTCTCTACACAATGCTTCTTTTCTGGGCAGAAATTCAATGGAAGGGATTTGCTGGCTCTTGTAAATGCAAAGTGTGTAAATAGTCCTAAGTGATGAGCTCTCTTTCAGAAGAGATGAAATACTCCAATTAATGAAAATCCAATAATTCAGTCATATCTTCTACTGGGCTCATTGCGTTAATTACAAAAGCCTCAAACTTGTTCTTATAAGACACAGTTTCTTGACCTGGGCCCTAGTGATACAATAGGCGAGATCATTAATTTTTGTAAGGCAGGCTGTCCTGTGCCTTGTAGGATGTTGAATGGTTTTCTTGACTTCTACTCACTAGATGCCAGTAACATCCCAGTGTGATGACCAACAATGTAGCTACAGGGACTTCCCTGGTCATCCAGTGCTTAAGACTCCATGCTTTCAATACAGGGGACATGAGTTCGATTCCTGATTGGGGAACTAAGATCTCACATGCTGCATGGCATGACCAAAAAACAAATAAACAAACAAATAAAATTAATAAATAAAAACAATGTAGCTACAGGCTGTACACTGTTCTCTTGGGGACAAAATGCCCCCATCTGCAAACCACTGACATAGGACAATTATTCTAAAGTAATTCAATCTAACTACACGTTTAGAAAGAACTATGTGGACTATTTCTTGCATGTCCTTTGCTGGTCAACATCCATTTAAATATCCCAGAAATATCATATGTAGGATTGTGCCCATACTTCCATCTGCAATAGTTTTATTGGGGGGAAAATGCATTTGTCCTAACTGAGGAATTATGAGTGAAATACATGTAAATGAGATGACAGCAAGTAGTGATAAAAAGTATTGCATTTCTCTTGTTCCTTAAGACTTGCACATGGGTCCAGTTATGGACATGAAAACAAAATTTGGCTCAGGATAGGAAAAGGCCTCCATGTTCAGTACTTGAGGGGTTATTTTTCTGGATTCTAGGAGAGGGGAAAAAGAATTCACTCAGTGTTCCAGAACACAGAAAAGCTGATAAAGATGTATTTTAGAGATAGCATGAATAGTGCATTTTCCAAAATGATAAAAACTTCAAGTAATAACAAAATCCAGATGGGAGTCAGTGCCAGGCCAGACTCTAGAGGATAAAGGCCCCAGAATGCAAGGTGATGTCACTTTTCATGGCTGAGCAGGCCTGACTCTGTTCATGCTGCACCAGGGGCTGTGGACCATGTGATGGTCACTGGAGAGACCAAGCTCTGCTATTCTGAGCATGCCTCCAGTTTCTGCCCAACTTGCTGCTACAGGGAAGTGCCAAGAGCACATTGGAAACAAGCACAGCCTCCTGAGGTATTGGGTCTCAGATCCCAAATTTCAAATTTCTACTCGTTCTGAACATTCAAGATCAAAGCCCTGACAGCCTGTGTTTTTGAAAACTGTTACATCCCAGAGCAAAAGCGTATCTTCTCTGACCTGGGAGCAGAGGTGACTCTCCTTCATGAAGGGAATTAAGAGCCTGGAGACCATGCTCTTTCAACAGAGAACAAGAACAAGTGGTCTATTAAGTGTTACCTTATGAAAGGAGCATCATATCTGGTTAGGATCATCCTGGAAAGCCCAGGGCACCATACCTAGGATGAAACAAGACACTGAAGATACACAATCACCAGGGCCAGTCTACACTTGTATGTGCCTTGGGCAGACACACAGCCAGTTTGATACAGAGTCAATCTTGAACATCTACTGCATGTCAGGCGCTGTCCAAGGTACTGAGTAGACAGCAGGGAACAAGGCAAGGTGGTCCCTGCTCCTTACATCCTAATGGGAGGAGACAAGTCACCATAGCAATGTGATAGGCACAAGTCCCTTCTCAGATACCTTCAGCTCTCAGTGTGCTCACAGCAGGAGTGCACTGCCCCTGTGGTTGAGTGGCCCTGGGGCTGGTTTTCTGACCACTTTATAAGCAAAAGTGATATTTCTCCCTTGCCAGCAGGAACATTTCACTGTTTGTACAAGACCCCCAAGGATGAGTGACATTCAATATGGCAGCTGATACTTCAGCCTAGTTCCCTGGGAAATGATGGCCATCAGAGCCACCAAGTTGACCTGAGATGGCCTCATGGCATGAAATAAGCCTGTATAATTTATTTATTTATTTATTTTTAAAATTTTATGTAATTTATTACAAAATGAGGATTCAGTGTATTACAGTTTGTTCAAAAGAGATTTTTTTTAATTTAATTTTATTTTTTAACTTTACAATATTGTATTGGTTTTGCCATATATTGAAATGAATCCACCACAGGTATACATGTGTTCCCCATCCCGAACCCTCCTCCCTCCTCTGTCCCCATACCATCCCTCTGGGTCATCCCATTGCACCAGCCCCAAGCATCCAGTATCGTGCATCGAACCTGGACTGGTGACTCGTTTCATATATGTTATTATACATATTTCAATGCCATTCTCCCAAATCATCCCACCCTTTCCCTCTCCCACAGAGTCCAAAAGACTGTTCAATACATCAGTGTCTCTTTTGCTGTCTCGTATACAGAGTTATTGTTACCATCTTTCTAAATTCCATATATATGCATTAGTATACTGTATTGGTGTTTTTCTTTCTGGCTTACTTCACTCTGTATAATAGGCTCCAGTTTCATCCACCTCATTAGAACTGATTCAAATGTATTCTTTTTAATGGCTGAGTAATACTCCATTGTGTATATGTACCACAGCTTTCTTATCCATTCATCTGCTGATGGACATCTAGGTTGCTTCCATGTCCTGGCTATTATAAACAGTGCTGCGATGAACATTGGGGTACACGTGTCTCTTTTCATTCTGGTTTCCTCAGTGTGTATGCCCAGCAATGGGATTGCTGGATCATAAGGTAGTTCTATTTCCAGTTTTTTAAGGAATCTCCACACTGTTCTCCATAGTGGCTGTACTAGTTTGCATTCCCACCAACAGGGTAAGAGGGTTCCCTTTTCTCCACACCCTCTCCAGCATTTATTGCTTGTAGACTTTTGGATCGCAGCCATTCTGACTGGCATGAAATGGTACCTCATAGTGGTTTTGATTTGCATTTCTCTGATAATGAGTGATGTTGAGCATCTTTTCATGTGTTTGTTAGCCATCTGTATGTCTTCTTTGGAGAAATGTCTATTTAGTTCTTTGGCCCATTTTTTGATTGGGTCATTTATTTTTCTGGAATTGAGATGTAGGAGTTGCTTATATATTTTTGAGATTAGTTGTTTGTCAGTTGCTTCATTTTCTATTATTTTCTCCCATTCTGAAGGCTGTCTTTTCACCTTGCTTATAGTTTCCTTCATTGGGCAAAAGCTTTTAAGTTTAATTAGGTCCCATTTGTTTATTTTTGCTTTTATTTCCAATATTCTGGGAGGTGGGTCATAGAGGATCCTGCTGTGATGTATGTCGGAGAGTGTTTTGCCTATGTTCTCCTCTAGGAGTTTTATAGTATCTGGTCTTACGTTTAGATCTTTAATCCATTTTGAGTTTATTTTTGTGTATGGTGTATAAAAACACTAGTTTTTTAATTTAAGAATAGAAACGCTAGTTTCATTCTTTTACAAGTGGTTGACCAGTTTTCCCAGCACCACTTGTTAAAGAGATTGTCTTTAATCCATTGTATATTCTTGCTTCCTTTGTCAAAGATAAGGTGTCCATATGTGTGTGGATTTATCTCTGGGCTTTCTATTTTGTTCCATTGATCTATATTTCTGTCTTTGTGCCAGTACCATACTGTCTTGATGACTGTGGCTTTGTAGTAGAGCCTGAAGTCAGGCAGGTTGATTCCTCCAGTTCCATTCTTCTTTCTCAAGATAGCTTTGGCTATTTGAGGTTTTTTGTATTTCCATACAAATTGTGTAATTATTTGTTCTAGCTCTGTGAAGAATACTGTTGGTAGCTTGATAATGATTGCATTGAATCTATAAATTGCTTTGGGTAGTATACTCATCTTCACTATATTGATTCTTCCAATCCATAAACATGGTATATTTCTCCATCTAAAGCCTGTGTAATTCAAAGGTACAGAGATTTTAAGGTTGCTTGACATCTTAGCATAAACTAGCCTGTTTAACTGATATAGAGAAAATGCAAAGACAAAGATGTGAAGGAGAGGAGGATAATTTAGATACAGTCATGAAGGGAAGCTTCTCTGAGAGCCTGCTATTTGAGCTGCAGTCTCAGGGCTGGAGACATGGGAACATCGGAAGCAAAGGTCCTGGGGTAGAAAACAGCATGTCATGTCCAAGCAGTTTACAAACACACCCCCTTACACAAAGACTCACATGGAAAGAGACGAGGAGGTAGGGGATGAGGAAGGGTTCACTGTGGACCCCCTGCAGATGCATCCAGGAGATACAGTCCATTGGTAGTTGAGTCCCTGTAGCAAAACGTTGCACCATCCAAGGACTGGCTGCATTTTCCAGGGAGCATGCTTCTTTGGTCCTTTTTTGAATGCAGATATCTACCACCTTCTGATCGACCATAGGCACAAATTAACAGCAAGATCAATCTCAACTACTAAAATCATTAGAGAACCAAGAATGGCGTGTCTCCCATCAGGTGTTTACCTCTCTAACTAAGGCCCTGAAACTTGGTCACTTTCCTCTGAGTACCCTGCAAGTAGGGCTTCCCAGGTGGTGCAGTGGTAAAGAATCTACCTGCCAATGCAGGAGATGCAAGGGATGCAGTTTCAATCCCTGGGTTGGTAAGATTCGCTGGAGAAGGAAATGGCAACCCACTCCAGCATTCTTGCCTGGAAATTCCATGGACAGAGGAGCCTGGCAGGCTACAGTTTATGGGGTCACAAACAGTCAGATGCTCTAAGCACATGCACACACAGCCAGGCCAGATACCTTGTTCATTTACATTTCAAAATAACCCTCTGAGGAAACTACTATGACAATCAAACGGCACAAAATAAAATTGAATTAGAAAAGTTCAGTGGCAAGCTCAAGGCATCCAGGCCAATAAGTAGCTGAGCCAAGATTTAAAACAATTCTGACTTCAAAATTCATATTCCTTCTACTGTACCCCATTACCTCTGGGATAGAACAGCATCCAACTGGGGGGCTTACTTTTCTGGCATCACTGAAAGCAATGCAGGATCTGCATACTTTCAGATGAATTCAACCAATCGATTTATCTCATCCCTCAGAAGTAGGGTGCTAACATAGCAGGCATAGCCCTCTGATGGAGCCATTCCCCAGATATCTAAAGTGAAGTAAAGTGAAAGTCACTCAGTCGTGTCTGACTCTTTGCAGACTGACTATACAATCCATGGAATTCTCCAGGCCAGAATCCTGGAGTGGGTAGCCTTTCCCTTCTCCAGGGGATCTTCCCAACCCAGGGATCAAACCCAGGTCTCCTGCATTGCAAGTGGATTCTTTACCAGCTGAGCCACAAGAGAAGCCCAGAAATCTAGGAATCCAACTAATCCCAGAATACACTAAGTCCCCTACATATGAACATTTATGTTGTGAACATTCAAAGTTGCAAACATGCATTCCATCAATATCAGGTGTGAGGGAAGTTGCAGCTTGTCCTCGGTCTCTTGTTGCTGATGATTTTTCAGTTCTACCATCTCCCACCTCCTCTCCCTCCTCCAGTCAGCGACTCTTCTTTGCCTGCTCACTTGATGACACCCCTGGATACCAGCTGTTGTACTGGATTACTGTATTTTTCAAGGCAGCGTACTGTAAGATTCAAAATGCTTTCTTTATTTTTTGTGTTTGTTTTTTATGTATTATTTGTGTGAAACTTATATCTGATTGTGTTAGTTGGGTAGCTGGGCTAATTCTGTTGCACTTAACAAACAAATTGGATTTATGACGATGGTATTGGAATGGAATACATTCAAATGTAGGGGACTTACTGTAGAGGATAACTGTTGCTTCATTTCTGCTCTAAAGTTTCAAAAGTATCACTATCCTTCTTTGGGAGGAGTGATACCTTGGATATTTACAATTCTCAAGCCCAAACTAACCTATGAGTTCTTGGTTCAAAGCAGAAGACAGGAAAATTGTGAATCTCCCTAAAGCATTCCATAATATCCTGACCTTGAATTCCACTCCCTAGTTCACTCTGTTCATTTGGTATTTTCATCTGGGTCACAGCGTTATTATGACTGAAGATGTTCCCTGAGTGCAGGACAAGGGGACTTTGATTCCTTGTATCTTTCCGTGGCCAGCGCCCTTGCATCCGTCCCAGAATCTTCTCATAGTAGTTCCCATGTGAGTGTATAAACTAGCAGGATCCCACGGAGCCTTGGAGGGTGGGGCAGGGGAATAGGCCTTTCTCCTGAGTTGTTTTGCAGGTGTGAAAAAACCTGCCCCTCTCCAACAGACAGAAGATGTTGACTACTTGATGACCATGAGCACATAGCCCCAGGCCTCCTGGAACCTTGTTGTTGTTCAGTTACTCAGTCATATCTGACTTTTGTGATGCCATGGACTGCAGCATGCCAGGCTTCCCTGTTCTTCACCATCTCCTGGAGTTTGCTCAAACCCATGTCCAATGAGTTGGTGATGTTATCCAACCATCTCATTCTCTGTCATCCCCTTCTCCTCCTGCCTTCAATCTTTCCCAGCATCAGGCTCTTTTCCAAGGAGTCAGTTCTTCACATCAGGTGGCCAAAGTATTGGAGTTTCAGCTTTAGCATCAGTCCTTCCAATGAATATTCAGGACTGATTTCCTTTAGGATGGACTGGTTGGATCTCCTTGCAATCCAAGGGACTCTCAAGAGTCTTCTCCAACACCACAATTCAAAAGCATCAATTCTTTGGTGCTCAGCTTTCTTTATAGTCCAACTCTAACATCCATACATAACTACTGGAAAAACCATAGCTCTGACTGGATGGACCTTTTTAGGCAAAGTAATGTCTCTGCTTTTTAATATGCTGTCTAGGTTGGTCATAACTCTTCTTCCAAGGAGCAAGCATCTTTTAATTTCATGGCTGCAGTCACCACCTGCAGTGATTTTGGAGCCCAGAAAAATAAAGTCTGTCACTGTTTCCATGGTTTTCCCCATGGCCATGAAGTGATGGGACTGAATGCCATGATCTTAGTTTTTTGAATGTTGAATTTTAAGCTAGCTTTTTCACTCTCCTCTTTCATTTTCATCAAGAGGCTCTCTCGTTCTTCTTCACTTTCTGCCATAAGGATTGTATCATCTGCATACCTGAGGTTATTGATATTTCTCCCAGAAATCTTGATTCCAGCTTGTGCCTCATTCAGCCTGGTATTTCACATGATATATTCTGCATATAAGTTAAACAAGCAGGGTGACAATATACAGCCTTGACATACTTGTTTCCCAATTTGGAACCAGTCCATTGCTTCATGTCCCGTTCTAACTGTTGCTACTTGACCTGCATACAGACTTCTCAGGAGGCTGGTAAGGTGGTCTGGTATTCCCATCTCTTGAAGAATTTTCCACAGTTTGTTCTGATCCACACAGTCAAAGGCTTTAGCCTAGTCAATGAAGCAGAATTAAATATTTTTCTGGAATTCTCTTGCTTTTTCTATGACCCAACTGATGTTGGCAATTTGATCTCTGGTTCCTCTGCCTTTTCTAAATCCAGCTGGAACATCTGGAAGTTCTCAGTTCGCATTCTGTTGAAGCCTAGCTTGAAGAATAGTTCATAATCTGATCACAGATCCTGCGACCTCCCCTCTCTCACCTGGCTTTTAAAAATGCTTTTTGGAAACCCTTGGGGAGGTTGCGGCTTTTAGGGCATGAGCCACCTAACTCCTTGTGTGGCCCTGCAGTAAACATTTCTGTGCTCCAAATTCCGACTTTTAGTTTGTTTGGCCTCACTGTGCATCAGGCACAGGAACTTGCATTCACAAATGGACTAAAAATAAAACACAGAGCATCTAAATGATGTAATCCAAACCTTAATATATTTATTTGCCTTTGTTCATGCAGAATACAAGCAATCTCAACCAAAAACAGTCTGGGCAGGGAGAGGTACAGGTGAAAGTTTCCAGATTTTAACAATACAGTGTGGGCAATTTAAAGCCAAGGACAGTATTTCTTAGCAGGAAATGTGCTAACAAGCTGTGAGTTGCTATCAAGCCTCCTCTGGAGTTAAGCCAGTTGGATGTTTGTGCTAATGTCTCCTTAGCAAGAAAGGACTCCAAGCATCAGGACAGAACCTCAAAGTGAATGAGCCTTGCCCTTTTGCAATGATTAGTGCCTGCTAGGGCTCCTTTTTTTCTTTTAGGGATAGAAGACTTAGCAGTTAGAATCTGAACTCTGAATGCTGCCCTCTGAGTTCCTCTACCCAGGACGAGCTAGGCTGATGTGTAAATCACAGGGTGAAGAAGATGACTGTGTACAGATGGCCTAATCTCAGTCATTTCTCTGTCGGAAACTCATGCCATTTATCGCTGATACATGCTGATAATCACATTTAAAATGTGATTAAGCACTACCAGCCAAGAATGGCTATTATGCTTAACAGACTTATTAGCAAGAAAGTAGAGCTGCAAACTATGCGTGGGGTAAATGGATGTCTTAAATTACACTAGCCGATCTAGCGTCATTGTGTTTTTAGTGCAATGGTTTGTTACACATATAATTGATAATGCTAAATAGTAAATGTCAAGCTTCAACTCTTAATAGCCTCATTTAAATTAGATTTGTATTTATTGTCCTAATTATTTTCCCAGCCATCTGACCCAGGACACTTCCCTATACCATAGGGAAAGGACTATCTCTGTACCATAGGAATAATTAAAACAAGCTGATTCTTGAAAAGTCAAAATGAGTGCAGGAGGGAACTGGGCAATAAGCATTCTGCCAAAGCTTGCCTTTTAATTTTTTTTCAAGATCACATTTTGAAAATAGTTTAGAAACTGCAAAAGAGTCACTTACTAATTAAATGGTCATGAGACCATAATTTCAATTATAAGCACCACCTCCAAATGGACAGTGTAATGGACAGGTCCTCCTTCCAAAGCATCTATCTGCCCAGGTTGATATAAAATTTCACTACTGGGACTTTCCTGGCAGTTCAGTGGTTGGGACTCCAAGCTTGCAGGAGACACAGGTTCTATCCTTGATCAAGGAACTAGGATCCTGCATGCCACAATGTGGCAAAAAAAAAAAATAAATAAATAATAATAATAAATAAAATAAAAACTCACCACTTCATCTTCCTACACAGCTCTCAAGGGTCTCTGTTTAGACTCATCACTTTAAATAAAACAGTTCCTGAGCAGCTGGGGACAAATTCTCCCAGGCTGGAGGCAGTTGCCAGGAATGAAAAACTGTTCTACATTAGAAGTATATCCACTTACAAATCATGGGTCACATGTATTACTGAAGGGCCCACCAGCTGGTTCCCAAATAGTTCTAATCCCAGCTCTGCTCTCTTTCATGTAGTATGGATGAAGCTGATTCCACTTCCTAATCTATATAGGAAGGGGCTCATGGCCTTATTAAGCCCATGGGAGCATTCCACCCACCTGGGCAGGAGCTGTTGAGTCCCTATGGGGACAGAGAATCATGTGCAGAACATTAAAAGAAAATTCCAGGAATTGTCAGTAGAAAGCACATCTCTGTTCTTTGGGGATTTAGAGCTCCAGGGACCTGAGCCTGGAGCTGCCAAGTGTTGATATGTGAACAAACTCTGCCAGAGACACAGGAGGCATGGCCCAGAGATGGTTAAAAAGTTGGTCACGATGTAAACATTTGAGACCCTGGACCTCTTATGCTTGCATTTTAGGGGTGTTTTTTGTTTGTTTGTTTTTTAAGTCTTTATTGAATTTGTCACAATATTGTTTCTGTTTTATGTGGGGTTTTTTGGCTATGAGACATATGGGATTTTAGTTCCCCAACTAGGGATTGAACCTGCATCCCCTTCATTGGAAGGTAAAGTATTAACTGCTGGACCACCAAGACAATCCCTGGGTTTTAGTTTTTAATGGATTTTATTTTTTTAAGGGAAGTTTTAGACTTGCAACAAATTGAGGAGAAAGTACAGAGATTTCCTGTCTACTGCTGACTACACACCTGCACAGCCTCCTCCAGTTATCAATATCACGCATTTGTTACAATCAATGAACTGACACTGACACATCACTGTCACCCAAAGGCCACAGAGCTTATCCTTATCATATGTTCTACGAGTTTAGGCAGATATATAAAGACATTATATAGTCTACCATTAGAGTATCCTACAGAGCAGTTTCATTGTCCTAAAATATCCTCTGTGTTCTGACTGGCCATCCCTCCCTGCCAACTGCAGGCAACCACTGATCTTCTAACTGTCTCCATAATCTTGCCTTTCCTAGGATGTTATAGAGTTCGAATCACATATTATGTAGCCTTTTCAGATTGGCTTCTTTCACTCTGGAATTTGCATTTAAGCCTCCTGGGTGGCTTTTTGTGGCTTGAGAGTTCATTTCTTTTTAGCCCCGAATACCATTCCATTGCCTGGATGGACCCCCGTTTATTTATCCATTCACCTACTAATTGACATCTTGGTTGCATCCACATTTTGGCATTTATGAACAAAGCTGCTATAAACATTCTTGTGCAGGATTTTGTGAGGACATACATTTTCAACTCATTTATGGGCCTGGGCTTTTTAGTTCCATGAGCTTATAATGATCTTCATTATTCAAGCTATTAGGAGTAGAGTTCTCTGGCATTTGTAATCACAGGAGTCCCGATTGCACAGTCACTTCCTGGGTTACATGTGATTTGGTCAGAAACTATTTGTGTGATCTCGGATGAGTCACTAAACCTCACCCAGCCTAGTTTCATCCTCTTTAAGGAAGGATGAGAAGATCCTCAGTCAGTATATCACAGCATTGTCAACTTCAGAGACTAGTGCAGAACGGAGTGGCAGGCAGCGTCAGAGGCTGTGGCTCTCTGGGTTTTACTCAAGCCCCACACACCTGCATCTCAGAGTCAGCCCAGGTTACACAGAGGCGGGGCTCCCTGTCCATGGTTATCTGGCTACCAGGCACCATCTGAAGGGTCTGGGCTTTTGACCCCGGGCCTTCCATGCTGCTTCTTGATCATTAACAAGGCTTGTCCATGCAAAGGAGGTCAGCATACTAGACCAGCCTAAAACTGAGCAGAACTGGACCAGATGATTACTCCTTTTAATAAAAGGTAAGTAATAAGCTTCCGTGGCCGTGGCTATCATGTTCAATAGACAGAGATAGAACATGACCATCATCGCACAAAGTTCTATCAGCCAGGGCTGCTCTGGAGCATCCTGGTATCATTTGAAACACTGGTCAAGCTCCTCTCTTTTTCAAATAATTTTTTATTGTGGTGAGTCACAGAATATAAAACATACTATTTTAACTACATTTGACTGCACAGTTCATGGCACTAAGTACATTCACATTGTTGTGCATCCCTCACCATCATCCACCTCCCAGATTTTTCACCTCTCTAAACTGAAACTGTCCCCATTAAACACCAACTACCCATACCCCCTCCTCTCATCCCCTTCCCCTCTGGCCACTGGCAGCTACCAACGTACTTTCCGACTATGAATTTGACTATTCTAGGTACCTTGTATAGGTGGAATCAAAGACTGGTTAAGCTTCTCTTAATGTTGCTACTGTTGATACTCTACACCCGTGGGTATAAAAATTGTTGTAAAATTCATGCTGCTTTTTAAGTCAGCATCGGTTGCTAATGTAACATCAACTCAGCATGTAATTATATTATAATGTGTTTTAGCTAATATCTGGGGAAAGAAAATGATCAAGGGGGTAAAAATATAAGAAAAAACCATAATGTTCAGTGTTAAAGAATGAAAGATAAAGATTTTTTAGTAATAATAAAATGGTTGCTTAATTCAGAAAGCTAAGTTGGAACATTTGTCTTCTAGGAATCACAGCTATTCAAAGCTTGACTTCTCACACAAGTAACTGTGTGGAAAGGAATCTAAAATTTTATTCTATCAATAATGTCATATATCTTGTTGAGACTTGTCAAAATGGTGCAAAATAACTCATGAGGAACATCATGAAACCAATCTCCTTCACCATACCATTTTGTATTTGGGGGTGGATGGGAACTTACTTGATTTGGAGTGTTGAGAGTGTTTTTGGAACAGGATGTCTGGGCACTTATTTTTTTTAATTTTTTATTGAAGTATGGTTGATTTACAATGTTAATATCTGCTGTATAGCAAGGTGATTAGTTATACACACCCAGATGCACACATACATATACACATATAGTCTTTTTAATATTCTTTTCCATTATGGTTTATCAAAGGATACTGAATATAGTTCTGTGCTATACAGTAGGACCTTGTTCTTTACAAGTAGGACCTTGTTCTTACATCCTACATATAAAAGCTGACATCTGCTAACCCCAACCTCCCACTCCATCCCTCCACCACCTGCCTCCCCTTTGGCAAACACCAGCTATTCTCTACCTTTGTGATTCTGTTTCTTTTTTAAAGATAGGTTCATTTGTGTCATAGTTGAGATTCCACATATAAGTCATATCATGTGGTATACGTCTTTCTCTTTCTGGATTACTTCACTTAGTGTGATAATCTCTGGCTGCATCCATGGAGCTGCAAATGGCATTGGCCCATTCTTTTTTATGGCTGAGTAGTATTCCACTGTGTACAGGTACCACGTCTTCTTTATCCATTCATCTGTCAGTGGCCATTTAGGTTGTTTCCATGTCTTGGCTATTGTGAATAGTGCTGCTATGAAAATAGGGGGACTTGTGCATTTACTTAGCTTTGAGAAACTTACATTCTTTTAGTTTCAGTTAATACTGACAAGTTATTGACATATTGGGTAAAATTCAAATATAATTAGCTGGGTATTTGGGATTTTAATCTGCTTCTTTTTCTAAAGTGGATAAAATGGACTTTGCTTCTGTGTGCTGTGCTGACCAGAGCTCTAAGTAGAACTTTGACTCTGATCTAGAAAGGGGCTGTTACCTTAAGAAGAACAGAACCCCATCAGGATTAGTAAAAACAAAGCATAAGATTTATTAACAGCATGCTGGGCTCACTCATGAAATCAAACATTGTCATAATAAGGCTAGAAGTACACCCACCTTCAGAACGAGAGAGGAAGGAATTCCTTGACCTCCTTATAATGCTCTGCTTTTAACAATAACCTGGGATTTCCACTGTAGTCTGTCTGCTTCTCCTTTTTTTTTTTTTTTTTGGCCACACTGTGCAGCATGTGGGATCTTAGTTCCACAACCAGGGATCGAACCTGAGCCCCCTGCATTGGAAGCGTAGAGTCTTCCCCACCAGGGAAATCCAGTCTATCTGCTTCAAATCATAATCTTGGGCACTGGAATGACTGTCTCTCTCCCTGAGGCCATTCTGGGTAAAATAAATACAATACGAAAAGCAGAACTATTCTAATTTGCTAAAATGGGAAGATTTCCTCTTGGGCCAATAGTTCAGCTGAAAGGAAAACTCTAAGGGCAGCTCTTGGAATGCCCATGAATTCAAGTCAATAATCAGAGTGCCAGGAAGGTGTAAGAAAAGGGTGAAGGTTGGTTGGGGGTAGCAATCCTCTTTTTAAAAGAACATGCACATTTGGTTGCTTCCCAGGTAGCTTCCCTGATACCTCAGCTGGTAAAGAATCTGCCTGCAATGCAGGAGACTCCTGTCTGATTCCTGGGTTGGGAAGATCTGCGGGAGAAGGGATAGGCTACCCATTCCAGTACTCTGGCCTGGAGAATTTCATGGATTGTATAGTCCATGGGGTTGCAAAGTGTCAGACACTTTCACTTTCTCTTTCAAGTGGCGAAGGGGTAAAGAATCTGCCTGCCAACACAGGAGATGCGGGTTTGATCCCTGTATCAGGAAGATCTCCTAGAGAAGGAAATGGCAACCCACTCCAGTATTCTTGCCTGGAAAATCCCATGGACGGAGACCATTTGGTTGCTTATATTTGAGGTCTGAGGTCTTACACCTCTGATCCTCTCTCTCCTCCCCTGACTCCATAACTGGGGAACAAAAAGGATTTCTCTGGCACATCTTTCAGAACTATTGCTTGGCCCATTAAGATGCTGTGATGGTAGCTCCCTTTCTTTCATCTCACACCATCCCTTCCAATGGCTGCTTTTAAGTCTTTACTTCCCGTCTTAAAGTATCTTCCAAATATTGTTTTATGCCTCTTAGACAGCTAATTAGAAGCATTTGATGTCTGGCGGAGTAAGTGTGACTTCATCTCTTCAAACTTGTCTCCCATCTTTAGATGAAAGTCTGAGCTTGAGAGGAAGAGGGGGAGAGACACTTTTGATGGTGGCTTGATTCATTTTTAGACTGTGGTGTGGCTCCTGGGTTACTGTCACATGGTGCCCTAATTATGCTTGGAAGGTTCTGCAAAGTTGGTACAGTTCGTTATGATTGATTCACCTGTGAACTTCATGTACAGAGGTAAGGAACAATGAGCCAGAAACTAGCCTGGATACAAGTTCACTTGTAGGAGTCCATCAGTGCTCTGAGCCACTATAGGGAGCTTTTAATGGAAAACCATCAATACTCTCTACAGGTACATCATGTTCTCTCATCTTCATGCCTTCTGTCAGAGAGAAGTCCTCTGAACACTTACTGTGGGAAGGTGCACGAGTGCTTGTCACACCGAACAGGTGTTGATCCTTGACTGTCTCGTTATTTGTAGAAACATTCCTGTGCGAATTTCAGGTCTTTGGTTTTCCTCTTTGGTCTTGTAATGGAGGTTTTGTTGTGATAATTAAGTTTTTAAAAAACTTTTTACATAGATCTTTTGTAAAGCAGAGCAAAACCCTTGACATTATGGGATTTCATTAGCATTTTAAGAAACTACCAGATGACCCAGAGGGATGGTATGGGGAGGGAGGTGGGAGGGGGGTTCAGGATGGGGAACACGTGTACACCCGTGGCAGATTCATGTTGATATATGGCAAAACCAATACAATATTGTAAAGTAAAAAAAAGAAACTACCAGACCATTTTATTTTTTTCCAATTTTACAGAGATATAATTGACATACAGAACTATATATATAAGTTTAAATGTACAGCGTAAAGACTTGACTTATATACATCATGCAATGATGACCATAATAAGCTTAGAGAACATCCATCATCTCATATAGACACAAAAGAAAAGAAAGACATTTTTTGCCTTGAATGAGAACTCAGGATTCACTCTTTTAACAACTTACATATATATCATACAGCCGTGTTAGTCATATTAATCATGTTGTGCATTGTTATTTATCACATGGCTGTGCCATTTTACATGCCCACCAGCAGCACAGGGGAGTTCTCGCCCTTCCATACATTGCCCAATGCTTCACATGGTCAGCCTGTTAATTTTAGGCAACCTAATGGATATGTGGGCTTCCCAGGTAGCGCTAGTGGTAAGGAACCACCTGCCAATGCAGGAGAAATAAGAGACATGAGTTCGATCCCTGAGTCGGGAAGATCCCCTGGAGGAGGGCATGGCAACCCACTCCAGTATTCTTGTCTGGAGCATCCCACGGACAGAGCAGCCTGACAGACTGCAGTCCATAGGGTCACAAAGAGTCAGACGTGACTGAAGCTACTTAGCATATACACACAATGGATGTGTAGTCGTATCTTATTGTGGTTTTAGTTTACATTTGCCTAATAACTCATACTGTGTATTGTTCTCATTGTTTGCAGCAGGAGGGTAAACTAGCCTCACTTATTTATTTAGATAGATAGATAGGGATGGATGGGTAGATGGATAATAGATAGGCATACAGATAAATAGATGATGGATAGATAAGTAGATAGAGGATAGATAATAGATGACAGATCGATAGGTAGATAGATAGATAAAATATAGATAGGTATATAGATGGAGAAACATACAGATGCAATAAAGAACATGACCTTTGGAGTCAGACTTGGGTTTAAATCTTACCTCCAATACCCCACCTAATCACTGGGTGGCCTTAGAAAGGTTACTTAACTGTCTAAGTTTCAATTTCCACATCTTTAAAATGGGAATAAAGTTAATGCCAACCTTAAGAGGTGGTTGGAGGAGTCGACTGAATTATATATGTGATGCCCTAAGGACAGCACAGACCAGATAGTATGTGCTCTGAAAACCCCACACAGTAGAATTCTCCTCTCATGAGTACACAGACTCAACATATGCAACCAGTTGCACATTTATGTATAATTTTTTGACTGGACATGGAATCTTTCAGCCAAGCCAAATGATCTCTAACAGTTTAAGCAGCCCTAGAGTCTAATGCATCAATCCACCCATGGTACAGTCCCAGCAGTGAGTACTATGATGATTTCTACCCAAATCAAGGCACATAAGTATATGCCCATAAGTAATGGGCCCATAATATCTGGTTTGAGTCGAGTTGTACAATACAGGCCTACTCAAATGCAATGTAAGATGTATTGTTTATCTGATGACTTCTCTGCAGAACTCACCAAACCCCAGAGTGTACGAGGAACAAAATGACTGAATTACAATTAAGCTATGGAGTAGAAAATGTGGAGACAACTATAACCCTAAAATCACCTTTATGCTCTCTATCAGAAAGAAGTCCTCTGAACACTTACTGCTGGAAGGTGCATGAGTGTGTGTACACTCTGTCATGTCTGACTCTTTGCAATCCCATGGACCATAGCCCACCAGGCTCCTCTGTCCATGGGATTTTCCAAGAAAG
Source organism: Bos javanicus (assembly GCF_032452875.1). Taxonomy (NCBI): domain Eukaryota; kingdom Metazoa; phylum Chordata; class Mammalia; order Artiodactyla; family Bovidae; genus Bos; species Bos javanicus. The sequence goes on from NC_083884.1 coordinate 50,462,805, forward strand.
AATACTGGAGCAGGTTGCCATTTTCTTCTCTAGGGAATCTTCCTGAGCCAGGGATCAAACCCACATCTCCAGTGTCCCCTGCATTGGCAGGCAGATCTTTACCACTGTGCCACCAGGGAAGAAGGTACCCTATGTGGATTTGCACTCTGGGCCCCTGAACTGGTGACCTGTAAGGTATCATTTGGCTCAGGCTAAAGATTTCATGACAGCTCTTGCAACTGGGCTCAGACTTTCCTTGGACACACACATTCAATCTTCCATAGAACAAGCCCCTGCCTTCAATGTGTTCTAGGGGCTTCCACAGCCATGTCTACTCTCAGTATCAAAGGAAGATGCCACATTTGCCTCACAGAGATGTCCCATTTGAGAAAATTCCCCAAATTCAAAGGAACCATGGGAGAGGAAAGGAGAACTAAGAACTTCCTGTCACGCTCAGACACTTTGATGTCATTCAACTTCACCTTCAAGTAGGGAAACCATCAAAATATTTCACATGGCACAGCTGGTGCACAAGTCTACTGGCTCCAAACTGTAGCTTTTATTTCCCAGTCAGGACTGCAAGGAAAATATTCAGGCTGACAGCTGACCCGGGTAGAAGGAGCGCCTTGCACTCAACTTTATGTCTGTTGGACAAGACTATGTCTTTCTCCTTTAATTCATTCCGCACAAAAAGGAGCATTGAGAGAAACTGACTGTCATTGTAAAGGGTCACTGGCTTCCAAAAGCAAAAAACACTCCCATAGGAAAGCATAAACTTAAAAGTTATCAAGGGGCACAAATCATTTTGTTTCTGACTCATAAATAATTAATAAATCTGGAAAAGGAGCTAATCTCCCAAATGCGAACCCTCCATCATAATTTATTTTCAAGATGACATTAACAAGCATCTCTTACTTATAATTTTTCTCCGCTCTTTCTTGCTCTACAAATTTCAACAAATAAAGATGATTTTTAACTCTATTTTTTATTGAAGGATAGTTGTTTTCCAATGTTAGGTTAGTTTCTGATTATAGCAAAATGATTCAGTTACACTAAATATCTCCATGCATGCTAAGGCACATCAGTTGTATCTGACTCTTTGCAACACTATGGACTGTACCTGCCCAGGTCCTCTCTCCATGGGATTCTCCAGGCAAGAATATTGGAATGGGTTGCAATACCCTGCTCCAGGGGATCTTCCCTCCAGGGTTCCCTGGTGGAACCCTCCATCCAGGGATCAAACCTATGGTGTCTCCTGTGTCTTCTGCATTTGCAGGCAGATTCTTTGCTGCCTGGGAAGTCCATATATACATATATATGTATACATATATATTACACTATGTGTATTCTTTTTCATATTCTTTTCCATTACAGTTTATTACAGATACTGAATATAGTTCCCTGTGCTCTACAGTAGGTCCTTGTTTATCCATGCTATATGTAAGAGTTTGCATCTGCTAATCTCAAACTCCCAATCCATCCCTCCCTTATCACCTCCCTCGTTGGCAACCACAAGTCTGCTCTCCATGTAAAGATGCTTTTAAGGTACACCTGATAAAGAGCCTTCAGGCAGTAGCTCATATACACTGATTAGAGGAGAAAAAAAAAAAAGACATTTGCAATTAGGTCCATTCGTACAATCCATTTCACAGGAGTGTAACTCAGCCATGGGGTGTTCCCAGCTCTAAACAGCCAAACTGGGATTTTTTACTTCTGCATGCCTTCCAGAAATGATGATGAAAAGATAAAATACATTGTATTTTAATGCTGGGGACTTATGAAACCATCCCGGTCCTGGCTACTCACTGCTGCTGGAAAATGCTTCCCAGGGAAAATTCGGTTGCACCGACTGTGCAAAAGCTCTTATGGGAAACATGGATGAAAGCTCACAGCTGTGAGGCACAGTAAATGATGCTCAAGTCTTGATACCAGCGCACTGACATGCCATTCCCGAATGGAAAGAAAAGAAAGGACAACGTGCCTCAACATCCAGACAGCTATTTCATTAAACAGCTGCAGTTGGAGTGTTTTTATTAGACAATGGCATGAAATCAAACAAACAAACAAAAACCTCATCACTTTGAAGGGAGGACAAAACAGGGACAGCAATAGCAGTGAGATTCTGCTGCTGACTTATAGCCTTGTACAAGTCACCATGTGCTGTCCTGTGGCTTCTATGTAAAGGTCCTGTCCCTCTCTGGTATGCAACACAATGGCCTTCTGAGCACCCCTTCACTTTCACTTTTCACTTTCACGCACTGGAGAAGGAAATGGCCACCCACTCCAGTGTTCTTGCCTGGAGAATCCCAGGGATGGGGGAGCCTGGTGGGCTGCCGTCTATGGGGTCGCACAGAGTCGGACACGACTGAAGTGACTTAGCAGCAGCAGCAGAGCACCCCCATAACAATCCCTGGGACTGTGAGTAAATTACATGGAAAAGAGGAATGAAGGCTGCAGATGGAATTCAAGTTACTAATCAGATGACCCTGAGATGGGGAGATTGTCCTGGATTATACCAATGTAATCATTTCATCCCAATGTAATACATATTTCAATGTAAACAATTCATTATCCCATGTAATCATTCAGGAGAGAGCGCAGAAGAGGAATCCAGAGTGATGCAATGTGACCAGGGCTAGACACGCTATGGCCAACTTCAGAGGTAGAAGATGAAGAATGGGAGCGACTTCTAGGAGGTAGAAAGGGCAAGGATATGGGTTCCCCTCCCAAGTCATTAGAAGGAATATAAATAACCCTGCCAACACCTTGATTTTAAACCATGAGACCCTTATCAAGTTCTAGGCTACAAAACTGTAAGGTAATTATTTGGTCTGTTCTAAGCCATGAAGTTTATAGTAACTTGTTGCAGTAGAAAAGGAAATTAACTCATCTGAGAATCACAAGAGTCTCTAGATGACAGCAGACAACACATTGAGGAGCAGAAAGCATTAACAAGCTTTAATATTGTTATAAACTAATATCCATTAGTGGCTGACACTTACAAGGCTATAAATAAATATCTGTTGACATATAATGAGGGTAAGTTTATGTTAGGAAAGAGAGCCTCTTATGTAACTATGAACAGATATAAACAATTTTGCATTTGTCAGGAGTGGTCAGTGATGGTACCACAGGCTCTGTACACATGTCAATACAGGAGGAGGTGTGGCCTAACCTCGACCATGAACATGAAGTAATATCCCTGGGGTTATTTACTAGAAAATTTTGTGTTCTCTTTCCTAAATGCTAAACTGGTGAAAGATAATCCACAGATGCTGCTAGCTGTCTTTCAACACATGAGGAAACTACATTAAAAAGAAGACAACAGGGGACTTTCCTGGTGTCCAGTGGTTAAGACTCTGCACTTTCGAGGCAGGGGGTGTGGGTTCGATCTCTGCTCAGGGAATTAAGATCCCACCAGCGGTGCAGCCAAAATACTTTTCAAATTTTAAAATAATAAAAAAGAAGACAACAGAGAAGAAAGCAGAGCACAGAGATGAGAGAAAGAGTCAGAATCCTAAAAACATTCCTTGGGTGCCTGGGTCTACCTGTTCATGACCCTGTTAGAGTCCTCTCTCTCTCACCTCAGGCGCACACTGTCACCAGCACCCCTTTGGGGAGAGCAAGATACGGAAACATTGAAAGGTCTTCCCGAAAAAGAGCTTCAAGAAGGAAGCACAGAAGATTCCCAGAGGTGCTGGAGCAAGTGGTCTCGGGGGAATTCATTCTTGGACTCCTACAGCTGTAACCAGCAGGATTAGTCTGGAAGATCGAGGGCACCTCCTTTCAGCCCCTTTCAAAGATGCTGACTGCTGCTGCTTGAGGTTTGGTGCAATATCCCGTCTCTATTTTCCTACTTGCTTATGTATTTAGTTAACAGGACAGTGTAGTGAATAACATAAGAGCGTGAATTCAACCCCCAGGGCTGTTGGTAACTTCAACTTTTAGTGTGTCACTTTCCCCACCCATAAATGGGATAATAATACTACCAACCTCAAAACCCTATATAGCAGGAGGCATGGGCTTAGCACACAGTAATCCCTGGATGCATGCTTTGGAGCTCCCAAAATTACAGGGAGGGAGAAAGCGGAAACGGACCACTAAATATGCACAGTTATATATTTTGACTTAACAAAATGATTAAATCAGATCATTCTTAAAACCAAAAAGCTAATTTGGAAATTTAATTATTTTGAAGGACAGATCCCCTGTGGCTTACTTATTCCGTGATGTTGGAGTGGGAGAAAAAGCTAATAGCTTTCTAATTATATCAATTTTCCATTTAAAAAAATCTGGTTCTCATTTATTAGTCTGTCAAGGGATTACCAAGCTTCTTGCTTTATGCTCTTAATTCACAAGGCAGGAATAAATTAGTGCAAATGTATTAGATTCTGTTCCCTTAAATTTCCCCTCTAAGTTGAAACAATTAAGCTCATCCCTTTTTATGGAAGTTGTTAACAAACCCATTTATCAGAAATGGGGCTTTATTAAGTTTAGTCAGTAGTTTTCATGAAATAACCTAAGGAAGAGTGTACAAATCTCCACACCTGACCTCATCAGCAAAAGAAATGACAAAAAAAGAGAAACAAAAGCAAAACATTAAGAGTTCATCCACATTGTTGCAAACAGCAGTGTTTCCTTTGTTCTGGCTGAATAATTCCACTTATGTGTAGAATCTGAAAAGGAACCAAACTCAGAGAAACAGAAAACAGACTGATGGTTCCCAGAGGTGGAGAACTGGAAGGTGGGCGAGAAAGGCGAAGGGGCCCAAGAATGCAAACTATTATTTTGCAACATATGCATATATAAAATCACTGCATTGTACCCCATACGATGATTACATAGCATTCATACGTGGAATCTAAGAGAAATGATACAAATGAACTTCTTTACAAAACAGAAATAGACCCACAGACATAGAAAAGGAATTCATGAGTACCAAAGGGGAAAGTAGGGGAGGGATAGATTAGGATTTGGGGATTAATAGATACACACTACCACATATAAAATAGATAACCAACAAGGGCTGTATAGCACAGGGAACTCTACTCAATATTTTGTAATAACCTATAAGAGAAAAGAATATATATATGTATGTACAACTGAATCATTTTACTGAAACATCTGAAACTAACAATGTTGTAAACCAACTAAGAAGGTTTGATTGCAAGAATTTTCTTGTTCTGCTTGCAATACGTAACTAAGAGGGGTGGGTATTGCCAAATAAAGAATTATATAAATATAAATGTAAAACAGAAAGACTCACAGACTTAGAGAACAAACTTATGGTTGCCAGGGGTGACAGTTAAGTTTGGGATGGACATGTACACAGTGCTATATTTAAAATGAATAACCAACAAGTACCTACTGTATAGCACAGGGAACTCTGCTCAATGATACGTGGCAACCTGGATGGGAGAGGGGTTTGGGGGAGAATGGATACATGTATACATATGGCTTAGTCCCTTCACTGTCCACCTGAAGCTATTACAACATTGTTAATTGGCTATACCCCAATACAAAATAAAAAGTTTTTAAACAGAAACACTAATGTAAATGGAGTCCAGGAAGCTGAGCTTAAAATACCTACACACACACATACACACACACGCATTTAATGAAGAATGAAAAAGTAAACCCATTTAAGGACAAGAAAATAAAACCCATGGAAATGGATGACCTAGGATATCACTGACTAACCTGGGGAAGAGATGAGACACTGTTTTGAAATGCTCTGTGTAGAAACCATTGAATTTGATTGCTCCGAGTCACTTAAAGATATCAAAGAACTCCTGTCCCAGGTTCTGATCTTAGTTACTCCCTCCTCCTGGAATGTTCTTCTGAAATCTCTAAATCTGACTTCCTCTTATCATTCAAATTTCTGCTAGCAGGCCAGCATACTCAAGAAGCTTTCTCTGGCCACCCTCCTCGTAGCAGGAACACCCACCCAAGTATTTCTCAGTGGAATTACCCAATTTCATTTGCCTGATAAAATTATACCTAGCTTGGACTATCTCAGACATACATTCAGTTACAAGCTTATTGTCTTTCTTTTCTGCTAGAAAATAGCTCCGGGAAATCAGAAGCCCTGTCTCCTTCCACCTTTGCCGCATTCCTAGTGTCTAGAAGAGTCTGGAACAATCAAGAAATATGTGTTGAATCAGTGAAGGAACCTAGTTACACTCTAGATAAGTAGACTGGGGCCCAGAAATGGTAAGTATCTTGATCAGGGGACTTCCCTGGCGGTCCAGTGTTTAAGATTTCATCTTCCAATGCAGAGACTGCACGTTCCATCCCTGTCGGGGGAGCCAAGATTCCACATGCCTGGAGGCAAAAAAACCAAAACACAAAACAGAAACAATATTGTAACAAATTCAATAGAGACTTTAAAAATGGTCCACATCCAAAAAAAGAAAAATCAAAGTATCTTGACCAGAGTTGCATAGATCACTAGCAGCAAGCTGGGATAAAAAGGTGTGACCCTTGACCTTTAAAGAGCTTGGGTTGGTGAACTCTTCGGAGAAGAATCCTTGCATTTGGATCCTTTCTCTGTGATAACTTCAATGCTGATAATGTGGAAACACAGAGAGATGTCAAAAACGCATTTTTTTCACACCATCGAGTCTTGCCACCCGGGAAGAAACTAACATTGAGGCTTTTCTGAATCGCTAACATTTCACTTCCATGAGAGGTTTGGGGGACTTTTCTTCTCCCACCACCAACATTAGCCATTTAGGAAACGATTTAAAACAAAAGGGCATTTTAGAATATTGCCAATAACAGTTAGCAAATCTCATTAATGAGATACTCTGATGTGGAAATCACCACAATTCTTTTTCGCTGAAAATACTGTAATTAAGCCGTTGTGTGTGTGTGTTATTTAGCAAATGAATAATTACACTATGCCCTTGAGGCTTCCTGCTACTTTGAAGCATCGGGCTAATACCCTTGCCATCTTGTCTGGAACTCAATTTAATGAGCAATATATTCTGAGCCAGGCACAGGGCAATTGACTGCTTTATACAAGAAGATATTAGAGCAACAGCAAAATTACCCAGTGTGCTGCAGGCCATAAAACATGAAGAATGGCAGATACATACTTTGCGTTTAATTCCGAAAAACAGACTGTGGTTAATTCTGCAGTGGTCACTGAGCACCTTGTATGTGGCAGCCTCTGTGCTAGATGCCAAGAACACAAGGACAATATAGGATGCTGGGAGGTTTGTCATCTGTTTAAGGGCATTTAAAAAAAAGTCATGACATCAATGTGAAGCAATGATAACATTATCATGCGTGTGTGCTAAGTCGCTTCCGTCGTGTCCGACTCTGTGCAACCCTATGAGCTGTAGCCTGCCGGGCTCCTCAGCCCATGGGATTTCCCAGGCAAGAATACTGGAGTGGGTTGCCATGCCCTCCTCCAGGGGATCTTCTCGACCCAGGGATCTAATGTCTTATGTCTCCTGTATTTAGCAGGTGGGTTCTTTATCACTAGCACCACCTAAGGAGCACATTATCCCCTATACCACCTCTAACTTCTGCTCTTCCCTAAATCCAAAAGCTAAAGTCATGGTTCATGACTTTACCGAGGAGACATTTGACATAATGAATCCAAGAAAACTTGAATCTGACCCTCCATCACCTTTGCAGCTGTCCAAAGTCCACCCCATTTCTTCCTCAGCCTAGATGTCCCAGAGATCAGAAGGAGTTCAACTGGTTTCATGTTAATGCAATTCACCACTTGCATTAGCACACTGTTGTAAATAACTGGTAATGTTAAGTTCTTTTGTGACAGATCTAGATTGGATTTTATGAAGTCATGATCCAGACCTTTCTTGGTAAATAACTTGCAAGGAGATCCAACCAGTCCATTCTGAAGGAGATCAGCCCTGGGATTTCTTTGGAAGGAATGATGCTAAAGCTGAAACTCCAGTACTTTGGACACCTCATGCGAAGAGTTGACTCATTGGAAAAGACTCTGATGTTGGGAGGGATTGGGGGCAGGAGGAGAAGAGGACGACAGAGGATGAGATGGTTGGATGGCATCACTGACCCGATGGATGTGAGTCTGAGCGAACTCCGGGAGTTGGTGATGGACAGGGAGGCCTGGCGTGCTGTGATTCATGGGGTCGCAGAGAGTTGGACACGACTGAGCGAATGAACTGAACTGAACTCACTGGTCCAGACCTTTCTTAGTAAATAACTTGCAGGTGAGCAGCAAGTAGCTCAACCCCAATGGAAAGGGTTCCTTCAAATTCTACACCAATGTAAAATTTACTAATAGCCTTGCCCCCAGAGAAGCTCTAGAATCATCTAACAATTGCTGTTCCCCCATTGACTCATGGTTACAAGCTAAGAAAAGTAGAAATGGAGACATGGCTCTGACCAGAATGAGGCAGAATGTGCTGGAGGAGGGACCATGTGTTTGATTCAGTGAGAAAAAGCAACAGGTTTTCAGTCTTGCAGATCGACTCTTGGCCAGTGAGACACTAGAATAACATGATGACAAGTAGAAAGCTACGAGTTTGCTCTCCTGTGACCTGCAGAGTGATGTGAGCCAAGGATAGGGAGAATGGTTTACTGATGAGGAAGGAGGTTCCAATCTACCTGAACTTCAGGGTCACCAATGTCCAGAACCCAAGCTCTTATGCACCCTCCTCTTCCAAGTGACACTACATTACAAGGTCATGTTGGAAGTAAGAAATTAGGTGGGGGGCCCCAGGAGGGTTAGTTAGTCTCAGGTAAGCACAAGATGGGCTTCCCTTGTGGCTCAGCTGGTAAAGAATCTGCCTGCAATGCGGGAGACCTGGGTTCAATCCCTGTGTTGGGAAGATCCCCTGGAGAAGGGAAAGGCTATCCACTCCAGGATTCTGGCCTGGAGAATTCCATGGACTGTATAGTCCATGGGGTCGCAAAGAGTCAGACATGACTGAGAACAAGATAACAGAGGTGTTTGGGAGGAGGGTGTGTAACAGACAAAAAAATGAATTTATCAGAAGATCGATCTGAATTGCTCATAAAAGAGGAATTGTAAGAAGCCTTGGGCTCTGTTACTCAGTATCCATTCTTTCTGAAGTGTGTTCCAGGGATTTGGGGCTGATGGAGTGAAATATTTAACCACGAGATGGCAGCAGCACACAATGGGTTTATTTGGGTGTGACTTGGCCGAGATTGCAGCACGGGACCTTCCTGCCAGGTAGGGGGCCCACCAGTCAGAAGGAGAGGAAGGCTGAGAGAGAGAGGAATTGGAAAGGACCTCACATTTCTAGGCGCTGTCTCTCAGCACCTGGCAGGAACCACTGAGTCAGAGAGCTCCTAAGGGCAGCAGTGGCTGAGGCTCTTCTCTATGGCTGGCAGATGTTGACTGCCATTTCATGAGTTAGGCAAAGCACGCAGGCTTTAAGTAGCTAAAAATCTGTTTATTTGATAAGAAATTCTGGAGAGGGTGTGGAGAAAAGGGAACCTTCCTACAGTGAACAGGATGTAGGTTCCTCAGAAAACAGAAAACAGACTCCTATATGATCCAGCAATTCCACTCCTGGGCATATATCCAGACAAAACTGTAATTCAAAAAGATACAGGCACCCCTATGCTCACAGCAACACTACTCACAATAGCCAAGACATAGAAGCAACCTAAATGTCCATCGACTGATGAATGGAGAAAGACGGGGTACCTATATACAATGGAAAACTACCCAGCCATAAAAAAGAATGAGAATGTCTTTCATAGAAACATGGATGCAACTGGAGATTATCATACTCAGTGAAGTCAGTCAGAAAGAGAAAGGCAAATACCATATGATATTAGTTATATGTGGACTCTAAAATACGACACAAATGAACCTATCTATGAAACAGAAACATAGAGAATAGACTGCGCTTGCCAAAGGGGTGGAGGCGGGAGAGGGATAGATTGGGAGTTAGGGAGTAGCACATGCAAACTGGCACATATACAATAGACAAGCAACAAGGTCCTATTGTAGAACACTGGGAACTATATTCAATATCCTGTGATAAATAACACTGGAAAGGAACATAAAAAAATGTGTATATATATATATATATTTAACTGAGTTACTTTGCTGTACAGTAATAATTAACACAACATTGTAATTCAAGTGTACTCCAATAAAAAAATAAAAAAAATTTTTTTAATCTTGTTTGGGTTATATTGAACTGTATAACTGTACAGCAGCAATTAATAAACATTGTAAATCAACTATACTTCAATTAAAAAATGAAAATTAAATTTTAAATACTCTGTTTATTTGGGTTATATTTAAAACAACTGCATGTATAGAAATTTGATTTGGGTGCCAATAGGCTTTTTACCTAATGAGTTTAGATATGAAGTGAGCAACAGAAGGCCTATATACAGGGACCATTTTGGTTCATTTACGTAGCGAATCTCCTAAGCCAAATGTCTATGAATCTTCATTGTCTTATCCTACCTGATGTGAAAGTAGCATGAGAACTGAAATTAAAACAGCCAAAATATAGGATAAACAACAAGGTCCTATTGGATAGTACAGGGAATTATATTCAATAACCTGTGATAAAACATCATGGAAAAGAAATTAAAAAAGAATGTCCATATATATATGTACATATATATAACTAATATATATATATACAATAGAGGTTGGTACAACATTGTAAATCAACTATGTTTCAAAAAAATAAAATTAAAACAGCCAGAATAAAAAGATAGCAGGGATTGTTCTCTGGGTGCGGTGGCCTTTGTGAATTGATTTGGGTTGCCAGCAACAGTGAGAATGGCCTCACTATCTCTGCCCAGCTTCTAGTGCTACAAGAAGGGGAAGCAAAACCAAATTAATCCGCAGGCTGACCCCCACAGCCTGTGTCCAGAATATACTGTGTCCACACCACAGTATAAGGCTCAGTTCCTCATAGGAAGGGAGCTAACAGTCAACTAACTATATCTCTAAAATTTTCTGCCTCTAAGAGAAATTTCTGAAGCCAGGATGGTACAATGTTCATCTATAACAAAGCTAGATGTTGTATAAAAGGGTGTTTGTGCATATTTAAGTATGGTTAAAGTAATTCAAGATCGCCGGGAGAAAAATCAATAACCTCAGATATGCAGATGACACCACCCTTATGGCAGAAAGTGAAGAGGGACTAAAAAGCCTCTTGACGAAAGTGAAAGAGGAGAGTGAAAAAGTTGTCTTAAAGCTCAACATTCAGAAAACAAAGATCATGACATCCGGTCCCATCACTTCATGGGAAATAGATGGGGAAACAGTGGAAACAGTGTCAGACTTTATTTTTGGGGGCTCCAAAATCACGGCAGATGGTGACTGCAGCCATGAAATTAAAAGACACTTACTCCTTGGAAGGAAAGTTATGACCAACCTAGATAGTATATTCAAAAGCAGAGACATTAATTTGCCAACAAAGGTTCGTCTAGTCAAGGCTATGGTTTTTCCTGTGGTCATGTATGGATGTGAGAGTTGGACTGTGAAGAAGGCTGAGCACCAAAGAATTGATGCTTTTGAATTGTGGTGTTGGAGAAGACTCTTGAGAGTCCCTTGGACTGCAAGGAGATCCAACCAATCCATTCTGAAGGAGATCAGCCCTGGGATTTCTTTGGAAGGAATGATGCTAAAGCTGAAACTCCAATACTTTGGCCACCTCATGGGAAGAGTTGACTCATTGGAAAAGACCCTGATGCTGGGAGGGATTGGGGGCAGGAGGAGAAGGGGACAACAGAGGATGAGATGGCTGGATGGCATCACTGACTCGATGGACGTGAGTCTGAGTGAACTCCGAGAGTTGGTGATGGACAGGGAGGCCTGGCGTGCTGCGATTCATGGGGTCGCAAAGAGTCAGACACGACTGAGCGACTGAACTGAACTGAACTGAAAGTAATTCATAACTTTTTTTTAAAAGTAAAAACACAATTTTTACTTAGGAGAAAACACTTTGTTTCTAAGGCTAGCATGGTTGAGCTCAACTATAGGTTCAGTTCAGCCAGGCTGAACCCATAGCATGGTTGAAAGGAGCTATCATTTTTTTTCTATTTGCTTCCACTTCTGCTTTGTTTCTTAACAGTGATGGTTTTGCTTTCCTTCCCTGGTTGTTTAAGAGCTGTACCTATTTGAGACCTGAACCTTGACTTATCTCCTATCTCTACAAAACCCTGTTAAGTTTGCTATTAGACTATTGACCCCCATTGGAAAGTCATACATATTAACTTCTGTTAGCAAGTATCACCTTCTCAATTTTTAAAAACATGTCAAATTCTTTGAAAGTCTTGGAAAGGTAGTAGAATGGATTTGCATTTTTATGAGAATTTAACCCTTAAGTGTGCATTAGGTGAAAAAATGCTAGTATTTAAAATTGCTTTAATATCCCTTAAACCAGACATAAAGCACCTAATATGTAGCTGCTGCTGCTGCCGCTGCTGAGTCGCTTCAGTCGTGTCCGACTCTGTGCGACCCCATAGACGGCAGCCCACCAGGCTCTCCCATCCCCGGGATTCCCCAGGCAAGAACACTGGAGTGGGTTGCCATTTCCTTCTCCAATGTGTGAAAGTGAAAAGTGAAAGTGATGACGCTTAGTCATGTCCGACTCTTAGAGACCCATGGACTGCAGCCCACCAGGCTCCTCCGTCCATGGGATTTTCCAGGCAAGAGGACTGGAGTGGGGTGCCATTGCCTACTCTGTAATATGTAGCATTTAGTAGGAAAGAACCATTGATTTTTTTTCAGAACTGTGTATGCATGCTAAGACGAGCCAGTTGTGTCTGACTCTTTGCAACCCTATAGACTATGCTGCTGCTGCTAAGTTGCTTCAGTCGTGTCCGACTCTGTGCGACCCCATAGACTGCAGCCCACCAGGCTCCTCCGTCCCTGGGATTCTCCAGCCAAGAATACTGGAATGGGTTGCCATTTCCTTCTCCAACGCATGCATGCATGCTAAGTCGCTTCAGTTGGGTCCGACTCTGTGCAACCCCATAGATAGCAGCCCACCAGCCTCCCCCGTCCACAGGACTCTCCAGGCAAGAACACGGGAGTGGGCTGCCATTTCCTTCTCCAATGCATGAAAGTGAAAAGTGAAAGTGAAGCCGCTCAGTCATGTCCGACTCTTAGCCACCCCATGGACTGCAGCCCACCAGGCTCCTCCATCCATGGGATTTTCCAGGCAAGATAGACCCTCAAGTTCCTCTGTCCAGGGGATTCTCCAGGCAAGAATACTGGAGCGGGTTGCTGTGCCCTCCTCCAGGGGATCTTCCTGACCCAGGGACAGAACCTGTGTCTCCTATATCTCCTGCATTAGCAGGCAGGTTCTTCACCACTAGCGCCACCTGGGAAGTCTTTTTAGAACGAGCTTTAAGTCACTGGCTAATTTGTAGACCCACAAACACCAGTATCACACACGTGGAGAGATTCGAGGGCCATGAACTTGCTGGACAAACTAAAGCTAAACAGGGGAAGAATAGTCACTTCTCTACCCTATACTCATTCTACAGCAGATACCTCTCAAGTGGGTGGTGGTGAGAATCGTCTGCATGGTATCTACCTTATTGTTTCAGTCTCTCTTTTCATAAGTGCTCTAAATTAAACACGTGACTGCTAAATGTGTGTACAATATGAGCCCTCTGTATAAGTAATCTGCCTGAGAGTAGCAGAGCCCATCACGACAGAACTGGGCACTCTGTCCTCCAGGGTGGGAACATCCTCCAGAGGAAATGCCCCAGGTGGCAGAACAAGCAGGGCCCATCCCTGGTGAGATCATTTCTAATGTCCCAGAGATCTGGAGGAAGCATGGAGCTGGAACCATGCCATAGGCGCCCATGTCTCTATGTCTGGCAGGTGGGAGAAAGGATAAAGGGTGAACAGAGGATGCAGAAGAGGATAAAACCAGCATGCATCGAGTGCCTTCGTTGTGCCAGACACTGATTTCTCTGGATTAACTCTCTTGATCTTCACCAGAAATCTATGAGTTTGTCAGCATGAGTGTTCTTGATTTGGATTCCTATGTGAGAGAGTCACCAGTGATGTTACATCAAGCCTGTTTTCAGCACACGGCTCATACTGCTTGGAATCCGTCCAAACTCCTTACACGACCTCCTGAGTCTCATCTGTTTTAGTAATCTGTGTCACCTCTGGGGCTTTTTGACGTCTTCCCTGTTTTTTCTTTTTTAATGTTTATTTACTTATTTTTGGCCAAAGAGCATCCTGACCAGGCATCGAACTCTGGGTCCACTACATTAGGAGTGCGGAGTCTTAGCCACTGGACCACCGCGGAAGTCACATTCTTCATGTTAAACACAGTTGCATCTGCATCTAGCTGCTCCTGAAAATTACACCCACCCTGGTAAGTGACTGATTAATCTCCTGAAAGTAGCTCTGTCTTCCAGAACTGCTCTCCCCAGAAGCTCCTCTACCAGAGACTATCTGTGTGTGTGTGTGTTAGTCACTAAGTTGTGTCCAGCTCTTTGTGACCCCATGAACTGTAGCCCACCAGGCTCCTCTGTCCATGGGATTTCCCAGGCAAGAATACTGGAGTGGATTGCCATTCCCTTCCCCAGGAGGTCTTTCTGACCCAGGGATCAAACCTGGGTCTCCTGCACTGCAGGCAGATTCTTTACCATCTGAGCGACTGGAGAAGCCCATCCATCTCCACACCAGCCACTATCAACGCTCTTTCATTGCACAAAAAGCAATGTGTCTCAGATTACTCAGCAATGTGATCCTAGCCACTGCTCAATTGCTTCAAAAGTTTTTTTCTGGATTAATACATGGACGTATGCAAATAGAAACCCTTGAAAATGGTTTTGGATTTCTAAGGAGGACATCCTCCTCCCTAGGAGAATGTGCCTTTGATCTTAATGATAACTTGAGTTGGGATTATAATAGGATAAAGTAGGTGGGATCTTTAAAAAAAAAATCTAGGATTTCAGTGGTGGTCTATTGGTGATTATCCACCTGCAAAAAAAGTGCAGGGGATGTGGGTTCCATCCCTTGGCCAGGAAAATTCCACGTGTAAAGGAGCAATTCAGCTCATGCGCCACAACTATCGAGCCCATGCTTTAGAGCCCACGAGGTGCAATTACTGAAGCCTGTGCACGCAGGAGCCCTTGCTCCGCAACCAGATAAGCCATCACAGCGAGGGCAGCCCCTGCTTGCCGCAGTGAGAAAAAAGCCCGTACACAGCAACAGAGATGCCGCACAGCAAAAATTAAACAGGAAAACTTTACTTAGGGTTCTGCTGTTCTTCTAGACCATAAGGAAGCACAAACTCTTCTTCCTGGGGTGGACCGCTGAGCTCTTCACTCAGTCTCTATCCCCACTGTTAAGGTCAAGGCAGGCTCTGTGTGATGGTCCTGGCCACATAAGAAGGTGTTTCTTTCCCCTGAGAGCTGCTTCCCAACGACACAGACATCAATCACTCAGGACACACAGCCCTGTACATGCCAGCTGGCATCACGGGTTCTCCACAGGACAAGTCCCCTGGGAGGCCTGTGCCTCCTTTAGTCCTATGTTACCTGTCAGAACACTCCCGAGTCGTGCCTGCTGTCTCTCATCTCTTCCGCTCTGGCAACACTGCTCTTCACTACATGGTTTACATTTTCATCATTCACATTTCTTCACAATAAGAGTCCCTAAAAATATTTCAAATACAGAGTTTTTTTTTCTTTTTACAACAGAATCCACCAAGTCTTTTCTTATATCACCTTTTTTAATTAGTAGATTTTATTTTTTAAGATAAATTTCAGGTTTACAGATAAAAAAGAAGAGCAGGAAATGTAGGAACTTCTCATCCATGACCACCCTCACAACACTGAAAAAATTCTTTAGGGCATTTACTGTATTGTTGAAACTACACTGCACCCAGGGCTGACAGAATGCAGAGATTGCAGTTTTCATGCTGTGCTCTCTTGGGAATAAATTCATATCCACCCAGTTTGCAGCCCAATACATTCATTCTGTGAGCAGATATGACATCTCACTTGATAACATCATCCAACAATAACCAACAAAAAAAGGCAATTATTTATTCACATCTCGAAGTGGATTTTACAGGGATATTAGTCAAATAAAATATAATTCAAAAGAAAAAAAAAAGCACTTCTTATAGCACAGGTGGGGCTTCCCTGGTGGCTCAGATGGTAAAACATCTGCCTGCAATGCGGGAGACTGGGGT
Organism: Bos javanicus; assembly: GCF_032452875.1. Classification (NCBI taxonomy): domain Eukaryota; kingdom Metazoa; phylum Chordata; class Mammalia; order Artiodactyla; family Bovidae; genus Bos; species Bos javanicus. Next base: position 50,478,956 of record NC_083884.1, read on the forward strand.
TTGATCCCTGGGTCAGGAAGATCCCCTGGAGAAGGAAATGGCAACCCAGTCCAGTATTCTTGCCTGGAAAATTCCATAGACAGAGGAGCCTGGTAGGCTATAGTCCATGGGGTCGCAAAGAGTTGGACACGACTGAGTGACTTCACTCAGTTCACATTGGGCAGGAATGCAGAAATGTCAATAACAACATTATTGCCCAGGCAACAAATTAGGAAATAACCAAACTGAGTTATTTTCAAAGGTAATTTTCATATTGTGGGAAAGAGTTTTCTTCCATAATTAAAATGAGTTGCATGAAGACAAGGCCCCCTCTTGCTGAAATGGCTGTGTATTTGTGATGTCTGGAGGCTCTGCAGCCATCGTGAGATCATGGGGGAGTCAGCCTACTGATGTGGTTGAATGAAAAGGTGCAGAAAGCCACTGGATGGCATGACTTGGCTGCAGAATTAACCAACCATGGAACTACTCACCTCTGGACTTATTATAAGAGATAACAATCTCCTCTTTTTTCAGCCACTATTAACCAAGTATCCTATCTTTTGCAACTGGAAGCAAGCTACAGAAGTAAAGGCTCTTTCCCCTGTATCTTTCACTCAAGTTTTGAAACTGTTCAGCAGCAGAGATTCCCCAAAGTGAAACAGTTTAAATGAGGTGGCAGTTGTCCAGTCTCTTTCAGTAGCTGTAATGGATGTTGAACAGAATATAGATCTCAAAATAGGAGGCATTAGACTGCTTGGTCACTTTCTCCCTTTGAAATAAAACTTGAAAAGGAGGCAGAAGACAACTCTGGATGATGTCTGCTTTGGTCTTCCAAGAATGTAGCATCTCTGTTTATACCCACTGGAAAAGGCAAGCTCTACCCATCAAGCAATTCCTCATTCATTCATTCATTCAGTTAGTGAGTCGTTTACACAAAATAGTTTATTAAGCATTACTTTGTTTCCAACACTGGGAATTTAAAAGTGCTTACAGCCTAGAGAAACAGATAAGAGATTGTAACAAAATATATTGTGATAAGCACCAAACCCCAAACTGAATGATCTGTGAATTGACAGTGATTTTAAAGCAGGTCTAGCCCATTGGGCTGAACACTTGAGCAGCCCCTAGAAATGCTTTCAGTGAATGGGAAAGACAAGAGGATTCTGTAGATGGCTTTTGCAACAGGGACCACAGCTCATTTTGGCTGTTGGATGCTTTGATGTGAAGCTATTGTCAATCACATTTTTTTCCACTTGCTTCCAGGTGAGCCCCCTCAGCTCCAAGAATGACTTTCAAGACAGAGAAGAGATGTCCACCAGAAACTCAAAGTTTACCTGGATTACTATTTTGAAGTCATGAGATATTTTCAGTCTTAGTAAGAGCCAGGAGGTACCCAGATGTTCAAGAAGCAAGATGACAAGTGTAAGCACAAGCCAATGACTCCATAGCTGCCGTGACCCCAACTTTGCATGTCAAAATGTACATCTTGCTTTCATCTCTCTAACCATTCCTAATGTTTGCGTTTCAGTCCTCAACTCTGTGCCACAAAACACGGTGATAACAACAATACTGATACGTTTAAAAACACTGTTTTCAGAATCTTCTCTACAGCAAATGTGAACCCGAGTAACTCTTGCCACCTTAAATCTTGTTAAATCATCTGGGTAAAAAAAGCCAAAGAACACAAGCCTCACCCACCTGCCATGAAGCCATTCAGAAGCTGTAAGACTGGGGCTTCCACAGTGGTTCAGCAGTTAAGATTCTGCACTTCCACTGTAAGGGGTGTGGGTTTGATCCCTGGTCAGGGAACTAAGATCCCACCTTCTGCACAGTGTGACCAAAAAGTAAAGAAGAAGAAGCAGAGGAAGCTGTAGGTGATTGACAGATCAGATAGATCCAACAGGTAGAAAAATCAGGAAGGTTATAGTTGACCTGAACATCACGATCGACTTGAACTAACTGGCTAATACTTCATCCAGCAATGGCAGCATACACACACTCTTCAAGCTCGCATAAATACTCACCAAAATAAAACACATTCTCAGCCATAAAACGCAGCTTAACAAATCAAATAAGAATAACAGAAATCATATAAAGTATCCTCTCAGACCACAATTAACAAGGAATCAATTTAAAAATAAAGAAGTTTTTAAATTTAATTTAAATTTTTAAATTTGAATGCTTTAAAAAGTATACAGATTGGAAAGAAAGAAATCAAACTCTCTTTACTTACAGATGACATAATTATCCATGTAGAAAATGCCATATAATCTACAGGGAATTCTCTGAAGGAATAAGCAAGTACAGCTAAGTTGCAGGATAGTGGGTCAAGATATAAAATTCAATTATTTTCTTATATGTCAGCAGTAAAAAATTGGAATTTGAATTAAATAAAATAGTAGAGATGTAAATTAGCATAGTCAACACAGGAGCAATTATGGTGTACATTTTTATACAATCTGATAATACCGAGAACATTCTTTGGAAAACCAGAACCATACTGAAAGGGCACCTAGTAATCTCTTTTGTTCATTTCAAACTCTTTGATAAATTTTCTTTTCCTTATCATCATAACTTATTTCCAGTGATTATTTTGGATTAAAAAAGTATAGTATCAAAAACAAAGAAGAAGCTATAGGACTGAGCTGTGCTGACTATTAATAAATAGAGCACATCACCTATTGCACTGAGGAGCATCAGTCTACACAAGCACAATGATTCACTGTTCTGTCATCAAGTCTTGTAGACATCTGCCACCCCCTCAAGGGTTCCCGCTGTTCTGAGTGTCTGGGCTGCCACCACGCAGGTGGAAGCTCTCCTAAATACAGCTTGTTTCTGTCTCCCAGGATTTCCCATTGGTCTTTGTCTCTGACTTTCACAGTCAGGTCCTTGTTTCTGCACTCTCTTCAGTAGGCTCATAGGGAAATGTATCCAAACATCCCTTTGGTTCTGAACAGATGGTGAACTATGAGTTAAGAGCTGGTCCCTGGGGAAGGACAATCTTATGTTTCCCCTTTTCCTCTGGAGTTACGGGCAGGCTGACCAAAAACAGTTTTGTCTTTGAACACATCATTTTGTTTACTAACACCCTGAAGTAGGAGCTCTAGCATTTTGCTACATGTGTTAATTTTCTGTTTAACTGCTGTGTTAAGAACCAAATCACTTTCTGCTTCAGAAAAATGATGGTGCTGAGACAGATATGTCTGGCAGGCGTGGATGGGATCTGTGGGGTTGGTTCTTCCCCTGAGGATGGAGATGGGTCGTCCAGAACTGGGAAGCTGTGAGAGGCCACAGGGGCCCTGCAAACCCAGGAGATGGCACAGTCCGGGGGACCAAAGAGGGAGGTGGGCTGTGCTGACCACACTATGAGACCGAACCAGATACCTGCAGGGTTGCTGGCACTGCTTTCCTTTCCTGATAAATGAGACAAACATCAGGGGTTGGCTCCTTCTGTATAACTTCTTGCCTTAAATATGGCTGTGATGCTAGGAATTTCAGCAACCATTCTGTGACCATGAGGGAAAGTCAGAGCCCATCAGGTAGATTGCAAGCCTAATATTTTGGAACACTGACACCAGAAGTTGCCTAGATCCAGACATCTTGCTAAGAGGGCAAAATCAAACATGATCTCAAGTAGGCCAAGCCACTTGAGTTTTCTCTACTTGGAGTGAAAGCATTTCGAATAGACATCAGCAGTGTGTACTGGGTTTAAGATTATCTCGACACTCTGAGATTTTATCATCTAAAATTAAAAAGAATATCAGATATCTCTTATATCCAGTAGCACTGAAACTGATTCTAAGGCAATTCCCAATCTGGCAACTTGGAGAAGGAGGAGGAAGAGAAGATTAAAACCCACAGTCACAGTGGAGGTGCTTTGATTTAGATGCTGGTGACAGTATCTAAAAGCCAGTCTATCACATTCTCTTCTTCCATCACAGTACTATGAAATGTAATCTTTCAACATTACTAAAAAAATAGTTCAGCCAAGGCAAGGAAATCCTACTAATGATGTAGTTTGGAGTGTGATCTAAACTTCTTAAAAAGAGGAGGCAGCCACTATTGGCTCCTTCCTCATGTGACACTAATTATGCAACTAATTTAGGAACTAATTAATTATATAACTAAATGACACCCACATTCTTGAATCCTGATCTTTTGATTTCCTCATGTCAGTCCACTTTTTATAGAATAAAAAAAAAAAAAAAGCAAAGAACAATGTTTCCTATTCTATGACTAGCTGTAATTAACTCCCAAAATATCTGTCCTTCAGTCACATACAGCACTTTTTACAGTCATTGGGGGCATCACTGATAAAGTACACATTGGCGCTGCATTCTAAGAACTCTTAATAAGGCAAGGCTTAGATGTGTTCTCTCCATTTAAAGTTCATTCCTCAGCCTGTGAGTGACAGTTGTATTTTTAACCAAGCTCAACCACTGTGATCAGAGATTTGAGATTGAGTTTCTTACAGAAAACAAGAATGAGCTGGGTTTTTCTTGTGCACATACACACGTAGGCTGTCCTTTTTCTTTGGATCTGAGCTCAAACATTATAGTGCTTTGTACTCCAATTGCAATAAAATTTCTGACACAGTATCCATTATATGTGAAATTTACATACAAATGGTGTACAACTGCTATTACCCCTTGGTCTGTGGATCTCGTGGTCAGCAAATCCTCTTAGGGGTTTATTAACATTCTCAGTGATAGAAATGCTATATCTGAGTCTATGGATTTTAGCCCTGCAATCTAGCCCTGCTGCAAAATAGAATCTGACTCTTCATGGCTTCCCACCCCCCACCTCCCCCGCCCGCCACCACAACAGGAAATTGCCAAAATTAAGTTATTGAATTTATGCTGTAAGAAGCACGAGAAATATCCACCCAGTATCAATTTTCATCAAGCCACAAATGTGCTTTTCCCTTTCATCTTGGTACCTTACTAGCTAGGAGTCCAAAAGGGTGCAAGTTGACCAATGAAAACATCAAAATACTGGCCAACAGGTGTAAGTCTAGGCCAGAAAAAAAGGGATGGGAGGTGGGTGGAGATACTTCTCTGGTAGTCCAGTGGTTAAGAATCCACCTGCCAATGTAGGCGACATAGGTTTGATCCCTGGTCTGGAAAGATCCCACATGCCACAGAGCAAGTAAGCCCATGCACCACAACTGCAGAGCCCGTGAGCCCTAGAGCCCATGTTCCGCAACAACAGAAGGCACCACAATGAGAAGCTGCAAACCACAACAGGGAGTAGCCCCTGCTTTCTGCAACTAGAGAAAGCCCGCATGCAGCAATGATCACCCAGTGTAGCCAGAAATAAATAAAAAGAAATAGATACTTTTTTTTAAAGGGATAGAGGAGGGGAAAGTGGGGAGGACTCTACAGTAGAAGCTGCATTAAGAAGCCCTGGATGAAAAGCCCAGAATCTTCCTTCATGAGATAATCTTCCCTCCTGTCTCCCAATTTCAGGATGAACCCTGGCAATCTCACAGACTCACAGAACTGATGAATGACAGGCACTGCCAAGTCCCCATCACCTTTAAGACCAGCTGCCTTCTATTTCCAGATAGGAAAAACATCCTTCCTGAAGGTGAGCTGAACTGAGGTGCATACCACACAAGCCCAGTTCAAATACTGCTGAATTTCCTTGTGCCTCAGTGGAATTCAAGTTTCAAAAGTTATTTCAGATTTTTTTGAGAAATTAAAAAAATTTATTAACTCAATTTAAAAAGTAGCAATCAACCCGTGTGTGTGTGTGTGTGTTAGTTGCTCAGTCTTATTCAACTCTTTGCAACCCCATGGACTGTAGCCCACCAGGCTCCTCTGTCCTTGGGATTCTCTAAGCAAGAATACTGGAGTGGGTTGCCATTCCTTTCTCCAGGGGATCTTCCTGAACCAGGGACTAAACCTGGGTCTCCCTCATTGCAGGCAGATTCTTTACTCTCTGAGTCACTAGGAAAGCCCAATAAATCCTTGTGTTCATATAATTAAAAATGACTACTCTTCAAAACAAACAAGGTGATAAGAGTGGTATAGTTTTGCATTTTTGCCAATCTCACGTCTGGCTTAACAGAAGATAGCTGGATTCTCATATCAGTTTCTGCATTCAATCTGTTGCAATATCATACAACTTCTGGAAAATTCCACAGTACACACAAGAAAGAACAAAACAGAAAAAGCAAATAACATTTTTGCTGCTGCTACTGACAATGATGATGAAAGAATCTTATGGACTCCAAGAGTCCCTGAAGCTCCTATTGAAGTGAAGTGAAGTGAAGTCGCTCAGTCATGTCCAACTCTTTGTGACCCCATGGACTGTAGCCCACCAGGCTCCTCCGTCCATGGGATTCTCCAGACAAGCATACTGGAGTGGGTTGCCATTTCCTTCTCCAGGGGATCTTCCTGACCCAGGGATCAAACCCCAGTCTCCCGCATTGTGGGCAGATGCTTTAACCTCTGAGCCATAGGTTTAGTTCAGTGCAGTTCAGTCTCTCGGTTGTGGCCTACTCATTGTGATCCCATGGACTGTAGCATGCCAGGCTTCCCTGTCCATCACCAACTTCCAAAGCTTGCTCAAACTCATGTCTGTTGAGTTGGTGATGCCATCCAACCATCTCATCCTCTGTTGTCCCCTTCTCCACCTTCTTTCAATCTTTCCCAGCATCAGGGTCTCTTCCAATGAGTCAGTTCTTCGCATCAGGTGGCCAAAGTATTGGCGCTTCAGCATCAGTCCTTCCAATGAATATTCAGGACTGATTTCCTTTAGGATTGACTGGTTTGATCTCCTTCCTGTCCAAGGAACTCTCAAGAGTCTTCTCCAACACCACAGTTCAAAAGTATCAATTCTTTGGCGCTCAGCTTTCTTTATAGTCCAACTCTCACATCCATACGTGACTACTGGAAAAACCATTCACAATTTTAAAGATTATTCTCCATTTATAGTTATTATAAAATATTGGCTATATTCCCTGTATTATACAATATATCCTAGTAGTTTATTTTACATACAATATTTTGTAGGTCTTCATCCCCTACCCCAATCTTGCCCCCTCGTTCCCTCTCTCCACTGGAAACCACTAGTTTGGAGAACCACTGCCTTAGATCCACATCATTCCATTGATTAGCAGTATCCTCTGAGTATAAAAGGCCAGTTGTCAGTGGTCTCATGCCCATGATGTGGGAAAGCCTTTCCTAGGAGGCTCTGCTTAGTTCAGGTTCACTTAACACTTTCTGCCTTGTATGTTTCATTCAATCCTGTGGCAACTTTGCCAGAAGAAGCAAATGGCCTGTTTTTAATGCCTCTAAACTGGTTCCACCAAACCTTGGTGTAGCAAAGTGTAGAAACCAAGGCTTGAAGAAACTGTGTTACATCCAAGATGTAACTGCTGGTAAGCGAAAGCAGAATACAGGTTATACAGTCACAGAAGATAATTACAGATTAGCCTCCACCCCTCAAGTGCCTTCCTGATGGTTTGGCTGAAATATGTCTGTGGTTCACATATTAATTCTCTTCATCTTCCCTAACGGAGGGAGAGATCCAGGTATTCCAGATTTTAAGGAAAAAGATATTGCAGAGAGATGAATTTCAGGAAGTGAGAGGGTCCTTTTTTTTCTTGCTAACACTTTCTTCCACATCTATCCTAACGGGAACTCCCTAACAAGAAAATTCAAAGTCTAGACCAGGATCCTGTGCATCATCCCTCTGCCAGGCAGAGGCACCAACAAATTGATCCATCTCACAACTAAAATCTGCCCTCCCTAAATCTTCAAACCAGTGGGAAATGATTATGAAAAAATTCAGAGATAGGACAAGACCAGGGGACTCTGACTTGGGAGAAACTTGAACTTAATAAGCTTTATCAAATCATATTTTATTCTTTCCTATTATCAGGTACCACAGCATATGAGTTGACTGTAGATCCAGAAGCTGAAGAAAAATCCCACAAAATATTTGCCAAATATTTACAGGTCACGCAATGTTCTTAGCCCTGGGGAAAACTCAAGTAATTCAGGCATCCTCTCTGTCTGGATGAAGCCGACATTCTAGAGAGGGCCACTGATACTAAATAAATAAAAAATAGAATTATTTCAGGGAATGATGAATGCTATGAAGAAAATAAAGCTGGGTAATGAGAATGACTGGGGTGGGATTTCCTTGGAAAACTCTTTAGAAAGAGATGATTAAACTCACTGATGAGGAGAAAGTAGTCGTGCAGACAGAAGAAAATAACATTCTAGACCAAGAGAAGAAAAGCAAAATGTCTTGAAATAGGGACCAGCTTGGTGATCTACAAAACCCACAGAAGGCCCTCGTGGCTGGAACACAGGAGCAAGGGGATAGGGTGTTACAAGACCAAGTGAGGGAGGCTAACAGTGTTTGGAGAAGGATCTGGGTTTGAATTTTCTTCATGTTCTGCCACTACTCATCTATTTGCAATCAAATCCTTCTCAAATTAGCGAGAAAACATTGGTTTCTCAATTTGACACCTGAGCAAAATTTCCGACATTCACAATTTCTACTATTCAAAAAATGAAGTCAGGGGGCTTTCCTGGTGGTCCAGTGGTAAAGAATCTGCCTGCCAAGGCAGGAGACACAAGTTTGAGCCCTGGTCTGGAAAGATCCCCCATGCCGTGGAGCAACTAAGCCCGTGCGCCAGAACCACTGAGTCTGTGCTGCAGAGCCACAACTCCTGAGACTGTGTGCTGCATCTATGGAAGTCTGTGTGCTCTAGAGCCTGTGCACCTCAACAAGAGAAACCACTGCAATGAGAAGTCCACGCACAGAGAGTAGCCCTGGCTCACCGCAACTAGAGAAAAGCCAGAGCAGCAATGAAATCCAGTACAGCCCAAAATAAATAAATAAAATTATTTAAAAAATTAAGTCAGATCCCAAGCAATTCAAAATGATCACTCTGCTGACTCCTTAAAATTTCTTTCCTCCAGAGAAACAGCTCCCAAGATTGATCCCGACATCCCAACCCCAAGGGCAAGTGGGAAAAAAATCTTCAGCCAAACCCCACAGAGTACAAGTACGCCATAAAAGTTTTGATTTCCATTTAGAGAGAAAGCTCCAATGCTTTTATTAAGCCTGAAATGCAAGCACATTGCTACATTGAGAACAAAATCACTGCTAAGGACCCTGGAGGCTCATGCAAGATTTTTAATATGGTATTTCAAATTTAATTCAATTCAGCAAATATTTAATGAGCTCTAACAAGCTGCCAGTCTTGAGCCAGGGATGGAGAAGCAACCAGTCAGCAACTGTCTGCAAGGAGCACATAATCAAAGGATGACACAAATTTAAGTGATAAGTTCTAGTGTTTTGAATAAAATATAAAGGGAAGGAAGAAGGGAGTGTGAACAATTATTTTCAAAGCTTTGTGGATTTAGACTGCATGGCTCAAAAACCGGTGCCAATTAGCATAATTAAAATATAATTAAAATATCTAATTTCATAATTAGGGATTTAAATTATAACAGTATGTAATACCCCATCTTCTTTTTGCTCATTAAGTGGTCTTTGCAGTCCTCTGTCTAAATGACACTGAATAACAGTCAGTGGGGCTACCACACTAAACAGAACACAACAGAAGCAGAGGGGCTTTTTAATGAAATTAACAGAGATAAAGTTATATTCCATTTATAGAAGAAACCCAATTGTCACCAAACAATACCCTTCTAATCAGGATTAAAATCACAATATGTGCCTTATATGCCTGAGTAGCGCAGTCCCTTTGAATTTTTTTTAGCATGTTCACTGCACAAAACATTGCTAAGCAACCAAGAAACTACCAAAAGGGGGAGAAACAAATAAATCCAGCTACCTACACACGAACTAAATGCAAAAGTGTAGCACGTCGACTAAGCAGACAACCGGCTTTTGCTGTAGTTTTTTTAAGTAAAAAACTCTCAGGCAAGCAAAAGAGAGTTTCCTGAAAATCCACATAGAAAACAGAAATCCTTTAGAGGTCCTCAGGAAGAAGCTCTGTCTTTATCTCCAACTCTGGAATTCAGAGCCTCACTTCTGCCTCTACCCGGAGGTGAGTTTCTTTCAGCAATCGTGAAACAGAAAAGTGAAAGTGAAAGTCACTCAGTCATGTTGGACTCTGCATCCCCATGGACTATACAGGCCAGAATACTGGAGTGAGTAGCCTTTCCTTTCTCCAGGGGATCTTCCCAACCCAGGGATCGAACCCAGGTCTCCCGCATTGCGGGCAGATTCTTTAGTAGCTGAGTCCCAAGGGAAGCCCAAGAATACTGGAGCCTATCCCTCCTCCAGTGGATCTTCCTGACCCAGGAATCGAACCGGGGTTTCCTGCATTGCAGGTGGATTCTTTACCAACTGAGCTATCAGGGAAGCCCCTGAAACAGAAAACAAGATCCAAATTCAATATTTGGTTTTTTTTCTACTTCATCTCATGAGCGGGAGGTGGAGGGGGTAGATTTGCTCCTTCTGTGCTCTGAGCCTCTCTCATCTCCCTCCCCACCCAGGGATCTCCCAGGAAATGCCCCTGCCACAGGGCCTTGACACTTAGGGCTTCGTGGCTTCATCTGTAATCCTTTCCCTGGACCTCTCCGTAGCTGGCATCTTCCTACTGTTCAGGCCTCTGCTTCATCCCTTTCCTCTTTTAAATTTTATTTATTTATTTATTATTTTTGCCTGCACTGGGCCTTGGTTGTTGGGCACCCAGGCTACTCGCTGTTGCAGTGAGTGGGATTCGCATTGCAGTGGCTTCTCTTATTTAGGAGCCCAGGCTCTAGGGCTTGGGCTCAGGAGTTGTGGCAAAAGGGGTTCAGTTGCCCCAAGGCATGTGAAATCTCCACCGACCTGGGATCAAACCCTGGCACTGGCAGACGGATGCTTAACCACTGGACCACCAGGGAAGTCCTGCTTCATCTCTTAACAGAGCTGTCCTTCCTAGAGGATGCTTTCTGGATACATTCTCCTCCCTGCTAATGGCTATCACTTAATAATGGGGCTTACTCTTCAAATCACTTTCTACCATTTGAAATTAGCCCATAGATTTCTCTACAGTTGTGTTTAGAGGCTGACTTTCCCGCTGCAGTGTAAATATCTTGAGAGTGGGACCTGGTCGGCCTTGGTTAGTGCGATAACCACATGGTCTAGAACTGAGCCTTAAACAGAGAAAGCCCTCCAGGCTCCCCACACTGCAGAAGAGAAACTGAGGCAGAGGAGTGACGTGGCTTGTTCAGAGTCACAGACTTGGAGAGTATGGCACTAGGATTCCTTCCCAGGTGGTCCTAACCAGGAGACTGCACTGCCCCCAACTCATGCTCAAGTGGGAAGGCACTCACAGAGGAGGGAGGGCGCCAGTCTTGCTGGGCCAAGCTGGGCTCTTTCTATGACCTATGGGAGTGTTAGTGTTAGTTGCTCAATAGTGTCCCAACTCTTTGCAACCCCATGGACTGTAGCCCACCAGGCTCCTCTGTCCAAGGGATTCTCCAGGCAAGAATATTGGAGTTGCTTGCCATTCCCTTCTCCAGGGGATCTTCCTGACCCAGGGACCGAACCTGGGTCTCCAGCATTGCAGGCAGATTCTTTACTGTCTCAGCCACCAGAAATACACCTGTTCTCTTAGCACCAGGCTCCCAGTATATATGGGAGAGATCAGGAAGGCGGAAGCTCACTCACAACAGAAGGTGGACTCCATGACCATCCATGACATTTTAGCATTTTGATTCACTTTTGTGGTAGACAATGTCCCCCAAAAGATGCCCATCAATTAACCCCTGAAACCTGTGAATATGTTATATCCTAATGCCAAAGGGATCTTTGTAGATGGAATTGATATTAGAGACCTCAAAACAGGGAGATTTATTCTCGGTTATCCCCAAGGGCATGACATAATTTCATGGATGATTAAAAGTGGAAGAGGAAGGCGAAAGAGTCAGGTAGAGAGACACAGTAGCAGGTGAAGAGGCGGGAGAGACTGGAAGCATGGGAGGAACCCAACTCACCATGATCGGCTTTGAAGATGGAGGAAAGGGACTCTGACACAAATCATGAGAGCATCCTTTGGAAGCTGAGGACAGTGAACAGCCAGCCAGGAAACAGAAACCACAGCCCACAAGAAACAACCCGAATGAGCAAAAGCTTTACTCCGGAAGGAAAGCAGTGCTGTTGACACCTGAATTAGACTCAGATTAGACCTCTTTTTTTTTTTTTTTATAATACTTTAAAAAAATACTTATTTATTTACCTGGCCGTGTTGGGTCTCAGTTGCAGCACACATCTTTGTTGCGTCACGCGGGATCTTTCATTGTGGCGTGTGGACTCAGTAGTTGTGGCAAGCGGGCTTAGTTGCTCCGTAGCATATGGGATCTTAGTTCCCCGACCAGGGATGGAACCTGTGTCCCTTGCAGTGGAAGGCGGATTCTTAACTACTGGACCACGAGGGAAGTCTCAAGTTGGACTTCTGACCTGCAGAACTGTGAGGCAGTGAGCGTGGGTTGTGTTCAGGTGTTACGGCAGGAACAAATGACTAATGGAGATTTACAGAGAAAATACTGTTTTGCCTAGAGGACAGGGCTGGTCAAGCTTTGGGAGACTCAGGAGTCACTACATGTATCTCTGTAAGGAGAACAGCAGGGGCTGCATGAGATGTGTTCATCAATGAGCTGCAACATGTTTGGTAGGTCGGGAACATTAAAAATAGACAGTGTACTGAACCCCTTCTCCTCTGAGGGCACTGCTGCAGATGGGCCGTTCTGCCTTGGAGACATCCCAGGCACAGGCTTGTGTATGAAAGTGAAAGTTACTCGCTCAGTCATGTCTGACTCTTTGGGATCCCATGGACTATAGCCTGCTAGGCTCCTCTGTCCATGGAATTGTCCAGGCAAGAGTACTAGAGTGGGTTGCCATTTCCTCCTCCAGGGGATCTTCCCAACCCAGGGATTGAACCCAGGTCTCCTGCACTGCAGGCAGATTCTTTACTGGTTGAGCCACCAAGGAAGCCCAGGCTTGTGTATAATTAACTATAACATCAAAAGAAAGCACCCCAGAGAAGGGAGCCCAATATGTCTCCTGTGAGCTCAGGCTCCTGGTATCCTGTTCTCAGAAACCATTCAGCCCGGAACCCCACAAGGATGAAAAGTTTTTAGGAATATTTGAGATGCTGAAATAGGCAGAGTTGAAATTCCAGGAAGTGGAACTTATGATCCCATCTTACTAATGCCTCATGAAGAGAAGTGGACCTTTGCCAGCTTATATTCATCAAGCCAAGCCTTGCTTATCACCCCAAGCCTCCTCCTCCAGGAAAGCTCCTCTGGTTATCCACATGGACTGCACTGTCCTCTCTCTTCTCTTTCTCAGGTCACTTGCTGTCCACATCACTTCCTCAGGGGCTTGGACAGTAGCTTGGAGGGTCAGAGAACTCCTAGTTCAGAGTTTCCATCTCGTTTGCAGCTGCCATGGAGGTCCTCTGCTGACTTATGCTGACAGACAAGTCTTCTTTGGTTCAGTAAGAATATTCTGATGCCTTCTATGGAAGCTCATTAGTACTGCTTCATCTCATTCTATAACTCCGGAAATAGAATGTTAAATTCTGCTATCATATCTATTTTTGGATTCATTTCTTCAAAAACCACATTTTTGCCAAGGGAAGACTATTTGTTAATTTACACATTTGCCCTCTCTCTACCTCTAAAGAATCTGTGAGTTTCATGAGGGCCAGGATTATTTATCAGAGAAAAAATAAAGAGAGAGAGAGTAGAGAGACAGTAAACAAAAGGGAGGAAGGGAAGGGAAGGGAAGAAGGAAGGAGTTAAGAGAAGGGAGGGGGGAAATTAACCAGAATTTGCACATAAGAGATGGTCAGAAAAATATTCATAAAATGAAAATCGCACTCTAACCATCTCTAGGAACTACACAGCTAGGTGGACAACCCCCAAAGGAGTCAGCGATTAACAGATCCCTTGAGTCTGAATCAGGTATCTTGGACCACTGGGGCTGACCATCAGGGGTCTGACTTGGGTACATCTAAGCCTCATTTATCCTAATTTCTGATGGTGAAGAAGTTGGGGGCCAGTTGGTCCAAGGGCAGCCATTGCTCCTGGTTCTAGATATAGTTCTGGTGATGCACAGACCAGATCTTAAATAACACCGAGTCACCAAGTGCGACAGCTATCTCCTTCATGTTCTCCTTCAACCCTCTGTACTGAGACATCAAGGAGAAAGTCTAACCCTTCTCTAATAGCAGCTCTTCTCCTTTGAAATAGAGAGACAGCGGGCCTCCAGCCCAGGCCCCTTTGTAAGTAATGGTACCTAGGTGGAATCCAATATTCTTTCTTTGCATATGTGGTATTTATATTTACGATTAACTCTTCTTTATCACAAGCCAGTTTTTTGTTTATGGTGCTGAATGTCAAGTTTCCTTTTCAGATGAATTTATATGTTTTTTTCAAGGGAGCTGACTTAAGGACAAATGGTAAGTCACTGATAATATGTGGAGTGCATATCCTGGTTAAGAAGATGGCCCATCCTTGATACAGCAAGAAAACAAGACCATCAGAATGGTGGATGGCTGCCATGTGGAAACATATGGAGACCTCCCTGATGGTCCAGGGGGTAAGACTTCGCCTTCCAAAGTGGGGGGTGTGGTTTCAACCCCTGATTGGGGAGCTAAGATCCCACAGGCATCAGGGCAAAAAAACCAAAACATTAAAAAAAAAAAAGAAGCAATACTGTAACAAATTCAATAAAGACTTTTAAAATGGTCACCATCCAAAAAAAAAATTCTTAAAAAAGAAGAAAAGAAACACAGACAAAGCACATCAGTATATCTGAAATGATAACTCAGCTCTAAGGACAGACAGGAGGAAGAAACCTTTCCCAGATTAGACAAACACTCTAAAGGTCCCACACTCCTGACAGTTTTATTTGCTGTGTCACCCATTCATTCTGGTGTTGACAATCCCACATGCTTTATTTTTGGGTCAGAGGCTTACACTACTAAATTCAACTGTTCACTCAATAAATATGTATTGACCACTGAGAGGACATGTGCAAGCCCAAAGCTACACAGGTAGTTTAGGGGTGATTGGCATTCACATCTTTGTAGCCAGAATTTGGTCCTCACTCACTCTTAACCTCTCTGCCCCACTGTCCTGTGAGATTCCTCAGATCTGAAGGGTCCCTCTGTGATGGGAGGAAGAACTATGATTAGAAGTCAGGAATGAACTTCCCCAGGATCTCTTTCAAACTTTCTTGGTAACAAGACCAATCCAGTCTCAATGCAACATTGCCCAGCCCCCACCAGCACCACACTCCCTCCAAACCACATGTTATGGCCAGTGCTGAAGGCTTCTCAGGACACTGTCAGATTCAGGTACTGATATTTAACCTGAAACCAATTAATGGGGTTTTTTTGTTGGTGGCAGTGGTGGTTTTTAATATTTATTTATTTGGCTGCCCCAGATCTTTAGTTGGAACATGCAAACTCCTAGCTGCGGTATGTGGGCATTCCCTGACTAGGGATCAAACACACACTGCATTGACAGCCCATGGTCTTGGTCACTGAACCACCAGGGAAGTTCCACCAATTACATGTTTTGGAAGAAGAAATTAAATGCCCCTTGAAATGGGCAGTTCTGAAATTCAGACTGAAACAGTGATGTAACTAACATGTGAGCAGAAAATTCACAAGATAGAAAAATGGCTCACAAACATATGAAAAAGGGTTCAGACGAACTTATAATTAGACCAAGTTTAAAACAACATCAAGATACAATTTCTCACCTAACAGACTGGCAAAAATTAAAAAGCATGCCAACACATTCTGTTGGCAAGGCTGCAAGGAAACGGGCATTCTCGTGTGTGGATGGCGAGAGTCCCAGTTGGCACCATCCTTCTGGAGGGAAATTGGTAATACTTAAGAAAACTTCACATGCACTTATATTTTGACCCAGAAATTCCACTTCTAGGAAGCCACCCTGAAGATATTCCTCCAAATATACACAAAATCCATGCACACAAGTTTACTCCTTATAGCATGGTTTGTAGCTACAAAATATTGGAAATAAAAAAAACTCCTAATATAGGGGAAGGATTGAATAGCTGGTAGTGGCACATCTATAAATGAAGCATTATACAGCTATAAAAAAAGAATCGGGAAGGGGGCTTCTCTAGTGGCTCAGTGGTAAAGAATCCACCTGCCAATGCGAGGGACATGGGTTTGATCCCTGGTCTGGGAAGATCCCACATGCCATGAGGAAACTAAGCCTGTGCACCACAACTACTGAGCCCATAAGCCGCAACAACTGAAGCCCACGTGCCTAGAGCCTGCGTTCCACTTGCAACAAGAGATTCCACTGCAACAAGAAACCTGAGCACTGCAACCAGAGAGTAGCCCCTGCTCATCACAACTGGAGAAGGCCTGCACACAGCAGTGAAGATCCAGTGCAACAATAAATAAATCTTAAAAAAAAAAAAAGGAATGGTAGTGGGATGTTAACAGCAGGGGAAGCTGAGTAGTAGTGTAGGGCTAGGCATCCTTAAAACTCCTGGTATAGGACAAGAATATTTTCCATTTAAACTGAGCAGACACACAGCCAGCCAGACTTCAGACTAAAACATTCAGACTGAACCTTCAAAGTAAACCTTTAAATTCTCCTTGCATGTCAAATACAGAAAAGACAAGTAAATGTGACATAAATCTTAAATAAGCTTTGATTATGGATACGTTTATGACATCTCCTAAAGACTGATTTACAAGAAATTTAAGACTGTGTCCTCTCTCTCTTGAATCACATGGTACATCCCTCTGGGAATTCTAGGAGGTTTAGACTTCTGGCCCTTCATTCCTCAAGCAAAACGTAAGACAAATTTCATCTGAAAGCTTCTATGGAAAGTCATAAACATCAGCTGGCAGATCCTCCTTTTGTCACAGAGCCAGCTGACCACAAAATGCTATATCAGAATTGAGAAGCACGTTATGAAGCCACAGGGACGTGTATTGATAAATGCCTCATGCCTGGACAAGCTATCCTCCCTCTGTTTAATCTCAAAATTCAGTGCAGTAGCATCGGTCTTCTTTCCATCAGTGGGTGTTACAACCGCTGTCCATGTACTGAATGAGAAATGAAGCTCTATTTGGCCCCATATTTCCTAAGATCGCTTTCACACTTGTCACTACTCTGACTGGGAACCCAGGACAGAACTAAGTGAAGAGTTTTGGAAAGAGAGCCGGAGACCACGGTGTGCACCAGAGAGAAGCTTCTGGGTGATAATCTCCCAACCAGGCAGTGCCAACAATGCTGGCTCTGTGGGAGACCCAGAGAGAGCTTCAAGGGTGACACTCATGATCATCCGGAATCCGGCGATTCACCAGCACCATGAATTCTTGATGACCAATAGTCTCCTCTCCAGCTCTATAAATCTGTCATTTCAAGAACTGTTAAATGCATGGAAACACAGGACATATGGTCTTTTGTGGGGGTCGGGGGAGGGCATTCACTCAACAGAAAACACTTGAGATCAATTCAAGTTATTGTATAACAGTCCATTCCTATGGATGCTCTACATGTTAACTATGAACTTGTTAAAGAACACGTGGATTGTTTCCAGATTGGGGTTATTACGAATAAAGCTGCTATCAACATTCATGAACAGGTTTTAGTGTGGATACAAGTGTTCATCTACCTGGGACAAATAAATGCCCAGGAGTGCCATTACTGGCTTGCATGGTAAATGTGTGCTTGAATTTCAAAGTGCCCAACTATTTTCCAGATTGGCTGCACCATTTTATATTCCTACCAGCATTCATGAGAGAAGAAAACTGAACCTTCTGGACAGGAGCTGGTATCCTCATTTGGACAGGAGTTCTAATCCAATGACACAGTCTGACATATTAGAAAAGCAGGACAATTTGCCCACGATGCTTGGTCTTCCTAATCTATTTCTACAACATAGAGAAAAATCTGTTCTTTAGGTCAGCTCAGGCAAATTATATACCTCACGTGGGCTTTTGACTTTCAACTAAAATTAAACTTATGCATTTGCTTTAAAAGATTTAAAACTGACATTCAGCTCAGAAATACAACTTTCTTCCAAAAGAAAAATAGTAGCCCATAATGAAGGGTGGTACATACAATCAGCAGCCAATAAGCTTTGAATATAAATTGTTGTTGCTGTTGTTTAGTTGCTCAGTCACGTCTGACTCTTTGCAACCCCATGGACTGTAGCCCACTAGGTTCCTCTGTCCATGGGATTTCCCAGGCAAGAATACTGGAATGGGTTACCATTTCCTCCTCTGGGGGATCTTCTTAACCCAGGGATGGATTGCATCTCTGGGTCATCTCTTGCATTGGCAGGCAGATTCTTTACCATTGAGCCACCAAGGAAGCACTTGAATATAAATAATGATGCATAACAACTCACCTGTGGATTGTGAACTTGAGCTCCTCAGAAAACACTGTGGCTTCTTCCAGGAAGGCAATCTCTGCTCTGAGGATGAGACACATCACAGGAAGAGAATTTACAGTGAGAACAATCTTTGTAAGATGTCAGTGACCTCCACGGTCTTTGACAGCTAAGCGGGAGGATGAAGGAAGGAAAAAGAAAGATGCTGTGCTATACCAAAAAGCAGTTTACAAATGAAGCTGAGAAATCTGAGCTACTTTTCATTAGATGTCATATATATGTGAAAATAATTTGTTCTGTCACTTGCAAGCACATGGTTGCTTCTCCCTGGTGCATGAGTAGCGCAGCTGCATCCTTGGAGAAAGCCTGCATACTACAGAGTGTGAGGTGGAATCTGCATGTTGCTAAAATGTATTCGCACGGCCTATTCTATCCTCTTCTCTCTCTCTCAGAGTTCGTTATCTGAAAACAGCCAGGACCCTGGACGCACACATCACTTCTTTTTAAATCTCACGCCCCTTCGTCTTTGGGTAAATCTGCCTTGGAGTCCCGGAGAAGGCGATGGCACCCCACTCCAGTACTCTTGCCTGGAAAATCCCATGGATGGAGGAGCCTGGTAGGCTGCAGTCCATGGGATTGCTAAGAGTCAGACAGGGCTGAGCGACTTCACTTTAACTTTTCACTTTGATGCATTGGAGAAGGAAATGGAAACCCACTCCAGTGTTCTTGCCTGGAGAATCCCAGAGACGCGGAGGGGCGGGGCGGGGGGCCTGGTGGGCTGCCGTCTATGGGGTTGCACAGAGTTGGACACGACTGAAGCGACTTAGCAGCAGTAGCAGCAGCCTTGGGGTCCAAGTCTCTGCCGACTTAGACGCTCAGCCCCTGAACCTCAGAGCTGGGATTCGTTAAAGTCCAACTAGTAAAAGGGTTTGGTCAAAGTCAGTCACAGAAATTAGCTCAAGGACCCTCCTGAGACACACAGCAAAGGGAAACTCGCTCCAAGGAGAAAATCTAATGCTAATGCAAGAAGCTGGGAGACCAGTACCCAGGGGCTGCCTGAGCTATCCACACGAGCCCACACGAGAAGGGAGAGAAACCCACCCAGTTCACGCAGCCTGCTCACAAGTTGAGAGGAGGCCTCCCCAAGGCTGAAGGTCTTCTGTCCTGCAGTCTTAGATCTGGGGCCCAGAGATTCCCCTGAAGCCCTGCCCTGAAACCAACACTAGCATCTCATTGGGCAGATTGCCATCATGTGACCATTCCTTTCTGCAAGGGTGTCTGGGAAATGTAGTATTTTCTTCTAAGCTGGGGGTGTGTGAGTGTGTGTGTGTACGCGCGCGGCGGAGGGCGGGGTGGGGGTTGCACTCAGTCGTGTCCCATTCTTTGGGACTCTATGTAGCCCACGAGGCTCCTCTGTCCACGGGATTTCTCAGACAAGAATACTGGAGTGGGTTGTCATTGCCTTCTCCAGGGGATCTTCCCCACCCAGGGATTGAACCTGAGTCTCTTGCGTCTCCTCCATTAGCAGGCAGATTCTTTACCACTAGCTGCTACCTGGGAAGCTGGGTGTACTGATAGGCAAACACTATGTGGATGCTATAAGTAAAGAAGAGAGGAAGATGGTTACAGGTAAAGTAACTGTTGGGCCTTCCTGGTGGCTCAGCAGTAAAGAATTTGCCTATAAAGCAGGAGACCACCTGCAATGCAGGAGAGGAGGGTTCAATCCCTGGGTGAGGAAGATTCCCTGGAGAAGAAAATGGCAACCCACTCCAGTATTCTTGGGAAAATATTCTGGGAAATTAACAAACAGCCCTACTAGGAGGTAATCTAGGAGCCTTACTAGTTTAAAATGGCTCCCTGTTAGCAGCAGGGAGAAACGGAGGACAATTTTGCTTTTCATTATATGCCTTTCTGGATAATTGATGTTTGACGCTAAATAAATCTCATGTAGTGCCCTGAGCTGAGAGAACTTAGCAATACTTCCATTCAATGTGCAGTTTCAACATGCAGTTTCCTCCCTCTTGCCCCTGTTTGATAATTACACCTGACATATTTGTTCTAGTTACTCAGTAATTTTCTCTGATCTGGACTCCTGGTTGACTTGAAATAGAATTTTTCAAAGTGTTTCTTTTTTTCTATATGGTCTCCTTGAATAAAAATATCTATCTGCAGTGGAAATGTGTGCATTGGGGGTGGGGGGCAGTAGCATTAGAATAATGATGAAGAAATAACTTTCTCAAGATGAGGACTCTTGTCACAGAATGTTGGCTGGCCCAGTTGTGGAGTGACTCTTTCAAATAGCAGATCTTAGAAGACTGTTTCACCTGACGTTGGTACCTTATTTTATTTTATTTTTTTCATGTAAGGGCCTGCTTTATTGAGGATAAATTTCAGGGACACTACACGGTCCATTTTGTTTAAACAGCTTAAAAAAATCCATTCTCTTCATATGAGGATGTCAATTTCTAGAGTCTGCAAGTATGGAGTCAGAATTACTCCTGAAAAGTACCCTACATTGCCCATAAAAAACAGAACGATTTCACCTCTTAGTAGATTCAAAATAGCCAGTTTTTTCTCAAGTGTTGTGTCAGACTGTTGTTTCTTTGGCCCATCTGTATATGAACCTGAGTTTTGGCACATTAAAAACAAAACAAAAATGATATACATACACACACACATAACACGTGCACAACACTCATAGACTGAAACCCGTTTCAAGACTAGACTGACAGAAGGAGAATTCCAAGTTTCAAAGAGAATGGATTTCTCTTGAATTTCAATTGTGCATAAGAACTTCTGAAAAGCAAATGAAACTTTTTAACATCAGTTGGCAGTGTGTCTATGTTTCTATCCTAGTGCTTCAAGCCCAGCTTAAAGAGTCTCAGGAAAGAGAGAAAAAAAGATTCCCATTAAGTTGAATTTGGCTTTTTGATCATCAGGTTGCACAGGGGCTAGAGTGGAACCTGGGCCCGGAAGCAAGACTCAGAGACGCTCTGGACCCACTGACAATGTCACTCATGTGGCCCCGAAGACCCTGCACTCCAGGGCTGCTGCTGTTGCTGCTAAGTTGCTTCAGTCATGTCCAACTCTGTGCGACCCCACAGACGGCAGCCCACCAGGCTCCCTGATCCCTGGGATTCTCCAGGCAAGAACACTGGAGTGGGTTGCCATTTCCTTCTCCCATGCATGAAAGTGAAAAGTTAAAGTGAAGTCGCTCAGCCCTGTCTGACTCTTAGCGACCCCATGGACTGCAGCCTACCAGGCTCCTCCATCCATGGGATTTTCCAGGCAAGAGTACTGGAGTGGGGTGCCATTGCCTTCTCCGCACTCCAGGGCAGGAGGCAAGAAAAACACATTTTCATTTTTTGAACTCCTGCATCCCAGGACCCTGGCAGAAGTGTGCCCGACCCAGAGGGGCTAAGGCCTGGCTCCTAGCTGGTCCCTAGAGCCACCGAAGCCAGTGCTGAGCAAGAAAGGGCTCCTGATGCCAGCTGTACCTGAAGCTTGAAGATCACTCTCCCCGCCCTACCTGCCTAATCCGCACGGTGACCTCAGCCCCAAGGTGCGGTATGAAAATAACAATGGTGAATTACCAACTGGTCGGCTAGCCAATGCTCCAGGCTTTGGGCTGTGTCAGAGGTCCTATGATTCTACTCCAAGAGGCAGCGCATTCCCCTTGTGGACAGGGAACTGGGGTGAAAGGTTTCAGGTATGGGACCCCTGGGAAGCCCTGTTCTGTTGCAGCAGCCACCAGCGTCTTTGGGCCCGACCAGCTACTACCTGCAACTCCTAAATTACACCAGACCAAATTTGGGGTGTCAGGCGGAGTCCCCGAACTCTGCCAAGCTCGGGTTTGAAGTAGCTGAGTTGTGAGCGCGCCTTCCTCAAAGATTCAAGAGCTGCTCTAGGACCTGGGGTTGGACGCAAGGGGTGCAAAAAGCCAGGCTCTCCCCCTGTGCTCCGCACTCCCAGTTTGACAAGCTAAGGGTGCAGATAGGGGGTGGGGGCGCTAGATGAGACCCCAAGCTTTGCGGAAAGGGATTTCACATAACCGGACCCCACTTACCGGATCCTAAGTGCCAAAATGTGTTCAGTGTAGGGTGGAGGTAGACCCCGGGGAAACCCGAGCAGGATACAGTTAAACGCGCTCCCTCGGCCACGCCCCCTCCTCACTTCAGGGGAACAGAACATGGTCCGATTCCAGGTGCATCAGATGGTTTCATGTTACAGATCCTAGAAGGACCAAATTTGCCCCCATTCCCCACTGCCTGCCCCAGTGTCTGCCCACTCACGGAACTGGCCCCGCAGAGGCGGAGGCGCTGCTGGTGGCGTCAGCGTCCTCTAGGTTTCCTCAACAAATTCCAAATTCTGGAAACAGACGCCTCCGCCGCCTCCTTACCTCTGTCCTGCAGTGCACCCCGCACAGCCCCGGGGCCCTGTGTTTGGAGCGCATCCTGCAGCCCTCGGGTTCACGCCGCCGGCCAGATGCTTCCCCTGACCCCGAAATCGACACAGGCAGCCAAATTGGGCGGGTCCGGCTGGTTCTCCGAAGGTCAAGTCGGATCCCTGCTGAGTGGTCCTATTTCCGGCTGCTTTGGCCCTGGAGGCTGTCGGCGCCCGGAATCCACAACTTTTCTCCACCTTCTGTGGCCTCACGCTCTCTGAGATCCGTCAGAGTTTCAGCTCCGCCCCACCACGCCCACGCCCCGGTCCCGCCCCTCTGTGGCCACGCCCCGGCCACGCCCACGAATGAACGGTCCTGGACCCGCTTCATCCAAGGTGCAAGTTGAAAATGCGCCCACCCGAAGGCGAACGGGAAGGAGAGAGAGGACCTTCAGTTCTCTTTTCTGCTGCTAAACCCTACTTTATTCATCCCTTTGTCTTACCTTTCTGAGGCATAGATAGCCCTGATAAGTTCTGATCCGGTTCTCCAAGTCACTGCAGGAGAGGGAAAGTGGGGAGGATGGTGGACACTGGCCTCGAGATGTTCAGATGTCTGGAATTAGAATGGGGTAATATCTACTACTGCGGGCAGGAATCCCTCAGAAGAAATGGAGTAGCCAAAATGGTCAAAAAAGAGTCCAAAATGCAGTACTTGGATGCAATCTCAAAAACGACAGAATGATCTCTGTTCGTTTCCAAAGCAAACCATTCAATATCACAGTAATCCAAGTCTATGCCCCAACCAGTAATGCTGAAGAAGCTGAAGTTGAACAGTTCTATGAAGACCTGCAAGACCTTTTAGAACTAACACCCAAAAAAGATGTCCTTTTCATTATAGGGGACTGGAATGCAAAAGTAGGAAGTCAAGAAACACCTGGAGGAACAGGCAAATTTGGCCTTGGAATACGGAATGAAGTGGGGCAAAGACTAATAGAGTTTTGCCAAGAAAATGCACTGGTCATAACAAACACCCTCTTCCAATAACACAAGAGAAGACTCTATACATGGACATCACCAGATGGTCAACACCAAAATCAGATTGGTTATATTCTTTGCAGCCAAAGATGGAGAAGCTCTATACACTCAGCAAAAACAAGACCAGGAGCTGACTGTGGCTCAGACCATGAACTCCTTATTGCCAAATTCAGACTTAAATTGAAGAAAGTAGGGAAAACCATTAGACCATTCAGGTATGACCTAAATCAAATCCCTGATGATTATACAGTGGAAGTGAGGAATAGATTTAAGGGCCTAGATCTGATAGATAGAGTGCCTGATGAACTATGGACTGAGGTTCATGACACTGTACAGGAGACAGGGATCAAGACCATCCCCATGGAAAAGAAATGCAAAAAAGCAAAATGGCTGTCTGAGGAGGCCTTACAAATAGCTGTGAAAAGAAGAGAAGTGAAAAGCAAAGGAGAAAAGGAAAGATATAAACATCTGAATGCAGAGTTCCAAAGAACAACAAGAAGAGATAAGAAAGCCTTCTTCAGTGATCAATGCAAAGAAATAGAAGAAAACAACAGAATGGGAAAGACTAGAGATCTCTTCAGGAAAATTAGAGATACCAAGGGAACATTTCATGCAGGGATGGGCTCGATAAAGGACAGAAATGGTATGGACCTAACAGAAGCAGAAGATATTAAGAAGAGATGGCAAGAATACACAGAAGAACTGTACAAAAAAGATCTTCAAGACCCAGATAATCATGATGGTGTGATCACAGACCTAGAGCCAGACATCCTGGAATGTGAAGTCAAGTGGGCCTTAGAAAGCATCACTACGAACAAAGCTAGTGGAGGTGATGGAATTCCAGTTGAGCTATTCCCAATCCTGAAAGATGATGCTGTGAAAGTGCTGCACTCAATATGCCAGCACATTTGGAAAACTCAGCAGTGGCCACAGGACTGGAAAAGGTCAGTTTTCATTCCAATCCCAAAGAAAGGCAATGCCAAAGAATGCTCAAACTACTGCACAATTGTACTCATCTCACACGCTGGTAAAGTAATGCTCAAAATTCTCCAAGCCAGGCTTCAGCAATATGTGAACTGTGAACTTCCTGATGTTCAAGCTGGTTTTAGAAAAGGCAGAGGAACCAGAGATCAAATTGCCAACATCCGCTGGATCATGGAAAAAGCAAGAGAGTTCCAGAAAAACATCTATTTCTGCTTTATTGACTATGCCAAAGCCTTTGACTGTGTGGATCACAAGAAACTGTGGACAATTCTGAAAGAGATGGGAATACCAGACCACCTGATCTGCCTTGTGAGAAATCTGTATGCAGGTCAGGAAGCAACAGTTAGAACTGGACATGGAGCAACAGACTGGTTTCAAATAGGAAAAGGAGTACGTCAAGGCTGTATATTGTCACCCTGTTTATTTAACTTATATGCAGAGTACATCATGAGAAACACTGGACTGGAAGAAACACAAGCTGGAATCAAGATTGCTGGGAGAAATATCAATCACCTCAGATATGCAGATAACACCACCCTTATGGCAGAAAGTGAAGAGGAACTCAAAAGCCTCTTGATGAAAGTGAAAGAGGAGAGTGAAAAAGTTGGCTTAAAGCTCAACATTCACAAAACGAAGATCATGGCATCCGGTTCCATCACTTCATGGGAAACAGATGGGGAAACAGTGGAAACAGTGTCAGACTTTATTTTTTGGGCTCCAAAATCACTGCAGATGGTGATTGCAGCCATGAAATTAAAAGACACTTACTCCTTGGAAGGAAAGTTATGACCAACCTAGATAGCATATTCAAAAGCAGAGACAGTAATTTGCCAACAAAGGTCTGTCTAGTCAAGGCTATGGTTTTTCCAGTGGTCATGTATGGATGTGAGAGTTGGACAGTGAAGAAAGTTGAGTGCCGAAGAATTGATGCTATTGAACTGTGGAGTTGGAGAAGACTCTTGAGAGTCCCTTGGACTGCAAGGAGATCCAAGCAGTCCATTCTAAAGGAGATCAGTCCTGGGTGTTCATTGGAAGGACTGATGCTAAAGCTGAAACTCCAATACTTTGGCCACCTCATGTGAAGAATTGACTCATTGGAAAAGACCCTGATGCTGGGAGGGATTAGAGGCAGGAGGAGAAGGGGACAACAGAGGATGAGATGGCTGGATGGCATCACCGACTCGATGGACATGAGTTTGAGTGAACTCTAGGAGTTGGTGATGGACAGGGAGGCCTGGAGAGCTTCGATTCATGGGGTCACAAAGTGTCGGACACGACTGAGCAACTGAACTGAACTGAACTGACACAGCACTGGGAAATTGTGGCTTCCTCAGGAAGGGGACTGGATGGTTGAGATTGGAGAGAAAGGAATTCTACTTGGCCTGGAGAAGAGAGGCTTTTCAACCAAAAAGGTTAACTGTAAAATACTGATTCTTATAGTCCTAGATGCGAGCAGAGAATTAGCTTTTAAATACATTATGGTAATTCTCCAGTTTACCACTTCATAGTGCTAATTCCCAGTGCATCCCTTTCCCAGCCCCTGCCCTCTCCCTGGCAACCACAAGTCTATTGTCCATCTTTGAGTCTGCCTCTTTTTCAGATATGTTCCTTTCTGTCATATTTTAGATTCCATATATAAGGGATATTATGTGATATTTGTCTGATTTACTTCACTTAGTATGATCATCTCTAGGTGCATCCATGTTACTGCAAATGGCATTATTTCATTCTTTTTGTGGCTGAATAATAGTCAGTTGTGTGTATATATATTATATATGCCACATTTTCTTTATCTTTTCTTTGTTGATGGACAGGTAGTTTCCTTGGCTCAGCTATTGTAATAGTGCAGCTGTGAACATAGGAGTGCGTATATTTGTTTGAATTATAGTCTTTGGAACATGTTTAAAATCATAAAGTCTATTTAAACCTCTCAAAATCACTGGGAAATGGGAAATAAAATGTATCCCATTATTGCAGACTGAGGGATTGGCTTTCCCTCCTGTCAGGAAATATAATTTTTAAGAAGTCAGAAAAAATGTGCCTCTCTCTCTTACTCCCTGATCTACTTTCGTTTTGCAGGTTCATGATTTACGACTCTCTATATTTGTTATTTCTTTCCTTTATACATTGAATGTCACCCTCCCAACTGGAAGGCAAATTCAGATTCTGGATTAAAATGCAAAGAGCTTGGACTTCCCTGGTGGTCCAGTGGTTAAGAATCTGCATGCCAATGCAGGGAATACAGGTTCAATCCCTGGTGTGGGAAGATCCCATGTGCCACAGGGCAACTAAGCCCATGAGCCACAACTACTGAGCCTGTGAGCCCTGGAGTGCACGGTCCACAACAGTCTTAACTAGACAGTAGCCCTTGCTGGCCACAACTAGACAATAGGCCCTGCTGGCCACAGCTAGAGAACCCTGGCACACGGCAACGAAGATCCAGTGCAGCCAAAAGTAATTAATTTAAAAAAAAATTTTTTTTAATGCATTGAACTTATAATCAGGGAGGTCTCATTCTGTCGAGAGTCACATAGTGACACTCTCTCCTGTGTGGATAAAGGCTTCTGTCCCCCCAGTCTATCTGTCCTTCTTATGAGCCATTATAATCCATTTAATCCTTACAACAACCTTATGGGATTGCTATTTGTATGGTCTCTTCTTAAAGTTGAAGAATTTAGATACAATATAATGGCTTTGACTGAGTATTTTCTAACAGGCAATTTACCATCTATACCTTATTTATGTTTTTGGTTATTTGCTTTTGTTGTATTTTCAACTCTTCTCTGCCTTGCCTCCCATTGAAAATGTAAGCTCCCAGTGGATGGCTTTCTATCTCCTCACCCCTGAATTATCATCACCTGAAACAATGCTTACACTAGAGTCAAATGGGCTTCCCTGGTGGCTCAGACAGTAAAGAATCAGGCTGCAATTCACAAGACCCGGGTTTGATCCCTAGGTGGGGAGGATTGCCTGGAGAAGGACATGTCAACTCACTCCAGTTTTCTTGCCTGGAGAATTTCATGGACAGAGGAACCTGGAGGACGATAGTCCATGGGGTCGCAAAGAGTTGGACATGACTGAGCAACTAACACTTTCACTTTGACTCATTTTACCAATGAGGGAAGCTAGATTGAGAAGTGACAAGCAAAAAATCACCTACTGGTTATAAAAGTAATGATAATACTTATTCAGTGCTTGCTTGAGGTACTATTCTAAAAATAGTACTTGAGTTAAGCCAGATAGATCTCATAAACACCCAGGTGCATATGCTCTTATTACACCAATTACAGGCCAGGAACTAAGATTTAAGATGGTTGAGTAAGTTACCCTGAATCACACTGATAATGCCTGGTGGAGCTGGCAATCAGACTGAAGTAGTAGGCTGCCTCCAGAGACCACATTCATAACCCCCTCAAAGACTTACATGTGCTAAGAAGTGTCTGGAAATCATACTTGTTCATTACACTACTCATCTTGATTACACTAGTCTGTGTTGACGCTCCCCTTCCCAGGTCAAACCTTCTGTGTCTGGTCTTGCCAACTCGATTTTTCCTACCTTGAACAGAAAGAGACACATTGATTTATCACTCCTACTGATTAGTGCAGGAAAGCACCCCAAAGTTAGCTGGGATTGAAATCTACTCTGAAGTCAGCCTCAGTGGACATCACCATCCCCAGAGAGGCAGCTCACCCGGCTTCCCAGGATAAGATGTGGGCAGCTTTTGCCTGTTCAGTCAACTTTTGTGATTGATGCCCAGTCGCCCATGCCTGGTCATTAGCCTGTTCCCTCTTGATCTCTCTTTTGAAGCATAGCTCTTGGCAGGTTATCAGCAGCCTGGATGGTCTGCTCAGATCCTTCCACTCTGAGTTCAACAGCAGAAAACCACCCATTTAGCCATTTAGTGCCCAAATGTGCATAATAGGGTTCAGATTTGCTTACGAATGGAATTAGTTAATTCATCACCCTGTCAGTCTTTTTATCCAGTTTGCACACATTACAATCAGAGCTAATACTCAAATTCTCCCTCTTCTGAGCTGGTTTTACACATATTAACCCATTTAATTCTCCCCACAACACTATCAGGTTACTATAATTTCTAATTCTTTTTGAAGATGAAGGGATGTAGACACAGATGTTTAGTTTATAAAAACCAGTCGTTAGAACACTTGGGATTCAAACTCAGGCAACTGGGCTGTAGACTCCACATTTCAAAACATATCACTAGTCTGCCCCTCTCTATAACAGTAAGTTCCCTCATATGAACCTTCAAGTTGCAAACTTTCAAAAATGCGAGTGTGCACTGGCTTGTCCAATCACTTTAAGTTAGCTCGTGTCTCGTACGTATTGTTCTGTGTGTGCATCTTCTATGAGAGGTTGTGCTTTTGTGTACTTTACAGTAATCTATAGAGGACAGTACTATAGAATCTATGTAGATAGAATTGAACCCAGCAAGGAATCAGAACCTGTGACATCAACATCAGGCATGAGTGAAATCACAGCTTGCCCTCCATCTCCTATTGCTGACGATCCTTCAGCTCTACCATCTCCCACCCCCCTCTCCCTCCTCCAGGGAGTAACTCTTCTTGACCGTTCACTGGATGCCAACCCCTGAGGCCAGCTGTTGTACTGTAATACTGTACTCTTCAAGGTCCTATACTGTAAAATTAAGTGTTTTATTTCTTGCATTTGTTTTGTGTGTATTATTTGTGTGAAAAGAATTATAAACCTATTTATAATACTTATTATTATACCACCTTATAGTACTTTATCATTATAACACCCTATTCCTTCAATACTATATAGCCAATTGTGTTAGTTGGGTAACTAGGCTAACTTTGTTGGACGTACAAACAAGTTGGACTTATGAACGAAGTCTTGGAATGGAACTCATTAGTATGTAGGGAATTTACTGTACTTCCATAAAAATATGGCATCTGAGTTGGGAAAAACTCTCTTTTTCATTTCCTTTATTCTCACATTCACTGAGTTCTTCTGGCCACCAGATGTGTGGGTTTTCCCCACCAAGCAACTTTCCAGTTCTCTGTGGACACCAAGCAGATGCCTAGTCAACTGGAAAAAAAAAAAAGCACAACCTGAAAGTTGAGAATTATGTTTTATTTGGCCGACAAAACTGAGGATTTAAGCTAAGGAGATGTCCTCTCAGATAGCTCTGAGGGACTGCTCTGAAGTTAAGGGAGGAGCCAGGATATATAGGAATTTTTGCAATAAAAAACATGATGAACATCAAAAGATTACTGCTAATTAGAGGAAAAGCAGATAATTCAAGTTAATGAATTTAGGACTTTTCTATATATGGGAAGATGCAAGAGTCTGAGCTTGCTGGAATCATTCCTTTTATATGCAACTGAGTTATCTAGGGCCAGTATCCTGCTTTTTTCCATCTGGAATCCCCTTAGGGTGCTCAGTCTGAGGCTGTTACAGTGGTAGCCACAGGATTCTTTATTTACTGATACGGCAGGTGACAATTTTCACCCACACCTAGGATTCAGTTCAACTCAGACACTACCTACCTGGAAATAGAATCATAACCCACGTGAAAAGGGCTCAGTCCATGAAACCACCCCCACTTCAAGATGCCAATCACCAGTCCAGATTGTCACCTGTGTTTCTGACCAACCAGCTATAAAACAGAGGTTCCCACAACCCCCTCCATAGATTCAATAGTTTTCTAGTGTGAATCGTAGAACTCAAGAAAAAAGTTCACTTACCAAACTACCAGTTTTTATAAAAGGATATTGTAAGTAGAGATAGGTAAGTGCATTTTTCCCAGAGCCCCCAGAAAAAGACACAGTCCTGCAGAGACTTCAGTTTCAACCCTGTGAGACTGAGTGGAAGAACCAGCCAAGCTTACCAGACTTCTGAATTTACAAAGCCGTGCAATAGTAAAGCCATGTAGCTTTAAGTACGTACATTTACAAGGATTTGTGACAGCAACAACAGAGAGCAAAAACCCTCCCTCACAAGATGCTGTCTTTTTTTTTTTTTTTTAATTTGTCTGTGCTGGGTGTTAGTTGTGGCACACAGGCTCTGTGATCTTCACTGCAGTGTGTGGGGTCTTCAGCTGCAGCATGTGAGATCTAGTTCCCTGAACAGGGATTGAACCTGGGCCCCTAGCATTGGGAGTGGAGAGTCAAGTTTTAGCCACTGGGCCACCAGGGAAGTCACAAGATGATGTCTTTATTACCCAGGACATCAGGCTGTGATAGGAAATGGTCCCATAACCTCAGGGGTTTAAAAGAATAAATCCTATCTTTTATTCATGCCACGTGTCCAGTGCATATCATCTGAGTGCACTGCTCTGTGGCACTGACATCCTGCAGGAACCCAGGCTGACAGAACAGCTGTGAACTGGCTGAATATGACAGAGAGAATATGACAGAGTATATACTGGTCGTTAGAAACTTCCATGTAGAAGGGATATGTGTCATTTCCACTTATATTCCTTTGACCTGCACCAGTTATATGACCATGCCTAAATACAAAAGGACTGGAGAGTGCTTAAAAAGAGAGAAAGAGAAGGCTTCCCAGGTGGCGCTAGTGGTAAAGAATCTGACTGTCAATGCAGGAGCCACAAGAGATGCAGGTTTGATCCCTGGATCTGGAAGATCCCCTGGAGTAGGAAATGGCAACCCACTCCAGTATTCTTGCATGGAACTTGCATGAACAGAGGAAACTGGAGGGTCCATTGAGCCCCAAAGAGTCAGACATGACTGAGTGACTGAGCATGCACATACACTAAACTTGGTGGAAGTTCTTTAAATGTTACTGTTGTTGTTCAGTCACTAAGTAGTGTCCAACTCTAAAAAAGAGATCAGATCAGATCAGATCAGTCACTCAGTCGTGTCCGACTCTTTGCGACCCCATGAATCGCAGCACGC
This sequence comes from Bos javanicus, assembly GCF_032452875.1. Taxonomy (NCBI): domain Eukaryota; kingdom Metazoa; phylum Chordata; class Mammalia; order Artiodactyla; family Bovidae; genus Bos; species Bos javanicus. Next base: position 50,510,615 of record NC_083884.1, read on the forward strand.
CAGGCCTCCCTGTCTATCACCAACTCCCGGAGTTCACTCAGACTCACATCCATCAAGTCAGTGATGCCATCCAGCCATCTCATCCTCTGTCGTCCCCTTCTCCTCCTGCCCTCAATCCCTCCCAGCATCAGAGTCTTTTCCAATGAGTCAACTCTTCCCATGAGGTGGCCAAAGTATTGGAGTTTCAGCTTTAGCATCATTCCTTCCCAAGAAATCCCAGGGCTGATCTCCTTCAGAATGGACTGGTTGGATCTCCTTGCAGTCCAAGGGACTCTCTAGAGTCTTCTCCAACACCACAGTTCAATAGCATCAATTCTTCGGCGCTCAGCCTTCTTCACAGTCCAACTCTCACATCTATACATGACCACAGGAAAAACCATAGTCTTGACTAGACAGACCTTTGTTGGCAAAGTAATGTCTCTGCTTTTGAATATGCTATCTAGGTTGGTCATAACTTTCCCTCCAAGGAGTAAGCATGTTTTAATTTCATGGCTGCAGTCACCATCTGTAGTGATTTTGGAGCCCAGAAAAATAAAGTCTGACACTGTTTCCACTGTTTCCCCATCTATTTCCCATGAAGTGATGGGACCGGATGCCATGATCTTCGTTTTCTGAATGTTGAGCTTTAAGCCAACTTTTTCACTCTCCACTTTCACTTTCATCAAGAGGCTCTTTAGTTCCTCTTCACTTTCTGCCATAAGGATGGTGTCATCTGCATATCTGAGGTGATTGATATTTCTCCCGGCAATCTTGATTCCAGCTTGTGTTTCTTCCAGTCCAGCATTTCTCATGATGTACTCTGCATATAAGTTAAATAAATAGGGTGACAATATACTGCCTTGACGAACTCCTTTTCCTATTTGGAACCAGTCTGTTGTTCCATGTCCAGATCTAACTGTTGCTTCCTGACCTGCATACAAATTTCTCACAAGGCAGATCAGGTGGTCTGGTATTCCCATCTCTTTCAGAATTGTCCACAGTTTCTTGTGATCCACACAGTCAAAGGCTTTGGCATAGTCAATAAAGCAGAAATAGATGCTTTTCTGGGACTCTCTTGCTTTTTCTATGATCCAGCGGATGTTGGCAATTTGATCTCTGGTTCCTCTGCCTTTTCTAAAACCAGCTTGAACATCAGGAAGTTCACGGTTCACATATTGCTGAAGCCTGGCTTGGAGAATTTTCAGCATTACTTTACTAGCGTGTGAGATGAGTGCAATTGTGCGGTAGTTTGAGCATTCTTTGGCATTGCCTTTCTTTGGGATTGGAATGAAAACTGACCTTTTCCAGTCCTGTGGCCACTGCTGAGTTTTCCAAATGTGCTGGCATATTGAGTGCAGCACTTTCACAGCATCATCTTTCAGGATTGGGAATAGCTCAACTGGAATTCCATCACCTCCACTAGCTTTGTTCGTAGTGATGCTTTCTAAGGCCCACTTGACTTCACATTCCAGGATGTCTCGCTCTAGGTCAGTGATCACACCATCGTGATTATCTGGGTCGTGAAGATCTTTTTTGTACAGTTCTTCTGGGAGAGTCACCATATTTGAGAAGAGCCCCAATCATGCCTACCTTCTCTGTGTCAGCTTTAGATGAAGGCAGAGTCCAGATGGGAGTGATATGTGGAGACTTTTGGATATTTATCCCCAGATAATAATCTGTGCTGCACACATACTAAGGGGGCACATTCTGATTTGCTTTTTCAATATTGAAGTCAGCTGTTTTTCTTAAATTCAGAGAATATAGACTATTAATTTCACTCTGCATTTGTTGCATAACAAGAGGAAAGTGGAAACATATTTTCTTATCCCATTTGTAATTATCCTTCCTGCATCACTGTTTTGGTAGAAATAATAGGCATTGTCTTGGATAAAGCATTTAAAGCTGAGTTTTTAAGTTAAATGGGAGTCAGCATCAGGAAGTCCCAGAAAGTCAAAATCTGGGAGTCGAATGCAAATTGCTTAGGATTATTGTGTCTTCTCACAGAATTGACCCTTTTACTGTCACATCCCTCCTTATCTGATTAATGTCTCTTGTTGTGAAGTCTACTTGCTGTTCCTTCGTTCAGTCTTGTCTGACTCTTTGCAACCCCATGGACTGCAGCATCCCAGGCTTCTTTGTCCTTTTCCATCTCCAGAAGCTTACTCAAACTCATGTCCACTGAGTCAGTGATGCCATCCAAACATCTTGTCCTCTGTCATCCCCTTCTCCTCCTGCCTTCAATCTTTCCCAGCATCAAGGGCTTTTCTAGTGAGTCAATTCTTCACATCAGGTGGCCAAAGCATTGGAGTTTCAGCTTCAGCAACAGTCTTCCAATGAATATTCAGGATTGATTTCCTTTAGGATTGATTGGCCATATCTCTTTGCAATCTAAGGGACTCTCAAGAGTCTTCTCCAACACCACAGTTCAAAAGCATCAATTCTTCAGGGCTTAGCCTTCTTTATAGTCCAACTCTCACATCCACACATGACTACTGGAAAAACCATCGCTTTGCCTACACAGACCTTTGTCGGCAAAGTAATGTCTCTGCTTTTGAATATGTTGTCTAGGTTTTTCATAGCTTTTCTTCCAAGGAGCAAGCTTCTTTTAATTTCATGGCTGCAGTCACCATCTGCAGTGATTTTGGAGCCCAAGAAAATAAAGTCTCTCACTGTTTCCACGGTTTCCCCATCTATTTGCCATGAAGTGATGGGACCAGATGCCATGATCTTCATTTTTGAATGTTGAGTTTTTAAGCCAGCATTTTCACCTCTTTCACCTTCATCAAGAGGTTTTTTAGTTTCCTCTTTGCTTTCTGCCATAAGGGTGGTGTCATCTGCATATCTGAGATTATTAGTATTTCTCCCAGAAATCTACATTCCAGCTTGTTCTTCATCCATCCCGGCATTTTGCCTGATGTACTCTGCATATAAGTTAAATAAGCAGAGTGACAATATACAGCCTTGACATACTCCTTTCCCAATTTGGAAGAAGTCCATTGTTCCACGTCCAGTTCTAACTGTTGCTTCTTGACCTACATACAGATTTCTCAGGAGACAGGTAAGGCGGTCTGGTATTCCCATCTCTTTAAGAATTTTCTACAGTCTAGCCTGATATTAATATAGATATTTATTTTCTTCTTTTGTTTACCATGAGTCCGATATTCCGTAAAGGTTTTTTTAGTTGCTGTAAAGATATGACTTTATAGGTAAAGTATGCTAGAAGCAGAAACAACCAACACCTTATTCATTGATCCCTGAAGCCTCATGTAGAACAGAGGAGCCTGACGGGCTACAGTCCATAGGGTTGCAAAGAATGGGACACGACTGGAGTGACTTAGCACACATGCATGCACACAGGACATTCCAAACCCTCCAGTCTCCTTCGTGCCTCAAGAATAGTGTTTGTGTGTGCTAAGTCACTTCAGTTGTGTCTGACTGTATGTGACCCTATGGACTGTAGCCATCCAGGGTCCTCTGACCATGGGATTCTCCAGGCAAGAATACTGGAGTGGGTTCCCATGCCCTCCTCCAGGGGATCTTCCCAATCCAGAGTTCAAACCCCCAATCTCTTAAGTCTCCTGCATTGGCAGGTGGGTTATTTACCAGTAGTGCCACCTGGGAAGCCCTCCAAGAATAGCTACTCTGTTCAATTTTAGGCCTGACAATTCCTGGATTTACTAGAATGTATGCGGCTTCTTGAACTTGTCACAGTGAAGGAGTGGGTCTCATGAAAGTGTTGATATATGAGATGGTAATACCCAAAGATGGGGGGAAAGTCTGGGTTTTGATGATATCACTGAGCTATGTAATTCATCAGCCTAGGAACAGGCCCCTTATTACTTGAGATACTAAATATTAAATTTCATTTAGATCATGTCGGTGAGATATTAGTGATTGAGCTAAATACTAGCACAGGACTATTTAGACCTGCACACTCAGTCAGGTTCTGCTGTCTACTGGCCACATGACTTGAAGCAGTCCACTTGCCCTCACTGGCTCTCTTTTTCTCGTGTCTGTAAACTAAGTATCTAACTCCAGACAATCTCTAAGCACTTGTGAGTTCTAACATTTTAATCTCTTGAAGTTTAATTCAGCTAGTCTTCAAGAACTGAAGCACTAGGAACTTCCCGGTTTGTGTAGTGGTAAAGAATCTGCCTTGCAATGCGTGGGACATAGGTCTGATCCCTGGTCAGGGAACTATTGATAAGATCCCACATGCTGCCACAACTTCTGAGCTCACATGCTCTGGGTCTTGTGTGCAACTAGAGAGTCTGTACACTGCAAATAAAACACAAAGAGCTAAATAAATAATAAAATAAATTAATTTAAAAAGAATAAGAAAAATACAAGTTTTATTTAAAAAGAATTAAAGCACTAGATTTTCCTAACAGCAAACTTAATTTGGTGACAATAACTTGGAGGGAACAGCTGGTATACCCTGGGCCTTTCCAGCTTCCTTAATCTAGCACAGTAACCCTACCAGATACTATTGCCCCATTTTACTGATAATCTAGCCAAGGCCCAGAGAGGTTTAGTCACTTGCCCAAAAGCACACAGCTGAATATTGACAGAGCAGAATTTGGAAGCCAGGTCTGTCTGAATCCCAACACCTGTGATTTATTTACTTCCCAATCTGAGGGAAGAATCACCTTTCTAGAAGACATGTGTGAAAGGTAATTTGACACACCATATATATTTTCAGATTTCACCATAATTTTCAAAATATTCGCACATCTAGATAACATCATAAAACCAAGATGCCTGGAATGATCGGAAAAACACCAGCTGAGTCTTTGATGTGTGGCAGGACTCTTGGTTCCCAGGTCACATTCATTCTCTTTTAGGTAGACTGAGTCATTATTAGAAAATTCAGTGCCAGAGGTAGGACTCAATATAATAATTCTCATTAGCACTAAATCTAATCAGGTCATTCAGCTGTTTGATCAATATGCCCAGATGATGCAATTCATAAGCTCTGGAGATGCGACTCAGGACTTGACTGATTTAATTGGGTGAATAAATTATACTTTATTGGCACCTTTGTAAATGAGATCCATTGTGTTTGGTTTTCCTATAATAAAAAGAGGTATATATAATGTTCTGGAGGAAACGTCCAAGCAATTTTAAATGAGTGTTTGAATTTCTGAGCCATAAATTCAATCCTACAGTATTTCTTCCATTCACATACATATTTACCATCAGTCTTACCACAAACATGAACAGGGTCATAAGGAAAATCAATATCTCTATGAGATGACTTTTAAACTTATTTTTTTAAATATTCATTTATTTGGCAGTGCTGGGTCTTAGCTGTGGCACATGGGATCTTTGATCTTTGTTGTGGGATCTAGTTCCCTGACCAGGGATCGAACGCAAGCCTCCCTGCACTGGGAGTGTGAAGCCTTAGCCACTGGACCACGAGGGAAGTCCCTGGTAAACTTAGACCAATTGTATATCTTGCTCCCAGGATGTTGTCCTCTCCGTTGGGTCTGGTTTGGGGAATTCAGGATACTTGACAGCTTTTAATTCCATAGACATGAAATAGGAACTCCGAACTGTGGCCACTTCGAAGGTATTTTCTCCAGCCCTGCAAAATGGAGAAAAAACTTCAAAGTTAAAGGTCCCAGGCCCTACTAAAAAGACCAGTTATTTTTTAGTCGCTAAGTTATGTCCAACTCTTTGCAACCCCATAGACTCTAGCATACCAGGCTCCTCTGTCCTCTGCTACCTCCCAGAGTTTGCTCAAATTCATGTTCATTGAGTTGGTGGTGCTATCTTAACCATCTCATCCTCTACCACCCCCTTCTCTTATTGCTTTCAAACTTTCCAAGCATCAGGGTCTTTTCCAGTGAGTCAGTTCTTCACATCGGTGGCCAAAGTATTGGAATTTCAGCTTCAGTCCTTCCAATGAATATTCGGATTGACTTCCTTTAAGATTGACTGGTTTGATCTCTTTGCTGTCCAAGGGACTCTCAAGAGTCTTCTCCAGCACCAGAAAATTTTTATATTATAAAATTTATAATAATCAAATCCAAATGTAAAAACCCTTCCTCGAACAAAAAGGCAAATTCTTTGCTGGGGGTTATCCTACTGAGCCTGATTTATGAAATGAGAACCAGATCAAACTGAACTCACTCAACCAGCTTGGGAGGATGAGCTAATGATATTATCTCTGTGACCATGTTAGAATTCTCACCTGGCAAATGGATAGAACAAGATACTGCAATTTGCTGAGGGGATGTGAAAGTCACTCAGTCATGTCCAACTCTTTGCGTTCCCATATACTATATACTACATGGAATTTTCCAGGCCAGAATACTGGAGTGGATAGCGTTTCCCTTCTTCAAGGGATCTTCCCAACTCAGAGATCAAATCCAGGTCTCCCACATTGCAGGCGGATTCTTTACCATCTGAGCCACCTCTCCAGCAGATCTTCCTGATCCAGGAATCGAACCAGGGTCTCCTGCATTGCAGGCAGATTTTTTACCAGCGGAGCTACCAGGAAAGATGTGGGGACTGGAGCTCTGAATTCAGATGTGCTGTAGAGGTTGGAGGAAGAGACAGAAGGATGAGTCATTCATGTGGGCTAGAAGGAGCCATGTGATGCAGTTGGAACCCCTGACATGGCAGAGAAAAGGATCTTCATTTTCACATCTCCCAGATGTGCCTCTGGATGCTGAGAACTCAGAAGCCCAGGAGAGATTGCCTCTCGCTGACTTCTCCATCTCTGATCAAGCTAGCAAGTGTGCCTATGGGATGGATTAGAACATTCATGGAGATCACAAAGATACACAGGGTGACTTCCCTGGTGGCTCAGTGGTAAAGAATCTGCCTGCCAAAGCAGGAGACATGGGATCGATCCCTAATCTGGGTAGCTTCCACATGCCTTGGAGCAACTAAGCCTGAGTGCCAAAATTATTGAGCCAGCATTCTAGAGCCTAGGAATCACAACTACTGAGCCCTCATGACACACCTACTGAAGCCTGAGCACCTAGAGCCTGTACTCCGCAATGAGAGAAGCTCCTGCAAGGAGAAGCCTGTATACTGCAACAAGAGAATGGCCCCTGCTTCTTGCAACTAGAGAAAGCCAGCACCGAAATGAGGACCACAGATCCAAAAAATAAATTAAGTAACTAATTAAATTAAAAAAAAATGCACAGGGCCAGGGTACCAGGTAGGATCGGGCATAATTAGCAAAACCGCTTATTAGAGTTAGCTTAAACAAACAAGGGTTTGTTTGACTCACATAACAAGGAGTATGGAGTTAGGGAGAACAGGATTCATACAGTGGCTCAATTCTGTCATAAGAAATGATTCAGTCATAAAAAGGAATGAAAATGAATCATTTGTGGAGATGTGGATGGACCTAGAGACCACCATACCGAGTGAAGTAAGTCGGAAAGAAAAAAACAAATATTATACATTAATGCATATATATGGAATCTAGAAAAATGATACAGATGATCTTATTTGGAAAACAGAAATAGAGACGCAGCTGTAGAGAACAAACATATGGGCCCCAGGAGGAGATGGAAAGGTGTGGGATGAATTGGGAGATTGGGATTGAAGTATGTACATTACTGATATATGTATAAGATAGATAACAAATGAGAACCTAGTATAGTGCAGGGAACTCTAGTCAGTGCTACATAGTGACCTGAAAGGGTTGGAAACACAAAAAAGAGGAGATATATGCATACGCATAGCTGATTCACTGTGCTGTATAGTAGAAACTAACCCAACATTGTTATGCTTCTATACTTCAATAAAAATTAATTTAAAATAAAAATTTTAAATACTAAAAACAAGAACCTAAGATCATGGCATTTTTCTGCCCCCATCATCAGCAGGTTGGCTTATGTCTTCGTAGTGAAATGGCTGTTGTACCTCCAGGTATCTTGTCTATTTTCTAGGCAGGTGGAGGGGAGGAGGGCAGAGGGCAGCAAGCCTGCCTATGGAGCTCGGGGTTTTTAGGAAGGGATGTCCCCACCAGCAGATATTTCACTAGACTCTAGATCACAGGCCCGCCAGTGAGTACATCCAGGCGTGAGACCACTGTGATGTCTCAGCAGGCTGACTTAACTAGGCTGTGCAAACCGGGGGAGGCAGGAGGGAGGAGAGTCTTTGCCAAGCTGGCCACTGCCTAGCACCCAGCAGGACTAACTGCTCCACCCATGGGCCTGGCTTCCGAGAGGGGGTGGGAAGGAGGGGGTCTAAACAGCCCACTGAGAGGGAGGAAGTCGAATTGACCCCTGATCCCACCTTCCATTGATCATAGCTCCACCCCATGTGCGTGGACCCCTTGCTCCCCTGATGTGTACCAGGGTGCTGAGTGTTCCTCACTCCTCCAGCCTCCTTCATCTCTGGCCGACAGGGGCACCTGGGGCAGAGGGCAGGAGCCTCACCTCAGGTTGTTCCGAAAGGTGTGCCAGGCTGTGCCCCTAAGGCGCGGTCAGGAGGAAATTACGTGCGTTGCGTCTTCCTGATGTCAGTCCGAGTGCTCCCGGGGCAGGCGGCATTCCTGCACCCTGAAAGTCTCTCAGTCATGTCCGACTCCTTGCAACTCCATGGACTGTAGTCCACCAGGCTGCTCAGTCCATGGATTTCCCAGACAAGGATACTGGAGTGGGGTGCCATGCCCTCCTCCAGGGGATCTTCCTACCCATGGATCGAACTTGGGTCTCCTGTGTTACGGGCAAATTCTTTATGGTCTGAACTACCACGGAAGCCGTACACCTTGACTCCCTTTCAACTCACCCTTCCTCTCCAGCACCAAGCAAACCCCCAGAGTAAAAATCAAATGACCTACTGTACAGCTCAGGGAACACTACCCAACAATCTGTAATAACATACAAGGGAAGAGAATCTAAAAAAGAGTGGATATATGTGTCACTGATTCACTTGGCTGTACCTCCAGAAACTAACAGTGTTAAAAAGCAACTATAAACTAATAGAAAATAAAAATTCAGTTAAAAATAATCAAACGATTCCAAAAAGATCTTTGGTTGTCTTTCTATGTCAGATGATTTGACTCATTTCAGTTTTATTTTTTTTAAAAAAAACCATTTGGATTTTGAAATAGCCATTGGCCACCTTAGAAAAGTACACACAAATCCCATTTCCTCCATTAGCACTGTCTTTAGAATGTATCTCAAATGGAAACTTGGATATATTGACACAAGCCAAGCATTCACATCAACTTTTAACAACGACTCACCAGGACATTTGAGATTAACGTGTGAAAGATGTTTTTGTCAGCAGCTCGGTGACTGCTTCTGAAATCAGGCAGTAGTGACAGGAGTTAGGTTGTTTTTTTTTAATGGGTTGAAATTTCTGTGTAGATCTGTTCTAGAAGGACAAGCCAAGAACACTTCTGCTTCTTTATGGTGTATATTGTTTCTTCACAGGATATTCTGGGGGTTTTAGTTTCATTTCAACAGACTAAAGAAAAGTCCTGGATTTTTTTAAAAAGCATTTTTTCTATCCAGAACTTTTTTAAAAAGAGGAGACATCTGTAACAGAAACACTGATAATTGGGTCCACGTGTCCCTGGGGAATTGAGTCCTCTTTTGAGATCAATAAGAAGAGATGCTTGTGATGAAAACATCAGCAGGGGATGTGCTGTGAAATTAGTTTGAAATCTCCCAAAGCTTTCACAGATGCAGGGATAGGACTCTGGGTCACCAACATTCTCCCTGGTTTTAATATATTTCAGAGAAAAATCATTCCACCAATTCAGAAAGCCCTGGAGGCTCTGAATGTGTGCTTCCTGTATCCTATTCTGCACTCTTGCAAGCTACTTGGTACCATGTCCCCGGTGGCTCAGATGGTAAAGCATCTGCCTGCAATGCAGGAGACCTGGATTCAATCCCTGGGTCAGGAAGATCCCTTGGAGAAGGAAATGGCCACCCACTTCAATATTCTTGCCCGGGGAACTCCCATGCACAGAGGAGCCTGATGGGCTGCAGTCCATGGGGTCGAAAAGAGTCAATCAGGACTGAGTGACTAACACTTTCACTTTCCAATTGTAACTATTCTAACTATCCTTGAATTAGAGATACCATTTTAGTCTGGGGGGAGCAGATGTACCGTAGCATGAATCACTTCCCTAGCTGAACCCAACTTTGACAAGCCTTTATGTGTGAAAGCTGACATTTGGAGAATTAATAAATACTGTGATGCTTATTCACATTCCGAAAGAGATTCCCTTTCTTTCTTCGAATGTTAGCTCTCCTGGTCCACAGCGTAATATTTGCTTACAGATCACAAGCTATAAAAGTCTAGCCCAAAACTGACACTTCAGGTGGAGCTGAACGGGATTTAAAAGCTGACTTGTGCAAGCATGAGCAATGTAAAGAGGAGGTATCAGGTTTGCATTGGAGATTCCGAGTCAGAGGTGATATTTTCTGTTAATTTTTAAAAGAGGAATACAATTTACCAGAATCATACTCCAGTGACTGAAGGAGGTGTCTGTGACGTGAAAGGCCTTTTAACTTCTCTTCGAAAGGAACATAGATATTAAAATGAAGCTTGAGGGGACTCCCCTGGTGGTCCAATTGTAAGAATCCACCTTCCAGTGCAGAAGGGATTCAGGTTCAATCCCTAATCTGGAAACTAAGATCCCATATGCCACAGGGCAAATAAGCCTGCATGCCACAACTCGAGAAGTCTGCAGGCCTAAACAAAGACCTAGCTTAGCTAAAAAGAAGGAAAAAAAAAAGAGGCCTGTCCCCAGGGATCTCTTCCCCTACCCCCTCAAAAAAAAAAAACAAACCAAAAAACAGGTAAATTTTGTCAAACACTTTTTTTTCTTTGCTCTGGACTTTATTATTATTATTATTATCTTTATTACCATTTTTTAAATCGAAGTGCAGTTAATTTACAATGTTGTGTTAGTATTAGGTATACAGCAAAGTCATTCAGATATATACTGTATATATGCATATATATTGTATAACACAATAAGTCCTTGTTGCTTGTTTATTTTATATATAATAGTGTGTATATGTGGAGAAGGCAATGGCACCCCACTCCAGTACTCTTGCCTGGGAAATCCCATGGGTGAAGGGGCCTGGTAGGCTGCAGTCCATGGGGTTGCTAAGAGTTGGACACGACTGAGCAACTCTACTTTCACTTTTCACTTTCATGCATTGGAGAAGGAAATGGCAACCCACTCCAGGGTTCTTGCCTGGAGAATCCCAGGAAAGGGGAAGCCTGGTGGGCTGCTGTCTCTGGGGTCGCACAGAGTCAGACACGACTGAAGTGACTTAGCAGCTGCAGCAGCAGTGTGTATATGGGGCCTCCCAGGTAGCTCAGGGGGTAAAGAATCCACCTGCAATGTGGGAAGCCTGGGTTCAATCCCTGGGTTGGGAAGATCTCCTGAAGGAAGGCATGGCAACCCACTCCAGTATTCTTACCTGGAGAATCCCATGGACAGAGGAGCCTGGAGGGCTACAGCACATAGGGTCGTGAAGAGTCAGACATGACTGAGTAACTAAGCACAGCACAGCACAGTGTGTATATGTCAATCCCGAACTCCTAATTTATCTCCCTCACCCCACCCCACTGGGTTTCCCAGGTGGCGCTAGTGGTAAAGAACCTGCCTGCCAATGCATGAGACATAAGAGATGTGAGTTCCATTCCTACGTTGGGAAGATTCCATGGAGTAGGTTGTGGCAAACCATTCCAGTACTCTTGCCTGGAGAATCCCATGGACAGAGGAGCCTGGCAGACTACAGTCCATAGAGTCACAAAGAGTCAGACACAACTGAGCAACTGAGCATGCATGCAGCACCCTATCCCGCTACCCTCTTTGGTAACCACGTTTCCTTTCTATGTCTGGGAGATTATTCATGATACCTAAATAAATTCATGTGTTAATATATCATTTTAAAGAGTCCACATATAAGTGATACCATATGATATTTGTCTTTGCCTTACTTCGCTTAGTATGATAATCTCTAGGTCCATTAATGTTGCTGCAAATGGCATTCTTTTATCTTTGTGGCTGAATAATATTGTATTGTGTATATACACCACATCTTCTTTACTCATTCATTTGCCGATGGACACTTAGGTGGCTTCCATGTCTTAGTTATTGTAGGTAGTACTGCTATGGATATTGGGGTGCATATATCTTTTTGAATTAGAGTTTTATCCAGATATATGCCCAGTAGTGGGACTGAGGGATAATATGACAACTGTATTTTTAGTTAGCCTTTTAAGGAACCTCCATACTGTTCTCCATAGTGGCTGTACCAACTTACATTCCCACCAACAATGTAAGAGGGTTCCCTTTTCTCGACACTCTCTCCAGCATTTATTATTTGTAAACATTTTAATGATGGTCATTGTGATTGGTTTGGGGTGATAACTTCATTTTAGTTTTGATCTGCATTTCTCTAAGTAACAATACTGAGCATCTTTTCATGAGCCTGTTGGCTTTCTGTATGTCTTTTTTGGAGAAATGTCCATCTAGGTCTTCTGCCATTTTTTGATTGGGTTGTTTGGGTTTTTTATATTAAAATTGTTTAAGCTGTTTTTTGTATATCTTGAAAATTAACCACTTGTCTGTAACATCATTTGAAAATATCTTGTCCTAGTTCATAGATTATCTTTACATTTTGTTTATTGTTTAAGCTGGATTTAGAAAGGGCAGAGGAACCAGAGATTAAATTGCCAACATCTGTTGGATCATAGAAAAAGCAAGTGAATTCCAGAAAAACATCTACTCTGTTTCATTGGCTACGCTCAGGCCTTTGACTATGTGGATCACAGTAAACTATGGAAAATTCCTCAAGAGATGGGAATACCAGACAACCTTACTTGCCTCCTGAGAGATCTGTATACAGGTCAAGAAGCAACAGTTAGAACCAGACATGGAGCAATGAACTGGTTCCAAATTGGGAAGAAGTCCGTCAAGGTTGTATATTGTCACCCTGCTTATTTAACTTATATGCAGAGTACATCATGTGAAATGCCAGGCTGGATGAAGCACAAACTGGAATGAAGATTGCTGGGAGAAATATCAATAACCTGAGTTATGCAGATGACACCACCCTTAGGCAGAAAGCAAAGAGGAACTGAAGAACCTCTTGATGAAAGTTAAAGAAAAGAGTGAAAAAGTTGACTTAAAACTCAACATTCAGAAAATGAAGATCATGGCATCCAGTTCCATCACTTCATGGCAAATAGATGGGAAAACAGTGGAAACAGTGACAGACTTTATTTTCTTGGGCTCCAAAATCACTGCAGATGGTGACTGCAGCTATGAAATTAAGATGCTTGCTCCTTGGAAGAAAAGCTATGACCAATGTAGACAGCATATTAAAAAAGCAGAGACATTAATTTGCCAACAAAGTTCCATCTAGTCAAAAGATGGTTTTTCCAGGAGTCATGTATGGATGTGAGAGTTGTACTATAAAGAAAGCTTAGTGCCAAAGAATTGATGCTTTTGAACTGTGGCGTTGGAGAAGACTGTTAAGAGTCCCTTGGACTACAAGGAGATTCAACCAGTCTATCCCAAAGGAAATCAGTGCTGAATATTCATTGGAAGGACTGATGCTGAAGCTGAAGCTCCAATACTTTGGCCACCTGAAGTGGAAAACTGACTCACTGGAAAAAACCCAGATGGGAAAGATTGAAGGCAGGAGGAGAAGGGGAGGACAGAGGATGAGATGGTTGGGTGGCATCACTGACTCGATGTACATGACCTTGAGCAAATTCCAGAAGTTGGTGATGGACAGGGAGGCCTGGTGTGCTGCAGTCCATGGGGTTGCAAACAGTTGGACATGACGAGTGACTGAACTGAGCTGATGGTTTCCTTACTGTGCAAAACAGAAACCTTGTGTTCTACTGATATTGTTGGTGGTGGTCCCAAGAAAAGTGAAGAAATGGGTGGAGAGACTGGGAAACCTTCCACAAAGGTCCAGGAGCTGCCAAGAAAATACAAGATGTTCTTCAACCCAACTTCCCCACTTCATCCTGCCCCCTCTTCCCCTTCCTTCCTACAACCTCACACCTGGTATGGCCTCAACTTTCTCCTTTGTCAGTTTGTCACATACATATTTTGGCAAAAATCAGTTCTGTTAGACATATCCCCCTAACTGGAGGTAGCCTGTTGTAGAGGCATCTGGGGCATGTGCCTTACATCTATGAAGCAAAGCTGTTCATAAGGCAACTATCAAGGTTGCTTCCGGCATGAGTGTTCTATTATTCTAATTTAAAATCCATAACCCGATGTGCTAAAAAGTGAAGATAGTCTTTATTTTGCTATGTTTTCAGACATAAGGGACAAGCTATGAATAACTTCATTTAAAATTTTAAGCTTCCAAATCTCTATTTTGGAAGCTATTTCAAGTTTCCCATACTCCCCAAAGAAATCTCTTCTTTAGTAGGAGGAAAGAAATATAGAAGGGGAGGAAAGGGAAAAAATAAGTATAAGTTGGTTCCAGACAGGGTTGTTTGAGGACAGAGTCCCCAGATTTAGCAAAGAAAATAGAGGGCACTTGGTTCCTTTTTTGAATTTTGGATAACCTACAAATTATTTTAGCATAAGTATATCCCCTGTACTATTTGAGATATACTTATCCTAAAACAAATAAACAGAATACAAAGTTGTTTTTATGAAATTCAAATTTAACTAGATGCCCTACATATTTTATGTCGCAATCTTATTTAAAATTAACTAAATAGTTTGCAAAAATTCTGTGGTTAGTAAGTGCTAGTTCCCTGTTATTCATTTAGTGTGCCTTGCAAAAGTGTTTATTTTCTAGTCTGTAAGACATAACTGAGTATAAAACACAATCCTATTTCTTTAAGACAAATATTTATGGGGGAAAATCTAAATACTTTATATCATCCATGGATGGGAAATGATTTTAAAATTGTTTTATAGGAAAAATAAATAATGTTGCTCATGTAAATACAATATGCGTACATTATATATGAGGAAACAGTTCTAGAGTTGAAATAATAGACAACCAGTGTTGAAAAATTATAAAATCATATAGTCAAAAAATATACATCACATCAGTGAATAATAGTGGAGTGCAGAAGAAGAAATACCACAAATATGCTAGTAAATTGAATCTATTCCTTAGATGTATCATTATGAAGACAAATGCCAGTATGATAGTTCATAGAATATTGGTGGCTAAAAAACAAAGCACACTATAAAATAAGCAACATTAGCATGAATTCCTATATTATACTTGGAGACAGGGTAAATCAAGCAACAAAAGCAACAAAAATATAAATTTTGAGTGAATTCACACCCAAGTTGTCAGATTAATGTAGACAAAACTATTATTTCAGTAGAAAATACAGATGGGGGAAAACCCAGCTTGATGAAATCCCAAGGCATTGCTCATGCATGCAGAAAAATATGTATGTTTTCCAATTAGAATAGAACAGGCCATAGGGGATCATTAAATGAAATCTTGGGAAAGCTAGCTTGATCATGGACTTGCAAGAATTTCTATTACTATTTGAGACATACCTTGCAGCAGCAATAAATATAAACTAAATACAGACAGGAAGTCACTCGAATGCTACCTGTACTTGTCTGGGTATCCCATGTCTTATTATTTATGCAAAGTAAATCATCCTAAGATATGGGGTTGCTGTCTTTGAGGTTTGGGGTTTGCACTCTTGGCCACTGGGAACTAACAACATGGTGCTGTCTTGAAATCCACCATCCAGCTCATATCAGAGGTGGGAGGCAAATACTGGCTTTCAACTTATAACATGGGTTGCTGGGACATACAGTCATTTTTTAATATTTATTATTTTTATTTATTTACTTGGCTGTGCCAGGTCTCAGTTGCGGCACACGGGATCTTTAGTTGTGGCATACAAACTCTTAGTTGTGGCATGTGGGATCTAGTTCCCTGACCAAGGATAGAACCCAGGCACCTTGCACCAGGAGCCTGGAATCTTAGCCACCAGACCACAGGGAAATCCCTATATGGTAATTATTAGATGAGATGCTTTTGGGAAAAGCTAGGAAACATGTCACAATTTTAATGAAGTGGAAAGTGAAAATTTTGATTAGAGGTTGATCAGCAATAAAACATAAACAACAATAATTACATGTCAGCTATAAATTTCTAAATTCAGACCTGATTAAAGGGAAAGACAAAACCACAGAATTTTCTAACAACTTTGAAAGAAATAGTAAGAAGCTATTAACATGATGGTTAGATAAATAAAAGGAGGGGCTTCCCTGGTGGTCCAGTGATTGGAATGCTGAGGGGGCACAGGTTTGATTCCTGGTTGGGGAATTAAGATCTCACATGCTGTATGGCTTAGCCAAAAAAAAGATAAAAAATAAAGATAAATAAAAGGAAATCTAGCCAGCATTTACATTCCACTTTTATCTTAACATTTCAGTCAGTGAGACAGTTCAGTAGCTCAGTCGTGTCCGACTCTCTGTGACCCCAAGAACCGCAGCACGCCAGGCCTCCCTGTCCAACACCAACTCCCGGAGCCTACCCAAACTCATGTCCATTGAGTCAGCAATGCCATCCAACCATCTCATCCTCTGTCATCCCCTTCTCCTCCTGCCCTCAATCTTTCCCAGCATCAGGGTCTTTTCAAATGAGTCAGCTCTTCGCATCAGGTGGCCAAAGTATTGGAGTTTCAGCTTCAACATCAGTCCTTCCAATGAACACCCAGGACTGATCTCCTTTAGGATGGACTGGTTGGATCTCCTTGCAGTCCAAGGGACTCTCAAGAGTCTTCTCCAACACCACAGTTCAAAAGCATCAATTCTTTGGCGCTCAGCTTTTTTCATAGTCCAACTCTCACATCCATACATGAACCTTAACATTTAAATCAGATTTATTTTCTTATTCTCTACCATGTCATCATAAATTTGAGTCTATTTCTAGAAAAAAAGCAAATGATGTTCTTGTAATATTGACAGATTTATTCAATGATTAAAAAGATTTTATTTTTATTCATGAGACTGAATGCTGTTATTGAAAATTATATTCACTAGACAATATTTGGAAAACAAACAGGTGAGTTGACTTTAATGATATAAACTAAGGTGGAAGCAGTGACAGAGTGCCTGTTCTTGGGCTCTAAAATCCTTGCAGATGGTGACTGCAGCCATGAAATTAGAAGATGATTGCTTCTTGGCAGGAAAGCAATGACAAACCTAGACAGTGTATTAAAAAGCAAAAACACCACTTTGCTGACAAAGGTCCGTATAGTTAAGGCTATGGTCTTTCCAGTAGTCATGTACAGATGTGGGAGTTGGACCATAAAGAAAGCAGAGGGCCAGAGAATTGATGCTTTTGAACTCTGGTGCTGGAGAAGACTCTTGAGAGTCCCTTGGAACTGCAAGGAGATCCAACCAGTCAATCCTAAAGGAAATCAACCCTGAGTATTCATTGGAAGGACTGATGCTGAAGCTGAAGCTCCAATACTTTGGCCACCTGATGCGAATAGCCAACTCACTTGAAAAGACCCTGATGCTGGGAAAGATTGAAGGTAGAAGGAGAAGAGGGCAACAGAGGATGAAATGGTTGGAATGGCATCACCGATTCAATGGACATGAACTTGGGCAAACTCTGGCAGATGGTGAGGGACAGGGAGACCTGGCATGCTGCAGTCCATGGGGTCACAAAGAGTCAGATACAACTTGGCAACTGAACACACACCCAAGTTAGCCAAAGGGAGCTGATTTTACTCAAGAACTTAGGATTATTAAACCACTGACTCTGATCTCACAAATCTGCTGCTGCTAGCTCTAGTCAATTCAACCAGGACAAAAAAGACTGAACAAAATCCTCCTCCCCTTTTCTTATGTGACCCAAAGCCAGTAAGAGCACTGCCCAGTTAGACAGTGGAATACTGAACAGTAACATTGGGCAGTTTCTGGATGATCCAGGAGGCAAAATTTTTAGAGATTTAATCTTGTAACCCATCACCCTGAGAGCTAATTACATTGAATTTAGACAACTTGAGAATGTTCATTTTCATTTTGCAGAAGGCAACAGTAAAGGTCAATTGCAATTGCTCTATGTCCCCACATTATTGCTCCTAAAAGCTTCTCAGAAGCCCTTTCTGACCCTGAGAGCCCTAACTTGAATCATCCTCCCAGCTCCACTCCCACCTTCCAGTTGTTTGTTGTTGTTAAATTGTGTGACTGTTTTGTGATCCATGAACTAACCTTGCTGTGCCTTTCTCTAATTCTGGAACTAGGAGCAGTATAACTGTCTTCTGTACTGTCTCTCCAGCACCCTCTACTGACAAAGCTTCAGTGTCAGTGGGTAAAGGGAGAAAAAATGAAGGGCTCAGATCCATTTTTGCAGTCTGTGCTACACAAGGTTCTCCAGAGAACCAGTTGGATATCTGGATAGAAGTATACAGGAGGGGATTTAATATAGGAGGTGGCTCATCTGGTTTCCAGGTGGCGCTAGTGGTAAAGACCCCATCTGCCAATGCAGGAAACATAAGAGACACAGATTTGATCCTTGGGTCAGGAAGATTCACTGCAGAAGGACATGGCAACCCACTCCAGTGTTCTTGTCTGGAGAATCCTATGGACAGACAGAATCCAGTCTGGTGGGATGGAAGCCACTTAGCATGCATGGACCTTCTTTCCAGAGGCTAAGAAGTTCCACAGTCTGTCATTTGCAAGCTAGAGAACCAGGAAAGCTGGTGGCCTAATTCAGTCCAAGTCTGAAGGCCTGAGAACCAGGAGCTCCAATGACCAAGAGTAGGAGAAGGTGGACATCCCAGGTCTAGAAAAGAAAACTTGGCCTTCCTTTGATTTTTGTTCTCTTTGGGCCTTTGGAGGAGTGGATGATGACTACTCAGATCTCTCTTATACCCCCACCCGTTGGGTGTCAGAGAAGCAATTGGAGAACCTGAGATAACACATCATGTAGGATGACCATTTTTCAACACATCATTTTTCCATCCCTGAACTTCACCTTCCTCTGGGAGGTGCCTTCACCCTCAAAGGGAAGTAGATGGACTGGGTTTTGAGAACCCTGTGGCAATTACAAAGCCTGAGAAGTCTGGATATAAATGGCTAGATTTACCAGGGTGCAACACCGCAGGGAGGGTGGTGGGTGGGATCCAAGCCTATGTTACCTGGTGAGGGAGCTGGCAAGTTCTGAAGTACCTTTAGAACTGGCTTAAAATAGAGCTGGGCAAGAGGGGGAAATCACTGTTCTTTTAACCATAAAAGGAGCCCACGTATCTGGGGAGGAAGTAGATTGAGAAGCTGCAGCTGACAGTGTACCATGACGTTTCTGACAGTGACGCTCTTAGTCTCCTGAATCAGATGCTGAATCGCTGCCAGAAACACCCTGCCAGACAGACACGCCAGAAATAATGCTTTACCAGCTCTCTGGGCGTCCCTTAGCACAGTCAAGTTGAAACACAACATTAACCATCACACAATCCAAGCAAAAAGGGTAAATTTAGAACTGGCAAGCAATAACATCATAATTGGCGCAGAAGTCAAGTGAGAGTGGCTGGGTCCCATGAGACCAGCAGTGGAGCAGGAAGCAGGAGTAGAGTTAGAAGACAAACTGGAATCTAGTTGGACACAGAGTTGGAAATCCCCAGGAAATCTCCTCTGCAGTGAAAGACCCATGAGTCAGAGGCTCATCTGCCTGCTGTGAAGACCTCAGGGCCTGGAACAGAACCTGGCTCAGATAAGGCACCCCAAAGGCATCACGGAGTGAGCAAACAAGATAAAATTTAATTCCTTTAGCAAGCATGCAAATTCAGAGTGAAGATAATGAACTTGCTTAAACATATGGAATAAAAAGTTTCGTTAATTAGCTGAATATTAAAAGTCAAATTGACTTTAGCTGATGTGTGTGTGTGGGGGGGGGGTATGAGTATATATGCCTCCACCTGTGAAGAAAGTGAATGAAGTGTGTCTAATTAAAATATGACTCTGCCAGCTTTGGGCTTCCCAGATGGTGCTAGTGGTAAAGAACCTGCCTGTCAATGCAGGAGATGTAAGAGACATGCATTCGATACCTGGGTCAGGAAGATCCTCTGGAGGAAGGCATGGCAACCCACTCCAGTTCTTGCCTGGAGACTCCCCATGGACCAAGGGGCCTGGTGGGCTACAGTCCATAAGGCCACTAAGAGTCAGACACCAGACGCGACTGAAGCAACTTAGGTCACACACACACAGTCTCTAAGTGGTCTATTTTCTGGTGTGTTTTTTCAAGTTTTATCTTTTCCCAAAGCATGTATGTGATTTGGGGGACTTCTCTGGTGGTCCAGTGGTTAAGACTCCACACTTCAACTGCAAGGGACATGGGTTTGATCCCTGGTTAGGGAACTAGTATCCCACAGGCCTCTCTTTTTCTAATAGAAATAAAATCGGGTTTCTTAATACGATACCAGCAATAGATTATGAAGAAATTACACTTTCTAAAAAAAAAAAAAACAAGATAATGCCCATCGAATTAGTAAGAGAAGACACCAGCAAACTAAGTGACAAATGAGCCATAACCAGATGGGATATTGATCCTCAAGTCACCAGCTTTGGCCCTGAAGTGATTTTCACACCTCAGTTACCAAGCTTGGATTAAGCTTGGGATCCCCAAAAACAGGGAAGAGTAAGAAAGATGGAACAAATTGCATCATTGTTTCTTAGGTAATGTTATGTCCCGGAGCTGTTCTAATAGAGAAAAGCATCAGCATTTGGTTTCAGCATCTGATCAGTCTCATAACTTCCCTTCTCTTGGGCCATATTTCACAGTTATGACCCCAGCCAGCCTTCCACGTAAGTGTTCCTGCTAGCTGCTACATGAAGGGAACTTGGGCACTCCAATTTATTTTCTAAGAGAAAGCCCCGATGAGCTTAGATCACCCTCACCAAAATGATAGTTCTTTTCTCCGTAATTTTGTCCAAAATAGTGTCTCACCTCTGACTTATGTTATACTCCAGGGCCAGGCGTGTCATGACAGAGGCCACCAGGGGTGAGAAACAAAGGCAACCTCTGGGAAGAAGGATGCCTCTGTTATCAAATCCAAGTTCATACCGCTCGCCACATGACAGGCCAATAAATCAAGAGATGAGGTGCCAGGGTGAGCAATAGCGACTACTTGGAAAGTCGGTGAACCGAAAAGATAGTGGAATGGTGTCCCAAAGAACCATTCCAGCTTCTTTTGTACTAAAAGGGGAGGTGGTATGGCTGGTTGTTGCAAACTTTTGGGTGCAGGAATCCTTTGTTCTTGCAGCTGTCCACAGTTGGTCTGGTCACCGTGTTCCTATAAACCTCCAACAAGGTAATTTTTATTTTATGTTCTGCAACTTTTTCTCTCTCTATGAATGGAAAAGTGTTATATCTTTAATGATCAGAGCCTAGCAAAGGGGCTGTACTGTTTATTTCAGGCTCTAGGTAAGATTCTTTCACAAAAGATGCAGAGCCCTGACTCATCCAGAAAACAGCACAAGGGTCAGAGCTAAAGGAATAGATCCAACAGTGTCAAGTATGTTCTCTGTGACACCCTCACCCACTGGGCACCAGAGGAGGGACTGGAGAGCCAAGCACAGCGCACCATGTAAAGTGGACACATTTCCACCCCAAAGGGATGATGGACTGGTTTTTGAGAAGCCTGTGACAATGACAAAGCCTGAGAAACTTGGATGTTAAGTGGCTGGATTTACCAGTGTCCGTCACTGCAGGCAGGGTGGTGGGTGGGGTCCAAGCCTATGTCGCCAGATAAGGGAGCTGAAGTACCTACAGAACTGGCTTAAAATAGAGCTGGGCAAGAGGGAGAAATCACTCTTCTTTTAACCATAAAAGGAGCTTACTTATCTGGGGAAGAAGGAGATCGGGAAACCACACCTGACAGCGTACCATAAGCAGTGTCCTTGATGAGCATAAATATGCAGATAACTATATGTTCTAGATAAATAGATGCTAACAAGCGTCCATAGTCCCTGGGCAATAGAAGTCTGCTTCGTTTGTCTGGTTTTCTTTAAGAAGCAAGAGAGCTTATAGCAAAACATGAGTGAGTGCACACACATAATGCACACACTCATGTTCCTGTAACAGGACACTTGATCCCAGGCAAAAAATCTGAAGATTGTCTTCAGCCCAGGGCTGTCTCTGAGTAAGTCGGGTCCTGTCCATCAGTTACCATCATGCATGTCTGCCGCAGAGGTTGGTTCCCTCGGGGCACATATGAGATGTTTGGGGTTTTCCTTGGGAAAGCTGATGGCTGGCACACTGTTCCTACATGCCCGCTGAGTACCAATTGTCGTGTGTTCTCTGCCTTTTTGCGGCCGCTTTTCTCTCCCTGTTGTTCCCTGTCATAGAAGCTGAGCATCCATGCCATTAATCATTTCACTTGAGCTGTCATTTTCTTACAGGAGAGCTAAGAGAAGCATGAAATACTTCATGTGTCAATGTCCCTATCCAAGTGAGAAAATTAAAAAATGGAATCCTCCATGTGTTTCAAGCAAAATGGAAGGGAACAGATTTTTCTGTGGCAATGACTCGTCCTCTTTCATGTCCCCTAGGTAAATCATGTCTGTGCCACGAGTGTGTATTCTGATCCTCTCACTGACCTTGCAGCCTAGCTTAAGGTTACTTCTGCTTGGGCCCCTGCTATCGGGTGCTCAGAGGAGCTGCTAGAAGGAGGAACAGTCATGTGGGAGATGAAATACTTGTTGATTGAACGATTGATGGAAGGCTTTTGGTGCTGAGTAATAAAGATCCAGAGAGGGACATAGACAACTGGGCCGTAAACTGACAGATTCAGAATATTCACAGATGGGAGGAAACAATTTGAGCTGGAGAGGACAGGGAGTCTGTTGGAAATATGAGACCATCTAGGTCCTGAAGGAAGACCAATGTTAGGAATAACCGATCAGTCTTGTGTAATTCTAATTTCTTTATCAAAATGCATGCCACACTAGGGCTCACCACACCTCACTCCGACAAAGACATATATACATGTATATATTTATTTTTATAATTTAATGTATCATTATCTTGAAAAAGACCCTGGTGCTGGGCAAGATTGAGAGCAGGAGGAGAAGGGGATGACAGAAGATGAGAAGGTGAGAAGGTTGGATGGCATCATGGATTCAATGGATGAGGGTTTGAGCAAGCTCCAGGAGGTGGTGAAGGATAGGGAAGCCTGGCATGCTGCAGTCCATGGTGTGGCAAAGAATTGGACATGACTGAGTAACTGAACAACAACAAAATATATCATTTAAAGGAAAATTTTATTTAACAGAATATGTACCTTTTTCCAAGAATATATTCTGATTTTTAAAAATTTGATTCTGTGTGTCTGAAAAATGACAGATGAAGTCTCTTAAATTGACGTCAGAGTTCACTAAGAGATGACCCATGATTTAGGTCTAGGAAATGGAATATCCACTGAGTTGATATCTGGAACTGAACATTCTACAATTTAGATACATTATAGTTCTCACCATTTTCTCCTTCCCCCTTTTCTGAGTTACTACTACCCAGAGAGGAGGACCCACAGTGATATCAGATCAGTTCAGTTCAGTCGCTCAGTCGTGTCCGACTCTTTGCGACCCCATGAATCGCAGCATGCCAGGCCTCCCTGTCCATCACCAACCCCTGGAGTTCACTCAGACTCATGTCCATCGAGTCAGTGATGCCATCCAGCCATCTCATCCTCTGTCATCCCCTTCTCCTCCTGCCTCCAATCCCACCCAGCATCGGAGTCTTTTCCAGTGAGTCAACTCTTCCCATGAGGTGGCCAAAGTACTGGAGTTTCAGCTTTAGCATCATTCCTTCCAAAGAAATCCCAGGGCTGATCGCCTTCAGAATGGACTGGTTGGATCTCCTTGCAGTCCAAGGGACTCTCAAGAGTCTTATCCAACACCATAGTTCAAAAGCATCAATTTTTCAGCGTTCAGCTTTCTTCACAGTCCAACTCTCACGTCCATACATGACCACTGGAAAGAAACATAGCCCGGACTAGACGGACCTTTGTTGGCAAAAAAACCCCTCAATTTTGAAGGACTCATTTTTTGGTGT
This sequence comes from Bos javanicus, assembly GCF_032452875.1. Classification (NCBI taxonomy): domain Eukaryota; kingdom Metazoa; phylum Chordata; class Mammalia; order Artiodactyla; family Bovidae; genus Bos; species Bos javanicus. Next base: position 50,534,611 of record NC_083884.1, read on the forward strand.
CTCTGATTTTTCCAGTCAGTTCATGAAATCTCTCCAAGATGTGGACTTCCTATGGGCAGAAGGCATTGCCTGTCTCAGGTTGTCCAAGGAAGGGCCAATGGTTCTCTGGTTTGGCTGATACAAGCTGGGAGGAGCTCTTTGCCTTGCCCTCAGGGAGAAATAGCCTCAGGATCTCCTGGATGGGAGGTCCCATTCAAGGTCATTGTAAGGGATGCCTGTTGCCTCAGGCCACTGGGGAAGTGTGTGTGTGTGGCCCCTCAGGTTCCTCTGTCCATGGAATTTTCCAGGCAAGAATACTGCAGTGGGTTGCCATGTTCTACTCCAGGGTATCTTCCCGACCCAGGAATTGAACCCATGCTTCCAGCCCCTAGGCTGGTCTCCAGTCTCAGAGAGCACTCAACCTGAAGCTTTTTCCAGAGAGATTGCACTTCCTCTCTCTTCCAGATTTAATGAGCATTAGTCTGACAGGAACACCTTGGGGACGTCACCTCGGACCAGAAAGGGCTGGAGCGAACTGCTTGATTCCATAATGTGATTGCTCAAGACAGGGCCTTCTAAGTTGTGCCTGGAAAGGAACTGCTAATTCACGAACTGAAACTAAATGAGAAGAATCGATGCTGGAAATGTTGGCCGAATTAATTAAGCCTTCATGGGGAAACAAGGCTGCACATTATCAGTATTTGAACCTTCATTGCCTATTATGTCAGGAACTGGCTTCTGACGCAAATCAGATGAGCCTGAGGCAGGCTAAGCACTATATGGTTGGGTTGTGGCAAATGCCTGGAGAAGGCAATGGCATCCCACTCCAGTACTCTTGCCTGGAAAATTCCATGGATGGAGGAGCCTGGTAGGCTGCAGTCCATGGGGTTGCTAAGAGTTGGACACGACTGAGCAACTTCACTTTTACTTTTCACTTTCCTGCATTGGAGAAGGAAATGGCAACCCACTCCAGTGTTCTTGCCTGGAGAATCCCAGGGACGGGGAGCCTGGTGGGCTGCCGTCTATGGGGTCGCACAGAGTCGGACATGACTGAAGTGACTTAGCAGCAGCATCAGTGGCAAATGCCAAAGTTGCACACTCAGTCACTCAGTCGTGTCCCACTCTTTGTGACCCCATGGACTGTAGGCCGTCAGGCTCCTCTGTCCATTGGATTATCCCAGCAAGAATACTGAAGTGGGTTGCCATTTCCTCCTCCAAGGGATCTTACCCACCCAGGGATTGAACCCGGGTCACATATATTGGCAGGTGGATTCTTTACCACTGAGCCACTTGGGAAACCAGCAAATGCCAAAGGCAAGTTGAAATTCCCATTCAGCAATGGGCTCCTGTAGGGTCTGTGGGTGTACGGATAGCTTTCCTACCCATGTCTTTCATCCCTTGGCAACTGGTCCCAGAGCAACTGGGACTCTACTGGGTCACATGACCACCTTGAGCCAATCACAGTTGCCAAGTTGATGGACTACACGGATTGACTCTTCCAGGGTTTTATTCCCACCCTGGAGGGCATTTGGAATCGCTGTGTCATGAGAGTGGTCTGGCCCATAGGAAATCAGGGAGCTATTTTGAGAATTAGGGGATTGGAATCCAAGGAAGAAAAAAATAATTCATTTCAATTACACAGGAGTGACATTACTTGCAAATATTTCTGAATTCTCAGAAACACTTCCCAATCCTTAGAAGTTTCTGGATGTTTTCAATACACACTGGACTACAATATAATAATATTTATCATTGGGTTAAAAATGATTTTTACACATTTATCCTGCACAGTATGACATTTCTTTAGGAAGGAAACCACACTTGCACAAAATGATGATTCACACACAGAGTCAAATAATGGTTTTCTTTCTCTCTCTCTCTCTCACACACACACACACACACACAAGCAGCTTGAGAAAGCGTACACTTTGCAAAACCAGACACCCTTTTAAGCTCCGACCCTGGTCTCTTGGGACACACGGCACTCACTAAGTAATGTTAGCTATTAGGCAACACATGACTCGTAACCTTAGCTCTGAAATGCCGAATATGATTAGCAGTTTACAGGAAAAGATTTCTCCTAAGTCCCCTGCACTAATGGACCTTTCAGAATGCTAATTGCTCCATTTTTGACGTGTGTCCTTGAACTGAGTTTATTTTCATTGTTTTAAGCTTGTTGTTTATTGGTAGACAATAATTAGCTCAAAGAGGCAGTCTGCTGACAAGCATCCAGCTCACAACTGAGTCATCCTCTCCATCAACAGCCTGCCCTCCCAGCACCACCATTTTCAGGAAGGCAAATTTCTCTCTTCTTGTTCCAAAATGAACTCATCCCTGGACCACTTTAAAGACCTCTCTCTCTTTCTCCATCTTTCTTTCTCTCCCTCTCACTCAGGAGTTCCTGGATGGAGCTGAGGATCACAGCACGGAGAAAGCCAAACTCTATATTCCCAACTGTGCGACAGCTGGGAATCAGAGCGTCAGGATTGGATCCTTTCAGGTACTCTAAGTTATGGGCGGGAGTGCTGTTAATACCATCTTAGGAGAGCAGGCCTGCATCAGGACTGCCCAGGGCAAAGTGAAAGTGTTAGTCACTCAGTTGTGTCTGACTCTTTGTGACCCCATGGACTATGGCCCTCCAGTTTCCTCTGTCTGTGGAATTCTCCAGGCAAGAATACTAGAGTGGTTGCCATTCCCTTCTCCAAGGGATCTTCCTGACCCAGGGATCAAGCCCACATATCCTGAACTGCAGGCAGATTCTTTACCATCTGAGCTACCAGGGAAACCATCACCCAGGGCAAAACAAGGTGTATAGACATTCTGCTAAGTAGCCTTTCCCAACCCCCCTGCTTTAACTCTTACTGTTCACTGCCCTTGGATGTCCCTCCTCTATGATCCAGCCCAGGCCAAAAGCTCCCTCTTCCGTGAAGATTTCCTGTCCTTGGTTGACTCCAGTCCAGGGATGTCTCAATCTTCAATTTGCCTAACACTTGGCCTCTTGGAATACTGAGGTCCCTTTCATTTTGCTAGAGACAGAAACCCAACTCAAACCAGCTTAATCAAAAAGAAAAGAATAAGGCTATCACCCGAATCATTAACTGGAACATTCTGAGTACTGGTTTAGGTGCTGCTTGATCAAATAAGAATTGGAATCTCTCTTTCTCATGAACTCCTGGCTCTGTTCTCCAAATGTACTGGCTTCAATTTCAGGATCTCTACTTTGGAAAATCAGGGCTGTGCAAGATTGAGACCTCATGCCCACTGAGTAGCAGCTGTGCCCTTTGGGTGGGACACACATTTTCTTTCTCCTTGTGAAGAGGAGACCTTGTGAACAGGACCCTATGGTCCTTCCCCATATGTCTTCTGTAGTGTAAGGGAACATCTTCTGCCTGCCTTTTGTCTGGGGAAAAGCTTTAATCAAAAAATAAGTTTAATCAGAGAAATGAGAACATGCAGAAACGAAAACAGCCAAAAAGGAGACCAAATCATGCTTATGTACTCGGTCAAGGACATTTAGTTCCTCCTCAAGGGCTGTAGATAATATTCTGAACCATCTTCTGTGAGCCGTCTTGTCCATACTGAAACTCCCATCAGGTGGGAGAAGTTAACTACATGATGACCAGACTGTAGCCATGACATAAGCTGCCACTTCTAAGAACTGGCCACAAAGAAATGGAAACAACCCTGAAACTGAAGATTACCTATGAAACCACCAAGACGACCCATCTGAAGATGACAGTCAGAGTTGATTGTGCTGTTTCTTCATGTAGCCCACTCTCTCAGCCGGTAAAATCTCTCAGCTCCTGTTTGTCAGTGGTGGGGGAAACAGACCTTGGACAGACTTCCAGCCCCGCCCCCAGTTACCGGCATCTGAAATAAAGCAAACTTTCCTTTCTGCCAACCTGGTCTGTATATTGGCTTTTGGGCAGCAAGGAGCCAGACTCCACATCTTTCAGTAAGAGTTATAATCCCTAACCCTCCTTTTGGGAAAGCTGGGTGGGAAGGATGTGGCAGAGGAATGGTAAATGGGCCAAGCAGGCATGGAGAACAGATATAAGCCATGCCAACCCACCCTTCTGCTGAAAATACAGCTCATTGGGCTGAAAAGAGTGTTTTGGCAAGAAAGCCGGAAACACACGGCTCTGAAGTTCTCTCCATGACTAGTCGTCCTCATTCCTTCTCTGTCCAACCGAGGGAGGTAATTGCCCTTAGACGGCTCCCTTTCTTAATGCCAGCAGAGAGCAGTGGAATCAACTGTTTCATTGACACTAATATTCTTCTCCTGCCCGTGCCCTGGTCATTTTCTTTGCCAGGAAAGAAGGCAGGAGGCACATTCAAATCAAGCTCGCTGTGCTTAATGAGATTTAATCTCACAGAATGATCAGTATTTTTGGCAGAGATGTCCTTCGATCATGATACCCTTTGTTTGTCTTTGAGAAAACAGTGTGATTCCTAAGGCTCCCGGAGCCAGTGCAGTTCTTGTGTGTGTGTGTGTGTGTGTGTGTGTGTGTATGTGTGTGTGTGCGTGTGTGCACATAGGCATGTGTGTGGCAGGCAGTGCCTGTTTCTTTTTCCTTTTTTGGAACTTCTTCCTCTTTAACCCCAACTAAGCGCATTTTCCTCGAAAATAGCTGGAAAGATGAAAGGTTGTGTCTGACTTACTTATGAGTCATTAGCAAAATGATCATTTTCTCTCTCATTGTACATTTTAACTTCCAGAGACCCACTTAGTGGATACGTTCAGGATTAAAAATGTCATGTTCAGGTCGTTCACCCTTGAGCTTCAGCCACGGGACCAGAGAAATAGTGTCTTTCTCTGCTCCTGTTTCACATCCCTTCCATAGAGATAAGCATGAACCTTCTCATTGAACTTTCTAGAGGATACAATGGTGAATGTTTGTCCACATGGAGCCTGGAGATGACAAGACATAGGGTTCTTCATCCAGCAGCCAAGACTCTGAAGTCAGAGTCTCTTTCCTGTATGGGTTCCACACCCCTGACATTCGTGTTATCTCCACCAAAACCACCCTTACATTCCTTTCCACCAGTGTACTGGGCTCTTTGTCCATATTCTTCCTTCCATCTGAAATGACACTTCCATTCTTTTACTAGCAACTTTCTTTTTTTTTTTTTTACTAGCAACTTTCTTATCATTCTTTTTGGAGGAGGGTATAGTTGCCTCACAACATTTTATAGCAAAGCGAATCAGCTACATGCACACATATATCCCCTCCCTTTTGAACTTCCCTCCCTCCCCACCTTACCTGCCGAGGTCATCACAGAGCAACGAGCTGAGCTTCCCATGCTGTGTAGCAGGTTCTCACTAGCTATCTGTTTTACACATGGCAGTGTATACATGTCAGTCCTAGTCTCCCAATTCATCCCACTCTCCCCATCATCCCAACCCAGGCCCATGTGTCGATTCCCTACATCTGCATCTCTATTCCTGCCCTGCAATAGTTTAGTTTAGGTATAGGTTTAGGTACACCTGCAACAGGTATAGCTTCACCTGTACCATTTTTCTAGATTCCATATATGTGTTAGTATACAGTATTTGTTTCTTTCTTTCTGACTTACTTCACTCCGTATGACAAACTCTAGGTCCATCCATATCTCTACAGATGATCCAACTTCATTCCTTTTTATGGCTGAGTAATATTCCATTGTGTATATATATACACCACATTTTCCTTATCCATTCATCTGTCAATGGCCATTTAGGTTGCTTCTATACCCTGGCTATTGTAAACAGTGTATTCTTAAGGCACAGTTTAAGTAACCCCTTCCAGGAAATTGTATGTAATAGTCCAGTCTCTTTGGTTGCAAGTGTCAGAAACCCAATAGAAAAGTCTCAGACCAAGGAGGGAGTTTATAGGTTCATGATACCATATGTCAGAAGGGGACTGGGTGGGGCTGAGACTGGGGGATGTATGAAGCAAGGACTGGGGATGTGCCCCAACTGTTCATTGGCCTTTCCAAGAAACCTCTCTGTTCCACATCCTTACTCCCCACATCGTTCTACCAGGGTCTATAAACATGACCGCTAATACTCCAAATCCCACCTTCCGCCCTCGCTGTACAAAATGGGGCAATGAACAAACAGTCTCCCTTATCCCCCTTCTCTGACTAGCACCCAAGGGGTCAGGGACTTCTTAAGGTCATTTCTGATTCAGTTTGGTACCTTTGTGTCAAGCAGAGAAACCAGCAGTTGTAATAATACAAAACCTGCTGATTAAGTGAATGAATCCTGTCAAAATCATGGTGTGATTGGATAAAATTAGTCAAATGAGAAAAAATAAAGCTAACTAAAATGTGCTTTTTGTTTCTTGTGGACTGAGACATTGAGTTAATTCATCTGTCATGTTCTCAGTGTCTTATTTTTTTAAAACATTTATTTATTTATTTGCGTGTGCCAGGTCTTAGTTGCAGTATGTGGGATCTAGTTGCCTGACCACGGGTCAAACTCAGCCCCCTGCATTGGGAGCATGGAGTCTTAGTCTCTGGACCACCAGAGAAGTCCCCACACTGGTTTATTATTATCAATCATAAACCCTCCCTTGTGCATAGTTGTCTGGAGAGCTGCCACAAAATCCCATCCAGTTCACACACTTCCCTCCAAGAAGGTGGGTCATCCCTGTTTTTCTGGACTTGGCGGCACAGACTCAGAGATGCTGGAGTCGGCCAGACCTGAGTGTGACTCCTGCTCAGAAATTCTTTCTCCTCGAGCATCCCTCACCTAGTGAATTACCACACCCAGAAATGTGAAACCATCCTTTCTTCTCCACCATGTGCTGGGGTGTAGAGTGGTGTCACCAGATCCCCAGATCTCGGTGGTGGCCTCTGACTTGTCCACCGGCTTCCAGTCCACCTTCCCTTCCGTCTGTCCTCCAGGTGAGGGTTGACACCTGAATGAGAGCTTGCCATGCCTCCCATCTCTGCCCTCTACTCAGCGTCCTCTTACTGCAACATGAAAGGTTTTCCTAACTATCCCTTGGCCCTGCCTGCTCTCACTGACCCCAGGGTGTCCCTTCTTTCCTGTATTTTTTCCTTCCCATCTGTCCTGTTGAGGCTTCATTTCAGTGCATGGTTCATTGATGCCTGTTCATCTTGAAAAGGTGGGGAATGGAATAGCCGCCCAGAAGCTCTGGGTCTGTGGTCAGAACTTGCCAATTGGGTGGCTTTCCAGGCTGGGCTGGCTCATTTCAGGATCAAGGTCAGTATTTGTAATTTTCAGTTTGTTGGTTAAGGCTTGTCAGTCTCCCTGGAGACACACCCAGCCTTGAGGCACAGAGGGAGGCGGGGAGCCTGACTGCCTGCTTTCTGGATCTGAGCTCCAGGAAGGCACTGGGGTGTCCTCACTGGAGGGGAAGTTGACTTTTCTCTACTTCCTATTTTGAATCCGAGGTTCCTTGCATAAGATGGCCTGCGGTTTAAATTTACCATTAGTTTCCTCTTTCCATAAAGTGATTCCAAGCCTCTTTCTCATGGGTGGGAGAGGCAGCTTCCTAGTTGCTGGGGAGGGGAGGGAATATTATCTTAAGATTCTAGAGACTCTAATGGAATTCTCCTGTTTTCAGATGCACACGTGTCTCCATTTTTAACTGCCCGAAAACCTGAGACTTTGGGGGCCTCTGCTGGATGAACTTCATTTCTTCTGGGTTGCCCCACTGTTGAGTTCAGTTTCAGCTGCCTTTGGCTGGGACCTGAAACCCTGAACGAATGTTATCTTAGAGCGACAGATACAAAGTATGTGTGCTCAGTCATTAAGTGGTGTCCGACTCTTTGTGACCCCATGGAATGTCGCCCACCAGGTTCCCCTGTCCTAACTATAAGAGACTAAAACTCACTGCACTGCACGCACATTTGGGGCAAATTAACAACAAGATACAAAAAGGTCAAAACCCAGCTTCCACTTCTGAGGCTCCAGGAGCAAAAGCATTTCCCTGGGCATGCCCCCTGCACACAGCATCACCAAAGGAGCGGGCAGACCTCCTAAGCCACTCCTCAGCCCAACTCACCATGATGTCACTACCCTTAAACCATTTAAGAAACTATTCCCCGCCACACCCTTCCCTGCTTCTGGGAGCAAGCAAGAGAACCTGTTACTTGTTCTCACTCTCTTGATCTGCAGCCCGAGTCCCAGTAAAGCCTTGCCCGAATTTCTCGTCTGACACATCATCAATTTCTATTGAGTCCAAGAACCTGGTGGGTAATACCTCTTGCCTATCAGTTTTTCAGCTTTCAAATTTTGCTTTTACTTTGCTTTTTCCTCGTGGGCTTATGTCACCTCCTACTATCTTTTCAAAATGACTATCATGTTAATGATATTTCCAAAGAAAATGAAGTGAAGCAATACAAATAGTCAAGTATGTTTAATAGGAACCTGTGCATGGCAAGTCGTTTCAGTCATGTCCAACTCTTTGCTACCCTATGGACTGTAGCCCACCAGGCTCCTCTGTGCATGGGATTCTCCAGGCAAGAATACTGGAGTGGGTTGCAATGCCCTCCTCCAGGGGATCAAACCAACGTCTCATACATCTCCTGCATTGGCAGGCAGGTTCTTTACTACTAGCATCACCTAGGAAGGCTGACAGGAGCCTATATCACCTTTTCATTTGGACACATGGATTAGACAGAGAGGACAATCATGTTGGCAGTTAGATGTTGCCCTGTAGACAGAGGTCTGCTTCTCTGGCACTAAGGCAAGAGCTGCCTCAGCAGGTAATCTAGGGAGGTGATTCTGAGTGCCTATTAGCCAGGCCACCTTGGGCAGGTTGCTTAGCCTACTGGGATTTGAGTTTCTCCATCTGTAAAACGAGGACAATCACAGTATTTTCTACCAAGTTGAGCCATTGTGAGGATCACATAATTAGCAAATGGGAATCAACCTCTGTAACAAAATTAGGCATCTAGAAAATGCCAATTTTGTGTCTATTATCATTATTATTATTACCACTATTATTATTCACGCACATACCTAGTTTGTTGCCCACAATCTCATCAAGAGGAGCAACACTGCATTAAAAAGAATAAAATAATGCCATTTACAGCATCATGGATGGACCTTGAGACTGGCATACTGAGTGAAGTAAGTCAGACAGAGAAGGAGAAATATTGTATGACATCCCTTAGATGTGGAATCTAAAAAGAAATGATACAAATAAACTTAGAAAACAGAAATAGACTCACAGACATAGAGAATGAACTTCTGGTTGGGAAGGAGTGGGGAAGGGATAGCTAGGGAGTTTGGGATGGACATGTATACAGTGCTCTATTTAAAATGGATAACCAACAAGAAACTCCTGTATGGCACGCGGGACTCCACTCAGTGTTATGTGGTAGTGTCGAAGGGAGGGGAGTTGGGGAAGAATGGATGCGTGTATACATACGGCTGAGTCCCTTTGCTGTCCACCTGAAACAACACAGCATTGTTTGTTAATCAGCTATACCCCAATATAAAATAAAAAGTTTTTTTTTTTTAAAAAGATGAGAAAGACTGAGGTGGGGGGGTCCATATAATCCTAGTTGGTCTCTCCTCTTTTCCAGCCCATTTCTTCCTTCCTGCCGTTGCAGACCTGAGTTAGGAGAGCAATGTCTGTTTTTATGGTCTTGTTTCTCCTGGTTGGTGTCACACCATTAAGTCAAACGTACATCCTGGCCTTTAGAAATTCAGCATGGCCAGAGCTTTAATACCTGTCCAGGTGGATAAGGGCAGGAGCAGTCAAGAAGATGGTATAAAGTTAGATCCCCTTCCCATTAGCTCAGGAAGAAAAATGACAGGAGCCAATTGCTGCCAGTCAAAAGGGCTGTTAGCATTTCCTTTATTTTATTTTAGAAGTATTTTGCTCCTTTCTTAACTGCTATTCAGTCAGGTAGCTGGATGTTTTGTAGGTAACAATCTTTCAAGTCTTCCTCAGTTGTCTGGAACCAGACAAGGGAGTGACCACCAATCACCATTGGATTGAAAGGGTCCAGTGGCTGGATTGCATTAAATGATCCATTTGACATTTAAGAGTACCACTGATATTACTCATCAGTTTGTGCTCATGCTAAAACTTTGTCACTTAAACATTATCAGGTCCCTTGTCTTTTGCTAAATGTCAACCTACTTAGGACTGAAATTTAAATTGGAAATTTCTTTGTAGCATGTACCATGAGTTTTTGTTTTTCATTCCTTCTCTCATCTGAATATTTATCCATCCATGCATCCAGTTATCCATCCTTCCATCCATCCATCCATCCATCATTTCAACAGTCTGCTCCCCTGTGCCCTTAGTTTTATCATTTTCTCCTCTCTGGGAGATACTTGGATAAAACTGGCCTCAAGGGGCAACTTAGTCAAGCAGTCACATGCACAGTTCCAACACTTCTGTGTGAGCAGTGTAGTGTTACAGAGGATTAACAGCACAAAATAGCCATAGACCATCCATAAATGATGGAGCCTGGCTGTGTCTCAAGAAAACTTTATTTATAAACACTGAAATGTCAATGTCATATTACTTTCAAACATCATAAAATACTATCTTCTTTTGATTTAAATTCACAATGTAAAGAAAAATTCACTCTTAGGTCCTGGGTCATACAGATATAGGTGGAAGATTGGATTGGGCCTTCAGACTACAGTTTACTGATCAGTGGCCGAATCCATACAAGCATATTCTGAGTTCCTACAACTGAGCTGTGGACCAGCCATCACCTGTTGAGGGTAGGCATTCTGTCTTTCATTAACAAAAGCTAATATATATGGAGAAATCAATCTGTTTTAACTTAAACTAATGCGTTCATCAAATGCTCCTCTCTCTTTATTATCTAATACAGAAGTGCAGGCAATAAAATTCTATACTGGCTCCATTAGGAAACCAAAGAATTAAACAATTAGGCAATCAGTGAGATAATGAAAACCTTTTCCATTAGGTTTTTGCCCACCAAGAGAGGGTTGGGCTTTCATAATTCAAATGCCCTCTGCAAATGTCATTGCTTGGAGCTAAAAGCATCTACCCATATGAATGCAGGCAGGATGTGGGGAGCAGTGTGGGGTCACCCTCAGTGTTCTAGAAAATTGATGAGCATGTGGCAGCCCAGGGATGCCATCAGGCAATTTCATTGTTCATCAGACCCTGTCATTTTCATCATCTCTGAAAACTTCTCTGAAATTCCCTCTCAAACAGTCCCTAAAGAGGAGCTGACAGACCACGTGTTGCTCTGGCTCCCCATTCGCTGTCACTTCTTCTGAAAATATTTTTTTCTCATTATAGTACCCTTACTGTGAGAACAGGAGATGCCTGTTGCTGGGGCAACCCTTTGTGACGCTTCAGCATGTGTCTCAGTGCAGACTCTCTGCTCTGTGGTTAAGATAACATACAAATCTTAGCCCCCCTGCTTTCTGCCACAGATTCTCCCAATATTTTCCTGAATGATACATAGTTTCCCGCCCCCAGCCCCGCATTCCCTGATGCGACACTTCTTAGTTTAAAAGAAAACTCAAAATATCTTCTATAGAGCTATACTTCTACAAAAATAACCACCAAACCCCCTTTATAGGCTCATTCTACACAACAATACACTTCCTCAGCTTCAGTCTGATTAGATTGACCTTCTGGTCAATACTCCCCATTATATCAAGGGAGGAAATGATCCCACATCTGAGGCTGCCAGCTTTATGAGGAAGTTGACATTAGAGATAAATCACAGAAAATGTAGTAATAATAAAAATAGCAGCAAGCATTTATACCACATTTACTGCAGGCCAGGCATCTAAATACTTTATTCACCAACTTTATTTTTATCTCCATTTTACAGATGAGCGAATTGAGGGATAAGGAAGGATGTTCAAGATATGAGGAAGAGTTGGAACAAAACAAGATGCAAAAGTCAGAATATTTTGATGAACAATTATTTTTAATCCAGGTAAGTTGGAAGTATGCAGTGATGAGAAGAATATTGAAGGTCATGAGTTGGGGGCCTTGAATAATGAATGAGGTGGTGATTTATTTTTCCAGTCAGTTCAGTTCAGTCGCTCAGTCATGTCTGACTCTTTGCAGCCCCATGGACTGCAGCACACCAGGCTTCCCTGACCTTCACCAGCTCCCAGAGCTTGCTCAAACTCATGTCCATCAAGTCCGTGATGCATCCGACCATCTCATCCTCTGTCCTCCCCTTTTCCTCCTGCCTTCAATCTTTCCCAGCAACAGGATCTTTTACGAAGAGTCAGTTCTTCGCATCAGGTGGCCAAAGTATTGAAGCTTCAGCTTCAGCATCAGTCCTTCCAATGAATATTCAGGACTGATTTCCTTTAGGATGGACTGGTTGGATCTCCTTGCTGTCCAAGGGACTCTCAAGAGTCTTCTCCAACACCACAGTTCAAAAGCATCAATTCTTTGGTGCTCAGCTTTCTTTATAATCCAACTCTCACATCCATACATGACTATTGGAAAAACCATAGATTTAACTGGATGGACCTTTGTCAGCAAAGTGATGTCTTTGCTTTTTAATATGCTGTTTAGGTTAGTCATAGATTTATTTTTTACTCTTCTGATTTTTCTCTCCTGGATTTCATAACCTAATTTTCAGGTCATAAAATATCTGTCTCACTTGTAGGTTTACCGTCCTGTACTTTGCCATCAAATGTTGAGACTTCTCTTCAATGCCACGCCTAAAATCCCATCTCCTGTGTACTTTATCTCTAGAAAATCCAACCCTCTGTGTGGGCCAATTTCCCCGTTTTATCTGCTCAAACAACCTCATTTCTTTTTTTTTCCAGGAAACACATCTCTTTTGATACATATTCGCTGATTAGCATGATGTTGGATTAATAAAGAATTGTTAAATAAGTAAATAAATAGCTTATTGCTCAACTAAGTAAAATCTTATTTTAAAAATAACTTTCTTTCCACCATAGAATAGACTTCTGCTTCTTAATAGCAATGTTCTCCCTCACAAATATTAGAAAGACTTCCTAACTCACAAGCTTATACCTAAATTCACCTATGAAAGTGAAAGTGTTAGTCTTTCTGTCATGTCCAACTCTTTGGGATCCCATGGACTGTAGCCTGCCAGGCTCCTCTGTCAATGGGAATTCTCCAGGCAAAAATATTGGAGTGATGTAGTCTTTCCCTTCTCCAGGGGATCTTCCTAACCCAGGGATCGAACCCAGGTCTCCTGCATTGCAGGCAGATTCTTTACCATCTAAGCCACCAGGGAAGCCCCTATATTTCCTCCTAATAGTTTGAAGATGATGATGATGAAGATGATTATTTATTGAGCATTTATTTATTGAGCTCTAATATTTTTTGAGCTCTTACTATAAGCTAAGCCACATGGTCCATTCAATTTCTATAATACCTCTGCAATACAGGTAGTATATCCATTTTATAGAGCATGAACTAAGGTTTACAGTTTTTGAGAGTATAATTGCTTTACAATGCTGTGTTAGTTTCTTCTGCACAATGAAATAAATCAGCCATATGCATACATATATCCCCTCTCTCTGGAACCTCCCTGCCACCCACCCCATCCCACCCCTCTATGTCATCAGACAGCACTGAGCTGAGCTCCCTGTGCTATACAGCAGGTTCCCACTAGCTATCTATTTTACACATGGTATATATATCACACGGTGTATATATCAATCCTAATCTCCCAATTCATCCCCCCTTTCCCCTCTGTGTCCACATGTTCATTCTCTACATCTGGGCTCTTCCTGCTGTGCAAATGGGTTCAACTGTACCATGTTTCTAGATTTTACACATAGGCATTATTATATGATATTCGTCTTCTCTTTCTGACTTACTTCACTCTGTATGACAGGCTCTAGGTCCATCCACATCTTTACAGATGGCCCAGTTTCATTCCTTTTTATGGCTGAGTAATATTTCCTTGTATATATGTACCACATCTTTATTCATTCATCTGTCAGTGGCCATTTAGGTTGCTTCTATGTCCTGGCTATTGCAAACAGTACTGCAATGAACACTGCTGGCTGATGGGAATGTAACTTGATACAACCACTATGGAGAACAGTGTGAATATCCTTTCAAAAACTAAAAATAGAACTACCATATTTTTACCGAGTCTAAGCTCACTCAGCTCACCACAGGATAGGCCAATTGAAGAGGGGTGAGGTGTTTTTCTTTGAAAAAATGGCTGACCCAAAAGTTTGCAGGCTGTCTCCAAATCACCATTTTGTCTGGGTTTGGATACCAGGTTCTTTTATAGATAATAGATGGGGGCAGGTAATGAAACAAAGTTAAAAGGCTATTAATTTTCCACATATCTCCTAGAATGGCAAGCCTCAGGCAGCAGGGGTGGTGGTGGTGGTGTGGGTCGTTTCTTCCTTCGGGCAATCTACAGGTGGACACAGTTCTGAACAGAAGCACTTTAGCTTAACAGTCAGGCAAAGCGGCAGGATTCTCTGAGTCAGGCAATTACGCTTGATTATAATAACAAAAGCAGTGGAAAGCAAGTCAAAAAAACACTTCCAACATGGAGTCAGAATTGACTTCTCTCCGTAACTTCTCTCTGTGACCCAGCAATCCCACCCTGGGCATAAACCCTGTGTACCTACATGTGGGTTGAGTCACTTGAATCCTGTCTGACTCTTTGCAACCCTATAGACTGTAGCCCACCAGGCTCCTCTGTCCATGGGATTCTTCAGGCAAGACTATTGGAGTGGATTGCCATTCCCTCCTCCAAGGGATTTTCCCCATCCAGGGATCAAATCCCTGTCTCCTGCGGCTCCTGCATTGCTGGTGGATTCTTTACCACTGAGCTGCCACCAGTGAAGCCCATAAACCCTGAGGAAACCATAATTCAAAAAGCCTTACATTTTTTAAGGACCTGAACCAAGTTCACAAACAAGATCAGCCAAGTCATGGAGCCAAGATCCTGAGACAATGTGACCCCAAAGGCTGGGCTGATGTGCTAAACATTCTGCCTATTGATTTTTCCAATCATCTATCAAAGGGGTGAGTGTGATTTCCATAATCAATGCCTCTTAGTCTCTTCCCTTCCGTTGCCTTCAGTACCTTTTCCTCCATTGTCACTGCCATTTCTAAATTTGAGTTCCTATGACAAACAGCAGGTTTGTTGATCCTTCTCTCCCTTTGCTTATATCACATGCAAACAGATATATTCACTGGGTATGCAAAGATCCCTCTTATATCAGGATGGTGATGACAGCAGCAGGGAAAAAAATTTTAACATCAACTTCCCATATCTTCCAATGAAGTTATTCCATTTCCAGAAATGCCTTTCATAACATACAGCAATGGTTTTCAGAATGGTCTCTGGACCAGCAGCATCTTGTCTCAAGTACAAATTCTCAGGTCCTAGACCCACCGCATCAGAAACTCTGGAATCTTTGCTTTCACAAGACTTCCAGTTGATTCTTTTTTCACTTTTTTAAAAAGATTTTTTATGCAGACCATTTTTAAAATCAATATAATATAATGACATTATAATCTGTTATAATATTGCTTCTGGTTTATGTTTTGGTTTTTTGGCCCTGAGGTATGTAGGATCTTAGCTCCCCAACCAGGGGTCGAACCCATACCCCCTGAGTTGGAAGGTGAAGTCTTAACCACTGGACCATCAGGGAAGTCCCTTCTAGGTGATTCTGATATTGCTAACCGTTGACCTGTAATATCGTCATCAATGAATCACTAAAATAACAGCATAATAGCAAGCATCTTATGGGCTATTCCTCTACAGAAGCATCTATAAACAACTTCAAAGAAGGCAGCAACCTCTGGGGAATCCTGTACCCTGTTGATCTCAGATGTGCTGTTGTTTTCAGCTGGCATCTCCTGCTTGTGTATATAAGGGGTGAACCCTTGCCTTGAGCACACTAAATTAAAATGAGTGCTATAATGAATTCCTCACACACACAGACATGGCATTTGCAGGCAAGTCACTAACCACACATGTCCTGATCATGTTCATTTATTTCAAATGAATTCTCTTCTCATTTATCATCTGGTAAAAAGGACCCTGGCTAATGAGGGCTGGAGCTGGGTGGGAAGGAGAAGACGAAGGAGAACAGAGCAGATGTTTTTGCAGTGTTACTAACAGCCTTGAAAACCAAAAGGGTCAAAGATTACCTTTCAACGTGCTCTTTCTGCCGAGTCTTGAGTTGTGGACAGCATCCTGGGGCATCCACGGAGGCGTTCCTTCCAAAGAATTTCTGGATGCTCTTGACTGGCCGTGTTGAATTTGGGGTGGTCCTAAACAGAAGTCTGGGCTTCCCAGGTGGCACAGTGGTGAAAACTGCACCTGCCAATGCAGGAGATGCAAGAGATGCAAGTTCAGTCCCTGGGTAGGGAAGATTCCCCTGGAGTAGAAAATGGCAACCCGCTTGAGTATTCTTGCCTGGAGAATCCCATGGACAGAGGAGCCTGGTCGGCTGTAGTCCATGGACTTGCAAACTCCAGCACAGTCGAGCACATACATACACACACAAACAGAACTCTCAGACCGCTCTTTGATTTTCCTGGCCTTTCATGAATGTGAATGACTAGAACAACCCACCGCCTTGTTTTCTCTTTTGTTTATACTCTGCCACATTCTAAACAGGCTATAATCTTTGGAGCTCTTGTCTGCAGGAAGAAAGTTAAACAAAAACACACTGTTCCTAAAGAGCAATTGTTCTCTGGTCACTCGTCTCCCTGCAGGGACCAAATTGTTTTGTAATTTTTCATTAGGCAGCCACTAATTAGCAACCAGCAATTAGCCATCATTTTCATTATAAGCTGCTCCCCCAGTAAAGACTTAAAATACAGTTAAAATGGAAGCAATCAGACTGGAGGATTACCACGGAAAGACAAAAGAGCTGAGAAAGGACGCTCACCCCAAAGTCACTATTGTATACAGAGAGAAGGTTGCATAATTAAAAGACAAAGTTGGTGTGTCGCCTATCAGCTTTGCTACCAAGAGGTGAATGCGTCTTTTTAAAATTCAACTCCGATTTTAAAAATCAATAGGTGGTTATACTCTTGAGAAAAAATGGAATAATTTCTCATATTTGAATACATAAATGAGCAATGTTGGCTTTACATCTGTTTGGAGTCAGGAATGCATTTTCTTAACCTGATATCAGAATGGTTTCACTATCCTATCAGGACTCTGGTCATGTAAATTTTTAGGAAATAAATACTATTTCAACATTTCAAGAAATAGGCTTGGGAATCTGATATTTGCATATAAATAGGTAATAACTCAGATCCCAACTACAAAAAGAAAATGATTTCAACAATTTAATCATTCCTGGTAAATTTGCTATTACAAATGTCCTTGTCGTGTTATTTTTAAATGGAAGTTAATTGCTGAAATTCCTTTTGAAACAAAAATGAAACAAGGGCTTTCAAGACACATCAATGGCATGATGCAATGAAACCACACAGAATTCTTTTTTTCCCCAAGTTTTAGCCACATGAAAAGAACATGTGTGATGATCATTTCCCATCACTTGGTTTGACTGCTTTCACCTGGAGTCATAGATTTCCACATTCACGGTTTTGGAAATCCAGACAGCACAGCAACCAGTCCACCCAATTTGGCTCCCTCCTTTAGAATAACTTGTGTATGTGTGTGTGTGGTCAATCATGGTCAACTCTTTGCAATCCCATGGACTGTAGCCCTGCCAGGCTTCTCTGTCCCTGAAATTGTCCAGGCAAGAATACTGGAATGGATTGCCATTTCCTACTTCAGGGGATCTTTCCAACTCAGGGACTGAATCTGAGTCTCTTGCATCACTTGCAAGAATGGCAGGCAAATTCCTTACCACTGTGCCACCTGGGATAACTATTAGCTGTGTACTTTCAAAGTGTCTCTGGGCTGGTATCTGTGTCATTTCCAGCATTTAAAGACTTTTAAGCAGAGAAAGACTTCCTTGTTTATCAATGTCAGAAGACCAAACTAGATTCCTGGAGCTTGCTCAATCCAGAATAAAAGGAAATTCTCTGACCCTTAGACCATCATGGCTGCTGTTTCCAGGTGTCCCCGACCTACATCCACTCAGAGGTATCAGCTTCCTCCCTTTATGCCAAGCTGGGGCCAGACATATTGTATCCACCCAGCCTGGTAAGGTCCCCAGTTGCCTCCAGCTTTTCAGGATGATGTCCTTGAGTAACAAGATATACAACCTTAACCAAACATCCTAGTTTGTGAGGGCTCTATTTTAGCACAGAAGGTCTCACTTCCTAGGAACCCCTTAGTCCTGGCTAACCCAGAACAGCTGCTCCCCTAAATCATACCTTTTTATCCTCCTCCAAACTTTTCAGTTGGCTTAGTAACCCTCTAGTTGGGCTACCTGCTCCCCTCCACATCAATGGCACACCTAGAACTACCTCTTCTCAGAAAAATTCAGCTACCTAGCCTTCAGACTTTTGAAATCCAAGCTTTCTCTATCCTCTGACATATGGAAAATGTGTATTTCTAGGAGAGAAATCTACAGTGTGAGCGTTTTCCTTGAAAGGGGAATAAAAAGACATCTTCCATCCTTTGTAAGTGCTTTCAGCCCTGAGTATATGTTAGAATTCTCTATGGAACTTGAAGAACTCTCTTATGCCTGGACCCCACTCCTGGTCAATTCAATAGGAATCTATGATGTGTGACCTGGTCATCAATAGGACTAAAATCCATTTGTCAGAAGGCAGTGGAGAAAAGGTTTTGCTTTATTTCAGTTATAAGATGTTCAATAAATTAATACAAGTGGACATCTATGTCTATAAGCTGTGAGCCTTAAAGTCTCAACTACTGATCCATGAAGGTCACAGAAATACAGCTCAAGTAAAACTAAAAGTTTCCTACATGCTGAAATTTGCTGACAGTGAAAATTTCTTGATTCATCTCCCTTTCAGATCAGATCAGATCAGATCAGATCAATCGCTCAGTTGTGTCCGACTCTTTGCGACCCCATGAATTGCAGCACGCCAGGCCTCCCTGTCCACCACCAACTCTCGGAGTTCACTCAGACTCATGTCCATCGAGTCGGTGATGCCATCCAGCCATCTCATCCTCTGTCGTCCCCTTCTCCTCCTGCCCCCAGTCCCTCCCAGCATCAGAGTGTTTTCCAATGAGTCAACTCTTCCCATGAGGTGGCCAAAGTACTGGAGTTTCAGCTTTAGCATCATTCCCTCCAAAGAAATCCCAGGGCTGATCTCCTTCAGAATGGATTGGCTGGATCTCCTTGCAGTCCAAGGGACTCTCAAGAGTCTTCT
Organism: Bos javanicus; assembly: GCF_032452875.1. NCBI lineage: Eukaryota > Metazoa > Chordata > Mammalia > Artiodactyla > Bovidae > Bos > Bos javanicus. Next base: position 50,553,804 of record NC_083884.1, read on the forward strand.
CCAACACCACAGTTCAAAAGCATCAATTCTTCGGTGCTCAGCCTTCTTCACAGTCCAACTCTCACATCCATACATGACCACTGGAAAAACCATAGCCTTGACTAGACGAACCTTTGTTGGCAAAGTAATGTCTCTGCTTTTGAATATACTATCTAGGTTGGTCATAACTTTCCTTCCAAGGAGTAAGCGTCTTTTAATTTCATGGCTGCAGTCACCATCTGTAGTGATTTTGGAGCCCAGAAAAATAAAGTCTGACACTGTTTCCACTGTTTCCCCATCTATTTCCCATGAAGTGATGGGACCAGATGCCATGATCTTTGTTTTCTGCATGTTGAGCTTTAAGCCAACTTTTTCACTCTCCTCTTTCACTTTCATCAAGAGGCTTTTGAGTTCCTCTTCACTTTCTGCCATAAGGGTGGTGTCATCTGCATATCTGAGGTTATTGATATTTCTCCTGGCAATCTTGATTCCAGCTTGTGCTTCTTCCAGTCCAGCATTTCTCATGATGTACTCTGCATAGAAGCTAAATAAGCAGGGTGACAATATACAGCCTTGACGTACTCCTTTTCCTATTTGGAAACAGTCTGTTGTTCCATGTCCAGTTCTAACTATCTTCCTTTAGGTACTCCAATTCTCCTTTTTTATATTTTTGATTGAAGTATAACAGTTATCACAGAAGTTTCAGGTGTACAACAGGGTGATTCAAATTTTTTTAAGTTATATTCCATTTATAGTTATTGTAAAATATTGGCTGTATTCCTTGCATTGTATAATATATCCTTGTAGCTTATTTATTTTATACATAGTAGTTCCTCTGACCCCCGTAAATACTAAATATAAAATCCAGTGCTTCACAGACTGGGGCCAACAAACCTACAGTCTCAAGATTTGGGGGCAGAAAGATGCTCATTCTTCCCCATCCTCCTCTACAACCCAATTGAACTCATATTATTAATATTATTATTGTTTTTAATTTCCTGATCACCTTCAGAACCTTGCTTAGCAAACTGTGACTGTCAGCTCTAAAGAGTTTCTCAAAATTGCACTTTGGTCATGCCAGCTCTCAAGAAGACACAGGAGTGTGTATATTTAAACATATGTTTAACTGTAAATGTAATCATTTATAACCACTTTTAAATGCTCACTCTGGACTCAGTCTCAAATGCCATGCTTTTACATTATTTTTGACATATTTATAATTGCCTGGAAGGGTTTCCCAGACAACTAACACTTTTATTGGGCCAGAAAATCTTGATGTGACCTAAATTTTATATAGGGCTCTTTATTTCTGTTGGTGATGCAAAATATTGGAATAATTTAAGATCCTGCTGTGTAGGAGAATCAAAAGAGGAAAATGGCATGATTAGTGCCTTTTTAAATTCTAACTAAATAATTCAAAGAAGTTTGGATAAAATATATGATACAAAATAAAACTACCTGGGAAATGTTCAAGACCATCTATTATTTAGAACCAAAGTATGTGGGTAAGAATATTAATAAGACTGTGCTGATCTGGGTCTGTTCAAATGTGGCCGCTAATGAGAACAGGCTTCAGAAGTGTTGAGTCTTGAATTAATAAGTCCTCAGCCAGAAACTCCAGACCAGAGCTTCCTCTTCTAGGACAGTGTGGCTGGAGCCTAGAGGATCCTGAGACCAGGGAAGGCAGACTCCAGCTATGAGAGTGAAATTCCTGCTTTAGATGTGTGTGTGTGTGTGTGTGTGTGTGCTAAGTTGCTACAGTCATGTCTGACTTTGCAATCCCATGGGCTATAGCCAAGCTCCCTTTCTATGGAGATCCTCCAGGCAAGAATACTGGAGTGGGTTGCCATGATCTCCAGGGGATCTTCCCTACCCAGGGATTGAATCCGTGTCTCTTATGTCTCCTGCATTGGCAGGCAGGTTCTTTACTACTAGGGCCACCTGGGAAGCCCTCTTTTAGATGTACATATGCTAAATGAGGGTTTCCCTGGTAGCTCAGCCAGTAAAGAATCCACCTGCAATGCAAGTAGATCCAGGTTCGATCCCTGGGTCAGAAAGATCTCCTGGAGAAGGAAATGGCAACCCACTCCAGTATTTTTGCCTGGAGAACCCCATGTACAGAGGAGCCTGGCGGGGATTTAGTCCATGGGGTTGCAAAGAGTCGAATATAACTTAGGAACTAGACCACCACCACAGTAAATGAAAGCAGTTTTTAAAAAACTAAAAGCAAAATTTTTAGAAATGAGAACATAAATATGAATTTTAACCTTATTTTGTATTTCTTATTTCTTCCAAGTCTATGTGAAGCCTCAAAACTGGAGGGACTTTAATATTGGATGAATGTGTGACACCCTAATATCCCTTCCTGTTCTCAGCCACTGTGTCCAGGGAGGTGGACGCTGGGTGAGACCTCAGGTTTTCTTGATGTGTCACCCAGAGTAAGTTCACAAAAGGGCCCCCACTTCAGTATTCCTCTTTGGCCTTCTGTCTCTGTTCTGGAATTCCTTTTAAACTGCTATTAATATTAAGGAGACGCCCAAAGGAGGGCAGAACACAACTGATTTGCAAGACACCTAACTGCTTTAGGGCTCCAACTTCTCTTAGTTTTTCTGGGACTTTCCCTATTTAAACACTGAAAGCCCCTTGTCCTAGGAAAAAAACCCCATCTCAACCACACTACATGGTTGATTCCCCCCAGGTGTAGAATATTTTTGGCTCCACTTTCTCATATTCAGACACAGAGATCATGCTCACAGAATAGAGTTTCTCCATTTGGAGGATGTGCAGACCAAGAGAATTGAACTTGAGATGCTCAGAGGAAGGCAGCCAACCTGGTTTATCTGCAAAGTCATAGTCAGAGGTCAAACCAAAGTGGGGCTTAAAAACATGTGAGTTCACAACAGACGTAGAGAATAGGCTTGTGGTTGCCAAGGTGGGAGCGGGGTTGGGGAACGAAGGATCAGGAGGTTGGGTCAGCAGATACAAATGATTACATATACAATGGATAAACAGCAAAGTCCTACTGTATAGCACCAAGAACTATATTCTCTGTGAAATGTAGAAATATCCTGTGATAAACCATAATGAAAAAGAATGTGGGTATATATATATATGAATATATATGTATTACTAATCACTTTGCAGGCGTCAATACATTGTAAATCAACTATGCTTCGATTTTTAAAAATATATTAATTCAGTGTGGTTGGAGACATTGAAGGAGATGAGGGTCCCCAGTCTTCAAAGCAAGAGTCATATTGTGGAACTAAAGGTCACAAATCCTTTTGTTGCTTCTCTAACTGAAAATAAAATCCTGTTTGATCTGAGCCACATCACAATGAGATTTCACAAAGGACCTTTAGCAGGAGAGGAAAGAATATACATTCAGTTGTGTTAACTCAGACCGAGTGCATAATTCAAGGTCTACCCCATTGATTTTGGAGGTACTCTTTTATAGCTGTCACAACAGTCAAAAATATTAAAGGGAATCACTAGGAATTATCATTTCCTAGTAATTATGAGAAAAGGTTTGGGGGAAACTTTGTATTTTCTCCTCCCTGTCCTCTGTTTCCAAGCTGCTGGAGAGCAGCAGAGAGCCAGAGGCTTCCTGGATGATGGAAGGGATGCAGTTCACAGCACAAGTGATGCTGAGTTAACTGGCTGGGTGTCTGAGATGGGCTGACAAAATGCAGCATGGAAAATTAGCCTGGTCAAACAGCTACAAAATTTGAGTCACAGCATCATAAAGATGCCAAAAGACCAAGGACAATAAATACTGCAAGCAGCCAAGAACAGGCAGGTTAACACATGCACAAACCTGGAAACACCATTCCCTTTCTTAACTTCCTTGTTGCACTTTTAATTAAGCCACCTCCAAAATAAAAGTCGATGTACTGAAGAGAATGAATCCCCTATCGACAGTGGGGGCAAATGTTAACCCTGAACTGACTTTGTATTTCTTCAAATAAAAAAAGCCTGCAAAGATGGAGAAGCAAGAATAAAGGCCGCTGTTCTTCCAAGTAGGAGTCAATTCTTGTTGTCTGTGGTGGTTGTGTTGTATAAAGTCATCGCAAACATTGAATTAGCAAATCCAAAACTAGGGATTCCAGAGGAAATACAGATAGAGACTCCAGGAAGCCTCTTCTCATATTTTCATCAGCTGACCAATACATAACATTTTAGAATCTGTGTTTGTGTTTAAAGGCAACATATTTAATACACATTGTTAATTCATTAACTTTGAACTCATGGCCAACTTTAAAACTAGGACAAGGACTCATGTTATTTACTGATACTTCTCTGTAAGGCACATGGCAGCACTTCAGCTCCAAGCACTATTTAGGGTCCATTTTAAACAGGAAATCGTCAATCAAAAGCGCAAAAGGGCAAAAAAACGTGACACCAAGGTGATCATGAAAAGGATGCTTGTTTACAATAAGAGAGCTGGAACAGAAGGCCAAGTGTCACCTTATTTGACTTCAACTGCTGCTGCTGCTGCTAAGTCACTTCAGTCGTGTCTAACTCTGTGCAACTCCATAGACAGCAGCCCACCAGGCTCCTCTGTCCTTGGGATTCCCTACACAATGGTGACTCAGATATTCTGCTGCTCTGCATATGCCCTTGAATGACCCTGAGAGTACTGTGAGTATTGATAATAAGTTCCTTGCTGCTAAGTCTGCTAAGTCGCATCAGTCGTGTCTGACTCTGTGCGACCCCATAGACGGCAGCCCACCAGGCTCCCCCGTCCCTGGGATTCTCCAGGCAAGAACACTGGAGTGGGTTGCCATTTCCTTCTCCAATGCATGAAAGTGAAAAGTGAAAAGTGAAAATGAAGGCGCTCAGTCGTGTCCGACTCTTAGCGACCCCATGGACTGCAGTGTACCAGGCTCCTCCGCCCATGGGATTTTCAAGGCAAGAGTACTGGAGTGGGGTGCCATTGCCTTCTAAACTTCCCAATTGATTTATGTACCTCTTGTGAAAAATACAAGGAGGCCTCAATTACAGACAGTCGGGATGGCCTGTAAAGGGAGCTGTAACACTCTACCTCTCATCAATTACCCGAAACAGGAAGACATCAGTTACTGATTCCATCAGGAAAGGACACCAGCATTCCCAAACAGGAAGTCTGACTACTCACTACCCAGCAGGACCAAGGAAAACTTCCTTCTTTCTCAACCAATAGAAAATGCCACAGCTCAGCCAAAGTGAAGCTGTCTTCACCTGAACTTCTACTTTCCTCCAATGGGTTGTCATTTTTTTCCTTACTGATGACTTCCCTTTCTTGTCCCACCCTCCTTACTACAAGTTTTCCTGTTGTGTTACCCCACTCACCCGTCTGTTTGCCAGATGAGATGTTGCCTAGTTCATGAATCATTTAAGAAAGCCAATTAGATCTTCAAATTTACTCAGTTTTATTGTTGTTGTTGTTATATCCTGAACAGTCAAACTTGCTATTTTGGGAAGATTGTGCCAAAACTATAAGAAGGCATATATTACAGTCAGAATGCCCTTAGAAGAGAGAGTCCTACACCCCCATCAGTCCTGGAGAGAGCGGACCCTCATCCCCACCTCCAGTTGTGAACCAAGACCACTTCCTCCTCTCCCTGTTCTCCAAATTTGTCCAGAGATGGACTCTCCACAAGCCAGATTCCTTTGCCTGACGCTGCTGAAGACGTGCTCCGTCTGTTTCAATTTCTGGTTTGTACTGAAGGGGAAAAAAGTAATCTATTATCTCTTAGAGGAGACAAAGCCATTTGGAGGAAATCTACTTTTCTATGGTCAGAATAGCACTACTGGCTCTGGGTGAATTTCAAACAATAATAGTGAAAGGAAGGAAGAGAACAAATAGAGAAAGAAAAAGAAAGGGAGAAGGAAAGAAAGAAAGAGAAATAGAGGAGGGAAGGAAGGAGGTAAACGTTGTGGCCTGTACACTGGTTGGAAAAGAGTTTCCAGACATGAGGCAGAATGAGAGGAGAGTAGAGTTTATTAGAGTGGGAGATGCTCAGCTCAAGGGAGAGCCCTTATGTGAGCTAGTAGCCAATTTGTATAGCCTGAAGACAAAGAAAATTCCTACTGGGAGGTTGGCATTAGGTCATTGGTTAGGATGCTATAGAGTGAGTGATGGGTGGGTATTTCACCTAAAATTCCATCAGGGAACTGGCTGGTTTAGATCCAGAGGTTCACGGCAACAGTTGCTACAGCGTTTGGTTATTTCTGGAAATTTTTGTCCTATGACCTTGGTATAAGGCTCCCATGACCTTGGTACATGGCTCTGCAGGAAGGAGGAGGGGGAGAAAAGGAAAGGAAAGAAGAAGAAAAAAGAATCTGGGAGGGAGAGAGGAGTGGAGGAAGAAGAATCCTCAAAGTTGCCCATAACCTCTGGATATTCCAGACAGTGAACACACAAATCTGTTTGCTTCTTTGTATATGAAAAAAACAAGCCATGTAAATAATTTTTCACATAGAATTTATTAAATGGACAGGGACATAAGCACAAAGAATAAAAATTCCCTTGGAATTTTCTCACTTAATTTTGTGGCTAAAATAACATTCTGAGATGTTGATCTCAGAGGCACAGTGAGCAGTGTTTTGAAGCAAGATCTGAGTTCTCTGCCCAGGAATTGAACCTGGGGAGCCTGGATGAAAACCAGGAATCCCAGCCATTAGTCCACCAGGGGCTAGAGACTAGGAGCAAAGTCATCCTGGCTCTTGACTCTTTTGAAAACAAGAATGTTTCAAGGAGGCAAAACCTGTAAAAACAGGTACAAAGTCTATTATTAGAAGCACACACAACATGTGGGAGAACACACAGAGAAGCAATTTGTTTATTTAGAACAGAAGCAAGGCAGAAATACACACCCGGAGACAAAAGATGTGAACATCTTCCCTAAAGAGGAGGAGTGCAGTAAAGACACAGTTTAAATCACTTATATGGGGCTTCCCTGACAGTCCAGTGGTTAAGACTCCACACTTCTGACACAGGGAGCATAGGTTCAATCCCTAGTAGGGGAAGTAAGATTGCACTCGCTGCATGGCGTAGCCAAAAATAAAAAATCACTTACGTAGGACAGTTCTTTCAGGTCTTTGTTTACCTTTGACCAATTATCTTGCTTCTCATGGTCATCTTGTTTCTTAGTGGTCATCTTATCTGTTTACTCCAGCAGAGTTCAGCTTCGGCCATTAACTTGGTCCTTGAAGGGTCTAGGGAAAACGAAACTCTAGTATATTATTCCTGACAAACACCAGCTTCTCAGCCCATCTACCTCAATGGTACCATTTTGTTAGGATCTTCTCCTTGGTGTTTCTCTTTTTTCTCCCCTTTGCTCTTCAGTAGACTCACCTCCTCTATTCATTGTCTCCTGGAAAGTAAGGGGCCAGTGGGCCACTTGATGGCTAGATGGCTGGTCCCTAGGGGATAATGACAGCTCACACATGTGGAGAACAGTGTTCTGGACCCAAGACTAAGCTTTTCACATTCATTAACTTATTATTAACACAGGCAGTAGCTTTAACATCATCCCTGTTACAGAACAGAAATGATGAGTTGATGACATCACCCAGATGTGCACATCTATGAAGTGGCAGAGCCAGGATTTGAACACAGCCTAGTAAGTCCCTCTGCATCCTGGGTTTCAAAATGCTGTGATGCCTCATGGTGCAAAGCTTAAGTAAACATCATCTACCATGACAGCTACCTAGTCTCCAGCAAATCCTCCAGGATAATATAGAACTATTGTCTCCTATTTGTAAATCAGGATGTGCTGGGTGTGCTCAGTCGCTTCGATCGTGTCCAACTCTGTGATCTCATGGACTGTAGCCCAGCAGGCTCCTCTATCCAAGGGGATTCTCCAGGCAAGAGTACTGGAGTGAGTTGCCATGCCCTCCTCCAGGGGATCTTCCCAACCCGGGGATCGAACCTTTGTCTCTTATGTCTCCTGCATTGGCAGGAGAGTTATCACTAGTGCCACCTAGGTCGTCTGTAAATCAGGATGGACAGCAGTAAAAGCTGTTGACAAGATCCCTCTTAATAATAATCAGCTAATGGCATATTTTACAAAGACCATTTTTTAATTAATTTTTAGTGGAGTGTAGTTGCTTTAGGATGTTCTGTTAGTTTCTTCTGTAAAGCAAAGTGAATAGGCTATACCTATATGCATATCCCCTCTTCTGGGTATTTCTTTTCCATTTTTAGGTCACAGCAGAGCAGAGTTACCGATGCTATACAGTGAGTTCTCATTAAGTGAAAGTCGCTCAGTCAAGTCTGACTCTTTGCAACCCCATGGACTATACAGTTCTAACTAAGTTCTCACCAGTTGTCTGTTTTATTGTACACGCTCAGTCACATCTGACTGTAGCTGGCCAGGCTCCTCTGTTCCAGGAATTTTCCAGCAGGAATACTGGAGTGACCTGCCATTTCCTACTCCAGGGGATCTTCCTGACCCAGGGATCCAATGAGGAAGATTCTTTACCACTGAGCCACCTGGGAAACATCTATTTTATACACAGTATCAGCAATGTGAAAGTCACTCAGTCATGTCTGACTCTTTGTGACCCTATGGTCTATATAGTCCATGGAATTCTCCAGGCCAGAATACTGGAACGGGTAGCCTTTCCCTTCTCCCGGGGATTTTCCCAACCCAGAGGTTGAACCCAGGTCTCCCACATTGCAGGCAGATTCTTTACCAGCTGAGCCACAAGGGAAGCCCAAGAATACTGGAGTGGGTAGCTTATCCCTTCTCCAGTGGATCTTCCCAACCTAGGAATCGAACCAGGGTCCCCTGCATTGCAGGCTGATTCTTTACCAACTGAGCTATCAGAGAAGCCCTATATCAACAGTGTATATATGTCAATCCCAATCTCCCAATTCATCTCACCACCCTCCTTTCCCACTTGGCATCCATGTTTGTTCTCCATATCTGTGTCTCTATTTCTGCTTTGTAAATAAAATCATCTATACCAATCTCTTTAGATTCCACATATACGATATTTGTTTTTCTCTTTCTGACTTACTTCACTATGACACTCTCTAGATCCACCCACATCTCTACAAATGACCCAATTTTGTTCCTTTTCATGGCTGAGCAATCTACAGGTTCAATGCAATCCCAATCAAATTACCAATGGCATTTTTCACAGAACCAGAACAAAAGAAGTTTACAATTTGTATGAAAGCACAAAAGACCTAGAAAAGAACCATGTGTTTTGAAGAAGTTGGCACATGTATATCCATCTTCAATATGGCTGCCTAAGCGTATTCCAACAGCAGAGCAATTCCTGCCATCTACCTGAATGATCTTCCTATTCTAATTGCCTTAAATGTCCCTTGTTACATTTGCTGAAGAAGTAGCCTCAGTCCTTACCAAACCCAGATTTACATAATAAAAATGCAACAACGCACATATATAAATGTTAAAAAGTGTACAAAAGCACTTTTAAGCTTTTGTCAAGCCCCACATTTTCCTAAAAGAGACTCAGAGTAAAGGATTGGGTGTCTTTTGGTAGCAACATATTTTAAGTTTGATTGACATCCAAAGAGTCAAAGGCAATTCTTTAAAACCCTTTTTCATTCTCCTTTATGTGTTTATGTCTTTTTAAAAATGAAATATTCCCCCAATGCATCTGTGTATCTCAACCTTCTGACAAGGCCACTTAATTATCAGGGGCATTGACTGGAAATCTCCCCCTTATCAGCACAGGGGCTGCCTGCTTTGTGTAGCCAGCAAGTGTTTGAACGGCTTTACGGAGCTAAGTCCTAGTGCTAGGAGATTTTCGTCTTTCCAAAAGTCTGCCTGTCATTGTGACTGGATTATCTGGCTGTTAAACTGTGGTCTCTTCAGTTTGTCAAGCCTCCAAAGAGACTGTGCTAGAAACTCAAGCGATAAGCAAAGAAGTGACTTTAAGTATAAATAAGCAGACTCCAGCCTTACTCCTGAGAAAGACTGAGATTCCAATGTACCAATTATTTAATCTGCAAGCAGCTACCTAGGTGCCCTCTCCATGCTGAAAACTACTGGATGACATCCTTTATTTTCTTTTTCAAAATGTCAATTTTTACTGGAGTAGAGTCGCTTTACTGATGTTATGTCAGTTTCTTCTCTACCACAAAGCAAATCAGCTTTACATACACATGTATCCCCTCTTCCTGGGATTTCCTTCCCACTTAGCTCATCACAGAGCATTGAGTAGGGTTCCCTGTGCTATACAGTAGGTTCTCATTTTAAAGTAAAAGAGTTAGTAGTTCAGTCATGTCCGACTGACTCTGCAACCCCATGGACTGTATGTAGCCTGCCAGGCTCCTCTGTTCGTGGAATTCTCCAGGCAAGAATATTGGAGTGGGTAGCCATACTCTTCTCCTGGGAGTCTTCCCAACCCAGGGATCGAACCTTGGTCTCCCCCAAGGAAGATTCTTTACCATCGCAGCCACAGGGAAGCCCAGGTTCTCATTAGTTATCTACTTTATACCTAATATCAATAGTGTATATATGCATCAATCCCAATCTCCCAATTCTTCCCCTCTTCCCCCCTTGGTGTCCATATGTTTGTTTTAGTTTATGTCTCTATTTCTTCTTTGTAAATAAGATTGAGGATGACAGCCTTTGGAAGAGGAATTTAAAAGCTAGGTTAAGTTGAGGTTATCTGAAGCTGTGGAGTCAGAGAAATGAAGAGGTAAGGGGTGAAGCAGACATACCAAAAACTAAATATATTTCACACTTCATCATGTGAGTGGGCAATTGTACAGGTTTGTAAGCAAACAGGATGAAAAGGAAGAAATACTTTTAGCATGATGAGATTACAGTGGATGGGTCCCATTGGCAGGTAAGGTTACTCTAGGACGTTGGAATCTACCCTGCCTGGTGTCTTGCCCAAGGCACAAACTCCACACTCCACTGAGCATTTTCTCTCACTTTCCACCCTGATCGAGGACAGCGCCCCCTGTGGTTGCCTATAGATTTGGGCTGTGGACTTACAAAATTTCTTAAATAAGTCTTTCTGAAATACATTTAAAGTCATTTTCTTGCACACCCTCATTCAGTTAACAAATCCCTCTTTTACCAATTTCAGACCTTAGTGGCACAAGACTGTAAAGACAGTGAGTTCCTTATACTTACCACCCACTGGAAAAATCACCTCCTTCTGTTATTTATCCTTAAATTATACCTTTTAAAGGCTGGAGGGACGTTGGAGAAAAGATCAAAGGATCTAATCAAGGGAATGTTCTCATTTCAATCAGCTATTAGTGCCCCAACTGTTAGTTAGGTGGTCATGAAGGAAAGACGGAAATTACTTAATTTTGTGGTTCAATACTGATTTTTAAAAACAATTTAACAATATTTAGACTTGTCAGCACACACAAAAATAATTTTGCACTTGTAATATCTACGGGGATAAGGTACACTCAGGTTAAGTATATTATTTTGGATGAATCACAAACAATATGAACTATCAAAAGTGCAATTCATATTTAATTATACCTCATCATAAATCTTTTTTTTTAATATTTACTTATTTATTTGACTGTGTTAGATCTTAGTTGCAGCACACAGGATCTTTACTTGAAGCATGTGGGATTTTTTTTTTAGCTGATGCACATGAACTCTTAGTTGCAGCATGTGGGATCTAATTCCCCAACCAGGGATGGAACCCAGGCCCCCTGCATTAGGAGCTTGGACCACCCAGAGAAGTTCCATCCATCTTTCTTCACAGCCTTTGAAGGCATGGAATCAGGCAGAGCAGCCTCCATTTGTAAAATGCATAGTCTAGGACCCCAGCATTCACTTCCCAGGTGTATGTCTTTCATTCTCTGGATATTTTAACAAAGTTGGATTTAGGGCTAAGAACCAGGTATTTGGTTATGTGTATTCACATTTCTTTTTTAAGCTTGCGTATGTTTGCATCATCATTTTAGAGAAGATAAAACTAAAAATTACAGAGTTGAAGTAATTTTCCCAAGAAAACTTCCAGTGTAAACCTGAATCTTGATCTGTGGCTTTCTTTGCCACTAACTCCCATGATTGCAGTGTCCACTTTACTCATTGCAAATGACACGAAAATGGAGACTTAGTAGCTCATTTGCTAGGATTTTTCAGTTTTTTCTTCCTTCCCTTCATCTTTTCCTTCCTTCATTGTTTCTCTTTTTCTTTATTTCTTCTTCTCTCTATAAGCATCCTTGAAACAAGCAATTCTTCAAAGCCACGCTGAATTTTGATCTTCAGGGGTCTTTCTTGTTGTTCCATTTCTTTTCTAGAAATACTACAATTTGAATTAAAAAGAATTTTTTCAGGTCAATAATTTGCCTATCTGAAGCAAAAAATTTCTACGTGTTGAAGGCCTTATTTTAAAATTCCAGCTACTTCAATAGCTGGTGATGTGTACCTGAATCTCAGAGGAAAAGTTTTGGTCTGGGGGTACCTATTTGGCAATGATCATCATAGAGACAGTTGTTGGAAAAACCATAAGAGTGGGGAAAATACCAAGATACATGCGTTGAGACGACCAGTTGGCCGAGGCAAAAATAATTAACAATTAAACAAAACCTTAGGGAGCAGGGAGTAGCCTCGTACATATGGAAGACAGGAGACAGAGGCAATGGAGCCACAGCTGAGCAAGAAGAGGGGGTGACGTCAGAGTCCTCGTGGTTGAGGGAAGCTTGTGAAATAAACAACTGGGTACAAAACCCAGTGAGTTACATTTCAATGTTCATGGTCAACATTTACCCTAAATCACCATCTAAAAGTAGTTCAAGAATAACATCAGCCCACTTGCCAAGCACCAATGCCCACTAGACCCTACATTCTTGTCTCCAACATCAGTTCAGCCCAAAGAATCCAGCACTCATTTGAGAGCAACTGATGCTAAACCCTGGGGCAAAAAATGGGGTCAGAAACTTGCTGATGTTGCCAGAAAGCAAGAACATTTTGTTTAAATATGGAAAGGAATTCTAAAGGGGAAGAGCTCTTTAGTTAAAGGCTCTTGCTGGCCCTTTGCAGTTGTGCAAATCTTAAGAGACAAAATACTCATAGCAATAGTTTATGGCTAATTGAAATAAACTGTTTGTGAAAGGTAATGAATTAAATTTATTCAAAGGAAAACCTTGATTCAAAAGGAAAAAATATAATAAGACATCTTACTTATTAAAGAAATTTTTTTTTTCTTTCTGTGACTGTGCCATGGCATGCAGGATCTTAGTTCCCCTACCAGGGATCAAACCTGTGCCCCCTGCAATGGAAGCTTGGAGTCGTAACCACTGGACTGCCAGGGAATTAACTAATAGGACATTTTAATTTAAACAAGTACCCAATATTTGTGTACATACATGTGTGTATATATGAATTTCATTTGTTCTCTTAATCATATGGCTGTATTTGTGAGTAATGAAATTAATTACATCAATTATATGGTGCTTTAGAATATGCTGAAACACAAATAGAGTAATAAGTTTTATAGTAATTTTAATTTTTACATGTTCTGTCTCTTATTAGCGTCTATTAAGTAATAAGAAAAAGACAGTATTTTAAAAAATGTCATTTAATCTCTCCGGGAAGTTTAATGAATTGGTCCTGCACATTTGAGGGCTTAAAATATTTTTAAGTCATATATGTGTGTATATATATAGATCCTCTGGAGAAGGAATGGCAATCCACTCCAGTATTCTTGCCTGGAAAATTCCATGGAGGGAGGAGCCTGGTGGACTACAGTCCATGGGGTAGCAAAGAATCGGACACAACTGAGCAACTTCACTTTCTTTCTATATACATATATACATATATATATATATATATACACACATATATGCACATTTACATTTATATCTATATATAAAGAGTTCAGATCAAAAGAAACCCAATTTCAATCAAGAAATCATCAACAGTGGCCAAATAGGATTGAATGTGCTAATTTGACCAGTAGGTTGGCAATGACAGATGTTAGTTGCTCAGTTGTGTCTTGACTCTTTGCAACCCCATGGTCTGTTCATGGAATTCTCCAGGCAAGAATACTGGAGTGGATTGTCATTCCCTTCTCCAGGGTATCTTCCTGATGCAGGGATTGAACCTGGGCCTCCTGCATCGCAGGCATTCTTTACCATCTGAACCAGCAGGGAAGCACCAGAAAGAAGCCCTCAGGTAGATTGTAAATAACATACCACACTACCTCCCCCAAGAACAGGGAGAGGTAACCCTGAGCCAGCCAGGACAATGACAGAGCAGATTTGATTGACTGTGAAGGATGGGAACCCCAAAGGTGAGCGTCATTGAGATGACCTTAGACACTAAGGCTAAAGAGGCAGACAGAAACATTCAAAGGGCACAGAATCCCAGTGTGTGCTCACTGAAATGGCAGGGGCAGCACTGGCACTGCCAGGAAGGAAGGATGGGGAGTCACAGAGACCAAAATCAAGCAGCAGAAGGATTCATCTAGTCAAGGGCTGACGCCGTCTAAGTGGGAGGAGACTCCCGTCATAACTGGCTGCTGTGGGACTTCCTTGGTAGTCCAGTGGTAAAGAATTCACCTTCCAATGCAGGGGACATGAGTTCAGTCCCTGGTTGGGAGCTAAGATTCCACACGCCTCAGGGCAACTAAGCCTGAGCCATGCACACTGCAACAAAGACCCAGTACAGCCCAAAATACAATAATAAAATAGGCACATTACTTTTTTTTTTTTTTTTTAAAGACTGGCTACTGTGGGCCTTGTATTGAGGACCTTTGGCTGCTAGATCTCTTGCCTCAGAAGCAGGGACCTTCCTATTAACTGATATAAAGATACTTGAAAAGGCCTAAGAAGGTGGTACAGATGGTGGGAAAATCATCCAGTGAATCCGCCGCTCCAGATTCCCTGTGCTCAGTCGCTCAGTCATGTCTGGTGTCCGACTCTTGTGCTCAGTCGCTCAGCCGTGTCTGGTGTCCGACTCTTGTGCTCAGTCGCTCAGCCGTGTCTGGTGTCCGACTCTTGTGCTCAGTCGCTCAGTCGTGTCTGGTGTCCGACTCTTGTGTTCAGTCGCTCAGTCGTGTCTGGTGTCTGACTCTTGTGCTCAGTCGCTCAGTCGTGTCTGGTGTCTGACTCTTGTGCTCAGTCGCTCAGTCGTGTCTGGTGTCTGACTCTTGTGCTCAGTCGCTCAGTCGTGTCTGGTGTCTGACTCTTTGCGATCCCATGGACTATAGCCCGCCATATCCCCTGTCCACCAGGATTCTCCAGGCCAGAATACTGGAGTGGGTTGCCATGCCCTCCTCCAGGGGATTTTCCCAACCCAGGGATCGAACCCAGGTCTCCTGCATTACAGTTGGATTCTTTACCATCTGAGCCACAGGGAAGCCCAGATCCCCTGGCTCAGCTGAAAATATGGCATCTCTAAGTAACTTAAAGTCCACTAAGTAACGTCAATAATTTTCAAAGAAAAAAAAAATCCCAATTTGTTTGAGATTATAATCCTCATTTTCTGGAAATGTTAAATTATTTCCTTAGTAGGTCTTTAAACCTAGGAAAGTTTAGAAACAATAGCACAGATGAATTATATGACAAGCCTATTTTATTTTTCTGTTATAGTGAGACATAATTGGGGAATTATTTGTATTTAGAGCATTTATAGTTAAGAGAATTTACCCCATGATAAATTAAATAAATGGGGGTAAATTTAATTTATCATAGGGTTAAATTCTTTGGCCACCTAATGCAAAGAACTAACTCATTTGAAAAGACTCTGATGCTGGGAGAGATTGAAGGCGGGAGGAGAAGGGGACGACAAAGGATGAGATGGTTGGATGGCATCACCAACTCAGTGGACATGAGTTTGAGCAAGCTCTGGGAGTTGGTGATGGACAGGGAGGCCTGGTATGCTGCAGTCCATGGGGTCGCAAAGAGTCAGACACGACTGAGGAACTGAACTGAACTGAACCCCTATGACATTATAGATTCGCCTCTTTTCTCAGCTAGAAAGCAATTTGAAATCAATTTTTGACTTGTGATTTTAAGTTGAAAAGTATGAGAACTCTATATTAATACTGAAACTATATTGGAGTACTGAAGACAACTTGTTTATTTAGTAGATATGTTAGGTCTGTTTAAACCCATAAGATAGTTTTGCTTGATAAATGGCATTTGAGTTGCTTAAAAAGAAAGCAGACTTGGACTTCCTTGGTGGTCCAGTGATTAAGATTTCCCTTCCAATGCAGGGGGTGTGGGTTTGATCCCTAGTCGGTGAGCTAAGATCCCACATCCCTAGAGGCCAGAAACCAAAACATAAAAGAGAAACAACATGGTAACAAATTCAATGAGGACTTCTTTGAAAAATAAAGCAGACTATTACATTTCTACACACAGTTTAAAATAAATTTATTGAATGATGCTATAAAGAGCCTCATTAAAACATACTCATTTTATAAATAGATTATTAGGATTTGTAAGTTGAACTTACAAAGTAAAGTTCTGGAGTTCGGGGATTTTACTTTAATATTTTGATTTTAAATTTAAAATCAAGTAGCCACAGATGGGGCATCCCTGGTATCTCAGCTAGTAAAAAATCTGCCTGCAGTGCAGGAAACCCCGATTTGATTCCTGGGTGGGGCAGTTCCCCTGAAAAAGGGGTAGGCTATTTACTCCAGTATTCTTGGGCTTCCCTAGTGTCTCAGCTGGTAAAGAATCCACCTGCAAAGTGGGAGACCTGGGTTCGATCCCTGGGTTGAGAAGGTCCCCTGGAGGAGGGCATGGCAACCCACTCCAGTATTCTTGCCTGGAGAATCCCCATGGACAGAAGAGCCTGGCGGGCTACAGACCAAAGGGTTGCAAAGATTTGGGCACGACTGAGTGACTAAGCACAGCAACAGCACAGCCACAGATGGTCTTTCTCTGGATGAAAACCACCCTGAAGGCAACAACTCATACTGACATAGCATGGATTGAGGTGTTACTGGAAAACCAAGACATGGATCACTTTGGCATCCTAAATGGGAAGGAACAGAGAGGCAGAAGCCCATTCATTGAAACCAGGATGAGTGCCAGAGACATTCTAGGATTTCTGTCTCCTTGGAGTGAGCACCGCCTGACTAAGCAAGTGGAATCTGATGGAGAGGTGGCCTCTCCTAGGGGCAGTTGGATTCCCTTCACTCAGAACAGCTTTGGGTCTCCCAGAACTCACCTGTGTTCTTAGGAGGCCCCCGGATACAGCGTGTCTGGGGGCAAAAACTCAGGTGACCACAACCCCACATACCCACTGCTCTGTCTCAGCAGGGTCTCCTGGAGCCGCCTGGTCAACCCCACAGCCTGGCAGTAAGGAGGAGCACAGGATCTAAGTGGTACACGGGGGCTTCCCTCAGGTTCTGTCCCCACCAACCAGGTGACCTCTGGCAAGGAATTTACTCGCGGTTCCGCATCCGGAAAACGCAGTTAAACAGAATTGACCTCGTTAGTTCTGTTGTGAGAATTAAATGGAAAAAATAAATAAATTGCAAAGTGATTATATATTAGTACCTGGCACAAAGTGCGCTAAATCTGACATACCTAAAGGCCAGTGGAAAGTGGAGGGGAAAATTCCCAAGAAGAGAGATTGAGGTTCATCCCCGGAGACCTCAGTGACTTCTGCTGAGAAGAATTGACATCCCACCGGCCTGGATCAGAGCCACGAAGACGCAGTGTGGGAGAATGGTCCTCATTTTCCTCTTCTCATCAAGGTCTCCTCACAGATCTGGATCTCAGGATTCCCGCCAAGCTGCTTCTCCCTGGCGGTTACCAAGGAAGGTGAAGAACGCGTTGCTAGGAGACCAGGTGAGAAGGCGCCAATGAGAGGATTTCCGCTTCGCCCACCAACCCAGCAGAGCACAAACGCTCATCCCTGCTGTTTAAAACAGCTGTTTCTAAATCCCTTCCAAAAGTCCCATTTCCAAGAAGTTGACTTGCTCTTATAAACCCAGATAATTTAAGAAATCCATGTCCGTTGTGCTTCAATCTTTGTGTAAAACCCTATTTCTACTTGTGATTGCTTGCTTTCTGCCTGAGGGACATCCTGATGGATTCTTTCAGCTTCTGGTTGTCTGGAAAAAGTCTTTACTTCACCTGTTTTTTGAAAGAAGTTTCTTTCTAGAAGTTAGTATATAATTCTAATTTGACAATCCTTAATTTTAAAGACATTGCTTTGTTGTCTTCTGGCTTGACTCAATTCCCATGAGAAATCTTGCATCATACTTAACTTTCTTCCAGAGAACTTGACGTTTTTACCTAACCAGTCTTTCTAAGGAGACTTTTTCCCTGACTCTTTTAAGATGTTATCACTGGCTTGACCAATTCTATTATGACTATGACGTGCCTTGGCATACTTTTCTTCTTTCCTTCTTTTCCTTCATCCTTCTCTTCCTCCCAACCGCCTCCTTCTCCCATCCCCTTTTTTATTGCCATCAGATCATCGAGTTTTTTAAGATCCCTGGGATTATGGTTATTTTTTTTACTTGAAGTACAGTTGTGTACAATATTATATGTTACAGGTGTACAATGTAGTGATTCACAATTTTTAAAGGTTATACCCCTTTATAGCTATAAATAGAATTGTACAATGTATCCTAAATAAGCTATAAAGCTTATTTTATACTGGCCATTGTTTCTTTGTTTTAGATTTTATTATTTACTTCTTTATTTTTGCCTGCACAAGACATTCATTCCTGCACTTGGGCTTTCTCTAGTTGCTGAGAGCAGGGCTTTACTCTCTGATTGTGGAGGCTTCTCTTGTTGCAGAGCCCAGGCTCTAGGGCGTCTGGGCTCAGTGGTTGCAGCTCAAGGGCTTAGTTGTCACTTGGCAGGTGGAATCTTCCCAGATGAGGGATCAAACCTGTGTCCCCTGCATAGGCAGGCAATGCTTAACCGCTGGACGACCAGAGAAGTCCTGGCCATTGTTTCTTAAACTATTTTTCTGTCCCCCCTTTCCTTTGGGGATTCTGAATACATGTATATTAGGCTGCTTAAAGTTGTGGTTACTGGTGGATGAGTGGGGGGCAATATGTGGGTGGGTGAGTGGAAGGTACAAGCTATTGGGTGTAATAAGATTGGCTCAAGGATGTATTGTACAGCATGGAGAATACAGTCAATAATTTTGTAATAACTGTAAATGGAAAGTAACCTTTAAAACTGCCCCAGGGCAGGCTGGCTTTGACCCTCACTCAGAACCCTGATGCTGCACCATCTCACACAGACAAATATGCACACACACATGCAGGCACACACATACATAGAAACATGAACATACTTTACACAGAAGCATGTGCACACTCAAATACACACGCACAATGCACTTAATATACACACAGGCTCACATGCACAAATGTGCACAAAAATACCTAAGTTCAACACAACATACACACACCCTCCTACACACATTCAACACGCACAGACTTACAGACACATACATACACATGTAATCATACCCCATATCATTTGCAGTTATACTTTTAACCACTAGACAATGATTCTCTGTGCTAAAAGTTATCACGAACTTGCCCAAACATAGATGTTTAGGATCTGTACTCTTCAATCCACACATGGCAGATTTAAGGGCTTTAAAATGCTTCTTCAGTCACTTTTGATCATCCCTCCCACAAGCAGGACCCTGAGCCAACAAGAGCGAAAGAATTTTGACATTCAGCATCTGTCCAATGTGTATTTGTTCTTCTTCTTCTTTTTTTTTTAATTAAAATGAAGTCCTCTCCTGAATAGACTGAGGCAGTGGGTAATGAGTTTCTGGCATCGAGAAGGTTGTCAGATTTATTCAATAAAATTACAGGACTCTCAGTTTAATTTTTGTTGTTGTTTGGGGTTTTGGGTAGGGTTTTGTTGTTTTAATTTTTACTGCCATATAGATAATTTCAATGTTGTGTTAATTTCAGGTGTACACCAAAGTGAATCTGTTATACAAATATATATATCCACTCTTTTTAAGATTCTTTTCCCAGATAGGTCATTACAGAGTATTAAGTAGAGTTTCCTGTACTATACAGTAGGCCCTTATTAGTTATCTGTTTTATATATAGCAGTGTGTATATGTCAATCCCAATCTCCCAATTTATTCCTCCACTCAGTTCAGTTTGAATTTCAGAAAAACCACAAATAATTTCTAAGCCCAAATGTGTCCCAAATGGCAGACTATCCTGTATCTTATCTGAGGACTCTATTTGTAGTACAAGTATGATCCCAGATTGGGGCTTCCCTGGCACCTCAGTGGTAAAAACAAAACAAAGCAAAAAAACCCCGCTTGCCAATGCAGGAGATGCAGGTTCAATCCCTGGGTCAGCAAGATCCCCTGCAGGAGGAAACAGCAACCCACTCTAGTATTCTGGACAGAGGAACCTGGCAGACTACAGTTCACAGGATTGCAAGAGTCGGACACAACTTAGCTACTAAACAACAACAACCCGAATTGCATTGTATGTTCTATGCTTTATCTGGGAACACTGAACCCAGGGAAAGTAGACCGAAATCTCACACACAGTTGGGTGAGGCTGCCATGTAGTTCTGGAATTCTGTGTCAGAAACAGGTTTAGTAAAGACAAGCGTCCCCTGAGCATATCATTTTGACTTCAGAATCATCCGACTGCCTCTGTTGGTCGCTGCATGCCTCATTTCTGTTCTGCCAATTACAGATAACAAAGTTGTGGTTATCCTGAAAGCGGGTGCCTACAGGAGCAGGGGACAAAGTCTTCTGTCTTCACAGAGGACTTGTGGGTTAGAAATTCACCCCACCTGAGACTCCTCTTTCCTAAGTAACAATATTAATTATAATCATTTAAATACACAAACCTCAACCTACGAAATGAGTTCTTTATGAACAGGGCAACTTGCTCATGAAAGGAACTACCTTTTAGGATGTGAATTTTTCTTGATAAGATACTTAACATGTGTGGCAATAATTATAATTTCCATTACTCTGGCTCTACTTGGTTGTGTGGACAGAGCTATTATATTATGTAAATTGTATAGAGTTGTTTAATAAAGAAGTTTAATCCATCTGTGTGTCAGGGATTAAATGACTCGATCTAAATATTCCTTCTTGACAGAGGAGAATTTTTCTCAGCTCAGAATGAGGAAGAAGTTGCAGGTTGTAAGGGCTGAGTATATATTTAATATCCCTGGGAGCAAACAGAGCAGCCAGTTTTATTCGACTCATTGAACAAAAATGTGATATTAAGCGGCCTTCACCAAATACATCCTGAGATAAAAACAAAGTCTTTCTTTTAGTCCCCTATGATGTAATGAAATTCAGGCACCACTGGTTTGTTATAAATTAGAGATTAGTGTCATTTTCTGGTTCGGTTTCAAATACAGGGTGACAGAGATGAATTAACTTTACAGATGTTCAGAGAAATTGTATTAGGTTCACCCAAGTAGAACAAAAGGGAGGTCGTTATTAAGGAAGGGGATAAAATTTGAGACAGACATTCTCTAAAAGAAGCAATGATCTGCTAGGATAGAACCTACAAAGAAGCTCCAGGGCCCACTTAGGAATTCATACAATCAAGGGGCGCCCCCGCCGGCCTCTGAGCCTGATGATTCTGAGGGTCATTAGCCAGGGCTGAGCTTCACAAGGGCTTTGATAATCAAAGGGATCAAAGGATGAGAACAGGCCATTTCCTATCTTCTCCTTTTCCTGGCTTCTCAAATTCACAGGCATGCAGAGGCCAGCCCAGACACTTAAATAAGGACTTCAGGGTAAAACTGTGGACCTGGGGAGAGTGAAAGAGGAGAGTGAAAAAGTTGGCTTAAAACTCAACATTCAGAAAACTAAGATCATGGCATCTGGTCCCATCACTTCACTGCAAATAGATGGGGAAGCAGTGACAGACTTAATTTTCTTGGACTCCAAAATCACTGCAGATGGTGACTGCAGCCATGAAATTAAAAGATGCTTGCTCTTTGGAAGAAAAGCTATGACCAACCTAGACAGCGTAGTAAAAAGCAGAGACATTACTTTGCCAACAAAGGTCTGTCTAGTCAGAGCTATGGTTTTTCAAATAGTCGTGTATGGATGTGAAAGTTGGACTATAAAGAAAGCTGAGCACCGAGGAATTGATGCTTTTGAACTGTGGTGTTGGAGAAGACTCTTGAGAGTCCCTTGGACTGCAAGGAGATCAAACCAGTGCCTCATAAAGGAAATCAGTCCTGAATATTCATTGAAAGGACTGATGCTGAAGCTGAAACTCCAATACTTTGGCCATCTGATGTGAAGAACTGACTCACTGGAAAAGACCCTGGTGCTGGGAAAGATTGAAGGCAGGAGGAGAAGGGGATGACAGAGGATGAGATGGTTGGATGGCATCACCAACTAAATGGACATAAGTTTGAGTAAACTCCGGGAGCTGGCGATGGACAGGGAGGCCTGGCGTGCTGCAGTCCATGGGGTCACAAAGAGTCGGACATGGCTGAGCGAGTGAACTGAACTGAACTGGGGAGAGTAGGCAATGTTGAAAGTCTTATATCCCACCTGGTCCGAGCCCAGTACTCCCATGTAGGACTAGCTCTTCCAATTTCAGGAGACTCCCAAATCTAAATTTTTATGTGAAAATTTGCAAGTATTTAGTCTTAAATACTAATCAAGTAATGTTAAAAAATCAGAGTGCCTGGGTGGACCTAGAGATTATCATACTAAGTAAGCCAGAAAAAGAAAGGCCAGTACCATATGATATCATTTATATGTGTACTCTAAAATAAGACACAGACTCACGGACATAGACAACAAACTTATGGTTATCAAAGGGGAGAAGGGGTCAGGAGGGATGGAGTGGGAGGTTGGGGTTAGCAGATGTAAGCTTTTATATGTGGAATGGATAAAGAACAAGGTATGGCTTCCCTGGTGGCTCAGTAGTAAAGAATCTACCTGCCAATGCAGGAGACGTGGGTTCCATCCCTGGTCCAGGAAGATCCCACATGCCACAGAGCAACTAAGCCTTTACGCCAAAACTATTGAGCCTGTGCTCTAGAGCCCGGGAGTGACAACTACTGAAGCCTGAAGGCCCTGGAGCCCATGTTCAGCAACAAGAGAAGCCACCGCAGTAGGAAGCCTGCACACCACAACTAAAGAGTAGCCCCTGCTAGAGAAAGCCCGCGCTCGGCAGTGAAGACCCAGCACGAAGAAAGAAAGAAAGTTATAAAACTACTAATAAACAAGGTCCTACCGTGTAGCACAATAGGACTCATTATTGTTCTGTAGCTCCCCTGCCCAACATGATGCTAAGTGCTTAATCAGTGCTTGTTGCGTGAATGGATGGGTGGGTTACGTCTGTGTCACTCACTAGTGTGGCATCCCCATGAAGCCAGGATCTACCATCCTCATGTGATGTAAATAAACCAGATATTCCCTGTATATTGGCCTCTAGATTGTATATTTCTTCACTGCAGCCTGGATGAGACCCATTAGCTCAAAAGCCTATTGGCACCGGATTTTTTTTTTTTTTTTCCTGCTCAATGGATTGTTTTAAGCATAGACGATATAAGCGCCTTTGGAATTTTCTCACCCAGAGATTCCCCCTTCCTCAACACCTAAAGCTCCTAAGAGACCACCGACCACCTGGACACATAAGACTCCCTCTCCACAGAGCTTCCTTGTTGTCCTTCCTTTCTGGGTAGTGGCCCCCACACCACAGCCTCCGGACAATTTCATGAGGTGGGTGACTCCTGCCAGCCAACCTGTCAGTGTTACCCACCTAAGCCTGTTGTCTGCTACTGCCACCTTGTGGTCGAATATTTCCCTTGACTGGCTGCTGCTAAGTCACTTCAGTCGTGTCCGACTCTGTGCAACCCCATAGATGGCAGCCCACCAGGCTCCACCATCCCTGGGATTCTCCAGGCAAGAACACTGGAGTGGGTTGCCATTTCCTTCTCCAATGCATGAAAGTGAAAAGTGAAAGTGGAGTCGCTCAGTTGTGTCCGACTCTTGGCAACCCCATGGACTGCAGCCCACCAGGCTCCTCCATCCATGGGATTTTACAGGACTAGCCTCCAAATCCCTCATTAGAGTGCTGCCCAATGTAAACCTATGGCCATCACTAGTTGGGACCTGAGGGACATCTTCCCATCATGCGTACAGAGCGTTTGCTCAGTCAATGCTTGTGAATGAATAAATGGATGGATGAATGGGTGGGTAGATGGATGGATGGGTGGGTGGGTGGATAGATGGGAGGATGTGTGGGTGGATGAATGGGAGGATGGATCTCACTCTACTACTCTGTGATCTCCATGAAACCTGTATCTACCATCCTCACTAGGGTGTCCTCCAATGAAATCTTCTGCCATGATCACTCTAGACTCTTGAGCTAAGATCCCATCAGTGATGGTACATAATCAGTTCTTAACGGATGCTGTGAATTGATTAGTAAGAAGAGGAAACCACCTGCATCCAAGTGAGCCTTAACTTTTGGTTAAAGAAGAACAGGAATAGAGCTAGATTGCTCTAGCCACAGCATCAGCTCCAAACCCTAAACATAGATACACGGACCCACATGCCTCTCTCTGTCCTGGAGCCTCCTGACAGATACAGGAAGCCAGAGCCTCCCAGACATAGAATTAAGCCGTTTGATTAAAGAGTTTAACTGAAACTCACATGATATTTCTGAGGTCAGGAAGGGTTAGTCAAAGAGTCAGGGCTAGATCCCCCAGATCAAAGGCTCTCCCAAGCTGTTTTCTTTCATGTGCCCCACTTTATCATTTCCTCTGGTTTCTGTATTCATCTTTATGTCTGTGCATCATTTATTCAGTCACCATTGAGGAAGTTCGACATCCGTGCTGTGTTCAAGGGACACCAGGTGAATAAGACATGGTTCCCACTTCAAGTACTAAGCAGTCATTTGAGCATCACTTCAAACATTTATTTACAGCAACTTATTCATTACTTTCAGCCTTCCCAGGTGGCACTAGCGGTAAAGAATCTGCCTAATGCAGAAGACATAAGAGATGTGGGTTCGATCTCTGGGCAGGGAAGATCCCCTGGAGGAGAGCACTGGCAACCCACACCAGTATTCTTGCCTGGAGAATCTCATGGACAGAGGTGCCTGGTGGGCTATAGTCCATAGGGCTGCAAAGAGACACAACTGAAGTGACTTAGCACACACACATGCTTTCATTACTTCCAGACTTGATGCACAGAAAATAGAGCACAACAGATGCTATAAGAAAGCTCCCTCAAAAACAACAGGAAGTCTCTTTAGATTTCTTTTTTCTGCTTTCTTCATGAACAAAATGACTGTCAATCATCCCAAAACTTGTTTTATCACAAATCAATGCTTGATTTCTAGTATTTGGAGGAAAATAAAATAATACCCCCTGCTCTATGCTCCTGACTTGAATTGCTCTCTAATTACAGAATGCAGAATTCTTTTTGAGAGTTTGAATGTGTGTAGACAATCCTATGGAGAAGGCAATGGCACCCCACTCCAGTACTCTTGCCTGGAAAATCCCATGGACGGAGGAGCCTGGTAAGGCTGCAGTCCATGGGGTCGCTAAGAGTTGGACACGACTGAGTGACTTCACTTTCACTTGTCACTTTCCTGCATTGGAGAAGGAAATGACAACCCACTCCAGTGTTCTTGCCTGGAGAATCCCAGGGACAGGGAAGCCTGGTGGGCTGCCATCTGTGGGGTCGCACAGAGTCGGACATGACTGAAGTGACTTAGCAGCAGCAATAGCAGACAATCCTATTAAATGATGTAGCCAGTGTGTGTGTGTGGTGTCTGACTCTTTAGTTATTATATGGACTGTAGCCCACCAGGCTCCTCTGTCTGTGGGATTTTTCAGGCAAGGATACTGCAGTGAGTTGCCATTTCCTCCTCCAGGGGATCTTCCCACCTGAAGGATTGAACCCAAGTCCCCTGCATCTTCTGCATTACAGGTGAATTCTTTACCGCTGAGTCACTAGGTAGCCAGAGTGATCCATTAATGCTTGTGAGAAAATGTTCCTGGCCAGGGCTCTTTCCAAAAGAAGAGGCACTTTTAAACTTTGCATTTGATCAATTAGGTTTTATATTTTTAAGCAGTTGGCATTATCTATGGCCACAAATGAAAAGAAGGTGTCATTGTCTGAACACACTGGGAAGAGAGTAAAGATGAAGTTGTCCTGTGTTGTAAGAGCTGATGGTATGAATGGTTGCCAAGATCAATACCAGGGGGACCACTGCCAGCCAGAGACATAGTTTTGAATCAATGAGAACTTGGAAAATCATTTCAGATACTCTATCCCTGCTTCACCCAGCTTCCAACTGCGGACCTGCTTATCCTACAATACATGAGAGATTCATTAAAAATAAAAAAGTCCCCATCTGATTCTAGCTAGAGTCACCCACAAAATTTAATGCTCTGTTCTCCTGAGGACACGCTTTTGATCTCATGGGGTTATGCCCTTTTTTTGGCTAATGCAGCTTTTGGCCATGACCCATGGAGTTAATGCGGGTGAAGTCCATTTTCCTCCCCGTGGACATTTCAACATGATGACCAGAGGAGGTAATTATTTCTCCCTTCAAATTGAATTAACAATTTTAAGAAGATGTCACTTTCATCTTTGCAGGAGGAATATCAACTTCCTCATTATCCTTGAACCCCAGGACCCTTTCCCATGGTGTCTGTGTTGGATTTCTTTATTTAAAACTCCCCTACTGCATTGACACGATGGATCCATCTGGATGGATACATTCTGAGAGGGGCTTTGGCAGGAAACAAGGATTTAAGAGTTCCACCATATAGAGGAATAGGTAACAGAAGTTACATAGTGAATGTAAGCATCATGCAATAACCGCTTATCTTTTTTAAAGACATTTTCAGAATTCAATTTAATGTGGTTGGTGATTTGGGATACGGAAAGGGAGAATAAGCTTTTGCCTCATTTTACCTAATAATATAAGTATAAATCTGACTTTAAAGTGTATCCAAAGGAATTTATTTATATATTTATATATTTGGCTGTTTCAGGTATGATTTGTGGCACGTGGGATCTTTCATTGCGTCCCACGGACTCTCTAGTTGTGGCACTCTGGCTTCGTTGCTCCTTGGCATGTGGGATCCTAGTTCCCTGACCCAGGGATCAAACCCATACCCCTTGCATTGCAAACTGGATTCTTAACCACTGGACCACAAGGGAAGTTCCTATCCTACGGAATTTTATACCTGCCATTTTATCTTTAGCCACCGAACAGTACTTGCACCAATAACATCCCAGGTACAACAAATCCTCAGTTACTGAAGCTGGGGGTGGGGATGGGGAAAGAAGTTGACAGACAGAATTCACAAGAGACAGTCTTCCCCAGAAAGTTACACAGATGCTTCAAGCTTCCCTGTATTCCAAGGGATAATAGGTAGGCAAGCTTCAGGGGCTCCCAGGACGATCAGATCCCCTCCCCAGAAAACTGTTCTCCAACAGGAGGCACTGACGTGCTTCCTGGCAGCATAGAAGCTGTCACAGTAGATCAGGCGTGTGCTGGTGAGCATATCTTAGTGGCTTCCTTTCTGGGCCATATGGCATCTGCGAGTGGGTGGCCTTTTCCTGACACTGGAAGTGAAATTGCCAACAATCCGGAATTTCCATGCTTTACTTTCTTTCCCTAAGTCCTGTTCAAGTGACACCCCAAGATCCAGAAAATCACGGGACTCAGTTTCATCAGGCTGATATCCACAGGAAAAAGGAGAGTTTGCTTAGTTGTTAATAAAATCTATCACTTACCCCGTGTAGACAAGCATGTTGGCACCTGGTGTGAGAGTGTGTGTGTTCCCAAGTCATCATCTCTGAGAAAAGCCCCTGCTACTATGAGGCATTGTCCCAATGATATTATTTTAAACAATGAAGAGAAAAATGAGGAGGGCTTCCCTGGTGGCTTAGCAGTAAAGAATCCGCCTGCAGTGCGGGAGATGCAGCAGGAGACGTGGGTTCCATCCACGTCTAGAGTGGGATGGTTAGATCACAGGGTAGCTCTATCATCAGCTTTTAAAAGAACCTCCATATCATTTTCTATAGTGGCTACACCAGTTTACATTCTCACCAACTGTATAGGAGGATTCTCTATTCTTCACACCCTGTCCAGCATTTATCTGAAGGATGCTTTTCATTCAAACATCTCCTTAATTCCTGATTTTCAGTACTCAGAACATAGGTCATCTCACCATTGGTTCATTGTGTTGTCTATTACCAGGAATGCTTTTCCTTTCCTCTTGACACAAACATCTTTCAAGACCCAATTCAAAAGTCACCTTCCCCAGATACCCAGATCATCCCCACATCTTGTAGGAAGGCCAAGGCGCTCACCTTAGAGAATCTGTGGCCCCAGACCTGCTCTGGTCCTCCTCGTGACCTGCACCTACCTTGGACAGCAGAGTTTCTATGAGCACTGTGTCCTTCTCCTGCTGCTGCTGCTACTAAGTCGCTTCAGTCGTGTCCGACTCTGTGCAACCCCATAGACGGCAGCCCACCAGGCTCTCCCATCCCTGGGATTCTCCAGGCAAGAACACTGCAGTGGGTTGCCATTTCCTTCTCCAATGCATGAAAGTGAAAAGTGAAAGTGAAGTCGCTGAGTCACGTCCGACTCTTAGCGACCCCATGGACTGCGGCCCACCAGGCTCCTCCGTCCATGGGATTTTCCAGGCAAGAGTGCTGGAGTGGAGTGCCATTGCCTTCTCCAGTGTCCTTCTCCTAGAACATAAGAAATTCCAGGACAGGGGCTGGGTCTCAGTTTATCTCTGTTACCCTTTGCCTGTCAAGGGCTTGCTTGAATATACTCAGGGAAATTTTGCTAAAAATCAACATCAAGCCTTTCAGATGAAAACCACAGGGCAATTTGCAGACCTCCCTCCCTCCTTAATGTTTCATTGTGATGACCTCAAAACGCTGATGCTTTTTGCTTAGTATAGACACACACACACAGAAACACATGTATGTGAGCTTTCCTATCTGCCATGTCAGGTGTATGGAGTATGTTTGATCCCTTGAAAAGTGGAAGTTGCAGCTTGGAATTGGGGTTTAAATCAAAGTTGTGATGTTTCTTCTCCCCACAATGGGATTACAAAGGAAGCTAACACGTGAAGGAAACCCTGAGAATAACTACAGGACTGAACCCTGGGTCCTCAAAGCAGTTTGCCCGACAATGAAAGCCATGATTTTATCTGTGGCTAAGAATATAAAAGTAGGACAAGCTATAGGAGATCAATTTTAAATCATCTGAAGCTACAGGAAAGACATTTTTTAACGTTCTTTTGAACTGGGATAATGTATGTTTCTGCCATGGCCTTTTACCAGAGAGCTGGACACCCCTCTTTTTCATACTCCCGTCTTGATATCATGCTTTCCACAAATGTTAATATTTCAGCCAATTGCAAGCCATTGAAACTGTTTTATTTCAGCACATGGGTGTGAGCTGTAGTGATTTCTTACATGTGTGTCTTTGCTAAAAATAAAACAATATTTAAATTGTACCATTCATTAAGTGTTTCTCCTTGCTGGAGGAAAACTTGTGTCTTATTTTGGTTTGGGAAGATTGCTTTTTGGAGCTCTCTTTTGGGAAATCTTTATTGGAAATTTTACATGTCAGATAAAACTCTTTCTTGGAGGAAGTGGGGAGAGAGCAAGACCAGCAACTATACGTAAGTGTCTTCATTCCTCTGGCACCCGGGGATGTCATAAGTTAGACCCAGTTTATAGAGCAGGAAACTGACCACAACAGCCTAATCATCATCTTCCGGAAACAGCTTCCAGCACCTGCTGGGCTGTCCCCATCTGGCCCAGGGGCCCTCATGTCTGGGCATAGCTACCTGGGTCTGCCCTCACCATCACCCTGGGGACCCTCAGCACTCTCTCGCATGCTGACACTCCCGTTTTCTGTGTCTTTCTCTGTCTAGCTTTGCTCCCTTTTTTGGGCAGAAATCTCATTCAGTGATCGATCATTTGTGACATTTTTTTTCCCTTCTTTCTTTTTTTAACTTTTTTGGCCACATCACACAGCATGCAGGGTCTTAGTTTCCCCAGCCAGGGATTGAACCCACCTCCCCTGCAGTGGAAACACAAAGTCCTAACCATTGGACTGCTAGGGAAGTCCTATGAGATCATTTTTGAACCACATCTATGTGACTCTTTTTTAAAATTAGAGGACAATTGCTTTACAGTGTGTTGGTTTCTGCCATACAACAATGGGGATAAGTCATAGCTATCGATCCCTGAGTCGGGAAAATTCCCTGGAGTAGGAAATGGCAATCCACTCCAGTTTCTAGCCTGGACAATTGCATGGACAGAGGAGCCAGGAAGGCTATAGCCTGTGGGGTTGCAAAGAGTTGGACACGACTTAGCAACTAAACCACCACAATTTTATATATATATATATATATCTCCCCTCCTTCTTGAGCCTCGCTCCTACTCTGCCCATCCCACCCCTGTAGGTTGTCTTAGAGCACCAGGCTGGGCCCCCTGTGTCATATAACAGCTTCCCATTAGATATCAGTTTTACGCATGGCAGGGTATATATGCCAGTGTTACTCTCTTAATTCCTCCCACCCTCTCCTTCCCTACAGTGTTCATTCTCTGTGTCTATGTCTTCATCCCTTCCCTGCAAATAGGTTCATCTGTACCATTTTTAAAACCAAATGACAAGGGACTTCCCTGCTGGTCCAGCGGCTGAGACTCTGCGCTCCCAAAGCAAGGGGCCCAGTTTGATCCTTACTCAGGGAATTAGATCCCACGTGCTGCAACTAAGACCTGGTGCAACCAAATAAATATTAAAAAAGAAAAGGATGAGCCCCACTTCAGTGCCCACATGGATGCTGGCGTTCATGATCGGGTTGGTGGGGTGTAGGTACTCTAGGGGACACGGCACGCGGGTTATACTGCAGCTTTTCTTAAAGGAGGGATCCTGAGCAGGGGAGGCTGCAGTTACAACCACCTGCAGTACTCATTCAACATGAAAGAAGCCCTGGGAGTGGCCTGGGGGAGCGAATGTGACAGGGATTGTCCAAGTGGAGATGGACAGTGAAAGTCACGGGCCACAGATGAGAATGGCAGGATTTTCAGCATGGCACACCGCACACTTCATCCCTACCAAACACATCTGAGGATGAAAACAAGATGCAGTGTTTTCCCCTGGGCCCAAGGAAGCTGGTTCAGCACAGAGAAAATTGTATGCAATCCGGGGAAATAAATTAGAATATGCAAAGCTGCTAAATACAATACTATCCATATAGACGATAAAAAGGCACATAATTTGATGAAGCCAAATCAATGCCCTCCCTCTTTCCCAATTGCCACCTCTTTCTTCCCACTCCAGTGAATCATTTTTATTGTGATTGCTGTAGTTTATGGAAAGAAAAAAATAATCTTTATTTAGAATGGGAAAATGTTTGCATATAACAAATCTGCTCTTCTCTGCCCTGTTCACCCTTAATAAAAGTTGATTCTAATAACTGTGTGTGAGTCTCTTTAAGATAATCTGATATGCATGCACATCTTTCCTAATGGAAAAGTCTCTTCTAAAGAGAAAGCTCAGACTACTAGACAAATATTTTATTCTTATGCTGATCAGTCTTCTATATAAATATCATCTTCTCCCCGACCCCTCCCAATACAGCAAGAGAATGTTTTCCTGCAAAAGAATTGAGAAGGCCTGCCTGTTTTTGCTCCAGGGTAATGGAATATATTTATCGATGCTGAATAAATGACGTGAGTCAGGAGTTCAACTATGGAGGGTCCCGAGGCTCTTACTAATCTTATAAAGATGAAGCATCCTGGGATTCTAAATAAATGAGACACATCTAGTCCTTAAAAGCACATTCAATTCATAATTTTAACCCAGTGTTCCTGCATTTTTCAGGGTCAATAGCAAAATGCAATATCCTCCCATCTATTTGGTTTTTAGTGATCTTATCTTTGGGGATCAGAATCTCATCAGGGAAAATGAACCAAAGGATAAATCAGCATAACTGTAAATAGTCTCTGCTTGCAGCAAAGTATCCAACACAATCCAAATTCTCCCTCATCCATTGTTCTGGGGATCAGGAGAAACACAATGTCAACCCCACGGACAAGCAAATGCCTCCCCACTAGAGCTCCAGAAAGAGTGGCTTATGATATTTGAGATTTGTTTCAAGACTTCTTTCCTCTCCTGCACAGTCTGAGAAAATAATATTCACAGAAATGACATTCCGAGTAATGAATGCAAGTTCATCAGTGTCTATGCAATAGTCACAAGATACAGAGTATTGAAAAACTTGCACACTCTTGTCTGAGAATTTTCACTTAGAAATACTACAAAGTTGACACCTGTATGCAATTTTTTGAAAGTTGTTTCATCAAACTGTAACAGATCCTCAAAGTACACAAATCAGAAGAGTAGAGCTTCTGAGGAGAAAAGGAGGGAATGGGATGAATTGGGAGATTGGGATTGACATATATACATGATGGATACTACATATAAACTAGATGAGTAATGAGAACCTACTGTATAGCACAGGGAACTCAATGCTCTTTGATGACCTGAATGGGAAGGAAATCCAAAAACAAGGGGATACATGTATATGTATAGCTGATGCACTTTGCTGTACAGCAGAAACTAACACAACACTTTAAAGCAACTATATTCCCATAAACTTTTTTTAAAAAAAGAAGATTATACCTTGATAAATTACCACACAGGGAACACGCATGTACAGCTTCCACCTAGGTCAATAAATAAAACATAGGAATGTCCTCAAATTCCCTGTGGTTTGCCTTCCTGGTCACTACACACACTCACTCCCCCAACTCCCATATGTCAACACTCCAGCCAGTTCTACCTGTTTTGAAGTTTACATAGATGGAATTATCATGGTTATATATCCTTTATTGCCTGGTTTATTTCATTCTGAATTTGGTAAGAGCCGTCTACCTTTGATGTATATCCATGATGTGTTCCTTTTCACTTTGTACGCATGCATGCATGCATGCATGCTAAGTCGCTTCAGTCATGTTCGACTCTTTGCAACCCTATGGACTGCGGCCCACTTGGCTTCTCTGTCCATGGATTCCCCAGGCAAAAATACTGGAGGGGGTTGCCACTTCCTCCTCCAGGGGATCTTCCCAACCAAGGACTCAAACTCCACATCTTTTAACTTTGGTATATTTGAAATATACCAAAGTGTATTTTAACTCATTATACTGAGGATTTAGGTTTGTCTGTTGTGGGGCTATTTTAACCATCCCACTAATACCATTCCTTACACATGCTTTGGTATACCAAGTGAAATTGCTGGATTGGAGTCTATAAACATGTTCCATTTAGATAATACCAACTGGTTTCCTACAATGGTTGGACTAGTTTTGATTTCCACCTGTAGAATATGACAAAGCCAGTTAATCAAAATCCTCACCAATACTGGGAACTTGTCTGGCTTTCAAAATCTTTAGCTATATAGATAGGTGTATAAGCAATGCTGTTGTGGTTCTAGTTGTCTATGACAAATGAGCTTGAAAACACGTTGATGTATTTATTGATTGTGGAATATCAGCAATCCATTTCCCAATATTTACAAGCACCTTTTCCAGTGGTTAAGACTCTGCTCCCAAAGCAGGAGGCATGGGTTCCATCCCTGGATGGGGAACAAACATCCTGCATGCTTCAAGGCATATCACACGGCAAAAAAATAAAGCCATTATACATATATAAAAAATAAATAAAAGTGCTTTTTCAAATGACAACAAAAAATTAAAAAGAAAAACAAAGCAAAAACAAAATTGACTTTTCAAGAATTCTGCCATTTTTCTAACAGGTTTTAAATGTCTTTTGCTGATTGAGTCATAGAAGTTCTATATGTCTCAGATATAAGCCTTTGGTTGATTTTATATATGCAGATATTTTCTCTCATTCTAGTTTAACTTTCCATGTTCTCTATGTGGTCTTTTAAAAAAACAGAAGTTCCCAGTTTTACTGTAGTCTAATTCATCAAAATCTGTACCCATTGCTTATTATGTCTGGTTTAAGAAATCTTTGCTTATACAAACAGCAGGTTTTCTTATAAAAGTTCTATGTCTTACCTTTTGCCTAGAGCTTTAAGAGTCCCATAAATCTGGTTTTTGTATATGTTTTGGGGTAATCATCATAATTTTTTTCTAGATGATATCTGAATAACCCAACACCATTTATTGAAGAGTCCCCTTCCCTACCATGCTATAGGGTCACGTTTGCCATCAGTCAAGGGTCCATAGAGGTGCTGATCTCTTTCTGGGAGCTCTATTCTGTTCCACTGGTCTGATTATCTTTCTCTGCTCCATTACTGTACTGATGCAATAGCTAAAACATTTTATTATATCTGATAGAGTCATTTCTCCAAAGTCACCTCTTTTCTTAAACATTTTCTTGGCTATTCCAGGCTCCTTGTATTTTCACATAAATCTTAGAATCAACTGATCATTGAATACCTTCTGGGATTTTCACTGATGTTATATAAAACTGTATTAACATGTTTGTGGTATTAAGAAATCCATGAAACATAGTATATCCCACTGTATATCCATTCTTTAATTGATCTGAATGATGCTTTATAGTTTCCATTGTAGAAGTCTTAAATATTTTTCGTTAGATTTAGTATCTGTTATCTGCTCTGGAAGTTGGTGATAAATAGAGAAGCCTGGCGTGCTGCGATCCATGGGGTCGAAAAGAGTCAGACACAACTGAGCGACTGAACTGAACCGATCTTCTCTATTCTACTTTATATGGAAACATTACTTAACTTCATTTTCTAAGTGTCTGTTACTGTGATACAAAAATATAATTGATTTCTTACATTGATTTGGTGTGCAAGTTATCTGAATACATTTACTTATTGATTTTAAAAGTCTTTATATTCTTTTAGCTATATAATCATGCCATCTACAAACAATGACAGTCTTTATTCAATCCTTAAATATGTATTTTTTTCTTTCTATCGCTCATGAGACTGGCTATGACTTCTGCACAGTGGTTAATACAAGTAGTGATACTAGGTGCCTTTGCTCTCATTTTCAGTTACAGAAAGAGATTTCAATATTTTGCCATTAGGTATGATTTGCTGTAATGGGCTTTCCAGGTGGCTCAGTGGTAAAGAATCCCCCTGTGAATGCAGGAGATGCAGGTTCAATCCCTGGGTTGGAAAGATCCCCTGGAGAAGGAAATGGCAACCCACCCTCGTATTCTGGCCTGGGAAACCCCATGGACAAGAGGAGCCTGACAGGCTACAGTCCATGAGGTCACGAAAGAGATGGACGTGACTTGGCAACTAAACAACAACAAAATGACTTGCTATAAGTTATATCTTGTGAATATTCTATCGCAGGTCAATATACTCTCCTTCTACTTATGGCTTTACATGTTTCCTGTTTACATCATGGACATGAAGAAATTTTCAGATTTTTTCTCCATCAATTAAGATAATTACTGAATTTTTCTCTTTTATTTGCTAATAATTTTGTGTCCTTTCCCCATTCAATGTTTCAGAAAATATTTTACTAATATTATAAACTAGCGATAAATATTTTATTTTTAAAAATATCTTCACATTGAATTTTTTTTTTCAGTATGAAATCTTCCCATTTTCTCACAATTCCACCCCCAGAGGTTTTCACTCTTAATCTTTTGGTGCAGAATCTTTCCAAATTTTCCTCTATAGGAGTCCAAACTTAAATGAAATTATTAAACATATGATCTACTGTCTTCTTAGCATAGTTCTCCTTGAGGATAAGATATTACTGTAGCTAAATCTATATTTGATCGCCTGATAGAGAAAAATATATTTTTAGTTTGTGATTTTTCCAGATTTAGTAAAGATAGTTATATAAAAAGTTACATAACTGTCTGGCTAAACTCCCAATGAGTTCTTGAACAAGCTCATCAAATCAGTAAAATTAATACCAATCAGCTGAATCTGGTAAACTGATATTTTTAGTACCCAAATTGAAATGCTTTAATACTTTTTTTTTAAACCCCAGATATCTTTATTGGATCAGCTAGAAATTTAATGCAGCATAGAGGAAATAGCATGGACTCTTGAATCTTCCCTTTATCCATCTTTCCACCTGATTTTGTGGGGCTCCCCAGGTGGTGATAGTGGTAAAGAATCTGCCTGTCCATGCAGGAGACAGGAGATACTGCTGTGATCCCTGGGTCAGGAAGATTCCCTGGAGTAGGAAATGGCAAGCTGCTCCAGTATTCTTGCCTGAAAAATCCCATGGGCAAAAATGCCTGATGGGCTACAGTCCATAGGGCCACAAAGAATCAGACACAACTGAGTGGCTGAGCACACAACTAGTGTTGTGGGGCTCCTTAAGACGTACCTGGTTGGGCATCTGGGTTGCTCTGGAGAGAGGGGTGAACAGGACAGCTGTGGCCCCTGCCTCCACAGCGAAGACAGAAATGAGACATCAGCAGTGCCATGTACTGTTATCAATAGAATGACCTGGAAGCACGCAGCACACACATTCAGGAGGGAAAATGACCGTCAACTAATGGAATCTGGAAACAGTGGAGACAGATCGCAGAGATTCCCACGAATGAGTCTGGATTTTATCCTAAGGGCAATAGAAGTCACGCAGCCCATCTCACATAAGGCAGTGTTGTTTGTAGTCATGCTGGGTTGCCCAATAAGAAGTCATGGAAAAAGCCCAACAAGCTTTTTGGCCAACCCAATATTTGTGTTTGAAATTCATCGAAAACTCCTTCCTGTTCTCTGGGGCCATTGTAATAGGCCAAATGACAGACAACAGAGCGTAGATTAACACTAGGGCCAGCCAAGAGCATGGTTATAAGAGAAACATGGCCAGGAGGTGGAATTCAGTAGACTTTGTGATCAGATAGAGAAGAGACGAGAGAGAAAAAAAATCAAAGGCAATATTCTCATTGTTCCCATGAATAACTGGGTATGTACCAGAGACCCTGGAGCTGCCTAGGGGGTCAGCAAAGTTGGCTCGGACAGGACCTTCCATTGTTGGGGAGGCCAGTGAACTGAACAGCGTCTGAGCCCTCCCCACCCCCCAGGACAGTTGTTGTTCATTTGCTAATTCATATCTAACTCCTTGCAGACCCATTAACTGCAGCATGCCAGGCTCCCCTACCTTTCACTGTCTCCAGGACAGTAATCATAACCATAAATAGTCTCATAAAACATGCACTATCCACTTGTTATTTTCCATTCAATATTTTAGAAAATACTTTATTAATATTATAAACCAGTCATAAATATCTTATTTTGAAATATCTTCACATTGAAATAGCTGTTCACTTTGGTTAAGCTGAAATGCTTAACCAAGGTGAACTCAAATGTGCCCAGCCACGATCCAATAGAATCAGAATTGTTTCCTTCCATTTTACAGATGAGATTGCTAAAGCACACAAGGATCGTGAGATGGCCCAAGGATGCTCAGTTCGCCTCCCTGCTAAGCTGAACTGGACACCAGGCTCCTCTGTCCGTGGGATTTTCTAGGCAAGAATACTGGAGTGGGTTGCCATTTTCTTCTCCAGAGAATCTTCCCGACCCAGAGATCGAACCCAGGTCTCCTGCATTGTAGACAGACGCTTTACTGTCTGAGCCACTAGGGAAGTCCAAGAAATCTGACAGCAGGTTATAAATTTTCTGGGCTCCATCCCTTCTGTTGCAAGGGACGATCAGACCTGCCATGGAAGATGTGACAGTAAAGAGAGTCTGATAGTCACACTGGCCTGAGACCACAGCTGCGAGTGTTACATGAGTCCACACCCAGAGCAGGGTGAGAGCCGTGGAAGGAAGCCTCATTAATGCACTTCACCTTGAAGTGACCATACCCAGCACCCACAGAGGATGACAAAGGCTCCTACAAACAGCAGGCTCCCTGGGAACATTGTGAATCTCCCACGCCTGCCAAGGGCCCCCAGGGATGTGCCTGCATTTCTCTGGGCCTCAGCTTTGCCACCTGTAAATTGGATCACAAGCATTCCTCCTGCTCAGGGTTGCTGGGGAGTTTAAGTGGATTTCTGTCCTACCCTTGGAGCCGGGAGTAGGGGCTCAGTGGTGGTCATTCACCACAGACTACGCTGGGGGAGCAGGGACAAGTGAAACACACAGAAATGCAGGACCAGGCCTTGAGGCTGTCCTCGTAGCTCATCTGTAGTTCAAAGAAACACTTGTTATTTCTGCCCTTTGTCAGCCTGAAACCACAGGCAGGTCAGGTGTGGTCAGAGACTTATCCTTAGCTGCCCAGAGGCCATTCAGCTCCAAACTAAGTAAGCTAGAGGAAAGTGAAAGTGAAGTCGCTCCATCGTGTCCGACTCTTTGCAACCCCGTGGACTGTAGCCTACCAGGCTCCTCCATCCATGGAATTTTCCAGGCAAGAGTACTGGAGTGGACTGCATTTCCTTCTCCAGGGGATCTTCCAGATTGAACCCGGGTCTCCTGCATTGCAGGCAGACGCTTTGCCATCTGAGCCACCAAGGAAGCTAGAGGAGTAAAGGATTAATTCATAGATGATTAATTACAGACAGATTTATTTTAAAAGAAGGGCACAATTTAAGGATGTTTAGTTGAGGAAACATGTGGAATGACATCACACTTAGTTTCTGGACTTTTACATAATATGAACCACCTTCCAGGGTCAGGACTAGGGTGAAAGAGGCAAGGCATACAGGACTCAGAATTTAAGGAGGCACCAGTGCTTGGGTACTTGCCTGCACCCACACAGCCAGAGAGCAAGTGATGCCTTAAATTTTGCACCCTGGGGTGTGGAGAAAAGGGAATTCTCTTACACTGTTGTTGGCAATGTAAATTGGTGCAGCCACTATGGAGAACAGTACAAGATTCCTTTAAAAACTAAAAATAGAACTACCATATGACAAAGAAATCCCATTCCTTGGTCAGATCAGATCAGATCAGTCGCTCAGTCGTGTCCGACTCTTTGCGACCCCATGAATCGCAGCACGCCAGGCCTCCCTGTCCATCCCCAACTCCCGGAGTTCACTCAGACTCATGTCCATCGAGTCAGTGATGCCATCCAGCCATCTCATCCTCTGTTGTCCCCTTCTCCTCTTGCCCCCAATCCCTCCCAGCTTCAGAGTCTTTTCCAATGAGTCAACTCTTCACATGAGGTGGCCAAAGTACTGGAGTTTCAGCTTTAGCATCATTCCTTCCAAAGAAATCCCAGGGCTGATCTCCTTCAGAATGGATTGGTTGGATGTCCTTGCAGTCCAAGGGACTCTCAAGAGTCTTCTCCAACACCACAGTTCAAAAGCATCTATTCTTCAGCACTCAGCCTTCTTCACAGTCCAACTCTCACATCCATACATGACCACAGGAAAAACCATAGCCTTGACTAGACAAACCTTTGTTGGCAGAGTAATGTCTCTGCTTTTCAATATGCTATCTAGGTTGGTCATAACTTTCCTTCCAAGGAGTAAGCATCTTTTAATTTCATGGCTGCAGTCACCATCTGCAGTGATTTTGGAACCCAGAAAAATAAAGTCTGACACTGTTTCCACTGTTTCCCCATCTATTTCCCATGAAGTGGTGGGACCGGATGCCATGATCTTCGTTTTCTGAATGTTGAGCTTTAAGTCAACTTTTTCACTCTCCACTTTCACTTTCATCCAGGTGCTTTTGAGTTCCTCTTCACTTTCTGCCATAAGGGTGGTGTCATCTGCATATCTGAGGTGATTGGTATTTCTCCCGGCAATCTTGATTCCAGCTTGTGTTTCTTCAAGTCCAGCGTTTCTCATGATGTACTCTGCATATAAGTTAAATAAGCAGGGTGACAATATACAGCCTTGACGAACTTCTTTTCCAATTTGGAACCAGTCTGTTGTTCCATGTCCAGTTCTAACTGTTGCTTCCTGACCTGCATACAAATTTCTCAAGAGGCAGATTAGGTGGTCTGGTATTCCCATCTCTTGAAGAATTTTCCACAGTTTATTGTGATCCACACAGTCAAAAGCTTTGGCATAGTCAATAAAGCAGAAATAGATGCTTTTCTGGAACTCTCTTGCTTTTTCCATGATCCAGTGGATGTTGGCAATTTGATCTCTGGTTCCTCTGCCTTTTCTAAAACCAGCTTGAACATCAGGAAGTTCACGGTTCACGTATTGCTGAAGCCTGGCTTGGAGAATTTTGAGCATTACTTTACTAGCATGTGAGATGAGTGCAATTGTGCTGTAGTTTGAGCATTCTTTGGCATTGCCTTCCTTTGGGATTGGAATGAAAACCGACCTTTTCCAGTCCTGTGGCCACTGCTGAGTTGTCCAAATTTGCTGGCATATTGAGTACAGCACTTTCACAGCATCATCTTTCAGGATTTGGAATAGCTCAACTGGAATTCCATCACCTCCACTAGC
Organism: Bos javanicus; assembly: GCF_032452875.1. Lineage (NCBI taxonomy): Eukaryota > Metazoa > Chordata > Mammalia > Artiodactyla > Bovidae > Bos > Bos javanicus. The sequence continues at coordinate 50,594,064 of NC_083884.1, forward strand.
TTTGTTCGTAGTGATGCTTTCTAAGGCCCACTTGACTTCACATTCCAGGATGTCTGGCTCTAGGTCAATGATCACACCATCGTGATTGTCTGGGTCATGAAGATCTTTTTTGTACAGTTCTTCTGTGTATTCTTGCCATCTCTTCTTAATATCTTCTGCTTCTGTTAGATCCATACCATTTCTGTCCTTTATCGAGCTCATCTTTGCATGAAATGTTCCTTTGGTATATCTGGTTTTCTTGAAGAGATCCCTACTGCTGCTACTGCTGCTAAGTCATTTCAGTCGTGTCCAACTCTGTGTGACCCCATAGAAGGCAGCCCACCAGGCTCCCCTATCCCTGGGATTCTCTAGGCAAGGACACTGGAGTGGGTTGCCATTTCCTTCTCCAATGCGTGAAAGTGAAAAGTGAAAGTGAAGTCGCTCAGTTGTGTCCGACTCTTGAGACCCCATGGACAGCAGCCTAACAGGCTCCTCCGCCCATGGGATTTTCCAGGCAAGAGTACTGGAGTGGGGTGCCATTGCCTTCTCTGTGAAGAGATCCCTAGTCTTTCCCATTCTGTTGTTTTCCTCTGTTTCTTTGCATTGATCACTGAAGAAGGCTTTCTTATCTCTTCTTGCTATTCTTTGGAACTCTGCATTCAGATGTTTATCTTTCCTTTTTCTCCTTTGCTTTTCGCTCCTCTTCTTTTCACAGCTATTTGTAAGGCCTCCTGAGACAGCCATTTTGCTTTTTTGCATTTCTTTTCTATGGGAATGGTCTTGATCCCTGTCTCCTGTACAATGTCACGAACCTCAGTCCACAGTTCATCAGGCACTCTATCTATCAGATCTAGGCCCTTAAATCTATTTCTCACTTCTACTGTATAATCGTAAGGGATTTGATTTAGGTCATACCTGAATGGTCTAATGGTTTTCCCTACTTTCTTCAATTTAAGTCTGAATTTGGCAATAAGGAGTTCATGGTCTGAGCCACAGTCAGCTTCCAGTCTTGTTTTTGCTGACTGTGTAGAGCTTCTCCATCTTTGGTTGCAAAGAATATAATCAATCTGATTTAGGTGTTGACCATCTGGTGATGTCCATGTATAGAGTCTTCTCTTGTGTTATTGGAAGAGGGTGTTTGTTATGACCAGTGCATTTTCTTGGCAAAACTCTATTAGTCTTTGCCCTGCTTCATTCCGTATTCCAAGGCCAAATTTGCCTGTTCCTCCAGGTGTTTCTTGACTTCCTACTTTTGCATTCCAGTCCCCTGTAATGAAAAGGACATCTTTTTTGGGTGTTAGTTCTAAAAGGTCTTGTAGGTCTTCATAGAACCGTTCAACTTCAGCTTCTTCAGCATTACTGGTTGGGGCATAGACTTGGATTATTGTGATATTGAATGGTTTGCCTTGGAAACAAACAGAGATCATTCTGTCATTTTTGAGATTGCATCCAAGTACTGCATTTCGGACTCTTTTGTTGACCACGATGGCCACTCCATTTCTTCTGAGGGATTCCTGTCCGCAGTAGTAGATATAATGGTCATCTGAGTTAAATTCACCCATTCCAGGCCATTTGAGTTTGCTGATTCCTAGAATGGCGACATTCAGTCTTGCCATCTCTTGTTTGACCACTTCCAATTTGCCTTGATTCATGGACCTGACATTCCAGGTTCCTATGCAATATTGCTCTTTACAGCATTGGACCTTGCTTCTATCACCAGTCACATCCACAGCTGGGTATTGTTTTTGCTTTGGCTCCATCCCTTCATTCTTTCTGGAGTTATTTCTCCACTGATCTCCTGTAGCATATTGGGCATCTACTGACCTGGGGAGTTTCTCTTTCAGTATCCTATCATTTTGCCTTTTCATACTGTTCATGCGGTTCTCAAGGCAAGAATACTGAAGTGGTTTGCCATTCCCTTCCAAAAGATATGTACACCCACAGTGTTCAGTGCAGCACTATTTATAATACTCAGGGGATGCAAGCAACCTAAATGTCCATCAACAGAATAAGAGATAAAAGAAGATGTGGTACATATATACAATGGAATATTACTCAGCCATAAAAAAGGAATGAAGTTGTGCAATTTGCAGAGATGTAGATAGACCTAGAGACTGTTATACAGAGTGAAGGAACTCAGAAACAGGAAAACAAATATCATATAATATTGCTTATGTATTGAATCTAGAAAAATGATATACAGATGAACTTATTTCCAAAGCAGAAATTGAGACACAGACATAGAGAATGAATATATGAATATGGGGATGGGAGGGAGGCGGTGGGATGAACTGGGAGATTGGCATTGACACATATGCACTGTTGATATTGTGTATTTATAAAATAGATAACTAATGAGAATCCACTGCATAGCACAAGGAACAGCACAATGCTCTGTGTTGATCTAAATGGGAAGGAAATCCAAGAAAGGGTGGATATGTGTATATGGATACTGGATTCACTTCGCTGTACAGCAGAAACTAACACAACTTTGAAAAACAACTACACTCCCATAAAAATTAATTAAAAGCAAACAAACTAATGTGTACCCTGAGAACTTGCTTTCTGGCCCTAGTCTAGCCCCTGTCACCATTACAAACTTAAAATTTTCATGTAATTGGTCTCAGTAAATTATTCAAGCCTCACTGCTGCCAGGCTGAAAGTCACAGCCAGAGAAGGAAAAAGATAGTCCTACCCTCTTGTCTCCTGCCAAGACTGGAGGCCAATCTCTCCACCTGCTACTGTCTCTGTGATATACCCAGAGATTTTCTTAAATCCCCACCAAGTGATTTCCTGACTATGATCTTAGTAACAGCTGATGATAGGCACTCCATAAAATTGCAGAGTGGATCCTAAGCTGAAAAACAGATCCTATTCTTCTTTGCCTTATGGAAGGACTTGAACTAGGAAACCCTCGGAGCTTTGGGGGTTCTAAGTGTTTTCTGGTAGAAAGGACACTTTTCCTGTTTTACACTTTGCATGGGAGACCATGCTGGGTACAGCTTGATGACAATGTAAAAGTTATTCCACCAAGGTCAGAATCACCTTGACATGTTTTTACTCAGACTTGGAGTCGGCATGCTGATAGTATCAATAGTGAGTCCAATATGTAATCACTCTCTTATGTAGTAGACATTGGGAATTTTCACTGTAACCATAACCTTGGCTCCAAAGAAAGGTGCTATTATTGCCATACTTTAAATATAAAACAGCTAGCTAGTATGAGAGAGAGTGTGTACATGTTATTCTTCTACATACTTTATGTCTTTTTATTTATGGAACTTTCATAGCATCTGCAGAAGGTAGGTGCTATTATTATTCCCATTTCACAGATGAGATTGAGGGAGATACATGCTTGACAAACTATGGAAAAGTTAATAATTGTGTTAAATCATCTGTATTTTGGCCATGCTATGAGCAGCTTCATGTGTTTCAAAAATTTTTAACATTCCCTTCTAGGAACTTCCCTACTGGTCCAGTGGTTAAGAATCCACCTTTGTACGAAAAGGACAAAATGATCCCTGGCCAGAGAACTAAGAACCCACATGTCATGGAGCAACAAAGAGCCTGCATACTGCAACTAAGACCAGTAGCCTGCCAGGTTCCTCTTCTGTAGGATTCTCCAGGCAATAATACTGGACTGGGTTGCCACGCCCTCCTCCAGGGGATCTTCCTGACCCAGGGATCGAATCCACATCTCTTATGTTTCCTGCATTGGCAGGCGGGTTGTTTACCACTAGCGCCACCTGGGAAGCCTGAGCCACCACAAAAGACCCCAATTGAGACCCAACAGAATCAAAATCAAACAAATAAATATAAAAAAGATTCCCTTCTAAAGTACTGAAAAATCAGAGTATAAGACTCAATCAATATGCAGACATTAAAGCTTTATAAATTTGCAATACTTATAACATCATTATTCTTTTCCCTAATAGGGCAGGTAATCAATATTACTTGGAAGGGGAAAGCTACAGTGTGGACCCTGAAACAGAAGTATAATCAGTCATATCACATCACAGATGTCAGCAAGCCTCCATGACAACCATTCTGTGTTGGGATAAATGTATAAACATAAAACTGGAGACTTGCACCTAAGTCAGTGGGCAGGATGAATACTAGCAGGGCTTCTTTTTTATAATTATTGTTCATGAACTACCACAACCTCCAGTAGATGGGGAAACAGTGGAAACAGTGACAGACTTTATTTTCTTGGGCTCCAAAATCACTGCAGATGGTGACTGCAGCCATGAAATTAAAAGATGCTTGCTCCTTGGAAGAAAAGCTATGACCAACCTAGACAGCATATTAAAAAGCAGAGACATTACTTTGCCAACAAAGGTCTGTCTATTCAAAGCTATATTTTTCCAGGAGTCATGTATGGATGTGAGAGTTGGACTATAAAGAAAGCTGAGTGCCGAGGAATTGATGCTTTTGAACTGTGGTGTTGGAGAATATTCTTGAGAGTCCCTTGGACTACAAGGAGATCAAACCAATCAATCATAAAGAAAATCAGCCCTAAATATTCATTGGAAGAACGGATGCTGAAGCTGAAACTCCAATACTTTGGCCACCTGATGCGAAGAACTAACTCATTGGAAAAGACCCTGATGCTGGGAAAGATTGAAGGCAGGAAGAGAAGGGGACAACAGAGGATGAGATGGTTGGATGACATCACCAACTCAATGGACATGAGTTTGAGAAGGCTCTGGGGATTGATGATGAACAGAGAAGCCTGCTGTGCTGCAGTCCATGAGGTTGCAAAGAGTCGGACATGACTGAGGGACTGAACAGAACTGAACTGAACCATAACCCCCAGTACTGTATCCCCTTACTGAGTGAAAGAGACATGAGCTGAAGACCTAGAGACCATCTTGTTGAGTGAAGTAAGTCAGGCAGAGAAAGAGAAATATCGTAGGACACTCTTTATATGTGGAATCTAAGAAGAAATGATACAAATGAACATATTTACAAAACAGAAACAAACTCACAGACTTAGAGGACCAGCTTATAGCAACCAGGGGGGAAGGTTGGGGGAAGGGATAGTTAGGGAGTTTGGGATGGACATGTACACACTGCTGTATTTAAATGGATAACCAACAAGGACCTACTGTATAACACAGGGAACTCTGTCCAATGTTATATGGCAGGGACTTCCCTAGTGGTGCAGTGAATAAGGAATCCATTTGTCAGCGCAGGGGACACTGGTTCTATCTCTGGTCTGGGAAGATCCCACATGCTGCAGGGCTACAGAGCCCATGCTCTAAAACAAGAGAACCCACCCCTCGATGAGAAGTCTGCACACCGAAACGAAGAGTAGCCCCTGCTCACCGCAAGTAGAGAAAGCCCACACAAAGCAACAAAGACTCTGCACAGCCAAAAATAATAATAAATGGTATGTGGCAGCCTGGGTAGGAGGGGAGTTCAGGGAGAATGGTACATATATATGTATGGCTGAGTCCCTTTGCTGTGCACCTGGAATTATCACAACATTGTTAAGCGGCTATGTGCTCAGCCACTTCAGTCGTGTCCAATTCTCTGTGACCCTATGGGCTTTAGCCCACCAGGCTCCTCTGTCCGTGGGATACTCCAGGCAAGAATACTGAAGTGGTTTGCCCTGCCCTTTTCCAGAGGATCTTCCCAACCCAGGGATTGAACACCCATCTCTTGCTTCTCCTGCACTGCAGGCAGATTCTTTAGCACTGAGTCACCTGGGAGCTCCACTAAGTGGCTATGTGCTGTGCTTAGTCACTCAGTCATGTCCAACTCTTTTCAACCCCATGGACTGTAGCCCACCAGGCTCCTCTGTCCATGGGGATTCTCCAGGCAAGAATACTGGAGTGGGTTGCCACATTCCAATATAAAATTAAGAGTTCTTTAAAAAAAAACATATCATAAAGAGATTACAAAAGTAATGGACAGGGAAAGAACAAGAGAAAGTAGAAGATGGTGGACAGGGAGTTGAATGCAAGGCAGAGAAAAAGAAAACAGCACCTGCCTACCCACAGGAAATTCAAATCCCATGTTGCATTTCCTATAATAAAAGTCATCACCATGCTTTATGTTAAGCTTTGGTTAACAGGGATAAAATGTAAGCTCTCAGTGACAGAGAATCATGCTTTGAGATTCGCCCCAATACATTATTCATAAGTCGTACTTAAGCGACTGAGACACTGAGTATACTTTCTCTCACAAACATAAACTCAAGGGCCAAAGAACATTGAGCTGGAGATCTTGAATGCTCAGTTTCATACGGAGCTGTAGGTTTGCTGCATGACTGGTGGGTATTTCTTTCACATGTGGAATTTCTAAGACCTGTGCCTCTCTTCCTCACCAAGGGGATGGGTATTTCACTCAAGACCCTCTGAAAGATTTTGACTTGAATAAAGGTCTTAAGTCATCAATTGTGGGATCATGGACTGGCCATCTAATTCACTGTGCCTCTAAATGAGATCAGGGATGCAATAGATAACATCTGTCATGTATTTTAAGCCATTAAATTTGCAGTAATTTTTTCCAGAAGCAATAGAGAGCTAAGAAATATGACCCTTAGTCCCCCAAGAGTCTGATCATAGCCTGATTTCAACAGGCATCACAAAGACTTCTCTGGTGGTCCAGTGGCTAAGACTCTGAGCTCCCAATGAAAGGGGTCTGGGTTCAATCCCTGATAAGGGAACTAGATCCCTTGCTGCTGCTGCTGCTGCTGCGTCGCTTCAGTCATGTCTGACTGTGCGATCCCATAGATGGCCTCCTACCAGGCTCTCCTGTCCCTGGGATTCTCCAGGCAAGAACACTGGAGTGGGTTGCCATTTCCTTCTCCAATGCATGAAAATGAAAAGGGAAAGTGAAGTTACTCAGTTGTGTCCGACTCTTAGCGACCTCATGGACTGCAGACCACCAGGCTCCTCCGTCCATGGGGTTTTCCAGGCAAGAGTACTAGAGTGGGGTGCCATTGCCTTCTCCAACTAGATCCCTTATGCCACAGCTAAAAGATCTTGCATTGTGCAGCTAAGACCTGGTACGGCCAAATATACACATAATAAATTAAAAAAAAAACACACAAGCATCACTTAAGTTTAAAATAAAATATCACCTCCCTGTGAGGATGCTCCCTGACTCCCTAGCTACGTAAAATCACATATCCTTCTCTCTCCTGATGCCCTAGAGATTCTCTGTTCCATCACTCTGACTTGAACAATACATCATTCATTGAAACTATCTGTTTATCACCAGGTACCCACCATATTGGGACATGGGCTCCTACGGGCAGGGATCTTATATGCTCTGTTCCTGATTGCCTCTGTCACCCAGAATAAAGTTCATTACAAAAAGATACTGGAAAGAAGGCTTGTCAAGATGAGCAAGAAGGCAGATGCTCACACATTACCTCTGTCAAGTGTAATATAGAAAAGGGAGACATGGGTAGTCAAGTGGTTAAGACTCCAGACTCCCAATCCTGGGGGGAGTTGGTTCCCTCCCTGGCCAGGGAACTAAGATCCCACATCCCACATGGAATGGTCAAAAAGAAAAGGGAGATGTATATGGACTTTAGAGTCAGACTGTTGGGTCCCGTTACCAACTCCTTCATTTACCAGGTCTGTGCAACCCTGGGAATTTGCTTCAACTCCCTGAAGCTCTGATTTTTCATGTACAAGTGGTGGTATATATCGTGTCTACCTCCCAGGGCTTGTGAGGATACCCCGAGGAAACTCTCATGCAATCTGCCTGGCACATTAAAGACCAGTCTGAGTTTTTGTCTGAGATGATCTGGGATGAGGTTCCAGGAGGCATCCCCCATTCTCTTGTTCTCTTGCAATTACTAGAAGAAGAGCTTGCCCTCATCTTCTCCTTGGATATTTATCACACCTTGACTCAACTTGACTTAAAAGCTTTCAGGAGAGAACTCCAATAAAAGACACATGTTCTGGAATGGACTTAAAATTTTTTTTGCAATTATAAATTTTTGCATGTAAATTATACTCATATCTTTCATTGTGGGTAACAAGCCCATCTCAAATGAGTTTCAGCAAAAAGGGAATATCTTGGTTCATGTGCCAGATGAAGGAAATGATTCAGGGAAAGTCGTTGCTTCAGGCATGGATGGATCCAGGGCCTGAGAAATAGAATATATTCTTTTTCTATCTCTCCATTGCTCAACTCCTCCCACCCAGGCTACAAAGTCTGAGGGGGACGTGGGAAGAGGCCTCGGAGAAGCATCGATGGTATTGATACAAAAGGAACAGAGGATGGGAAACAAGATGGTGAAAAACTCAAAAGAAGGTGTTCTGCCTACTCCTTGAACCTGGAGAGGCCTGGAGAAAAGAAACCTTGCTGAAGGAAAATGTCACTTAGATTACTAAAGGAAATTTGCACCAGCAATCGTGAGGTTCTTTAGAGACAATGTAAAAAAGAGTTTTATTTCCATGTGCAATTGTCAAAACAGAGTCTCCTCTGGTGCCCGGCAGATGAATTCATTGTCCTTGTGAAGGCTGCAGGTTCACTTCTGAAACTGTATCCAGTATGGGTACCCAGTGTGATTTAAAGTTCCGTATTAAAGTCTGAAGTTCCAAGGACTTCCCTAGTGGTCCAGTGGTTAAAATTCCATGCGTCAAAGCAGGGGACTCGGGTTCAATCCCTGGCCAGGGAACTAAGGTCCCACACGCTAAGTGGTACAGCCAAAAATGACTTTTAAAAATTAAAAAAAAGTCTGCAGTTCTGTCCTTCAGGTCTTCAGACATCCGTGTACAAAAAGGTTTCATATGTGACCAGCTCTTATGGGCTGCACTGTGCTCCCCCCAAATTCATAGGTTGAGGCCCCAGTGCCTAATACACAGTGCCTCAAAATGTGACCGCATTGGGAAACAAGTTCATTGAAGATGTAGATACTTTTTTAAAAATTTGGCTGCATCAGGTATTAGTATTAGAAGTGGAATCCTTCGTTGTGACATGCAAACTCCTAGTTGTGGCACGTGGGATCCAGTTGCCTGACCAGGGATCGAACCCAGGCCCCCTGCATTGGGAGCATTGGAGTCTTAGCCACTGGACCACCAGGGAAGTCCCACTGATGTAACTCCTAAACATGAGGTCATTAGGGTGGCCCCTTATCTAACATGACTGGAGTTCTTCTGAGAAGTGGACATTGGGAGACAGACACACACAGAACGCCACGTGAAGATGAAGGCAGGGATGGGGGTGATGCTTCTACAAGTTAAGGAAAGCCAAGGATCGCCCACAAACCACCAGCGGCTAGATGAGAAGCCATAACAGATTCTTCCTTGGAGCCGCCACAAGGAACCAACCCTGCCCACACTTTGCCCTCGGACATCAAGCCTCCAGAACTGTGAAGACATTTCTGTCATTTAAGCATCTGTGACACTTCATCCCAACAGCTCTTGTAAATGAACACACCTGCCAAGGAGATGTGAAGCTGGGTGTGAGATGAACAGATTCCTGGGGTCAAAATGCCCCCATCACCCACTTCTGACGGCCCTTGTCCGTGCCCTTAAAGCATCTCAGTGGAAACTGGACACAGTGAGATTACATTACGGGAGCTGGCAGCAAGTCGCAGCGGCATGGGCATCACTATAGGTGCATCGATTGTCCTCAGAAATGTTTTTGTGATTAAGAAATCAGCTGGGGGAAGTCAGCTGATGACAAGCAGCCTACAAAATGAAGGTTTTGCGAAATATCATTAAATTGTCACAGGCCCACTGTTTCCACAATGATGTACAATAATTCTGCAGTGCTAGCCCAAACCAGGCAAAGTAATCTCCTTATGCAAAATGTATGCGATTAATAAAAGATGAACATTTTCATGCAGCTGTCCTTGCCCTTCCAAATACTAATTATATTTATTCCTTTTTATTCATGCAAAGTTTTGTTATATAAATGTAATCATGGTTTTGTAAATCCATAACTGTGTGCAGGACAGCAATGCTGATCTCATCTCTTCAGCTAAGACTTACAAAGCGTTTCATTAAAATGATGTTCTGCCCTGAGGTTCACCCAATGAATTGAATGTGTGACAATAGAATAATGCCACAAGCATACCAGGTACTTTTAAAAAACCCTTTACCTATTATCAGGCAATGTTGCTAGAAAATTTCCTTGTCTCCAAAGTGATGGAGACAGGGGGTCAGGAATTAAACCATCTAAAAGCCCCTGTGTCCTTGTCTTTTGAAGTAAAATGCTGACTCGAGAGTTAATGATGGGGAAATGTGAAGATGTAGAAACAAAGCATGGCTGTTGGGGCTAAGAAACTGGTAACAATTTAGACTATAATTCTGCCACATCACAGCATCACCAAATTCCCAGTTCCCTGAACAATACAGATTAAAGTCTTAACGCACATTCCTAAGTTGTTTTTTACAGGAAGCAGACCCCCTCCAGATGAAAACTGCCAACCAAAAGAACACAGACCCTAGACTGGTTGAAACCAGAAAGTTGATGATGTTTGAAACTTCACCTTGATGCCAACCAACCCTAGAACTGTGTCCGATCACTCCTTACTCCTTTAACACTGTAAAACTCCTCCCTAATCCCTCCAGGGTGGGTCACATGGTCTTCAGGGCATTAGCCTGCTGTGGCCGCCTTTGCCTGGCAAAGAAATAAAAGCTACTCTTTCCTACTTCTCCCAAAATTCTGTCTCTATGTTTCTGTTCAGCACCGGTGAACAGAGGCCAAGTTTCAGCAACAGAAAGATGGCAAACATAAAAACACTTCTGTTTGACAAAAGTCTTTGTTCTAGCTTTTTATTTCCTGGTTTGTACTGGGTGGTAGGGGTGGGGAGGGGGGAATGAAAGCATCAGTCTTGCAGAAATAGTGTGGGTAAAAAAAAAAAAAAATAGGTTCCTCAGACATAGAACTCTTGTAGATTTCTTTGAAGTCATTTGGTCAAAGTTCTGGATTTAGAAACGGCAGAGGAACCAGAGGTCAAATTGCCAACATCTTCTGGATTATCAAAAAAGCAAGAGAGTTCCAGAAAAACATCTATTTCTGCTTTATTGACTATGCCAAAGCCTTTGACTGTGTGGATCACAATAAACTGTGGGAAAATCTGAAAGAGATGGGAATACCAGACCACCTGACCTGCCTCTTGAGAAACCTATATGCAGGTCAGGAAGCAACAGTTAGAACTGGACATGGAACAACAGACTGGTTCCAAATAGGAAAAGGAGTTTGTCAAGGCTGTATATTGTCACCCTGTTTATTTAAGTTCTATGCAGAGTACATCATGAGAAATGCTGGACTGGAAGAAGCACAAGCTGGAATCAAGATTGCTGGGAGAAATATCAATCACCTCAGATATGCAGATGACACCACCCTTATGGCAGAAAGTGAAGAGGAACTAAAAAGCCTCTTGATGAAAGTGAAAGAGGAGAGTGAAGAAGTTGGCTTAAAGCTCAACATTCAGAAAACTAAGATCATGGCATCTGGTCCCATCACTTCATGGGAAATAGATGGGGAAACAGTGTCAGACTTTATTTTTTGGGCTCCAAAATCACTGCAGATGGTGATTGCAGCCATGAAATTAAAAGACACTTACTCCTCGGAAGGAAAGTTATGACCAACCTAGATAGCATATTCAAAAGCAGAGACATTACTTTGCCAACAAAGGTCCATCTAGTCAAGGCTATGGTTTTTCCTGTGGTCATGTATGGATGTGAGAGTTGGACTGTGAAGAAGGCTGAGCACCAAAGAATTGATGCTTTTGAACTGTGGTGTTGGAGAAGACTCTTGAGAGTCCCCTGGACTGCAAGGAGGTCCAACCAGTCCATCCTAAAGGAGATCCATCCTGGGTGTTCATTGGAAGGACTGATGCTGAGGCTGAAGCTCCAGTACTTTGGCCACCTCATGTGAAGAGCTGACTCATTGGAAAAGACCCTGATGCTGGGAGGGATTGTGGGCAGAAGGAGAAGGGGACGACAGAGGCTGGATGGCATCACCGACTCAATGCACGTGAGTTTGGGTGAACTCCAGGAGCTGGTAATGGACAGGTAGGCCTGGCATGCTGCGATTCATGGGGTCACAAAGAGTCGGACACGACTGAGTGACTGAACTGAACTGAACTGAACTGAATGTTCTTAAACTCCCACCTCCTGCAGTACTTGCCAGTGTCCTTGGCTGGAGGAAGCACAAGGGAAGATGGCAGGGAGGGTTGTTCAGAGATACTTATGATGCATAAAAGATCCTGTGGGAGTGAATGAATGGTTTACCTGTGGCTTCTTACAAGCACAGGGCATACACTTAAATGGAGGGAGGAAAACGTAACATGGTATCCAGTTTCCCTCTAGGTAAGAAAATCGTTTACAATTAATCCCATCTCTTTGACTTTGTTCTTTCCAGGGCACCATGTTGTGCAAGACTCACCAAGAATGTTCATGCTTGAGCATATCTGCCCTGGATCCTCCTTGGGAGGTTTCTCCTTAACCTTTAAAGCATTCCTGTGCCTACAAGGTTCTCCTGAGCTGACAGTGATGTCAGTGATGTGAAAACTTGCTGATGAAGGAAGATACATGTTTCTTTGTGTAAAAGAGGTGGCCAGGGGGAGGCGCTAATTTGCACTGGTTTTTAGAAATGAATCTGTCAGCATCACAAGAATTTACACACAGGTCTGTAGAAAGGAGGGTTTTTCCAATGGCTCACAAGGTGAAGAATCTGTCTTCAATGCAGGAGATGATGTGGTTTCAATCCCTGGGCCAGGAAGATCCCCTGGAGGAGGAAATGGCAACTCATTCCAGTATTCTTGCCTGAAAAATCCCGTGGATAGAGGAGTGTGGCATGCTACAGTCCATAGGGTCATAAAAGAGTTGGACATGACCGAGCAACTAAGTACACGATAAGGGAAAAAAAAAATCCAGGACAAAGGAGACTCCCTTCTTCTGGTTAAAGTGAAGTGAAAGTTGCTCAGTTGTGTCTCATTCTTTGCGACCCCATGGACTATACAGTCCATGGAATTCTCTAGGCCAGAATACTGGAGTGGGTAGCCTTTCCCTTCTCCAGGGGATCTTCCCAACCCAGGGGTCGAATCCAGTTCTCCCACATTGCAGGCAGATTCTTTACCAGCTGAGCCACAGAGTAAAGGCAGGTCATTTATGTAGTAGTGAAGTTTTAGGATCAAGTCAGGGAGAGACAGAATGGGTTAATGATCAAACTCTTCGTTTATGCTGTAGAATACCTATCGCATTTTTCTACAGCAATCTTTTTAACAAATGCACTTTTCTCCCACCAACACTTATGATCTCAATAATATAGATCAGCAGAACTATCAATATTAAAACTTTTTAATATTCAAATAATGTATTTGCCCTCTTGAGCAAGTAGCCTTAGGGAACAACTCAATTTTATGTTGATGGGATACAGACCAGGTATACCTATAATCTGAATTTTATGGTAGCTGCTGTATAGAGAAGGAAATGGCAATCCACTCCAGTATTCTTGCCTAGAGAATCCCGCGGACAGGGGAGCCTGGTGGGCTGCTGTCCACAGGGTCACACAGAGTTGGACACGACTGAAGTGACTTTTTAAGCATGCATGTATACATTGGAGAAGGAAATGGCAACCCATTCCAGTATTTTTGCCTGGAGAATCCCAGGGACAGAGGAGCCTGGTAGGCTACTGTCTATGGGGTCGCACAGAGTCAGATACGACTGAAGCGACTTAGCAGCAGCAGCAGCAGCTGTATAAATATTCACCAACATTTTCTTTATCTCTCTAAGATGATGTAAGGCCCAGCGCAACATTCTCTCCTGTGTGAAAACCAAAAAACATAGCAGATGCGGGCCACACTGCTTAGAAGCCCTTGTAAAGGTTTTTCCTTGTGCCTAAACTACAAATGATTTCCTTCTTTTGGCTACCCAGCATGTGGGATCTTAGTTCCCTGACTAGGGATCAAACCTGTGCCCCTGGCACAGGAAGCACGTAGTTTTAACCACTGGACCACCAGGGCTGTCTCTAAATCATATGATTTATATTGAACACTGCTTTCCTTCTAGGAGTCCGAAATTTTGGTATGTACCAGGCAGAAGGTGCCTATATGAACAGCTCTCAATAAACACCCTGGATGTTGAGTCTCTAATAAACTGGCTAGTAGTCAACATCTCAGTCATGTTGTCATAAATTGAGACTGGTGGAATTAAAGACATTCTGTGCAACTCCCTGGGAAGGGGACTTTGGAATCTTGAACCCAGTTTCCTGCAGATTCTTCCATAGATCTTTTCCCTTTGATGATTTTGCTTTATATACATATTTTTTGCTGGCCTCGTTTCTGTTCACAAAAGATCAATGGATCTTCAAGCAGAATGTGGTTTTCTTCTCATTTTATCCCTAAACAAACTTTGTGAGTCTATTTAGGATGACCAGACATCACATGAAACATTAAAAATACCCTTAACCCAGTACACAGACAACTTGTGTATTCATGGATTCTGTCTCATTAGCTTCATGGGAACCACGTCCCCCACATCATTACTGGATAGTGGCCTCCAGGATTTTTCAGGAGAAAGGTTTATACTGACTTTTCTCCTATCGCCGTTTTCCTTCTTAAATTTGTTAATGCAAAGCTGAGTTTTAAATTCCTCACAGAACTGAGACATTAGCAGAGGGTGGAAAGATATCCATCCGGCTTCAGCTGATAATGCCTTTAATATGCTGGGAAGCTTTGGACTCTGTGCCTTATGATCAATTATGCAAGTCCATTCTTCCACGCCTCTGGGCTCAGACGTGAAGTTTTTGTCTTAAGTAGCAAGATCCGGTCCCTATGGCCTTAAGATAGGAGGAAACCACTGAGAACCCACAGACCCCAGGCCCACCCAGCTATGCTCACAGCGTCCAGACCACTGGTCCGAAACAATTTCCTGCAGCTCAAATCTCAAAACAAATTCAGTGCTGGAGGTCTTACCCTTATATCTGCAGGCTACTTTGCTTCTCAAAGGTTTGTTCTGAGCCTCCCTTGTTTTTTCCAAGATTGACCTGCACAGTGTTAAAAACTAAATTAAATGTGTTGCCAGTGTATAAAAACAGAGATTTTAAATCACACTCCAGATTTCTGGCATCTTGTGAAATAATCAGAATGTCTGTCTTTCCAAGGACCACCCATCAACATGAGGATACCTAAGAGAGAGGTTGTCCATTTTTTTTGTCTCTGATGTTTAGCCAACTTCCCTTCACCTCCCTGGCCCTGGCATTTTTTTTTAGCAGTTTATTTACTTTTGATCACCCTGTATGGCTTGCAGGATCTCAGTTCCCCAACCAGGGGTGGAACCTGGGCCATAGCAGTGAAGGTACAGAGTCCTAGCCACCAGGCCACTAGGGAGCTCCCAGTCCTGGCATTTTAATTTCCATTGCCTGATTCTAAAGTTTTACATGGGCATGATTTCCACACTGACATGCCTACTAGGAGCCCATGTGTTGATTCTATCACATTTTTTTTTTCACCAAGTCTTCTTTCAAAAAATAAATAAAGCCCATTTGAGGATGCCCACAGCAGCCTTCCTGTGGACTTCCCTGGTGGCTCAGACGGTAAAGCATCTACCTACAGTGTGGGAGACCCAGGTACAGTCCCCGAGTCAGGAAGACCTGGAGAAGGAAATGGCAACCCACTCCAATATTCTTGCCTGGAAAATCCCATGGATGGAGGAACCTGGTAGGCTATAGTCCATGGGGTTGCAAAGAGTCAGACACGACTGAGTGACTTCACTTTCACTTACAGCAGCTTAGCAACTGCTTACCATGTTAATGGCAGGAATTCTGGCATCAGCCTGCCTGAATTGAGACCTGGCTCTGAAACTTTCCTAAGCACATGTGGGCAAGCCCAGGCACTGCTTCTGTTTCCTCATCTGCAAAATGGGGATAATATTGTTATCTACCTTATAGATGCTTTCCCAGGCAGCGTTAGTGGTAAAGAACCCGCCTACCAATGCAGGAAACATAAGAGATATAGGTTCAATCCCTGGATTCGGAAGATCCCCTGGAGAAGAAAATGGCAACCCACTCCATTATTCATGCCTGGAAAATTCCATGAACAGAGGAGCCTGGTGGGCTAGAGTCCATGGGGTCACAAAGAGCTGGACACAACTAAGCAACACCCACCTTATTGATAGATAGGTAGACAGACTGATTTTTTTTTTCAAGACTCTATTTTTCATTTTCCCTGGTAATAGTAATCTTTTTAGGGTTTTGTTTTGTTTATTTTTTGGCCACACCACACAGCTTGTGGGATCTTAGTTCCCCAACTAAGAATCGAACTCAGGCCCATAGCAGTGATGGTGTGGAGTCTTAACCATTGGGCTCCTGGGGGAATCCCCGTAGTAATCTTCTTTGAAAACAATTGAGCAACAAATTTAAAATAAGGTTTCTAGTGTTTTTGAAGCTTTGTGGGTCATGAATTACTTGGTTGAAGTGTCTACTGATGACAGGACCCTTTGATAACCCTGAGACTCATGCTACTTTCTGCTAGAACATCAGTGAGAAGCATCAACTCAGACATTCCCCAAATCTTCCTTCTGTGCTCTACTTCTGTCCATTTGCTCCTGCTTGGGACAATGTTACTGTCACCAGCACAGCAGGATTCAGAGAGACCTCGCTGAAGTGGACAGTAAAGGAACAATAGTTTCGGTTTTGTTTTTGTTTTCCTGGGGTTCAGAAACAAAACTCATGCCGAGGATTCAATGGATAAAGAAACCTCAGTTTTGGGAATTCAAAATGGAGCATGTAGTTATCAGAGAGATAGGAATGCATTTGAAGTTGCTGGAAGGACTTCCTGATGGTGCTGTGGCTAAGACTTCATGCTTCCACTCCTGGGAGCATGGGTTCAGTCCCTGGTCAGGGAACTAAGATCCCACATGCCACCTGGCACACCCCCAAAATAAATAAAACTTAAAAAAAAAAAAAGTAAATGAGGCCCCAGGCAGTGACATAGGCTGGTGGAAGGAAGAGCTTTAAACAGATCTAGTTTAATTCTAGGATCTGTCATGTTCTTATCAAAAAAACCCCTGGCCCCAGGGAGCAATATGGCAGACCTCATGGACACCCAGAGCCAAGGAGCCATTGGCAAGCACATTAAATTTACATAATATTTTAGGGGGGAAAATGGAGACAACCACAATATTTGCCTGGCTTTTTGCCTTCCTTCCTGGCAAACTTACATAGCACTGGCCTGAGCCTTTCAGCTCAAAAATTGGCTTCCAGGCAACTGGGAAGAGCCTAGAAACCCAGCACCTGCGATTGTGTATTTTTATGACTATTTTTTGAGTTGGAGATAAAGTGACTCCGTCTCATTTGTCTCTTATCCAAATCACCGCGGGTTTGGGGGCATCACCTGCTTTCTATATTCCAAAATGTCCCAAGGTTAGAGCAATAAAATCTCTTTTTGCTGAATTCAAGAAACAGGGAGATGAAGGCTGCAGGTGCCAAAACCCATAATGGAATCTGTCTGCAAAGCCACTTGTGGATTGCCTGCTCCCATCTCTGTGTCCCAGATGGACCAGATGCTGGGTGGAGAAAGGGAAGCAAACAGCAGAAAGGAGGACACCTTGTCTACTTTCCCTGGACTTCCCCCACGCCTTCCGTGCTCAGGGAAGTTCAAGAATAGCAGAAAGAATTCTGAACCGTAGACCCAGTGAGGTCACCACTCAGTTCTATAACTCTGGGGTCAGCAGTCACAGTGTGTTTTAAGTGAAGAGTTTGGAGTTTTAAGGCTAGGGGACCACTTAGGAGATTGGAAACCTCAGGGCTTCTTGATTGTTAATGAACTCTTACCCACCAGAGCAAACACATTAACAATTATTTACATTTAATGGTACTGAAATGTATTTCTCAAATCATTAGTGCTTCTAGAACGTGCCTTGTACATAGAAGGAATACAGCAAGTAAATCTGGTTTGATCAAGTGGCATCAATAGATCAATGACAGAAGACATAGATTTGTTGCTAGCGTGGCATGTTTACTGAAGACAGAGGTCGGTGTGGATTGGGCCAAGCACTGAAGTTTGGGTGCATTTTCTCACCAAACACTTCCAACAATGCTCTGCCATGGGTGTTACTGGCACTTTGTTGCACAGATAGAAGGCTGAGAAACATAGAGGTTCACTGTCTCACAAGTGATGGAGGCCAGCATTGAATGGTAACCCCCACATCCAGCCAGCCATCTGCTGGCCTGGCCACCTTCTCCTCCTCATCATCAATTTCAGTCATCCTTACTCCACAGCTGGCCACTTTCATGAAATTCACCAGTTCCAATACCTTCCATAATGGTGTTGGATAGCAAAGAGCCCATTGTTGGAGAATGAAATAGTGGTTGACATCAACATTCAGCACAGCAAGGGAATGAGGATTGGGGGCTCAGGGTTATGACGGCTTGTAAAACAAGACATCCCCACCGAAGGGACAGGCATTTGAGTCCTATATCAAAACCATTAAGGTTTAATATCTGTTATCAGAGGCAGCCATACTCTTCCAAATGACAAAATTGCATAAGGGAACCATTGAAACTCACCCCTCCACCAAACACACACACACGAAAACAGCCAAGACCCATCCATCATGCCAGGAGACCAGGGGGCAGCCTTTATCTTGCAAACATCACTCTCTGAGTGACTTCCTATTCACTGTGGCCATTTGGGAGGCAATTTGCAAACACCATCATTGCCCCCACCAACTTGATAATAGATATGTTGGCAGCACTGAGAGGCAGATGGGTACAGAGAAATCAAAATAAAGAAGTGTCAAGGCTTCCCTGGTGGCCCAGTGGTTAAAATTCTGCCTTGCAACACAAGGGACACTGGTTCAATCTCTGGTCCAGGAAGATCCCACATTCCTCAGAGCAACTAAGCCAGCACTCTAGAGCCCGTGAGCCACAACTACTGAGCCCACACAATGCAACCAAGGAAGCCTGTGTACCTAGAGCCTGTGTTCTGCAGCAAGAGAAGCCAGACAATGAGAAACCCCTGCGCCTCAAGGAAGAGTAACCCCCACTTGCCACAACTAGAGAAAACCCATGCATAGCAATGAAGATTCAACACAGCCAAAAAATTGCTCAGTTGTCAGTCGTGTCTGACTCTGTGATTCCGTGGACTGTAGTCCTGCAGGCTCCTCTTTCCCTGAGATTTTCCAGGCAAGAATACTGGAGTGGGTTGCTATTTCCTTCTCCACAAAAAATAAATAAATCTTAAAAAAAAAAGTGTTGAGCAGGACGGTGAGTATTTGAAATGACCCAAGAGCAGGTAATAGGAAATAATTCCACCAGATTTTTTTTCTATATCTTACTTTACTCTCCTCAAATCTTTGCAGGGTGGATATTCCCAAGCATCTTTGTTCATGCAACTTCTATGGCTCAGGAGATTAAAGGAGTTCTTTAATATCTATCTGAGCAGGAGAGACTGATTTTCCTTAACCTAGACATGGATTTTCCAGCTTCTCAATTTAAGGTAAAATCTGGAAAAAGTTTTAAGAGTGAAAGAAAAAGATAATCCTTCTCATAAAAACTGTTAAATATTGTAAGTGCGATGATATATATAGAATTCCACTGCTGTGTTGGATTACCTGAAATTGGCAACTCTTTTCAATCTTCTCGCATCCTTGCCTGGAGAAGTAGCTGCTAAATTGGTTTTGGTTCCATCAGGTTCCGTGTATTTTGGGAGCATTTTGAAATAAATATCATAAGAATCCAGCAGAGCTTTTAGCAATCCCACACGCATGGAGAGGCAAAAATTACATTCACAGTTGCCAAAAAAAAAAAAAAAGCCAGGACTTGAGGGGCCATGATCCTGAACAGAAAAGAAGCCTCAAGAAGTAAACGCCACCCTCCAATTTTGTTCTCAAAGCATTTGCCAGATTCTTAAATGTACCATGGGGAGCCCTCTGCATCGAAACAACAAACTGCTAAAAAGCAGAGCAGTTTACAGCATCCTTAAGGTATTGAGAAGACAACCTTATGAGACAGGTATTATTTTATCCCACAATACAACAGAGAAAACTGAACCTTAAAGAGCCCATCACTTGCTCAAGGCAATGCAGCTGCCATTTGGCAAAGCCGGGATTTGAATCTGGGTTTAATTTCGCCTAAAGCACTCTTCCGCTGAAATGCTCCCACTCTCATTTCCACAAAGTATCTACTCAAATGTCATCTTGCAAGAGAAACTTCTTTGAAAGTTTCAGTGTGAGATGGCCACCCATTCTCAATCCATGGCATGTCTTACCCCGTTACCCAGCTTCTTCCCAGCCCTTAGCATCGGGTGGTATGTCTCTGTGGACCAACTGTGTTTACTGCCTAAGTCACTAGACGGTGCCCCTAGACATGGGAGTTGTGAAGTTCACTGCTGTGTCCCCTTGACTAGAACAGAATTTGCTCCCCACTAGATGGGGAAACAGTGGAAACAGTGTCAGACTTTATTGTTTGGGGCTCCAAAATCACTGCAGATGATGACTACAGCCATGAAATTCAAAGACTCTTACTCCTTGGAAGGAAAGTTATCACCAACATCAGTTCAGTTCAGTTCAATTCAGTCACTCAGTCGTGTCCGACTCTTTGCGACCCCATGAATCGCAGCACGTCAGGCCTCCCTGTCCATCACCAACTCCCGGAGTTCACTCAGACTCATGTCCATCAAGTCAGTGATGTCATCCAGCCATCTCATCCTCTGTCGTCCCCTTCTCCTCCTGCCCCCAATCCCTCCCAGCATCAGAGTCTTTTCCAATGAGTCAACTCTTCCCATGAGGTGGCCAAAGTATTGGAGTTTCTGCTTTAGCATCATTCCTTCCAAAGAAATCCCAGGGCTGGTCTCCTTCAGAAGGGACTGGTTGGATCTCCTTGCAGTCCAAGGGACTCTCAAGAGTCTTCTCCAACATCACAGTTCAAAAGCATCAATTCTTCAGCGCTCAGCCTTCTTCACAGTCCAACTCTCACATCCATACATGACCACAGGAAAAACCATAGCCTTGACTAGACCGACCTTTGTTGGCAAAGTAATGTCTCTGCTTTTGAATATGCTATCTAGGTTGGTCATAACTTTCCTTCCAAGGAGTAAGCATCTTTTAATTTCATGGCTGCAGTCACCATCTGCAGTGATTTTGGAGCCCAAAAAATAAAGTCTGACACTGTTTCCACTGTTTCCCCATCTATTTCCCATGAAGTGATGGGACCAGATGCCATGATCTTAGTTTTCTGAATGTTGAGCTTTAAGCCAACTTTTTCACTCTCCACTTTCACTTTCATCAAGGGGCTTTTGAGTTCCTCTTCACTTTCTGCCATAAGGGTGGTGTCATCTGCATATCTGAGGTGATTGATATTTCTCCCAGAAATCTTGATTCCAGCTTGTGCTTCTTCCAGTCCAGCGTTTCTCATGATGTACTCTGCATATAAGTTAAATAAGCAGGGTGACAATATACAGCCTTGACGTACTCCTTTTCCTATTTGGAACCAGTCTGTTGTTCCATGTCCAGTTCTAACTGTTGCTTCCTGACCTGCATACAAATTTCTCAAGAGGCAGGTCAGGTGGTCTGGTATTCCCATCTCTTTCAGACTTTTCCACAGTTTATTGTGATCCACACAGTCAAAGGCTTTGGCATAGTCAATAAAGCAGAAGTAGATGTTTTTCTGGAACTCTCTTGCTTTTTCCATGATCCAGCGGATGTTGGCAATTTGATCTCTGGTTCCTCTGCCTTTTCTAAAACCAGCTTGAACATCAGGAATTTCACGATTCACGTATTGCTGAAGCCGGGCTTGGAGAATTTTTAGCATTACTTTAGTAGCATGTGAGATGAGTGCAATTGTGTGGTAGTTTGAGCATTCTTTGGCATTGCTTTTCTTCGGGATTGGAATGAAAACTGACCTTTTCCAGTCCTTTGGCCACTGCTGAGTTTTCCAAATTTGCTGGCCAACATAGATAGCATATTCAAAAGCAGAGACATTACTTTGCCAACAAAGGTCCATCTAGTCAAGGCTATGGTTTTTCCTGTGGTCAAGTATGGATGTGAGAGTTGGACTGTGAAGAAGGCTGAGCACCAAAGAGTTGATGCTTTTGAACTGTGGTGTTGGAGAAGACTCTTGAGAGTCCCTTGGACTGCAAGGAGATCCAACTAGTCCATTCTGAAGGAAATCAGCCCTGGGATTTCTTTGGAGGGAATGATGCTGAAGCTGAAACTCCAGTACTTTGGCCACTTCATGCGAAGAGTTGACTCATTGGAAAAGACTCTGATGCTGGGAGGGATTGGGGGCAGGAGGAGAAGGGGACGACAGAGGATGAGATGGCTGGATGGTATCACTGACTCGATGGACATGAGTCTGAGCGAACTCTGGGAGTTGGTGATGGACAGGGAGGCCTGGCGTGCTGCGATTCATGGGGTCACAAAGAGTCGGACACGACTGAGTGACTGAACTGAACTGAACTGAACTGAAGCACTCCAAGCATATTGCTGAATCAAAGAAGGAGAAGAGTAAATTCTAGATCTTATGCTCTGATGCTAAGTTGTCAAATCATCTCCATAAATTTTCTAAAAAGACATAGGTTAAAATCACAGTATAAACTGGTGGTCCAGTGGCTAAGACTCCATGCTCCCAATACAGGGGTCCCAGCGTTAATCCCTGGTAGGGAACTAGATCCCACATGCCCCAACTAAAGATCCCAAAGGCTGCAAAGAAGCCCAGATAGAGCCAAATAACGAAATATTTTTTAAAAATAAAATTACACAATAAGTCATGGTAGCACTTCTCCACAGTGGCCAAAAGATGGAAGCAAACCAAATGTCCATCAAAGGTTGAATGGATAAACAAAATGGGTTATATTCATAAAATGGAATATTATTCAGCCACTGAAAGGAATGCACACTGGGAGTTCCCTGGAGGTCCAGTGGTTAGGACTCCAATTTTACTGCCCGGGTCCTGGGCTCAATCCTTGATCAGGGAATTAAGGTCCTGCAAGCTGTGTGGGAAAGCCAAAAAAAAGAAAAAAGAAAAAAAGGAATGAAGCATTTACACCTGCTACAACATGGGTAAAGCTCAGAAACACGGTTCTGTTTCTGAACACGATCTGAAAGAATTCAGATACAAAAGACCACATATTGTATGATTCCATTTATATGAAAAGCCCAGAATAGGCAAACCCTTTGAGACAGATTCCCCCATAGCTCAGTCGGTAGAGAATCTGCCTACAAAGCAGGAGAGAGTGAGTGCTAAATCACCTCAATCATATCTGGCTCTTTGCAATCCCTGGAACTGTAGCCCATCAGCCTCCTCTGTCCAAGGGATTCTTCAGTCAAGAACACTGGAGTGGGTTGCCATTTCTTCCTCCAGGGGATCTTCCTGACTTAGGGATGGAACCTGCGTTTCTTGTGTCTTTTGCATTGGCAGTGGGTTCTTTACCTTTAGCGCCCCCTGGTGATGGATGCTGTCAGATGAGAATCTATATGTGGTGCAATGCAGGGGACGTGGGTTCAAATCTTGGGTCAGGAAGAGCCCCTGGAGAAGGAAATGGCAACCCACTCCAGTATTCTTGCCTGGGAAATACCATGGACAGAGGAGCGTGGCGGGCTACAGTCCACAGGGTCGTAAGAGTCGGACACGACTTAGCAACTTAAACCACCACCGCCACATTGAGACAGAAAGCAGTCTGTTGGTTTACAGAAATGGGAGAAGAGTTAGGAAATGACCGTTTGATATGTACAGGGCTTTCTTAGAGGCTAGTGAGAACATTTCAGAACTCAATAGAAGGACTTCCCTGGTGGTACAGTGGATAAGAATCTGCCTGCCAATGCAGGGGACATGGGTTTGATCCAACTAAGCCCGTGCACCACATCTACTGAGCCTGAGCTCTAGAGCCTGTGCTCTGCAACAAGAGAAGCCACCACAATGAGAAGCCCAACCACTGCAGCTAGAGAGTAGCCCCCTCTTGTCCCAACTAGAGAAAAAAGAATGCAGCAATGAAGATCCAACACAGCCAAAAATTAATTAATTTTTAAAAAGACCCAATAAAGGTGATGATTGCACATCCTCATGAATGTGTTTAATGCCACTGAATTATCCCCTTTAAAATGGTTAATTTTATGTTATGCTAATTTTACCTCAATATTTCCAAATTACGTGAGTCTTAGCGTTAGTCAGAAAAACTCTCCATGGTTCAATTTCTTCATTTATAAACATTTCTAAATATTTAACTGAAACACTCTCATTACGAAATTCAAAACTGATTTAATATATGACATCGGTTTGTAAATTATAAAGCATTACAACATGCTCATTGCTGTTTCTATTCTCCTCTGGTTCTTGAGAGGGTGATCACCATTTCTTTTTTTTTTTTTTTTTCCCTTTGAAACGTAGTCTTGATCGATTGTCTGATCAATCCCTGTCTGATCAATAATCTGGGCTTATTTCACTTCTGAAACCAGATTCTTCCTAGCCTTGTAGACTTGCCCCATGAAAGAAAAGCCCCTTTTCTGCCTGCACTTTGAGAGGCTTGCTGATCTCAGATTGGAATGTTCTCCCTATTACAATAGTTTTTTTCCCCTATTACAGTGGTCCCCCTGCCCTATTTCATAATCATTTTGCATAAAGTCTCTCCTTGCCTAAGTCTAGATCGGTTTCTTCTTGACACTGTCTATCTAGGAAAAGGAAGAGTTGATGAAAGGGGACTGGGCTTGAGATGCCATCACTGACAAGGAAAAGCTTGCTCTGGGGCACATTTTCTCCTAGGGTGCTGCCCTCTTGACCTAAGTACAGTGTGGAGGGAACCATCAAGCCCCCGTCCAGTCAATCCCAAACCTGATTCCTCTTCCTCCTCATCACCCAGCTGTGAAACAAGCTTCTCAGGCCCCAGTATATCCAATAATTCCTCTGAAACTGGACTCCAGAGAGGTGAGAAGCTCTCAGAATCATAGACTGCCACCCCAGATCTCTATAAAACTCTAGATCCTAGCCTGAGAATTCTTTATTAATAAACCATTGGTTGTTATTTGCATTCATTCTTTTTGTGGTCCTCGCGGGGAAGGTTCATTACCTTAGAATGATCCTAGAATTACCTAACTTTCCACTACTGAAAATAAAAACTTTTCATTATTCTTTCATATATTTTTATTGATTCTTTGGTCAATGATGAATTTTTATTCATGTGCTTATTAAGCACTTTTTAATCTCTTCTTTTGAGAATTGCCTTTTTGATACCAGATTGATTTAGAAGGAACAAATCCGGGGGAGGAGCCAAGATGGCAGAGGAGTAGGACCGGCAGAACACTTTCTCCCCAACAAATTCATCAAAAGAACATTTAAACGCGGAGTAAATTCCACAAAACAACTTCTGAATGCCGGCAGAGGACATCAGGCACCCAGAAAAGGAACCCAGGTCTTCGAAAGGAGGTAGGAAAAAATATAAAAGACAAAAAAAAAAAAAGAGACAAAGAGGGAGGGACGGAGTTCCGTCCCAGGAAGGGAGTCTTAAAAAGAGAGAAGTTTCCAAACACCAGGAAACCTTCTTACTGCCGAATCTGTGCCGAGCTTTGGAAGCACAGAGGGCAACATAACAGGGAGGAAAAATAAATAAACAATTAAAACCCGCAGATTGTGAGCCCTACGGTAACTCCCCCAGCGGAGAAGCAGTGCAGATGCCTGCACGTGCCATTAGCAAGTAGGGGCTGGGAGGGGAGGCGCGGCATGGGCTGCATCGCTTAGAGTAAGGACCTGGCCTAAATACCCTGAGCGCTATCTGAGCGAAATAATCTGGGCTAGCAAACCAGACTGTGGGATATCTATCACGTGAAAAGCCAGCCCTAACCTAAGACATCGCCAGGCCCGCGCACGGAACAAAGGACTGAACAGAGATAGCCGGCTGCAGACCTTCCCCCTCCGGTGACAGGCAGCCAGAACCGGAAGGGGGCAATCGCAGCCCCAGAGAGACATTATCTATAAAACTGTAAGCAGGCTTCTTTGCTAACTAAAACTTCTTGGGGGTCTGGACAGTCAACATCTGCCTGAGAAGGTGCTCCGGTTGTACACCTAGGTAACCGAGCGGCGGGGAGGTGATAAGTCGCAGCAATCACGCTCGCCAAACACCTCATCACCTGAGCTGCTCAGACCTGGGAAGGGCACAAAACGCAGGCCCAACCGAGTCTGCGCTTCTGAGGACTACCTGAGTGCCTGAAACTGAGCGGCTTGGACCTGGGAGGTGCAGGCAGCCCAGGGCCGGCCACGGATAGTTCCCGGCAGAGCAACCTAGAGCCTGAGCAGTGTGGGCAGGGAGGCTACATGCGCCGTGAGTAGGGGCAGACCCAGTGTGGCTGAGGCACTACGAGCACACACCAGTGTTATTTGTTTGCAGCATCCCTCCCTCCCTCCCTCCCCACAGCACGACTGAACAAGTGAGCCTAAAAAAAAAAATAGTGTCCTCTACCATCCCCTTTGTGTCAGGGTGGAAACCAGATACTGAAGAGACCAGCAAACAGAAGAAGCTATAAGAGAGGGAACCACCTTGGAAGCTACAGGCAATAGATTAAAACCCTGTGGTTACTACCGACTACATAGGAAGGGGCCTATAGATCTTGAGAAATATAAGTCGGACCAAAGAACTAGCCAAAAATGAACTGAACCCACAATACTCACAACAAAACAAGAGAAAGTCCTAGATATATTTTTACTATTTTTACGATCATTCTTTCTTTTTTAATTAAAAAAAATTTTAAGTCCTCTATTATTCCTTTAATTTTCACTTTTATAACCTATTACTTTGCAAAAAAAAAAAGACCCTATTTTTTTTTTACAGCAAACTTCATATATATATTTTTTATAATTTTTTGACCTTGTTTTTTTTTTTCTTCTTCTTTTATTTAACATTGTATTTTTGAAATTCCAAACTCTACTCTAGATTTTTAATTTTAGCTTTTTGGTATTTGTTATCAATTTTGTACCTATAGTTTTTTTTTTATAATTTCTGTGACTTTTTTTTCCCTCTGTTTCTTTCTCTTCTTCTTTTATATAACATTGTATATCTGAAATTCCAAACTCTACTCTAGATTTTTAATTTATGCTTTTTGGTATTTGATATCAATTTTGTACCTGTATTTTCTTTATAATTTTTGCGACTTTGTTTATTTTTGTTTGTTTGTTTTTTCTCTCTTTATTTTTCTTCTTTTTTTTAACATTGTATTTTTGAAATTCCAAACTCTACTCTAGATTTTTAACTTTTGCTTTTTGGTATTAGTTATCAATTTTGTACCTATATTTTCTTTATAATTTTCGCGACCTTGTTTGTTTTTGTTTGTTCATTTTTTCTCTTTTTCTTTTCCTTCTTCTTTTCTTTAACATCGTATTTTTGAAATTCCAAACTCTACTCTAGATCTTTAATTTTTGCTTTTATGTATTACCAATTTTGTACCTTTAAGAACCCAATCTTCAGGACCCATTTTTCACTAGGGAGCGAGATTACTGGCTTGACTACTCTCTCTCCCTTTGTACTCTCCTTTTTCTCCACCAAGTCGCCTGTGTCTCCTCCCTAACTCCTCTCTACTCTACCCAACTCTCTGAATTTCTGTGTGTTCCAGGCGGTGGAGAACACTTAAGGAACTGATTACTGGCTGGATCTGTCTCTCTCCTTTTCATTCCCCCCTTTTATCCTCCTGGCCACCTCTGTCTCCTTCCTCCTTCTTCTCTTCTCTGTATAAATCCATGAACATCTCTGAGTGGTCCAGTTGTGGAGTGCACATAAGGAAGTGATTACTGGCTAGCCCACTCTCTCCTCTATTGATTCCACCTCATCTCATTCAGGTCACCTCTAACTCCCTCCTCCCTCTTCTCTTCTCCATGTAATGCTGTGAACCTCTCTGGGTTACCCTCATGGTAGAGAAACTTTTCATCTTTAATGTAGATGTTTTATCAATGGTGCTGTATAGAAGAAGTTTTGAAACTACTGTAAAAATAAAACCAATAACTGGAAGCAGGAGGCTTAAGACCAAACCCTGACTCCAGGGAACTCCTGACTCCAAGGAACATTAATTGACAGGAGCTCATCAAACGCCTCCATACCTACACTGAAACCAAGCACCACACAAGGGCCAACAAGTTCCAGGGCAAGACATACCAAGCAAATTCTCCAGCAACAAAGGAACACAGCCCTGAGCTCCAAGATTCAGGCTGCCCAAAGTCACCCCAAAACCATAGACATCTCATAACTCATTACTGGACACTTCATTGCACTCCAAAGAGAAGAAATCCAGCTCCACCCACCAGAACACCAATACAAGCTTCCCTAACCAAGAAACCTTGACAAGCCACCTGTACAAACCCACACACAGTGAGGAAATGCCACAATAAAGAGAACTCCACAAACTGCCAGAATACAGAAAGGACACCCCGAACTCAGCAATTTAAACAAGATGAAGAGACAGAGGAATACCCAGCAGATAAAGGAACAGGATAAATGCCCACCAAACCAAACAAAAGAGGAAGAGATAGGGAATCTACCTGATAAAGAATTCCAAATAATGATAGTGAAATTGATCCAAAATCTTGAAATCAAAATGGAATCACAGATAAATAGCCTGGAGACAAGGATTGAGAAGATGCAAGAAAGGTTTAACAAGGACCTAGAAGAAATAAAAAAGAGTCAATATATAATGAATAATGCAATAAATGAGATCAAAAACACTCTGGAGGCAACAAATAGTAGAATAACAGAGGCAGAAGATAGGATTAGTGAATTAGAAGACAGAATGGTAGAAATAAATGAATCAGAGAGGGTAAAAGAAAAACGAATTAAAAGAAATGAGGACAATCTCAGAGACCTCCAGGACAATATTAAATGCTACAACATTCAAATCATAGGGGTCCCAGAAGAAGAAGACAAAAAGAAAGACCATGAGAAAATACTTGAGGAGATAATAGTTGAAAACTTCCCTAAAATGGGGAAGGAAATAATCACCCAAGTCCAAGAAACCCAGAGAGTCCCAAACAGGATAAACCCAAGGCGAAACACCCCAAGACACATATTAATCAAATTAACAAAGATCAAACACAAAGAACAAATATTAAAAGCAGCAAGGGAAAAACAACAAATAACACACAAGGGAATTCCCATAAGGATAACAGCTGATCTTTCAATAGAAACTCTTCAAGCCAGGAGGGAATGGCAAGACAGACTTAAAATGATGAAAGAAAATAACCTACAGCCCAGATTATTGTACCCAGCAAGGATCTCATTCAAAATGAAGGAGAAATCAAAAGCTTTTCAGACAAGCAAAAGCTGAGAGAATTCTGCACCACCAAACCAGCTCTCCAACAAATACTAAAGGATATTCTCTAGACAGTAAACACAAAAAAGGTGTATAAATTCGAACCCAAAACAATAAAGTAAATGGCAACGGGATCATACTAATAAGTAATTACCTTATACGTAAATGGGTTGAAAGCCCCAACCAAAAGACAAAGACTGGCTGAATGGATAAAAAAACAAGACCCCTACATATGTTGTCTACAAGAGACCCACCTCAAAACAGGGGACACATACAGACTGAAAGTGAAGGGCTGGAAAAAGATTTTCCATGCAAATAGGGACCAAAAGAAAGCAGGAGTAGCAATACTCATATCAGATAAAATAGACTTTAAAACAAAGGCTGTGAAAAGAGACAAAGATGGTCACTACATAATGATCAAAGGATCAATCCAAGAAGAAGATATAACAATTATAAATATATATGCACCCAACACGGGAGCACCGCAATATGTAAGACAAATGCTAACAAGTATGAAAGGAGAAATTAACAATAATACAATAATAGTGGGAGACTTTAATACCCCACTCACACCTATGGATAGATCAACTAAACAGAAAATTAACAAGGAAACACAAACTTTAAACGATACAATAGACCAGTTAGACCTAATTGATATCTATAGGACATTTCATCCCAAAACAATGAATTTCACCTTTTTCTCAAGCGCACATGGAAACTTCTCCAGGATAGATCACATCCTGGGCCATAAATCTAGCCTTGGTAAATTCAAAAAAATTGAAATCATTCCAAGCATCTTTTCTGACCACAATGCAGTAAGATTAGATCTCAATTACAGGAGAAAACTATTAAAAATTCCAACATATGGAGGCTGAACAACATGCTGCTGAATAACCAACAAATCACAGATGAAATAAAAAAAGAAATCAAAATTTGCATAGAAATGAATGAAAATGAAAACACAACAACCCAAAACCTGTGGGACATGGTAAAAGCAGTCCTAAGGGGAAAGTTCATAGCAATACAGGCATACATCCAGAAACAAGAAAAAAGTCAAATAAATAGCCTAACTCTACACCTAAAGCAACTAGAAAAGGAAGAAATAAAGAACCCCAGGGTTAGTAGAAGGAAAGAAATCTTAAAAATTAGAGCAGAAATAAATGCAAAAGAAACAAAAGAGACCATAGCAAAAATCAACAAAGCCAAAAGCTGGTTCTTTGAAAGAATAAATAAAATTGATAAACCATTAGCCAGACTCATCAAGAAACAAAGGGAGAAAAATCAATAAAATTAGAAATGAAAATGAAGAGATCACAACAGACAACACAGAAATACAAAGGATCATAAGAGACTACTATCAACAATTATATGCCAATAAAATGGACAACGTGGAAGAAATGGACAAATTCTTAGAAAAGTACAACTTTCCAAAACTGAACCAGGAAGAAATAGAAAATCTTAACAGACCCATCACAAGCACAGAAATTGAAACTGTAATCAAAAATCTTCCAGCAAACAAAAGCCCAGGTCCAGACGGCTTCACAGCTGAATTCTACCAAAAATTTAGAGAAGAGCCAACACCTATCCTGCTCAAACTCTTCCAGAAAATTGCAGAGGAAGGTAAACTTCCAAACTCATTCTATGAGGCCACCATCACCCTAATACCAAAACCTGACAAAGATCCCACAAAAAAAGAAAACTACAGGCCAATATCACTGATGAACATAGATGCAAAAATCCTTAACAAAATTCTAGCAATCAGAATCCAACAACACATTAAAAAGATCATACACCATGACCAAGTGGGCTTTATCCCAGGGATGCAAGGATTCTTCAATATCTGCAAATCAATCAATGTAATACACCACATTAACAAATTGAAAAATAAAAACCATATGATTATCTCAATAGATGCAAAGAAAGCCTTTGACAAAATTCAACATCCATTTATGATAAGAACTCTCCAGAAAGCAGGAATAGAAGGAACATACCTCAACATAATAAAAGCTATATATGACAAACCCACAGCAAACATTATCCTCAATGGTGAAAAATTGAAAGCATTTCCTCTAAAGTCAGGAACAAGACAAGGGTACCCACTTTCACCATTACTATTCAACATAGTTTTGGAAGTTTTGGCCACAGCAATCAGAGCAGAAAAAGAAATAAAAGGAATCCAAATTGGAAAAGAAGAAGTAAAACTCTCACTATTTGCAGATGACATGATCCTCTACATAGAAAACCCTAAAGACTCCACCAGAAAATTACTAGAACTAATCAATGATGATAGTACAGTTGCAGGATATAAAATCAACACACTGAAATCCCTTGCATTCCTATACACTAATAATGAGAAAACAGAAAGAGAAATTAAGGAAACAATTCCATTCACCATTGCAACGGAAAGAATAAAATACTTAGGAATATATCTACCTAAAGAAACTAAAGACCTATATATAGAAAACTATAAAACACTGGTGAAAGAAATCAAAGAGGACACTAATAGATGGAGAAATAAACCATGTTCATGGATTGGAAGAATCAATATAGTGAAAATGAGTATACTACCCAAAGCAATTTATAGATTCAATGCAATCCCTATCAAGCTACCAACGGTATTCTTCACAGAGCTAGAACAAATAATTTCACAATTTGTATGGAAATACAAAAAACCTCGAATAGCCAAAGCTATCTTGAGAAAGAAGAATGGAACTGGAGGAATCAACCTACCTGACTTCAGGCTCTACTACAAAGCCACAGTTATGAAGACAATATGGTACTGGCACAAAGACAGAAATATAGATCAATGAAACAAAATAAAAAGTCCAGAGATAAATCCATGCACATATGGACACCTTATCTTTGACAAGGAGGCAAGAATATACAATGGATTAAAGACAATCTCTTTAACAAGTGGTGCTGGGAAATCTGGTCAACCACTTGTAAAGAATGAAACTAGAAGCTTTCTAACACCATACACAAAAATAAACTCAAAATGGATTAAAGATCTAAACGTAAGACCAGAAACTATAAAACTCCTAGAGGAGAACATAGGCGAAACACTCTCTGACATACATCACAGCAGGATCCTCTATGACCCACCTCCCAGAATATTGGAAATAAAAGCAAAAATAAACAAATGGGACCTAATTAAACTTAAAAGCTTCTGCACATCAAAGGAAACTACTAGCAAGGTGAAAAGGCAGCCTTCAGAATGGGAGAAAATAATAGCAAATGAAGCAACTGACAGACAACTAATCTCAAAAATATACAAGCAACTCCTATAGCTCAACTCCAGAAAAATAAATGACCCAATCAAAAAATGGGCCAAAGAACTAAATAGACATTTCTCCAAAGAAGAGATACAGATGGCTAACAAACACATGAAAAGATGCTCAACATCACTCATTATCAGAGAAATGCAAATCAAAACCACTATGAGGTACCATTTCACGCCAGTCAGAATGGCTGCGATCCAAAAGTCTACAAGCAATAAATGCTGGAGAGGGTGTGGAGAAAAGGGAACCCTCTTACCCTGTTGGTGGGAATGCAAACTAGTACAGCCACTATGGAGAACAGTGTGGAGATTCCTTAAAAAAACTGGAAATAGAACTGCCTTATGATCCAGCAATCCCACTGCTGGGCATACACACTGAGGAAACCAGAAGGGAAAGAGAGACGTGTACCCCAATGTTCATTGCAGCACTGTTTATAATAGCCAGGACATGGAAGCAACCTAGATGTCCATCAGCAGATGAATGGATAAGAAAGCTGTGGTACATATACACAATGGAGTATTACTCAGCCATTACAAAGAATACATTTGAATCAGTTCTAATGAGGTGGATGAAACTGGAGCCTATTATACAGAGTGAGGTAAGCCAGAAAGAAAAACACCAATACAGTATACTAACGCATATGTATGGAATTTAGAAAGATGGTAACAATAACCCTGTGTACGAGACAGCAAAAGAGACACTGATGTATAGAACAGTCTTATGGACTCTGTTGGAGAGGGAGAGGGTGGGAAGATTTGGGAGAATGGCATTGAAACATGTATAATATCATGTATGAAACGAGTTGCCAGTCCAGGTTCGATGCACGATACTGGATGCTTGGGGCTGGTGCACTGGGACGACCCAGAGGGATTTTATGGGGAGGGAGGAGGGTTCAGGATGGGGAGCACATGTATACCTGTGGCGGATTCATTTGGATGTTTGGCAAAACTAATACAATATTATAAAGTTTAAAAATAAAATAAAATTAAACTAAAAAAAAGAAAGAACAAATCCCCAAATATTTTAACCCTTTCTTTGTCATATATGAATGAGTCGAAATACAACCGAATTATTTTGACCATGTCAGGACATGTTGATGGTGTAATTTAAGCCTAAGCTCCTTTTAGGAAAGAATATAAGGACATCCCTGGTGGTCCAGTGGTTAAGAATCCACCATGCAATGCAGGTAAACCATTCAATATCACAGTAATCCAAGTCTGTGCCCCAAGCAGTAATGCTGATGAAGCTGAAGTTGAATGGTTCTATGAAGACCTACAAGACCTTCTAGAACTAACACCCCAAAACAGATGTCTTTTTCATCATAGGGGACAGGAATGCAAAAGTAGGAAGTCAAGAAACACCAGGAGTAACAGGCAAATTTGGCCTTGGAGTACAGAATGAAGCAGGGAAAAGGCTAATAGAGTTTTGCAAGGAGAATGCACCCAGTGGAAACACTCTCTTCCAACAACACAAGAGAAGACTCTACACCCGGACGTCACCAGATGGTCAATACCGAAATCAGATTGATTATATTCTTTGCAGCCAAAGATGGAGATGCTCTAAACAGTCAAACTGAACTGAATTGAATTGAACCCAAT
Source organism: Bos javanicus (assembly GCF_032452875.1). Taxonomy (NCBI): domain Eukaryota; kingdom Metazoa; phylum Chordata; class Mammalia; order Artiodactyla; family Bovidae; genus Bos; species Bos javanicus. Next base: position 50,628,120 of record NC_083884.1, read on the forward strand.
GGTCTCCCCACAAACTAGGGGTCAGAGATCCCCAAATCATGAAGGTGTTCCTCAAACAAGTGGAATAGGGAAAAAAAAAACTGTATTTCACTCCCCCCACACCTTGTACAGTCAACCATCAGTAAATATTCCTTTAACAGTTGAATGTGTGGTCATCCTTTCTGATCATCTTTATAAACTCCCAGCCACACTTCAAGGTGGACGGGACGGTCCCCATGATTTGGTGTGGAAGTGGAAGTTCAGAGAGGCCAGCCCAAGGTTGCAGAGCCAGCAAGGTGCAGTCAGGTGTCAGGAACTGAATGCTCTCTGAGAGCGAGGGAGGGATGGAGAAAGAAAGGAAGAAGCATCTTCTGTGGTTTACTCCCTGGAGTCCACCACCACCAGCTCCAGTTTTCACTCAGGAGCCTCTGAAGGATCAGAGCCATAGTGACAAGAAGCCTGAAACCATAGCAGTGGAAGGACTTCCAGTGGTTGAGACTCTGTGTTCCCAATGCAGGGGGTCTGGGTTCCATCCCTGGTCAGGGAACTAGATCCCACGTGCTGCAAATAAAGATGCTGCACGCCACAGTGAAGACTGAAGATTCCAAGTGCCACAACTAAGACCCGCAGCAGCCAAAATAAAAAAAGTAAAATAAATATATATTTTTTAAAAAAGCATAGCAGTGGAAGGATAAGAGTGACAGAGTAAGGGTGATGCCACCACATCAGGTTATAGGTTCAAAAAACACTTCTGGGTTGGCAAATGATACAGAAGATGCTAAGATGAGCGGGCTGGACCATTTGTCTGTGTTGGCATGGAATTCACAGGAGACAGGGGGATGGTGACATGGGAGAAGGCTAGTAAAGCAGTCCCTTTGCAAAACCAGGTCTGGGTTTGGGCTGAGAGTGGGAGAGGGGTGGCAATGGCCAGAGAGGGCAGCCATCCTCTGTGTCTTCCAGGAGAACCTCTTAGGGAGTGTGTCATTGATGGATTCACATCATAGCCCCATTGCTGGGCTTCGGGTGTGTGTGTGAGTGTGTGTGTGTGTGTTTACCATTCCTCTGATCTCCTTTTCCAAAAAATAAATGACATGCCACAGGACGAAAGCACTGACATTTACACTAATGATGTCAATGACATTCTTGCTCCTTCAATATCATTTGTATGCTGCTCTTGATTCCTGCTACATTCATCCGTGAGGGAGCATAAGTGGAAGGTTCTTTCAAAAACTTCTTAGTAAATTTCTGATGAATGGGAACCCAAATAAGTCCACTATGCTTTTTCTCTAACCTTGAAATGGCAAAGATTGGCAAAGAACTCTGAAACAGTACTCTCTCCCCTTGGGTGGGTTTTGAAAACTGAATTATCCTTTCTGTCATGATACTCCATCCACAAACCATATACCCTTGTCCCATAATAAGAAACTGAAAACAAAACTCAAAGGAACCTAGAAATAACTATAAGCAAGCCATATTAGAAATCAACATTTCCCACATTTTTTGGCTAAAGTAAATAGCATTCTCTGGCCAAGGATGCCAACTCTTTGCATGGCGGTTTGTAATTTTTCAGATTCACCCACTGAATACATGCAGGTTGAACCTCTTTTCTGTGATCTGGCTAATGTCTGGGGCTGCGGTGGCTCTTTCCTCTTTTGACCTAGAAGACAAATAGTAAGACAGGCATTCATCTTCTGCAAAGTTTGACAGAACAGGGCAATTGCCTACCACGTTGTGTATTCTTTGATTAAATTAATCACCAACATTTAAATACCAGAATGTTACATGTTAAAATAGCATCTCTTTTTTTTCCCATTGAAATATGAAAGAGGAATTAACTAGGGGCCCATTTCTTGCATGGAGATGGCTAGTGGACATGAGTGCTGGCTATTCTCTCTCTCTCTTATTTTTTGACTACATAGCTTGTGGGATCTTAGTTCCCTGACTATTGATCAAACCTACATCTCTTGCATTGGAAGCTCAGAGTCTTAACCACCAGACCACCAGTGAAGTCCCTCGCTGTTCTGTTTAGCTGGGGGTACACACAATAGTTTCCTATTGACTGCTTCTTTCATTGAATTCACCTTTCCAACTAGTATTGTATGGAAGACTGTGACTTTGAAGAGGAAAAGTAATTGTACAAATAATTATTTCATTCCATCTGTAGTCCACACTCCAAAGGAAAAGTTAAAGAGCAAGTTACATGTAATGTGGAGGGGGGCGGGATCCTACCTCTTCTCAGTTTCTGACCCCTGGGACTTCTCCAAATACAGTTTGCAGGACGGAGCCCAGGCAGGGCCAGGCAGGTAAGACTTCAGATCTACACTGAGCTTTAAGATTGAAGTCATTTCATGCTCCACTAAAGAGCTATTCATCACTGCTTGGTCATGTACATATGAATCTGGCTAAATACATCTGTTATCTGAAGCTGGTCTGCTTCAAGAATTCTGTAGACAAGGCCCAGACAAGACATCGTTGTACTGTTAGGGCTTTAAAGCTGTTGAAAGATAATTCTATGGCTAGGAAGGATGCAAACCCTCCTATTTTAATTGTAAGCAAGATGCTGAACTAGAATGACATTCCATTCTCCAGCATTCTCTGAACAGTACGATGCTCCAAGGCAACTGTGCTCAGGTCTGACATGTTAATACACTTGACATTCAACCAATGACGTGATGTTTGTATAGAGTGACACCCATTCGAAGAGGCTGGGACTCATGCCATGCAGCCTGGCCCCTGCCTGCCCTGAGCACCTGCATTAATTCAACTATTCCAGATATAAAGGGGATGCATTGAAATGTTTCCGTTAGAGAAAACACCTGCAGCTTGCAAAAGATGTATACCTCAAGGGCAGCGTGAGGCACAGAAGGATAAATCTGCCTTTTCTTTTATTTCCTCTTCAATAGGCGAATTTTGGAACACTAATAGAATTACTATATCTTCAGTAAATTCCAGCCCATGGTGGCTTCGCTGCCAGGTATGCCTTTTGTATTAACCTTCCTTTATAAAAGCAAAGGAACAGCAACAATGGGTCAGCTAGTCCTTACAAAGCCACATGTGTGTCCCCCATAAAAGCTCTATCATGACCACAATGTGTTGCTCAGCTTCAAGCATGAGGCTCAGGGAAGGGTCCTTTCCATAGCCCCTCATCAGTATCCACAAAATATTAGCAGGTAATTGACAAAGCAACTACTGACTTGTCGCTCTTACTACCTATCAACTCAGTACTTTTACTAACTTTACCAATGAGGTGACTGAGGCCACAAGAAGTTAACGTGCCCCCAAATCAAACACTTCTATCTTTAGCATTAGGAACGAAGCATGAGTCAATGCAAGGGTCAACATCACCGCCATGTCTGTGCCACTGTGGCCACCCAGCCTGGTAGTACCTTCAGATGGTGGCAGCCTTAGCCACCATCAAATAGCAGCCATAGGACACCAATGCCTGAGAATCTGTAGGAAATTCCCAGACCCAAGACAGATAATAAATGATCATTTGAAACCATTGTTTTCAGTAACCAGTTACAACTGGATACTATTAATAATCCAGATTTACCAATGACAAATCTGAGGTTATGGAAAGTTCATTTGCCCCAAATCAAAGACATTTTGATGGAAGATCCAGGAAGTTTCCAGTTCCTCTGACCCAGTTGCAATGTCGTTCCCTGTGTTATACACTAGGACTTTGTTGTTTATCCATTCTAGGAACAATAGCTAATAGCTGTCAATCCCGACCTTCCATTCCGTCCCTCCTCCAACCCTTCTCCCCCTTGGCAACCACAAGTCTGTTCTCTCTGTCTGTGAGTCTTTTCTGTTTCATAAATAAATGTGTCATATTTTAGATTCTATATATAAGTGATATCATATGGTATTTGTCTTGCTCTGACTTACTTCATTTAGTATGATAATCTCTAATTGCCTCCATGTTGCTGCAAGTGGCATATTTTGTTCTTTGTCGTGGCCGAATAGTATTGCAGTATATATATGTGCCGCACCTTCTTTATCCACTCATCTGCTGGTGGACATTTAGGTGGTTTCCATGCCTTAGCTATTGTGAAGAGTGCTGCTATGAACATAGGGGTGCACGTATCTTTTTGAATTAGAATTTTGTTTGGATATATGCCCAGAATTGCCAGCTCATATGGTAGTTCTATTTTCAGTTTTCTGAGGAATCTCTATACTGTTTTCCATAGTGGCTGTACCAATTTGCATTCCCACCAACAGTGTAGGAGGGTTCCCTTTTCTCCACACTCTCTCCATCATTTGTTATTCATAGGCTTTTTGATGATGGCCATTCTGATCAGTGTGAGGTGGTACCTCATTGCAGTTTTGATTCACATTTCTCTAATAATTTCTAGCTTTCTTTCTTATAAGAATATAATATATAATATATTAAGATATAGTATACATAATATGTGTTCATCAATTCTTTATGCTATCCTTAAGTCTTCCAGGCAACAGTAGGCTGTTAGTACTTAAGATCTGGAGGAGTCAAAAATTAAAAGCAAATTTTCAACTGCATGGAGAGCCAGTGCACCGAAGTCTCTGTTGTTGTTCAAGGGTCAACTGTAATTTGTTTCCTAATTAGAGTTTATCACACCTGTTTATGTAGGAAACCATAAAATCGGCTCCCAGATGCTAATAATAAATGATGTCAGCACAAACGCAATCCTCCATGGGTCTCCAAACAGCTGCACTGGCTGAAATTAATTTTGAAGACATCCATAGATTACAGTGGTTTTAATCTTCAGAGTAGGGGGATTAGTTTCCTCTATAGAGTGAAGAATCATGTCTCTCTTCAACTATTGGAAAGAATAAATGGTCCACAGAAGAGAAACCAAGAGCACACACTCAACAGCCCAATTTGTTTCAAATCCAAGACCTGTCACTTCTGCTTGTGACTTTGGACTATTTGTTTCTCTTTCTTTTTAAAATAATTTTATTTATTAACTTATTATTGGCAATGCTGGGTCTTCGTTGCTGTGTGGGCTTTTCTCTAGTTAAGGTGCATGCGGGCTATCCTAATTGTGGTGCATGGGCTTCTCATTTCAGTGGCTTCCCTTGTTGTGAAGCATGAACTCCAAGGTACAGGCTCAATAGTTGAGGTGCATGGACTTAGTTGCTCCGAGGCATGTGGGTTCCTCCTGGACAATGGATCAAACCCTCGTCTCCTGCATTGGCAGGTGAATTCTTTATCACTGAGCCACCAGAGAAACCCTATTTTCTTTTTGTAGTAGCAGCTTCATTGAGATATAAATCAAATACCAAAAAGAGTGCCCTCTAAAAGTACACAGTTTAATGGGTTTTTTAGTATATTCAGAGTCAGGTAATCATCATCATTAATCACAATAATGGTGGTTGATAATCATTTTCAGAGCTTCCCAAAGAAACCCTGTACCCAGCAGTAGTCGCTCCACACCCCCACCCCCACCCCACCTTCAGCCTGCAACTATTAATCTACCTCCTGTCTCTATGGACTTGGTTATGCTGGAGACTTTGTATAAGTGGAATAAGACAATACTTTCCTTTTGTGTCTGGATTCTTTCATTTAGCATATTTTCAAGGTTCATCATGGTGGAGCATGTGTCAGAGGCTTCCTTGGTGGCTCATTCTGTAAAGAATCCACCTGCCAGTGCAGAAGATGAGGGTTCAATCCCTGGATCAGTAAGATCATCTGGAGAAGGAAATGGCAACCCACTCCAGTACTCTTGCCTGGAGAATCCCATGGACAGAGGAGCCTGGCAGGCAATAGTCCATGGGGTCGCAAAAAAGTCAGACATGACTTAGTGACTAAACAACAAACAACAAAACAGCATATATCAGAACTTTATTTTAAAAAATATTTATTTATTGGCTGTTCCAGGTCTTTGTTACGGCATGTAGGATCTTTAGTTGGGGAATGTGAACTCTTATTTGTGGCATGTGGGATTTAGTTTCCTGACCAGATATGGAACCTGGATCCCCTGCATTGGGAGAGTGGAGTCTTAGCCACTGGACCACCAGGGAAGCCCCAGAACTTCATTGATGTCATGGCTGAATAATATTCCAGTGGACCAATATATTGGTCCACGTGGTTATTTCTCCATTCATCAGTAGATGGACATCGGGTTTTTTTCACTTTGGGCTCTGATGAATAATGCTGCTGTGAACATTCCAGTATATGTTTTTGTGTGAATATATATTTTCAATTTTATCAGGTATGTTCTAAGGGTTGCAGTTGCTGGGATGGGCATCTTCTTCATCTCTTGGTGCCTTTGTTTCTCCATCTATAAACAGACACAGTGATGGTGACTTATCCATAGGTTTGCTGGTAAGAGTAGGTGAACTAAATCTACTAGCATTTGGGACATGTTTCTATAGCAGTAAACATTTATGACATGTCCTTATCAACATGTCCTTATCACCACATGTTCACCAACCAGGAAGTTCTACCAAATTCCTCCTTTTGAGTTTTTATGGAGGCTTTATTACACAGGCATGATTGAGTAAATCCTTGGCCATTTGCTATTGATTCCTTCTCAAGCCTGCCACTCCCCCCATCCCCTCACCCCCCAACATGACCTACCCTCCAAGAAATCAGAGGTCAGGACTGAAATTTCCAACCCTCTAATTTTGGTTGGTTCCCTTGGTAAGCAGCCGCATCCTGAGGTGTGGTCCAGAGGCCACATGATCTGTGGATGATTAAAGATTTCTATTATATGCACTCATTTGATACTGTCCTTTAATTGAAGCTCCAGTCACATCTAAAAGAAATCTTGTCATTAGACTTTTGTTTGTTTTATTGTTCTGAGAAATGGGGTATCTCCTGCTATATCAGTGAACAAGGATGGCACAACCATCAGTGACTGCAGCCCTCCAATGCGAGTTTGTGAGTCCTAAGGGCACTCAGGAAGGAGAAGAATATCTGTGATCTAGCAGCCATCAGGACTGCAGCCACTCCCTATGGTGAGCCTCAAGGAAGTTCAGGACGTATGAGAAAACACAGGATACTGGCCCAAGATAGCTGAGATGCATATAAGAGGAATGATGTCAGTGAGCCCAGACTCTTTCATCTTGCTATACATAGAAAAGCAGTAAATTCCTTGACTTGAGGAAGTTAAGGTTTCCTGATTTCCTTTAATTAACAATAATCTTTTGATATTCAGACTACCTGCCCTTTGTGGCAAAACTTCTATATAACCTGGCTCCTCTTCTCCCTCCTCAAAGCAGTTCTCTCAGATTTACTTGAGATGCTGCCTCCCAGACCTGAAATCCTAAAAATTCCCACCAAATAAAACATAACTCTCAACTTTGAAGTTCTGGATATTTTATAAGTTGACAGTTTAATAAAAAATATATGCTTCATCTTTGGAGAAACTTTAACCCTTCAGTGTAGCTGACTGGATGATGACACAAATATTCCCTTAAGTGCCTGAAAGAATTAATAAAACTCCCTGGAAATGTCCATACTTTTTAGTTATAGCTACAAGAGTATCAAGAAAGAAATGCTTCACCAAAAATAAGAATAATGTTGACTAGAAAGAACTGAAAATAGAAAATGGCCACACACACAAAATCCAAACAGATTGCTTCAATGGCAAATTTATGAAAAAGGAGAAATAACATAAAATACTCATTATCAAATTAGCAAACCCTCCAGATCTTTCTGGATTTCTAAAACATATTCCACTAGAATCATCTGTGCTTTGAAACATCCTGTTTGCTTACTCAATGGCATCTCTGGAGCCAGATTTTTATTCAAAGAGCTGCATACTCCTGGCAACTTGTGCAAAAAGAAAAACTCTGGAGTCCTCCCAGATGGGTTCCTGCATTCCTGCAAGAATCCTGACACTTGGGAAATGGCCTCATCTTCTGTCTCCCCTGGATTCATGATGGATGAAATACACAATCACTTCTCAAGTCTTTGCCCCTGTTGCTTTCTGTGTGTATACTGCTTTTCTCACCCCGACCTTGAACTGATACCGAGTAGGACCCCATGGGGCTCCTGGGCACAAAATCCTTTCTGTGTCCCCCATTTCTTGACTACAGAAAATAGGCTTCATTCAGCCTCCAAGACCTTCCCTTAGTTCCAAAGGGCAGGTTCAGACAGCTTCTAATCAGGGAAGAGAGGGGATGCAGAGACAAGGCAGAAGCAATCAAGAAACAATAGTGCAGCCTTGGGTCAGGGTCCTGGTTCCCCCTCAGGGGATACAGTATCTTTGAGCTGTTTTGCAGATACTGAAATGAAACCCCCCACCAGGTGGGAGAAGTTAACTGTATGCTGCCCATCAGCATGTAGACCCCAGACTGGCTAGAACCAGAAGGTTGATGATGCTGACTCCCACTTACCTCATCACCAACCAATCAGAAGAAAGTCCACAAGCTGATCACACCCTCCTCTTTGAAACATTACTATAAAACTTCTTATTTTCTCCTCCAGGTGGGGACACACAGTTTTGAGGGCATTAGCCCACTGTGGCCCCCTTGCCTAGCAAAGCAATAAAGCTATTCTTTTCTATTTCACCCAAAACTCTGTCTCTGAGATTTAATTTGGTGTCAGGTGCAGAGGTTGGATCAGCATCAGAACCCTATGCCCATCTCCTGGATTTTCAGGTGGACCTCACCTTGTTTTCCCAGGAATCTACCTATAAACCAAGGCAGGGATGAGGGGTTCAGAGTCTATCTGTCTATGATGACTTTCCCTGCAGTGCTAACCCTTCAACCTGGTCCTTTCAGCATCCTAGTCCATCCTTCCTTACTAAAGGAATCCCCACTTGGGGTACAACAGCCCCTAGCTGTTAGCCTCAAGCTATGAGGTCAAAGCCCTCCATCTTGTCACCTTCCCCAAGGGGAAGAAGGCACTGGCTCAGGGGAAACTCAGAAACTACACTGGGGGAGGGGGGTGGCATTTACACTGCTAAACCCCTTCCAGTTGGAAAATTCCCAGCATGAATCCATCATTCCAGTGATGGGTTGGGGGAAACCCTGATGTCCACATGTCCTTGAAAAATAGGAGAGAGCAATGAAAATCAGAGAGCATGAGTTTGAAGAGCTCTGAACTTGAACTTTTGCAGACTCTCCTAGGAACTCTTTCTCCCAGGTGGCTGGGCCAACAGTTAAGCCTTAAAATGAAATTTTGGAGTCTGCAATCCTGCACATGGACTAAAAATCGATCATGAATTGTGTAATAAACTTTAGCCTTTGGCATTTCACAATTTCAAAACTTTTATTGCACCAGCTATATTTATAGTTTACCTTCTAAGTTATTTGTGTTCATTTTATAATTTGTATAAACATTTTGCAAAAGGAGTTTTACATAAACCCCTGATTCTGGGAACAGGGCTGAAATTTTATGATCTTTGTTATGTGTAAATTATATTTGGATTTTGTTCAATATTTTTATTTTCAAAATGATTTCCTTTTTTAAAACTTTATTTCTGAAGGAAAATATCCTATTTAATTATTCTTTAGTAAGGACCCTTGGTATGTGAATTAGCCTGACACTCATGATCCTGTAAGCATTCTTTTCACAAAATCTTTAAAAATAAAAAGTACTTTCATATTTAACTGTCATTAGTATGTGGGTTGGGGACTCACGTTGAAAATCCATAGAAGAGGAATTAAATGTACTGGAAAAACTTACACTAGAATCAGTCTTATTGATCAAAATCATATTTAATAACAATAATTTGTCTTTTACCTATGAAATAAGCATTTTTTAAAATGAATGCTAACTATTGGCTAGAAATATTAACATTTTCAAATTATTCATCACTGTTGTGAGAAAATAATAATATAAATAATAATAATAATGAAAACAGCATACTGCCAGGCTCCTCTGTCCATGGAATCCTTCCAGCAAGAATACTGGCATGGGTAGCCATTCCTTTCTCCAGGGGATCTTCCGAACCCAGAAACTGAACCCAAGTCTCCTGCATTGCAAGCAGACTCTTAACCTTCTGAGCCACTAGGGAAGCCCATCTAAGAAGCCCATGAATCCCTTATAATGGCCCAGGTTCTTGGCTATATTCTGAATTCTTCAGATAGTCATTCATTGAATCTCACAACAATCTCAGGAGATAGCCACTGTGTTACTATGGCTTCCAGGTACCAGATGAGGAAACTTCCAGATGAGGAAGCAGAGAGTAGTTGGGTAATATGTTTTGGGATCACAGGATTAATAAATGACAGAATAGGTCTTTAAATCCAGGCAGAGTTGCTCACATATTGTTCTCATGACCTCAAAATTTGTCCAATACATCTAAAAAATTGTGTCATTACACATAAAGAGCTTGACATCATCATGAGCCTTTTGCTATTTTAAATAATGCCACCACTTCTTGAATAATCCTCTTTGTTCTCAGATGCCAGACCAGCACTACCCAGTATAACACAATGTACAAACTTAGAAAACATCATTTTTTCCATGCTTCTGTCAATAAATGTTCACATTATATTGATTTTGTAAGACTGGTAATCTTTCCTATTGTCTGCTGGAAAATAATCTGAATAAATAACATATGAATGTGACTACTTTCTCTTATAAATGGCCCAGTTGTACAACCAGCACAACTGTTTATGGCAGTCTGCTTATTGGACCTGAATCATTAAAACATACCGATCTGGTACACAAATATGTACATCTCAATTGCTAGTTTAAAATTACCTTCTATAAAGTTATAACTGTGTACCTTTTCACCAATAGGATTACTCCAAATATGGATATTACTACATTTTTTGTCCAATCTTGCTAAATACATTTCACTTTTTTAAAAAATGAATTTTCCTGATAACTTCTGAGATTGAGAAGGATTGTGTGTAGATCCTCTTGGAAACCTGATTGAAATATACAATTGGGTAAACAGTCATTGACACAATCAGGGAATTTGAACACTGTCTGGATATCTGAAGATACTAAGAAATCATTGTTAATTTTATTTAAGGTAATGATGATGCTATAGTTGTTTTTTAAGTCCTCTTTAGAGATGCAGCCTAAAGTATTTACTAATAAAATGCTCTGATATCTGAAATGTTTTTTTATTAATATTCCAGGTGGAGTGAATGCAAAGAAACAAGATTAGTAAATTGATATAATTGTTAAAACAGAATAGTGAGTAAATGGAAGACCACTTACATATTTCTCCATTTTGTAAAGTATTTATTTATTTATTGGGCTGTGTTGGTCTTAGTTGCAGCATGCAGGATCTTTGCTGCATCATGCAAGATCTTTGATTGCAGTGCACCCAGTCTCTAGTTGTAGGCATGGGCTCAGGAGTTGCAGCTCAGTTGCTCTGCGGTATGTGGGATCCTAGTACTCCAACCAGGGATCAAATCTGCATCCCCTATATTGCAAGGTGGATTCTTAACTACTGAACCACCAGGAAAGTCCCATATCTCTCCAGTTTTGTTTTTTTTTTTTTTTTTGATGTTGAAATTTTTCATAAGAAAGGAATGTCACATTTTCTGTCCTTGAAGAGAATGAGATAACACTAGGTAATTAACAGAAGCAAGACAAGAACATTCAAATAAGTGTAATGGAAGTTAAGTTTTACGTTTAAAAAACTGTAGACTTTAATGGATCTAACATGTCATCTATTAGGATGATACTTGTAGAGCATGCCTGGGCAGGAACAGGAAACTCCTTATTCAAAACATTTTTTTATGCTTCTCTCGTAGCAGTGAAAGGTTGACTATGTTATATCCTATAAGGATTTCTTTCCTGCCATACTTTTATGTGGAGAAAAACATAAGTAACTACACAGAGATGTGGAAATTAATTGATAACTTGAAGACTATTCCCCAGATTTTCATGGGCCCGTGTGTTTCCATCTGATCTTACTCTGTTTAAGCTCTTGAATGATGTCATGTTTAGAGCAGGATCAAGAGCCTGGCTAGAGTTAATCTAGGGCCAATCTTTCTCATTCATTTTTTTTGCTTTCCGTCACAGAACTTACCTTCTGCTCACTATGTTACAGGCATTGTGTTGGTACTGGGGCTGTAGAGCCAGATCACAGCATCTTTACAAACACAGTAAGTCCCCTACGTACAAACCTTTAGGATGCAAACTTAAAAGAGGCAAAGCTTCCCCTGCCAGCTGTTGTACTGTGTACTACTGTACTTTTCAAAGTACTGTACTGTAAGATTTAAAATATTTTGTTTGTGTTTGTTTTTTATGTGTTAATTGTGTGAAAAGCATTATTAAACCTATTACAAGGCAATACAAGGTGATGGACAGGGAGGCCTGGCGTGCTGCAGCCCATGTGGTCACAAAGAGTCGGATACGACTGAGTGACTGAACTGACTGAACTGACTGACTGACAACGCAATACTATATAGCTGATTATGTTAGTTGGGCACCTAGGCTAACATTGTTGAACTTACAAGCAAATTGGACTTACAAATGTGCTCTCAGGAGGCAACTCGTTCATAAGTAGGAAACTTACAGTATTTCATGATTTTTTGTTTGCTTATGTTTTTTTAATCCTCAAAACTAATTTGCATTTATTGTTTGCAGATTTTTTGATAATGGCCATTCTGACTGGTGTGAAATCATACCTCATTATAGTTTTGATTTGCATTTCTCTAATGAGTAATGTTAGGTCCATACCATTTCTGTCCTTTACCGAGCCCATCTTTGCATGAAATGTTCCCTTGGTATCTCTAATTTTCTTGAAGAGATCTCTAGTCTTTCCCATTCTGTTGTTTTCCTCTATTTCTTTGCATTGATCACTGAGGAAGGCTTTCTTATCTCTTCTTGCTATTCTTTGGAACTCTACATTCAGATGCTTATATCTTTTCTTTTCTCCTTTGCTTTTCGCTTCTCTTCTTTTCACAACTATTTGTAAGGCCTCTGAGCGCCGAAGAATTGATGCTTATGAACTGTGGTGTTGGAGAAGACTCTTGAGAGTCCCTTGGACTGCAAGGACATCCAACCAGTCCATTCTGAAGGAGATCAGCCCTGGGATTTCTTTGGAAGGAATGATGCTAAAGCTGAAACTCCAGTACTTTGGCCACCTCATGTGAAGAGTTGACTCATTGGAAAAGACTCTGATGCTGGGAGGGATTGGGGCAGGAGGAAGAGGGGACGACAGAGGATGAGATGGCTGAATGGCATCACGACTCGATGGACATGAGTCTGAGTGAACTCCGGGAGTTGGTGATGGACAGGGAGGCCTGGTGTGCTGCAATTCATGGGGTCGCAAAGAGTCGGACACGACTGAGCAACTGAACTGAACTGAACTGAACTGAATGAGTAATGTTGAGTATTTTTTCATGTGTTTATTAGCCATCTTCATGTCTTCTTTGGAGAAGTGTCTGTAGATCTTCTGCCCACTTTTTGATTGGGTTGTTTGTTTTCCTGGTATTGAGTTGCTTACATACTTTGGAGAATAATTCTTAATTTTTTCATTTGCTATTAATTTCTCCCATTCTGGGGGTTGTTTTTTCACCTTGCTTATAGTTTCCTTCATTGTGCAAAAGCTTTTAAGTTTATTTAGGTCCCATTTGTTTATTTTTGTTTTTATTTCCATTACTATAGGAGGTGGGTCATCATCAAAAAATCTACAAATTCATTTACAATATTGTAAAGTAATTCTCCTCCAGTTAATATAAATGAACCCATTTTAAAAACTAAATTGGAAATAAATGTCACTGTTACCAAACTGGTCAACTGAACCAATAAGAAAGCAGGGCTAGCCAATAAGACGTCACAAACATGATTTCTCTTGGCTTGATCAAGGGGAGAGGATAATTATTCGAAGGTAGTAGGCTTGATCTTTCAAAACAAATGTTGAAGATTTGTCATGTCAGGTGTCGCAGCACCAGTATTTTCTTCTCCCCAAAGAGCCAAGACAGATAAAGTTGCCCCCAACCAGCAGCTGGGGGGAAGGGGCTGTCCACTTCCTTGGCTACACCCCAGGAGGCTTCCCACACTGCCCAACATGGAGCAGGGAGAACTTTATCTAATCAATATGCACCAGAAAGGCAGCAATTTGTCTTTACCAAGCTCCCTTTCAAAGAGGACTCCCACAGGGATGCAGGAAAGGAAGGACAACTACATCTCAACAGTCCTTGGAGGAGGGAAGTTACTATTTCATGGTCCAGCAGGAATAGGCTAGGGATGCTGCTGGCAAACAAAGAGTGGAAGTGATGCCTTTAGAAAGATGAACAACAATAGGATCCAAGATTTAAAACAGTGCAGTAAATGAATATTCATTGGAAGGACTGATGCTGAAGCTGAAGCTCCAATAATTTGGCCACCTGATGCGAAGAGCTGACTCACTGAAAAAGACCCTGATGCTGGGAAAGACTGAGGGCAGAAGGAGAAGGGGGTGACAGAAGATGAGATGGTTGGATGGCATCACCAACTCAATGGACATGAGTTTGAGTAAACTCAGGGAGATACTGATGGACAGAGAAGCCTGGCATCCAGTCCATGGGGTCGCAGAGTTGGTCATGACTTAGCAACTGAACAACAACAGCAAAGTGATACAGCAGAGGATTCTGAGGAATTACAATGAAACTGAAATTGATCTATGATCAGGTCCACAAGGAATATGGTACTTGACTGTATGTTTCTCCTCCTCATCTTCCTCCTCCTCATTATTATTACTATTGTTATTTTGTTGGTGGTAGAGTCTATATTTTTTTAATTTAATTTTCTTTTTCTTTCCCTTTTTTTTTTTTTTGCTTTTCATTTTCTTTTCTAGTACTTTGTTTTTTCCTTTGTGTGCTCTGTTTTACTTTTTATTTTCTTTACAAACCCTTGTGTCCGAGGGCTGACTTTCAATAGATGGCAGTGAGGGAGCTGCTCTGCTACCTACTAAACCCCGACCCAGAAGCAGGTCATCTACTAACGGTTTAGCACCAGGTTCCCCACGAATGTGCGGTGTGTGACGGGCAAGGGGGCGGACGCCTTTCCTGCCATGCCCAGTGTCCCAGGACGAAGGGCTCTCCATACCAGACCCTGGACAGGGGCAGCGAGGATGGCTGGGGACAGGCTATCTGAGGCCAACCGAGGCTCCAGGGGCCTGGGCGCGATTCTGATTTAGAGGCGTTCAGTCATAATCCCACAGTTGGTAGCTTGGCCCCATTGGCTCCTCAGCCTAGCATGTTGTATTTTTTAGAAAGATTTTTTTTTTCATTTTTAAAGCCTTTATTGAATTTGTTATAACACTGCTTCTGTTTTATGCTTTGGTTTATTGGCCACAAGACATGTTGGATCTTAGCTCCCCAACTGGGGGATTGAACCTGCACCCCTTGCATTGGAAGGTGAAGTCTTAACCACTGAACCACCAGAGAAGACCCTGGTGGAGTCTATTTTAATCATTTATTTAATGTAAGAATTCCTGGGGATCCAAGCAAGCAAAATGCACGTTAAAGATTTACACCCAATCTCACTATACCCTCTGCTGTTTAGCTGCCATGAAGACATACTTTGAGGTACCACTGTGTTGTGCCCCCCTCCATCAGCAACACAAATGCCCACTTCTCATCAGTCCACTCGCCTCTCTCTGAGCAAAGAACCACATCTCACACAAAACAGGCTTCTATCAGAGAAACAGATGAGCTTGTTAATGAAGGGGATGAAAATTGGAGCCATAATGAGCTACTGTGTCATAAATGAGTACAAATTACATTGTCAGTGCTATTTACAATTTCACATGGCACAGAGCCCTGTAATTATGTCTATGCAATTATTCCATTCAGAGGACTTTTCAGTAAGGGATTCTCGCCATGGCCAAAATGCATTTGGAAGCTTCTGTGGTGCACGAAAGTTAGAACCAGCCCTGGAAGGATTCATCATTGCATATTTAGAAGCAAATTTGTGAGCAAAAGCTCTAAAGATGGGTCTGGACCTTAAAAAAAGGGGGGGTTCAAAGTTTGGAGACCTCATAAGTGGCCATGGACAGTATGGTCATGAGGTCAAAATACTGAGTTGATTTCCAAATATTCACATGGTCGTATCAGCAGAAGCAAAATCTTGGACCTCACCTACATCTACATGTTTCTGCCACCTTTGGAAGTCTCTTCAGAGATAGATTTTTTTACATATGGTGGTGGTTTAGTCACTAAGTCATGTCCAACTCTTGCAACCCCATGGACTGTAGCCCAATAGGCTCCTCTGTCCATGGGATTTCCCAGGCGAGGATACTGGAGTGGGTTGCCATTTCCTTCACCAGAAGATCTTCCTGACCCAGGGATCGAACCCAGGTCTCCTGCACTGCAGGCAATTTCTTTACCAACTGAGCTACCAGAGAAGCCCTTTTTTACATATAACCCGTAAATATTTTAGTACATGTTTCTGAAGGCTATCAACCATGTTTTAAAAGCATCATCACAATACCATGTCACGCCTAAACTGATGCACAATAATTTAAATCATCCTGTACCTTGTCAGAATTCAAGTTTCCTCAAATGTGTGAGCCTGTTTTTTAAATCCCTGCTATAGCATAGGTGATTTTGTGTTTCATTTCCATAGATTAGGATGCCAGCCTTTTATTCCACTTTGGTTCCCAGAAACGCAGCAAATCCCGTCATTAAATTCACCTTTGCCAAACTGCCCGTGGCTGCTGCATCCCTAAACCGTTCAACAGGCGGAACACGGCTTAGTTTATTCTAAAAGATGAGCTTTGTTACCATTCTGGTAGAAAATTAAAGCACTGACTGAAAGAAGTAAAATCAGCTTTTGTTATAATAGAAGTGAATGTGAAGCTTCCAGCTAATGCAACAAAGGTAAAATTTACAATAGCAGGGAACAAAAGTGGACGATAGAATTGTCTCAACCTATGGAATTTCTGGGGGCTTTCCCAAATGACTCAGTGGCAAAGAATCTGTCTGCCAATGCAGGAGACTCGGGTTCTATCCCAGGGTCAGGCAGATCCCCTGGAGCAAATGGCAACCCACCCCAGTATTCTTGCCTGAAAAATCCCATGGATAGAGGGGAGCCTGGCAAGGTACAGTCTATGGGATCGCAAAGAGTTGGACACAATTGAGCGACTAAGAACACGTGCGTGGAATTTCTGGGGAAACATCCCACGAACCCAGACGTCATGAGACAATGCTATTGATGGGCCAACATGAACGGTACGAGTCATATAGCATCTAACACCTCTGATTCTGGCACAAGAGTTAAGAACAGGGAGTCTGCACTGGGGGATTCTTAGAGAATCCTGTCTGGACAGTGCCTTCCTCACTTTCATTGCTCTTTTTTTTTTTTTTTTTTTGGCTGTGCCATGCAGCATGTTCCCCAACCAAGGATCAAACCTGTGCCCCCTGCACTGGAACCTGAGTCTTAACCACTGGATCACCAAGGAAGTCCCCTTCCTTGCTTCCTGGATGCAGTGGAGCGCAAATCATTTAAATGAACCAGCTCACTGGCTCCAATTCTGGGTAGGAGGTAGCTGGAAAAGAACAATAAACCAAAGCATCCTCAAAGACTGTCCTCTTTCCTCAACTGACTTAGAATCAGAGCTCTCAAAGCCTGCCTCATAAGCGGTCTTATTGACAGGTGGTCAGGCCATCAACACTCATACCCTCAAGCACCCAATCCATTTCTGTTTCTAGAACAAGCTAGCCTGTTCGTGCCCCAGCTGTCGCCCCTGTCTGTCCTCGTCCTGGACCTCCTGCCTGGGTCTGGTTCCTTTCGAATCTTCCCTCCAGGAGAACAGCATCCCTGTTTCACCCCCTGCAGGAGGCTTCCTAGACCTCTCTGACTACGGCTGCTCCATCACCCCATTCATATGTCTCTCTCTGTCTATCAACTTTTTTCTGAATCCAAGCCCAGTTTGCTTGCAGCACAACAAGGCAGATGACGTGTTGAGGCAAGAAATAGCGACTTTATATGGAAAGCCAGGCATCTGAGAAGATGCTGGGCTAGCACCCTAGAGTACTATCTTATGGGATCTGGATGCCAGTTTCTTTTATAGAAAACAGAGGGGGAGGAGGTGAGGAAGTAAAGTAAAAAAGGCTATAAATCTCACAAAATATCACCTGGGTTGGCCAGCATTGGGGAGGGGATGTGTTCATTTCTTTCTTCCTGCAGCCATTCCCAGGTGGGCAGGGTCAGAATGTCTCCCTGTGAACTGAACAAAGGCTCTTTAGTTTAACATTCTGGCAGAGGGGGCAGGTTCCCCAAGGCAGGCCATTATGTATGCTCACAGCTATAGACAGCATCCTTTCAGTGATTATAGTAACAGAAGCAATGGAAAGCAAAAGTTAAAATAAGAGAAACAGATCCAACATGGAGTCAGACTCTGTTCTTCCCTGTTACAACCTGAGAGATTGAGCCCTGAGGAAACCACAGGGTCCTGCTTCTCGGGAGGAGCCAGGCCGACTCAGAGGAGGAAACGGGAGGCGTTCACAGCAGATCAACCTGTGTAGCTCGTCCCAGGCCTGGAAGGCACAAGGCACAACGGGCCTGACTCCACTGTGAGAGGCTGGTTGTAACCAGCTGCAGCCTTGCCCCTGCCAAGCTCCCAGCCACTGCAGATATGGGTGCACTGATTAATGTGTTCATTAACACACGCATTAGTACACCTGTCAACACACTCAGGAATACATTCATTAACACACTCAGTAGTAAACCTGACCCTGAGCCCTAGCCCCAGTCACACTGGGTGGGGACCAAGGCTACCATGCCTCACTTCAGTGAACATCAAGGCTTCCTTCTAAACACAGCACTTGTTAGCATCATGTTTGTGCCCTGATGGCGATAACCTCTTAGAATTTTCTGTCACCTGCTTCTGTAACTGAACAAACTCTAGGGCCTTCCCAGAATAAAATCCTACCCATGTCCTCCATCTGCATTTTGTCTGTAGGAAAACTTTACTCAGAGAAGAGAGAATATGCAGAAAGAAAGGAAAACAGTCAAGCAAGACAAAATAATAAGAATTTAGCTGTTAAACAAAGTCAAGGACCTTCAGTTCTTCATCAAGGACTATGGATAATATTCCAAGCCACGTCCTTTGAGCTCTTCTGCAGATACTCAAACCCCCACCAGGTGGAAGAAGTTAACTGTCTGCAGCCCACAAGCACAGAGACCACAGACCTGTTGAAACCAGAAGGCTGATGATGCTGACTCCCAACCAATCAGAAGAATGTCCATGAGGCTGATGATGCTGACCCCCAACCAATCAGAAGAATGTCCATGAGGCTGATGATGCTGACCCCCAACCAATCAGAAGAATGTCCATGAGGTGACCACACCCTGCTCCTTGAGCACTGTAAGACTCCTCACTTCCCCTCCAGGGAGGACATGCAGCCTTGAGGGCATTCGCCTCCTGTAGCCCCCTTTGCCTGGCCACACAACAAAGCTATTCTTTTCGACTTCACCCCTAACTCTGTCTCAAGGTCTAATCCAGTACTGAGGTACAGGGGTTGAATTTCAGCAACACTTGTTCCTTGCAGAGGGGTCTTTGCTCTCATCCCTGAGGTTGTTTGGGTCTCAGGAGCTGCATTTAATGAGACATTCCTCTAGCCTCATCCTGAAGACACAAACCCATGACCAGAAGGCTTCAGCACAATTCACCGTAAACTAGCCCCGAGGGGAGACGCTGGGAATCATGTTACCTAAAACATCCAGAGAGAAAATAGAAGGAGAGGTCTGCGTGTGCACCTGTGTGTGTGTGTGTGTGTGTGTGTGTTGTTTGAGGAGGTGGGAGAAAAGGATCATAAGATCATCTAATAAAACTTTAGATGGAATCATCTAAAAATTATTAAATATTATCTGTGCAGAAAGAACTTTCCACTAGCATCTATCTACATCTTGTTTTAAATTTTATTTTTTTGAAGTGTAGTTGATTTGAAATGTTGTGTTAATTTTTGCCAGGCAACAAAGTGATTCAGTTTTATTATATATACATATATTCACATACACACACATATATATATTCCTTTTTCATATTGCTTACCATACGGTTTATCACAGGATATGGAATATATTAATAGTGCCCTGTGCAATACAGTAGGACTTTGTTGTTTGCATTTATGTACATATTAAAACACACTCCATTGAGAGGTCTTACATTTTTTAGGGTACAAATTTAGGTGTTGTATCTCGCTGGATTGGAGTGTCAGGTACTGCTCCAGAAGCTAGCATCATTCCCGTTATACAGACAAGAAAACTGAGCACAAAGAGGCTGAGATCCTGCCGGGGTCCACGTGGAGGGGAACAGCAGAGCTGGGATCAGACTGGAGCAGACTGGCTCTGGAGTCTGAGCTCCTGTCCACGCTCCGGCTAGGGGGTCTGCTGGGTTACCCAGCACCCAGGTGACCTAGGAAAGCTGCCCTGTTTCCTCTGAATCTTGATTTGCTCCTATAGGAAGTAGGATGACACTATGTAACTTCTGAGCATCACTGAGATAGAAATTGGGGCAGGATTCTAAGTTGTAACTTGCTGGGGACTGCACATTGACATCAGGCTGAGGGACTCTGGCCCCCTTCCCTCTGTCTCTTCTCTCTGCACCCAGCTCACACTGTCCCCATGATGAACTGCCTTCTTCACTCACCCCATTTCGTGCATGCTACCCCTTCATCCACTGTTCCTTCCACCTGCTATGTCTCCCTCTGGGCACCCATGGATGCCCCATTCTCAAAGGGACTCAGCATTTGTCAAAACAAATAACCACTCTACTCCTATCCATATAAGAAAATAGGTCAGGGAAACAGGGAGGGAGATGAGTGTTGGTCAAGGTCACATTTTCCCTCTCGTAGATTTCTGAGGCTTGAATCGACAAGGATGTGAAAACCCAAGTCTTACAAAGCAGCAGAGGCCATAGGGCTAAAGGAAATAATATCTCTCCTGGTTCCCACGTAAGAGATGACCCTTTACAGAGCACTCCCAAAGTACCAGAGACAGCTGTGAATCTTTTATCCAACTTTCTATGTAGAAAAACAACAAGTCAAGGGACTTCCCTGGTGGTTCAGTGATTAAGACTCCACAGCACCAATGCAGGGGCCACAGGTTTGATCCCTGGTCAAGGAACTAAGATCCTGAATACCACATGGTTCAGCCAAAAACGAAAAGAAAAACAACAGGTCGGCTGAACTCTAGCAGAAAACTTAAAGTGCAATTAAGATCATGGCATTTTCCCCTTGTCTGCTGCTGGCAGGGGTGAAAATTTCAGGTGTCACAGGTTAATTCATTTTGTACCAGCTCTGCAATAAAGACTGCTAGCAGAAACCTTCAGCCTGAAAGACTTGGTCTGGATGTCCCTTGTGAGGACCCAAATTAAAGAAAAGGATGCTTTAGGGATTCAGAAAGGAAAGAACATTTCAAAGTCCCAAGTGTTGTTTGATTTCTCAGGCTGTGGGTTTTTGTAGTTCCCACTAGCCACACCCAGCAACAACGAACTTCCAGGAGTTCTAGAAACTCACATGCACAAACATAATCGGTGCACAGTTCTAATTAATTTTACCCTAACAGATGATGAAAAAAAGGATTGAGTTTTAAATGACTTCTGCCGGATAGAGTGAAAGATAATAAACAGTGAAACTGATAATCTCTGCTTCTGGTTAAATTTATTTTTGCAAATCTGTTTTGCAGATTAAACTGTTAAGGTCTAGTGACAAACCAGCTTCAAATATAATCTCTGCATGTGTCCCTTTTGAGTTAAATTGGTTTTTGAAAGTAATGGTAAATGCAGATCAATGCCTGAATTTGGAATGAAAATGAACAGATTCATTCCTTCAGAAACCTTGTCCCCAATATGTCACCAGCTAATGATTTTCCCTTCATTTGCCAACTAAAAATTGTGATTTTTCCGAGCCTCTCTTATCTTCATTCACTCATAATTCCCAAGGCATGTCAATCTAGCTTGTACTGTGTTTGACTTAAATATTGGTTAAATTCAAATTACAGTTACCCACAACAACAGTAAAACTGGGATATAATTAATAGGGCGCAAACTCAATATTATTTCATTCAGAAACAGCTGGGAAGAATCTTTGCCAGGTAAACCCTTACAGACTGCACACTACAGTCTGCAAGATCCTTAATTATGTTTGCTCGTGGTCCTATGTCAAGAGTGTCCTAACAATTTCTTGAATAAAACCGTAACTTTTTTTTCTGATTACAAAAGCAGCATATATTCAAGGTCAAAAATTCAGGGAAACCAAGGAAAATCATTTGCAATCATATCAATCCTGCCACTCACGGTGGTTAGTGTATTTAGTGTATGTCATTTCAGCCTTTTCGGTTTTTTCCTAAGGAAAACTGACACATTGAGAGAATTCCCTGGCGAACCAGTGGTTAGAACTCTCCACTTTCACTGCTGAGAGCACAGATTTGATGCCTGGTCGGGGAACTAAGATTTTGCAAGGGTTGCAGTGCTGCAATCTCTCCCCCAAAACCAGACACACTGAGGAAAGCACACTTGACAACAAATATTGGGCAGGATGTGGAGAAGCTGAATTATTCACAGGTCCTTTCTGGGAATAGAAAGTGGTACGGCCACTCTGGAAAATACTTTGGCAGTTCACTGTAAAACTAAAAGTGAACTTAACATACAACCCAGTAATTGAATTCTTGGGCATTTATTCCAAAGATATGCAAACTGATTTCTATGCAGAATATGTACACTAATGTTCATAGCAGATTTATTCATAAATAGCCCCAAACTGAAAACTACCCACATATTCTTTAGTAAATGAGCAAGTTTAATATACAGCAATCCAGCCTTACTAAGGAATATGTGTATGGGCGCTTAGTCGCTCAGTTGTGTCTGACTCTTTGCAACCCCATAGACTGCAGCCCACCAGCTTCCTCTGTCCACGGGGATTGTCCAGGCAAGAATACTGGAGTGGGGTGCCATGCCTTCCTCCAGAAGATCTTCCCAACCCAGGGATCGAACCCAGGTCTCCTGCATTGCAGGCAGGTTCTTTACAGCCTGAGCCACCAAAGAAGGCCAAGAATACTGCAGTGGGTAGCCTATCCCTTCTCTAGAGGATCTTCCTGACCCAGGAATTGAACCAGGGTCTCCTGCATTGCAGGTGAATTCTTTACCAGCTGAGCCACCAGGGAAGCCCACTAAGGAATCAGTTCAGTTCAGTCGCTCAGTTGTGTCTGACTCTTTGCGACCCCATGAATCGCAGCATGCCAGGCCTCCCTGTCCATCACCAATTCCCAGAGTTCACTCAAACTCACGTGCATCAAGTCGGTGATGCCATCCAGCCATCTCATCCTCTGTCGTCCCCTTCTCCTCCTGCCCCCAATCCCTCCCAGCATCAGGGTCTTTTCCAATGAGCCAACTCTTCACATGAGATGGCCAAAGTATTGGAGTTTCAGCCTCAGCATCAGTCCTTCCAATGAACCAGTCCACCGATCTCCTTTAGAATGGACTGGTTGGATCTCCTTGCAGTCCAAGGGACTCTCAAGAGTCTTCTCCAACATCACAATTCAAAAGCATCAATTCTTCGGTGCTCAGCTTTCTTCACAGTCCAACTCTCACATCCATATATGACCACTGGAAAAACCATAGCCTTGACTAGATGGACCTTTGTTGGCAAAGTAATGTCTCTGCTTTTGAATATGCTATCTAGGTTAGTCATAACTTTCCTTCCAAGGAGTTAGTGTCTTTTAATTTCATGGCTGCAGTCACCATCTGCAGTGATTTTGGAGCCCCCAAAAAATAAAGTTTGACACTGTTTCCCAATCTATTCGCCATGAAGTGATGGGACCAGATGCCATGATCTTAGTTTTCTGAATGTTGAGCTTTAAGCCAACTTTTTCACTCTCCTCTTTCGCTTTCATCAAGAGGGTCTTTAGTTCCTCTTCACTTTCTGCCGTAAGGGTTATGTTATCTGCATATCTGAAGTGATTGGTATTTCTCCCGGCAATCTTCACTCCAGCTTGTGCTTCTTCCAGCCCAGCGTTTCTCATGATGTACTCTGCATATAAGTTAAATAAGCAGGGTGACAATATACAGCCTTGATGTACTCCTTTTCCTATTTGGAACCAGTCAGTTGTTCCATGTCCAGTTCTAACTGTTGCTTCCTGACCTGCATATAGATTTCTCAGGAATACTACTTGGCAATCAAAAAAATACACCATGGATGCACATGGCATGCTGGTATATCCTGAGTGAAATAGCTGGTCTTAAAAGGAGACTTGCTGAAAATTCTATTTATATAAAATTTGCAAAATAACAAAATTATAGCAATGAGAATGGATTAGTGATTGCCACGAGTTTGGTAGGGTATGAAGGGGCGGCATTAAGGAGCTTTGTAGCAGAGAGAGTCATATATCTGTCTTGGGAGGATGACTACATGAAAGCACATGTGTGAGAAGACTTCAGACACACAGGAATGCATGTATAGTCATCCCACGAAATCCACAAGGAAGTGGCTCCAGAACTCCCCATGAATACCAAGATCTACAGATGCTCAAGTCCCTCATGTAAATAGCTGGTAGAGGTGGTCTTCTATATGGGCAAGTTCCGAGTTCTTAGATTCAACCAACCATGGATTTGAAACCATGATTTGAAATCCAAGGTTGTCTGAATTTGCCAATGTTAACGGGCAGATACATAGAGTCATATATATATCCGGTAAAACCTGAATGAACTCCATGGATTGGGCCAATGTCATCAATTTCCTGATTTGACATCACAGGTTTGTAATATTTGATACTACAGTTATATGTTATTGCTGTTGTTTAGTTGCTAAGTTGTGTCCAACTCTTTTCAACCCTATGGACTATAGCCCACTAGGCTCCTCTGTCCATGGGATTTTCCAGGCAAGAATACTGGAGCGGGTTGCCATTTCCTTCTCCAGGGGATCTTCTCAACCCAGGGATTGAAACTGCATCTCTTGTACCGCCTGCATCGGCAGGCAGATCCTTTACCACTAAGCCACCTGGGAAGGCCTTTACATACAAGATGTCAATTTGGGAACAGGTTGGGTGAAGACTGGACAGGATCTCCCTGTATGTTTCTTTGTAAGTTTCTGTGAGTCTGCAATTATTTTAAAATCATTTTTAGAAGAATAAGGCAGTAACCTTGTTCTACTAAGGGATGATAAATAGTTTTTCATTCTTTTTTCTAAAACCATTATCCTATTCCAGGGCAATTTTAAGATTAAAGTATGAATTAATATGATGTATGAAGGATATTCTCTATTCCAGTCAAAAATACATTAAAGTTGCTATAGATTTTCTTAAAATAGCATACAGTGCATGCTGCTCTGTAACTTGATTTAATTTTCATTGTATATAATTGCCATTTTCCCATGTCATTAAGTACAATTTTTTTTGCAGCATCATTTTTAAAATGCTTTCCCTAAGGATTTCCCTGGCAGTCCAGTGGTTAAGATACTGCATTTCCAATGCCAGGATCATGGGTTCCATCCCTGGTCAGGGAACTAAGATTCCACAAGCCACGCTCATGGCTAAAAAAAAAAAAATCTCATGGTAACTTGGACACATTCCAGCCAACGATATATTTGTGGGAATTGTTTCTACTGCAGTATGTAGCTATAGATTGCTCATTTTCACTGCTCTATAGCATAATTTATTAATTCATTTTCCAGTCTACACCTGATAAACATTTGGGCACTTTCCACCTTCTGACTTGTACAAGCAATGTAACTAGAACCTTCTAGAACCTTTCTTTTGGTGACACATTCACACCTATCTGTTGGGTATATACTTGTTCTGTGCGATGTAGTCACTAAGCTATGTCTGACTCCTTTGTGACCCTATGGACTGTAACCCCACCAGGTTCCTCTGTCCATGGGATTTCCCAGGCAAGAATAATGGAGTGGGTTGCCATTTCCTTCTCCAGGGGATCTTTCCAACCCAAGGATTGAAACTGGTCCTCCTGCATTGGCAGGTAGATTATTTACCACTGAGCTACCAAGGAAGCCCAGGCACATACTTAGGAATCTCTAAAGTCATATATTTGTTCAGATTGAGTAGATTGTGCCAAAGAGTTGTTCAAAACAGTCATGCTCATTTCAATTTACCTTTTTCTTTTCTTTTTCTTTCATTTGTTGTTTGGGGAAATGTATAGCCTGCAAGATATAATTGACTTGCCTTGAATATGTGGTTCTTTCTCACAAGGATGGGGCTGAATTCATGCCTTTAGTCACTGAACTCTGTTGTCAGAAGACACTGCAGTAAATTCCCTACATGTGAGCTCTCGAGCTGCGAGATTTCAAAGAAGCAAATGTGCATTCACAGGTCCAGTCATGTAAGTTAATTCACGTGTCTGGAGTACATTGTCGTGTGTGTGCATCCTACACAAGGCTGTGCTTCTGTGCACTTTACTATATAGTGCTGTATAGAGGGCTCTAGTACAGTATCTTTACTTCAAGGCCGGGATGTCCAGAAGCAAGTGTAGAAGCGGCCAAGTGCCAAGCGATGATGAAAACAAAAGTGAATATAATCGAGAGTACAGTGAGGTGAAAAGATGGTGGAGCTGTTGTACTGTGCTTTTCAAGGTCCTGTACTGTAAGTTTAAAAATGTTTCACTTTTGGGTTTGTTTTTTATGTGTTACTTTTGTGAAAAGTATTATAAGCCTATTACAATACAGTTCAGTTCAGTCGCTCAGTTGTGTCCGACTCCTTGTGACCCCATGAACTGCAGCACGCCAGGCCTCCCTGTCCATCACCAACTCTCAGAGTTTACCCAGGCTCATGTCCATTGAGTCGGTGATGCCATCCAACCACCTCAGTACTATGTAGCCAATTGTGTTAGCTAGGTACCTCGGCTAACTTTACGGAATTACGGACAAACTGGACTTACAAACTACCTCTTGGAACAGAACTCATTCATATGTAGGGGACTTACTCTAATCTCTTCTGTGGCACAGTCACCTGGACCCAAATCCTAGCCTGGATCCGAATCCTAATTCTTCTGCTAGCTGTGTGACCTCAGGCAAATAACTTTACCTCTGTGCCTTAGATTTGGTAACACTGGATTATGAAGAGTTCCTGCCTTGCAGGGCGCTTATGAGGATTAAGTTAGTTATAATATATAAAGGACTTGGAAGGATACTGGCACACAGTGTGTGGGGGTTACTCTTATTTTTAAAAGAAAAAAAAACTCTATTGAATTCTACTGAGCCCCATGGGCAATTAGAATTTTATATTCAGGGAATTCATGGAGATTTTTGAATTTCAGAAGCTTTTCATTTTTAAAAAACTTCTTGCAGAAAGCAGAGGGGAAGGTCTGGTGGTTGGTTAAGCATCTGGACCAGGAGGCAGAAAATGTGATTTCAGCATCTTTGTACTGGGACTTTGATTTCCAAGATGGCGGTCCTTGCTCCCAGGAATGGAGCAAGTATCTTACCTGGGTTATCTGTGTTGAGACCCAAATAGAGAGAAGGAGGTGAGCTTAGAAGGCAACAGAGGAAGAGCTGATGGGGAAGAGAAAATTCGGGGCTCATAGACCCCAGGAGGGAGAAAGTTTACATCTTTGAGGAACGCAAGGAAAGTTAATGAATGTGTTTGGAGAATGGGTCACTGATGGAGCTAGAGAGTCAAGCAGAGTCAAATCAGAAAAACAACTTTAAATTTCTTGATTTGGTCACGTTGGGTCTTAGTTGTGGCATGCAGGATCTAGTTCCCTGACCAGGGATCCAATCTGGACCCCCTGCACTGGGAGCACAGAGTCTTAGCCATTGGACCACCAGGAAAGTCCCAACAACTTTGAACTTTATCCTCCATTCCAGTAGTGGTCATTGACATGGGGCAATGGCTTGACCTCCTGGACCACTCTGATTCATCTTCTACTCATGGTCCACTAAACCCATGGTGCAAAGAAAGGGTATAATATGCAGGCAAAGAGAAGAGTCAACAAAGTTTAGCAGGTGATGTAAGTTGGAGATTTAAACTCTCAATAAAGTCTCTTCAAGAATTGTCATCCTCAGGGCTTCCCTGGTGGCTCAGTGGTAAAGAATGTGTCTGCTGATGCAGGATACACGGATATAGTCCCTGATCAGGCAAGATCCCACATGCTGGGGAACAACTAAGCCCCTGCACCGCAACGGCTGAGCCTGTGCTCAAGAGCCCAGGAGCCACAACTGCTGAAGCCTGCATGCTGTAGATCCCGTGCCCCGCAACAAGAGAAGCCACCGAAATAAGAAGCCCATGCATAGCCATTAGAGAGTAGCCCCCTCTTGCCACAACTAGAGAAAAGCCTGTGCAACAATGAAGACCCAGAACAGCCAAAAATAAAATTATTAAAAAAAAAAAAAAGATTTGTCATTCTCTGGGGATGGGGGATGAACAGATGCTCGTCTGCCTCTGGGGAGTTCACGGCCCCGCTTTGCCACTACTGCGGCCCAGGGTACCACCAGTCACACGAGTGGTCCTCTCCTTAGCAAAGACTTTGGAGGCACAGAAAGCACTTACACGAGATTAGAACAGACTTCTGCTGTCTTCCTTAGATTTTCAGTAAAGAAAACAAGAAACAGCCAGCCAATGATGTATTCCCAAACAGAGTACATTCCTAACACACTTTTTCTGTAAAGATGAATTATAAAGATACATTTTGCAAAAGGTGATGATACTTTACTGCCAGACGAAGCCCGTACATCTTGCCTCGGGGCTGTTGCCTCCTGCAAGCCAGTTGCTGCTGTGTTGAGGACTTCCCACTTCGCTCCAACCTATCACTTCTGCCCCCCAGGGATCTGTTCTTTTGTTGACAGCTGCTCCTAAGTACTAATTTCTTATTTTGCATTTTTGGTTGCCTTGATCAGTGTGCCACATGTTAATGCCTTGTTCATCTCATGTGTACTGCATTCCTTGTTTAGTTTAAAGTGAATGTTTGCTTTCTGGGGTGGTTTCTGTTTGAATTAAGAAAGTGGTCATCTAAGGCAGAAAACCAAAGATGCTTTCCTCTTGAGAGTAAGGATTCCATAATTGTCAGTTAGGGGCAGCATTTGCTCTTCCCTCACTAGACTTGAGGGATGTGGTTTATACTCCAAAAGTGTGAAGCTGTTTTGGAGTCAAGGAGAACTTGCCTCCTCAGAAATGCCTCCGGGATTTCCCTGCTGGCTCAGTGGTAAAGAATCCATCTGCCAATGCAGGAGATGCAAGTTCGATCCCTGGTCTGGAAAGATCCCACATGCCTGGGAGCAGCTAAGTCCGTGTGCCACAACTATTGAACCTGTGCTCTAGAGGTTGGGAACTGCGACAAGAGAAGCCACCACAAGAGAAGCCTGCACATCACAACTAGAGAAAGCCCATGTGCAGCAATGAGGACCCAGTGGAGCCAAAAATGAAACATAAATAAATAAAAGGAGCCCATGTACTGCAACTAAGACCTGGTGCAGCCTGAATAAATACGTTTTTCAAGTGTATTCTTCACTCTAGTTAAAGAAATAGTCTACAGACAGTATTGTGGCACCTGCTTTCTTGCCAGTCCCAAGAGTATGGTTTTTCTTAGAGAACCAAAAAATTGTTCAAAACAATGGAGACATTGTTTAACAGAGTAATTCCAACAACAGAGGTCTAAAGAATGATATAAAGGTCCCACACATAAACAAATGGGAATTAATTAAACTTAGAAGCTTCTGCAAAGCAAAGAAAACCATTAGCATAATGAAAAAACAATCTACTAAATAGGAAAGAATATTTTCAAATGATATGATCAATAGGAGTTAATCTCCAAAATATTTAAACAGCTCCTACAATTCAATATCAAAAACCAAACAACCCCATTAATAAATGGGCAGGAGACTTGAATAGACATTCTTCTCAAGAAGACATACAGAAGGCCAACAGGTGCACGAAAAGATGCTCAACGTCACTAATTATCAGAGAAATGCAAATCAAAACCCAAAATAAGCTATCACCTCGCACGTTCTATACTTTTAAATTTTATTTATTTTTTCATTTTTTGTTGCTCTGGATCTTCATCGCTGCGCATGGGCTTCCTCTGGTTGTGTGGGCTTCCCACTGAGGTGTTTCCTCTTGTTTCGGAGCATGGGCTCTAGGGTGCTCGGGCTCAGTAGTTATGACTCGCAGGCTCTAGAGTGAGCACTCAGTAGTTGTGGCCCATTGACTTAGTTGCTCCACGGCATGTGGGATCTTCCTGGACCCGGGATCGAACCCATGTCCCCTGCATTTACAGGCGGATTCTTAGCCACTCTATCACCAGGTAGAGAGAAATCCTTCAGCTTACACTTTTAATGAAGGTATGTACATTGTTTTTTTAGACATAATGCTATTGCACACTTAATAGACTACACTATAGTATATCATAACTTTTATGCACATTGGGAAACCAAAAAAATGTGTGATTCACTTTATTGCAATGTTTGCTTTATTGCAGTGGTTTGAAACCTACAGTCTCCCTGAGGTCTACCTGTAGTCCTCTGGAATCTTCTGAGCAGGCACTTAACCCAAGGCACCCATCCCATCAAATTATTTAATCTCCTCCACTTGAAAACACCTGATACCCCCAGGGGATGATCCCATGCGGTGAATTTAGAAGACTGCCTGGCTATTAAGGATTTTTTTTTTTTTTGCTCTGAATACTCACTTCTAAGTGCAAATGTGCCAGCCAGTGTGGTACCTGTGTGAGTGAGTCATAAACGGTGCATGGCTCTGTAGCTCTTAAACATTTCGCTGCAGGGCTCCACACTGTGCACCTGTCAGGATTAGGTCTTTTCTGCCAGCAGCGTTTGA
Source organism: Bos javanicus (assembly GCF_032452875.1). Taxonomy (NCBI): domain Eukaryota; kingdom Metazoa; phylum Chordata; class Mammalia; order Artiodactyla; family Bovidae; genus Bos; species Bos javanicus. The sequence goes on from NC_083884.1 coordinate 50,658,706, forward strand.
GCTATTTAAGCAGGTGACAGCGTACACCTAGTAGAACATATACAGGGAAATGTGCACCAAAGATCAGAATGTGAAATGCCAGGACCATTTAAACACAACACGTGGAAGGGCTGCGGGCATCTCTCTTTGAGAGGTACAGACTGAGAGGATCAGGTTTCAGTGTGCAAGCTGCTGCATTAATAAGTCATGAGCTAACCTAGAAGGGCTCAAGTGCAGGGCTATGCACATTTTGCTTCTGCAGCCCCTCCCAAACCCCACCCAGCTTCTAAACCTGCCACCCATCCCACATGCACTCCCACTGTTGAGGTCCCCTTGTCCTCCAGCAGGACCCCCCTCAATAGGACTCCAGATTGGCTCCCTGTCCTGCATAGGCAGGTGGGCCACAACCCCTGTTTGCCCAGAGAAGTCATGGTTCCTGCTTATTGCCCCAGCATGACTGTGATGTTTTAAATGTATGTATTTATTTTGGCTGCACTGGGTCTTTGTTGTTGCATTTGGGCTTTCTCTAGCCGTGTTGAGCAGGGGCTCCTCTCTAGTTGCAGTGCATGGGTTCTCTTTGTGGAGGCTTCTCTTGTTGCTCAGCACAGGCTCTCGGCACGCAGGCTTCAGTAGCTGTGTCTCGTGGGCTCAGTGTTTGTGGTATGCAGGCTTAGTTGCCCCAAGGCATATAGAATCTTCCAGGACCAGGGATTGAACCTGTGTCCCCTGCATTGACAGACGGATTCTCAACTATTGGACCACCAGGAAAGTCTAGCATGACTGTTAATTGTTACTATTTTACTTAGCAAAGTGTTACCAAACCAATCTTGGGTCCACTCACCAGACACTCAGCAAAGCCAATCTACAGTGGTTTGTGGTGAACTAGTGTTTATTGCATGCACCAAGCAAGGAGAACAGGCAGCTCATTCCCCAAATTCCTGGTCTCCCTGATGACTTTTTTCCCCCTTATGACTTGTAAAGAGTCTTTAAAGACAAAGTGAGGGAGAGGGTCCCAGGGTATGTGATCTCTGCTTTTGGGCAGAGAGAACCCCATGAAGTTAATAAGCAAGACAACAGTCTCTTGGTGAGGGATATGGACAGGGAGTGACAAGAAGTCTTACCTCCTCACCTCATTCATCCCACAAACTGGTTGAGTGTCTAGTCTGTTATGCTGTTTGCTAGATTCTGAAGCAGCAGCTGGCACCATCAGTTCAGACAACTAACATTTTAGCGAATGAGACAACAAGTCAATAAATCATTCATATTATTTCAGATGGTAATGCTCATTTTGAAGGGCAGAAACCAGAACAAACTAGTGTGATGGAACAGTGGGTGTGAGGATGCATGCCTACCATGCCCCCTCACTCCCAGGACATACATCTCCCTCCTCTCTGCCTGCAAGTTCATCTCCTCCTTACCCTCATCTTGAGGCAGGGTAAGGAGGTAAATGGGCCCCTTCCTCCGTAAAACAATTGGAGATTCATTCCCTGTGGATCATTACTCCAAGAGAAGAATAGTAGGACAGTCAAGAGAGGAGGTTGGGCTCCGCCCAGACTACATATTTCTCTTTCTTGAAGTCAAAAGACCTCCCTGACCACATATGCAGAGAAAGGCTCCTTGGAGGTCAAAAGGAGAGTGATGCTAAGTTATGCTAACTACCCATAGGCCTCTTTGGTGGAATCCATCTTGGCTGAGAGATGCATGCACACACAGGAGGATCCTGAAATAGACCAAATATGGCTCAGAACCAGGCAAGGCAAAATGATCAGCCAAAGGAAACCTGCAAGAAATGTCCCATGTAAGTGACTCAAACTGCCACAAGGGTGCGACTCTCTCTGAGTATGCTCAAGTGTCTATCAACAGATACTATACTCTTTTCCTTCAAATAAATACTTTGCTTGTTTCACCAATTTCTGTCTTTGTGGGAATTCTTTTTCTGAAAAGTCCAAAGGGTCAGGGCCTTGTCCCTGACCACTGGTCTAGAGGGTAGGATTCGACACTCTCACTGCCGTGACCCAACCCAATTTCTGGCCGGGAACCAAAGCCCTGCCTCAAGTCACTGCAGGCCGAGACCACTCTTTCTCAGTTCTTGTGTCCCTCCTTTTGACCCTGTTCAAAGTGACTGCTAGAACCAAGTTCCACAGACTGGCTGGCTTATGAACAATAGACATTTATTTCTCCCAGTTCTGGAAGCTGGGAAGTCCAAGGTCAAGGCACTAGCAGGGTAGATGGCAGCTGAGGGTCTCCCTCCTGGCTCACAGATGGTTGGGGCTGCCATGGGCACAGAAAAGGAGAAACTATTTTCCCCGCAGTCTTCCAGGTTGAGACCAGAGTTGATGCTCCATCACATTTAGAATTTTGATTGGTAGCTTGGATGGGCTCTTGCTTCCCCAGTGGCTCAGCAGTAAAGAATCTGCCTGCAATGCAGGAGAAATAGGAGACACAAGTTTGATCCCTGGGTCAGGAAGATCCCCTGGAGGAGAACATGGCAACCCACTCCAGTATTCCTACCTGGAGAATCCCATGTACAGAGGAACCTGGCAAGCTACAGTCCACAGGGTCTTGAAGAGTTGGACATGACTGAAGCAACTTAGCATGCACTTTAGACATTTTTTACCTGATGGTGGAAGACAGGAAGTCCTGGGCTGGCTTAAAGTTTTCAATCAGGGAAAGGGTGGATTATCCTCTGAACACATTTTTTTTAAAGTGTTTTGATCACATCCCAGGAGCTGTTCCATCAACAGAACCACTGCTTCTGTGTTCCTTCCTCCCTTTGTTCCTCCTCCTTTTGGTAAAGATTTTTCATTAATGGAGTGATCACTCTGTGGAGGGAATACAATTATGAGAAATCTGAGCTTACTTAACATCTTTCTTTGAAAGTTCAAAATATTACCTCAAATGCTCTCTTTTAATCTTTTTGATTTTTCCTTTGAGTAGATATGTTTCCCCTAGGCTGAAAGCATAAAAAGTTTCCTTAAGACGCTGAAGATTTGCAGATACAAGCAATATGTCAATATCTCCCTAGTCTTACTACACATTTGTCTTAAAGATCCCTTTTGTATTTTTTTTAAAGAATCTGAGATCATGTTGGCCTGCAGAATGGGCTGGGTCCTTGTTCTACTTCTTATATAAGGTGGGATATGGGGGCTTCACCAAGGACACATACTAGGAAGGATTATAAAGACATTCTGAAGAGGGAGGCTGAAACCAAGCAAGACCCTGTAGTGACAATTTGACAACTCTCTGAATAGACTAAAAATATAATGAATTGTAGACTTTAATGGATTAATCTGAGTATGTAAATTATGTTTCAAGAGAGCTATTGAAAAGAAAACAGATAAGGAAAGGAAAGAATTGAATATGGAGCAGTGAGATGGGGAAAAAATCAAGCAGAACCTTGGCCGATGCATTCCTCAAGCATTGAACCATCACTGCCGCACCATCATATGCTAAGGCGTCAAGGAAGACAAAGATGTGAATCTTCCCCTCCAAGCACACAGACTCCCAGGAGTACAGACCTCTTACCCAACAGTGAGTCCACCCAGGTAAGAGTGGGCTGGAGATAACTGGGAGGCATCACAGCAGATCAGAGGATGGAGTGAAGAACTCCACCCTGGGGAGGAGAGAGCAGAAAGGACTCCCAGCAGAGATCATGCCTGAGGGGGCTCTGCAAGCTGTGAGCATCCCAATTGCAAAGTGATGGGGACAGGAAGTAGCAGGGTCCGCTGCGGATGGTGTGGGGAACAGAGGAGGGGGAGTGGGAAGCAGGAGAGTCCTGTGAGCTGCCACCACCAAGGGCTTCATCTACCAAGATAAGAGGGATATCTGGTGGTCCAGTGGTTAAGACTTCACCTGCCAACACAGGGTGTGGGTTTAATCCCTGGTCGGGGAACTAGGATCCCACGTGCTTCAGGGCCAAAAGCCCCCAACATAAGACAGAAGCAATATTGTAACAAATTCAACAAAGACTTTTAAGATGGTCCACATAGAAAAATAATCTTAAAAAAAAAAGGAGGGGTGGGCATCTGATGATACTTTAAAAAAAAAACCCAGACCCAATTACATACTGCTCTCTTGTTTATTGGCCACGCAGCACACAGGGTCTTAGTTCCCTGGCCAGGGATCAAACTGGGATCCCCTACATTGAATGTGCAGTCTTAACCACTGGACCAACAGGGAAATCCTTTTTGTTCCCCAGGTACAGAGCTCTGTGTGGCCTTTAGACTAGAAATGCAGCATCAACTCTCTGGTTCTCAGTCTTCTAGACTCAGGCTATCAACACAAGTTCATGTGAGGCCAAACAAATGAGTTTGGAGCACAGAAAGGTTTATTGCAGGGCCATGAAAGGAGATGGATGGCTGATGCCCTTAAAAAGCCTCAAGCTCCCCAAAGATTCGGCAAGGCACTTTTAAAAGCCAAGTGAGAAGAGGGAGGGTGTTACAGGGTCTGTGATCAGTTTATGCACAGTTCTCTGATTGGCAGATGGTGTGGTAACAGGCAGTGTCACAGGGATTCACATTATCAGCCTTTAGGCTCCAGGAGGCCTGGGGCTATGTGCTCATCAAGTAGTTAACATCTTCTATTTAATGGAGAGTTTTCACATCTGTAAAACAACTCAGGAAATGTGCATCAAATACTGTTATCTAGGTAATGCAGAGCAGAAGAACCTGGGGGAAAAGCCTGCCCCCGCCAAGGCACCATGCCGTCCCTCTCGGTTATAAGACTAGAACTAACCCATCAGGTCTCCCAGCTTGTGACTCATCCTTCAGATCTCGGGCTTTGCCATCTTTATAATTGTGTGAGCCAATTCCTTATCATGAATCTCTTTATTAATATCAATATGTATATAAATATCTTCCCTTAATTCAGACTTCATTGCTCCCAGAATAAATAAACCAACAGCCAATGAAATGTGAAGAATTATGTGTGATAAACAGGTGTTCCAGTGGGTAGGGGGCCAGGCTGCATGAACAGGAGGCTCAAGGGTGCCGTTCAACAGGAGTAAAGGAAATGACATTCTAATCAGATGGCAAATGCCAGCCCTGGGTAATTACAGTCTGCCCCAGGTTCTTCTTAGACTATTAGTACTATGGGGAGTAGTTTGCATCTAAATTAAAATTGGACTTCAAAGAGGCTGGATGAGCTTGCATGTCTAAAGATAGAAAAACGTGACAGACAGGTTACTAATTACAAAGGAGTTCTATACCAGTGGTTGGGGAGAGAGGGAAAAAGAAGTGATGATAATAATAAAGCAGGTCAGGGCACCTGGCAGAAAGTACAGGAAAACACCATATGGGTAATCAGAAACTAACTTCTGTAATCCATTATTTTGGGTAATATATATTGGATATATTATACACATGTGTGATACATATTAGAGATATAATATACATGTTTGAGCTAGATATAGCTTCCCTGATAGCTCAGTTGGTAAAGAATACGATATATATTATATGCTATATCTTATACTGGGGGCTTCCCAGGTAGCACTAGTGGTAAAGAATCTGCCTGCCAATGCAGGAGACATAAGAGTGTGTGATCCCAGGTGTGATCCCTGGGTCAAGAAGACCCCCTGGAGTAGGAAATGGCAACCCACTCCAGGATTCTTGTCTGGAAAATTCTGTGGGTAGAGGAGTCTGGCAGGCCACAGTCCATGTGATTGCAAAGAGTCAGCACAACTAAGCAACTGAGCATGCACATATATTCAGTTCAGTTCAGTCGCTCAATTGTGTCCGACTCTTTGCGACCCCATGAATCGCAGCACGCCAGGCCTCCCTGTCCATCACCAACTCCCGGAGTTCACCCAAACTCATGTGCATCGAGTCAGTGATGCCATCCAGCCATCTCATCCTGTCGTCCCCTTCTCCTCCTGCCCCCAATCCCTCCCAGCATCAGGGTCTTTTCCAATGAGTCAACTCTTCGCATGAGGTGGCCAAAGTATTGGAGTTTCAGCCTCAGCATCAGTCCTTCCAATGAACACCCAGGACTGAGCTCCTTTAAGATGAACTGGTTGGATCTCCTTGCAGTCCAAGGGACTCTCAAGAGTCTTCTCCAACACCACAGTTCAAAAGCATCAATGCTTTGGTGCTCAGCTTTCTTCACAGTCCAACTCTCACATCCATACATGACCACTGGAAAAACCATAGCCTTGACTAGACGGACCTTTGTTGGCAAAGTAATATCTCTCCTTTTGAATATGCTATCTAGGTTGGTCATAACTTTCCTTCCAAGCAGTAAGTGTCTTTTAATTTCATGGCTGCAGTCACCATCTGCAGTGATTTTGGAGCCCAGAAAAATAAAGTCTGACACTGTTTCCATTGTTTCCCCATCTATTTCCCATGAAGTGATGGGACCAGATGCCATGATCTTAGTTTTCTGAATGTTGAGCTTTATTTACATTACTTTGTGAATTAGTTATGCAAATAAAGGACTAAGTAAAATTTCAAAATACATAATATGAAACTCTACATATAAAACAGTGTATTTGGGGGAATTCCCTGGTGGTCCAAAGGTTAGAACTCCATACTTTCACTGCTGAGGGCCTGGGTTCAATCCCTCATCAGGGAACTAAGATCCCACAGGCAGTGTGGTTCAGCCAAAAAAGAAAAGTAAACAGTGTATTTTCACATTTTTTTTGTAAAGTGTTTCTAGTACATATGTGCAATGGACGTTATATTTAATATATGGTACTACTATGTGTACAACATATAAGCAACACATAATTTATAGTTGCATATATACATTTATATTTAATAAACTACACATACATAGTCTTTTACATCTCATTTCCAAAGTTTGTTTAATTTCTCCATGATAACTAAAGAAATCAGTTCACTAGAAAAAGTCTGAGTGAGCTTAGTAACTTTCGTTGAGGGTTTCTCTTTGGTATCTTGCTTAGCCATCCAAAATATTTACAGGGTCATGAATACATAAACCTGTCCTCACCACAGCTTGACATGGCAGGGCAGGATGCTAAATACAGAATCGCCTTTGGCCTTAGAACCCTAAAAAATGTCTATTTTCTGTTGCTTCTCTAAAGAGATACATGGGACTTCCCTGGCGGTCCAATGGTTAAGACTCTGCGCCTCCAGTCCAGGGGGTGTGGGTTCATTGCCTGGTCTGGGAACTAAGATTCTGCAAGATGCATGGCAGAAAAAAAGAAAAAAAAAAAAAGAATTTCTTGAACTGAATAAAAATAAAAATGTAACATACCAACTTAAAAAAAAAAAAAGAATTAAAATAAAATAAATAAAAGAGGCACAATTATGGGAAGGACAAAAAATTCCTGCCTGACTTTAGATCTGACCCGAGTTCTTTACTGATGATGCCTCCCCGTTTCCATCACTCATGCAATTCTGGGCATTCCCAGTGTTGTGTTCCTTCCTTATGGGTTTACCCTAAATCTTCTCATCTGTGAGCAAACAGAAGGGTTTGGAGGGCTTGATTATTCATTTAGCTGCATGGCATGACCGCCCTGCAATTGGAAAAATCAGCTTAGAGAATGTGTGAGGACTACCGAGCAGTGTGTTTGCTGCTTAAACGAGGGTCCACTGAGGAGTGCAGGAGAGCCTTAAAGACCTGCCCTAATAAGGATCACATCCATCTTCACCTTCTGCTCTATTAAACCTGGGGGATCCGATACCTGGAGGACATTCCGTGTGCCGGCTGCTCCTCTTTCCCACATTCCCCAGATGTCTGCACTTAATTCCTTGGGTTTCTCAAGATAGATGACAGCCAGAGGCAATATTTACAGCTAATCTAGACAGCTGCTTCAGTGACAGGAATTACAACTCTCTCTCACTTCTGCCCGCCAGGACTAGTCTTATTTGTGGGCCCAGACTGTCTAAAATTTATGTCTATTTCCTTTAGTAAATCTTTATTAAAAAGAGGCTCTTCCCTCTGTATTCAGAGGGTGAATTCTTTCCGTTTTATTAAATAAATTTGGATAACGTACGTGTCGTGTATGCACATCCCTCTCTGTGGTATGTGTGTGTTCTCTTGACTCGTCCTTGAAGGAGTAGTAAACACATGTGGAAGGGGTTGGCCAGGGAAATAGAAAAGGTTCTAAGGTGGTCCCGAAAGGGAAGATTTTTCCTCTGTGATGCACCCTCTTCATGCTGGGCAGTTCCACGATGCATGTGCGTGCTCAGTCATGTCTGACTCTTTGCGACCCATGGACTGTAGCCCACCAGGCTTCTCTGTCCATGGGATTTTCCAGGCGAGAATACTGGAGTGGGTTTCCATCTTCTTCTCAAAGGGATCTTCCCATCCCAGGGATGGAACCTCCGTCTCCTGTATTGGCAGGCAGATTCTTTACCACTAGCGCCACCTGGGAAGTCCACCTGGTTCCGCTGTAGCCATGATCAGCTGTCCAACGGCCTTTCTCTTTGGCCACCCTCCATGTTGTAGAGACCACATGACTAGCCCTTTCATCAAGCTGCCATATCAGGGGGAAAGCCAGTCACATGCTACTGGGGCCTGCTTGACATCAGAGCTTCCCATCTGGGCTGCTCCATATCCTATGAATTCTCCAAGGACTCCCCAGGGATGTGTGCTGATGGTCATCTGCTAATGATCTATCTTCTCCTCATGTCATTCCCCCAGGGTAGGACAGGTTCGTGGCCTCTTATACAATCTCCAGGCCAGTGGTTCTTCTTCTGCTTGCAGATATCAGAAAATCCACTCAAATTGGATTCAGCAAAAAAAGTGGCTCAATGTAATCTGATATAAATAAAATGTTTAGCTCTACTGGGACCCAGGAATTCAAGCAAGCCATCAATACCCAGTTCTTCACTCTTCCTTCTGTGATGTGGCTTTCCTTTTTCGATCCATCCATGGTTCCAGGCTCTTATTATCTATAAGCTTTTCAAAAATTAAAAAAAAGTTTATCTGATACTTCGGCAAGAGGAGTTCTGCAAGAAAGAGTCTTAAAAATTGATACAAAACACACAAATTGTACTTGTGTATTTTGCATTGATTTGTACCCCTACCACTGAGATCTTAGGAGCTAAATGACACTGCTTGACCACTTTGTAGACTGAGTGATTCCTTTGCATTTCCATAGGTGGCGCTAGTGGTAAAGAACTGGCCTGCCAATGCAGGAGACACAGGAGAGGCAGGTTTGATCCCTGGGTGGGGAAGATCTCCTGGAGAAGGGCATGGCTACCCACTCCAGTGTTCTTGCCTGGAGAATCCCATGGACAGAGGAGCCTGGCGGGCTACAGTTCATGGGGCCACAGAGAGTTGGACACGACTGAGCGCAAGCTACAACAAGCCAACATATTCCACTCTCTTGCATCTGAAATGTGCAGAGAATTTGGAAACAAAGCCACACTAAAGCCAGTCACTCTTACTCCAGAGCCACGTTTAGACCTGCTCTATACATCCTGGGATTTGGGCTACACACTGGTGTTTATTTTTAAAATTGACCTACTTTTCATGCCTGAAATGGGAGAGAATCCACGGGGGCAGTTTGCCTCTGCAGTGTCAGAGAGAAAGGCCATGGAGCTGATTATGTGGGCGAACACAAAGGTCATGCCCAGATGGCAGGTGCCTTTCGAGTTCTGTGAAGGTATAAAGGTACTTCGCAGCCAGCGGGGACTGTGAAACACGGCCAGGAATTCAGCATTCTCTTAACAGCAGTGGGGAGAGAGAGAGAGAGAGAAAGCCTTTCAGGGAAGATCTTTTATTGTCACAGAACGTGGGAAAATAAAAGTCTATTTCACAAAGGTCTGGCCTGAATAAAGCAACACCTTTAAGATAGACTTCAAAACTCAAAAATGTGCAGCAGAAAGGTAGACACCGGTATATTCAGCAGGAAATGTTATTTTTGAAGAAGACTGAGAGAGACTGATTAATTAAAGCTCTTTCTGCCCTCCGTGAGCCTCTGGCCATCACAGATTTTTTGAACAATAAAAAGCCATTTTCCTAAGGATCATTCCCAGCTCTGCTAAGAGGAACGTACCCATTCTGACCGGCATGTGCAAATAATTTTGTTGTCAGCCACCCAGGCAACAGAAGGGAGCTGGACTGTGCAGAAAATCTGATGGTCATATAGCATGCTGTTCCATTTCTAATTATAGCCACCAAGGCTAACTTTCCCTGGGTTTGGAGATCCTGGTCTCAGAGGGCACACAGGCTGGCACTCCTTCAGAACCCAAAATACAAAACCACTATTTTCTCAAATTCTCTTCTGTGTGCTCTTGCATTTTGATCAAACTCTGGGATGACGAAACGGAGGAGACTGTCACCAAGCACTCTCCATAGATGACTCAGATAATGAGTCCTTTGGGACAATGGAGAAGGAATTCAGTGCTTTTACTTATTTATTTTTTTGATCATCTACAAGGTCACTTAATCGCTGGGCTGCCATAGTTTTATCATGAGATTAGTTCCTATTTTAATTGGAAAAATGACCTCTGGAGAATGCTTAGGCTGGTAGCAATGGCCACTTTTTTTTTTTCTTTTTTGCTTTAGTTCGCTGGACATTGGCAGGTGGTAACTCATGATTCCATGCGTGTCTCTTCTTTAACTTTGTTTTAGAAGGAACGAGGTTCTTTATGGTTCCATGTCTGTGGGTAATGCAACAGCTGCTGATTATGCTAATTCCTGCTTACTTGCAAAGAGGCCTGTGTTTATTTTGTGCCTCGCCAGCTGTCAACAAAGACATTTTAGGAATAATTGCCATATTTAAAGGCAGACTTCATTCCAGTGTCCTACTGCGGATCCTCCCAGCATGAGGACCATCAGAATTCTGCATAGAGACCTCTGAGATTAGAAGGGCAGGCACAATGGTGGGATGGCAGTCTTGGCCCGGTTCTCCATCACCTGTCTCCCTCACCTGTGCAGGGAATGATCTTCACAACAGAATGAATTCTTGACTTGCTTTTCCCAGAGGAGATGGAAATGCTGCACTTGTCATGGGTTTGGGAAAGACCTCATTTCATGGTAGTTAAGGAGGCTGAAGTTTTCATCACTTCATCATTGATGTTTGAGAAAACTTTCTCTCAAATTGGAAATTCCAGCAATCTTCAGAGAGCCCGTTTTACTGCCTCCAAAGCTTTGACATGCTTGCTCACTTAGTGATCAGAATAAAAAACCAAGGATTGTTTTTGAGCAAATAATTGTGTTCCTGATCTTCCTTCAAGGTTTTATTTGTATGTTATAGCCCAGATTTTTATTTCATGAGAGAAGTAGAGGAGTTTTGCAATTGTATATTCTTTTTTTTGCAATTGATATTCTACACAATGAAGAAGAAAACGGTCAGTAAATGAAAGCACGTTGATCTCCATTGTTTCTTTTCCAACCATTGTCCTCCTTCTGCTCAGACATCTTTTTAGTTAATAAACAAATTGAAATAAAGTAGTTTTTGTAGAATAACCTCTATGACACTCCTACCTGTACCTTTCTATGGAAATAGGCCTCCACTCTTGATTATCCAGAAGGCTTGTTCAGAACAGAAATTACTTTTAGAGGTAGGGTAGGGGGAGGCATAAACTACTGGATATCAGATAGGCTCAAGGATGTATTGCATGATACTAGGAATATAGCCAATAATTTTGTAATAAATGGAAATGGAAAATAACCTTTAAATTGTATAAAAATAAATTTAAAAAAATTATACTTAAAAGTTTCATCTCAATTTCCTCAAAGCATAATGTGAGGACAAGAATCTAATATTGTTTCCTTGGATAAATCCCCCAAATATTCTCCAGGCAAGAATACTGGATAGCATTGCCATGCCCTTCTGCAGGGTATCTTCCTGACCGAGGGATCAAACCCACATCTCTTACATCTCCTGCATTGGCAAGTGAGTTCTTTACCACTAGCGCCACCTAGGAAGCCCCCCAATTCTCCACCCCTCAGCAAATGTGCAGACCTACTAGATTCCAAGGTGGGACTTTATTGCTGAATTCATTTCTTCCAGAGCATTCCCATGCTACTTGGACCAGACAATACACAGTAATGTAGTCAGTATCTAAGCACTGCTCTCTGTGAGTCAGCCTTGTGCTAATGGGGATGACAGGCATTGAAAAAAGCCAGACCTGTCTTTAAAGGAACTAAGGGAAAGAGTGAAAAAATACAAAATAAGTAACAGTGGGTCTCAGTCTTGTCTGATGTGGGGTGAAAAGCAGCTAAGAAAGCTTTGGGCATAGCCAAGCCTTCATGGTGAGCATGAATGGGGATAGATAGATGATGAGTCAATCAATCCTGCCTATGGGATGAGGCCTCTGTTAAAAAAAAAAAAAAAAAAAAAGACACGAAAGGACAGGGACTGAAGGTTTCTTGGTTGCAGAACACATAGAGATTTGAGGAGCATAGCACCTGAAGAGGGCATGGAAGCTCCAGCCCCTTCCCCATGGCTTGCCCCGTTCATCTCTTCCATCTGGCTATTCCTGAATTATATTCTTTCACAGGGGATTCCCTGGTGGCTCAGTGCTAAAGAATCTGCCTGCTAGTGCAGGAGCCACAGGTTCAATCCCTGAATCAGGAAGATCCCTTGGAGAAGGAAATGGCAACCCACTTCAGTATGCTTACCTGGGAAATCCCAGGGACAAAGGAGCCTGGTAGGCTACAGTCCACAGGGTTGCAAAAGAGTCACACACAGCCTAGTGACTAAGCAACAACAACATCCTTTCATAATAACTGGTAATCTGGTCAGTAAAATGCTTTTCTGGGTTTGTGAGCTATTTTAGCAAATTAACTGAACTCAAGAAGGGGGTCTTGGAAATCTCCATTTACAGCGAATCTGTCAGAAGCACAGGTAACAACCTGGACTTGTGATTAGCACCTAGATGGGGATAGTCTTGTGGGATCAGATGTTAATTCCAGGTAAATAGTGTTAGAATTTGATTGAATTGTAGGACACCCAGAAGTTGGAAGATTGCTTGGTGGTGTGGAAAACCACCTTCATACACACACTGGAATTGGTACTGAAACAAGAGGGAAGGGGGCAGGGCACAAACTTCAAAAGAATGACATCCCCTGGAGGTTCAGTTCAGTTCAGTTCAGTTCAGTCACTCAGTCGTGTCCGACTCCTTGTGACTGCATGGACTGCAGCACTCCAGGCCTCCCTGTCTATCACCAACTCTCGGAGCTTACTCAAACTCATGTCCATTTAGTTGGTGATGCCATCCAACCATCTCATCTCTGTTGTCCCTTTCTCCCACCTTCAATCTTTCCCAGCATCAGAGTCTTTACCAGTGAGTCAACTCTTCGCATGAGGTGGACAAAGTATTGGAGTTTCAGCTTCAATATCAGTCCTTCCAATGAACAGCCAGGACTGATCTCTTTTAAGATGGACTGGTTGGATCTCCTTGCAGTCCAAGGGACTCTCAATAATCTTCTCCAACACCACAGTTCAAAAGCATCAATTCTTCGGCGCTCAGCTTTCTTCACAGTCCAACTCGCGCATCCATACATAACTACTAGAAAAACCATAGCTTTGACTAGATGGACCCTTGTTGGCAAAGTAATGTCTCTGCTTTTCACTATGCTGTCTAGGTTGGTCATAACTTTTCTTCCAAGGAGTAAGCGTCTTTTAATTTCATGGCTGCAATCACCATCTGCAGTGATTTTTGAGCCCCCCAAAATAAAGTCTGCCACTGTTTCCACTGTTTCTCCATCTATTTGCCATGAAACCCTTGGAGGAGGGCATGGCAACCCACTCCAGTATTCTTGCCTGGAGAATCCCCATGGACAGAGGAGCCTGGCAGACTACAGTCCATGGGGTCACAAAGTCAGACACGACTGAGCTGCTAAGCACAGTATAACACAGCCATAAGACATGACAAAAACTGGTTAGAATCAACTAGGTCCAAGGTGGCGGAAGATTTGACTTCCAGTGGACCTTGAGCCTCATTATAAGCTCACTGTAAAACATTAACATGCTAAGTGACACACCCACCAGCACCGTGACAGTTCCAAGGCCAACCTTCAAAGATCAAAGAACGGGCAGTGGCCCAATGCCTGGAAATCTTTACCACTTCCTCAAAATACTTGGAATAATCCTCCCACTCATTAATTTATGAAACTAGTCAACCCATAAAAACTAACCATGCCATATTTGGGGGTCTCTCGCCTTGTGAAATGGCCCACACTCTGTCTGCGGGGTGTGTTCCCTCTAAATAAATCTACTTCTTAGCTATTGCTTTGTCTCTCACTGAATTCCTTCTGTGACAGGACATCAAGAACCTAAGCTTCATTAAGTCCTGAGACCAGGTGTGTGATCTCAGTTAAAAGACCATGGGTTCAAGCCCCAATCTACCTTGCACAGTTTCAGCACCAGAACTTTACTCGGGATCAGAATCAGAGATAATAAGAGACTCCTGCATAGTCTCTTATTCCCAAAATACAGACAAAATTATCACGTTCCCTGTTTTTTTTTTTTTCCCATTTAATTTTAGAGTAGAGCATTGGGTCCAATTTGTAGAATCTTTATTATTAATTAGTATGACATCAGATGGTGATGAAAGAGGATAATACCAGGTTTGCATTCACTTCACGAGCAATTGCTCTGTTTAGCTGATAGTGCATTTCATTTCTTTCTTATCAGTGTAACTCAAAGGTTTGTCTCTGTAACACACAGATGCCAGATGCTCTCCCTAATTAGTATTTCAAGTTCTACAGTGACCATCCCCAAGCTATGTACATCATTCTCCATTGTGAGAGACCTTAACTCCTTTCTCCAACCCATGCAAGCCTTTTGTCTGACCTTCACAGCTGCTGGCTTTGTGGACCACCACTTGGGAGGCTATTTTCAGCATCTTCTATTGGATAGCAGATTGGCACTATCATATGGGCAAATTGAAGCTACATGGATGGCAGGTCCAGAATCCTTGAGATTAGACTTTGAAAGTGGCCCCTAGGTTTCAGGTCATCATAGTGAAGGCAAGCAGGACTCTGTGGGTCCCTCCTGGGTACAAATCCTTTCTGTGTCCCCTGTTTCTTGTTTGTTGGAAATAGGCTTTATTCAGCTTCCTTGACCTTCCCTGAGTTCCAAAGGGCAGATTCAAACATTTGCTTATCAGGGGAAGGAGGGGATGGAGAAGTAAAGGAGAATCAGTTCAGAAACAAGAGTGCAGCCTTGGGGCGGGGTCCTGGCTCCTCCCAAAGGGATATATCTAACACCATCTCTGAGTTCTTCTAAAGGAACAAATGTGCCCCCTTACGTAGATGGTAAATACATGCTGAGACCCCAGATTGTCTGAAACCTGAAGGCTCATGATTAAGAGTCCTGGAGGACTGCCCTGCTACCTCACCACCAACCAATCAGAAGAAAGTCACTCACCCTGCAGCCCTCATCCCAAATTCTGCCTATCAAAACTTCCCCTGAAGACCAGTGAAAGGACTTCCCTGGTGCCAGTGGCTTCACTCCAAGCTTCCACTGCAGGGGGGCCAGGATTGATCCCTGGTTAGGGAACTAGATCCCCATGCCATAACTAAGGGTGTGCATGCTGCAACTCAAGATCCTAATGCCTCAACAAAGATCAAAGATCCCATGAATCACAATTAAGACTTGGTACAGCCAAATAAATAAATCAATAAAAAATAAATATTTTAAAAAAGAAAACTGATGGAAGTTCCAGTTTTTGAGCACAAGCAACCAATTTTCCCAGCTTGTGCTGTGCTGTGTTTAGTCGCTCAGTGTATCCGACTTTTTGCAACCCCATGGATTTTGGCCCACAAGGCTCCTCTGTCCATGGGGATTCTCCAGGCAAAAATACTGGAGTGGGTTGCCATGCTCTTCTCCAGGGGAATCTTCCCAACCCAGGGATCAAACCCCGGTCTCCTACATTGCAGGTGGATTCTTTACCATCTGAGCCACCAGAGAAGCCTGAAAATACTGGAGTGGGTAGCTATCCTTTCTCCAGGGGATCTTCCCAACCCAGGAATTGAACCGGGGTCTCCTGCAGTGCAAGCGGATTCTTCACAGCTTAGCTACCCAGGGAAGCCTTTCCCTGGCTTCAGTTCCATTCAGTCACTGAGTCGTGTCCGCTCTTTGCAACCCCATGAATCGCAGCACGCCAGGCCTCCCTGTCCATTACCAACTCCCGGAGTTCACTCAGACTCATGTCCATTGAATCAGTGATGCCATCCAGCCATCTCATCCTCTGTCGTCCCCTTCTCCTCCTGCCCCCAATCCCTCCCAGCATCAGACTCTTTTCCAATGAGTCAACTCTTCGCATGAGGTGGCCAAAATACTGGAGTTTCATCTTTAGCATCATTCCTTCCAAAGAAATCCCAGGGCTGATCTCCTTCAGAAAGGACTGGTTGGATCTCTTTGCAGTCCAAGGGACTCTCAAGAGTCTTCTCCAACACCACAGTTCAAAAGCATCAATTCTTCAGCGCTCAGCTTTCTTCACAGTCCAACTCTCACATCCATACATGACCACAGGAAAAACCATAGCCTTGACTAGACGGACCTTTGTTGGCAAAGTAATATCTCTGCTCTTCAATATGCTATCTAGGTTGGTCATAACTTTTCTTCCAAGGAGTAAGCGTCTTTTAATTTCATGGCTGCAGTCACCATCTGCAGTGATTTTGGAGCCCCCCAAAATAAAGTCTGATACTGTTTCCACTGTTTCCCCATCTATTTCCCATGAAGTGATGGGACCAGATGCCATGATCTTCGTTTTCTGAATGTTGAGCTTTAAGCCAACTTTTTCACTCTCCACTTTCACTTTCATCAAGAGGCTTTTTAGTACCTAGCCCTGCAATAAATTTTTCTCTGCTCCAAACACCAATATTTCAGTTTGTTTGGCCTCGCTGTGCATTGGGTACAGCAGCTTGTGTTCAGTAACAATTGCTGCTCCTGCATCATGAGCTATCAGTTAGTATCAAGCTCATCTTCCAAGAAAGAGGAAGAGTTGGATATGGAGGGTCTTCACTGGAGGCAATAGCACTATCCTTGGCAGACTTGTTTTGTACAAATGTGTTAGCCTTCAGGGATTTTCTCGCTTCCTCCTGGGAACAAAGCACAGTGCTAATGACAGTGTTTGTATGTCCCACCCATCCCTAACCAATTCATATGCTTAAGCCCTAAGCCCTGATGTAGTGGTATTTGGAAGCAGATGTAATGGAATATGTGCAATCATTTCAGAAACAGTCCACCTCACCTCTTGAAGTTAAGAGCAATGATGGATGTAGCACAGTGATTAACCCATGGGCTCTGCTGTCCCCTTGGCCAACATTTCTATTCATCTCATTTAATTTCTACAACAGCCCTCTGTGGCAGGAGTTTTCACCCTTTTTTTAAAGATTGGAAAATGAAATTCCAAGAAATTAAGCCACTGTCCGAGATCACAAAGCTTGCAGGTGGCAGAGCCTTGAGACTCACCCAGATGTGTTAACAGAAAATGGAAATGATCTAACTCGGGGATCCCCAACCCCTAGGACATGGACTGGTACCCATCTATGGCCTATTAGGAACCAGGCCTCACAGCAGGAGATGAGTGGTGGGGTAGGGAGCAAAGCTTCTATATTTACAGCCACTCTGCCTCACTCGAATCCATCTGGTCCATGAAAAATCTGTCTTCCATAAAACCAGTTCCTGATGCCAAAAATATTGGGGACCACTGACCTAACTCATTTACTCTCCTCTCCCTCCTGAGAGCCAAAGTCACTCAAGGCCTCTGGACACTTAAGCCAGTAACCACCCTGGGACTCAGTTCTATCACCTGTGGAATAGGACCACAGTAATGCACAGACTTGAATCACTAGGGCAACTAAGAGCATCCTTGTAAGGATGCTGGATTCTCCTTTTCTCAACCACAGGAAACCCAGCCACAGGAGTTCCTGGAACTATTACTGAAGGTGAAAGTAAACGTGAAAGTGAAGTCTCTCAGTCCTGTCCGACTCTTTGCGACCCCGTGAACTGTAGCCCACCAGGCTCCTCTGTCCATGGGATTCTCCTGGCAAGAATACTGGAGTGGGTTGCCATTTCCTTCTCCAGGGGATCTTCCTGACCCAGGGATTGAACCCAGGTCTCCTGCATTGCAGGCAGACACTTTAACCTCTGAGCCATCAAGACCACCTCCTGCCATAAAGGTATGAGTTTTGTCTTTCCTCTGGAGAAAGCCAGTTAGCTAAAGCAGAGGGTCAATCCAGTGATCAAATAAGGTTAGGGCCAACACCCTGTGAAAAATAGTGTTGCCACGTTCTCTCACTTGAAGACATGCATATAACTGGTTGGCTTGAGACTTCCCTGGTGGTCCAGTGGCTAAGACACTACACTCCCAATGACGGGGGCCACAGGGACCAGGGTTCAATCCCTGACTGGTAAACTAGGTCCCACCCACCACAAAGAAAAGATCCTTCATGCTGAAACCAAGACCTGGTGCAGCCAAATAAATAGTTTGATATTTTTAAAAAATCATAATGGGTAGGCTGCAGAAGAGAGTGAGATTTCTGTTTTCCCAGTCTCAGCTCTTAGGCATTACCCTCTGATGCATATCACATTCTGGTTTAATGGTTATTCAACAACAAATCTGTTTTCTTTCTCTACCATCTTTATGGAGAGGGTTTTCTAGGTTGGGAGAGGATTTTGCTTTCAATTATATTCAACACTCTCCAAAATCTAGGGATGTTCTATATTAGGAATGAGCAGTTTAATGTTACCAAAAAGAGGAAAACAGGGCTGACACAGACTTATTCAACAATTACTTGACAATATCTTGCCTGGAAAATCCCATGGACGGAAGAGCCTGGTAGGCTGCAGTCCAAGGGGTCGTTAGGAGTCGGACACAACTGAGCGACTTCACTTTCATGCATTGGAGAAGGAAATGGCAAGCCACTCCAGTGTTCTTGCCTGGAGAATCCCAGGGATGGGGGAGCCTGGTGGGCTGCCGTCTCTGGGGTCGCACAGAATCGGACACAACTGAAGCGACTGAGCAGCAGCAGCATCCAGAAAAAAGAATGGAAAGCTCCAATTTGCCCTTTTATCTGCAAAGCTCCCCCTTTCCCCATCCATATCCTTGCCATAGTGGAAAACAGTGATATTTCACTTTGAGAGGGGAATTCTTTCTTCCAGAAATGTGATTCTTAAAAATGCTAACATCTATAAATTAAACGTGCAAAGAAACTTAAAAATTTTTTTTATTGAAGTATAGTTGATTTATGATGCTATGTTAATCTCTGCTATACATCAAAGTGACTGGGTTATACAAATACACATTCTTTTTCATATTCTTTTCCATTATGATTTATCATAAAAGATATTGACTATAGTTCCCCATGCTATACAGTAGGACCTTGTTTTTCAAAGAAACTTTAAAAAAAATTATCCTGATCTGTCCCACTCTCTCCCCAAGACCCCAGACCCTGCTAGCCTACACTCACCCAAATTCCACCACTGCTTCAGCGCCTGCGTGGGGGATCTGCCCCAATTAACCCCGCAAGACTCTCAGCCTCCCCTCTGCGCCTGCGCGCTCTCTGCGGTGGAGGCGGGGCCAACCCGATGCGCTGGAAACCACGGGGGCGGGGCCGAGAGGAGGCACCACCTCCTCCCAGGACTTCTGGGCACACAGCTCGGCTTGTCGCGAGTACGCGCAGATGACATCGACACCCCCAAAGTCCTTGGCATCCTCAGGAGGGGGTGTGGATTGAGTAGGAAATGACACAGACGACGCGTGGGCCACCTGGCGGCCACGCGGAGGAATAATGCGGCCCCGCGTCAGAATAATCCGCCCCGCGTCGGAATAATTCGGACCGCGTCCTGTAGACAGTGTAGACCCACGCCTGCTCAGGCGGTGTAGACCCGCTCTGTCTCCCCACGGTTGAAGGCCCGCCTTCTTGGGGAGGTCTCAGACTTGAAATGGAAAGAGGTCGACCCGACAGAGGTCACGTAGGGAACCGGCTTCGTGCACCCTCTTTCCTTTAAGGAGCAGAGCCCTTCCAGCGCACCTTGTCTGAGCGGAACATAAAGTCCAGGGGTCTGGGGTCTAAGGAACAAAACTGGAGCTTTCCGAGTTGGGGTCGCTGGCCAAACGCTGTCGTAACACGTTCAGTTAGCGTTGAGGACTGAAGCAGCCGAGGTTTTCCCCAGGCCCCCACCTGCCTGGTGCCGTATCCGGTGCCTCCCACTCTAGAGCATCCTGGGAACCCGCCAAGCTCCTATTTCTAGCCCCGTCCGCCCCAGATGAGGTTGCATCTGCCCTCACCTGTTCAAGGAAATAACTCCAGCAAATTTTGCTTCCCTCCCCTCATCTTCAGCTGTTCCCCCTCCTCACACCCTTTTCCGGTCACTCCATCAACGTTATCTAAACACTTTTGACACACTGCTTGGATCCAGGTCTTTGTGTGTTGAATGCGTTTTGTGTAAAAGAAAAGTCTTCAAACACATCGACATAGAACCCCTAGATGAGTCTCCTCCTGGGACAAAAAGCTGTTCTATTGATATTGCTTCTGTCACATTTTTATTATCACATTTGTTTCTGATGTTTCTCAACCCCCATATCTGACAATTGTCAGCATCATGGGAAATAGATGGGGAAACAGTGGAAACAGTGTCAGACTTTATTTTTCTGGGCTCCAAAATCACTACAGATGGTGACTGCAGCCATGAAATTAAAAGACGCTTACTCCTTGGAAGGAAAGTTATGACCAACCTAGGTAGCATATTCAAAAGCAGAGATATTACTTTGCCAACAAAGGTTCGTCTAGTCAAGGCTATGGTTTTTCCAGTGGTCATGTATGGATGTGAGAGTTGGACTGTGAAGAAGGCTGAGCACCGAAGAATTGATGCTTTTGAACTGTGGTGTTGGAGAAGACTCTTGAGAGTCCCTTGGACTGCAAGGAGATCCAACCAGTCCTTTCTGAAGGAGATCAGCCCTGGGATTTCTTTGGAAGGAATGATGCTAACGCTGCAACTCCAGTACTTTGGCCACCTCATGTGAAGAGTTGACTCACTGGAAAAGACTCTGATGCTGGGAGGGATTGGGGGCAAGAGGAGAAGGGGACGACAGAGAATGAGATGGCTGGATGGCATCACTGACTCGATGGACATGAGTCTGAGTGAACTCCGGGAGTTGGTGATGGACAGGGAGGCCTGGAGTGCTGTGGTTCATGGGGTAGCAAAGAGTCAGACACGACTGAGTGACTGAACTGAACTGAATGCCAAATGCTGACCAAAGCCAAATATTTTGGGTTTTTCTTTCTTACTCAAATCATTATGTAGATCATTTTATCCCAATAGTATGTTGTATTTTAACCAAGAAAGTGAAGGGGGAAAAAAAAAAAACTTAAAAATAAACATTGATCTGAATACCAAGTAATTTCACTTCCTTAAATATCTAAGGATTTGTATATTATCCATTGGCTGTATTTTGAAAAGAAATAGAAACTAGTGCAACCAAAGAGAAGCTGTAATGCAAGTCCATTTCAGGTCCACTCAGGAGGGAAGAGACATGCTTCAGAGGTTTATTTTATTTTAAATATTTATTTGGCCATCCCAGGTCTTAGTTGCAGATCACAGGAATCTTTAGTTTTGGCAAGTGAACCCTTAGTTACAGCATGTGGTATCTAGTTCCCTGACCAGGGATGTTGAACATGGGTTCCCGGGCACTGGAAGCACAGAGTCTTCGTTACTGGACCACTAGGGAAGCCCCTAGAGGTTTATCTTAGAAATTAATTTGACTCACCCAGTTCTTGCTTTATTTACAAGGAACAGAATCCACTTGACTTGCTGAGACAAAGAGGGGGTTTATTGGAAAGACACAAGGATTCATAGAGTGACCATTGCCAATAAACAAGACAGTTCCTCTCCCTCTCCTGTCTCTAGAGCCTTCTGATCTCTCTTCCTCTGCTTCTCTCTGACCACCTTCAACTATCTCTTCCCTCCTATAGGTGAACTTTCTTTGACTGTTCACAGATGACTCAGCCACGGCCCCTCAGCTGTCTCACAGAGACTGAAAAGAAAATCTGTGACTCAAGTCCAGAGTCCCAGGAAAGAGGTTCTGAATGGTCTGGCTCTGGTTTCAGTGCTCACTCTGATCTAATCATCTTGACACCAGGTCAAGATCACTAGACTCACCACCCACTCAGCAAAGCATGAGGCAGTGGACTCTGAAGACAGCCAGGCTGGACAGGCAAGTGGAATAATTAAAAATGGTGAAGTACACATACATGGAGAAGGCAATAGCACCCCACTCCAGTACTCTTGCCTGGCAAATCCCATGGATGGAGGAGCCTGGTAGGCTACAGTGCATCGGGTCGCTAAGAGTCGGACACGACTGAGCGACTTCACTTTCACTTTTCACTTTCATGCATTGGAGAAGGAAATGGCAACCCACTCCAGTGTCCTTGCCTGGAGAATCCCAGGAACAGGGGAGCCTGGTGGGCTGCCGTCTATGGGGTCGCACAGAGTCAGACACGACTGATGTGAATTAGCAGCAGCAGCAGCAACACATACACAGCTCCAGAGCTCCAGTATCTCTAACTGTGGGGGGCTGACATGATGCCCTTGACAAACACAAAATCCTATTCCGGACTAGTTTAGCTTAAAACCAGTCCAGTTACTCGAAGACCCAATCAGAAATTCTATTAACTGCAGGTGGCTTCTGGCTGGTGATGTGAAGATATCATGTACACAAGGAGAGAGGCTGCTAAGTGACTTCTAGAAACAGGTGTTTTTTTTAATGCTTCTTCTTTTTTTAAAAAAATTTTATTTGGCCACCTCTGGTCTTAGTTATGGCACTGCATCATGCAGATCTTTCATTGCGGTGCATGGACTCTCTAGTTGTGGCACTTGGGCTCAGTAGTTGTGGTACAGAGGCTTAGTTGCCCCTCAGCATGTGGGATCTTATTTTCTCAACAAGGGATCGAACCTGTGTCCCTTGCATTGGCAGACGGATTCTTAACCATTGGACCACTAGGGAAGTCCTTTCTGCTTAATCTTGACTAAGAGGGGACAACAAAAGATTTATTGGACTGATACTATGCTGTGCTTATACCCCAGAAATTTAAATAATTTGATGAGTAGGGAGGTAACCACTTGCTCAAGATATTAAGATGAGACAAGTGTTTATTGTTCTCCTTTTTATCTATTTAAAACACCTTTTGCAGAAAAGATATTCAGTGCAGATCCAATAACATAATTAAGCAAATTTTAAAAAGAAACAATGACCTCACTTCCTCACTGCTTAAAGCCCCCAGAATCTTGGAATCCCAATGAGTGATTTCAAAAAGGTTGACTGAGAACATACTAAATGCAATGAAGAATTGGGCTAAGTTGCTAGGGAGACAATGGCACCCCACTCCAGTACTCTTGCCTTGAAAATCCCATGGACGGAGGAGCCTGGTAGGCTGCAGTCCATGGGGTCACTAAGAGTCAGACACAACTGAGCGACTTCACTTTCACTTTTCACTTTCATGCATTGGAGAAGGAAATGGCAACCCACTCCAGTGTTCTTGCCTGGAGAATCCCAGGAACAGGGGAGCCTTGTGGGCTGCCGTCTCTGGGGTCACACAGAGTTGGACACGACTGAAGCGACTTAGCAGCAGCAGCAGCTAGGAAGACAGGGGTCAAGAAATAACTTATTCTTTCAAGAATTCAGGATTTAGATATCGCATAACTAACTCTTGATACAAGGCAGAGCTTAGTGGTGGTAGAGTTGAGAGATTAACATGGAAAAAATGAGAGAGAGAAAACGATCTGACCTAATCTATAAATTCTTTATCTATTCAGCCGTTTTAACAACTCCTTCTGTATTTGACTGTGAAAACAAATATGAGATTGGTATGTCCTACACACCAACATCGGGCTTCCCTGGTGGCTCAGAGGTAAAAGAATCTTCCTGAAATGCAGGAGACACAGGAGACAAAAGTTGGAACCCTGGGTCAGGAAGATTCCCTGGAGGAGGAAAGAGCAAACTAGTCCAGTATTCTTGCCTGGGAAATCCCATGGACAGAGAAGCCTAGCAGAGTATAGTCCATGGGGTCACGAAGAGTCAGACACAACTGAGTGACTGGACATAGACACACGCGTACCAATAGTCTGTTACATGATCGTGATGGTGATGTGGAATTTGGGGAAACCTGTCTATGGAGGGTGCAGGGCTCTCCTAACTGTAATTTATTTCAACCACCTTGACCACATGACACACTTCACATTTGAGTTTTTTTAAAAAGAGAATATATAGAAATACAAATAATCATGTCATCAAGACCAAGGCCATTAACAATTTAGCCTCCTGGCAATATTTTCAACCCAGATTCCGTTTGTAGTAATTATATCTTGAAATACCAGAATCCATGCCCAAAATTCATGTTCTATAACCCCAGAATCAGTGATATAAACCCATCACTGAAACTTGTGATAAAGCATGTACTTCTCTTTGCCTGCTTGAAAGTGATGGGGAAAAACTGGTCTGGCTACAAAGGTATTTCCTTTACAACCAATCATGGTTTTTCACCATTCATCAAAAATAGTGCTTCCAATCACAAAATCTTTTCCAGGGAATGTCCAGTCTCACAGCTCACTATTTACACATCTCAGGCTTGAGGTGATTCATTTCCAGTTGCTTTCAATTTTTTTTCTGGATTCTTTCAAATGAAGTCACAAGTTGTTATGGTTTGTTTTTAAATTACGTAGCGGTGCTTCATTGTTACTGAAGACTCAAATTTGATGAGGTCATTAAAATGATGACAATATCAATTACCATAGCAACCAAACCATCAATCCAGAGTCTGATTTATCCTATGGCCTGAAATCTTTTACAGCTCTTGAAAACTCAGGCACAATGCAAATCAAACATTTAGCTGCTGAAAGAGTTGGAGGCCAGACATCCATCAACTCTGACTGGTATTGAATTGTTGTCAGTAGTCAATAATGAATAGCACAGGCCATTTCTTTGGAACCACCCAGGAGTTAAAAGACCTGAGTGTGTGTACACAACAACTTCACCTGCACGCCTCTATGTCTGTCCTCATCACACTACATTCTGAGAATTGATTGGATGAGAAGGAAAAGTGCCCACCATAGAAAATAATGTTCTCCTTCATTGGTAAATTTCTTTTAAGTCTCACCCATGGAAAAGATATCTTTGTCTCCCAGTAATTAATAGGAACCAAAGCAGAGTGAGAAGACAGAAACTGAAAGAATGAATAATCGCCAACACCGTGAACAAAATGTATAACTAAAAATATATGAGGCACGGGTAGAATACGCTTCATCTTGCCCTTCTTTGACAGGCACATAAATCTCTTGTTGCTTCCCTCATCCAAAGCCAAGAGCTAAAAATATGAGGTGGCACCTGTGTTGTTAAATACTGTTTTATGACAGCAGTGACTTGAGGGAAACAGTGTATTTTTGGTTGAGCAGACTGGGCTGTCCCAACAGAAAACATGATGGGGTGGGTGGGGTGGGAATCTAGACTGGAAAAGCTTTTTCTAAAGCACACCCTGAGTTCAGTCTCTTCTGTATGTGATTGCAGACAAGGACATGGTATAAATTATGTGCAGTATAAATTATTCGCTGAGATGCTCTGTTCCCCAGAACTTACTCTGCATCAGCTCTGCAAATCTTTTGGGCACTGAGGACCAGGAAAATGGAAGCTCAAAATGTCAGACACTGTTGGTCCTGAAACACAACTCTTGAATTTTCTAGGCAGGGATTATTTTTATTTTTATTTATTTTTTTTTAGGGATTATTTTTATTAAGTAATCTTATTCCTCACAGTCCAGTGGTTACGACTTCGCCTTCCAGGGCAGGGGGTGCTGGTTCCTTCCCTGGTTGGGGAGCTAAGATCTCACATGCCTTGTGGCCAAAAAAACTGAAACCTAAAATAGAAACAAATGTAACAAATTCAATAGTGTCTTAAAAAATGGTTCACGTTTAAAAAAAAATCTTTAAGAAAAAGTAATGTTATTCCTCTAAATGTTTAGAATAAAAAACTCTAATGGGATCAGCTAGGTAAAAGATTTGTTCATCCATTAAATGTTTGGAGCTCCTGACACATGACAGCACTTTTCTAGACTCGGGATTCAGAAAGGAACAAACCCCAGATTTCTCCTTCATGGTGCTTACATTCTTGTCGAGAAAGTAATAGCAGATCAGATCAGATCAGTCGCTCAGTCGTGTCCGACTCTTTGCGACCCCATGAATCGCAGCACACCAGGCCTCCCTGTCCATCACCAACTCCCGGAGTTCACTGAGATTCACGTCCATCGAGTCAGTGATGCCATCCAGCCATCTCATCCTCTGTCTATATGGGGACTTATTTGCAATTATAAGAAAAAGAGAGGTGTCAAGGACAATTCCAAGGAGTCTGACTATGCAGCTCCATGAATGATGGCACCATTGAATGAGATAATGAAAACTGTAGAAGATGCGCTGGGAGGATGAGGATTCATTTGGGAGACATTCAGTTTGAAAAATATTTTATCCACGTAATAGGAGATGTTAAGTACAAACTTAGATATATGGCCCTAGAGTCAGAGGGAAGACTCTTGAAAGGCACTAGTGAATAGATGGTGCTTAAACCCACAAGAGTCAAACCACATCTCCCGGGGAAGGAGAGTAGGGAGTTCAACACTGAGCCTTGAGAGTCCAGCATTAAGGGTAGGGAGAATGAAGAGGAATTTTTAAGAGAAGTCAGGAGAAATTCAAGAGCAAAAGGTGTTCCCAGCACCAGGATTGATCAGACGTGGCTGATGGCAGGTGAGCATGAGGCGTTCATGACAAGGATGTGAGTGTCAGGTGACAATACAGGCACAGGGGATGGGCTTGGAAATGGTGTCTCATTTAGGCAAACAGTCATGCTGTCTACGGACCACTGAGTGGCTGAAAAATGGAAAAATAATAAGAACGCAAAAGGATCAGATAAGAGGATTTCAGACTGACATACCCACTTCTCCTGCATGTACCTTGTGAACAAAATACAGCTTTAAGAATATGGCACAGGGACTTCCTCCTGGTCCAGTGGTCAAGACTCCACACTCCCATGCAGGGGGCATGGGTTCGATCCCTGGTGAGGGAACTGGAGCTTGGTTGCACTGGAAGAGTGCAACTAAAGATCTCACGTGCTGGAACTAAGACCCAACACAGCCAAATAAATAAATAAAAATAAATATTTTAAAAAGAATATGATACACACGGTGGAAAGGTATTTTTCTTTTTAAATACGAACCCATGTATTAAATGTTTCTTCAATTTTTTCTGGGTGAAAAGATCAAGACCTATGACTTGAACACAGTGAAAAGCAGGGAGTAGAGGGATATTGGGCAGATTTTTATGGGGAGGAAGCCTTGAGGCTATGGAAATAGAGATGAGCTTTCGCTACATGGAGGGAAGGGCTGAAAGATAAATCAAAATACTGGTGCTTGGGCTTTGAAGGTGTGGCCTGAGATGGGATGTTTTTCCTCAATCTCATTTGGCACCTCGCTTCACCCCAGGTCTCAGAATCCAGGACAGTGACCCAACTTTTCTCTGTTGGAATCGTGGCTGCGACCACACTGCCTTCTTTGAGGAGGAAAGTGGCTCTGAACCAGGAAATGCGGCCGAGTGATCACCTTGACACGATACACAGGACTTGGCCAACGTTAGCGCCCTGAGAGCCTGTGTTGATGGTGTTTCTGCTAGAACCGTGCCGTCTGCCTCCGCCTTCTCCCCCAGAATGAACATCCTCTGTGGGCAGCCAATACTGTAATTAAATGCCAACACCCGGGGAGGGGGCCCAAGTAGCAACACATTAAATGTGAAAGGAGCGCTCCCTGCCTAGAGAACTAATTCCCACCTGCATATGATTCAGAATATATATTTTTAAAATTCTTCAATCTGGGTAAACCAGGTTGTTGTTCAGTCGCTCACTCATGCCAACTCTTTGCGACCCCATAGACTGCAGCATGCCAGGCTTCCCTATCCTTCACTATCTCCCAGAGTTTGCTCAGACTCCTGTCCATTGACTCGATGATGCCATCCAACCATCTCATCCTCTGTTGTCCCCTTCTCCTCCTGCCCGCAATCTTTCCCAACACCAGGGTCTTTTCTAATGAGGCAGCTCTTCGGATCAGGTGGCCAAAGTTTTGGGAAAATCAGGAGGTTTCTTTTTGATTATTATATTTAATTTTATTGGAATGCAGTTGCTTTACAATATTGTGTTAGTTTCTACTGTCCAGCAAAATGAATCAGCTACACGTATACATACATCCCTCATTTTTGGATTTGCTTCCCCTTTGGGTCACCACAGAGCACTGAGTAGAGTTCCCTGTGCTATATAGTAGGTTATCTATTTTATTCACACAGGGGTGCTGTGAATATTAGAGTTAAATTACAGAGATTCACATATGGTCCTTTTGTGATAAATGCCCAGTTAACATGGATATTATTATGATAATGAATATGGCTGTTAAAAAGAAGCATAGTGTGCTGGTTAAAAACACAGGATCTGGAATTAGACTTCTCATAGCCAAATCTGAGGTCTTCACCTTACAAAATGAATGAACTTGGATGTGTTCCATAATGGCTGCCTATTCCAGGTACGACATCTGTAAACCAACATTACCACTTCTGGGTATTTATCCTGGAGAGAAGAAAACATGGGTTCCCACCTGTGCACAGATGTTCATAGCAGTTTTCATTGTAATAGCCACAGACAAGAAACAATTTACTGTCCATCAAAAGGAAGGATGAATGAACTAAGGGACAGACTAAGCAATAAAACAATGGTTACTGAACACAAAACAACTTTGGATGGATCCTAAGAGTATTATACTGATTTTTTTTAAGTGAATCTGAAAAGGTTACATACCATATGATTCAAATGAACAAATTGTTGCAGGAAGGGAGATCCCTTCCAGGGCCTAAGAGTGGGCTCTTGTCTAACCCTTGGAAATAAATTGTCTGAGGAGACACATATGCTGACAAAGCAAGAGACTTTATTGGAAAGGGGAACATAGGTAAAGAACAGGAGGGTAAGGGAACCCAGGAGGACTGCTCTGCCACGTGGCTTTCAAGTTCAGTGACTCAGTCGTGTCTGACTTTTTGCGACCGCATGGACTGCAGCACTCCAGGCTTCCCTGTCCATCACGAACTCCCAAAGCTTGCTCAGACTCATGTCCATTGAGTCAGTGATGCCATCCAACCATCTCATTCTCTGTCATCCCCTTCTCCTCCTGCCTTCAATCTTTCCCAGCATCAGGGTCTTTTCCAATGAGTCAGTTCTTCGCATTAGGTGGCCAAAGTTTTGGAGTTTCAGCTTCAGCATCAGTCCTCCCAGTCAAAATTCAGGACTGATTTCCTTTAAGATGGACTGGTTGGATCTCCTTGCAGTCCAAGGGATTCTCAAGAGTCTTCTCCAATACCACACTTCAAAAGCATCCATTCTTCAGCCCTTAGCTTTCTTTATAGTCCAACTCTCACATCCATATATGACTACTGGAAAGACCATAGCTTTGACTAGATGGACCTTTGTTGGCAAAGTAATGTCTCTGCTTTTTAATATGTTGTCTAGGTTGGTCATAGCTTTTCTTCCAAGGAGCAAGCGTTTTAATTTCATGGCTGCAGTCACCATCTGCAGTGATTTTTGAGCCCCCCAAAATAAAGTCTGTCACTGTTTCCATGGTTTCCCCATCTATTTGCCATGAAGTGATAGGACCAGATGCCATGGTCTTAGTTTTCTTAATGTTGAGTTTTAAGCCAACTCTTTCACTTTCATCAAGAGACTCTAGTTTCTTCTTCACTTTCTGCTATAAGGGTGGTGTCACCTGCATATCTGAGGTTATTGATATTTCTCCCAGCAATCTTGATTCCAACTTGTGCTTCATCCAGCCTGGCATTTCACATGATGTAATCTGCATATAAGTTAAATAAGCAGGGTGACAATATACAATCTTGACATACTCCTTTTCCTATTTGGAACCAATCTGTTGTTCTATGTCTGGTTCTAACTGTTGCTTCTTGATCTGCATACAGATTTCTCAGGAGGCAGGTCAGGTGGTCTGGTATTCCAATCTTTTTCAGAATTTTCCACAGTTTGTTGTGATCCACACAGTCAAAGGTTTTGGCATAGTCAATAATACAGAAGTAGATGTTTTTCTGGAACTCCCTTGCTTTTTCGACGGTCCAAGAGATGTTGGAAATTTAATACCTGGTTCCTCTACCTTTTCTAAATCCAGCTTGAACATCTGGAAGTTCTCAGTTCACGTACTGCTGAAGCCTGGCTTGGAGAATTTTGAACATTACTTTGCTAGCATGTGAGATGAGTACAATTGTGCAGTAGTTTGAACATTCTTTGGCATTGCCTTTCTTTGGGATTGGAATGAAAAT
Source organism: Bos javanicus (assembly GCF_032452875.1). Lineage (NCBI taxonomy): Eukaryota > Metazoa > Chordata > Mammalia > Artiodactyla > Bovidae > Bos > Bos javanicus. The sequence goes on from NC_083884.1 coordinate 50,688,947, forward strand.
TGACCTTTTCCAGTCCTGTGGCCACTGCTGAGTTGTCCAAATTTGTTGGCATATTGAGTGCCGCACTTTCACAGCATCATCTTTCAGGATTTGGAATAGCTTAACTGGAATTCCATCATCTTCACTAGCTTTGTTTGTAGCAATGCTTCTTAAGGGCCACTTGACTTTGCATTCCAGGATGTCTGGCTCTAGGTGAGTGATCACACCATCGTCATTATCTGGGTCTTGAATATCTTTTTCGTATAGTTCTTCTGTATATTCTTTCCACCTCTTCTTAATATCTTCTGTTTCTGTTAGATCCATACATGGCTTTCAGTCTCAGGTTTTATGGTGGTAAGTTTAGTTTCTAGGTAGTCTCTGGCCAATCATTCTGACTCTGGGTCCTTCCTTCTGGCACACACTCACTCAGCCAAGATGAATTCTGGGAGGTTGGTAGCATGTATGGATTAGAGTTTTTTCTCTCTTTTTGTCCTTCCCTGAATTCTTCTGGTTGGTGGTAGCTTGTTAGTTCCGCATCCTTACCAGGACCTGCTGTTTGGGATAACTCATGCAAGTGGTTACTGTTGTGCCTGGCCAGGGTGGGTGGTTTCAGTCAGTGGTTCCCTAACACAATTATAGTGATGGAGAACAGCAGTCAGAGTTGGAGAGAAGGTAGACCATAAAAAGTAACACTAGGGAGTTTCCTGGGTGATGGGCTGCTTCTGTTTCTTAACTGTGGTGGTGGGTCTATGAATCTGTAGATATGATTAAATTTTGTAGAACTATTCACATGACTTCCCTGGTGGCTCAGCGGTAAAGAATCTGCCTGCAATACAGGAGCTGCAGGAGATGCAGATTCCATCCCTGGGTCAGGAAGATCCCCTGGAGAGGGAAATGGCAACCCCCTCCAGTATTCTTGCGGGAGAATCCCAAGGACAGAGGAGCCTGGAGGGCAATAGTCCATGGGGTTGCAGAGTTGGACACAACTGGGGTGACTTAACATGCAGGCATTCACATGCACACACACACAAACCCACACACAGAATACGTGTAAAACTGGTAAAATCCAAACGAATTATAAAAGTCAGTTAAGAGTAATGCAGCAATATTGATTTCTTGGTCTTAATAATTCCACTGTGGTTATGTAAAATGTTATTAGGAAAGCTGAGTGAAATGTACATAGAAACTCTCAGCACTATTTTTGCAACTTTTATGTGAGTCTAAAATTATTTTGACAGTTTTTAAAAATAGCACTCACATAGAATTGAACAATTCAGTAAACAGATGGCAGGAGGTAGGAACCATATTTCTGACTGTGGGAGTGAGAATTTACAGATAAAAAAGAGGAGGTCACTGAAATAATTCCTGTGGTAATGGACTAGAGTCAGAGACATCAATACAAATTCATGTGTACTTTCATATAGATACAGATGGCTATGTATAGAAATATTTATAGATATGTGTTGGATAATACAAGGGTTAGTACACACACATATATTTCCTTGTTCTGTCAGCTGAAAGGACTTAAAAGAAATGACACCCCATAGCAATGAGCACCTCTTGCATCTAGATCTTGGTTTTTAATATCATTTGTTCAGTAGAAGGAACCAGGGTTCTTTTGAGAAAGGCTGATTCTAGGACTGGAGCATGAAATATACAAGATGAGTCTGGAGCATCTTAGAGTGCCAGAAACTAAGGAAATGCATTGTTAGAAGTCCACATTGATGGTGGTATGTCCTGGAACACAGGAGCCAACCGAAAGAGCTTCCAGTGGTTAAAGTTGGAACACTTGGAGCAAAGATAAACAGATGAGGTAGTATTGGATTGTAACCGGAAGTATAAAATAACTGTCCAGGAGCCCGAGTTGATATAAGTAAATGATTGAATAAATTAGTAAATGGAGAGAAGAGACAAATATTCCATGCAACAAGAATTTTGCATGGAAAACTTACGTAGATATTCTGCCCTCAAGGAGGATGAGTGTTACCCCTTCCCCAACTCCTCAGGTGTGGGCTGTACATAGTGATTTCCTTTCAAGGAGGACAGCCTGGAAAAGGAAGGAAACAAATAAATTTACAGTAGAGACCCCAGCCAGGTGATCAAGGTCCGTGTCAACAGTGCTAAGTCACTTTGGTACATATACCACGTTGGTGGTGTATACCCTTGGTGTGACATTATGTAGATGATGCTTTACCTCTGTTGTCTAAGTCCCCCAAAATTATAACCCCTGCGTAAACATGAGAAAAAAATATCCGACAAATTCCACTCTTGGGTCATCCTGCAAAATACTGACAAAACCATCAAAGTCATCAAAAGTAAGAAAGTCTGTCACAGCATAAAAAACAAACTTATGGTTACCAAAGGGAAAAGGGGATTTCCTGTAAGAAACCTGTAATATGAAAAAGAATATGGGTACATATGTATAACTGAGTCACTTTGCTGTACACCAGAAACTATCACAACATTGTATAACAACTATATTTCAATTTAAAAAAATGATTAGGGGGAACTTCCCTGGTGGTTCGGTGGTTAAGACTGAGCTTCCACTGCAGGTTCGATCCTTGGTCAAGGAGCTAAGATCCAACATGCCTTGTTGACAAAAACCCAAAACATAAAATAGAAGCAATATTGTTACAAGTTCAATTAAGACTTTAAAAATGGTCTATGTTTTAAAAAAATGTAGTGGACATTCATGTATATGTTTTTTGTTGGACGTAAGCCTATGTTTCTCTTGTGTATACACCTGGGAACAAAAAGTGCTGTGCTCTAAGGTAAGTGCAGGTAAGCTTTCCCAGATCCCACCAAATGAGCTTTGGCTTTCACAGAGGCTGTATCTCTCCACAATACTGGCTTTAGATCACCAAGAGTGTTAAGTTCTGAGTTTTTCCCCCCTGACTTTAAACCGCAATAGTCATTGCTCTTGGTAAAATATTGTATATCACAGCTATGACTCTTTGTGGGCTGCAGAGTAGCCTGGGTACCATCCATCCTGTGTGGATCAGAAGAAGAAAACCTGCCCATCCATTCCTCACTGCTTCCTTTTGCTGGAAATCCTGGCCATCCTTTCCGCACAATCGATCGACTCTTTCCTCATCGCTTTATTTTGAGTCTCTATCCTATTTCTTCATTGCCCAAACATTCGTTCTCAGTGCCCTCTGCTTTGCTACAGAAATAAAAATCCCTGGGTGGAAGCAAAACAAAAAGGAAATGAAAGAGAAATCTACAGAAACATCGCATGTGGATTTCAATCTTTATAACCTCCCTATTTTGTAATAGATCTCTATCAGAAATCTGCTAATCCTCTGCCAAGTGGCCAGAGTTCATGTTTCCGGTGTGTTCAGCACTCCCTGGGGATTTGCGTTGTCAGAGAAGATGCCTCAGGCACTCACCTGCACCATTAATACATCACGCGGGATGGAACCAAATGTCTTTTGCAGGCTCACCAACTGCACCGCTGGCTGAGAGCAGGGAAACTTAATTGGTTCTAAAACAGGCAAATTAAGAACATGCTGAGTCTTCCCTCTCAGAGATCAATCCAAACACTTTCAGAGAAGCATGGAGATGCTCCTTGGGGTGAAATAAATGTTAATGTTAAAAGAAAGTCAAAATATCCCCCCTTCCCTCCACAAAAGAAGCTCAAATCAGTTTCTAATGCTCTAAAGAGAAAAATGACATTCTGGTTTTATACAGACTAAAGTCTGCTAAAATATGTCAATACTCGGAGCTTAGCAGAAAGGGTACAGAGATGTGTTGGCTTAGCTTTGCCGCTGCAGCAGAGCTGTGAACATGATAGTGCGGCTGGCTCTGGAGTAAAAGATGGCAACTCTTTTTTTTTGGTTGCATCACAAAGCTTGTGGGATCTTAGTTCCCAGACCAGGGATTGAACCTGGGCCCCAGCAGTGAAAGCGCCAAATCACTGGACCACCAAGGAAGTTTCCAAAGATGTCAACTCTTCAGAGACTATAGGACATTCTCTTCTGTCTGGGACTTAGTGGCTCTTAATTTAATAGCAGCCCCAGGCTGGAGTTAAATTATAGATACAGTTCATGGGGCTTCTCAGAAAATATAAATATCGTGGACATCTCCTGAAGACAAAAATATGAACTGGTCTGTACATTAGCTGCTGGTCTCCTATGGCTGTTGCCTGAAAGAATACTAAAGATATAAATATTAAAGAGTTCTCCTCCTCTGTCTTTACCCTACCCCTCCATTTATCTTTGCCCCTCATCTGCTTATGCAAACTCTGTCAATCGAAAGTGAGAATAATTTATAAAGCTCTTCGTAGATTTTCGATTGAGACATGGTTGATGCCCTTAACATCTGCGTTACTCAAGTCAACCGTATATAATAAAATGTTATTCAGTCATGAAAAGACAGGAATCGTGCCATTTGTGACAACATGGATGAACCCAGAAGACATATGTTAAGTGAAATAAGAGACATAGAAAGACAAGTACTGCATGATCTCATTTATATTGAAATCTAAGAAGTTCAACTTAGAGAATAGAAGGGTTGCTGCCAGGGACTGAGGGTAGAGCAAAGATGGGAAGACGCTAGTCAAAAAGTATAAACTTTCAGAATACAAAAAGTATTCTGAGTATTTCTTTCTTTTCAGAAGAAAACTTTCTTCTTCTTTCAGAAGAATGCAAACTTACTATTTCAATATCAATTCTGGGTTTCTAATGTACAGCAGGATGACTAGAGCCAATAATACTGTAATACTATATTGTAGACTTGAAATTTGCTAAGAGAGTAGATATTAAATGTTATCCCCCCACCCCAAAAAAAAGGTAACCATGTGAGGTGATGGATTAAGTCAATTAGCTTAATTGTGCAATTTTTTACAATGAATATATCAAGTTATCACATTTTATACCTTTAAATATATGCAATTTTAAAAAATATATGCAATTTTAATTTGTCAATTATACTTCAGTAAGGCCTAGAGGAATAAGAGAAGTTCAATTTTAGGGGGGAAAAGTCCGAATGCATTTTCTTATTTACTTATGTATTGGCTGAGCAGTGTGGTTTGTAGGATCTGATTTCCCAGATGAGGGATTGACCCCTCACCCTTAGCAGTGAAAGCATGGAGTCCTAACCACTGGATCACCAGAATATTTTACGTCATAAGAGAATGCTGAAAAGGAACTCCAATGCACACATGTTGTCTATTTTTATTTTATTTTTTTAAGCATATTGTCTCTTTTTGAAGGGGCTGGGTCTCGAATGAACAGATGGGGCATGGTCTGCTGTCAACACTGCAGAGAGACTGAAAAAGGAACAGGACATGCAGATCTTATTGTATATAAGACTTGCTCATAACTGACTGACACTCTTGCTGTCTCCTTCTTCCGCTGACGGTGACCCTGCCTGACCCACAAGACAGAGAATGAGCAGCTCAGACAGGCATCAAAGCTGCCTGCTACACATGGACCAACAGGGCATGGCTGTTGTGAGCTCAGGGAAAGACATGGAAGAATTCTCTGAAGCCAGCTCAGCCACCCAGCTGTCCGTGCAAAGGACAAGGCTTGAGGCCAACAGAGCAAGACAGACACAGCAACTGTAAGATCCACCTTCCCAGGAGGCACTCACTTCTTGTGGCTGGACATCCATCCTCTGAGGACCACTGTGCCACTTCCTACACATCAACCCTATTCTTACTAAGGGCTTTCACCATCCTATTTGATGGAGCTGTCACCGGCCATGTCAATTGCAACCATATCCACTCTATGAAAACTTCAGAGAATGCACTGGAATGAAAAGACATCCATGGACACGTCCCTGACTGCATGCTAAACATGGCTTATACAACTTCTGGAACCAGTCTCCTGCGGGACTATGATGTCACAGACCCCAGTTACCATTTTCAGTGGGGGTAGGTCTATAAAGGTAATTAATTTCCTTCAGACCCACTTCGGAGCTGGGAAAGTTCTCAGGAGTTCCCTGAAGCTTAGCATCAAAGTTGCCCTCCCCACTTTAGAGCCACCTGATAACCGATATCCCTGGTGTGTAAACTCCTCTGTCTCCAGGGCTGCAAAGAAAGGACAATTGACACACCCTCCTAATATAACCCCTCCTCAATATAAAAATCCTGAGTGGTGCATTAGAGCCTTATCCCCATGCTGTTTGAGGATCTTTAATTCAATAGCTCATCTTTAAGCCAGTTGTTACCAACTACAAACAGGGTTTCTTTATGGCTCAGATGGTAAAGAATTTCCTTGCAATGCCAGAGGTCCAGGTTCAATCCCTGGGTTGGAAATATTCCTTGGAGAAAGGAATAGCTCCCCACTCCAGTATTCTTGCCTGGAGAATTTCATGGACAGAGAAGGCTGATGGGTTACAGTCCTTTGGGTCAAAAAGACTTAGACACGATTGGGCGACTAACATTAATATACTAGCAAATACATTATATTACACTATCAACTTGAATGAAAGTGTACCATTTTAATGAAGTCATTGCTATTTGATGTGGGTAGACTTTGGATTTAATCCAAAATGCTAGTCATGGACCCTCTAAGTACAGAATCATTTTATCCTCATGAAAATGAAGCTATTAGGGAATGGAGGACACAGAATAAATGAAAAGTTATGATGGAAGAAAAGTTGCTCCTATTGAAAAGACTCCAGTCATAATAGGTGAAATTCTTAATTCTAGGGAGGTAATTGGGTTGCGGAAATTCTCTAAACATTTGGCCTAAGAAGGAAACTTGGCAAAATATATCAACATTCAGTGGGATGAAGCAGTTGGAGTTTTGGTAAATCACAGGTGCAAAAATTTCCCATTTGCATTGGTATTTATCAGAATTAAGCAACTACGATGTTGACTAATATGAAATTGACATTTTTTAACATCCCCTTTTCATACAGAGGAAAGCAGTATTCCAGCCTTGCGTGAATACAGCATCCATCAGCACACAGAGGACATCCAACATCCTCTATCCTTTCTCACACCTGAGCTTCAGCTAAACTAGAGACAGGGGGCAGTCTCTGCCCACTTAGAACAGGAAGGAGGAGAAGGACCCATGGATATATTTCAAACCAGTGACCCAGGAGCTTGTTTTCCTGTCTCTTCCTTAGTTAAATACACAGTTCCTAGAACCTGGTGTTTAAATGTTAGTACCAAGACCAGAACTGAGATATCGAAAGAATGACCACATCCCACCCTGGACTGGGGATTGTTTTATCAGTAATCCACCTGCAATGTGGGAGACTGCCCGCAGTGTAGACCTGGGTTTGATCCCTGGGTCTAGAAGTTCCCCTGGAGAAGGAAATGGCAACCCACTCCAGTATCCTTGCCTGGAAAATCCCATGGACAGAGGAGCCAGGCGGGCTACAGTTCATAGGGTCACAAAGAGTTGGACATGACTGAGTGACTAAACCACCACCACCACAGAAGACTCACATGCCATCCTCTCAGTGCATCCATGCCTACATCATTCCTTCAAGGACTGTAGGCCTGCATAGATGGAGGAAAAAGAGGGCTTGCTGTATCCTATAAACTGTACCTTTAAGTCCACCACCCCTCCCCACCAGACACACACATCCACATCTACAGTCTTGACTCTTATCTATAAACTTGGGGACAAATAAAAACTTTCCATCTCATCTTAATAGCACTCTTGTAAATGGTTCACATAGCCTTGCAAACAGTGGGAAGACAATAAAAGCAATATTTCTGAGCCAAGCTAGAGTTTTGCTCCAGAGAGAGGAAATTGTTTCTCAAATTGCTTCAGCATTTTATTTATTTTCATAACAGAGCAAAACAATAGAAAGAGAGCTATTTATCTGGCCCTTGGATGTCCCGTTTCTTCCCTCTCCAGCTACATTCCCCCAACTTTCAATTTAGATCACAAGGTGGCCCCAGATTGCTTTCCAGTTTCGTCTTCTAACAACTGCTTGTGATGAACAGTTGATTCTTCTTACTGCTTCCACCATCTCTCCTTTGCTTGGTAGCTTGTGGTTTTTGGAGAGAAAGCAGCCCTTCCCTACTCTGTATCCATCTAGTGCCACTAGGTCTGACCTATACCCAAACCCCAGGAAACCATCCATTCCAGACCTGACATGCAATGCTGTTAGCAGGTGAGGGGTTTGGGGGAGGTCTTCTGTTGTAGCAGCATGAGCTGACTAATACACTCCTATTGCATGCATGCGTGCTCAGTCTCTTCAGTCATCTCGGACTCTTTGAGACCCCCCATGGACTGTAGCCCACTAGGCTCCTCTGTCCATGTGATTCTCCAGGCAAGGATACTGGAGTGGGTTGCCATGCCCTCCTCCAGGGGATCTTCTCGACCCAGGGATCAAACCCAAGTCACCTACATCTCCTATGTCTCCTGTATTGGTAGACTTACCACTAGAGCCACCAGAGACGTCCCACACACTCCTGTTAGAGATGTCTAATGCTCTTTGCCCAGGAAGGTTTCCTTCCCCCCACCCAGGGGGAGAGGAATTTTATTTGATACAGTTTTCCCAGTACAAAGAGTCTTCACCTATGGGGACTTCTTTGGTGGTCCAGTGGCTGAGACTCCCACAACTTCACTTTCACTTTTCACTTTCATACATTGGAGAAGGAAATGGCAACCCACTCCAGTGTTCTTGCCTGGAGAATCCCAGGGATGAGGGAGCCTGGTGGGCTGCTGTCTGTGGGGTCGAACAGACTCGGACATGACTGAAGCGACTTAACAGCAGCAGCATGCTTTAAAAATGTTTTCCTAGTTGCCCCTACACTTGGAAGATATTTCCTTCATCCCTCTTCTGTCATGAAATCATGTCCAGGAAAAGAAGGCCCTTGGATTCTCACACTCATTCGCCAGCTCTAGTGGCACCTTGAGTCTAACGAAGTCAGGAACTTTTCGCCCATGTGAACTTCCACACCTCGCCTAAGGAACTTCATTTAGAATCAGTGTGACACTTCCAGGAGTTTCCAACTGTTCTGAGCAGCAACTCAATCTTTTCAGACACATACATACACACACACTTATGTACAGACACCCACTTACACACATACACACACTTACACACAGAGACACACATAACAGAGTTACATACACAGATACCCACTTACATATCTATACCCACTCTCACACACACGCACATACACACACTTATGTACTTACAAACCTGCACATACACATAGAGATACACATACACACACTCACATACACAGATACCCACTTACACATCTATACCTACTCACACAGACACACACACACTTATGTACTTACAAACCTACACATACTTACACATAAAGACACACACACACACTTACATACACAGACACTCACTTACATACCTACATCTACTTACACACACAGACACACACACACACACACATTTTGACAACTTGAACCCTCCTCTCTTCCTGCCACTATACACTTGAGACTTGTTCCCAATGAAACTCTCCAGAAGAGTATCTTTTCACACTTTAAAACTCCCATCTACAGTTCTAGACATTGATACTATCCAAATTTGCTTAGGGTCTGGGGGAATAAGTCCTTCTTACACTCTTCTAGTGGGGATGCAAATTTGCTCAACCTTTTGGAGGCCTCTTGACAATATCCATAGAAACTTTCAAGTGCACAGCAATCTACTTTCAGAAATATATCTAATTTATATGTTTCACCAGCCACCAAAAGTACAGGCACAAGAATATTTATTGATGCATCATTTGAGGGAAAATGTCATTGGAGCAGGTGTTTGCATAAAGAAACATCAGCTATTCAGCAGAAATGATGAATATTTATTTGTGTAGGAACCATGGCCTCATTTCATTCCATCAACAAATATATTTATTAAGGACATATCAGAAGCCAAGAACGGTGTCTGTCATCAGCATTACTTCACTCAACAGGACATATATGGTTCCTTCTCTCTTGGAGTTTATCTCTTAATGGGAAGAAGAAGATAATAAACAATTAGCAAAGAAATAGACACAGCTATACCAGGTAGAGATAAGTACTATGAATAAGATTATAGAGTAACACAAGAGAAAATACTTAGCACTAATGTTGCCAAAATTCAGCCTCTATATGCTGGAGCCAGATTAAATCTCAGAGACAAGAGTTTTGGATAAAGCAGAAAGAAATAGTTTCACTGTTTTGCCAGGCAAAGGGGGCCACAGGGGGTTAATGTCCTTTAGACTCTATCCTACACTGTAGGGGTAGTGAAGAGTTTTATAGTTTTCAAGGATCAAGGTGTGGTCAGCTCATGGACATTCTTCTGATTGGTTGGTGATGAGGTAATTGGGAGTCAGCATCATCAGCCTTCTGGTTCCAACTGGTCTGGGGTCTCCGTGCTTGTGGGCAGCAGACACTTAATTTCTCCCACTGGGTGGGAGTTTCAGTGCCTGCAAAACAGCTCAAAGAACATGGTTCAGAATATTAGCTATAGTTCCCAAGGAAGAACTAAAGATCCTTGACTTTAATGTCCACAGTATTATTCCTTTGTCTTGCTTTATTGTTTTCTGTTCTTCCTGCATTTTCTCACTTCTCTGATTAAGTTTATTCTTTGACTAAAGTTTTTCTACAGACAAAAGGCAAGTGGAAGACATGGGTGGGGGTCTATTCTGGGAAGGCCGTGTAGGGTCCTGCTCGGTTGCACTAAAAAATAATTCACACTAAGGCTAACTAGCAAGGAGATCAACCCAGTCAGTCCTAAAGGAAATAAACCCTGAATATTCATTGGAAGGACTGATGCTGAAGCTGAAGCTGAAGCACCAATACTTTGGCCACCTGATGCGAAGAGCCAACTCATTGGAAAAGACCCTGATGCTGGGAAAGATTGAGGGCAGGAAGAAAAGGGGGTGAGATGGTTGGATGGACATGAGTTTGAGCAAACAGAGCAGGAGGAAAAAGGAGTGACAGAGAATGAGATGGTTGGATGGACATGAGTTTGAGCAAACACCAAGAGATGGTGAAAGACAAGGAAGCCTGGCATGCTGTGATCTATGGGGTCACAGAGAGCCAGACATGACTTAGCAACTAAACAACAACAAAAGGCTAACCCAACTTATATTTTATATCATCTTCTGGTGGCTTGGAGAGCACACCCTGAGATGATCCAGAGCATTCTCCATCTGAATAGTCTGTCAGTGGAGCCAAGATAAAGGGATGGTCTTTAGCAGTCAGAGAAGACTTCCTGAAAGAGGAGAAAAGGAATGGATCGTGATGCTGGACGAATCAAGGATTTCTTTAAAATGTCCTTTAGACAGTGGAGATCTTATTTTTGTTAATCTAGTTACAAAGCTGAGCTTTTGACTCAGAAATCTTTGTGAGGAACTAGAAGTGATATTGTTCAGACTCATTTCTGGTCAAGCTGCCTGCCAGTCACAAATGAAAATTATGAGTTGACTTAAAAAGGCCCGTGTTGCCTGCAGTCTTTTTTTTTTTCTATTTGCATTTACATTTTCATTGATTCCAGGAACACTCCAAATCTTCCAAGATGATTGTGCTTTAATCTTATGAATCCGCTTTCAAATATTACTGTGTATCAGATCCTTACAAAAAGATGCTGAAACAATAAGAAGAAATACTCATAAAATGCAGACATGAACTCATAATCTAGGGGCAGAGAAGGCATTAAGCCATGACAGTAAGTCCCCTGCATATGAGCGAGTTCCATTCTGAGAGCACATTTGTAAGTCCAATTTGTTCATAAGTCCAACAAAGTTAGCTTAAGTACTCAACTAACACAATCAGTTATATAATACTGTGCTGTAATAGGTTTATAATGCTTTTCACACAAATAATACTCTGATAGTTGGATGGCATCGCTGACTCAACGGACATGAGTTTGAGTAAACTCTGGGAGTTGGTGATGGACAGGGAGGCCTGGTGTGCTGCAGTCCATGGGGTCACAAAGAGTCGGACACGACTGAGTGACTGAACGGAACTGAATGGAATACATTTAAAAAATGCAAAAAATAAAACAGTTTTAATTTTACAGTACAGGACCTTGAAAAGTACAGTAGTACAGTACACCAGCTGGCATACAGGGGCTGGCATCAAGTGAAGAGGCAAGAAGAGTTACTGACTGGAGGAGGTAGAAGAGGTGGGAAATGGTAGAGCGAGAGGACTGACAGCAACAGGAGACGGGGGGCAAGCTGCAACGTCACTCTCACCTGAAATCGATAGAACACACACTGGCATCTTTGAAAGTTTGCAACTTGGAGGTTCATACGTAGGGGACTTACTGTAGTTATTTATATAAGGAGCTTATTACCATTCGATTCAATAGTTCAGTTTTGGGAAGAAAAAGTTCAGTTAAAATGTCTTTTTGGTTAATGAGCTCCAGTGCAAGGAGGGAGTGGGAAATCCAGAGAAGGTGAAAGTCCTAGAAAAATGGGTTTGCCTTCATCTCTCAGAGGCTGAGTCACACCCAGACCAGGAACTTACAAGTCTCTGTCTATTAAAATTTCTAGAAGCAATAGCAAAAATCACATCAAATTTTAAATACTTACAAATTTATTGTTTTTCAAACATATGCTCCCAAGTAGAACAATGGTCTTTCAACATAAAGTGATATACTTATATATGAGGTCCTATGTTGGACAGCAAGGAGATCAAATCAGTCCATCCTAAAGGAAATCAACCCTGAATATTCATTGGAAGGACTGATGCTGAAACTGAAGCTCCAATACTTTGACCACTTGATGCAATGAGCTGACTGGAAAAGATCCTGATGCTGGGAAAGATTGAAGGCAGGAGGAAAAAGGGGATGACAGAGGACGAGATGGTTGGATGGCATCACTAATTCAATGGACATGAACTTGGGCAAACTCTGGGAGATGGTAAAGAACAGGGAAGCCTGGTGTGCTGTAGTCCATGGGGTCACAGAGATTTGGACATCACCTAGTGATTGAATGACAACAACAAATTTGAGTTTCAGACCTGGATAAACATCCTCTCTACCTTCTAGCTTCTCTCAAGCTCTGCACACTTGAGTAGCCAAACCATGACTCCAGTTGAGTTATTTTCACCAAATAGATGTTATTTCAAAAGTGCTGATTAGAACTAGAATCTAAAAGAGAATAAATCATCATTAAATTTAAATGGACCAGGCTCCCTGCTGGTCCAGTGACTAAGCCTCCATGCTCCCAGTGCAGAGGGCCCATGTTCAATCCCTGGTCAGGGAACTAGGTTCTCCCATGCCTTAACTAAGACCAGGCACAGCCAATTAAATAAAATTTTTAAAAATAAAATTAAAAAAACCTAACAGTACCATCGAAGTGTAAAGACCACAGAGCATGCAGTTTCTCTAAACATCTGTCTGTGATTGATCAATAGATGAATGAAAAGGGGACAGGGTCTTCTCTGTTATAACCTACAGATGTGTGGTAAGAATAAATAATGTTCACATTATCACCTTCCATTACACAGTCATCCTATTACTCAATATGGCATGTCAGTTTCAGAAGCACCTCTGTAATCAATTAACAGTGAATAATTTATATTAACAGCTGTTGCCAAGTGTTTCCAGATGCCGTCTCATAGGAGACATCTAGTATTTTTCAAAGGTTGCCTCAGGCCCATGTGAGTAACCAAATTCAATATCTAAACGAAGGGGGTTGTCTTTTCCCTTTTCCAAATATAAAGCTATGATCAGGTCCCTCTGCATGGAAAACAGAAATACTAACTCTTGCGATCTAATTTCAGCTATAAACTTGCAAGACAAGACTCTTGCTGGCTACTGTGTTCTGGTCTTAGTTATGAACATAGCAGTGAGAGCTTCCACACCCCCTCCCTAAGGGTGGGGCACACAATTCAAGGGCTAATCATAGGTTAGACTTCATCACTTACATGACCAAAGTTACAGGGGGATGCCATTCAAATATGTGGATATCTTGCTCCTCTACTGAAATGTCACTTAAGGACATGTACACACATGAGTGCATGCTAAGTCTCTTCAGTCGTGTCCAACTCTTTGTGACCCTATGGACTGTAGCCCACTGGCTCTTCTGTCCAGGTGATTCTCCAGGCAAGAGTACCGGAGTGGGTTGCCATGCCCTCCTCCAGGGGATCTTCCCAAACCAAGGATAAAATCTGCATCTCTTATGTCTCCTACATTGGCAGGTGGGTTCTTTACCACTAGCACTGCCTGGGAAGCCCCAAGGATATATACACTTTCCTATTAATCAAACCAAGACTTTACCAGGAAGCCCAAGTCATCACACCATCAAAGAAATGAGTTGAGATCTTTTGGAACTTCAGACTCCCATGCACATCAAAACCCATTCAGTGCCTCATCTCTTTCATTCGCAAGATGACAGCTCAGTAACAGAAAATGTTCCAGATAACGTGTTCAGGAAGTGTCGACAGGCTGACCAAATGCAGATGGCAGATTTTCATGTTAATGAGTCTCTCTCTTGGAGTTAAAAAAAGTAGTTCTGAAGGAGTCGACTTTAGAACAGTTTCATGTCCTTGCATTACCTGACGACTTCAGGCAAAGGACTGTAGTCATCTCAGGCTCTTTGAAGATGATGTAAATTGGAGAGCTTTTCCAAACGTGTCAATGATTCTAATTCTGTTCTACAAAGCTTTTCAGAGTGTTCTTCACCATCCTATTTGAGGTGGCTGAATACGGGAGGAAAAGACGAGAAACTCATCAACTCATTGTGCTTTTTTTTTTTCTAATTTATAGTTTTTTGGTTTGGCCGCACTGTGAGTTATGCAAGGATCTTAGTTCCCTAACCTGGGATTGAACCCATGCCCCTTGCAGCAGAAGCAGGAAGTCCTAACACTGGACCACCAGGGAATTTCCCATAATGCTTTTTAAATTACCTTGGGCCATTTCAGATCTGGAAGCTCATCTGTTTCTTCCTGTGTAAGTCAGAATAACAGTGAGTTTGCATGCACACATACACACACACACACACACACTGGTGAGGGCAATTTTCTTTACTGAGTTCACCGATTCAAATGCTAATGTCTTCCAGAAACACCCAACTAGACACACCCGGAAATAGTGCTCTACCAGCTCTTTGGATCTCCCTTAGCCCAGTCAAGTTGACACATCAAATTAATCATCAGGAACAGCAAAACCCAGCAGCACAGAGACAGTAGACCAGCCATCTAGTCCACTGGCTGGTGCGGAGACAGAAAATCTTACAAGTCTACCCAGAGCATCTTAGTATGTCTTTGTGCTTGTTGTGCCCTCTGTTGGAAATTATCCAAGTATCCAGATGCTTCCTTATATCTTTATCTCCTTCAAATTGTTTAGTCACTCAGTCCTATCTGACTCTTTGGAATCCCAGGCTCCTCTGTCCATGGGATTTCCCAGGTAAGAATACTGGAGTAGGCTGTCATTTCCCTTTCCAGGTGATCTTCCCATCCCAGGGATCGAACCCATGTCTCCTGCTTGGCAAAAGGATTCTTTCCCTTTGAGCCACTGGGCTTCGCATCTGCCCAAAGACCCCTGCTTCATTCTCCTCCTCCAAACTCATCACTTGACATACTGTTTTGTATTTAAACACAAGTTTGCTGTCTGTCTCCTCTCATTGCTGCTGTTGCTGCTAAGTCGCTTCAGTCATGTCCAATTCTGTGCGACCCCATGGACTGCAGCCTACCAGGCTTCTCCGTCCATGGGATTCTCCAGGCAAGAACACTGGAGTGGGTTGCCATTTCCTTCTCCAATGCATGAAAGTGGAAAGTGAAAGTGAAGTCGCTCAGTCGTGTCTGAGTCTTAGCGACCCCATGAACTGCAGCCTACCAGGCTCCTCCATCCATGGGATTTTCTGGGCAACAGTACTGGAGTGGGGTGCCATTGCCTTCTCCCATCTCCTCTCATTAGAATGTACAAAAAAAGCCGGGGTTTTATTCACTGCTGTAATCTGAGCCACTTTAAATCATAATCCTTAAATGTTAGAATGGATCAGAGTCTCCCAGAAGCTTTGTCATAATGGAGATTTGGGGTTCCCACTCCTAGAATTTCTGATGCAGTAGGTCTGGGGTGGTACCCAAAAATCTGAATTTCTGCCAAGTTCCCAGGTGACGCTGATGCTGATGGTCCAGGAACCACACTTTGAGAACCATGGCTCCAAAAATTCTTGGCACATAGTAGGTGCTCAATAAATATTCATTAAACGAATAAATGAATGAACACTCTATCGTGTCTCTTGCTTACTGATAAATCTCTGGGCATACCTGACAACATGTCCTCAGCACAGGCCATCTTTTCTCTGGACCTGAGTACAGGTCATACCAGGCTTTGGGAAGTCAGGGCTCCCTTCCCAGAGTCTTGGTGAAGCCCCTCCCCAACTAAGGTGCCTTGAATCTCAGCTACAGCCAATCACTCCTGTGCAGATGGTTATAGCTGTGTTCTGTCTTTTTAATACCATCATCAAGATTCCCCTCAAGGAGGACTTTGCCTTTTATGTTCCAAGAGGAATATCATCACCCTGCTCATCATCAGGGAAAACAAAAACGTCCTAAATATCCAACAATAGAGAAAGAGTTAAGTAAACGATAGTTTAGCCATATGCTGGCGTATCATTCAGCCATAAAGATTATGTTTACACAGATTGTTTTAATAGCGGCAGTAAATGGTTTTTATATAATACTATAAAGAGTAACGCTGGAATAATATTCTCTTGAAAGCTCACTTCTGCTGGCAAAGGTGTAGGCAACTCGCGCTGCAATCGCACACGAGTAGCAGCGACAGGGAAGCAGCAGCCTGGTAACATGTGTCTTTGGTGGGTTTGTTTTTCTTTTTAAAAAATATTTATTTATTTTTGGCTGTGCTGGGTCTTTGTCACATCATGGGTTTTCCTCTAGTTGCAGTGAGCAGGGGCTACTCTCTAGTTGCAATGTGCAGTGGGCTTCTTTTGTTACGGAGCACAGGCTCTAGGGCATGAGGGCTTTCGTAGTGGTGGGGCATGGACTCCAGAGCACGGGTCCCACAGTTGTGGCACACCAGCTGAGCTGTTCCCCAGCATGTGGGACCTTCCCAGGCCAGGGCTCTATCCCCTGTCTCCTGCATTGGCAGGCAGGTTCTTTAGCACTGCGCCACCAGGCAAGCCTGGGTTTGGTTTTCTAATTGGAGATGGATGGTTGATTGGATGCAGCGAAAGCAAGCAATGATGGAGAGAGAGTGGCATGGCATGTGTTTCCCACCTAACCTCTGGACTGGATTTCTGTTTCTCTATTTCAGGGGTCCCCAACCTCTGGGAAGTAATCCCTGATGATCTGAGATGGAGCTGATGTAACAATAATAGAAATAGGGAGGTGGGAGGGAGGTTCAAGAGGGAGGGGACATATGTACACCTATGGCTAATTCATGTTGATGTATGGCAGAAATCAAACCAATATTGTAAAGCAATCATCCTTCAGTTACGAGACAGCAAAAGAGACACTGATGTATAGATCAGTCTTATGGACTCTGTGGGAGAGGGAGAGGGTGGGGAGATTTGGGAGAATGGCATTGAAACATGAATGAATGAAATGTATGAAATGAGTCGCCAGTCCAGGTTCGATGCACGATACTGGATGCTTGGGGCTGGTGCACTGGGATGACCCAGAGGGAGGGTATGGGGAGGGAGGAGGGAGGAGGGTTCAGGATGGGGAGCACAGGTATACCTGTGGCGGATTCATTTCGATGTTTGGCAAAACTAATACAATATTGTAAAGTTTAAAAATAAAATAAAATTTAAAAAAAATAATAGAAATAAAAAGCACAATAAATATAATACTCTTGAATCATCCCCAAACCACTTCCCATCAACCTCTGTCTATGGGAAAATTATCTTCCACAAAATTGATCCCTGGTGCCAAAAAGGTTGGGGACCGCTGCTCCATTTAGAAGATAGAAGACCAATTTCATAATATCAAAGCAATAGTTAACAGTTATTAAGCCCTAACCATATGCTGGGCTCAGCACTGTTTTATGATCTATGCATGTATACATGTGTTAATTACATTTCATTTATTCAGGGAGCCAATTATTTCAAGAAACAAATGGAACCGTTTTTATGAAACACATGTGTAGCTGTGGGAACAAACAGAGCTGTGTTCATCATATTCATTCATGTGGATTTGCTAGTTAAAAAAAAAGATCTCTCTTGTGGCATTTATATTCTGGTAAGGGGGAGGTGATAAATAATAAGTAAGCAAATTATAAAGAATACTGGAAAGCAGTGTTATAAAAATACCTAGTAAGGCAGGGCAAGAGGGTTGAATACATTGAGGTGATTTTAAATAAAAGGAAAAATATACAAGAAAATGATACCCCTTCTGAAAAATTATAGCTGTTGTCTCTAGGAGGATAATTCTATTTTATTTCAGAGTGGTTTTCTAAATAATCCATAACATGGTATATTAAGGACTTATTCTCTAAGACTAACATTTTTCAGAGAAGCCACAAGACAAAATAAAATGGTTAGCCATATCTGGGCACAGAATGTGGCTCTTCTACTTACTAGCTGAACCACCATAATTAGCATTAATTTTTCTCCTCTTAAACAAGGGGAGCTATTTAAAGATTAAATGATACAGCATTTGCTTGTCCGTGAGAAATTCTTTTAGCTACAGTTAATAAAACCTGACCACAGTAACTTAAATAATGTGCTGTGCTTAGTCACTCAGTCGTGTCCAACTCTTTGCAACCCCATAGCAACTTTCACTTCACTTCACTTTACTTCAGGGGCTTAATGATGTCTGGACACAAGTTTTGACTTTTTTGGTCCTTTGACTCAAAGTCACAACGTGGCTTCTGCAGCTCTAGCCATCATAGCTGTGTCCATAGCAAGAGGAAAAAGAAAGACAGAAGGGACCGGTTGATGATTAGCAAAACAAATGCTTTTTACAAAACCTTACGGAAGAGTTCTACTTCTACCACGTTGACTAGGATTTGGCCACTGCAACACGAAGACGATCAGGAGAGGGAGTTAAGTAATGGATGCTACATTATCCAATAACCACTTTTTCCCACCTTAAACACAAAAGCACTGTGCCCAGGACATCGGGGTGTGTGTGTGCACGTGTGTGTGTGCACGGACACACACTCCATCACGTTCGACTTCTTGCAACCCCCTCAACAGGGAGCCTTCCAGGCTCCACTGTCCATGGGATTTCCCAGGCAAGAATGCTGGAGTGAGTTGCCATTTCCTACTCCAGGGGGTCTTCCAGACCTAGGGACTTAACTCAAGTTTCTTGCATCTCCTGAATTGGCAGGTGGATTCTTTAACCCTGAGCCACCTGGAAAGCCCATACATAGGAGGCCATCTGTAAATGCTGGCTACTACTATTACCAAATATTTTTAAAGAGTTACCTTTGCTTTAAAAAGACAGTTTGGGGTACCATGCTTAAGGAAACACTATCTCTTCTCAGTATCCCCAGTGCAGCTGGTTACCATTATTATTTTCTAGTTAGCAACACTTGATAATGGGTAGGCTTTTTTCAACGTGCTCGTACTCCAGTTTTCATCAGCTGAAGCCATTTTCCCAGGGACATCCACCTGCACTGCTTAGCTGGGAATATTTGGGATTAATTCACTAGAAGCCAAGTGGTTCCTGAGGGCTCCCCAAGGAGATTCAACTCAGAAAGTACCCCCATTTCTATCACGCAGAGGATCAGCCAACCCATAAACAGCAGTGGGAACAGAATCACGCTACTAAAGTAACCTGTAGAGTCACAGTCAGCAGATCTGTCTACATCTTTGACACCAATCTGATCCACACATCATCTCCTCTCGGGTGGAGAGTTGAAGAACCCCTAATTGCCTTCCTGATGGGTCTTATGTCTGTGCTGGAGCAACTGTTTTAAATAATGAAATGAATCATGTGACCCTCCCACTTAAAAGCCTTTGACAACACTGCATTATTTTTTAAATATTTATTTTTGGCTGTGGCAGGTCTTAGTTGGAGCACATGGGGTCTCCCATTTTTGTCTGGGGCACGTGGGATCTTTAGTTGCGGTATGTGAACTCTCTGTTGCAACATGTGTGATCTACTTCTCTGACCAGGGATGGAACCCAGGCTCCCTGCTTTGGGAGTGCGGAGTCTTAGCCACTGGACCACCAGGGAAATCCCTGCATTATTTTTTTTAATTGACTTATAACATCATATTGATTTTAGGTGTGCAATGTGATGGTTTGATATTTACATAAATTGTGAAATGGTGACTACTATGAGTTTAATTTACAGTTAAACTATAAATAGTAGTTATAATTTTTTGTATCCAGCATCTCACATAGTTAAATTTTTTCCTTGTGATGAGAGCTTTCAAGATTTCTTTCCCTAGCAACTTTCAACTACACAACATGGTATTATTAATTACAGTAACCTTGCTATATCTTGCTGCTGCTGCTGCTAAGTCGCTTCGGTCGTGTCCGAATCTGTGTGACCCCATAGATGGCAGCCCACTAGTCTCCCCTGTCCCTGGGATTCTCCAGGAAAGAACACTGGAGTGGGTTGCCATTTCCTTCTCCAATGCAGGAAAGTGAATATCTTATGTGCCCCAAATATATTTCTCTTATAACTAATAGTTTGGACCTTTTGAACCCATTCTTTATGGAATTCCTTAAACACAGATTTTATCATACATGCAATGGGATTAGGGATTAAAGAATGCAAAATGATTTGTTATTCAAACTGTCCACGTTAATCCAACCATGTACTATAGCACCTCCCCACAGGATACTGTGAGGGTTCAGACAATGCAGTGAACGTAACAAACTCATTACCTAGAGAACTGATTACCTAAAGAAAAAAAGACAAAAAATTATGTATATATATTAATATATTATGGGATATATTATATATTATAATTTAATATAATATATACACATGGGGTTGCTAGGAGTCGGACACGACTGAACGACTTCACTTTCACTTTTCACTTTCATGCATTGGAGAAGGGAATGGCAACCCACTCCAGTGTTCTTGCCTGGAGAATCCCAGGGACGGCGGAGCCTGGTGGGCTGCCGTCTATGGGGTCACACAGAGTTGGACACGACTGAAGCGACTGAGCAGCAACAGCAGCAGAAGCATACACATGCATGCTTATGCACACTAAGTTGCTTCTGTCCTATCTGGATCTTTGCTACCCTATGAACTGTAGCTTGCTGGGCTCACCTGTCCATGTGACTCTCCAGGCAAGAATACTGGAGTGGGTTTCCATGCCCTCCTCCAGGGTATCTTCCCCACCCAGGGATCTAACCCACATGTCTTATGTAAAGAATCCAAAGAGTGGTCACTGGGGGTCTTCTGATACCCAACCCCAGCTCACTTCTCATCTTTCTCTGTGGCCCCCTCCTCCCGCCCTTGACACAGTCACTGAGGTTATTTATCTGGCAGATGTACAGCAACTTTCGGCCTCCAGGAAAGGCGGTCTGGTTTTCAGACGCCTTCACACTGCTAACTGAGCACACAGACTTGATTGACATTGCTGATTGACTTGAAGAAGAAAGTGAAATGGGTGGAGAAAGTTTGTTTTTGGCTGTTTTGGGAAGCCTTTAAGCAGGTCACAGGTAGGAGCCGGTGGCAGCTGCCAGCACACACGGGGCACCGAAAGCCCAGGAGCCATGACTCTTCTCTGCAATTCATCAATCTTGGCAGAGGCCTGGATGCTGATTAAGTAGCTAACTCGGGGAAATTAAAGATGCTCCAGAACCTTCATCTTGGCGGCTAGAGCCTAGCTCCGCAGGTGACACGGATGTCGCTCCCTGGCCCAGAGATGGATGGTAAACAGATGGAAGGAACTCACTGATGGGGCCACTCTCTTGCTCACCCCACCCATGATACAAAATTCAGTGTAAGGAGGAATAAATAAAAATCCCTATTCAAATGAAGCAGCAAAGAAGCTTTTAAAACGGCATTCGTCAGGTGAGCTGTTCAATAAGCCACAAGCGCTGCACCAGAGGGCGGAGAGGAGCACGCGGCAGGGTCCTTGGTGACGCCCTGATGCCCGGAACCGCCTCCATCACCTGTCATTCCCCGCACACTGGGGCGAGGACCTGGATCGTGAACACCTTCAGCCTCACCCTTCATTTCAACCATGCACCCTATGCCTGGCAAACAGAGGAAGGAACCCAGCACATTGAAAGCTTATGTATCATTGAACTATGATTTCTTGACCCTCTATCAGCTGAGAGACAGCAGACTGTAGCAGTGACCCAAGTAGATGAACTCCTGCCTTCATGGGGCTTAATTCTTGTGTAATGTCTAAAAAGAAAAATGGGCAAATGGAATGCTTTCATAATACCTTCATTTCTGAAATAAAAAGAGGGCAAAGAAGACACAGAGACTAAAAGAAAGAAAGAGGAATTCAACCAAATGTACTGAGCATGGGGTATGTATCCAAAATACAAGGGCTGCTCAAAGAGCATCAGTAAATTAGAGAGTAAGTCAAAGGCTTGACCTGATTTATGAATTTTTCCTCTGGGCTTACAAATTGTTCTTTCTGGAATTTCATATGCCACTGAGTTAGAACCCAAAATGGTGATTCCCTTTTGGATGATCAGTCAGTTGTGTGGTCATTTAATTCTGCCTGTTATATACAGATTTCTCTGGGGAAGGAACCAAAAGAGAATTTGTAGGTCAATAAATTACTGGGGATAACTGGAGGAACCAACATTTATGGAATATTCGGGATATTCTAAGAGCCGTGATTTAATATTATGAATTTGTAAATCCTTGCTCTTCTTCAAGTCAAGCATTCTAATTTGCACTTTATAGTTGAGGAAAACCAGGTGCAGAGAGCTAAAGTAAGAGGTTGAAAGTGGTCTGGTGGCCAAATCAGAGCCACAGATGTTTTTGACTTTTTGATCCTATCATATTTAAAAAATTAGTTACCAAAGTTTCAAGTACATAGGATTTCATATTTAAAAATTCAGATTTCTCTGAATTTCAGAGATTTAAAATTCAGATTATGGCAGGACTGTCATCCCATCTTGCCTATAAAATTAAACTTTTTCTTTACCTCATACATCAAAACTTATTCAAAATTGGATTATAGACCTCAATGTAAGTTCTGAAATTCTAAAGATCTCTGAAGAAAACATGAAAGTAAATCTTCATGACCTTGGACCAGGTAATGGTTTCTTAGTTATGACACCAAAAACACATGTGACAAAAGAAAAAAGTGGATATTGAACTTCATCAAAATTAAAACTTCTGTTCACCAGAAGACATCACTAAGAAAGTGACAAGACAGCCCTCAATGGGGGGAAATATTTGAAAATCATATATCTGAGAAGGGACTTGTATGTTGAAGATATAAATAACCCATAACAGGGCTTCCCTTGTGGCTCAACTGGTAAAGAATCCACCTGCAATGTGGGAGACCTGGGTTCGATCCCTGGGTTGGGAAGATCCCCTGGGGAAGGGAAAGGCTACCCACTCCAGTATTCTGGCCTGGAGAATTCCATGGACTGTATAGTCCATGGGGTCACAAGAGTCAGATATGACTGAGTGACTTTCATTTTCACATTCAACACCAGACCACCTAATTTTTTAAACAGGCAAATAATTTGAATGAAAAGTTATATGTAAAAAATATTCAGAAATGGTGAATAATTACATGAAAGTTTGTTCAACATCTTTAGTCATTAGGTAAATGAAAATCAAAACTAGTGTGAGATATCATTTTAAATTCAGAATCTAAAAGTTGGACAATAGTATGTATTGGAAAAGAAATGAAAAAGCTGAAACCCTAACACATTGCTGGTGGGAATGTAAAATTGTGCAACTGCTTTGAAAACATTTTGGCAATTCTTCAAACAGTAAAACATAAAGTTACCACATTACCCAGAAATTCCACTCTTAAATAACACCCAACAGAATAGAAAATAAATGCCTACACCAAAACATGTACACAAATGCTCATATTATCATTTTTCATAATGGACAAGAATTGAAACAAAAGGTTCCTTAACTGATGCATTGATAAACAAAGTATGGCCTATCCATCCAATGGAATATTATTCCATTAGAATAAAAAGGAATGACGTATTGATTCATGGTAAGACATGATGAATTTTGAAAACAATATGCTAAGTGAAAGAAGCCAGACACAAAAGGCTATACTATGATTTTGTTTATCATGGTATCATTGTATCATTATATCATTCAAGTCCATTTATATGAAATATCCATAATGGTAAAATTCATTAAGACTGATTAGTAGTTGCCAGAGCCAATGGTTGCAGTGGGGGAGGGGGCAGAATATTCTAACAGGGTGATGAAAATATTCTGGAATTAGGTAATGGTGATGGTTGTACAATTTTGTGAATGTACAAAAAAAGCTAAACTGTATCCTTTAAAAAAATGAATTTTGTGTCACATCAATTGCATTGCAATAAAACCACCATTTGAAAAACAAACACTGAAGGACATGACTGATAGGTATTTTTAAATCACCATAATTTTTTTTAGATATCATGACAACTTCATTGTTATGTACTTCCCTTTTCTGTCCTTTTGGCCATAACAGGTAAGAGAAGGTTTAAGATAGGGAGAATCCCAATTAATGAGAATTGATTGTTGTCCTATAGTCCCACACAACTCCAGTCTAGTAGACTGGAAAACTGATGATGCCCACCCCCACCTTTCTGGCTTATTTTGTTAAACTTAACCCCACTACGATTTACCGCCCTGCGCCACTGAGAAGGAGCAGGACTTTCTGAGCAGGAGAAGCGGGTCCGTCTCCCACTCCCCTGTCCTCCACCTGCCTTTTGTCTGTGGAAAAACTTTAGTGAAAGAATAAGCTTAATCAGAGAAGTGTGAAGATGTAGAAACAAAGGAAAATAATCAAAGGAGATCAAAGAATGATAGTTTAGTCATTAAGCAAAGGCAAAGACTTCTAGTTCCTTCTCAGGGGTGATAGATCATATCCTGAGCCATGTTCGCTGAGCTGTCTTATAGATACTGAAACCCCCACCAGGTGGAAGAAGTTAACTACATGATGACCAGACTGAAGCCACGACACAAGCTGCCACAATTCCAATAAATGGTCTGAAAGAAATGGGAGCAAACCGACCTTGGAACTGAAGATTCACCAATACAATATTGTAAAGTTAAAAAAAAAAAAACAATCAAGAGGTTACCAATCAGACTGCTGATGACCAACTTCAAGAGGACTGTCAGAGCTGAGTGTGCTCTTTCTGCATGTAGCCCCCTCCCTCTGTCCATAAAAACTCTTGCCCACTGATTATCAGGAGGTCGGGGAGAATTCAGCCTTTGGACAAGCACCCAAACTCCCCCACCCCAATCCCAGTGGCTAGCATCCAGAAGAAAGCAAACTTCCCTTTCTATCAACTTGCCTCTTTATTGGCATTTGAGTGGCGAGCAGCCAGACCCCACTTTCAGTAACACCATGGCTAGTCTTTGACATTAGAACATTTTTTTTTGATCATTAGAAATACATCCCCCAGATCCTGACTCTAAAGGGTCTTCTGCCACTAGTTATAACACAGGTGACACATGCATGCTCGTGTTCATTAAAGATGGTCACAGCAGAGCGACTCTCAAGTTTTCTGTCACTGTCACACTTTCATGTGGGAGAAATCCTGGGTAGCCTGTCAGAACGTGGAGCTGCCTTGACATACATTCCAATCCAAATGATAAATCTCCCTGGCATAGATTATAGAAGCTGGTCAGAGATCCTCAGCTCTGGCTGCTCATTATAATCACCCGAGAAGCTTTGTAAGAATGTCATCCATCAATTGGGTTTCATCTCACAGGAACTGAATCAGACTCTCAGGGGCTGAGTCCCAGGCACGTTTATTTTCAAAAGATCCTAAGATTATTCACTCCATTGTGCAGCCATGGTTGAGAAATCCTAATTATGTAAAATCAGCCAAGAGCATACTTGGGCAGTAGATGGATGCAGTTAATACAAGTGATGCATATTTCAAAGTCTTGTTCTGTTGTTAATGTCAGCTGCACTCACTGATGTCATTCTCAGGAAGGTGAATCGATATGGAAAGCCAAGCTACTCATAAGGTTGTCTTTGG
The DNA here is from genome assembly GCF_032452875.1 of Bos javanicus. Classification (NCBI taxonomy): domain Eukaryota; kingdom Metazoa; phylum Chordata; class Mammalia; order Artiodactyla; family Bovidae; genus Bos; species Bos javanicus. The sequence goes on from NC_083884.1 coordinate 50,714,868, forward strand.
GTTTTTCCATTTCCAAGAATTACCGAGAAGACAAAGACAAGGGTTAAAGCTGCCTGACTCAGGCTTCTCTTTTCTCCTGGTGCCTTCTCTAGGTGTGGGGTCTTCTGCAAGGACACCATGGCTTCCAAGGGCACCATCATTTCCTGGGTGGTGAGCGCCAGCAAATGCAAGTACTAAACACTATTTTGAAACTGACTGGTGTTGTTCCAGGGGCTCCAAAGAGCTCTGGTACCATCATCCTTTATGTCTCTGCACCAAAAAGAATTCAGTGAGAGGCAAAATGATAGATAAGAAGTGATTTATTAGAATAGGATGCTTGTGAAGTTTACAAGTGGGCGAGCAAGGGGGTGTCACATCCCAAGAACATTTTGGATTATAGTTTTATAATCAAAGGAAAAGTGAGGGGGGGAATCTTATTTGTCTTTCTTGAGTAGACATCACGTGTCCATCATCAGCTCCTCCTCCAGGTTGGGCAAGGAAGTCTTCTGGTCCCTACATGGTCAAGTTAGGTCCACAGATTATTGTTTTTTTTTATGTGTACAGAGAGCATGTCCTACGGATCATTAACTGATTGAGCTCACTGGGCAGGATGTGGGGCTCATGCCACCATTATTTTATTGTTTGGGGGCACGTCTTCTGCGTCTGTCCCGTGGCTCTTTTGCTAAGCGAGGCTGCTTGGTTTTGCGGTTAAGCAAACCTGCTTTGCTGTGTGCTGTGCTGTGCTTAGTCTCTCAGTCGTATCCAGCTCTTTGTGACCCAATGGACTGCAGCCTACCAGGCTCCTCTGTCCACGGGGATTCACCAGGCAAGAATACTGAAGTAGTTGCCATGCCATCCTCCAGGGGATCTTCCCAACCCAGGGTATCTTCTCGAAGCCATGTTTCCCACATTGCAGGCAGACTCTTTACCAGCTGAGCCACCAAACTGCTTTTTTGAGTAATCATTAACTTTCAGGAGTTCCCCATATTTTTCTACTTATAAACCTCTAGTGGGATTTACTATTTAATCACCTACTTTGTCCCTTTACTCTGTCCCTATCAGTTTCATTGAAACAAAATAAGTTCTTGGGACTCAGCCTAAAGACTCTTCACTCCACCCCTTGCACAGAAGTCAGAAATGCATCATGAATGAAATCAGCCCAAGCTTGGGCATGTGGCGGAAGGGAGATTTTCCCTTTTCCTTCTCAGTTTTTTCAGCTGGCATTTAAAATGACATAAGGTAGATTACCAGGAAAAAAAAAAAACAAAGGTATTAACATTCGCACAGGGAATCCTAAAAGTATGAAGAATTCCAAAGACAATCAGGCAAGGTGAGGTATATGTTGACAAAATATTAATCAGTCAATCTAAGAAAGAAATGGAAAATTTTATTCGAGCCAAATTTGAGGATTATAACCTGGGAAGAGCATTGCAGAAAGCTCTGAGAACTGTTCCACCCATTAGATGTCAAGATGCAGTTTATATAGTTTTTTTGATACAGAGGGCTGTACAGGAAATGATGTCGTATTATTGACAGTTTACATAATCCAGATTAAGGTGCCATTATGGTGAGTCATGTGACCCCCTTACACGATCAAGAAGAAATGTTATCTTTTAAGGGGCTGTCTTGTTGGTTCTAGTGTTGCAGGTCGAGGGACCCCTTTCAGGGCCCAGGAGTGGGCTCTTGTCTCACACTCTGAAATGAATTGTCTGAGGAGACACACATGCTGAGACTTTATTGGGAAGGGGCACCCAGGCGGAGAGCAGGAGGGTCAGGGAACCCAGGAGGACTGCTCTGCCACGTGGTTCACAGTCTTGGCTTTTAGGGTGATGGGATTCGTTTCTGGGTTGTCTCTGACTTGGAGGCCTTACTGGTGGCATCTGCATCACTCAGCCAAGATGGATTCCAGGGAGGAGTATTCTGAAAGGTTGGCGGGACTGCCGTCTCCTCTCTCCTTTTGATATTTACCAAATTCTTCCAGATGGTGCTAGCTTGTTAGGCCCACGTTCCTTACCAGGACCTCCTGTTGGTATGATAACCCATGCAGATGGCCACTATCTCACCTGGCCAGGGGTGTAGTTTCAGTCAGGGTTTCCTCTAACACTAGGAGAGTATTGATCTTAATGGTTGAGCAGGTATTTCTGCCAAAGGGGAAGATTTGGTGGATCCCTAATGCACATGCTCAATGCACGATGTGGAGAGAAGAGAGGTCAAAGGGCAGAAAAGAATTTTTCATGTTTAAAGTTTTCTGATCTTGCCACAAAAAATTCACATATGTGAGTTTTATTCCACATATGTGTATATATTCTAGATGAAGGAGAGCAGGTGGGATCTGAGGCTGAAACCAAGCAAGACCCTGTGGCCCTCCTGAGCACAAAAGCCTTTTCAGATCCCCCATTCTTATTCGTAGGGCTTCCCAGGTGGCACAGTAGTAAGAATCTACCTGCCGGTGAAGGAGATACAGGGGACGTGGGTTTGATCCTTGTGTCTGGAAGATCTCCTGGAGGAGGAAATGGCAATCCCCTGTAGTATTCTTGCCTGGAGACTCCCATGGACAGAGGAACCTATCAGGTCCCTGAGGTCCCAAAGAGTTGAACACTACTGAGCAAACGTTCTTATTTGTAGGATAAAGGCTTCAGCCTCCATGACCTTGCCTGAGTTCCAAAGGGCAGATTCCAGCAGATACTAATCAGGGGAGGGAGGGAATACAGGGTCAAAGGAAGAGCAGTCCGGAAACAACAGTGCAGCCTTGGGGCAGGGTCCTGGTTCCTCCTCAAGGAATATACATAACAGTATCTCTGAGTTTTTCTGCAGGGACTTAGGCCTCCACGCAAGTGGAGGATGGTAAATTCAGGCTGAGCACAAGATTCCTGGAGCACCACCCCGTTACTTCACCACCAACCAATCAGAAGAAAGTCACACGCTCTGCAGCCCTCCTCCCAAATTTTACCTATAAAAACTTTCCCCCTAAACCATTTGGGGAGTTCCAGGTTTCTGAACAAAAACTGTCTATTCTCTTTGTTAGACCCTGCAATAAAAATTTCTCTGATCCAAACTGTTAAGTGTGTGTGTGATAGTAAGGGTGGAGAAGGTGGGAGGAATGTGTGTATACAGAGAGAGAAAGAGAAAGAGTTTTCTCTAACTGAATTTCAATTCTATGATGAACCCATAAGTGGAAGACACTTAATCTCAGCTCCTGCTAACAATTGACTTAATCTATATGGTACCTACTTAAGCCCCTGATGAGGAGTAATTTATAATAAGTCAATACTTTGGTCACCGGATGCAAAGAGCCGGCTCATGGGGAAAGATCCTGATGCTGGGAAAAATTGAGGGCAGGAGAAGGGGGCGACAGAGGATGAGATGGTTGGATGGCGTCATCTACTGAATAGATATGAGTTTGAACAAACTCATAGAGAAGATAGTGAAGGACAGGGAAGCCTGGCATGCTGCAATCCATGAGGTTACAAAGAGTCAGACACATATGAGCAACTGAACAACAGCAATGGCAAGTTAACCGCTTCTGAGCTTTGAACTAAGAATGAGATGTAGTAATATGTTTCCTTGACCTCAAGTAATGCTAATGTTAAACATCAACTAGCAAAGGAGGGTCAAAATTCCTTTGGTGTTCCCTTCAATGGTGAGTGATTATAGAGTCTTGTAATGCAAATAATACTTATCTACCAGAGGACTAGGTGCTTTGATAACATAAAAAAGGTAATTATTGAATGTGCTGGCCACTTATGTATTCATTTCCCCATATACTCCCCCAGAACCAGTTGCTCTTTCCTGACAATCCCCTACTTGTTTGCATTAGAATTCTTTTACAACATCAAATGCATTCTATTCTGCTGGTCGTGTGAGCCAAGCTAGACCAATTTTACCCTCCCCATCACCTTGAAAAGAGATCCAAAGAACAGAATATAGCTTGTATTCCATTTCACTCCAAAAGTGGCTTGTTTTCTAGTTCCTTTGTGCCAAAGAAGCATTAATGAAGTCCCCACTCCCAGTCTCCCTGGGCTGCCTTGTTCTCCCTAGGCTGATATCAAGCTCACTAATTCTGAGAATGTCCCAACCTCTGTTCATCAAATCACCTTTTGCTTAAGTTAACCCAAGTTGATTTGCTTGCAAAGAAAAAAAAGTCTAGTCAGTATACCTCCATATTTAAAAATATTTTTCTCTGCTGCTGCTGCTGCTGCTAAGTCGCTTCAATCGTGTCCGACTCTGTGCGACCCCATAGACGGCAGCCCACCAGGCTCCCCTGTCCCTGGGATTCTCCAGGCAAGAACACTGGAGTGGGTTGCCATTTCCTTCTCCAATGCATGAAAGTGAAAAGCGAAAGTGTAGTCGCTCAGTCATGTCCGACTCTTAGCGACCCCATGGACTGCAGCCTACCAGGCTCCTCCGCCCATGGGATTTTCCAGGCAATAGTACTGGAGTGGGTTGCCATTGCCTTCTCCGGGCTAATATATCTACTCAGTACCAATTCAGTGTCCAGGGTTTGACTTGACAGTCTGAAGAATTTATAGAATCCTTGCCCTGATGAAACCCCCAACCAATCATGGATATGGATTAGGGAGATCTCTGTAAAGAAAAAAACAGGAAAGAAATTTTGTGCCATAATGTGGAAAATACTGCATATGTCTTTATATTTTCAAACATAGTAAGAATAGTTTTTGCATCTTACACACACACACACACACACACACAGTTTAACACAGGCACTGAAAGCTCTAAACAGAGCATCGGCTCTGAACCAGAATGTCTGGGTTGACGAGATACAGACAGTGACAGCATGGCCACCTGTTCATCAAACACGCCTTTCTGATGCTCTTGCTGGGAGCAGTCACTCATGCTAGCATCTCATTTTCTGTCATCTAGATGGAGTCAGGTGACCAAACCTTGACTAGGAAATATGAGTAGATAGTAAGTATCTCAAGATGCGGATGTGGGACTTCCCTGGTGGTCCAGCAGCTAAGACTTTGCACACTCCCAATGCAGGAGTTCGATCCCTGGTCAGAGAACTAGATCCCACACGCCACAACTAAGAGTTTGTATGCTGCTACTAAAGATCCCACATTCATGTGCTGCAACTAAGACCTTGAGCAGCCAAATAAATAAACATCGAAGGGGAAAATGATGCATATGTGCCTTCTCTGCTTTTTTTTTCTTTTTTCCTTTTTTTTTCATCTTGTCATGGGATAATATTGGTAATATGTACATTTTAGAAGCCTTGTGTTGAATCTGGCAAAGCCATATATGGAACAAATTATTGCTTAGAAGAGTAAGTTGAATTTTTCTGTAATTTAGAAAAACCACATGGAGGGTCCTACCAGTAAGAAATATACTTCTCTTGAATCTCTTTGTATTTTTAGGCTTATTTTTAAATCTTTATTGAGGTATAATGGAGAGAAAAAAACTGTACTTATTTAATGTATATGTTTTGATGAATACGGGCATCAGTCAGTTCAGTTCAGTCGCTCAGTTGTGTCCGACTCTTTGCAACCCCATGAATCGCAGCACGCCAGGCCTCCCTGTCCATCACCAACTCCCGGAGTTTACCCAGACTCATGTCCATCGAGTCAGTGATGTCATCCAGCCATCTCATCCTCTGTCGTCCCCTTCTCCTCCTGCCCCCAATCCCTCCCAGCATCAGAGTCTTTTCCAATGAGTCAACTCTTCGCATGAGGTGGCCAAAGTACTGGAGTTTCAGCTTTAGCATCATTCCTTCCAAAGAAATCCCAGGGTTGATCTCCTTCAGAATGGACTGAAGAAAGCATCAATTCTTTGGCGCTCAGCTTTCTTCACAGTCCAACTCTCACATCCACACATGACCACAGGAAAAACCATAGCCTTGACTAGACGAATCTTTGTTGGCAAAGTAATGTCTCTGCTTTTGAATATGCTATCTAGGTTGGTCATAACTTTCCTTCCAAGGAGTAAGCATCTTTTAATTTCATGGCTGCAGTCACCATCTGCAGTGATTTTGGAGACCAAAAAAATAAAGTCTGACACTGTTTCCACTGTTTCCCCATCTATTTCCCATGAAGTGATGGGACCGGATGCCATGATCTTAGTTTTATGAATGTTGAGCTTTAAGTCAACTTCTTCACTCTCCTCTTTCACTTTCATCAAGAGGCTTTTTAGTTCCTCTTCACTTTCTGCCATAAGGGTGGTGTCATCTGCATATCTGAGGTTATTGATATTTCTCCCGGCAATCTTGATTCCAGCTTTTGCTGCTTCCAGCCCAGTGTTTCTCATTATGTACTCTGCATATAAGTTAAATAAGCAGGGTGACAATATACAGCCTTGACGTACTCCTTTTCCTATTTGGAACCAGTCTGTTGTTCCATGTCCAGTTCTAACTGTTGCTTCCTGATGCATACATAAAACATAATACCAGATCATTTCCCAGTGGCTCAGTGGTGAAGACTCTACCTGCAATGCAGGAGCTATAGGAGATGTGGGTTCGAACCCTGGGACAAGAAGATCCCCTAGAGAAGGACATGGCAACCCACTCCAGTATTCCTGCCTGGAGAATCTCATGGGCAGAGGAGCCTGGCAGGCTACAGTCTATAGGGGCACAAAAAGTCAGACAGACTGAAGCAAATGAGCACGCACATAACATTATATACCATCACCACAATCAAGGTACTAAATATATCCATCATAGTGTTGTTTCTTTGTCACAGCAACCAGGATTATCTTCAGTAGAACACTCAGATTCACACACACCATGAAAATTTCTGTATGTTACATAACTTAGTTTTGGACAATGTGTATAAATATATTCATGCATTCATGCCACATGCATGTACTGAAATCCCATCATTTGCTAAGTATTCTATACTAGGACCTAGACATAAGTCTAGTTTTCAATATTCTAGTATACAATGGAGTAATAATAGGCCTTCCATTTATGTCACACATAATATATGAAATCGTTGTCACCTCCATTAACCAATGTGATTCCCACAACTTTCTTTTAGTGTGTGAAAGGCAGAGATCATTAAGCCCATTTCAAGTGTGAGTCCTGAGATTCATAAATGAAGCTCTCTGAATTGTGTTTTTAAAAAAATATTCGTTATTTATTTACTTTTGGCTGCTCTGGGTCTTTGTTGCTGCACAAGGGCTTTCTCTAGCTGAGGCGAGTGGGAGCTACTCTCTAGCTATTTTGTGTGTGCTTCTTACTGCAGCGGCTTCTCTTGTAACGCACAGGCTCTAGGCACATGAACTGTTGTGGCTCACCGGCTCTAGAGCGCAGGCTCAGCAGATTGCACAGGCTTAGTTGCCCTGCGATACGTGGGATCTTCCCAGACCAGGAAGATCTTGTCCCCTACATTGCAAGGCAGATTCTTAACCACTGGACCACCAAGGAAGCCCTCTCTGAATTTTCTTTTAGCAGAGTTAGCAAGAACCAAAATGAAAAGGAACATTTCAATAAAACATACTACTTAGAACTATAGAGATAAATGCCCCAAATTTGTCAAAATAGAATGGTTGCCTCCAGGCAAGGGAAAATGGGCAGATGGGACTGTTTGGGCTTTGTTCAGTTTAAATTTGTCACAAGTCTGGTTGAAATGTATGAGTCGTTAAATTATATCACGCAGGGCTTCGATTTTTTTTTTCATACAGTTAATTTTGACAAATTTTCTTTACAGCTTTTCTCCCAAATATCTAGCATTTTCATTTCTTTTCTCATCCACATTGGAACTTTTGGTTTTCCTTTCAAATGATCTGACATTTTCTAGTTCAGCTCTTTTGTATGCATCCATTTAACACTTACTACATAACAGGTTGAAGGATATACAGTCAGGCAGTATATATTTCTATAAAACCAGGTGCATAAAAACATAAATCCTGGGGCTTCCCTGGTGAGCTAGTGGTTAAGAATCTGCCTGCCAATGCAGGGGACACTGGTTCGATTCCTGGTCTGGGAAGATCTCACATGCCATGGAGCGACTAAGTCCATGCACCACATCTACTGAGCCAGCTCTCTAGAACCCTTGCTCCAGAACAAGAGAAGCCACTGCAGTGAGAAGCCTGGGCATCCCAACTAGAGTAGCCCCCACTGGCCACAACTATAGAAAGCCCGTGCAGCAATGAAGACCTAGCACAGCAAAAAGTAAGTAAATCAGAGCCGTAAGTTCTGGTCAGCACTCAAAGAACCTGCAAGCTTGCTGGAGAAAGAACTTGGGAAGACATTTAAGGAACTCTGAGCATTTCTTATTTTCATGTGACATTTTTTCTCAGTTTCTTATCACTCAATTTTAGGTCCATCTTGCCATCAGTGTTTTAACATATGCAGTGCTTGTTTTTTAGAGCTATGTAAGATAATGTTCCCTTTCAGTGGCATTTGGAGTTTGTTTGTTTATGGAATGTGTAATTAAAGATAAAGTATTGATACACACTCTAATGTGAGCCCAGGGACAGAAGGAGGCAGGGAGAATGTCTTCTTAAAGTGCAAATCTAATTAGGCCACCTCCTGCTGACAACTTTCCAAAGGCTCATCATTACCTTCAGGGTAAAGCCCCAAACCCTCAGTGGGTAACAAAATCTGTCATCATTTAGCTTTTGGCTGAAATCAGGAGTCCCCACCCCACACCCACCTGCCCAAGTATCCAACCCCATCACCTTTCCCTCCACACACCAGGGGAACCTTGTAGATCCCAGAGTTTGTGATGCCTCTGCTCATGTTGAGAAAGGAGGTGGATGCCCTCCCTGCCCCCAACCCAGAGTGAGCAATTTGAGTTCATTCCCTGTGAACAAAAATTCAAAATACCAATAGCAGGACAATCGAGAGAGGAGGCTAGGCCTGGCTAAGATAAGAGATGAGAGATCATATATTCCTCATTCTCAAAATCAGGAGACCTTCTCAACTGCACATGTGCAGGAAGGCTCCTTGGAGGCCAAAAGGAGAGTGATGCTAAGTGATGCTAACTACCCATAGGCCTCTTCGGTGGAATCCATCTTGGCTGAGAGATGTTGATGTGCGCACACATGGGAGGATCCTGAGACTGACCAAATACAGACTCAGAACAAGGCAAATCAGAATGATTGGCCAAAGGAAACCTGGGACAATCGCCCTATAAAGTGATTCAAATCACCATGAGAGTGCAACTCTCTGAGTTCACTTGAGTGTCTGTCCACACGTACTGTCCTCTTTTCCTCCTCATAAACACTTCACCTGTTTCACTATACTCCGCCTTTGTGGGAACTCTTTTTCTGCAAAGCCAAAGGGCCAGGGCCTGGTCACTGACCACTGGTCTAGCGGCTAGGATTCAGCTCTCTCGCTTCTCTGCCCCGACCTCAATCTTTGGTCGGGAACCAAAGTCCTGCTCTTTCTAGGGTGTTGTCCCTGGATGTTTGACTGACCTCGCCTCAACTTGAAGTCCTCCATCTCAAGAGACAACATTAAAAAAAAAAAATGATACGAAGGAACTTACTAGTATTTACAAAACAGAAACAGACCCACAGACATAGAAAACAAACTCATGGTTACCAAAGGAGAAGGGGGTGGAGGGGAGCGACAAACTAAGAGCTTGCAATTAACAGATACACGTCACTGCATATAAGACAGGTAACCAACAAGGATCTACTGTATAACACAGGAACTCTACTCAATATTCTGTAATAATCTATAAGGGAAAAATAATCTGAAAATGAATATATATTTTTAATTTTTTTTAAATTGGAGGATAATTGCTTTACAATATTGTGATGGTTTCTGCCATACACCAACATGAATCAGCCACAAGTATACATATGTCCTTCCCCCTTGAACCCCTCTCCCATCTCCCACCCCATCCCATCCCTCTAGGCTGTCATGGAGCATGGGTTGAGCTTCCTGTGTCACACAGCAAATTCCCACTTGCTATCTATTTCAGATATGGTAATGTACGTGCTCCCATGATATTCTCTCAATTCATCCCACCCTCTCCTTCCCCTACTGTGTCCACAAGTCTGTGCTCTACATCCATGTCTCCTTTGCTGCCGTGAAAATAGTTTCATCAGTACCATCTTCCTAGATTCCAAATGCATGCATTAATATACAATGTTAGTTTATATTTTATTATATATGTATTATATATATGTATATTATATGTATATAATAAATGTATATCAAACTGGGGTCTCCTGCATCACAGGTGGATTCTTTATCAACAGAGCTATCAGGGAAGCTCATATAATAAAATAATTATATATATGTACATACATGTGTGTATATATATATATATATATTTCTGAATCATCTTGCTGTACATCTGAAACTCATGCGGCATGGTAAATCAGCTGTATTTCCATTTTAAAAAAAGAGAAAATGAAAGAGACAACACTTGTCTGTATTGAAAGAGACAATACTTGTCTGTATTGACCCTCTTGTGTGAGTTCAATGTCTCCCCTGTGGCTTCAGTGGAAACCTGTCATGTCCACAGGAGCCCTGCCGTCGTATATAACTGTTACCCTGAACCATCAGGACATCAGGGAAGCCATCAGAGAAACAGTTCCTTCTTTGTCTCTTGCCTTCCAGCTCAGAGAAGAGAATGAGCCTTTCCACACCGCCTGGTGAAGGACTAGGAAGTTCCATGGGTTGGTAGCTCCCACTTTCTGACACTGAGAGGCTGCTAGCCACTAAAAATGTTACTCACTCTTCCAACTCCAAGTTGTCTCAGGGAAGCAGTTTTCCAGCTTAGGATGGATTTTGCCCCCCACTGGCATCTAGACAGGGGTGTGTAACCAGTTGTCACCAGTGAGGTGTGAGCAGCAGTGATGCAACACTTCTGGACCAAGGTGCGTAGGAAATGAGAGTGTCTTCTTCCTGTTTCTCTTCTCCATCCATAGACTCATAAAATAGAAGGATCCAGGCACCACCTGAAAAGACTTCCAGGAGTTAAGGGGGAAAGAATTCTCTTGTGTCAATCGATGCATTGAGATTGGGGGATTTATTTGCTGTGCCAATTACTCCTACTCTGAGCTTCCCTGGTGGCTCAGATGGTAAAGAATCCTCCTGAAGTACAGGAGACTCGGGTCAATTCCTGGGTCAGGAAGATCCCCTGGCGAAGGGAATGGCTACCCACTCCCGTATTCTTGCTAGGAGAATCCCATGGACAAAGAGGCCTGGCGGTCTACAGTTCATGGGGTTGCAAAGAGTTGGACATGACTGAGTGACTAAAGCTTTCACTTTACTCTTATTCTAATTAATACACTTCATATAAGCAGTCTCAGGATATCTTTTTTTGTTTGTTTTGTCATTGAAAATAGTTTTAAAATATTTCTTTCTTTCTTTTGGCTATGTCAGGTCTTAGTTGCATCTTGCAGGCTCTTCGTTGCAGAGCGTGGGCTTCTCTCTATTCCTGGTGTGCAGGCTTAGCTGTGGGATATTAGTTCCCCAACCACGGATTGAACCTCAACCATGGACAGGTGGATTCTTCACCACTGGACCACCAAGAAGTCCCAGAATCATGCTATCTTGAAGACAACAAAGTCCAAATGTGTAATCCAAAAATGATGTTAATTATATAAATCAAATATTTAAATGACATGAACAAGATGCTTTCCCTGATTAGATCTGGCTCTTTCCTCATTAAATGTGTTCCCCCTCCCCAGGTTTTTACCTGGGGAGGTAAGATAAGGTTGGGGTGGCTAAGGTTTTTACACCCAGAGAGATACATAGAGTGAGCATATCCTTATTTGAGAAGCATTTTAGGAAGGTGGCTTTACAAGTATTAAAAGCTGATTCTTCTTCTGATGGACAGCTCCATGGATTCTCCAGAGACCCCTCTGGTCTTCCTATCCAAGCACAGTTTCCTTGGTACCCACAAGTCCCATTTCTCCAGCAGCAGCATCTAACCCTTAAGCCCTTTACCCCTGTCTCAGGCAGGATAGGCTAGCCTCCTTCAGTTTGCATTTTCTCGCTCCGGCCAGATGCTCCTCTTAAAATCACTCCAAACCAAATTGCTCTGTTGGCTGTGTTGTACTGGGTCCCCAGGATTCACACAACGTTGGACCCCATCAGAGAAGAGCAGAGAAGTCTTTCCTTCTCTCCCCATCTCTGCTGCTATAGGTAACGTGTGTTCCCTTTTTAACTATGTCAGTCCTTTGACAATGCAATGATGTAATCACATACAGGAAAATTATGTTTCCAAACAACAAATAGGGAACTTCAACTCACAAACTCACCCAAAACTGAAACAAAAGCCATCTTTATTTTTCCATTAGCAGCATGGAGCCTACCAAAAATATTCACCTGACAGATGAATTTGCTGTTTGATCTGTTTTCTTGTTTTTAGCATGTTTTTGGCAGACAAGCCATTCAGTTACCTATTTATAAATGTTTTCAAATTCTGTGATATTTTCCCCCCATTTCAATGGTGTTCTATCATCTTTAAAATTAAAACGTTTCCCCAAGTGTAGAAAGAACGTTATTAATAATTTAGCATCCAAATCAGGTTTTACCTTGATGATAAAAATTAAAAGTACTATGTATCATATAGGAACTTGGACTTATTTCCCAAGTACACATTTTTTCACAAAGTAGCTTTTCTGGTCATTTCAGAAGTTGAGTTGAAGAGAGTCACATGAAAAATTAGGCTCAGAATGCTCTCAGCTGCCTCTTCTGTCTGCTACAAATCATCACTCATGTTTAACTTTCTCCTGTTTTGTAATTTTGCTGTTTGGGATAAAAGGCATGTCCAATAATTGGGCTCAGTGAAATATAAGTCACTCGGTCATGTTTGACTCTTTGTGACCCCGTAGACTGTAGCCCACCAGGCTCCTCTGTCCATGGAATTCTCCAGGTACGAATACTGGAGTGGGTTGCCATTCCCTTCTCAAAACTGAGCTCAGTAATACCAAGCTATTTCCCTAAATCCCATTTTTATTTTATTTTATTCATTTATTTGGCTGTGCTGCTTCTTAGTAGTATGCTGAATATTCAGTTGCAGCATGTAGGCCTTAGCTGTGGCATGTGGGATCTAGTTCCCTGACCAGGAATCAAACTCAGGACTCCTGCATTGGGAGCACGGAGTCTTAGCCATTGGGCCTCCAGGGAGGTCCCAAGATGATGTATTCATTACCCAGGACAGGCTACATCAGGGCGTGACAGGAAATGTAAGAGGCAGGTACTCTTGCCCCCATTTTACAAAAGAGCAAACTGGGGCTTGGAGATGATAAATGATTGTCTCCAAGTCTGTGCTTTCATTTGCCTCCCATTTGCTGCAGGAACTGCAGCAAGCTTGCCTTTCACAACCCAGTTCCAATTGGTCTCCCAGAGAGATGTGTTAAAAAAAAAAAAAAAATTCATGGTCACAAATGAATCCAGATGGGCGGGGCTGGAAGAGGGTGATAATCAACCAGACTAGCTCAATTAGTTTCCCTAGGGTTGCCATGACAAAACACTGTAAACCTGGTGTCTGAGAACAACAGTCATGTATTCTCTGTCTGTTCCAGAGGCCAGAAGTCCAAGACCAAAGTGTCAACAGGGCCATGTTCCTCCACAGGCTCTAGGGATCAGTGTGTTCCAGACCTCTCTCCTAGCCTCTGATAGTTCATTGTCTTATGACAGCATAATTCCTGTCTTCACGTGGTCCACTCTCCCTATACAATGTCTCTCTTTCCAAATTTCTGTTCTTTTAAGGTCACTAGTTATGTTGGATGAGGGCCCCATCCTACTTCAGTATGACCTCATTTTAATTAATTACCCCCCTTCCAAGTAAGCTCCCAGTCTGAGGTATTTGAGGTTAAGGTTCCATGGGTAGATGGTGAGCACTTGGAAAAGACATTTGTTTTAACTGGGATACTAATTTCCTTTAAAAAAAAAGAAAGAAAGAAATTAAAGACTGTCCTTGAAGGACTTCCCTGATGGTCCAGTGGTTAAAACTCTGCCTTCCAATGCAAGGGGTATGGGTTCCATCCTTGGTCAGAGAGCTAAGATCTCACATGCTTCACAGTCATAAAATCAAAACATAAAACAATAACAACAAAAACTGAAAAGCAGTATTGTAACAAGTTTAATAAAAACTTTTAAAATGGTCCACATCAAAAAAAAATTTTTTTAATAATAAATTAAAGACTGTTCCCAAGGGTGTATGTGTGCTCAGTTCAGTCTGACTCTTTCTGACCCTGTGGGATATAGCCCACCAGGCTCTTCTGTCCATGGGCTTTTCTAGGCAAGAATACTGGAGTGGGTTGCCATTTCCTCCTTCAGGGGTCTTCCCAACCAAGGGATCAAACCTGCATCTCCTGCACTGGCAGGCGGATTCTTTACCACTGAGCCACCTGGGAAGTCCTCCTGAGGATAAGTTAGTGCTTTTCATTTTTATTTCTTAATAAATGCATCATGTTTCCAGTGACTCAAACAAAATTGATTATCTATTTTCACACTATATGAAGCACATAGTAACACTCCCACATGAAAACTGTCAAGGTTTGAAATTAGTGGATTTAAATCACACAACGGGCTAATGGTGACGTTAGTATTGGACTTTGGGCTTTCTATCTTAATGGGGTAGAGCCTTGGGGTGGGGAAGGAAATGGCAACCCACTCCAGTATTCTTGCTGGGAAAATCCCATGGACAGAGGAACCTGACGGGCTATAGTCCATGGGGTTGCAAAGAATCGTACATGACTGCATGACTGAAGAGGGAGAGAGAGGCTTAGGGAGGTAGGTTTTAGATATAGAAAGAAGGAAAGTGAAGTCTCTCAGTCATGTCAGACTCTTTGCAATCCCATGGACTATAACCCGTCAGGCTCCTCCATCCATAGGATTTTCCAGGCAAGAATACTGGAGTGGGTTGCCATTTCCTTCTCCAGGGGATCTTCCCAACCCAGGGATCAAACCTGGGTCTCCCAAATTGCAAGCAGACTCCTTACCATCTGAGCCACCTTTAGAAGTAGAAGGTAAAATTCCTAAGAATTCCTAGGAAATTTTCTAGGAAAGCCAGGACCTCCTTCTCACCAGTAAAAATATGACTTAGAAGGTCAAACCCTCCATCAAGGCAGAAGAGAGCCTTAAACCCCCGACTGGGGAGCAGGAAACTCAGGATCAAAAAGCACCACTGGCAGTAAAGCACCTCTGTCCTATCACTCGTCCTGATAATGCCTTCTGCACAGGCAACAGCAGTAACGGGTCCTCCTGCAAGTAAAGACATTAAAGCTCAGAGGGAAAAAACAAATATCGCACATTAATGCATAGATGTGGAATCTAGGAAACTGGTAGGGATGAACCTATTTGCAAAACAGAAATAGAGATAAAACACAGACACAAAGAACAATTGTATGAACACCAAGGAGGGAAGGGGGAGTAGGGTGAATTGGGAGACTGGAATTGACATATATATACTACTGATATTCTGTATAAAGTAGATAACTAATCCACAACTTGGCACTGTTTTTGCTTTGGCTCCGTCTCTTCATTCTTTCTGGTGTTATTCCTCCACTCTTCTCCAGTAGCATATCAGGCACCTACTGAACTGGGGGGTTCATCTTTCAGTGTCTTATCTTTTTGCCTTTTCATACTGTTCATGGGGTTCTTAAGGCAAGAATACTGAAGTGGTTTGCCATTCCCTTCTCCAATGGACCACATTTTGTGGTGTTAGAGAAGACTCTTGAGAGTCCCTTGGACTGCAAGGAGATCCAACCAGTCAATCGTAATGGAAATCAGTCCTGAATATTCATTGGAAGGACTGATGCTGAAACTCCAATACTTTGGCCACCTGATGCAAAGAACCAATTCATTGGAAAAGACCCTGATGCTAGGAAAGATTGAAGGCAGGAGGAGAAGGGATTGACAGAGGATGAGATGGTTGGATGATATCACCGACTCGATGGACTTGAGTTTGAGCAAGCTCCAGGAATTGTGATGGACAGGGAAGTCTGGTGTGCTGCAGTCCATGAAGTCACAAAGAGTTGGACACGACTGAGCGACTGAACTGAATAAGAACCTACTGTATAGCATAGAGAACTCTACTCAGTGCTCTGTGGTGACCTAAATGGGAAGGAAACCCCCAACATTGGGGATATATGTATACATATAGCAGAGAAGGCAATGGCAACCCCCTCCAGTACTCTTGCCTGGAAAATCCCATGGGCAGAGGACCCTGGTAGGCTGCAGATAGTGGATTCACTTTGCTGTACAGCAGAAACTAACATTGTAAAGCAACTGTACTCGAATAAAAAATAAAAAAACAAAGCCCAGTGAATTAGTGGCATATTGTCCAAAGTCCAGGTGACAGTGGAGAGTCATCAATTTCCTTGCTCTTTGCCCCAGATTAGGTGGTGGGCTTTCTTAGTCCCTACCTTGGAGAGATAACATTATTCATAAGCGAGAGAGAGTCTGTGACCCTTATGTGTTGTTTGCAAGTCTATGTGGACACACATCATATTTTCTTCACTGTAATGAGAGAAATGGAAGTTCTGTTTTGTTGGAGGTGAGAGGATGAGAAAAACAATCACGATCACTTTGAGTGCTGTTTTGAAACCCATACTTTTTGTCTGCTGAGAGTTGAGCTGAAGAAACGTTATTTCAAACACAAGCCAGAGAGAAATTTCTAGAATAAGTCCTGCAGCTTCCCAAGCTGTGGACCCAGGTATGTATATAAGATGAATAATAAGACATGCGTGTGTGCTAAGTTGCTTCAGTCGTGTCCTACTCTTTGCAACTCTATGGACCATAGCTCACTAGGCTCCTCTGTCCATGAAATTCTCCAGACATGAATACTGGAGTGGATTGCCATGCCCTCATCCCGGGGATCATCCTGACCCAGGGATCGAACCCACGTCTCTTACATCTCCTGCATTGGCAGGCAAGTTCTTTACCACTAGCACCACCTGGGAAGCCTGAATAATAAGACAAGAATCCACATAAACAAATCTTTATGACGCTTCTTTTTATTTTTGGCCATGCCATGTGGCATGTGGGATCTTATTTCCCTAACCAGGGATTGAACCTGTACTCACTACAGTGGAAGTGTGGAACCTTAACAACTAGACCACCAGGGTTCATCCCATAACTCCGTACATAAAGAGCTAGTTAGAAAGAGAAGTTAAGCAGATCACATAGAAAGATGCTCTTCAGGGCTTCTGATGATGAAGCTAATGTGTCTTCCTCAGCTTGTCCTTCATAAAGTGAAGTCTGCAACTATTTCTAGTCCAGTCATGAACCTCTGTCTACAGATCATAACAAATAGAGAATTTCCAGAACACCATTAATCTGGGGACAAAGTGGATCCACCATAAGACATTTGGTCTTTGATCCTCATTCTCAAAGAATAATTTCTCATAAACTGTCTTAAACATTGAAAGAAACACTACATCAACTTGGACAGAAACAAACCCACAGTTCATATAAATAAAACAGTTCATGCAACCGTATTTGAGCAAAAATTCAAGTGGTTTCTACCACTCAAGTTTCATATGTGTCCATTTGCAAATAAGTTAATTACATAGCTTAGTTATGACAACAACCGAAGGAATTAACATTTACTTTAATTTAGTGTCTCGGTATTCACTTTTTGTGACATTTGAAAGCTATTTTTTATTAAAGAAGAGTTGATTTGCAGTATTATGTTAGTTTCATGTACAGAGCATAGTGATTCAGTATTTTTGCAGATTATACTCCATTATAGGTTATTAGGGAGAAGGCTATGACACCCCACTCCAGTACTCTTGCCTGGAAAATCCCATGGACAGAGGAGCCTGGTAGGCTGCAGTCCATGAGGTCGCTAAGAGTCGGACACAACTTCACTTTCACTTTTCACTTTCATGCATTGGAGAAGGAAATGGTAACCCACTCCAGTATTCTTGCCTGGAGAATCCCAGGGACAGGGGAGCCTGGTGGGCTGCCGTCTATGGGGTCGCACAGAGTCGGACACAACTGAAGCAACTTAGCACCAGCAGCAGCATAGGTTATTACAAGATATTGGGTATAATTCCATGTGCTATACAGTAAATTCATCCTTATTTATTTTACATAGTAGTTTGTTAATTCCCCAATTTGTCCTTCCTCTCTAATAGTTATTTTTTCAATTTTGGATTTTGGGGTGATTCTTAGCACGAAAACTTTAAAGCACATCCATAATTTGAAGTAGGATTATGCATAAAGGAGTTTTACATTTACTGTTACCTGGTATATCATCTACTAAAATATTTCAAAAAGAGAACTAGTCTACTTCATAACATTTTACAGCCTTTAATAAATTCCTTGTAACCAGCAGTGCTGAAAATTTTTTTAACACTTTTAAAATATTATTGGTCAATATTAAATTTGTCATAAATTTTCCCTAACTTTGGAAACAAGCCCAGTAGCTAATTTTTCAAGTGACTCATAGTTATCATCAATTTAAATACAAGGTGTTAAATCCTGTTAAGTCCAAGTTTGTTTGAGTAAGAAATTATTTCCCTTGAACGACAAGTGTTGATTAAACTATTTCAGTGCATCGTCCTGGTCTTGCCAGCCAACATTCTATATGGGCAACACTTCAATACACTAAGGGAAGCAGCAGAGTTAGAAAAATAACAGAAATGTGTGTTGGAAGCACAGAAAGCTATAAGAATTCATACTGCCTTTTACAGTAAAAAATAAGTTTAAGCTCTTTGATTGTGGCTGTGTGTGACTCAAGCAATCAACATTTTGGTGCGGAATTTAAGTTTATTGAAGTCTCCAGATGGACTTCCCTGGTGGCTCAGACAGTGAAGCGTCTGTCTACAATGCAGGAGACCTGGGTTTGATCCCTGGGTCGGGAAAATTCCCTGGAGAAGCAAATGGCAACCCACTTCAGTACTCTTGCGTGGAAAATCCCATGGTCGGAGGAGCTTGGTGCAGGCTACTGTCCATGGGGTCGCAAAGAGTCGGGCACGACTGAGCGACTCCAGATAGGTATATTGGAAGCTCTGGGGAGTCTGTTCGTATCCTCTACGTTACTGGGACAACAGAGGACGAGATGTTTGGATCGCAACACCAACTCCATGGACATGAGTTTGAGCAAGCTCTGGAAGATGGTGAAGGACAGGGAGGCCTGGCGTGCTGCAGTCCATGGGGTCAAAAAGAGTCTGACATGACTGAGTGACTGAAGGGCAACAACAACATTTCTGGGTGTGACCTTGGAAGAAACCGTGGTGTAAGGATTTCCATTCAAGCCCTGGCGCAGGGTAAGCGCTGATGGAGGTGGTACACAGGAGTCCACTAGGGGACGCTGCACTTTCTTGCACATCAATGAATGTAACTTTAAAATATGTAGATTCCATTTCTGTTCATTTAAGCCATAGAGAATATAACAAGCATTTATTACCAAAACCAATGTTCCCCTTCAGAAGAAAGTATCTGGGCTAGCTAGGACATTCTGTGTGGGGCGATCCATTTATTAAGTGATTGAAGGTTCTATAGTCCCAAGCAGAATGATTTTTTACTTCAAAAACATCGGAATCAACACCACTATGCTTTTGGAATGCTCTCTATATTTGGAAGTTTTTAAATAATCTAGACAATTCCCTCCTCAGAATTAGGGGATAGAATTCTAACGAGATAAAAGTCACAATACCATGAAAAGCGAAAATTTTCAGCCAACACCTTTTTTCAGCCAGGTCCTTCAAACATGTTCTGAAAAACATTTTATTTTGAAAGGATTGTTGCCCTAACAAACATGCCTTTCTTGTTACAGCAGGGTCACAAAATGTATTAATTTCTGCAATGAGACAACAAAAGTGTTTCTTGTTTATTAATATTTTTATGGATGTATAGTTGATTTACAATGCTGTGTTAATTTCTGCTGTACAGAAAATGCTTCAATTATACATATATATATATAAGAATATTTTTTAAAAGAATGTATATATACACAGTATATATATATAATGAAAAGTGAAAGTGAAAGTCACTCAGTCGTGTCCGACTTTTGTGACCCCATGGACTATACAGCCCATGTAATTCTCCAGGCCAGAACACTGGAGTGGGTAGCCTTTCCCTTCTCCGGGGGACCTTCCCAACCCAGGAATCAAAGCCAGGTCTCCCGAATTGCAGGCAGATTCTTTACCAGCTGAGCCACAAGGGAAGCCCAAGAATACTGGAGTGGGTGGCCTATCCCTTCTCCAGCAGATCTTCCCTGACTCAGGAATCAAACTGGGGTCTCCTGCATTGCAGGCAGCCTCTTTACCACCTGAGCTATGAGGGAAGCTCTAGATATAATACGTACATATATATACTATATATACATATGCGTGTGTGCTAGGTCCATTCAGTTGTGTCTAACTCTTTGCGACCCTGTGGACCGTAGCCTCCCAGGCTCCATTTTCCATGGGATTTTCCAGGCAAGAATACTGGAGTGGGTTGCCACGCCCTTCTCCAGGGGATCTTCCCAACCCACAGATCGAACCCCGCATCTCTTACGTCTGCTGTGTTGAAAGGTAGGTTCTTTATCACTAGCGCCACCCGGGAAGCCCATATATACCTATATACATATCTATATTCAGTTATACATATATATGTATAAAATATTTTTAAAGAATGTATATGTATATATACACATTAAAAAATTTTTTTTTCTTTTCAATTATGGTTCAAATCTAATTCTCTGTGTTACACAGTAGGACCTTGCTGTTTATCCGTCCTGTTTATAATAGTTTGCATCTGCTAACCCCAGCCTCCCTCTCCATCCCTCTCCCCAGTTCTCTATGTCAATGAGTCTGTTTCTCTTTCATAGATAGGTTCATTTGGAGACACCGAAGGTTTTAATGGAGTAAATATGGGGCTGAATTGGGGTACCCATTGAGGATCAAGAGTCAGAGAGAAATGTAGGCACGGTCAGGGGCTAAGCAGGTGCCTCTGAGCCAGAGGTGCGCAATTGTGTTTCTGCTTGCTCTCGGGAGTGCAAAGTCCCCTGGTCATGGCTCCAGGATCGTAAGGCCCGCCTCTCTCCTTAGCCACTTGCTTACCTGTGCGGACAGGTGTGTGACATCTTTCTTCCCATCCATTCCTCTAACCCTTGAGAGAGAAAGTATTTAAACCTCACTTCAGGGCAGTGCTGCCTCAGGATGGAAGAAAACATATCTTCAAGAGAGGATGAGATTGTTTGGCATTTTAGGGACCTCTTTGGGTTTTTGTTTGTTTGCTTTTAAACTGGAGTGTTTTGTTTGTTTGTTTAAATGTTTATTTGTTTATTTAGGCTGTGCCAAGTCTTAGTTGCGGCACTTGGGATCTTTAACTACGGCATGCAGGACCTAGTTTCCTAACCAGGGATCCAGCTGGGCCCTCTGCACTGGCAGAGCGGAGTCTTAGCCATTGGACGACTGAAGTCCCAGAGACGCCTTTGTTAATTCTCCAGGGAGACAAAATTATCCCCGGACGAACAAACATTGACCGTGACGGTAATCACTCCGGTCGATGGAAGTGTACCCCCTCCTTGACATCCATCCCTTCTCATTTACAGTTTTTTCCACACCAGCAGCAACTCGCTTACAAGATCAGGGCCCCCTGCAAAGTCCACAAAAGCCCAGCTAATTCCTTTCATTTTTTTTTAAAAAGGAGAAATGCCAACACAAGTTGACAGAAACTGTGGAGTATTGTAAATGTTGACATGTTCTAAATAAACACTGTCAACACAGGCAAAACCATTGTGGCATAACAGTACTAGTTGTGAAATAATTATGGCATTTATAACAATGTTAATTTATAGCCACTGCTGATCTGTATTTGGGGAATGAGATGGAAGCCGGAAATGGCTTAATGACCGTCAGACCTGTCCTTCCCAGTCTGCAGTGGGACTCCTAGCTGTCACAGCCTTCCTTAGCTACGAGGCTGAAGTTCTTCACCTCAGGTTCTTGTGGGATGGGAGGTGGGGACAGGCAAATCGGTCCTGCTAGCAGCCCCTACTCACCCTGTGGAAAGGTCACTTGAATGGATTCATCTTCAGTGGTGACCAGCACCACTTTGGAGTCAGTGAGAATGGAGTTTCATTTCTGCCTCTGATACTTAGCAGGTAAAAGTCATCTTTTAGGAAATTCCAATTTCCTCATGCATAAAATAGAGGAAATTATAGTACCTGGTCCATTGGCTGATTGGAAAGATTGTATGAGATACAAGATGTAAGTAATTTTACACCACTGCTGTCTCTCAAGTATACTTCTCAGTAATCACTATCATTATTTTAAAATATACTATTAAAATTTTCCACAGTAATAGCTATTAAAAATAATTTTGCTCTGCACTTTTGACGTGAATTTGAGGATGAAGTGCCGATTTGGTTTCAATATCAGGTCCTTGGACAGCACTACTCATGGAGATGAGACTTGGTAAGTATGGAAACTTGGGGTTAGGGAGAGAAACATAATAGTCTACCCTCCATATCATGTCTTTAAAAATTGTTACCTGGCCAAAAAAAATTTTTTTTTACAATCATGTAATCAAAGTATATACCAAAAATGTAAGTGTGTTCCCACTCCAAAGGAAATGAATGCCATAGTTTTGGCTGACTGCAAAATATTTTTTTGTTATCAAATATAATGCTTCCATAACCTCCTCTCTTAATCTCTCTCTCCATCTCCCAGGCCTTGCCACACTCAATTAAAGAACATTGTCTAAGGTGGGACCCAGAAGTCAATAATTTTCAGAGCAGCTCCACCCCCAACCAATGACTGTCAGGCAGTTTGAGAACCAATGAGGGATGGTATACAAGCCCCGCAGGCCATTCTAATGATGCTGAAGTGTGAGCCCTTAACTTTGGTCCTCCCAATTGTGGATGAGGAATTTCTACGGCCTCTTTCCTTACTCACTATGCTATGCTATGCTAAGTCACTAGGGATCGACATTTGTATGAAATGGGGAAGGACTTTGGGCAAGTAAAATACAAATGATAAAGACCACAATCATACTAATTCCTCGAGACCAGGTCATTTAAGCTACCCACAGGGGACCACCTGGGAATCAATATGTTGCTTCCAGTTCAGTTCAGTTCAGTCACTCAGTCGTGTCCAACTCTTTGCGACCCATGAATCACAGCACGCCAGGCCTCGCTGTCCATCACCAACTCCCGGAGTTCACTCAAACTCACGTCCATCGAGTTGGTGATGCCATCCAGCCATCTCATCCTCTGTCGTCCCCTTCTCCTCCTGCCCCCAATCCCTCCCAGCATCAGAGTCTTTTCCAATGAGTCAACTCTTTGCATGAGGTGGCCAGAGCACTGGAGTTTAAGCTTTAGCATCATTCCTTCCAAAGAACACCCAGGGCTGATCTCCTTTAGAACGGACTGGTTGGATCTCCTTGCAGTCCAAGGGACTCTCAAGAGTCTTCTCCAACACCACAGTTCAAAAGCATCAATTCTTCGGCGCTCATCTTTCTTCACAGTCCAACTCTCACATCCATACATGACCACAGGAAAAACCATAGCCTTGACTAGACGGACCTTTTTTTGCAAACTAATGTCTCTGCTATTGAATATGCTATCTAGGTTGGTCATAACTTTCCTTCCAAAGAGTAAGCGTCTTTTAATTTCATGGCTGCAGTCACCATCTGCAGTGATTTTGGAGCCCCCAAAAATAAAGTCTGACACTGTTTCCACTGTTTCCGCATCTATTTCCCATGAAGCGATGGGACCGGATGCCATGATCTTCGTTTTCTGAATGTTGAGCTTTAAGCCAACTTTTTCACTCTCCACTTTCACTTTCATCAAGAGGCTTTTGAGTTCCTCTTCACTTTCTGCCATGAGGGTGGGGTCATCTGCATATCTGAGGTGATTGATATTTCTCCCGGCAATCTTGATTCCAGCTTGTGCTTCTTCCAGCCCAGCGTTTCTCATGATGTACTCTGCATAGAAGTTAAATAAGCAGGGTGACAATATACAGCCTTGACGTACTCCTTTTCCTATTTGGAACCAGTCTGTTGTTCCATGTCCAGTTCTAACTGTTGCTTCCTGACCTGCATTTAGGTTTCTCAAGAGGCAGGTCAGGTGGTCTGGTATTCCCATCTCTTTCAGAATTGTCCACAGTTGATTGTGATCCACACAGTCAAAGGCTTTGACACAGTCAATAAAGCAGAAATAGATGTTTTTCTGGAACTCTCTTCTTTTTTCAATGATCCAGTGGATATTGGCAATTTGATCTCTGGTTCCTCTGCCTTTTCTAAAACCAGCTTGAACAACAGGAAGTTCACAGTTCACGTATTGCTGAAGCCTGGCTTGGAGAATTTTGAACATTACTTTACTAGCATGTGAGATGAGTGCAATTGTGCAGTAGTTTGAGCATTCTTTGGCATTGCCCTTCTTTGGGATTGGAGTGAAAACTGACCTTTTCCAGTCCTGTGGCCGCTGGTGAGTTTTCCAAATTTACTGGCATATTGAGTGCACTTTCACAGCATCAACTTTCAGGATATGAAAGAGCTCAACTGGAATTCCATCACCTCCACTAGCTTTGTTCATAGTGATGCTTTCTAAGGCCCACTTAACTTCACATTCCAGGATGTCTGGCTCTAGGTGAGTGATCACACCATCGTGATTATCTGGGTTGTGAAGCTCTTTTTTGTACAGTTCTTCTATGTATTCTTGCCACCTCTTCTTAATATCTTCTGCTTCTGTTAGGTCCATACCATTTCTGTCCTTTATCAAGCCCATTTTGCATGAATGTTCCCTTGGTATCTCTAATTTTCTTGAAGAGATCTCTAGTCTTTCCCATTCTGTTGTTCTCCTCTATTTCTTTGCATTGATCACTGAGGAAGGTTTTCTTATCTCTTCTTGCTATTCTTTGGAACTCTGAGCATCTGAATGCAGAGTTCCAAAGACTGTTGCTTCCAAGGACTGGATAATTCAAAGACCTTTTATCTCAACATTTGTGATTCACAGTAGATGGTGAGTCATTCCTGGGGGCTTTAGTAATGAGTCTCCATCTCTGTGGGATAAAGATCTCTCCAACTGTTTAATGGTTACAGAGTTTCAGTATGGGATGATGCAAAAATTCTGGAACTGGATCCATCATATGATGGGAAATTAATTGGCTGGCAAGTGAAAGATGAATTGGGGTATATACAAATGAATATGAGAAGTCCAGTAAAGAGGCTATCTCAAAACCCAGTTCCAGGGCACAATTCTCGCATCTGAAAAGGAAAAGAAACAACAGATGTCAGGGAGAGTCAGGAGCTGAACTCAAAGGATAAGTTAAGTGAGTAGATATGGAATCAAGGAAGCCAGTGGTATCACAAATGACTGTGACTTCACCTTGCTTTCATGTGTTAAACATATAGATGTCTATAGGAAATATGATCAAATAGCCTGAATGAATCACCCAGCCCAGGCATAAAAGAGTCTGGGAAATACAAAACATACCAAAACCTGGGTATAGTTCTTACAGAACAAACATTCCCCAATACATGAAATGAGTGCAGGAGAAACAGAAGATAAAGCCCTGAGAGATTAAAATCATTTAAATAACCTGGTAGTTAGCTTTGTAAAGGGAGAAAAGGCTATGAATACTTTTTAAAGGGAGTTCATTAGAATCTGTTGTTTTGGGGGTTTTTTTCTTTAATCTAGATAAGAATGCCCATGCAAAGTAAAAGGATCCCAGTACTGAAACAGGAGGGAAGAGGGCAGGGCACACTCTTTAAAAGAATGATTTGGCCATAGGACATGATAAAAACTGGTTAAAACCAACTATGTTCAAGATCGTGGATGATTCAACTTCCAGTAGCCCTTGAGCCTTATTATATTTTCTTTTGTAATATATTAACATCTAAATGGCACACCCACCAGTGCCAGCAGAGCTCTGAGGCCAGCCATAAAAGGCCAAAATGTAGGTGATGTCCCAATTCATGGAAATCTCTGCCCATTCCCCCAAGTAATTGAAATAATCCTCTCACTATCTTATGAAATTACCCAGCCCATAAAAACTAACTGTGTCATATTTTGAAGCTGTCTCTCTTGCATTCTGAGATGGCCCATACTTTGTTGAGTGTGTTTCTCTGTAAATAAATCCATTTCTTAGTTCTCACTTTATCTCTCACAGAATTCCTCCTGCACTGAGACACAAAGAACTTGAGCCTCAGTAAGTCCAGACAGCAGGTGAGTGATTCTAATTAAAAGACTGTAGGTTCAAATCCCAAACTGTGTTTAGGCTGGGTTCGAGTCCCAGCCACTTGGGTTCAAGTCCCAAGCTGAGTTACATGGTTTTAGACAAGAGAAGCAAAAAGGGAACATATTTTGTGCTTTATTCTTCATGACAAAGTCTAGTGAACAAAATCACATCTATTTTGCCAAGTTCAGACATTCAGCTAAAAGGGCAGAAGAAGCTCCAATTGCATTCTTTGTTGACTAGGTTGTTTTGTAGCAGCAAACCTCATGCTGCAAATACTTAAAGATTGAAAAATAAAGGCTTAATTTGGTTGCTTAGGCTTTTATTAGGCTCAAAATGATCAGTTAGTTTTTTTTATTAAATGGTAAAGGAGTGTTCAGCTCCTGCAAACAATCATCTCAATCATGTTGGTTTCTATTTAATCCCATAATGAATAGTAATTAATTACACGTTGATCATTTTCATCCTTAGAACCACATCGAGATGTAGGAATACATTTATATATAGCCAGTAATGCCAGTGCGATCCTCAATTAGCAGAAAGGGGCTGAAATGCCTTTGGTTTGTGCAACATTGATGGTTGATTGGCTTCTTGTTATGCAAATAAAGCTCCCCACTGAGAGAGGAAAAGATGAGAATAAAAAAGTGTTCTACCCAGTGAAGTGGACGTTCTCTGTGTACTTGTGTCTATGCCTTTCCAGTTTCTCTTCCATAGACATCACCTCTTTCTTTCAATTGGATGACTTTATTCATGAAAGAGTTTTGGAGTAAGTCCTAAAATTAAGGACTTATTTATTTTAACAGTATTTTGTGCAGACTTGACATCTGGGGAAATCAAGAGGATCTGGAACTGCTAGTCCCTGCCCCTCAATTGCTGTTACAGCAGCCATCTTTACATCATTCTAAGCTAGAGAGTGGGAGGATTATTTCAATTTTACGTTTGCTCAAATTTCACTGTGTGTATACAATAAGTCCCCTACACATGAAACTTCAAGTTTCGAACTTTCAAAGATGCAAACTAGCTACTTAGGGAAGTAATCAGGAAAAAAAATTTGGGAAACACTGCTCTAATAGAGGAGAAAAATGAGGCTGAGGGAAAGTTGCTAAGTCTAATTTCTGCGATAGTTATCATCATCATCATTGAAAATATTGTATATACATGCCCTGAATTTATCCTTCTAACAGTCTTTAAGGAGTAAGAACTGTTAGTTGGGTATGTAGGCTAACTTTGTTGGACTTATGAATGTGTTCTCAGAACAGAACTAATTCGTATGCAGGGGACTTACTGTATTGCTATTCATTCCTACAATGAAATTTTGTTTTAATCTGACTCTGTGCTAGGTGTTCGCTAGGAGTTATGGGTGAGACACTGAACAAGACAGCTCTGGTCTCTGATCCTCCAGAACTCAGTGTCTGTAAGTTAGAAATAAAGTTGTGTAGTCCCTGACAGTCTCTGATGAGATCTATCTAGATATATCATTCCCAGAACATTGCTAGAAAGTCCATATACACACGCTGTTGGATACAGGTGTGATAACTGAGGTCCAGAACACTAGGGCTGGTGGTCAACATGGGGCTCAGACTGGATGAAGTCCTGAGTCCGAACAAGTGTTCCTCCTTCCAAAGCTCATTCTCTCTTTGCCTGCCAACATATATCTTAGGCAAAGAAGGCCCTGCAAGTTCATCTGCATGATGTCAGGATTTCTAAGACCGTCCCAGGGGAGAAATGTGTCAAGCAATGATTAAAAAGAAATCATCACCCCATGATGATTAATTCTATTTTCTCTCTCCAGATATTTAAAATCATTTTTACTTTTGATACAATTTTTAAAGGTTGCACTCCTTTTAGAGTTATTACAAAATACTGGCTATATTCCCTGAGCTGTTCAATATACCCTTGTAGCCTGTCTTACACTCAATACTTTGTCTCTCCCTTGCATTCACACCTATAGCTCCCCTCCCAGTTTCCCCACTGGTAACCATTAGTTTGTTCTCTATAATTGTGAGTCTGCCTCCTTTTTGTTTTATTCACTAATTTGTTGTATTTTTTAGATGCCACATGTAAGTGATAGCATACAGTATTTGCCTTTTGCTTTCTGACATTTTACTGAGCATGATGCCCTCCAAGTCCGTCCATGTTGCTGCAGACGGCAACATTTCGTTCTTTTTTATCACTGAGTAGTATTCCTTGGGCCTATACACTACATCTTCTTTATCCATTCATGTGTTGATGGACACTTAGATTGCTACCATACGTTGGCAATAAATCAATAAATAATGCTGTTATGACAGGGTGCATGTATCTTTTCTAGTCAGTGTTTTTGGTATTTTCAGATATATACACAAGGTGAGGTTGCTGGATCATATGGCAGTTCTATTTTTAAGTTTTTCAGGGCACCTCCATACTGTTCTCCATAGTGGCTGCAACAATTTATGTTCCCACCACCAGTGTAGGAGGGTTCTGTTTTCTGCACATCCTCTTCAGCATTTGTTATTTGTGGTCTTTTTTTAAAATTAATTTATCTTTTTATTGAAGGGTAATTGCTTTACAGAATTTTGTTGTTTTCTGTCAAACCTCAACATGAATCCACCATTCAGTTCAGCTCAGTTCAGTTCAGTTGCTCAGTCATGTCCAACTCTTTGTGACCCCATGAATCGCAGCACTCCAGGCCTCCCTGTCCATCACCAACTCCCGGAGTTCACCCAGACTCACGTCCATGGAGTCGGTGATGCCATCCAGCCATCTCATCCTCTGTTGTCCCCTTCTCCTCCTGCCCCCAATTCCTCCCAGCATCAGGGTCTTTTCCAGTGAGTCAACTCTTCACATAAGGCGGCCAAAGTACTGGGATTTCAGCTTTAGCATCATTCCTTCCAAAGAACACCCAGGGCTGATCTCCTTTAGAATGGACTGGTTGGATCTCCTTGCAGTCCAAGGGACTCTCAAGAGTCTTCTCCAACACCACAGTTCAAAAGCATCAATTCTTCGGCACTCAGCTTTCTTCACAGTCCAACTCTCACATCCATACATGACTACTGGAAAAACCATAGCCTAGACTAGACGGACCTTTGTTGGCAAAGAAATGTCTCTGCTTTTGAGTATGCTATCTACATTGGTCATAACTTTCCTTTCAAGGAGTAAGTGTCTTTTAATTTCATGGCTGCAGTCACCATCTGCAGTGATTTTGAATCCGCCATAGGTATACATATATTCCCCTCCCTTTTGAACCTCCCTCCCATCCCTTTTCTCTACACCTTCTCCAGCATTTTTTTTTTTTTTGTAGACTTTTTGATGGTGGCCATTCTGACTGGTGTGAGATAATATCTGATTGTAGTTTTGATTTGCATTTCTCTAATAATGAGCGATGTTAAGCATCTTTTCATGTGTTTGTTAGCCATCTGTATGTCTTCTTTGGAGAAACATCTGTTTAGGTCTTTTTCCCACTTTTTGTTTGGGTTGTTTGTTTTTCTGGTATTGAGTTGTTTGAGCTTCTTGTATGTTTTGGAAATTAATCCTTTGTCAGTTGTTTCATTTGCTATTATTTTCTCCCATTCTGAGGGTTGTCTTTTCACCTTGCTTATAGTTCCCTTTGCTGTGCAAAAGCTTTTGAGTTTAATCAGGTCCCACTTATTTACTTTTGTTTTTATTTCTGTTACTCTAAGAGCTGGGTCATGGAGGATCTTGCTTTGATTTATGTCATTAAGTGCTCTGCCTATGTTTTCCTCTAAGAATTTTATAGTTTCTGGTCTTACAAATAGGTCTTTAATCCATTTTGAGTTTATCTTTGTGTATGGTGTTAGGAAGTGTTCTGATTTCATTCTTTTACATACAGCTTTCCCAGCACCATTTATTGAAGAGGCTGTCTTTGCCCCATTGTATATTCTTGCCTCCTTTGTCAAAAATAAGGTACCCATAGGTGCATGGGTTTATTTCTCGGCTTTCTATCTTGTTCCATTGGCCTCTTTTTCTGTTTTTTGTGCCAGTATCATACTGTCTTGATGACTGTAGCTTTATAATATAATTTGAAGTCAGGAAGGTTGATTCCTCCAGACCCATTCTTATTTCTCAAGACTGCTTTGGCTATTCGGGTCTTTTGTGTATCCACATGAATTGTGAAATTTTTTGTTCTAGTTCTGTGAAAAATGCCATTGGTAATTTGATAGGGATCACATTGAATCCTGTAGATTGCATTTGGTAGTATAGTCATTTTCACAATATTGATTCTTCCTACCCAGGAATGTGGAATATCTCTCCATCTGTTTATGTGGTCTTTGATTCTTTCATTAGTGTCTTATAATTTTCTGTGTACAGTTCTTTGCCTCCTTAGGTAAGTTTATTGCTAGATATTTAATTCTTTTTGTTGCAGTGGTGAATGGGAGTGGTTCCTTAATTTCTCTTTCTGATTTTTCATTTTTAGTATATAGAAATTCAAGTGATTTCTGTGTATTGATTTTGTATCCTGCAACTTTGCTAAATTCACTGATTAGCTCTAGTAATTTTCTGATACTATCTTTAGGGTTTTTTATGTACAGTATCATGTCATCTGCAAACAGTGAGAGCTTTACTTCTTCTTTTCCGATCTGGATTCCTTTTATTTCTTTTTCTTCTCTAATTGTTGTAGCTAGGATTTCCAGAACTATGTTGAATAATAGTGGGGAAAGTGGGCACTCTTGTCTTATTCCTGATCTTAGAGGGAATGCTTTCAGTTTTTCACCATTGAGAATAATGTTTGCTGTAGGCTTATCATATATGGCCTTTACTATGACGAGGTAAGTTCCTTAAATGCCCATTTTTTGAAAAGTTTTAATCATAAATGAGTGCTTAATTTTACCAAAGGTTTTTTATGTATCTATTGAGATTATCATATGGTTTTTATATTTCAATTTCTTAATATGGTATATCACATTGATTGATTTGTGTATATTGAAGAATCCTTGCATCTCTGGAATAAACCCAACTTGATCAAGATGTATGAGCTTTTTGATGTTTTGCTGAATTCTGTTTGCTAAAATTTGTTGAGGATATTTGCAGCCATGTTGATCAGTGATATTGGCCTGTAGTTTTATTTTTATATGTTTTTCTGTTTATATGTTTTCTTTTTTTAAGTGTCTTCTGGTCTGAAGTGGATTTCTTGTAGACAGCATGTATATGGGTCTTGTTTTTTTATGCATTCAGCCACTCTGTGTTTTTTGTTTGGAGCATTTAATCCATTTACATTTAAAGTAATTATTGATATATATGTTCCTATTGCCATTTTTTAAATTGTTTGGTTTGATTTTGTAGGTCTTTTTTCCTCTTTTGTATTTCTTGACTATATAATTCCCTTTAACATTTGTTGTAAAGCTGGTTCGGTCGTACTTAATTCTCTTAACTTTTGCTTAACTGAAAAGCTTTTGATTTCTCTATCAATTTTGAATGAGATCCTTGCCAGGTACAGTAATCTTGGTTGTAGAGTTTTCCCTTTCAGAACTTTAAATATATCCTTCCATTCCCTTCTGGCCTACAGAGGTTCTGCTGAAAGATCAGCTGTTAAATGTATGGGGTTTCTCGTGTATGCTACCTGTTGCTTTTTCCTTGCTGCTTTTAATATTTTTTCTTTGTGTTTAGTCTTTATTAGTTTGATTAGTATGTGTCTTGGCATGTTTCTCCTTGAGTTTATCCTGTATGGGACTCTTTGTGCCTCTTGGACTTGATTGACTATTTCCTTTTCCATTTTGGAGAAATTTTCAACTATAATCTCTTCAAAAATTTTCTCATACCGTTTCTTTTTCTCTTCTTCTTCTGGGCCTCTATAATTCAAATGTTGATGTGTTTGATATTGTCCCAAAGGTCTCTGAGACTATCCTCAGTTCTTTTCATTCTTTTTCCTTTATTCTGCTCTTCAGAAGTTATTTCCACCATTTTATCTTCCAGCTCACTGATTCATTTTTCTGCTTCAGATATTCTGCTATTGATTCCTTCTAGAGCATTTTTAATTTCAGTAATTGTGTTGTTTGTCTCTGTATGTTTATTCTTTAGTTCTTCTCAGTTCAGTTCAGTTCAGTCACTCAGTCGTGTCTGACTCTTTGCGACCCCATGAATCACAGCACACCAGGCCTCCCTGTCCATCACCAACTCCCGGAGTTCACCCAGACTCAAGTCCATCAAGTCAGTGATGCCATCCAACCATCTCATCCTCTGTCATCCCCTTCTCCTCCTGCCCCCAATCCCTCCCAGAATCAGAGTCTAGGTCTTTGTTAATTGATTCTTGCATTTTCTCCATTTTCTTTTCAAGGTTTTTTTATAATATTTACCATTATTATTCTGAATTCTTTTTCAGGTGGTTTGCTTATTTCCTCTTCATTTACTTGGAATTCTGTGTTTTTAATTTGTTCCTTCATTTGTGTAGTATTTCTCTGCCTTTTCATTATTTTTAATTTATTGTGGCCTGAGGTCTCCTTTTCCCAGGCTTCAAGGTTGAATTCTTTCTTCCTTTTGGTTTCTGCCCTCCTAAGGTTGGTCCAGTGGGTTGTGTAAGCTTCCTTTAGGGTGAGATTTGTTCTGAGCTTTTGTTTGTTTGTTTTTCCTCTGATGGGCAAGGTTGAATGAGGTGGTAATCCTGTCTGCTGATGATCGGGTTTGTATTTTTGTTTCTCTGTTGTTTAGATGAGGCATCCTGCACAGGGTGCTACTGGTGGTTGGGTGATGCCTGGTCTTGTATTCAAGTGGTTTCCTTTGTGTGAGTTCTCACTACTTGATACTTCCCAGGGTTGCTTCTCTGGTAGTCTAGGGTCTTGGACTCAGTGCTCCCACTCCAAAGGCTCAGGGCTTGATCTTGAAGCCAAGAGGGTGGTGTTCACCAGTGCTGTTATTGCAGCTGTTAGATTCCTGGCTTCTCAGCTAGGATGTTCAGTGACCTCAGGCAAGTCATTATCTCCTTCTCTCTAATGCTTTTTTTTTTTTTTTTTGACAACTAATGAATTCATCTGCCCAGGACAGCCCCTCCAGAGGGAGGTAAACAATTCCAGGCTCTCAGACCCCATCTGCTAAGTGAACCAGCATCTGTGGTCTTTTCCATGATGACCATTCTGACAGATGTGAGGTGACATCTCTTTGTGGCTTTGATTTGTGTTTCCCTGATGATTGGCAATGTTGCGCATCTTTTCATGTGCCAATCTTGATGTTTCAGTATACTCTTTATTCTCATTCTCACCCAGTTATGTTGTACTCCTGAACTGTCTGGTGATTCCCTGTAGACATAAAATCAGTCATTCATTTCTCTTCTTTACACATCACTCCCCATCACCCCTCTCAGAACTAGGGTTGCCAAGTGACATAATGGACATCTGACTAAATTTGAATTTCACATAGGTTATGAATTTTTAGGATGTGCATGCTAAGTCACGTCAGTCATGGCCAACTCTTTGTGACCCTATGGACTGTAGACTGCCAGGCTCCTCTGCCCATGGGATTCTCCAGGCAGGAATACTGGAGTGGGTTGCCATGCCCTCCTCCAGGGAATCTTCCCAACCCAGGGATTGAGCCTGTGTCTCCCGCAGCTCCTGCATTGCAGGTGGATTTTTTACAGCTGAGCCACTGGGGAAGTCCAATTTTTAGTGTAAGAATGTCCCAAATATTGCTTGGAATATACATATATTAAAATTATTGATTACTTATCTGAAATTTAATTTAACTGGGGTATCCAGCAATTTTACTTGGTAAATCTAATCATTCTTCTCATAACATCTTCCTCCTCCTTTTTCTAAGAAGCATGAACAGTGCCTACGTAATTATTCTTGTTTTACTTCATGCTCTTTTTCATCTTTAGAAATCTCAATTGATATAAGAACTAGATGCTAGGGAGAAATATTTTAAATAATTTCTTTCTACATTGATTATTTGCACCTCCAGTCTCAAAGGAAAAAAAATCAGACTATAAAGTACAGGAACAATCCAAGGACCCAATGCAAAACCCTATTCATTTTCTTTAATAAATAGCAGTTTTGAAAACTAGAATTTATAAGGAGATAATATATTTTTGCAAGCTTTAATATTTGAATGCAGGGTTTGATATTTCCAGCCTCAAGAAATGAAATTCTAATGGATAAAAGACAAAAGTTAGAATCCTTTTGTGGAAATATATAATCAGAAGCTTTTGATAATAATAGGGCTTATTGAGATGCTTACTCTATACATACAAAAGGATAGATTTATGGAGGTCAAGGGAACATTTGGGGGATTTTCAGTGGCTTAATAGTTTTAAAATATCTCTAAAGTTATAAGATTATATTGCCCCAAAGAAATAATTAGATTTGTAATAGATAAAAGTGGAGTTTGTTTGTTTGTTTGTTTTGTCATGCAGCATATGGGACCTTAGTTCCCAGACCAGGGATTGAACCCACACCCTTTGCATTGGAAGGGCAGTGCCTTAACCACTAGACCACCAGGGAAGTCCCAAAAGTGTTTTAAGATAGCCTTCCTTTCTACAGTGGAAATAGGGCAGTTTGTATCACCATAGTCAGGGCGTGACCTGGCTTGTACCCATCTTAATATTAAGAACATAAATGGGGAATTTTTTTTCACACTGAAATAACTAGGATGATTAATTTTGCCTCTCAACTTCCCCTCTGGGTGAAGGGTTGGGGGTGAGGTGGGAGTGGGGAGTGATGTCAGGGTACATAGAAAAGAATGCCAACACTTACATTGGTCCCTTAATCAAATACCCTACATGGTAACATCTGTTTCAGTTCATTACTAGGGAAAAAGCAACTTGATCTTGATGATTTTGAGATAGTGAAATGGATGTGAACAGCTGCTTAATAAAACAGGATAGCACTCAAAGAATTTTCAAGCAGGGTGAAGTAAGCAAGATACGAAAAAGTTACAGGACTTCCCTGATGGTCCAGTGGTTAGGAATCCACCTGCCAGTTCAGAGGACACCAGTTTGATCTCTGGTCTGGAAAGATCCCACATGCTACTGAGCAACTAAGCCCGAGTGCCGCAACTACTGAGCCAGCAAAACAAGAGAAGCCACCGCAGGGAGAAGAGAAGCCCATGTACCACGAGGAGTAGCCCCTACTCGCTGCAACTAGAGAAAGCCTATCTACAGCAACAAAGACCCATCACAGTCAAAACAAATAAGTAAAAAAATGTTCAGAAAGAAAAATTATGGGAGGAGTAATCATGGTCATCTTTCTTGAGAGGTCTGTCCTCCTAGTCTGGCCACACTGCAAAATCCAGGTGAAGGTCATAATCTGACCACAACAAACTACAGCTGACCCTTGAAGAATGAGGGATTAGCGGTGCTGACCCTCCAATTCACATATAACTTACAGTTAACCCTCTGTATTCACAAATTCAACCAACCATGAATTGTGTAAAACTCAAGTATTATTTCTCTCCTGGCTCAGGTGGTAAAGAATCCACCTGCAATGTGGGAGACCTGGGTTTGATCCCTGGGTTGGGAAGATCCCCTGGAGAAGGGAATGGCTACCCATTCTGGTATTCTGGTCTGGAGAATTCCATGGACTGTACAGTCCATTTTCTCGCAAAGAGTCGGATATGACTGAGCGGCTCTCACTTTCACTTCACTTTCAAGTATTACTATGGGGTGGAGGTTGGAGTGTGTGTGGGGAAACAGGTATAAGTGGACCCTTACAGTTCAAGTCTAGGTTGTTCAAGGATCACTTCTGTATTCTGTGGAAAATATCTTCCATAACAGAGCGATAAACCACCTGCCTGACGCTCTGAGCCAGGTTTAGCATGAGACAACACAGAATAAGCCATCTCTTTGTATCATCTATTGCCCTGGTTAGGGGGCTGTGTGTGTGCTAAGTCACTTCAGTCATGTCTGACTCTTTGTGACCCTATGGACTGTAGCCCATCAGGTTCCTCTGTCCAAGGGATTCTCTAGGCAAGGAAACTGGAGTGGGTTGCCATGCCCTCCTTCAGGGGATCTTCCCAACCCAGGGATCGAACCGAAGGCAGGTTCTTTACCACTAGCACCACCTGGAAAGCCCAAAGGATCATCACAAGATAGCTCTAAGATGAGAAAGTAAAGCCATAAAATTTCTGCAGACAGTGAGACAGTGTCCCCCTGTGGACCTATTCCCAGTCCAACAAAATCAACTGCAAGGGACTTCCCTGGTGGTCCAGTGGTGAAGAATCCACCTGCTAATGCTGGGGACACATGTTTGATCCCTGGTCAGGGGAGATCCCACATGCCAAGGGGCAACGAAGCCTGTGCACCCCCACTACAAAAGCCTGTGGGCCCTGGAGTCTTGTGCTCCACTGCACGAGAAGCCACCACAATGAAAAGCTGGTGCACCACAACGAAGAGTGTTCCCCGCTCATTGCAACTAGAGAAAGCCCGTGCACAGCAACAAAGACCCAGCACGGCCATAAACAAATAAATAAAGAACCAACTGCAAAACCGTTTCAAGTGGTCAAACAACAGGGAGTCACGTCAAGATACAAAATTGTCTGCACAGAAACAGGGAGAACAACTGTCAGCTCTCAAAGGAGTAGACCATAATTTGGAAAAACAGGATGCCTCATTCTAATGCAAGTCATTTTAGACACAACATTCTAAAACATCCACACTTCGGGGGGAAAAAACACATGATTATCAGAAATTATTCAAATGGAAGACAAAGCAGAATCGCCTCTCATCCTGTGCTGTAAAAACACAGTAGAGAAGCTACTATAAAAATAGCCATGTCAGTGGTTGTTTTAAGCTTTTCACAGCTTATTTAAGTCATAAATTGAAGGCTTTGTCTCAGAGGAAGGAAAGAAGTATTTGCACCAGGACCTATTCCAGAACGGCTCTGAAATTTACCATCACGTGGAGGGTGCTAAAGAGAGCCCCTGGCAGAATCAAGCTCCCCCAGCTGGGTTGGCCAGGGAGAAGACTAGAAATGGAGCAAAGGGTGAAACTATGAATGTGTCTCAGATGAGATGGTTGGATGGCATCCCCAACTCAAACTCATTTGCTCATGAGTTTGAGCAAATTCTGGGAGATGGTGAAGGATGGGAAAGCCTGGCGTGCTGCAGTTCATGGGGTCGAAAGAGTTGGACACAACTGAGTGACTGAACAACAATAGAAAAACAAAAGGTTCGATACAAGTTCAGTTCAGTTCAGTCTCTCAGTCTTGTCCGACTCTTTGCTACCCCATGAATCGCAGCACGCCAGGCCTCCCTGTCCATCACCAACTCCCGGAGTTCACCCAGACCCACGTCCATTGAGTCACTGGTGCCATCCAGCCATCTCATCCTCTGTCATCCCCTTCTCCTCCTGCCCTCAATCCCTCCCAGCATCAGAGTCTTTTCCAATGAGTCAACTCTTCGCATGAGGTGACCAAAGTACTGGAGTTTCAGTTTCAGCATCATTCCCTCTAAAGAAATCCCAGGGCTGATCTCCTTCAGAATGGACTGGTTGGATCTCCTTGCAGTCCAAGGGACTCTCAAGAGTCTTCTCCAACACCACAGTTCAAAAGCATCAATTCTTCGGTGCTCAGCCTTCTTCACAGTCCAACTCTCACATCCATACATGACCACAGGAAAAACCATAGCCTTGACTAGACCGACGTTTGTTGGCAAAGTAATGTCTCTGCTTTTGAATATGTTATCTAGGTTGGTCATAACTTTCCTTCCAAGGAGTAAGCGTCTTTTAATTTCATGGCTGCAGTCACCATCTGCAGTGATTTTGGAGCCCAGAAAAATAAAGTCTGACAAAGTACTGCTAGGAAAACAGGGGAACTCCCAGCAATTGTCCCACCTCTGGGAGGAATTCATAGTGCCTTGTAAGAGTCCTGACAATCAATGAATTACTTTCAGGACATAATTTCACAATTAGGCATAATAAAAATGAAATGTTCACCACATAAAAAAATGTAACAGAATGGAAAATGGCAGAACCAGTAAGTGGAGAGAAAGAATAATAGTCTAACTCAAATCATTCTGGAAAAGAGGGGGGAAATAGGCATTAGAAAGGCAGAGGGAGCAAGAGAAACAAACTGAAATGTCTATTATCTTAATATCACGCGGAATATCTTTCAGGAAGGGAACCCTGTGCTTGGGAAGATATATGCAGAGGCCATTTGGGGGGAAAACCAAGCTTGGAAACCAAGCTCTTGAATGTAAAACAATCAAAAATGCTTTTCACAATTCTTCATGAGATGATGGAGCTTCCCAGGTGGCATACTGGTAAAGAATCTGCCCGCCAATGCTGGGATCGCAAGAGGTGCAGATTTGATCCCTGGGTTGGGAAGATCCCCTGGAGGAGGAAATATCAACTTGCTCAAATATTTTTCCCTGAAAAATTTCAAGGACAGAGGAACCTGGTGGGTTACAGTTGGTGGGGTCGCAAAGAGTTGGACCCAACTGAGCAACTGAGCACACACACACACGTGAGGTGATGAGAGGTATTTATTAGTGATCCTTTGTAAAAGCAAGACAAGCACAGCAAGTAGAGGGGTATAGAAGGGTGGGAGAGGAACTGAGGCAGCCAGCCTAAAGGGCACCTTTTTTCTCTTTTTGATCATGCCCCAAGGCTTGCAGGATCTTCGTTTCCCAACCAGGAATTGAACCCTCTGCGTGGGAAACATGGAGTCTTAACCACTGAACTGCCAGGAAGTCCCAAGAAACCTTACACGTGTTACAGGGGGTCCATTCGTCCATCTCAGTACTTGGTGGGCAGAGCAGGAGCTGCATGCCAGGCCCCCCACTGCTTCCCCCACTTGGCATCTGTGCAAATCTATGGGCAGTGATCACGGTGGAGACAGGAGTCAAATCAACCAGAAGTGGGCTCCAAGGAAAGGCTCCCTGCCTGAAGACCCAGCCTCATGTAAAGTTCAGACTGAAGAGTCAGGGTGTGCTTTAGGCCCCCCGTGAAGTCATCTGCATTGCTGTGGTGTAATCCCTGTCCTTGTGACTCCCAGCTTCCTCCCATGTTCGACAGAGTCTCTTGGACTTGCAAATGCTTGACATGAGCAATGCTTCTGAGCAAATGGGGCAAGGGGCTGGCTGGTGAGCTTCTGGGCACAGTCGTTGTTCTAGAAATAGAGGGTTGACCCCTAGTCCCACGAGATTAGTGGGCTGCAGGAAATGAGCTCTCTGCTGCAGAAACCTTGCTGAAGTTAGAGTTCACCTCAGGAAGCACAAACTGTCCATATTTTAGCAGGCTTCTCCAGGGGCACTAGTGATGAAGAATCTACTTGCCAGTGCAGGAGACTAAGAGACCTGGGTTTGATCCCAGGTCAGGAAGATCCCCTGAACAAAGGCAACCCAGTTCAGAATTCTTGCCTGGAGAATCCCATGGACAGAGGAGCTGGGCAGGTCATAGGGTCTCACAGAGTCGGACATGGCTGAAATGACTTAGCATCACACCAGGAGGTTTGTGATGACAACTGCCCATCCACGCTGAGGTCCTGTCGGTTTGGTGAGTAAGGGCTAACCAATGTTTTTTGTTTTTCCAATGACAGCATCCAGAAACTCTGAAGCAATAACCTGGTGGATTTATAAAAGCTGCCATCACAAGCAGTGCCATGTTACCCACGGTCCACAGATTATGTGTGATGGCTGGACATCACATCTGCCAGATGCTTTGCAACTGTGTACAACGTCTATTCTGTGGACGGAACCATCAGCTCAATGCCTCAGAGGGGCTCAGCCCAGAAGGTCCAGCCAGGTCCCTCCCCCACCCACTGCCCAAGCTGCAACCAGAGTGTATCCCAGGGCTTGGTGGGACCTACTGAGAAACAATATGCTCTTTTCTGCTGGACTTCAGCCTGAAGGAACAGGCAGCCCATGCTGCCCCCATAAGGGAAGATCCTGCCTGACAACAGAACATACATGGCAGATGGCAAGAAATGAGGTTACGGGACTTCTCTGCTGGTCCAGTGGCTAAGACTCTCAATGCACAGGGCCCGGGTTTGATCCCTGGTCAGGGAACCAGATCCCACACGCTGCCACTAACAATTCACATGCCTCAACTAAGACCAAGAGCAGCCAAATACATAAATAAACAGATTTTTTTAGAAAAAAAGAAATGAGGTTAAGAAAAACTCTATTCTGATGAGCCCCTGGATCTAGCTGAACCTTCAAGCCAAACTGTTCATGAATACTTTAGCAACACAAAACATATTTTTGTGTTATTTGTGTAAGCCAATTTGAATTGGATCGACTCTTACGAAAGAAAAAGGCCAACCTGATACAAATAAATTCAGGACCATCTATAGTTAACCTCAGTCTCCCTTCTTTGTAGAATAACATTTACAGCCAAGTGGACATAGGAGCGAGGGGGATGGAAGGGGGCAGTGGAGTTGGAGTGGAAGTTTTAGCAGAACGACCAGCCTGAGAACTGGGTGGGTATAAACGGGTGGTCTTATAATCGCCACCAGAAAAGCATTGTGTCCACATGGTGCATGTGTGCTAAGTCGCCTCAGGTGTGTCTGACTCTTCTGGACCCTATGGGCTGTAGCCTGCCAGGCTCCCCATTCGTGGGATTCTCCAGGCAAGAATACTGGAGTGAGTTGCCATGCCCTCCTCCAGGGGATCTTCCCAACTCAGGTATTGAACCCGAGTCTCTTCCATCTCCTGTATTGGCAAGTAGGTTTTTTACCACTAGTGCCGTCTGGGAAGCCCATTCACATGGTATTACCCATGAAATAAAATGCTCTATGAGGCTTATCCATCTCTTCCATGGGTTCATCATAACTAAATATGCACCTTTTAAAAGTATACTATTTTGAAAGAAAGTAATTTTAGTTGCATGGTGAATTACACGGACCTGTGGACTTTGAAAACAGCCTATTCTAAACTGATACACTGGAAAAAAACATTTCTGAAACAATTAATACTGAATTAGATTGCATGCCTCCTTTGGGATTCAGTGTGGAAGATATTTAGACCCCAGAACAGATGACCCATTCCGGATAATTCCAATGGCTCCACCCTCCCTCTAAATGTTGGGCTTCCCTGATAGCTCAGTTGGTAAAGAAACCGCCTGCAATGCAGGAGACCCCAATTCAACTCCTGGTTTGGGAAGATCCACTGGAGAATGGATAAGCTACCCACTTCAGCATTCTTGGGCTTCCCTGGTGGCTCAGCTGGTAAAGAATCCACTTGCAATGTGGTAGACCTGGGTTCGATCCCTGGATTGGGAAGATCCTCTGGAGAATGGAAAGGCTACCCACTCCAGTATTCTGACCTGTAGAATTCCATAGTCCATGGGGTCACAAAGAATCAGACATGGCTTAGCGACTTTCACTTCACTTCACTCCCTCTGAATACTGAACTTTACGAGGGCTTGGAGATCCAGAGAAACCACGTTGGCAAAGCTTCAGAGATTGTTTTTCTGGGAAATGGGCATTTATTTCATATACAGGCACACAAACCAAAACCAAACAATCAATTCAATACTTGAAAACGTCCATGTCCACAGAAGAAACAATCATCTAAACTGTTAAGGATAATATTCATCATATCCCTAGAACACTATTTCCTTTTGGCCACACATCAAAAATGTAGATGAAGGAGGGCAGAGCATGTCACCCCAAAGTGGATCCCTTTGGGATGTTGATTATTTTGAATTAAAGTTACTCAAGAAACAGTTGGTGCAAGAAAGATGTTCTGAACCTCCTTTGTCCCCCCAAAAGCAGGAAATATATCTCCCACGTGGGACTTCCCTGGTGGTCCAGTGGCTAAGACGCCATGCTTCCCGTGCAGGGGGCCCAGGTTTAATGCCTGGTCAGGGTTTACCAGCTGACACTAGTGGTAAAGAACCCAGCCGCCAGTGCAGGAGACATAAGAGACATAAGACAGGTTCGATCCCTGGGTCAAGAAGGTCCCACCCGCTCCAGGATTCTTGCCTAGAGAATCCCATGGGTGGAGGAGCCTGGCAGGCTACAGGTCTGCCAGTCCATAGCTTCGCAGTCAGACTCGACTGAAGCGACTTAACACATATGCCGAGAACTAGATCCCACATGCCACGACTGAAAGATGCCGTGTGCCTCCACAAAGACCTGCTGCAGCCAAACAAATAAACAATTTTTTTTAAAAGAGGAAGAAATAAGCTTCACTAAAATACCCTTCTATTGGGTCAGGCCACTAAGCTTTGGGGATTATATGTTCCCAAAACTAGCATTATTTTATCTAAGACAGGACAGCATAGAATAATAGATACCTCCTGCAAACATAATGTGCCTTCAGTATGAAATTTAGCTTCTGCCTCTAAACATTTTTTTTAAATAAAAAAATTTTAAACTCCAGAAATCATTAAAAGGATAATTCTATTATCTAGAACTTCTAGCATTAAAGAGTTTTGAAAGTTTCTGGTGTTTATTTTTAACCAAAACACCCTCTTATTTATAAGAATGATATTTACAAGAATTTTTATGAGGATGACCACATGAACATAGCAGAAATTATTAGAATAACTGGTCAGAGAAAGTAATATGCTCATATTTCATTTTTATTCCAACAAAAATTCTTATAAAAGCCATGTAAATCCCCTATCAGGAAAATACATCAGACTCTTTTATTACCTGCATTAATGTTTATCAAAATATTTGTATATTTAAACCTTTTCTTGCTAGAGAAATCCTTTCTTTTCTCTCTAGGGACGTG
Organism: Bos javanicus; assembly: GCF_032452875.1. Taxonomy (NCBI): domain Eukaryota; kingdom Metazoa; phylum Chordata; class Mammalia; order Artiodactyla; family Bovidae; genus Bos; species Bos javanicus. The sequence goes on from NC_083884.1 coordinate 50,757,492, forward strand.
TATTTTATGGTGCATTAAGCCAACAAGACAAAAATTGATCTGATGTTTACTCTTATATGTGATTTAGTATAAATATGCACGAGTCTCAAATATATAGTTTTTCCTATAACTGCAAGCCCAAGTATTTCTCTCCTACAGGCTCCAGGAAAGATTGTTAAAATAGCTTTGTAATTAATCCTTCCCCATAGATGAAATTTCTCATTCCATTGTTCTCATTACAATCCCCATCTTAATCTCCTATCACATTTCAGGAACCAAAAGAAATATAGTGAAAGGTTGAAGAATGGGCCAAAAATCACTGGTGCAGTTAATATGAACATTCTAAGAAGGAGACCTTCTAAATGTAGAAAAGTACTCCATCTGATTTTCTTTAACCTTCTACTCCCTGATCCAAAAGAAATATACTGAAAGGCTGAAGAACTGGCCAAAATCACCTCTATAATTAAGATTAATAAAAGAAAGAGATCCTCTAAATACAGAAAGCTGCTACATTTGATTTTCTTTAACCTTCTACCTGGGGCTTTACAGGCAGCGCTAGTGGTAAAGAACCCACCTGCTAATGCAGGAGACATAAGAGATGCGGGTTTGATCCCTGCATTGGGAAGATCCCCTGGAGAAGGAAACGGCAACCCACTCCAGTATTCTTACCTGGGAAATCCTATGGACAGAGGAGCCTGGCGGGCTAAAGACCATAGGATCGCACAGAGTCGGACACAGCTAAAGCAACTTAGCCGCACGCGTGCATGCAACCTTCTACTTACTGATTGAAGTAAGTACTTTGAATTGAGGGCAGTAACTGTTTAAACGCAACACATGTAATATCCAGCCTGGGTTCAGTCGGCTGGCTATGAGCTCAGATTCTCGATTCAGATGCTCTGGGTACACACCCGGGCTCCATGTCTTCCTTGCTCTGGTCTATGCCCTTGGGAAGTGCGCTGCAGAACTGCAGCAGCTGTGAGGATCACAGCAATGCCAGCAAGGTCAAGTGAAGAGGAACTCAGCTTACAGTTTCACAGAGAAATTAAATGAGACCTTGATCAAGACACCCGAAGGCCACCCTACTGCTGTTCTTTTCTGTTTATGAGAACCATTAAATGTTCTCGGTTATTTAAGTCAAATTGAGAATGGATTTGCGTCATGGGGAACCACAAGCACCCTAGCCTGTGCAGGCCCGCAGCCAACAGCACTTGACCTTTCTGAGTCAAGAAAGAATGGGCTGAAGAATGTTCTGAAGAATGCGCACAGGTTTGGCAACATAACTAATTGTATATTTTCTGTTCGTGTCACATTACGAAGTGTTCTGAACTTTGGGTCACTCTGATTTCACAGAAAAGAGGAACAAGGAAAATGTGAAAAGAAAAAACTTTGCTCAAAGAAAATATTAGAAAGTGGGATTGGGAGGATTACAAACACTTTATGTAAGAAAGGATTACCTCCCGTGTCAGCAGCTGTCCTGAATGTCTTGCCCAATCTATTTTATTTCCTCCCGGAGAGGTCCTTCCCACACTCAAAACATTTCCTAATTTATCTGTAGTTAAAAAAAAAAAAAACCTCCTGAATCTGCATGTGTTAATGGCTGGGTAAAAGGAACATGGATAATGAATGGATAGAGAGAAAGAATAGTCAAAGCTATGGTCTTTCCAGTAGTCATGTATGGATATGAGAGTTGGACCTTAAAGAAGGCTGAGCACAAAGAATTGATGCTTTTGAAATGTGGTGCTAGAGAAGACTCTTGAGAGTCCCTTGGATAGCAAGGAGATCCAACTAGTCAACCCCAAAGGAAATTAACCCTGAAAGGAAATCAACCTTACTCCTTGGAAGGAGTGATGCTGAAGCTGAAGCTCCAATACTTTGGCCACATGACTAGAAGAGCTGACTCTTTGGAAAAGACCCTGACGCTGGGAAAGGAGGAGAAGGGGACGACAGAGGATGAGATGGTTGCATAGCATCACTGATTCAATGGACGTGAACTTGGGCAAACTCTGGGAGATACTGAGGGACAGGGAGGCCCGGCCTGCCGGAGTCCATGGGATTGCAAAGAGTTGGACACAGCCTAGTGACTGAACAAGAGAAAAAGTATCTTTTCTATATATCCATTAGGAAGGAAAGGATTAGCAGAGGCTTGCAGTCCACTCTCTTCCTTTATGGGGAGCATCTGGGAAGGAAGAAAGAACATCCACTCTCACTTGTTTTTCTAACTTTTTATTTTGTATTGGGGTATATCCATTTGCAATGTTGTGATAGGTTCAGGTGGACAGAGAAGGGACTCAGCCATACATGTACATGTATCTATTCTCTCCCAAACTCCCCTCCCATCCAGGCAGCCACATAACATTGAGCACAGTGTACTACACAGTAGGTCCTTGTTGGTTACCCATTTTAAATATAGTGGTGTGTATATGTCCTTCCCAAGCTCCCAGACTAGCCCTTCCTATACCACTCTCATTTCTTAGTAAACTTAGGAGATGGCATTGCCAGATGAAATACAGCAAGCCCAGTTACATTTGATTTTTCAGGTAAACTATTTTTTAGTATACGTGTGCCCCCAATATTGCACGGGACACACTTACATGAAAAAAACTCTTCTTTGTTTATCTAAATTCAACTTGTAACCGGGCATCTTATGTTTAGATTTGTTAAGTCTGACGATCTTATCAGGAAAGCTTCTGGGAAACACAATAATGGTATTTGCTAGCAAAAGAAACCTTATGAGTTAGCATGATATACTTTGTCTATGATGCATATGGTAAATACATCTGGAATCCATGGACGTGTGAGGCATTCAGAGACCCAGGACCCTTCCAGCTCATGAGGAAGTGCTCATCCATCCTCTTCATCTGGCCAGGAGATGAGGGAAGAAAGAGCACGAAGGACCCAGCAGGAGGTAACGTGGACCAAAGCTAGAAATGCATACATCATGTCCCTTTGGCCAGAACAGTCTAAGGATGCTGGGAACATTGTTGAGCTATATCTCCGGGGGGCCAGGACCATGTTTTGTTACCAAATAGCCAGATTTTGCTCTATGTCTGCCTCATGATCTAATAAGTAGTAGCTGTTTTTTTTTTATTAAGGCTTCCCTGGTGGCTCAGTAATAAAGAATCTGCCTGCAATGCAGGAGCCACAGGAGATGTGGGCTCAATCCTTGGGTCAGGAAGATCCCCTGGAGGAGGGCATGGCAACCCATTCCAGTATTCTTGTCTGGAAAATCCCATGGACAGAGGAGCAGAGTCGGACATGACTGAAGTGACTTAGCACACACACATTCTTTTATTAGGTATACAAATTAGATCTGAAAATAATTGCAAACAAGCCCAGATACATAGTAAGCATTGGCTGTTACCATTATTATCTGATAATTATTTCAGAGAGGTTGTATGTGAGCCTTTTCTATAAAGGTAGTGAGCCAGGAGTGGGTCAAAGTACTCCTGGGGACTCTTCCCTGGTGGTCCAGGGGTTACTCCACACTTCCAATGTAGGGTGTGCGTGTTTGATCCCTGGTTGGGGATCTGACCACATGCTCAAAAAAAGCTCTCTTGGACAGGAAAATGAGTGCAAAACTACCTGACATTTTTCTGAAGACAAGTGGATATGAAATATACTCTGTGAAAAGGCAGCTTCCTTGAGCATACAATGGAGCTCAGATCCAAGATTTCCTATTTTCTTGAAGTTCTAAGCCATTGCTATGGAATGAGGCTAGAGTATCCTACAGGTGGAGAAAAAAGAGAATTCAATTCAGATGCTGGAGGGACTTTGGAGGTAACAGAGTATCCCTTCCTTCCATTCTCAAAGGAGGAGAAGGCAATAAAAGAGGTTATGAATGTCTAGAACTATTGGCAGGAATAGATTTTAAATAACGCATTTTGATCCCAAATCTTTATTATAGCAAATGGTGGATATTAGATCAAAATGCCTCATGTATCCTCAATAAAGGAGCAATGGTGCTTTCAACCCATTTGAGCTAGTTAAGCTTTCATGGATTAAAAGCCTTTTAATAATATCTGCTGAAAAGTATGTCTCTCCCAGTTCCATGCAGTAACAAAAATCATTGTACAACCATTATGTGGAGCTTGGACGGGAAAGATAATGGTCTCGGTTTTATAAAGTTGGAGGGAGTGATAGATTATACCCTGAGGTTTCAGCGGCACAATTCTATTCAATAAGCATTCAGAAGTTCAAATGTTTATCTGAGTTTTAGGACCTGCAGAGACACGCTTCAGCCCATTGGCCTATCCAGGAGCAGCTTTATCTCTTCTGGATACTAAGGAGCATGGTCGGGTGGCATGACAAGAGAAAAACGGGGATGGAGAGAAAGGGTCAGGGTTTTCCTGCTCTGGCTCATACACCAGAGATGGGAGTGGAAACCAGAGGGTGTCCTGCTTGCAGATGAAACAAGAACCACCCCACCCACGGCATACTCCAACCTCCCTCCCTTAGGGACCCCTAGAGACAGCCAGGACCCTGGAAGAGGTGCAGGGCAGTTTTTCAGGGTGGGTAATGTGCTGATGTTGCCCTGCCTTCCCCGGATCCAGGTGAGCGGACATCTGTCCAGCTTTGCCTTCTCCCCAGTACCTGAACCCAAGCTGAGAATCTGCTAGGAGCAGAACCCTCCTCTTGTGGGGGAGAGGCTGGGATGAATTGAGAGAGTAGCATTGCAGTATATACATTGCCATGTGTAAAATAGCTAGCTAGTGGGAAGCTGCCATATAACACAGGGAGCCCAGCCTAGCACTCTGTGATGACCTAGAGGGGTGGGATGGGCGGATGGGTTGGAAGGGAAACACAAGAGGGAGGCGATATACATATACTTACGGGAGATCCGTGTTTGTAGAGTGGAAACCAACACAACATTGCAAAGCAATTATCCTAATTAGAAACGATTTTTTAAGAAGAACCCTTTTCTAGCAGAATCAATATTTCACTATTCATTAGCTTATTTTGCCTTTAAACTAACTTAATTCAATAAACACCTTTGTCCTTCCCTCTCTCCTCCCCTTTCCACCTCTTTCTTTCCCATTTGCCCTCAACATCACGTTCTCCTTTCTGTATCGTTTGTAGATCATCAGACTTGAAAGTTGAGGGCCTTTGTAGCTGTTCCTAAAAGATCATACAAATGTGTATGCTTTACCAGGATCACTACTCTGTGATCATAAACGCTTTCTGATCTCCATTTCCTCCCAGTATCAGGGACCACTTAGCTTCTGTCTAGAATAACAGATGAAAACCAAAGCTATAAACTGCCATAGGTCAAGACTCCCTAATACCAAGATATATACACACACTCCCCTACCTGAATCTGGGTAGTGATTTTTTTTTCCACCCAGCATCTGATTCCTTTCAATATTCACCAAAGAAACTGTGCAAAACCTTTGGAACACTGTGTAAGAAGCTTTAACCTAAATGACATTCATAATGCTCTTTCCCCAAAAGTGTTCTATTTGAGAGAACAGAACGGATGTTTTCCCCTTCCCGATCAAAACGTAACCTATTTTTGAGGGTGTTCTTTACTTCTTCAATGGAAAAGAGTCTTAACGTTGTGGGATAAATATAAGAACAGATTAAAACTATTCTCCACTTTCCTTCAGGGGTCAGGAGTAGTAAATTTATATCCTAAGATAATATATGGGCTTCCTTGGTGATTCAGACAGTAAAGAATTTGCCTGCAATGCAGGAGACCGGGTTCAATCCCTGGGTCAGGAAGATCCCCTGGAGACGGAAATGGCAACCCACTCCAGTATTCTTGCCTGGAGAATTCCATGGATAGAGGAGTCTGGCGGGCTACAGTCTGTGGGTCACAGAGAGTCAGACATGACTGAGCAACTAACACAAACACACAGGATGGGCTACTAGAGAAAGGTGTTCATTTCAATTTGGCAGAAGATTAAGCATCCCTTTAGTTATTGTAAAAATGCAGTCATAAAAATGAATAAGTATAATTTGAACCCAACATTTAGGTTTTAGGGAAGACCTTTAACAGGCAAAATTTGGGGGCAGATCTTCAGGGCATGTGACGTTCCTAAGATTGGTTGGTGGAGAGGTAATAGGTGATGATCCAGGAATCTCAGTCATCAGTCTTCTGGTTCCAAGGAGTGTGAGATATACGTGCTTGTGCTCAGCCTGAAGTTACCATCCTCCACCTAGGTGGGGGCCTTAGTTGCTATAGAAGGACTCAGAGACATGTATTAGATTGTTCCGTGTATCCTTTCAGGAGGAACCAGGACCCTGCCCACAGGCTGCACTATTGTTTTTGGACGGCTCCTCCATTAGGAGCTGTTTGAATCTGCCCTTTGGACCCAGTCTAAGGTGCACCCCATAGCCTTTCCCATGAGCTCTGTCCTCGCCGTACGGTGCAGATCTTCCAGACAAATGGGGGTCACTCCACAGCCCCCATCCTGGTCTGCACCCAAGAAGGTAATTAGGACCTTGGGGGTTTCCCAGGTGGTGCTAGTGGTGAAGAACCCGCCTGCCAATGCAGGAGACGTAAGAGACACAGGTTCAGTCTCTGGGTCAGGAAGATGCCCTGGAGGAGGGAATGGCCACCTACTCCAGTATTCTTGCCTGGAGAATCCCATGGACAGAGGAGCCTGGTTACAGTCTACAGGGTCACAAAGTGTCGGACGTGACTGAAGCGAGTTAGCACACACGAGGGTGTCTCAAGGCAAAGGTGAGATGGAGGATGTGACAACAGCCTCCCCAGACACTTTACAACTCAGGAAAATTCACACGATGTCAGTTCAGTGCATGTAGTTGGATTGAAAAAAGAAAGAAAACATTTCTGTTTAAAGACACAAAGACACCTGAGGATTCATGCAGAATGGCAGGCTTTCAGTTTTGCAGCAGCTAGGGGTGGGGAGCAGGAGAATGTGAAGATGTCAACCTCCCTGTTTGCTCATAGATGATACAGGGAAGAGCCTTTTGGATCATCTGTGATTCAGAGGACAGGATCACTCTGTCCTCTGAAGGATAAACCAGAACTCCTCAGAAGTCCCTTTACCCAGGGCTTCCCTGCTGGTCCAGTGGTTAAGATTCTGTACTCCCAACGCAGGGGGCTCAGGGTTCCATCCCTGATCAGAGAACTAGATCCCACATGCCACAACTAAGAACCCCACTTGCCAAAACTAAGACCTGGCACAACCAAATAAAATTTTTTAATAAGTACCCCAACCCTCCTGTTACCATTCCTAACTGTTACAAATTGAACTGTGTTCCCCAGATTCATGTGTTGACATTCTAACCACCACCACCACCCCACCCAGTAAAGCAGAATGTGTATTTGGAAATAGGGTCACTGTGAAACAGGAGGGAAGGGGGTAGGGCACAACTTTTGAAAGAATGATGTAGCCTAAGGACATGACATAAACTGATTAGAATCAAATCAGTGCAAGATGGTAGATGAGGGCTTCCCTGGTGGCTCAGATTATGGCAAAGAGTCCACCTGCAATACAGGAGATCTGGGTTCAATCCCTGAGTCAAGAAGATCCCCTGGAGAAAGAAATGGCAACCCACTCCAGTATTCTTGTCTGGAGAATTTCATGGACAGAGCAACCTGGTGGCCTACAGTCCATGGAGTCACAGAGTTGGACATGACTGAGCAAGTTTCACTTACAAGATGGTAGATGAGTCGACTTCCACTTGAGCCTCAGCATAAGTTCATTGTAATACAAAAGTGAGATAAGTGACACACGCACAGGTACCCAGAGGGTTCCAAGCTGACCATCAGGATGAAAAAGGTGGCAGTGGCCAAATTGCTGGAAATCCCTGCCCTTTCCAAATAGTTGGAATAATCCTCCCACTTACTAACCTATGCTACCCAGGAGGTTCAGTGGTAAGAAATCCACTTGCCAAAGAAGGAGATGCAGGAGACATGGACTCAATCCCTGGGTTGGCAAGATCCCCTGGAGGAGGGCATGGCAACCCATTCCAGTATTCTTGCCTGGAGAATCCCATGGACAGAGGAGTCTGATGGGCTACAGTCCATGGGGTTGCAAAAGAGTCAGACACGACTAAGCATGCACACAGGCTTTCATTAACCTATGAAATTACTCAGCCCATAAAAACTAAGCATACTATACTTCAGGGCCTCTCACCTTCTGAGGTGGCCCACACTCTGTCTGTGGAGTGTGCTTCTCTCTAAATAAATCCACTTCTTATCCATCACTTTGTCTCTCTCTGAATTCTTTCTGCAATGAAACATCAAGAACCTGAGCTTCATTAAGTCCTGAAACCAGGTACATCATCTCAGTTAAAAGACCATGAATTCAAGTCCCACGGTGAGTTTCACAGTTTCAATTGGAGATGCAATAAGTTAAGACAAAGAACAGACTTGTGGGGAGGAAGGAGGTGAGACAAAATGATAGAGTAGCCTTGAATCATATACATTAACATACGTAAGATTAGATAACCACTGGAAATTTGCTGTATGATGCAGGGAGCTCAAAACTGGTGCTTTGTGACAATCCAGAGGGCTGGGATGGGGTGGGAGGTAAGAGGGAGTTTCAAGAGGGAGGGGACATACATATACCTATGGCTGATTCCTGTTGATATATGGCAGAAACCAACACAATGCTGTAAAGCAATTATCCGCCAATTAAAAAATAAATTTAAATTTTAAAAAATGTTTAAAATAAGACAAGGACATGCTGGAGCAGGGTAGGTCCAGATGAGGTATCCAGGATCCTGGGCTGGCCCCACTGCGCTTACACAGGCTCAGAATAAAAACTGAGTTGACACTAGAAAGATCAGGAAGAGACATGCTGTCCACGGAAACAAATAAATGTGATCACCACAACATCCGTGTATTCCTCTTCTCTGAGTGGAGAGGAGACACCCACTGGGAAGATTTTCTTCCTTATTTCCTTTCTCAGAGTTTCCATGCTTCTCTCTATATAGGACTGTTTTATGCTGAGACCTGTCAGTGCACACTTAATTTCTTTTTATTCGAGTATAGTTGATTTACAATGTTGTGTTAGTTTCAGGTGTACAGCGAAGTGAATCAGCTATACATATACATATATAAATACGTATACATATATTCACACATATATGTATATATACGTATATGAAAGATTGGTTTCCCATATACGTAATTACAGAGTATTGAGTAGAGTTCACTGTGCTATGCAGTAGGTCCTTATTAGTTATCTATTTTATATATAATAATGTGTTTATGCCAGTCCCAATCTCCCAATTTACCCCCCCTCACTTATCCTCTGGTAACCATAAGTTTTCTATATCTGTGACTCTATATCTGCTTAATACACACTTTATTTTAATTATTATTCATCTCCCCTAGGTCAGCAGTCAAATCTTCTTCATCCTTCTACCTCTTGTACTTAGTATAGAATCTGGCATATTAATTCATCCCTTTATACATTCAGCAGCTTTACTGCACACCTATAATTCTTGACCCCAACATAAAAGCTGGGAACATAACAGGGGATGAAATTGGACCCACCCCAGGAGGTCACAGTTTTTCAGAGGGGAAACAAATTTCAGTCAACTCTGCGTGTAAAGGTGTGAAAACAAGCAGTGGGCGAAGGCAGAGCTCTGCAGTCCTGTCATCATGTAAAAGAGCGTGATGGGATCAGAGCAACAAAGAAAACCCACATGGTTGCCTAAGAATGTAAAATAGCATGACGTGACCTGCTTTTGCAGAATCAAAGCAGGTTCCCTAAGAGAATGGAATTCGAGATGGGATACCTGGAGGGTGAATAGGGGCTAACCAACTAACAGCAGGGGAGGAATGTTCGGGACACAGGAAACCCGTGAACTAAAGGAAATGGCAGAGGAGGGCTTGCGGCTGGGCTGTGGAAGTGCAGGGGTGCCCAGGCTCGGTAGGGGCTAGAAGATGCCTGGCTTTGATGGAAAAGTTTTTTAAATATTTGCTTTTATTCTAAGAACAATGGGAAGGCAGTGTTGGTAGGGGAAAAAGAATAGGATGAGATTTCCATGTAAAAAATGATCCCACTGGCTATAGCACAGAGAACAAATTTGAGGGGCCAAGAGGGATGTGGGGGACTAATTAGAAGGTTCCAGACCATGATGGGGTGTTAGCTACAAGTCTGGAGGGAGTGAGTGAGAGGGAATGAAATGGGGAGCAGGGGCGAAAGCATGAAAATGGGAGGATGCAGAAAGGTCCATACGTTCAAAGATACCCGTTTAACTGAGTATATGGGAGGTTACTATCCTAGGCGTCTCTTAGTTCTCATGAGAACTATATGGATGAGAAGAAATGGGTGAACAAATGAAAAAATTAGGTGAATTTAAGCTGATTTCCTTACTGCTGGACATCAAATTTTTATATCCTGGTGGTCCTCATGAGTCACTTAAATAAGATATTATTTTAAATTTCTACCGAGTTATTGGCTATGAAAGTATTTTTCTCAGAAGCCCCCCTTTTTTTGGCCACAAGGCGGGGCTTGCAGAATCTTAGTTCCCCAACTAGGAATCCAACCGAGGCCCCTGGCAGTGAAAGTGTGGAGTCCTAAACCCTGGACCACCAGGGAATTCTCAGAGGCACATCTTTTTTTTTTTTTTTTTTTTAGAAGCACATCTCTTAAGAAGGGTTTATACAAAACAGAATAGGGAACTCTACCCAACTCTCTCATGTTGCAGGAGGGGAAGCGGGAGGGTCTGAAGAGGACAAGGTTTCCAAGTGCTCATTCTGGGAGCACAGTCAGAAGGAGAAGCTTCAGCATCATCGCTTTTAAAGGCAGGCTGTTGCTGTTGTTTCGTCGCTAAGTCATGTCCAACTCTACAACCCCCACGGACTACTGCCCACCAGGCTCCTCTATGCATGGGATTTCCCAGGCAAGAATACTGGAGTGGGTTGCCATTTCTTCCTCCAGGAGATCTTCCCAACTCAGGGATCAAACCTGAGTCTCCTGCTTTGGCAGGCGGATTTGTTACCACGGAGTCACCTGGGAAGCCTTTTAAAGGGGTATTTTGGGTTCATTCTAGCCCTGGTACTAAGTCCCCTAAGGATCCAGAGCTGAGCCTTTGGAGAGTCACCCCTCTGCTCAGGACTACTTCTGCATTTGGTCAATAGCACCATCCACCTGCCAATAAGACCAGCCTTTTCCTCCACTCTAAACAGAAGGCATCGTGCCTGAAAAGTCATTCCAGAGCCCATTGTGGTTCAGCTCTGAGATGCGGGCTGCGCCTTCTCTGCTCTTCCCTTTTGTGTCTATGCACCTTTGTGCTTCAAAGTCTACAGACACTCTCTCCAAACACCCCCTCCAGCTGCTCTGGCATGTTTCCGAGCGGTAATAAAGGCACTGCCTGTCCTAAGAGCTGCCTTTTCTGTGCTGAAGGAACCCAGAAATAAGACTTTGGAGAAAGTACAAGAAGAAAAAGAGGCTTGCCAATCCCAGGAACAGTCACTGGAATTTTGCACACAAAAGATCCACATGAAGTTCTCAGAAGGCCACCATGAGAGAGAGAAGGACAGGAGGAAACACTCCCAGTAAACAGAATGCAACATCAATGGCATTATGTTTGGGTTTTTCTTTTTTTCTGGGGTGGATTTTTTGGGTTAAAGAGCTGTAATTAATTATGGGCAACATCCATGTTCCAGAAGAAGTCAATGGCAGTGGCCTCAGCAGTGGGCAGCCTGCTGGAAATTGACAAAAGCTGATCACATGCAGCCTCACATATATTTTAAAAAATATTTATTTATTTGGGACTTCCTAGTGGCTCAGCAGTAAAGAATCCACCTGCCAATGCAAGAGACAAAGATTCCATCCCAGGGTCGGGAGGATCCCACATGCTAAAGAGCAACTAAACCCATGTACCACAACTACTGAGCCCAGGAGCTGCATTTTCCAGAGCCTGTGCTCTGCAACAAGAGAAGCCACCACAATGAGAAGCCCTCGAACTGCAACAAAGAGTAACCCCTGCTCTCCACAACTAGAGAAAATCTCAAGCAGCCGTGAATAATAAGCATGGCCAAAAATAAATAAATAAAAACTTAAAAATATATATACACTTGAAGGGAATTTTTAAAAATTTTTATTTACTTAGTTGTGCCTGGTCTTAGCTGTGGCACGTGGGATCTAGTTCCTCGGCCAAGGATTGAACCCAGGCCCCCTGCATTGTGAGCCCAGAGCCTTAGCCATGGGACTGGGGAAGTCCCTCCTCCGTCCTTTTCTATATCAAGGTCAGAAAGTTTTTTTCAGGAAATGCTCATATGGGAAATATTTTTCACTTTGGGAGCCCTGTGGTCTCTGTTGTCCTTGTCACACAAAAAGCAACCACAAAGGATACAAACGGACGACTTGCCGTGTTCCAATAAAATGTTATTTGTGGACACTGAACTTAGAAATTGAATTTTTTATTTAAAAAATGTATTGAAGTTTAGTTGATTTACAATATTGTGTTAGTTTCAAGTGTATAGCACAGTGACTCAGTTTTATATAATATAGGTAAATATTGGAGAGGGCTTCCCTGGTAGCTCTTCTGGTAAAGAATGCACCTGCAATGCAGGAAACCTGATTCAATTCCTGGGTTAGAAGATCCCATGGAGAAGGGATAGGCTACCCACTCCAGTATTCTTGGGCTTCCTTGGTGGCTCAGATGGTAAAGACCACCTGCAATGCAGGAGACCTGGGTTCAATCCCTGGGTGGGGAAGATCCCCTGGAGGAGGGCATGGCAACCCACTCCAGTATTCTTGCCTTGAGAATCCCCATGGACAGAGGAGAATGGCGGGCTACAGTCCACGGGCTGGCAAAAGAGTGAGAGACAATCATGCAACCCAACAATAGACAACATACATAAATATACAGGTATATCTTGTTCAGATTCTCTTCCCTTGTAGGTTATTGCAAAATGTTGAGCAGAGTTCCCTGTGCTATACAGTGTCCTTGTTGTTAATCTATTTTATATGTAAGTGTGTTAGTCGCTCAGTCGTGCCCGACTCTGTGATGCCATGGACTGCAACCCACCAGGCTTCTCTGTCCATGAGATTTTCCAGGCAAGGATACTGGAATGGGTTGCCATTTCCTTCTCCACGGGATCTTCCCAGCCCAGGGGTCGAACCCGGGTCTCCTGCACTACAGGCAGATTCTTTACTGACTGAGCTACGAGGGAAGCCCATTTTATATGTAGTGGTATGTATATGTCAACCCCAATCTCCTAATCAAATGTTTCCCATGCCATGGAATATTCTTTTGATTGTTGCCCTTCTGATCTGTCACACTGTGGCTCTTTCTTTATACCTTCAGTTGTAGAAAATGTTTGCTGTTAGTCTTCATGTCACTTTCATCAATAATTGCTCTGTAAATTGTTGTAATTTTGTGGAAGGAAAATTATATACCAGTGGAAGGAGGTGAGCTGAGGGTCTTCTGACCCTGCCATTGTGGCCATACCCCAGCTACTAGGTTTTATTGATCCCTGAGTGTATCACGCTATACATCACAGTCTCCCTGGGGTAGGGGACCAGGTCTGGCTTATTTACCGAGGCTTGGCACTGGCAACATCCAGCTCATGGAAGACAATTAATCTCTATCAAGTAGACACATGAAGAACAGTCCATATAAATGGGATACTGAGCGTTTGCAAGATTGAATTTCAGGACTTCAGTGGTGGCACATTGGATAAGAATCCACCTGCCAATGCAAAGGACACAGGTTCAACCCCTGGTCCAGGAAGATCCCACATGCCATGAGACAACTAAGCCCATGTGTCACGACTACTGAGCCTGCGTGCCATCAATTGCTGAAGCCCAAATGCTTAGAGCCCGTACTCCACAAGAGAGGCCACCCGAATGAGAAGCCCATGCACCGCAATGAAGAGTGGCCCCTGCTTACCGCAACTAGAGAAAGCCTGAGCAAACGATGAGGACCCAGCGCAGCCAAAAATAAAATAATAAAAGTTTTCAAAAGATTGAATTTCAAACACGTGCATCTGAAACTGTGAAATAAAATGCCCCATCTTTTCTCTAAACACAGTTTTCCTAACTACATTTAGCCCTGATGCTGTCAATTTTTCCCTAAGTACCAACAGCTATCTTTGATGTCTTTTACTTCCTTTTTTTTTTTCTTTAACTTTTATTTCTAACTTAAAAAAAAAAATTCCTGTCTAGTGAGTGAATGCACATTTACCAAACAGGAATAAACAGATGTCTCTCATTAGTACAAGATGGCTTTCATCTTTCGCACAACTTTAATTTTATTTTCCCGTTTAATGTTCATCAAGAGATCGTATGGAGTAAAGCCTTCAGACAAATAATGCAATTTCACAAGTTTCCACTTTGGCAAAACTTGCAGAGTTTAGACAGAGGACACTGCAGCTGCCGTTGTCAATCCGTTCGGGGACCAAATGAGACACGATGCACAAGGAAACACATTGCCAGTAACAGTAATGAAAACAAGACAGTATCTGTGTCATTTGAGATTTTATCCCCAATGTTGGAAAGTGCTGGGCATTTCCTAGGTAATTATTAAATATTTAGCAGATGAAAGGATCAAGAAAAAAAGAAAGAAAAAGGCATGTACGTTGTATTTTGCTTTCCCTCTCTTCTTAGTCCATGCATATCCTAAATAATTTTGCTGTTACTGTGATTCTTACATGTTTTAATTTTTTTTGTCAGAACCACCTTCAGGAAGATTGTAACCCTCAGAAGTCTACCCTGACTTCAGTGTCTTGAAGCTGAATATTGGGCAGGATTTACAGAAAAATAACTGGGAAATGGATAGCACAAGGGCAGAAAAGCAAGGATGACAGGGACTGGCTGAGAAAAAGCTAAGGTTTGGGGATAACTGGGGTATCAACAGGAGTAACTAGGATCAATGCATTCCTTAACAACGTGTTAAACTACAAGTAATAGAAAATCCAGTGTTATTTCTTTATTCCATAAGGATATTTATTATTTAGTAAGAAGCACTGCAGAGCAGGCAGAATTGGGTCAACAACCCAGCGATATCATCAGGGCCCCAGACTCTGACCCCCACCTCAGCACGCTGGTTCACATACAGAATTTTGAACCACGTAGTATGGCGACGGCTGTCATATATCCGGGCACTGCATCCTCATAGCACAGCCCCAGTGGGAGGGAAAGGGGCAGAGAGGGGACTTCTTCTAACATTGCTTTTCCTTTCATCAGAGAAGAAAAATTTTCTTGGAAAAGGCCAGCAGACTTCGTATATTACAGTGCGTCCCACGATTCATCCCAGCACCACTGATGGGCACAGAGGGATGGAACGCCCCTGAGTGGCTCAAACCAATCAGGGACTTCCTGGGCGGTCCAATGGTTGAGACTTTACCTTCCAGTGCAAGGGGTGCTGGTGTGATCCTTGGGCTGGAGAACTAAGATCCCACGTACTGTGCAGCATGGCCAAGAAAATAAAAGTAAATTAATTAATTGATTTTAAGGGAAAAAAAATCAGGACCCATGCTTGGGACTAGGTGCCCAGCAAAATACTACTCATCTGAACAAAACTGAGCAAAAACCCAACCACATCAGGGACTGTCAGTTTCCCTAACAGGTCTAAGTTATTCTAAAGACTTTTAGAATACTAACTGTGGGAGAGACGGTGACAAGCTAATAATAGTCTCCAGTGTTACTCAGAGGGAGCTCACATAACATGAAATTCATAGCAAAGAAGTGGTCCCCTCACCAGTTCTTTGGGGGGATTAATTTTTTAAAGTCTTTATTGAAGTTATTATAATATTACTTCTGTTTAATGCTTTGGATGTTTGGCTGCCAGGCATGTGGGATCTTAGCTTCCTGTTCAGTTCAGTTCAGTCGTGTCTGACTCTGCGACCCCATGAACCACAGCACGCCAGGCCTCCCTGTCCATCACCAACTCCCAGAGTTCACCCAAATCCATATCCATCGAGTTGGTGATCCATCCAACAATCTCATTCTCTGTCGTCCCCTTCTCCTCCTGCCCTCAATCTTTTCCAGCATCAGGGTCTTTTCCAATGAGTCAGCTTCCTGAGCAGGGACCAAACTCGCACCGCCCTGCGTTGGAAAGGGAAGTCTTAACCACTGGACCGCCAGGGAAGTCTCTATGGGGGATATTCTAGTATTGTCTCCCCACTCTGTTTGCTCCTAGTTTCTTAAGTTTCTTTCAAACCTGTACTGGGAATTCCCTGGCAATCCACTGGTTAGGACTCTGGGCTTTCACTGTCAGAGCTCAAGTTTGACCCCTGGTTAGGAAACTAAAATCCCACAAGCCACATGTTGCGGCCAAAGGAAATAAAAACAAACAAACAAAAAAAAACAATAAAACCACATACTCATTTCCCTTTTTAGCAAATAGGAAGCTGGCATTCGGATCACCTCTGATATGTTTTCTTTTCATTGTATCTATTTTCATAATTAGGAGCTTCCCTGGTAGCTCAGCTGGTAAAGAATCCACCTGCAATGCAGGAGATCCCAGTTCGATTTCTAGATCAGAAAGTTCCACTGGAGAAGGAATAGGCTACCCACTCCAGTGTTCTCTGGCTTCCCTGGTGGCTCAGCTGGTAAAGAATCCACCCACGTTGCAGGAGACCTGGGTTCGATCCCTGGGTTGAGAAGATTGCTAAACCAGTATCAGTTTCCCATTCGTAGTGTTCACATATGGTTTCCTCTGTAAATGTTTTTATTCGAGCAATATATTTTAAAAGGAAAATATTATTTAATGAAGAGTGTAAATGGCACAGCAGGTATGATCATCATAAGGATGTCACATAAAAGACTGAAAATCAGGAACCTGGATGAGGGGAGTAGGAGAAAACATTTGGGGACCTCCAATAGCCTTTAGAGTAACTTAGACCAATTAGGCCACTCCAGTGCTCTTGCCTGGAGAATCGCATAAATGGAGGAGCCTGGAAGGCTGCAGTCCATGGGGTCGCGAAGAGTTGGACACAACTGAGCGACTTCACTTTCACTTTTCACTTTCATGCATTGGAGAAGGAAATGGCAACCCACTCCGGTGTTCTTGCCTGGAGAATCCCAGGGACGAGGGAGCCTGGTGGGCTGCCACATAGGGAGTCGCACTGAGTCGGACACAACTGAAGCGACTTAGCAGCAGCAGCAGCAGCAGCAGACCTATTAGGGGAACGGAAGCTGCATTCACATTAATTTAGGGACAAAATCAACCAACACCTAAGGTTGTATCAGGTCTTGTTTGCCCCTGATGCCATCCTGACTCTCCAAATAGACCCCAAACAGTCCCAGGGTTGTTGTGGATTCCTGTCCGGACAGAGAGCAGGCTGTTTTATTACTCACTGAATACCACGTGACCACTTCTCCTGGAGAGCTGCCACAATGCCGTTTGTTTCTGTAAAGAAGCTGAAGTTTGCAAGGTCATGATTCAAGAGACATTGATTTTTGTCCTGAAATCTTGACTGCTAATGACCGTGGAAGCCACAAGCTGATACATTTATGTCAGTGGTGTGTGATTTATATTTCAGTGTTGTTTCTAACTAAAGCAGTAACTTGAGTTACAGGAAAGTGCTCAGTGGATAAAGTCCCTGTGAGATGATTGGGGCAAATGGTGGATTTTTTTTTAAACTCATGAGGATGACAGATGAATGATTTTACTTTAATTAAATTTGTATTGGAGTATAGTTGCTTTACCACATTGTGTTAGTTTCTGCTGTACAGCAAAGTGACTCAGTTACACATATGCACGTATCCCTTCTTTTTTGGATTTCCCTCCCATTTAGGTTACCAGGGAGCACTGAGTAGGATTCTCTGAGCTATACAGTATGTTCTCATTAGATATCTATTTGATACATACTATCAATAGTGCGTATATGTCCATCTCAATCTCTAAATTCATTCCTCCCCCAACTTCCCCCAGCTTGGTGTCCGTATGTTTATTCTCTATGTTTGTGTCTCTATTTCTGTTTTGAGGATCAGATCATCTATCCCATTGTTAGGGGCTTCCCTGGTGTCTCGGATGGTAAAGAACTTGCCTGCATGTAGGAGATCTGGGTTCAATCCCTGGTCAGGAAGATCCCCTGGAGAAGAAATGACAACCTACTCCTATATTCTTGTCTGGAGAATTCCACTGACAGAGGAGCCTGGCAAGCTACAGTCCATGGGTCGCAAAGAGTCAGAAATGAGTGAGTATCACTTTCACTTTTCTTACCATTTTTCTAGATTCCACATATATGTTTAATATGTGGTATTTGATTTAATATGTGATTTTTCTCTTTCTGACAGATGAATGATCGACATCTGGGAAGGTCAGAGCTCAGGCATGAAGGGAATTTTGGGGAGAGGTCCAAACCCCGTTCAGACAGAATGTCAGGGCCAAAGAGAGACCTGCCAGTAACACTTGGTATTATCTTTCCTCCCGTCTCCACAGGGAACCCTCCCAGACTTCAGTCTCTGGAAGTCTCCTGAGTAGCACAGTGTGTAACAGAGTGTGAAGTGAACTGGCAAAGTGCATCACAAAATACACATGTTAAGCAAGAGTGTCATTTTCTGCAGCCAGAAAGGACTCCAGTACACGGCTTCACCTCTCCGTCTAGACAACTTGTGATTCTCTTCATCTCAGATCTGCAGTTTTGAGCCAAAGGCTAAGGATAGATTCTTCTGGAAGAGTTTTTGACAGATCCCAGAAAAGCAGCATGTGACAAGTGCAACTAGTGAAGGCAAGTTCCAATTGCCTTTTTTTGGTGAATATTTATGTTCCCTTTTTCAAAGCAAACGAGTCCTTAGAGGAGAAATACATCAGAACCTCTTCAATCCTGACTCTGTGAGGATTGAAAAAGGTTACAGGATTACAGATGTGAAACAGAAATACAATGTTTTTACTGTCAAACTCACATGGAAGATAATTTAAATAATATGGACAAACATAAAAGCTCAACCATTTTACATGATAGTGTCTAATAATAATAAATGAGAATGAAGTGTCATTGTCTCATCAGGCTTGAGAATTTTGTTGTTTTTCCTTTAAGAGTTTGCAATAAAAAGCTACCAGTGACTCATATTTGTCCTGTTAACTTGGATACTGTTTCTTTGTTCATCAGATATTTTCTTAAAGACATGGCAACTCGCCTCATCCCAGTTACCATGACTTTCAGATTAACTGCATCGAAACCAGTGGGGTTTGTGGAATTCTACATTGACGGGTTAGCTACGCTGATGGAGAATCACAGGAAGACTTTCAATGTTGAGTTTTTTTGCAGTATAGTTGGTGTACAATATTATATGCTACAAGCGTACAATATAGTGATTCACCATTTTCGTAATTTATTTATCTGGCTGCATCACGTCTGATTTGCAGCATGAGGGCTCAGTTGCCCTGCAGCATGTGGGATCTTGATCTTAGTCCCCAACCAGGGATCGAACCTGCATTGCAAGATGGATCCTTAACCACTGGGCAACAAGGGATGTCCCCACAAACTTTTTGGTTTTAGGGTGTTTTTTTCTTTTTGTGATTTTCAATTTTTAAAGTTTGTATTTCACTTATAGTTAGTATAAAATATTGGCTATATTTGCTGTGTTGTACTATATATCCTTATAGCTTATTTTGTACATAATAATTTGTGCCTCTTCATCCCCTCCCTCTGTCTTGCCCCTCCCCACTTCCCTCTCCCTACTAGTAACCATTAGCTTGTTGTCTATATCTGAGTTTGCTTCTTTTTTGTTATAATAACCTGTTAGTTGTATTTTTAGATTCCACATATAAGTGACATCATACAGTATTTCCCATTCTGTGGCTGACTTATTTCACTTATCATCATGCCTTCCAAATCTATCCATGTGGTTGCAAATGGCAAAATTTCATTCCTTTTTATGACTGAGTAGTATTCCACTGTGTATGTATGTGTTATATACACAGCACATCTTTCTTCATTCATCTGTTGATGGGCACTTAGGTTGCTTCCATCTCTCGGGCTGCCATTACCAAGCTCCAGCCATGCCCTAAGGTAATCACAGCTGTGAGTGGGACCTCTAACCCCACTCCATGGATGGGCGTGGTCTATATGAGGACACACACTGGACACAACAGAGTCATGCTCCCTCATCACCAGTCACCTTCTTCCCAGGCCCAACAGTGCTCCATCCCAGGAGAACTATGAGGGTACCGAGTCCCCCCACCAAGCATCAGGCTGTTTCATCCACCTGTCTGGGGTCAGAAGCTGAAGCTTCCAGGACATAGACACTCTGGGTCAGCCTCCCACTGGGAAATCCCCGAGAAACCCCTGGTGCCTTCCTTCTTTTGGTGCCAGCAGAAAAAAACTCAAACCTTACAGACTCCCAGCCCACACGGGACCGTTCCCCACATCCCACCCCATAGCTTCTAGTTGGTTTGTGGACATGTGTGTGCGTGTTCAGTTGTGTCCAACCCTTTGCCACCCCACAGACTGTAGCCCACCAGGCTCCTCTGTCCATGGGATTTTCCAGGCAAAAACTGGAGTGTGTTGCCATTTCCTCCAAGGGATATTCCCAACCCAGGGATTGAAACTGTGTCTCCTGCATTGGCAGGTGTATTCTTTACCACTGAGCCACCTGGGAAGCCCAGAGACCAAAAGTCCAGATCTTTATATGAGATCACTCGAATTTTAAGGTGCAACAATGTATAAATTATTTCTGCACACTTTGACCACAGCAAGTCAGCATGTTGGATGCGGGCCAAGCCTCCGCCCTGAATCTGCACATCTTTTTCCTTCTGACTGATGGATGAAATAGACAGGGAAATAGTGGAAACAGTGGCTGACTTTATTTTTCTGGGCTCCAAAATCACTGCAGATGGTGATAGCAGCCATGAAATTAAAAGACGCTTACTCCTTGGAAGGAAAGTTATGACCAACCTCGACAGCATATTAAAAAGCAGAGACATTACTTTGTCAACAAAGGTCCGTCTAGTCAAGGCTATGGTTTTTCCAGTGGTCATGTAAGGATGTGAGAGTTGGACTATAAATAAAGAAAGCTGACTGCCGAAGAATTGATGCTTTTGAACTGTGGTGTTGGAGAAGACTCTTGAGAGTCCCTTGGACTGCAAGGAGATCCAACCAGTTCATCCTAAAGGAGATCAGTCCTGGGTGTTCATTGGAAGGACTGATGTTGAAGCTGAAACTCCAATATTTTGGCCACCTGATATGAAGACCTGACTCATTCGAAAAGACCCCGATGCCGGGAAAGATTGAGGGCAGGAGAAGGGGATGACAGAGGATGAGATGGTTGGATGGCATCACTGACTCAATGGACATGGGTTTGGGTAAGTTCCGGGAGTTGGTGATGGACAGGGAGGCCTGGCATGCTGCAATTCATGGGGTCGCAAAGAGTCGGACACAACTGAGCGACTGAACTTAACTGAACTGATGGATGAAGGCCCTTCTTGAGGACCATCCCTACATCCCACCTCATCCCCTGCTCTACTACTTCTAAATCCCTTCTCCTGCCTCATCAGACCTGAAGATGCTCTGAGAAGGAAAAGGAGGCAGTGAATCAGTATTCAAAAAAGATAATGATCAGTAACAGCTTAACCGGTAACCTCTCCCTGGAGGAACCAGGATTCAAAGGCTTTTTCTGGGGCAATGATATTCTGATTGCCCACCAATGACCCCATCACCCTCCTTGCTAGCAACTCACGTCTCGTAATAGATGCTGATACTGAGTCACTTTTTCAGACTCTTTGGAGATGACATGCAATCCAATGTTGGCCAAAGGAGACTTGAGAGGACACTGATGGAGTCTTCTGTCATGTTCCCTTCTCAATAAAAAGAGACACACACAGGATGCTTCACCTCTGTTGAAGCCAGACCTCTCCTTTCCACTCCCCTCCCCAGAGCTTATCTCCTTCCTGCCTTTAAATGTTAATGGATAAGGACGTGATGCTAGGAGCTCCGACAGCCACCTTGTGGCCCTGAGGAGAAAAGTCAAAGAATCAGCTGAAATGTTGAGGAGGCTTCTTGGTGTATGAGATAATAACGCCTCTGGTTTAAAGCTGTCCAGCTAAAGCTTCTATTATTTGGCACTAACACAGGGTAGATCTAGAATGCCAGAGAAACTAAGATCCTATTTGTGAAATTCCAAGACCCACAATAAGCATCAATATATGAAGACTATTTTCTGGGATTGGGTGTATTCTTTTCAAAGCTCCAACCAAAGGTACAGCATGGCTTATGTCTCTTTATAAAATTAACAGAAGCACGATTGCCCCTTATTTTTTCCAAATGTGAGTCTAAGTAAGTGCTGAGGTGTGTTCATACAACTCACTCATGAAACTGGATAAACACCTCTGATGCTTTTACTCACAGTTCAGAGCTCTGACCTAGATTTATGGGGCAAAACCACGGTGTGTGGAGTTTAATTATAGGGGCCCAGCAATCTGGCCGACTTCCTTCCATCCCATGTGAGAGGTACAATCTTCCCCCACCACCATCTGCCAGAAAATCACAAGGAAAATATCCAAGCGAAACTTCCTTTTGTCAGTCTGGCAAGTGACCCTGCAAAAAGCTCCAAGCCTCCTTAGCCAACTGTGAATACAAATAATTGCTTTCCAGTTCAGAAACATTCATCCTTGCTCAGAACCCAGGCTGACAGCAAGCCCCAGACATTCTCTGAATTAGAAACCCCTCTCCCCAGCCGAGTCTTCTCGGGCATCCCCTGTGGACTAATGCAACCATCGGAAAGCTATCCATCTTAGTTTCACTGCCTGATAAAAGTAGAGATGTCATTAAACAGTCGCTCCATAACAGACTGACCAGGTATAATTTAAGGAGATTAAATGGGTCCAATTTTGGACATCTATAGAATTAACAACAAGAAGCAGTATCAAAATAGAAAAAGAGGCCCAGCCAATCCTATGCCATCTCTCAACTGAACATCTTATCATCACCCCCATGATGTTCCACATGTGTGTTTCCTCCAGCAACGGGGCATTAAAGATAACACTCTCACCTCTCCCTTTGAATGGCAGTTGGCAGGCTCACTGTCATCAGGCAACCTACAGGAGGGAGCCTTGTTGCTTCTCTCGGAGATAATCTGCAACAAAATAAGTACTGAGACTTCGCTGGTGGTCCAGTGGTTAAGACTCCACATTTCCACTGAAGGGGGCACAGTTTCCATATTTGGGTGGAGAACTAAAATTCTGCCTGCCTGGGCAGTATGGCCATTTTTTTAAATATATTAAAAAAAAAACAATAAAATACACAGCATGTGCACAGTAGTCAAATGAAACTTCAATTAATTCAGAACTTGCTCTCAAATTTCCCAAGACCGCTTATGATCATGAGCTCTCAGGGCATTGATTCCTCCACCTCCTGATGTCACGCTAAATGGCCTGCATTGAAATGCTGATGGGAGGAAAATGTATTTGTGCTAGACTGCGGTTTGTCTCTGTGGTTTCAGGACCAGAGGAAATAGCATAATTCCCTGCTCCCAACCCCAGGGCCTCTTCTCCCTCCCTCCTGGTTGAGGGAGGTGAAATTGATGGGTTTTGCATCTGTTTTCAGAGTAGCATGGGAAGATTCTCAACTCAAGGGAGTTTGTGGTTTCCTTCATTTGCCTCTTTGCTGAAAACCCAGTGCTTCCTCCATCCAACGCATTTCATGAATGGCACAGGAGAGATGATGAATTATCTGTCACCCTTTGCCCTCAGCACGACAGCTTCGCTCTCCTGCACCCAGGGCAGCCAGGGGTCACCCCCCTTGTGAGTTCTGGATCAGCCCCAGGGATTAGAGGATGGAGTCTCACTCCAGCAATTCTGCCAACTCACAGCACCCTTGCTGCTCGATTGCCCCACCTGTAAAGGCGATGACACCTATGCTACCTACACCAAAGGTCTTGCAAAGACCAAATGCAGTGAGGTGAGTGAGGCTTGATGAGGGATAAGAAGCACCTCCCACTGTGAATTAACATCCCTGACCTCCTGTGGTCATGACCATGCAATTATATGGTCCCTGGGGGAAGACAGAGCCCAGCTCAGCAAGGCTGCTGGCTCACCAGGATGGGACACCAGCGGACAGATGGGACAGAGGAGGCAACACAGTCATTCTGTAATTGTGACATGGGCTATGCACATCTTTTCCCATCCCCTCTCAAGTTTACACGTGTCTGAAACATAGAACATACAACTCATGACATCAAAACACAATTTTTTTTTCTTTTTCTTTCTGTTTTTGGCCATACTCGGCAGCATGGCAGATGTAGGTTCCCCAACCAGGGATCAAACCCACAATCCCTGCCCTGGGAGCTAAGACTCTTAACCACTGGACCACCAGGGGAGTAATTTTGTCTCCTCCTGCCCCTTTCAAATGTATGAATTAGAGAACAGAGACTTAAAACAACTGTGTTGACTTCAGCTCTCTGCTGAATTTCTCATCTTGCATAATCAGTGACACAGAAGACAGCCATCAAGACTTGAAATTGTATTATGCTAGAAATTTGTTAACATGTTTATGAGTGTCTTCCGCACACAAATGGGCTTTCCAGGTGGCTCAGTGGGTAAAGAATCCACCTGCAATGCAGGACACACAGGCAGACACGGGTTCAATCCCCAGGTGGGGAAGATCCCCTGGAGGAGGGCATGGCAACCCACTCCAGTATTCTTGCCTGGAGAGCTCCATGGACAGAGGAACCTGGTGGGCTACAGTCCATGGGGTCACAAAGAGCTGGACACGACTGAAGTGACTGAGCACACACACATGCATGTGAACACAAATGCTTTTCTTTTTTCAGGTTTTTGGTTTTTTTTTTCAAAAAAATTTTAAAATTTTTTATTGGAGTAGAGTTGATTTTAAATAGTCTGTCAGTTTCTACCATAGAACAAAGTGAATCAATTAGACATATACATATATCCACTCTTTTTAAGATTCTTTTCCCACATAGGTTTTTACAGACTATTGAATAGAATTCTCTGTGCTATACAGTAGGCCCTTTTTAGTTATAAATAGTTGGTAAATAGTAGTGTGTGTATGGTACCCCACTCCAGTACTCTTCCTTGGAAAATCCCATGGATGGAGGAGCCCGGTAGGCTGCAGTCCATGGGGTCACTAAGAGTCGGACACGACTGAGCGACTTCCCTTTCACTTTTCACTTTCATGCATTGGAGAAGGAAATGGCAACCCACTCCAGTGTTCTTGCCTGGAGAATCCCTGGAACAGGGGAGCCTGGTGGGTTGCCGTCTAAGGGGTCGCACAGAGTCAGACACAACTGAAGTGACTTAGCAGCAGCAGCAGCAGCAGTGTGTGAATGTGTCGCTTCCATTCTCCCAATTTATCCCTCCCCTCTGCTCCCTGCCTCTCAGGTAACCATAAGTTTGTTCTCTGCATCTGCTTTGTAAATAAGTTCGTTTGTACCGCGAATGCTCTTCTTGAGGGCAGGAATTTTGCCTCTCTTTTCCCACTCAGTGTTCGTGTGTTTTCTCTCCTCAAAGCTTCAGCGTCTACCCCCCATTCTGCTTCTCACCTGGGAGCCATACCTTCTCTTTTACTGATGAAATGGACACAACCAAGGAAATAGAGAAATGCCTGGCTTGTGGTAGATGCCAAATTAATATTTGTTCTATGAAAGAGATGATTAGAAGTATGGTATCATAAAGAAAATATGGGTTTCACAAAAACTTCCCTGATGGTGCAGTGGCTAAGACTCTGCACTCCCAAGGCAGGGGGTTAAGGAACCCCGGTCATGGAACCAGATCCCACATGTCACAACTAAGAGTCTGCAGGTCACATGCATGCATGCTAAGTCGCTTCAGTCGTGTCTGACTCTGTGCAACCCTATGGACTGTAGCCCACCAGGCTCCTCTGTCCACGGGACTCTCCAGAGAAGAATAGTGGAGTGGGTTGCCATGCCTTCCTCTAGGGGATCTTCCCCACCCAGGGATCGAACCAATGTCTCCTGAACTTCCTGCATTGCAGGTAGATTCTTTACTGCTGAGCCACTGGGGAGTCCCTTGCATACCACAACAGAGCTCAAAGATCCCACATGCGACAACCCAGCACAACCAAATAAATAAATATTTCTTTGAAAAAAAAATTGTGAACACATTCCTGATCACTGTCTCCTATAACCAAAAATAAAAAAATCAGGCAAACCACAGGCACAGGTGAAGTGATCTTCAGTGTCTTTCCTGACAGTAACAGGATGGAGTCTGGCTCTAAGGACCTGGCCAGTGAGAAATGGCACTGCCCTCACCAGAGTCAGGGATGAAGACAACCCAGCCTCGGGTCTCAAACAGAGAATGCGCCAGCTCCCTCCACACTGCAGTGATGGGAGGACCTCACCAGGATGCCCCCAGTGTGATACGGAGCTCATCTTCCCAATCAGCGCTGACCCCTCAGACCTGCTGAATAAAACACTCATTGTTATTATTCTGGTTATTTACTGACAGACACAGCAGTTGGAGAAAAACACTGCAATCACTATTGTGCTTATCATCAAAATGGCTCGTTATGGGAAAATGTTCCTGAATGGTGCAGAGGGGTGACCAATCTATCCAGCTTCGTTCCGTCCGTGGAAAATGAAGCTGGTCGAATTGGAATGACGTGAAAAGAAGTTTATTTTTCTCCTGCCAAGGTTGCAGTTTTCAAGAGCCACAAACGTTTCCAAATCAAATGTTGGATGAAAACATTTGCCACCCAGGAC
Organism: Bos javanicus; assembly: GCF_032452875.1. NCBI lineage: Eukaryota > Metazoa > Chordata > Mammalia > Artiodactyla > Bovidae > Bos > Bos javanicus. The sequence continues at coordinate 50,784,029 of NC_083884.1, forward strand.
ACGCTGGCTGTGGATCTGCTGCTGAAAGCAGTTTAGGGGCTCATTTGTGGTGGAGAATTACATTCATTAGTGGGGCGCCATCCCCATCATAAGGGCTCACCTGCTGGCTCGGTAAAGAATCTGCCTGCCAATGCAGGAGACGTGGGTTCGGTTTCTGGGTCAGGAAGATCCCCTGGAGGAGGAAATGACAACTCACGGAGAATCTCCGTGGACAGAGGAGCCTGGTGGGCTAGAGTCCATGGGGTCAAAAAGAGTCAGACACGACTGAGTGCCTAAACAAGAGCACAACTGTCCCCATCGTGGCCCTGGGCTTCCCAGAGTCACTTCCTGCTCAAAGTCGCCAGGAGCCCCAGTGTGTTGTCACTCGGCCAGAGCTGTCTGGTGTCCTCTGAATGCCCATCTGGGGCACAGGCTGCCTCTGGACTGGCAGAGGAACTCAGCTCTACTCACTGGGGGGCAGCACAAAAGCGGGTATTTTCTCCCCAGTGTACCACAAGGCTTCCCGGAACCTGCCTGGGCAGCGCACACAGGAGCAAGCTCCGCTCCCAGAAGCTGATGGATTTCATCCTTCAGGAAATACGGCTGAAATTGACAAGGGCGCCGTCCTCCAGGAGATCAAAAATTGGAGGAAGAGTCTGAACGGTATCAGTATTGAAAGCCTCTCTGCATCCTTACAGCAAGAACTTTCCTGTGACAGACACGGGGGAGGATACAGGGCTGAGCAGAGAGCCTCTGACCCCTCTGTGAAGGAAATCTGGAACAAGAGAGAGGAAGAGAAAGCAGCCAACAGGGGGAAGCACCAAGATCCAGCAACTTCTCTTGAATTCCCTCTTCCCAAGGGAAATTCGAATGGCATTTCACCATCCCCCAACTCCTGCCATATTGCTCTCTGCTTCTGCATCCACTTTAATCCTTGATTTATGAATAGAATTAATAGAAATCAGTCAGGCATGGCTGTGCCTGCAGTGCTGTGTTCAACAACAGATGTTTCCCAGGGTAATTACAATAGGATAGTAACAGAAAAAATGACTGGTCAATGGCAGTGGGTCATGAGTGCTATAAAGACCAGGGATTTCACCAATAACACTGTCAACCAAGGAGGTGAGAGAATAGACACAGCTCTAGGGCTGGAACCACTCCTGAACTTCTCTCTCCTGGTTCCCTTCACAGGAGATCTATGGTGTTACTGAGGTAGCATTTATTCCTGGTTTATGCCCTTAATACCGTTGGTGCTTCATTGGTGCTCATCAATATTGGGTTCAAATTTGACCTTGACATTCCCTTTTCCCACAGCAAGAACGCTGTTCTTCTCAGTCTTCTGACAGGGTTCACTGATCATCATTTCCAGTTTAATCAAGGGCTCTTGCCATCCACCACCCACCCCCCAGCCTCAGCAAACACAACCAGCCATTCAGACTGAAGGTTTGCCTGGACAGACACCACTATTTCATCCAGAGATGAAGCAGTACCTGAAAAATTCTTGGGATGATAAATGTTTTTAAACCCATCCTTCCAATTTCCTGTACCTTGGTCTCCCCTGGGAAACCGAGATCAAGAAGCAGGTCAAGAAGCAACAGTTAGAGCGGGACATGGAATAATTGACTCGTTCTAAATTGGGACTGGAGTATGTCAAGGCTATGTATTGCCACGCTGCTTATTCAACTTCTGCACAGAGTGCATCATGCGAAAAGACGGGCTAGATGACATTCAGTTTGTGAAACTGCTGGGAAACAGAGGAAGTAACCTTATTCACTGTCTCAGTTGGTCCTGCCAGACACGCGCATCCAGGGAAAACCAGTCTGGAAGATGGAGGAGGCGTTTCTTGTGGAACCCAGCCTGTGGTCCTCCCAAGTAACAGACTGCGTAGTACAGTTTATTTGTTTGCTTGGTTTCTTCATGTTATCTTGACCTGGTTTTGACGTGTTTGTTAAGGACAGTCTGTTTCCCCTTTTGAGCAGCTGATTAAGTGCTCCCTCCACCCCCCAGCCACTTCTTCCCTTACGGGTCTCCCAGCCACAGTGTTCCTTCCTTGGTGCCCTGGACCAAGGACCGAATAACTCAAAGCAATCTCTATGTCCCTAAAACTCACAACATTATACAAATTGCTGATCCACGGGGAGAGCTCAAAACTTAGCTACCCCCACCCCCGCTTGTTCCCCCTACAGCCCAGCTTCTGCTGCCTGTCCCCCGGTGCGGCCCCCTGCGTGGTCAGACTGACAGCTTTCTCTCAAAGTAGAACTGGAAGGGGGTCCGGCTGCTCACCACTCAAAAGCCAATAAAGAGGCAAGTTTGGTGGAAAGGAAAGTTTGCTTTATTTCAAGCCAGCAACTGGGGAGGGAGCACACTTCTGTCCAGAGGCCAACTTCCCTCTCCCCCAACCCTGACAATCAGGGGGCAAGAGCTCTTATGGACAGAGGGAGGAGGCTACCTATAGAAACAGCACAGTTAGCTCTGACAATCCTCTTGAAATTGGTCATCAGTAGTCTGATCAGCGTCATCTTGATTAAGAATGCTTCATCTTTAGTTCCAGGGTCAGTTTGTTCCCGTTTCCTTGAGGCCAGTTCTCAGAACTGTGGCAGCTTACGTCATGGGTACAGTCTGGTCATCATGTAGCTAACTTCTTCCACCCAGTGGGTTTTTTTTTTAAATCTACAAGACAGCTCACAGGATATGGCTCAGAATATTATCTCTAGCCCTTGAGCAGGGACTATGCCTGTGTGTCCCCCATTCCTGGAAGCTTCCTAAGTCTTCTAGTAACAGCGGTGTCTGCCTTAGTGAGTCTATGTGACTTGTGTCTGGAACTGCTCTCGTAGCAGCCCCTTGACTATGTTTAGTGACTAAACTATTATTATTTAGTCTTGTTAGGCTGTTTTTCTTTGTTTCTGCATTTTTTCACTTCTCTCATTAAGTTTGTTCTTTGGCTAAAGTTTTTCCACATGCAAAATGCAGGCGGAGGACAAGGTGGGCAGGGCGGCAAGGACCATAGGGCCCTGCTCCCTTTCAACAGGAGCTGCAAATCACAGACCTCTGCTTTTCATCTGTCTGAGAGGCACTGTGTTACGTCCCGCTGTCAGAAGGATCTTTGAATCTTATAAATCACTGTCGGTATTTAGGGTCTAAAGGTGTGGGATCTGTACCCTAACCAGCCTTCAGCTGTCTCCCCACTGTGTAACCCAGCTTGTTCCTTGTTCTGCTTCTCCATTTTCTCCTGTATTCCTCAAGCAGAGTTGGGGTAGACCAGGGCTTACTCTTGACTCTAACACCCATGATCGCAAGTCCTCATAATTGTATAACTACATCCCTGTGCACTCAGCTTCCCTCTCTTCAGGGGCTGCTATGAGAGCAGTTCCAGACACACATCACACAGACTCACTAAGGCAGCCACCACTGTTACTGGAAGCCTTAAGAAGCATCCAGGAGTGGGGGGCACACAAGCACTCATTGGCCCCCCACACAGGCCAGGGCACTGGAAACAGGAGACAGGAGCCAAATGCTTCCATCAGGGGATCTTAGCGGGGGATTGAGAGTGGATATAGGTGGGGTCAGCTCCTGCATTCTCAAAGCAATAAATGTGGGCCTTTTGATATTACCTCCAAAGAAAGGTACATGCCTCATGACAGAGCAAACAGCCCTTCTTCACACCACTGAAAACTTCCATCTGCATTTCCTGGACTGTGCTGGGAATGATGTTCCCAAATCCTCAAAGTGTCTTGTGCATTTTGTATTATACCTTTTGCAATTTAAAAAGCATTTGCTTATTCAAATGTGAACACTGAAAACATACCACATATTTGGAAATTCCATGTAGGCTTTAATTGTATTAAGCAAAGAAATCTGGGGGCAGGGGGAAGAAAGAAATTTAATTAGCCTGTCCTCTCTTTAAATCTGGGTTTGATTCCTGGGTTGGGAAGATCCCCTGGAGGAGGAAATGGCAACCCACTCCAGTATTCTTGCCTGGAGAATCCCATGGACGGAGGAGCCTGGTGGGTTACAGTGCACAGGGTCACAAAGAGTTGGACACGACTGAGCGACTAAACCACCACCACCGCTTTTAAATCAGAGGCCCTGATGTGGCCAAGACTCTTGTCAATAACCTTGGAAACGGGCCTGTGATTTACCAAAAGTTAAAATTTCAAGCTGAATTCTGGGTCCTTGAGCAGGAGGTTCATCATTTGATTATTATAATTAATATATTATATAAATTATAGCATTCAGTTCAGTTCAGTCGCTCAATCGTGTCCGACTCTTTGCGACCCCATGAATTGCAGCACACCAGGCCTCCCTGTCCATCACCAGCTCCCGGAGTTCACCCAGACTCACGTCCATTGAGTCCGTGATGCCATCCAGCCATCTCATCCTCTGTCATCCCCTTCTCCTCCTGCCCCCAATCCCTCCCAGTATCAGAGTCTTTTCCAATGAGTCAACTCTTCGCATGAGGTGGCCAAAGTACTGGAGTTTCAGCTTTAGCATCATTCCTTCCAAAGAAATCCCAGGGCTGATCTCCTTCAGAATGGACTGGTTAGATATATTAAACTATAGAGAGAATTCATTATTAGAAGTGGTGAGAAAGGGTAGAACATAAAATAAAGAAAAAGAAAGACAGAGGGAGAGGAAAAAAGAGGGAAAGGACAAGGACACGTAAGAAGCGGGGTAGGCTGCTCTGTGAGATTAGAAGGGAATTCATCTCCGGTATTGCAGACCCTGGTGCGCGCTCACTAGCAGGACCTGGCCCCACGCCGTGCATTCCTTCCCATCGACGCTAGAGGGCGCGCCCACGCAAGCCCGCTCGCGGACCCCGGAGACGCTCCATGCCGGCGATAGGGGGCGCTGTTATAGGGCCAGAGGGAGCCTAACCGGGACAGGGGAAGCCAGGACATCTTCCGGGTGGAGGGAGGCTGCGCGGCCCTGGGGCTGGTGGACCGGGAAGGAGGGAGGTTTTCCCTGTGGACCAAGGCGGAGAGACCCCACCTCGTCCGAATCCCGAGGGCACCATATGCTTTGGGGAAGCTAGAGGGAGCGTTGCAGTGAGCTCAGTGACCTTTGTAAAATCGTCTCTCTTGATGTCTCAGAGGCAGGTGCTCCTGGTTTAGAACCTCAGCTCTTCCCATAGCCATGTGAGACTGGACAAGGAATCCACCTCTCTGAACCTCAGTTCCCTCCAGTGGGAATAGTGACCACGCCCAGATGGCACAGTTGGGGCGAGATTTAAATGAGACCCTGAGCCACTAGAGCGACCAAGTAGCAGGGCATCTGGAACACGCATATGGAACACGCATATGCAACACGCACGTGAGCGCCCACTCTGCTTTGAGATAGATTCGGCTCATGAAGAGAAATGTGTACTTTCCCTTAAACCAAATACTGACTCTGCACAGCTAATCAGCCTGAACCTCAGCCCATTATTTGTTCATGATTAGATCTGGCCATTAATCCAATTTTCCGGGTTTAGAATTAGACTTTAACCCTGAGCTAAGAGGAGTCGTTCTCTGCAGCTCTGACAGCTTACCTGGCAGCAGCAGGAGACCGGTGTGGTGAAGGGTGCCTCCCCGTTAACCTCAAGGACACCAGGAGCTAAAGCGACAGGTGGCAAAGGAAATCTAATTCCCCGTTCCCCACCCCCCAGGCCCTAAGAAATTACAGAATGTCACCATAGCCTGAATATTTACCCAGAAGAACGCAACTCTGTGATGACTCCCGATCCACCCCAAAGCTTAACTGTCATTTAAATAGGGCATGGTATTTGCAATACTAATTTCATTATCTTCTACTGTCTTATCATTATACATCTCAAGCATCGCACAGAATATATTTGCATGTGTAACGAATCCATCATCATTGTTTCTCTGTGGCAGAAATGGCTGTTGGTTTGATTTCTAGATCTGAGCATCAGGAAAGTCATGGGATAATGTGTGTTTGCATCAAAGCTTGTTCAGTGTTGGAGAAAAATACAACATGGGGGTTGAAAGGACAGCCGGACAAGGTGAGCATGTCACATCCATCACTTGTGATACATTCTTGATCTCTGTGTGGTTTGATAACTCCTTCTGCTCCCAAGTCAGCCACTAGAATAGAAGTCCCTTCAGAATTCCCCAAAGTTCAACCCCAGTCACAGCAGGAGCGTTGGACCTGACTGCAAAATTCTCAGGCTGGAATTGCTGTTACTTCTTTCATTCTCTTGATTGTGGGTTTTTATCAGGGAACACCTTGGACCTCCAGGGAAGTCCTGGGACATCCATTTTTAATGGAAGAAACCAAGACCCAAAGGTAGATATGGTCTTCACTTTACAAAACAGAGGTGGGATTCTCCAAAGCAGCTTGCCTGGAAATCGCCAAATTGCCACATTTTCTGACAGACATCACTTGGACTTTCCAGTTATCTTATTTTCACTCTCCTTGGCCTTCAAGTGATGGAGACACTTGAAGACAACTCAGCTTGAAGTGTCTCTTCTCAACCTTTAAGAAATTCACTTTGCATAATCAAACCTCCATTCTGAAATGTCCTGGTGAAATTGTAAGATGAGCCTCTCTGCAAAGTGTCACCTCCACTCTCTGATACACTTTGTGACCTATGGGTTTCCCCCCACACTGAGGCGGGGAATAATGGGCTGCACGGTCTGGATGCCTGGTCTTAAATTTCAGATTTGTCACCTGCCTCTGTTGGTCTGTTTTAATGTCTAAGCCTCAATTTTCTCAATTGTAAAACTCAGAGGTAAATAGGATCTAAGTTATCAGGGAGGATTAAGTTAACATCTGGCAGCTTGCATCATTATTAATATAAGTATTCTGAATGTTCTTCTTCCTTCAAATGTTCAGACAAGGCTTGAAATATCCCCCAAACATGCAGTGAGATGAGACAGCCAGCACGGAGTGTGATGTTGAGGGCTGTTCAGATGCCCTGACCTGGCCCCAGCGTTCCACCAAGGGACCAGCGGGGTTGCTAAAGGCCACGTGCAGGCGCTCATCCAGGACTGGATGGTTTTAGTCATGACAGTTACGTGCTGAGTCCAGCTGTTGCTAGACACGGTGTGTACACAGAAGGAGAATGAGGTGAATTAATACGGACCAGGGTGAATTAAGTATCAACCATCTTGTCTCAGCCCATTAGTGCTCAACCATAACCCTACAAGAGAGGGATATCTCTCTCCATTTACAGATGGAGAAACAGATCAGGGAGGGCAAGTCACATCCAATGTTCTGCACCATCCATGTGACCACGTCTGGATTCACAGCCATGGTTTTCTGATGCCACGGTCCAAGGTGCCTCAAAACCCATTCCCACCACTGGCTTATCCTCTCCTGGGTTTGGAATATTCAGACCCAGGGCACTAGACTGTCCTTCATCCTATTAAGTCCTTCCCCAGTTGATTCCCAAGAATAACCAACCTCATGTTCATTCACTGTCTCAGAAGCCACCACTTTGATGACATCTCAGCAATCTTCCTTCCTCTGATGCCCTGCAGGCAGAGACAGTTTTCACAGGTGTCTGACCTGCACAGGTACATGTGACCCGGGGCTCAGAAGGGTCCCATGGTTGGTTTAATGCCCTGGTGTCACCATCTTGAAATTCTTAACAATTTTACCTTTAAATTTGTGTTTGTAAAGGAAGTCAGATGGAGCATCAGGCCACTTGTGAGAGCAGAGAATATACATGTAACTTGCGTGCCTGCTGTTCCCTGCCACATATTACACCCATGATACCAGAATACTGGAAGATCCATCTTCAACTGGCAAGCAAGGGCGCTGACCGACCCTCTCCCTCACTTTCCTTTTGAACCTGAACTTGCTTTGAAGGCAAAAAGAAGCAGCGTGCTGAGAAACACAAATGGTCAGAGAACCCCATTGTGGACTTGCCGACTCATGTTACTCTCCTACATTAACCACCCACTGATCCTCGAAAGGATGACCCAGAAGAAAGGAGAAAAATAGGCCAATGTGGCAGTCCTTTTCTTTCCATCCCTCCTTTACTCATCAGCAAGCTGAAGGGAGGGATTGTTCCTAGAATATGTGCACCTCAAAATGTGAAATAATAACAGTCAAGCCGATCTTGTGCAACACTTACACTGTGCTGGCAAGAACAAAATACATGTGCACTTAAAATCTATAAGATACAGATCTTTTCAATTTCAGTGCCTTTGCATACAAGTTAAATGCACTGGTATTTACATTTAGAACTGGTCTTACACAGTATAAAGATTAATGACAAAATTTGTTTCCATCCTTCACGATGTCTGTTTACTTAGAATAGCACTAAAGAGCAAATAACGAACACCATAAGTTGAGAGAAAAACCACAAGAAAAATCTTACTATTTTATTACCTTGATACTTTTATCTCTTTTTTTAAATCCCACCTGCAGAGTATGCAACCACTCTGTCCACAGGGCTGTGTGTTACATCCTCAACTTATACTGCAATTGTGACCCCATTCTCAACAGTAAGGCCAGTACCTAATCCATCTTTGCAACATTACCAACAACCAACATGAAATTAAATCCACTAGTAGATGCTTTGATTTGTTTCTTGTTTTGAATTTAGAATGAGGAGGTGGGAGTGGGTGTTTTCACCACTGGATTGAAAAATGGAGATATTAAGCAGGAGACTAATTACATAGCTTCTGAAAATAACTTTTAAGTTTGGTTTCCACTTATTCTCCATCACAAATAAATGTTTTTAAAATCCTTTAAAGTGCCTCTTGGCTATACACAAAAACATGCCTGTCAGTTGGAAATTACTCATCCCTGTCAATAGGAAATATCTCCACTGCAAATAAGAGAAAACTGGGCTTGAAATAATTTAAAAATAAAGACAATTTGTTCATTCACATAAAGATACACAATGCACCTCAGAGCAGCTCTGTCCAGCAGTTCAACAGTATTCCCATGGCTCTGGTGTGCTTCTGTCTCTTGTGTTTCTTCTCCACACTTCCAGCTACATCCTAGTCACATCCACCTCATGATCACAGAATGGCTGCCATCAACCCCCAGGCACAGGAGCATCCTCATTTATATCTCTTTTTCCAAGTGTGTTTACAGGGCCTGAGCTGGCAGAAGGTAATTCTAGATCAACATGGGTCCTTATCTGTGACCAGCATTGTTGCTATGGTTCAGCTGCTCAGCCTTGTCTGACTCTCTGTGACCATGGACTGCAGCACACCAGGATTCCCTATCCTCCACTATCTCCCATACTTTGCTCAAACTCATGTTTATTGAGTTGGTGATGCTGCCCAGCCATCTCATCCTCTGTTGCCCCCTTCTCCTTCCTGTCCTCAATCTTTCCCAGCATCAGGGTCTTTTCTAATGAGTTGGCTTTTTGCATCAGGTGGCCAAAGCATTGGAGTTTCAGCATCAGTCCTTGACTGGAGATCTTGTCTGAAAATTAGGTCAGTGCAGAAGAAAATATATCTAAGAGATGAAGAAAGAGAGAGGGTGGGATTCAGAGTCCTAAGAATATTGATTGAGGAGCTGGATCAAACTGTACCTGAAATCACATCCTTGACTTTTCACTCATGAGTGCCAGTAAATTCCTTGCTGACTCTTTGGGGGTTTTGTTTGTTTGTTTTGCTTGCTTGATAGATCTCAGTTACTATCAATCAAAAGAATCCTGACAATTATAGAACTCATCCATTCAACCACTCATTCATCAAACAGTCCTCAAGTACTCTTCTGTATCAGGCACTGGTCTCTGCTTTTGGACCTGCAATCCAGAGAGAGAGGATATACCCAAAGCAAACCTGTGGAAGTGATTAATTCTATATTCGTGAGACTCTGGGCATGTCACAGACAGCTTGGGTATATCATCCTCCATGAACCATTTGCCTGTTTCAATTTCTAAGAGCCTAGTTGGAGAGAGAGCTGCAAAATGCTTAGATAATATATAAATTCAGGTAAACCCCTTACTCTTACATGTTTAATTTCCTGCCCCAATCCCAACATCACATCTAAAAAGCATAGGGACTTCCCCGGTGGTCCAGTGGCTGGGACTCTATGCTCCCAATGCAGGTGTTGCAGGCTTGATCCAGAGTCAGGTATATAATTTCCACATGCCTTGCAGTGCGGCCAAAAGAAAAGGCATAAAATGATATGTCTATAAATTACTTTCATTAAATAAAATATTTTTTTATACTAGGGCAGTAGAGAGAGGAAATAAATCTAGCAGTTTAAATACCCAGTTCTCCATCACTGTTCATTCCTCGGGCTTCTACCAGGTTCTGCACTGGAACAGCGGGAACGCAAGAACCTTTTGATGAAAGCGCTCATTTAAGCCCCTCCAGATAAAATTCACTTCTGGTGTGTATGTTTGTTTCTCCCTGCGTCTCTGTGCTTTCTCTTGGTTCACAAGAGCCATCAGCCAATTCTCTGAAATTTCTAAACTCTTAAATAAATGGACTTCAATAGAAGACACTGTTCTTTCCTCCTGATTCTTCATCTTCTGAGAGGTGTGGCTGCATTTTTTTTCATGCCTTTTAAGTTTCTTCTCTATCCCCGCGTTCATCTCCTCCTGTAATTTTCTGTGCAGTTTCAACACATGCTGTTGGTATAATTCAAGCTGCATTTTCATTTTCCATCAAAGTTAAAATTTTTCCCTTTCAGACCACGCTCTCTGACTACAGAAATGCTAGTTGCTGTTGGGAGAGTGTAATTGAATGCTGAGGGCTTTGCTGATTTGATTTCCTCCTGGTAGCATGTATATTTCCTAACCTTTCCTTGCAGTAACTTAGCTGCATGAAGCGTGGTTTCTACAAAGCAGCTTTGATATAATGAACCGTTTTCTGATTCATTTTTTGTATCCAGGTTGCCACTTCTCGTGGAGTTTCTTAGACAGCAGGTGGATCCCCCATTTTGGGCAGGTTTCCATCAGAGATGAGCTGACCCTCACTCTTAAAATTCTCTACATGCATAGAGTTGCTTGAGTATTGTTCTGTTCAATCCAATCCTTCTCTCTTATTCCCCCCGCCTTCTGCTTCCTGTTAGAGCCGGCTAGACTTTCCTGAGGCTCAGCATTTTCATCTGAATCATCCATTGATGATATCAGAAGCTGTTGCCACGCATCCAAAAGGGTTTAACTGCTTGAGATATTTTGCTTTCAGCCTCTTGAGACTGGAGATGATCTGCTTTTAGGGACAATAGCTGTCCTTGAATATGACCTATAAACAATTGAAATGAAAGGTTAGTAGGCTCCAGGTCTTGTTCTTTGAGAAGGACTATTTTATCCTCAGATATGAACTTGTTCATGTTTGGATCACTTGCTGCTGATTTAACCATCTCTAACTTGTTTGGAGAAAGTGAAAGTTGCTCAATTGTGTCCGACTCTTTGCAACCCCATGGACTATAGTCTGCCAGGCTCCTCTGTCCATGGAATTCTCCAAGCCAGAATACTGGAGTGGGTAGCCTATCCCTTCTCCAGGGGGTCTTCCTGACCCAGGAATCAAACTGGAGTTTCCTGCATTGTAGGCAGATTCTTTACCAACTGAGCTACTTGTTCAAAGAGGTAACCGCACTTGAAGGCAACTTAAGGTCTCCATAAACTATAATCGAGCTAAGCTTGTCCCAGAATTCTATGATATGCTTTATCTCATACAGAAAATCTTCATGCTACCATTTTTTTCCTTCCTTAAAATGAGGTATTAATATAATCAAAGCAGTCAGTAGTATTTGCCACCATCTCCCAAGAAAACCCCAACTTGGGTCTGTCTAAGCCCTCAGACAACATCACAGCAACCTGCTCAACTTCTCCAGTACATTATGAGCAACAGAGTATGGTGGTCAGTGCTGAAGGGACTTTTGATGGCCAGTCCCCTGCTGGGCCACAGCAGACCACATGGAACCCCACGGAATAGTCCTTTTGGACCCTAATCAAAAGCCTGACCATGAGGGAGGACCATCCATGAGGCTGAGAGGAAGCCAGTGGTGCCATTAAGAAGTGTGGTCTTGGGTCTTCCCTGGCAGTCCAGTGGTTAAGACTCCATGCTTCCAGTGCAGGGGTGAGGGTTCAATCCTTGGTCAAGGAATAAAGATCCTACATGCCTAGTGGCACTGCCAAAAAATTAAAAAAAAGAAAAAGTGTGGTCATGGTCTGACCTTTCTCTGCCAACACATGTGCCACACGCATGATGAAAAAAGTGGAAATGAATAAGGATGCTTGAAGCCAGAGGTGATCAGCTCGTGAAGGTCCCACAGGAAACCAAGAATACCCAAATGACGTCAGTCTGCCACCCTCTGCACCCGTGGCTCAGGGTGTCAAGGTGGGAACCTCTGCAGGGGACCATGTGTGTGGCGTGTCACTGTCCTAAGCTATGACATCGTGTACACCTTCCCCGGCTCCTTCCTTTCTTCATTTCAACTCTTCCTCCAGCAGCTACAAAACCTGGTCCTGCCAACAAAGCTCACAGAAATCTCCAAGTTTCCTTGTTTCGTGTTCTTTGGCTTTTTGGGCAGAGGGAGGGGCAGGGATGGAAGAGGGTGGAGCAGAGCAACGCTGAGACTGGGAGAAATCTGGCCACAAGTGTAAGGACAGAAGCAAAAGGGGCCTCATGAAGGATATTTGTGGTTTGCTCACTTCGTATTTCTTAAAGATTATTTTCACATTATTTTGAATATAACATTATTTTGAGTATAATTTGCATATAATTAAATGGGCAGGTCTTGGGTGTATAATATAGTTTGGTAAATTTTTAAGTTTTTATTGATTTTTCATTTTTGCCTGCCCTGGGTCTTTATTGCTACACTCAGGCTTTCTCTAGTTGCAGAGAGTGGGGGCTACTCTCTAGTTGGGGTGCACGGGCTTCCCATGCGGTGGCTTCTCTTGCTGAGGAGCACGGGCTTTAGTAGCTGGGGTGCACGGGCTTAGTTGCCCTGTGGCCTGTGGGACCTTCCCGGACCAGGGATGGAACCCATGTTCCCCGCATTGGTAGGCAGATACTTAACCAATGGGTCGCCAGGTTCACCCTAGTTCAGTTAGTCAACACATACCCCAATAAAGGAAAAAAAACTGCTCTGATTTCTATCCCCAGAGACCTTTTCTTTTTTAACCTGTTCTTGAATTTCATGTAAACGGAATCATACAGTCAGTACTCCTAGGTTTTGCTTCTTTCATTTGGTTAAGTCCATGAAGCTGCATAAATCGGAAGCATGTTCCTATTTTGAGTAGCATCCCCTGTCTGAAAAAGATACAGTGTTTATCCATTCTCCTGTGGATGGCAGTTTGGGTTGTTTCTATTTTTTGTGCATTATGAATAAAACTGCTCTGAACATGTCTTCCTGTGAAATATGTTTTTATTGCTCTTGGATAAATACCAAAGAAGGCTCTTCTTAGCTAATATGTTAAGTAGATGTTTAACTTAATCGGAAGCTGACAAGATGTTTCCCAAAGTGGTGATAGTATTTCTCAGTCCCTACCGACAACGCCAGAAAAATTTCCCCCACATCTTTGCCAACAACAGCTGTTTCATTCTTTTTAATATCAGCCATAATAGACGGTGACGGAGAAGGCAATGGCACCCCACTCCAGTACTCTTGCCTGGAAAATCCCATGGACCGAGGAGGCTGGTAGGCTGCAGTCCATGGGGTTGCTAAGAGTCAGACACAGCTGAGCGACTTCACTTATTTTTCACTTTCATGCATTGGAGAAGGAAATGGCAACCCACTCCAGTGTTCTTGCCTGGAGAATCCCAGGAACAGGGGAGCCTGGAGGGCTGCAGTCTATGGGGTCACACAGAGTCGGACACGACTGAAGCGACTTAGCAGCAGCAGCAATAGATGGTGAATGCTCAGCATACTCAGTTGCTAAGCCATGTCTGACTCTTTGCAACCCCAAGGACTGAGGCCTGCCAGGCTCCCCTGTCCATGGGACTTCCCAGGCAAGAATACAAGAGTGGGTTGCCATTTCCTTCTCCAGGGGGTGTTCCTGGACCAGGGATAGAACCCTGGTCTCCTGCATTGGCAGGCAGGTTCTTTATCACTGAGCCACCAGGGAAGCCCATGATAGATGTCATGCACGTGCATTTCATGATCGTTGAAACTGACATTTCCCTGATGACAAATGGGAAAAGTTACTCATTCTTGTGCCTGTCACAGATCTTCCTTTGGGAAATTTCTGTTCAAAGTTTTGACCCATTTTCAACAGTGCTATTTGTCTTTTTATGGAGCTTCGGGCATTCTTTGTATATTCTGAATATAAGTCTCCTGCTTTGAGAATGTTTTCTCCCACTCTCTGGATTGCCTGTTTATTTTCATAATGATGTCTTTTGAAAAGCAGGTTTTTTAGTTTTGATGAAGTCAATCATTGACATTTCGCTTACACTAAATGATCTTGTGACTTGATTAAGAACGCTTTACTGACCCCAAGATTGACAGAAAAATATTCTCCTATGTTTTCTTTGAGAAGTTGCAAATTCTAGTTTTTATATTTAGGTCTATCAGGGTGTATTGAGATGTATTTTAGATGTATCAAGGTTTAGGTACAGCTCAACCTTGAAAGCAGTAGTCTTTTCTTTTCTTTTTTTTCTTTTTGGCCTGGCTGTGGCTTACAGGATCTTAGTTCCCTGACCAGGGATTAAACCCAGGTGCTTGGTATTAAGAACCCAGAGTCCTAACCACTGGACCACAAGGGAATTCCCTGAATGCATTATTCTGAGTGATAGAGGTCAGTCACAAAACCCCATATTGTATGATCCCATTCCCATGAAATGTACAGAAAACCAGAACTATATACACTCAAAAGTAGATTAGTGGTTTCCTGGGCCTGTAGGTTGGAGAACTTGGGAAGTGACCTGGTGGTGGGTATGGGGTTTCTTTTATGCCTGGTGAGTATATTCTAAGATTGATTTTGGTGAAAGTGTGAATATACTAAAAGTTACTGAACAGTACGCTTTAAATGAATTAATGGTACGGGAGGTAAATTATATCTCAATACAGTTGTTATAAACAAACATCAAAGAACAAGTAAAAGCAGCTGATTTCAGTTTTCTAATGCGAATGTCATCTTAGTGTTTGGGTCCATATGAGACAGATTCGTTCTTATAAAGTGTATTTTTAGGAACTTCCCTGGCCATCTAGGGGTTTAAGACTTCGCCTTCCAATGCAGGGGCTGCTGGTTTGATCCCTAGTCAGGGAGTTAAGATCCTACATGCCTTGTGCCAAAAAACCAAAACGCAAAACAGAAGCAATATTGTAACAAATTTAATAAGGACTTTTAAAATGATTCTCATCAAAAAAATCTTTAAAAAACGAATTTTTATGAAAGAATTTACCTTCCTTATCTTGCTTAGCTTGAGCAGGACTCAAAGTTTCCTGGGCTCAGTAACCCCTAGAGATCCGTCACTTACAGATGGATGTTGTGATATGTCTCAGGTCCCAAAGCTTCACTGATTACAGATCTGTATTTTAAACACAGCAAGGAGTGAGTCAGCTCAAAAGGGAAGCAGCTGTTCTAAAATCACTCAGCACTCACCTCCACAGTTGCCCTAGCCTCTTAGCGCATCACTACCTGTATTTCCTGAGAACACTGGCAACATAAAAACGACATAGAATCTGCATTAACAGTATTGCTAGATTGCTCCAAAGAAGGGTCTTTCAAAGTGTACAGTGCAATCCATTAGAGTTTTAATAGGTTTTAGGCAAAACTAAGCAAATAATCAAATTAATGAATAACTTATTAAAATGGAAAAAATAAAATTAAAGTGAGTGACTTATGGAAAACGAGGTTGAGGAATACTTGAAATACGTGAAATGTTTCTTTATAAGCAGACTTCTCAAAACCTTAAATGTAGTCTGAAAATTTTCAAGGGGGAGGATTAAAAAGCATTTCTCATGGTAGGATATGTTCCTGGAATGATTTTTTGTGTATGTTTGTATATGTGTTCAAGTTTTTAAATTTGTTTCCCTTTTCCCCACCATCTGATCTTGCCAAGTTTCTTTATTGCAACACACTTAAGAAATGCTGCATTAAGAGGTTACTGCCTTACAACCCAAACTTGTCTTGTTGATTGTGTGTGTGTGTTAGCTGCTTAGTCGTGTCTGACTCTTTTGTGACCCCCATGGACTATAGCCCACCAAGCTCCTCTGTCCATGGAATTCCCCAGGCAAGAATACTGGAGTGGGTTGCCATTTCCTCCTTCAGAGGTTCTTTTCAACCCAGGGATTGTATCCAGGTCTCCCACATTGCAGGTGGATTCTTTACCATCTGAGCCACCAGGGAAGCCCTAGCCCAACAATACTTTTTTTCATTTAGAACTGTCCAGAATTTGGGCAGCTTATGCCCAGATTTCCCATCTTTAGAAGTCTATGAACAGTTTAGAGAAAGAAATATCCTAGCATGCCAGACCCAAACCTAGAGCCCTGTGTGTACCTGGTATGTCTTAAGCTTGTTTTTTAAAAAAACATTTATATATTTTAATTATTTATTTAGTTATTTGGCTGTGCCTGGTCTCAGTTGCAGCATGAAGAAGGATCTAGTTCCCCAACCAGGGATCAAACCCAGGTCCCCTGCATCGGGAGCTTAGAGTCTTAGCCACTGGAAGTAAAGTGAAAGTCGGTCAGTTGTGTCCAACTCTTTGCGACCCCATGGACTATACAGTCCGTGGAATTCTCCAGGCCAGAATATTGGAGTAGGTAGCCTTTCCCTTCTTCAGGGGATCTTCCCAACCCAGGGATTGAACCCAGGTCTCCCACATTGCTGGCAGATTCTTAACCAGGTAAGCCACAAGAGAAACCCTAGAATACTGGAGTGGATAGCCTATCCCTTCTCCAGGGGATCTTCCTGACCCAGGAATCAAACCAGGGTCTCCTGCATTGGCAGGCAAATTCTTTACCAACTGAGTTATCGGGAAGCCCCCTTAGCCACCCCTCAGGTTTATTTAAAAAATAACAACAACAACAACTAGGTCGCATCTCTTATCTGCTTTGCAAGAATCGTCATTCAGCGTCTATGCTTGGCCATGAAGCTCCCCAACCAACCAGGGTCCCTTGACCCTGAGGGTCCAAGCACATGGATCTTCCTGCCTTGGCATGTTGTGTTCCCTCAACCTGGTACACAATTTCAGTTTTACCTGCCCGTAAGGACCCCGCCCCAAACCACTACTACCAGCTCCCTCTGTTCTGGAAAGTATCAGGAACCTGTAGACATGGAGTTTTAGTCCTTCTTTACTGTCTCCATGACCCAGTAACAAAGTTAACATTATGATCCTTTACTGTTATGTTAGTCAAGTGGGTAGTTACTTTGGCTTTTCATGGGTCATTTCATATGAGTGGAAATATTGCCCTTGATGTGGAAAACAATCTGGAGTTTTCTTGTTTTGTCCTATAATTTTATGTTACTATAAAGTAAAGCATATTGGTGATTTTAATATCTAGAATATTGCAGGCTAAGGTAACATAGGTTTTTAAAAGAGTATTTAATAATTTTCCAACTACAGATTCATTATTACATGTAGTCAGATAAAATGTGAAGTGATACAATGTATTCTTAGTTTCAAATTTACTGATTGGTCTCTTAAGGCTTGTGTCTTCTCTGAACCCAAACCTCATCATCAGGAAGAGAATATTCCAGATGGTTGATTCCTGGAAATAGGGTTCTCTCAAGGGTTCAGTAGACACCTCCTGTGCCACCCACCTCCTCACCCCGACCATCACCAAAGTACTTCCATCTAGAGGTTTCATTCCAAGTCATCGTGAACATTTATGATAAAATCATGTGTGAATGTGACCTGTGATTCTTTGATAAAATTATTATTTCACCTCTGAAAATATTAGCTTTAAGCAACTCATCATTTACAACTGGCTATATTTCTTGGTGATCACCGTCCCACCTTCAGAAATTCTCGGAAAGTTATCTCACTCGTGAATTGTTTTCAAAAGTCATGAAAATTTTATGGGTTCTAAACTTCTCAATGAAGCTAGCATAATATTGTCTTGCAGGCATTTAAATGTGTCTATAATGGGAAACAGTGGAAACAGTGTCAGACTTTATTTTTGGGGGCTCCAAAATCATTGCAGATGGTGATTGCAGCCATGAAATTAAAAGACGCTTACTCCTTGGAAGGAAAGTTATGACCAACCTAGATAGCATATTGAAAAGCAGAAACATTACTTTGCCAACAAAGGTCCGTCTAGTCAAGGCTATGGTTTTCCCAGTGGTCATGTATGGATATGAGAATTGGACTGTGAAGAAAGCTGAGCGCTGAAGAATTGATGCTTTTGAAATGTGGTGTTGGAGAAAACTCTTGAGAGTCCTTTGGACTGCAAGGAGATCCAACCAGTCCATTCTAAAGGAGATCAGTCCTGGGTGTTCTTTGGAAGGAGTGATGCTAAAGCTGAAACTGCAGTACTTTGGCCACCTCATGCGAAGAGTTGACTCCTTGGAAAAGACTCTGATGCTGGGAGGGATTGGGTGCATGAGGAGAAGGGGACAACACAGGATGAGATGGCTGGATGGCATCGCCAACTCGATGGACATGAGTTTGAGTGAACTCCGGGAGTTGGTGATGGACAGGGAGGCCTGGCGTGCTGCAATTCATGGGGTCGCAAAGAGTTGGACACAACTGAGCGACTGAAATGAACTGAACTGAACTGGTAGTCCGGCTGCGACAGACTGTGCAGAAGCCTGCCGGCTGCGACGGAGCTTGCAGAAGTGCGGCCGAGAGGAGCTACCCCATGCCCAAGGTCAGGGGAGGTGGCCGAGAGGAGCAACCCCACATCCAAAGAGTAGTGGCTGAGCGGGTGCAGGAGGGCCGAGAGGAGCTACTCCACATTCAAGGTCAGGAGGGGCGGCCATGAGGAGATACCCCTCATCCAAGGTAAGGAGCAGCAGCTGTACTTTGCTGGCACAGCCCTGAAGAGATGCCCCACGTCCAAGGTAAGAGAAACCCAAGTAAGATGGTAGATGTTGTGAGAGGGCATCAGAGGGCAGACACACTGAAACCATAATCACAGAAAACTAGCCAATCTGATGACATGGACCACAGCCTTGTCTAACTCAATGAAACTAAGCCATGCCGTGTAGGGCCACCCAAGACAGATGGGTCATGGTGGAGAGGTCTGACAGAATGTGGTCTACTGGAGAAGGGAATGGCAAACCACTTCAGTATTCTTGCCTTGAGAACCCCATGAACAGTATGAAAAGGCAAAATGATAGGATACTGAAAGGAGAACTCCCCGGGTTGGTAGGTGCCCAATATGCTACTGGAGATCAGTGGAGAAATAACTCCAGAAAGAATGAAGGGATGGAGCCAAAGCAAAAACAATATCCAGTTGTGGATGTGACTGGTGATAGAAGCAAGGTCTGTGCTGTAAAGAGCAGTATTGCATAGGAACCTGGAATGTCAGGTCCATGAATCAAGGCAAATTGGAAGTGGTCAAACAGGAGATGGCAAGAGTGAACGTCAACATTCTAGGAATCAGCGAAATAAAATGAACTGGAATGGGTGAATTTAACTCAGATGACCATTATATCTACTACTGTGGGCAAGAATCCCTTAGAAGAAATAGAGTAGCCATCATGGTCAACAAGAGTCTGAAATGCAGTACTGGATACAATCTCAAAAATGAAAGAATGATCTCGGTTTGTTTCCAAGGCAAACCATTCAATATCACAGTAATCCAAGGAATACCATGGAATACCGTGGAATACCATGGTAATCCACTATGCCCCAACCAGTAACACTGAAGAAGCTGAAGTTGAATGGTGCTATGAAGACCTACAAAACCTTTTAGAACTAACACCCAAAAAAAGATGTCCTTTTCATTATAGGGGACTGGAATGCAAAAGTAGGAAGTCAAGAAACACCTGGAGTAACAGGCAAATTTGGCCTTGGAGTACAGAATGAAGCAGGGCAAAGGCTAATAGAGTTTTGCCAAGAAAATGCACTGGTCATAGCAAGCACCCTCTTCCAACAACACAAGAGAAGACTCTACACATGGACAGCACCAGATGGCCAACATCAAAATCAGATTGATTATATTCTTTGCAGCCAAAGATGGAGAAGCTCTATACAGTCAGCAAAAAAAAAGACTGGGAGCTGACTATGGCTCAGATCATGAACTCCTTATTGCCAAATTCAGACTTATATTGAATAAAGTAGGGAAAACCACTAGACTATTCAGGTATGATCTAAATCAAATCCCTTATGATTATACAGTGGAAGTGAGAAATAGATTTAAGGGACTAGATCTGATAGAGTGCCTGATGAACTATGGATGGAGGTTTGTGACATTGTACAGGAGGCAGGGATCAAGACCATCCCCATGGCCTTACAAATAGCTGTTAGAAGAAGAGAAGTGAAAAGCAAAGGAGAAAAGGAAAGATATAAGCATCTGAATGCAGAGTTCCAAAGAATAGCAAGAAGAGATAAGAAAGCCTTCCTCAGTGATCAATGCAAAGAAATAGAGGAAAACAACAGAATGGGAAAGACTAGAGATCTCTTCAAGAAAATTAGAGATACCAGGGGAACATTTCATGCAAAGATGGGCTCAATAACGGACAGAAAAGGTATGGAACTAACAGAAGCAGAAGATATTAAGAAGAGGTGGCAAGAATACATAGAAGATCTGTGCAGAAAAGATCTTCACAACCCAGATAATCACAATGGTGTGATCACTCACATAGAGCCAGACATCCTGGAATGTGAAGTCAAGTGGGCCTTAGGAAGCATCACTATGAACAAAGCTAGTGGAGGTGGTGGAATTCCAGTTGAGCTATTTCAAATCCTGAAAGATGATGCTGTGAAAGTGCTGCACTCAATATGCCAGCAAACTTGGACAACTCAGCAGTGGCCACAGGACTGGAAAAGCCCAGTTTTCATTCCAATCCCAAAGAAAGGCAATGCCAAAGAATGCTCAAACTCCTGCACAATTGCACTCATCTCTCATGCTAGTAATGTTCAAAATTCTCCAAGCCAGGCTTCAGCAATACGTGAACCGTGAACTTCCAGATGTTTAAGCTGGTTTTAGAAAAGGCAGAGGAACCAGAGATCAAATTGCCAACATCTGCTGGATTGTCAAAAAAGCAAGAGAGTTCCAGAAAAACATCTATTTCTGCTTTATTGACTATGCCAAAGCCTTTGACTGCATGTATCACAATAAACTATGGAAAAATTCTGAAAGAGATTGGAATACAAGACCACCTGACCTGCCTCTTGAGAAACCTATATGCAGGTCAGGAAGCAACAGTTAGAACTGGACATGGAACAACAGACTGGTTCCAAATAGGAAAAGGAGTACGTCAAGGCTGTATATTGTCACCCTGCTTATTTAACTTATATGCAGAGTACATCATGAGAAACACTGGGCTGGAGGAAGCACAAGCTGGAATCAAGATTGCCGGGAGAAATATCAATCACCTCAGATATGCAGATGACACCACCCTTATGGCAGAAAGTGAAGAGGAACTCAAAAGCCTCTTGATGAAAGTGAAAGAGGAGAGTGGAAAAGTTGGCTTAAAGCTCAACATTCAGAAAACTAAGGTCATGGCATCTGGTCCCATCACTTCATGGCAAATAGACAGGGAAACAGTGTCAGACTTTATTTTTTTGGGCTCCAAAATCACTGCAGATGGTGATTGCAGCCATGAAATTAAAAGACGCTTACTCCTTGGAAGGAAAGTTATGACCAACCTAGATAGCATATTGAAAAGCAGAAACATTACTTTGCCAACAAAGGTCCGTCTAGTCAAGGCTATGGTTTTTCCAGTGGTCATGTATGGATGTGAGAGTTGGACTGTGAAGAAAGCTGAGCGCTGAAGAATTGGTGCTTTTGAACTGTGGTGTTGGAGAAGACTCTTGAGAGTCCCATGGACTGCAAGGAGGTCCAACCAGTCCATCTTAAAGGAGATCAGTCCTGGGTGTTCATTGGAAGGACTGATGCTGAAGCTGAAATTCCAATACTTTGGCCACCTCATGCGAAGAGTTGACTCATTGGAAAAGACTCTGATGCTGGGAGGGATTGGGGGCAGGAGGAGAAGGGGACGACAGAGGATAAGATGGATGGATGGCACTGCCAACTCGATGGACATGAGTTTGAGTAAACTCTGGGGGTTGATGATGGACAGGGAGGCCTGGCGTGCTGCAGTTCATGGGGTCGCAAAGAGTCGGACACGACTGAGCGACTGAACTGAACTGAATAGTCATTTTGGGTTTGGTAATTTCCTCTTTGTACTTGAGAGTCTGGGTATGGGGATTAGGACTGCCCTAGGGCCGGGGCGGGTCGCCTGAGGTCATATCTGGACTTCTGATCCTTGCATTTTGGACAGGAAGTTTGGAGCCTCTCTGAGAAGCAGACCAATGTTAGGACGGAAGACCTCATTAGTGTATTAGGGTATTAGGATCCTTCAGTTTAGTAAAGCTCGTATTCCTCAAATGAACTTCAAGGGCTAGCAATTCCCAATTAAACAGGAAGGAATCTCTCCCCTGGGCAGATCTGACCCATGTGGAGTAACAGTGACAATAATTATGTTCCATTCCTTGCCTCTCTGATCACCTTCCCAATGCACGCAGAAAGAGATGTTATTCATCCAACTGACAGACTCCACAACCTGTACCATACAAATTACTTTCTGATTCTTGCTGAAAGAGACAAAGTTCCTAGGTCAAAGATGGTCTTAAAATTCTGGTAAACTAAAAAGTAGAAAAAAATACAATCTCTCCCTGTGTTTTATGAAAAAATAAAACTATTAGGAAGTATCAACTTCAATAATGTTGCTAATCTTGCCACTTAAAACAAAACTATCTGGGACTTCCCTGGTGGTCCAGTGGTTAAGACTTCACCTTTAAGCACAGCAGGTGGGGGTTTGATCCCTGGTTGGGGAATATCCCACATGACACACGGTGCAGCCAAAAAATAAAGAAAAAATAAATTTGCCATGCTTGTCTCTAATTCTGAAATTCTCAGCCAATGACTGTCCTCAAGACCTTGAAGACTGCTGCAGAACATAAAGAGTTCTTAACATCTTCTTTTGAACAACTATTTGAGGATGGGATAATTTCTTGGAGCCTACCAATGGACTGTTTTACTATGACAAGGAATCATCCAGAATGTTTTATTTCTTCATTTTCAAACAGTTCGGAAGTGCCTTTACAGGTACATTAAATACACTGTGGAACAGATACAACAGATCATTCTGGAAGCCGTGGGTACTGTGAGACAGGTTCATTACACAATGGAAAAGGTATAGAGATGCAGCGTTGTAATGGCATGCTCTGTTTATAACAGCTGATGTATACCAGGAAACAAGAATCCAACTTAGAAAAATGGGAAATAGAAGATTACACTTTTTTTCCCCAAATGCCTTGAAGCCACCCAAAAGTGCAGAACTGGCTGGGTGGTGTGGGTTTGGCCTCTTGCCTGTGTTCTGCAGCTCAGATCGGACCCACCCAAGAAGAATCCGGGGCTGGGACCAGATGGCTGAGGATTTAAATCATGAGCAAGAACCTCCCTGGTGGCCCAGTGGTTAAGACTCCACGATTCCACTGCAGGGGATGTGGGTTGAATCCTTGGTTGGGGAACTAAGATTCCACATGCCACATGTTGCAGAAAACAAAACACAACACCATAAGTGGTGAGCAAACAGCATGCCCTCTAGACACAAGTAATAGATAAGCAGCAATGAAAAAATGGTTTGCCGCAGGAGACTCATGTGGGTCCCTCCAAGAGGATGGATCTGCTGTATAATACTCATGTGCAAGGGACTGTCTTTCACAGTGTCTTAGAGCTACTTCTCTTTTCCTGGCTTTGATCACTTCCTATTTCATGCTCCACTCTCGGCCTTTATCTTTCTTAGTTTGGTTGTTTGCTTCGACCCTCAATGATGTGTTTAGAACATGGACTGTCATGGGGGCCGAGCAATGGGTTGGGTTTTAAATTAATGTCCTTGCTAGAAGTCCAGAAAAATTCTCCCAGTGGAAGTCAACTACAGAAAGGGAATCCCCCACTCAGTGGTCTGTGACCAGAGGAAGCACTTGGATCCCTCTGTCTGCCAGTCCTGGCATCTTACAGTACATGGGCTGGTGGTGCTGAACAACACCCTGCTTCAGAGTAGCTGGTATGATAGATAGCAGATCCAATGCAAATTTACAGATTCGCCCAGGGGAATAGTAAATTAAACCAACCAGAATGGCAAATTAAATTGTTAAGAACCTGGAGGCATGTGACCCTTGCCAGCCTAAAATATTTATGGGAATAAAGCATGCTCACACTATGTGGGAATATAAGGGTAAAATGAAGATACTACAGTGATTACAGCAAGGAGAAAAAAAGGCATATTCTTCAGGGAAGCATCTCTATGTGAAGAAATGGCATCATATGGGAAGTGTCTACCCTGGCATTTTGGGTTATTTCATTTGGTGACTCAGATTCCTCTAAAGGAAGTAACTATAAAATAGATTATTTCAGCTCCAACCTTATCATGGAAAAATAAAACGCTGTCCATGCTCTTTGGAGGTAAAGAAAGAAGTATCAGGTCACAAGTGACTCAAAGCATCTTAGAGAAGTAATGCTATCAAGGGGGTGTAAAGGTCAACATCACATGGACCCTGAATCCCAAAGCAACACCCATCTCTCTGTAAAGTGCTTTCTTCCAATGGGCAGCATAGATGTATAAACTGACCTCAGTTTCTGCAACACCTAAAGAGATCATAGTCCTCAAGATAAAAGGTTTCATTGGAACAACTGACCTCCAATACTCTAGCCAACTGATGCGAAGAGCAGACTCACTGGAAAAGACCCTGGTGCTAGGGAAAATTGAAGGCAGGAGGAGAAAGGGGTGGCAGAAGATGAAATGGTTGGATAGCATCACCAACTCAATGGACATGAATTTGAGCAATCTCCAGGAGATGGTGAAGGACAAGGAAGCCTAATGTGCTGCAGTCCATGGGGTCTCAAATAGTCAGACATGACTTAGCAACTGAGCAACAATAATATGTAATGTGAAGATGTCCAGTTTGTCAGTTGATGACATCATTGCTTTCTTACAAGGAGGATAATTACCCTATCAGACTGGAATTGTTACTTGCCACTTGGAAAAGGGGATAATGTCCTGATCATCTTGACTCTTAGATGAGGCTATAAACACTGCAACTGGGTTAGAATGTCTGCACATTTTTTGAGTTTAGGAAAAAAAAATGTTTAAAGCAAACACAAAACACCTCTGTAACTGATCTAAATCATATCAAACCATAAAGAAACTACCTCTGTAATTGATCTAAATTGTATCAAACCATAAAGAAATCACCTAGTAACTGATTTCAGCTGTATCAAATGATAAACTAACAGGTATTAAGCATTTCCATATCAAATGTTGCAAATACAATGTTTGCATTTTGCACACACAGAAATCTAAATCTAAAGGGTTTATTCTTTTACTAGCCCTCATTTCAAACTTTTATTTTTCATTCTCTTTCAGAAACTGACTTTACTAAACCACATACATGCATATTAAGATCTGAGAAGAGGCTTTGGGGGCTGTGGTTCCTTCCTCCTCATTCCGGGAAGATGAGTGTGCTGTTAGTGGGAAACAACTACCCTAAGTGTGATGGGAGTCGGGATCGGGGCGGGGAATGGACATCTGAGAGAGTGTTCAGGCTCATTTTTGAAACCTGCCATTCTGCAGATTTGATTTCCTGACTGATTTCCAATCAATTTGATTCCAAATCAATTTCCAAATTGATTTCCAATTCCCAGGTTGACGCTTCGTTCCTCCAATGATGTCTGTAGGGCCCACTGAAAGATCATGCTTGGGTGGGGCATGTTTTTAGGACATGTTGTTACTGCCATAGAGACACCCCTTTTCATCCTGATAACAAGGAGTGACATTTGCCAAAATGCCACAGATGATGCTGGCATTGTCAGAATGGGTACACTCACCACAGAGAGCCATAGGGACTTGTCAATGCACCCGTCAGCCTTTCAGCAGACATCATCAACCTTCCAGGAAGAATCCCAGACTCTCTTGTTTTTTTTTTTTTTAATGGGTCCAGAGCTCTGCCAGTTCTAGGCCCTCAGCACCCCAAACCCCTGCCCCAAGTATGGACACATGAGTGGGTCACAAATAAAGACCAAAAGGAGGAAGACAGCAGGGACATGCACTACATGTCAGCACCGAATCCAACGTGGTTTGACACTGGACAGGGACCTGAGAAATAGGAGTCCTCCTTCTGAGACATCCAGGAAGAGGTGTCCCCCTATTTGCAACTTTCAAGAAACATTTTCTTTAGGTTTCCATTTATTGCTGCATCAAAGGTATTAATATCTCTGGCTAAAAAAAAAAAAAATAAATATAGTCAAATCATACAGCTGCTGCAATTAAAAGAGAAAAATGTGGATAAAATAATGCAACCACTGGAGAATGTTTAAATGTTTATTTTCATGTTAAAAAGGATGAGTTACCCTGTGGTTAGAATATACCTTTATGCTGAAAAACAAAGTCACTTTATTTCTGAAATAGTTCTGGGGAAAAAAAAAGAAAGAAAAAAGGAAAAAGAAATCCAAAAGTAAGGAAGAGTAAGATCAAAATGTTCTGGCAGATTCCATCCACAGTCCCAACAGAAGCCATGCCCTCTAAAGGCTGCATCTTTAATTCAGTGCATTTCACGATGTCAGGTTCTGATGTTTCCCACCATCAGTTTAGATATTTCTGAGCGGGATGTCTGTACATTTAAAAGCTACAGCTTTGCATGCTTTTATTTGAAAAGGTATTTATTCCAACACACCTTTCAGTGTTTCAGTATATTGCCTATATTACATACAAAAATATCTGCTATCCATATTTGAGCATAACTTTTCCACCACCCATACTGTTCCTTTACATAACAGGTGACACGCGATACATTACACATAGTACAATTTTGAGGGAGAAGATGGTTGCTGGGTTTATAGACCACCTATCTTGTCATTTGCAGAGACTAGAATGGAGATCTGAGGCTGTTGATGAGAGCAGAAAGGTGATGAAAGAAGGATTCAGACGGAACCACTCTCTGTGGTCAGTAGGGTTGGAATGAGTGGTCTTCCCTGACAGAAACTTTATTGTGGTCCCAACGTCCCAACATTGGGAAGACATTTTTCTAAAAGAGTGAGATGAGACAGCTGATCAACATGCACAATTCCTAAAACTTAAAATTACCCAGGTACAAAATACTTCTTCCACGGATGTGGCAATGGGACAAAAGTTAATCCATTTTTTCCCTGCATTAATTTTTTATAAATAAAAAGCTCTCTGCCTACAGTCTAAGCATGATTACAGTCTGGGAATGCATGCTGGCCAGTGTGCAACAGAAAACCACCAGGGGTCAATGATTCTCTCTTAGTTCACACGGAGTATTCTGAGGTCAGCTACCTTGTGAGTTCTTTGAGGAAAGTTTCTGGGAAAACTTTATCTTTTCTTTTTGTTTTCTCTCAAATGTAACACTGCAGGTTTAAACTCCAGTAATTTTGTGTGGCAGCTGCTCCTTGAAAGCTGTACGCTGGCCTGGAGGCAGCAGTTTCACATCCTCCATGGTTGTAGGTTACCTGGTCCTCACATGGCATCTGAATTGCCCCTCGTGTGATTCACAGAGCTCACAGCCTGCTGTCCCCATTAGAGGCTGCTGGTGTCTGCCTCGGGGGGAGCCTGAGCATCCCGTTTTTATGGGAGAGAAAGGGATTCTATCTACATCATTTATTTCAGGCTATTGACACCAATCTTTTGCATGTCACAGCCATTAAAAACCTGGAAAATCCAGGCAAATGCATGCCTCCCCCCTCCCAGAGAATCCTATTTCAAGACTTACTTAATTTACATCATTCCCCCTATTCTAGTTTAAATATTTTGGAAGTATAGTTCCTATTTGTTTTAAATTAACCAGGTTGGAAATCAAGCAGATATAGCACATGGATTCTAGTCAGTAGGAAGTATTTAGAGCAGAAGGAGCTTCAGTGAAATTCTGTTTAGCTGAGTAGTTGTCCATGCCCAATCTGAGGACAACTGACAGTGTTGATTTCCACAAATAACTGAATTTCTGGCTCTTCACTATTCACACACACACACACACACACACACACATACACATGGGTATAAGTATGTATGTGTGAGTATAGGGAAGTGTGTGTTGTGTGGTAAAAGGGACCCTCCCCCCAAAACCTTCCATTTGATCTTTATTTTGAGCTGACTGAATCTCAGCATAAGCCAGCAAAGGTGGTTTATGCAGCCTGCATCACTCTGGGGGACGCTAGCTTACCCACAGGGGACAACTTCAGGACCACGGTCAGCTCCCAGCCCTGTTGAGAAATCAAGCGAAAGTCAAAGTTGCTCAGTCGTATCGGACTCTTTGCGACCCCATGGACTATACAGTCCATGGAATTCTCCAGGCCAGAATACTGGAATGTATATCCTTTCATTTCTCCAGGGGATCTTCCCAACCCAGGGATCAAACCCAGGTCTCCCTCATTGTAGGCAGATTCTTTACCAACTGAGCTATAAACCAAGGGTTCCTTCTAATTCTCCTCAGTGTGTTCTTTGAATCACATCAAGCACTCAGGCCATAGAAGGTGGCCTAAATAAGGCTCCTCGTGACAATGGTAGGTTCCTCTTCTCCTGAATTCTTCCCGTGGAAACTCTCATTTTACCAGTGTGAGCCAGCCTGCTGTGTGTGTGAGACTCACTCTGTGCATCAGTTGAGGTTCCTCAGTTTTAGAAATGAAACCCCTATTATGTCTGGACTGTCAAAGGGAAAGAAAAGTGAAAATATCTTATAGGGGGAGCAGTATTCATATGGACAGCTCTGTTTCCATTAGCATGTGAATTTCTCTCCAGCCCTACACAGTCAGTTTTGAGCAACCTCCCCACCAAGTCCTTTGAAAAGCAGAGGCAGCTTCCTTTGGCTACCAGAGCAGCTCTTCCTACAAGGTGTCAGCCATCTCTTTCCAAACTCCTTTGGAAGCCAATACTTGGGTCTCCTGACTTCATTTCCCAATCAAACTGGAAGATTTGGGCAACCTTACCAGCTTCAGTTCCTAATCCCCATTTTAAACACAAGAGCAACTGAACACCAGCCCCCAGAGGTCAGGCAGTGCATCACTGATAACTTAGGCGTGGTTTATAAACGTACTGTAGTCCTGTGGGCAAGAGACACAGGGAGAATGCTATGTCTGCCATGTCATGGCTGGAGGAGGCTAGTTGTCATGTTCCTGTCCATGGAACCCTATAAGAGAACCACTGAATCACACCCTTATAAACAGTCCAGTCAGCAGCCATCGAGAGTCAAGGAACTGTTTCAACACCTCCTGCAGGTCCTGGCCATGTTGGGTCTTTAAAATTCTACTTCTCTGAGATGCAAATGGTTCAAGAAAGCTTGGAATGAGGCATACTCATCCAGAGTCTGTTTTTCCAGCTATCACATCCTAACAGAATGTTGTCATAGTTCCCTAATCTGAACTTCTTGCTCTGCTTGAGACCAGGCATGCTGTTCTTTGAAAAACATTATTTAAAAATTATGCAGGAATCATGCTTTTTTTCTCTCTCTCACTTGCCATTTCAATTTCCCAATAGCTATGGTTTTTCATCACAACTGCTTCTCAAGCTTCTGGAATAGTGATTTATTTTATGAATTTTGGGGTGGACAAAAAAAAAAAAAACATTGCTTTTCTTGATTAATGTACACCCTGTATAGGTTTTACCTCTGCCAGAGTCATGACTAGGGATATAGATATATATGTTTATATATGAGCTTTTTTGGTGGTGGGGTGGAAATCATTGAATGGGTATATTTCTATGTGTTACTAAGTTGAAACATCATTCCACTTACTGTTCTAATAAAGTTTTGCTCTGGTTAAAGAAAAGTTTGGTCTGAAGGTACTTTCTATGCAATTTCCTTTCTGTGCGTATCATTTCTAGACCTTGATTTCAGTTTGGATAACAAACAGTGTCGACCACAAAGCATTAGTATCAACACAACTACTTTGAGGACTGCTTTGCCCTCGGAAATGCACTCCAAGAAGGAGGTCCTCATGACTCCTGCAAGCAGAAGATAAAAGGTTCACAGTTCATAATTTTTCTCCAAAGTTTTTAAGCATCATGTAGAAAACTGTAAAGAAGATGGCCCCCCTCACAGTACATCAACATTTTAAGTAAAATCCCACGTCCCTATCTGAGACAACAAAGTTCAACCACAAAAAAAGGAAAGACAGTGTGAGGATTAGCTTCTTAGCTATTGCCCCTAAGTGATAAAGTGTGGAAAACTGGAAAGACCCTAAACTCCCGCACAGACACCCAGGAAATAATAGGACGTGGCAAATCGTGGGGCTAAAACTCATATGTAAATCAAACAGACCTCAGAGAAAAGAATGGCATCTCTTGTCTTCATGTTTCAAAAAGAACTGCAGAGGTCAAAGGAACCAGGTGCGAATGCAAAGATATATAAAAATAATGAGCAATGCTCGTAACAAATATGGGCGGCTACATTCAGCATCTTTCAGGTATGTCCAATCTCAGGCCAAGGGCAAGAAAAGTCCACTGTGCTTTAAAAGGTCTAGGAGTAGAAAAATCAAACCCAAGTCTTTTCTAATTCCACACGGCTGTTTTGCCACGAGATGATTAACAATGTCTGTGGGGTCAGGTTTATTCTACTGGAACTGAGCTAGTACCAGGCAGCAGATAAAATCATTGTCTTAGAATTTCTCTAGGACCCGCACGTGGCCGACTCAGAGACACTGCCTAGCTTCAAACCCAGCTGCCTTTGCTCTCTCTGATACCTGCTTAGAAAGGGATCCCGCCAGACCGCCACAAATGAAGCTCTGTTAAATCATCCCCTATTGCTGATCAGACGCACGGCTCCACCATTCAAAAAACAGAAGGCATAAAGGTGAATACAAGCATGAGAAAGGAGTTCACATCTGGTCCTGCAGCCTCTCCATGTAGTCTCTGAAGCCCTGGGACTCCCCCAGCCCCATATCTGGGCAGACCCACTGGATGTTGTCATCACTGTCAAACAGGATGGAGTTGGTGTAGGGGCCGCCGTCCTCTGGGAGGATGGTTGTGTAGGAAGTAAACTTGACCCTCTTCCTCTTGGGGCCTGTGGAACTCAGAGGGTCGTTTTTCATGTCTTTCTCATAGACGTAGTCAGAAGGTCTGAGCAGCTGACTATGGAAAGTCTTCTGGGAACCGCCATTCAGAAGGAAGTTCCTCTCCTCGAACTGCAGCCCCCTGTCAATCATGGTGGTGCACTCCTCCGATGGGAGGGTCACGTCCACCGGGTTCTCTAGAAGCTCCACGTCGTTCCCCAGCCAGACCCAGTCATGGGAATGGGGGATGTTGCCTTGCTCGCTCACGGCGAATCTTTTGTGTCTGTATTTCCAAGCAAATGCCACACAGTTGATCAAGAAGACCAAGATGGCTAGGCAGAAGACGCAGAGCAGGGCGTACATGCCGATCTCCAAGTCAGTAAGCCCCCTGGAGGTCACCGTGAGGTCACTAGGATTATGGGGTTCCGGTGACTTCCCTTGAGCGGGGAAGCTTGTGAAGGCATCTGGACCACCGCTCTTGAGCATCTTCTTATCTTTTCCTTCCATGGGAGACTGTGGGGTTGTGCTTTTGTTGGTATGTTCCTCATGGCCAACAGAGGCACCATGCTGGAACCACTCCTGAACTGCCCTCTCCTGGTTTCCCTCACGATCTATGGTGTTACTGAGGTGGTCTTTATATTCCCGGTTTATGCCCTCAATGTCGTTGGTGCCTCCTTGGTGCTCATCAATACTGGGCTCAAATTTGACCTTGACGTTCCCTTTCCCCACGGCAAGAATGCTCTTCCTCTTGGTCTTCTGACAGGGCTCACTGATCATCATTTCCAGTTTAATCAAGGGCCCTTGCCCTTCCCCCTCTGCAACCACAACTGGCCATTTGGACTGAAGGCTTGCCTGGACAGATACCACCATTTCATCCAAAGATGAGACAGTAACTGAAAAATCCTTGGGATCGTAAATGTCTAAAGGTGTCACTGAACCATCGCTGAACAAAATCCAAGAACTGACGATGGCTTCCTAAGAGAAATGAAACCAAAGCATTGTTATAATCGGGTTCCTTCAAAACCTGCAAATGTAAATATGATTTTCTAAGTAATATTATTTAAACATACACACTGAGAATTAATGTCTATGTTTTATCATTGTGAACAGCTCTTGGCTTGCCTGGAACTGGCATGAGCCATAAGCCACAGCTCTACTAATGTAAGAAATAGACAATATGCTTTAGCAAATGCATTAAAGTGTATTTTACAGTAAGTCCCCTGCATATGAACTTTCAAGTTGTGAGCTTTCAAAGATGCAAACGTGTTCGCATGTCCGGTCACCCAAGTTAGTCCTTGTATCTGGCGTATACTGTCACGTGCGTGCCTCCTCTACACGCGGCTGTGCTTCTGTGCACTTCCCTGCGCAGCACTGTATAGAGTACAGTGGTACAGCATCTTTATGCAAGTCCAGGATGTCTGAAAGCAAGTGTATAAAAGCAGCGGCAGTGATGTAGCTGGTACCGTACTATATGATTAAAAATGTTTTCTTTACTTTTTGCTTGTTTTTTATGTGTTATTTGTGTGAAAAGTATTATAAAATGACTGCCTTGCAGTACTATATAGCCGATTGTGTTAGTTGGGTACCTAGGCTAATTTTGTTGAACTTAGGAACAAACTGGACTTACGAACACACTCTCAGAATGGAACTGGTTCATATGTACGGGACTTACTGTAATTTACCTCATGCCAGACAACAGAATTTGACTTTGACCCTTCTAAAAACATTCTGAAAGATCAAACAATTTATCTGAATCAAATTCAGGTGCAACTAATCAGGCGCCTGCTCAAGAGAATATTGCTTTGAACTTTCCTTATTCGGAAGCCAATGCTGATGAAGCAAAACATGCGCTGGCTGGACATGCTTATGGAAGGATGCATCATAAAACCAGTTTGCTTGAAGGGCACAGTGCCCTAGGATCTTTATCAATGACATGTCAAAGTTTAAAGAGGCGGAGAGTTTGAGAGTTGGCAATCATTGTCAACAGTGGCGATTGGATGCTACGCTTGTTCAAGTAGCTGAAATGAAATTTCCAAGTGTCAATAGGCACCTTCTTGGGCAAAAGTAAGAATATGGGAGCCTGTGGTGGTCTGGCAGCAAACTGTGTCTAAAACAGGTAAGGCTGCTCTAAAGCAAGAAGAACATATGAGGAAAATGGGTCTAAGACATTGAGTACTTTTCTCAGAGACAGGACAGATTGGATAAGAAATAGGAAGCAGCTTCAAGAATCACCAGTCCCAGTTATGAGTGCTCTATTTATCTCCTTTGCAAGATGTGACAGAGAAATAAGTGGTCCCAATCATCCAGCGACAAAAGAACTCTGGAATCTCACCTGCTGTGGGGCTTGAAGAACATCCTGGGCAGCTGCTGTTGAGACAATGGCTCTTTTGTCCAACCTGTGAGGCTGCAGGGAGAGAGACAAGCCGGCCACCAGCTGCACACCCAGGTCCGCGATAGTGACCCGGTCATCCAGGACGGTCACGGTCTTTTCAGCCAGAATGGAGTCAGAGAGAGGCGACAGGACCTGCAGAGTCAGTGGGAAACCTCAGTGTCTGCTCCTCACACCATTCACAACTCCTGAACTGGTGTTCCCACCGAAGTGCTCTCCTAGTGTCCTGTGACGTGAGTGTATGTAGCGAAATCGTGTATGTGAGCAAGTCATGAGTGTGTGCGTGCTAAGTCCTGATCCTGTTCAATTACACTCTCCAAGTGAAGGGGTTTTAAGTACAAATATCATCTTGGCCCATTTTCTTTCCTTTGATTCATATCATGATAACAGTACTGTATTTTTTTAAACTTGATTTAATTTAGAGGCAATAACTAAAAATTGCCTACCTTGGTACTAGGCACCAAAGACTGACATTTTTCCAACAAATAATATTTAGTTGTGAGAATGGCAGAATTGTAGTAAAAGCTGTTTAAAAGGTTGGTGCTCAGCCGTCTCTTCCTACTCCTACTCCTTCCAGTGAGCATTAGATGTTCACTATGGACCACTCACCCCTGGAGAAGGGAATGGCAACCCACTGCAGTATTCTTGCCTGGAGAATTCCATGGACAGAGGAGTCTGGTGGGCTCTAAGTCCATGGAGTCCCAAAGAGTCGGACACGACTGAGTGACTAACACACACACACATGGACCACTGATCACCATTGTGTGGGCTGCCGTGTCATCACTGGATAAACCAGGTGAGCAAAGCGGGAAAGAGAATCTTACTCTCCTAAGAAACCACTTTTCTTAATTTACCATCTAGCTTGCAAGCAGGTAGTGGTGGTGGTTTAGCCGCTAAGTCGTGTCCAACTCTTGTGACCGCATGGACTGTAGCCCACCAGGCTCCTCTGTCCATGAGATTTCCCAAGTAAGAATACTGGAGTGGGTTGCCATTTCCTTCTTCAGGGGATCTTTCCAATCCAGGGACCGAACCTTAGTCTCTTGCATTGGCAGACAGATTCTTTACCACTGAGCCATCAGGGAAGCCCTTGCAGTCAGGGGTGAAATCAAATGAAGAGGCATATCTAGTGGATAGAATTTCTAGACCTATCCCCCCAAAAACGTTCTGTCTAATCTCTCAAAAATCTCTCTTGTGAATATGATGAGAAATCACCCTCCCAACTATGTTATAGGATATGGCACAGTTGGCCTTAAAATAGGGAGACCATACTGGGTTAGCCACAGGGGTCTCATGGAATCACACAAGCCTTTAAAATCAGAGCACTTTCTCCCTGACTGGTAGAAGAGAAAGTCAGATTCAAAGAGTGAGAATCTGGTGGTGGATCTGTTCCATAAGGAGGGATGCAGGTGACCTCTAGGAGCAGAAAATGACCTCTGGCTGATAGTCCACAAGAAAACAGAGTCCTCAATCTTGCACCACAAGGAACCGCATTCTTCCAGCAACCTAAGCCAGGAAGCAAACATTTCTTCAAAGCCCCACATAAGCCCAGCCAGACCCATACTTTGATTGCAGCCTTGCAGTACCCTGAACTTGGTACCCCAAGCTCAACTGGACTGCCAACATTCAGAACTCTGAGTTAAAAAATTAGCAGTGCTTCATGCTGGGAGATGTTCGATTGCTTTGTTACACGGCAACAGGAGAGTGATACAGAGCGTAACACTGAATCCAGCTTTGTCAAAAACTGACTTGGGCAACACCTAAAAATCTGATTTTGTTATAGAAGTGAAAATTAAAGGAGTAATAGAGGACTTAAAATTTTTTTAAAGTTTAAAAAAAAAGAAAGAAAGAATGATCGTAACTATGAGCAGTAACTTTTTAATTTGTTATTAAAAAATATGCTACCTTCTTTCTGCAGAATGATCCTGTCCACTGGCTAGAAAATAGTTTTACTGTTACTATAGTAAAGTGGAGAGTGGTTTTTATTATTTTTAGTGCAATATGTTTTAAAATTTTTTGTGTGTCTACTGTTCAAGGTAAAACATAGCTAAATGGTTAATGCTCAAGTTGAGGAAAATAAAACTAGCTTTCATAGGTTCTATTGTCTTCTGTTAGTGACATATAAAAAGTAAAGGATCACATTAGGGGGAAAATTGCTTAGACTGTGTGTTACATTTAGCTTTGATAAAAGAAATGAGATATTTTTTCTCAACTCTCTAAAAGGCAAACATTTTTCTTTGATTATTCTTCGAGGTTTTTATTTGCTACTCTAGACAATAAGATTTGAAAATGACTTTGACCTTCTTTGGGGGGAAATACAATATAATTTTATTATCATTACTTTATATTTTTCAATTGTTCTGTGAATTTTTGTGAATTCTATTGTCTATTATAAAAATATTCATTTATTTAGTTAGTTGCACAGTGTCTTAGTTGCATCATGTGGGATCTTTCGTTGGGGCACAAGGACTCTCTAGTTGTGGCTAGCAGACTCTGAAGCCCACAGGCTTAGTTGTTCCAGTTCTATTGGAATTCCAGTTACCTGACCACAAATCAAATCCATGTTTCTTGAACTGCAAGGTAGATTCTTAACCACTGGACTATCAGGGAAGTCTCTTTAAAAAAAAATGTAACACAAAATTTAATTTGAGTTTGAACTGTTAGAATTGACTAACCCTCTGTCACTGCCCATAAGTCTCTGATGTACACACACACACGCTATCCTCCAGCATCTGCCTGGACACTTATCAACACAGACCAGGGCTGGGGGAGGTGGCGAGTGCTGGGTGCCCATACCTGCACGGTGGTGATGCCTGGCTCCCGGCCCACCAGGGTCCTGCCATCCTGTATCTGAGCGATTCTCGGCTCTTCCACCTTCATGAAATCCATCACGAGGTCGGTGATGTCAAACTGCCAGTCAGGGCCCAGCATGTAGCTCAGCTGACCCGAGTCAGGGGACTCGGCCACGAACTGGGTGAGGACGCGCACGAGGGCGTGCTGGTACTGCAGCGAGCACCCTCTCCCCTTCTTCTCCTCATCCTCCTCGTCTTCACTGTCTCGGGTGGGCCTGGGACACACACACACAGCAGAGCCAACGTCATCCTGGTGAAGAAGGGTCTCCCCTACCTCCTTGTCGAGATTCCGCATGACTGTGATGTTTCATGTGAACTGGATTTTCTTTCTGCCAGAGGTGCTCACCAGCGGTCACCCACCATCTGCTGCTTCTTTCACTCCCGGACCCTGTGCGGTGGTCACTGAGTGTCACACGTGCTGCCACAGGCTCGGAACACAGAAACCCAGCATGGCCCCACCTCACCCGCCCAGGGCTGGGGGATCAGCGCCGCACAGGCCGAGCTGCTAACATAACTGAAACACGTCTGACACGCACATCCTGACTTCTCCTTCCTCAGTGCCCCGGCCCTTCTCCCTGTCCTGACACAAGTTCTGCTCCACTTGCCTGCCCATGACCTGCCCTGAGAAACCCTCTCTGGCTTTGCTACTCCACAAACTTCCCCTCGAGATGAACCTGTCTGGCGTCCCTTATGAGAGGACCTGGCTTGGTGGCTGCTGACTGGTGTGCGGGGCCCTCGGTGGATCTGAGACAGAGAGGGGCAGAGACTCATATGTCCTGAGTTAGAATATGTGCCGGGTCCTGCCTTACCTGCTCCTATAAAGTGAATAAATGCTATCTTTAGAGCTTTGACTACTGCAGGGTGTATCATTTCACTGAATTCTTGGAACAACCCTATTCAGTCACTCTACTGTCATTTCCAACTTGTAGATGAAGAAACAGGAAGAGAGAAGTTACGTAACTTGTCCAAGGTTGTACAGCTATACACGGGAAAGTGAAAGTGAAAGTCGCTCCGTTGTGTCTGACTCTTTGCAACCCCATGGGCTGGCTGTAGCCTGCCAGGCTCCTCTGTCCATGGAACTCTCCAGGCAAGAACACTGGAGTGGGTAGCCATTCCCTTCTCCAGGGGATCTTCCCAACCTAGGGATCAAGCCCAGGGCCTCCACATTACAGGCAGATTCTTTACCATCTGAGCCACCAGAGAAACCCAAAAGCAGAAAAGCCAGAGTGAAAACTCAGTGACCTTATACCAGAGTTCACAGCTTAGCCACTGCACTGTGCTCCACTAAGGATGGGTGACATTTTCAAGCAGGAAGCAGAGAATGGATAATGCAGGAAAGAACACTAGGGCAGGGGGAATAGAGCTCTTCCCTAAATGCCAGGCCTTGTGCTGTGCACTTCTTATGTGTTGCATCATTTTATTGAATCCTAGCAACTGTTCTCGGAGAAGGCAATGGCACCCCACTCCAGTACTCTTGCCTTGAAAATCCCATGGACAGAGGAGCCTGGTGGGCTGCAGTCCATGGGGTCGCTAAAAGTCAGGCACGACTGAGCGACTTCACTTTCACTTTTCACTTTCATGCATTGGAGAAGGAAATGGCAACCCACTCCAGTATTCTTGCCTGGAGGATCCCAGGGACGGGGGAGCCTGGTGGGCACCATCTATGGGGGGTCACACAGAGTTGGACATGACTGAAGTGACTTAGCAGCAGCAGCAGCAACTATTCTATGAGGTAGATAATATGACAGTAAACCCACTACATACGAATGAGTTCCATTCCAAGAGTGCATTCGTTTAAGTTCAATTCGTTTGTTAAGTCCAACTATGTTAGCCTAGGTACACGACTGAGACAATGGGCTTTAGGGTAGCTTACTGTAAGAGGTTTATAACACTTTTCATGCAAATAACTCATAAAAACAAACATAGAAAATAAAGAAAATATGTTTAATCTTATAGCATAGGACCTTGAAAAGTACAGTAGTGCAAAGTAACAGCTGGCACGCGTTAACAATATCAGCTACGTCACCACCACTTTTATGCTCACTTCCGGACATCCTGGGCTTCAAACAAAGACCCTGTAGTACTGTACTCTATACAGTACACAAAAGCACAGCCACTTGTAGATGTGCCCGTGTGACAACGCTGCCAGACACGTGAACTACTTTATGGGATTGGACTATCGAACATGCATTGGCATCTGTGACAGTTCACGACAGGAGGGTTCGTATATAGAGGGCTTACTATCTCCATTATAATTTCCTCCTGTCAGAGTAAGGACCCGAGTCAGACCCATCTTAACTCTGTTCCCGTTACTACCCACTGTAGATGCAGTTTTGCTGGAGCCTCAGTCCCCGAGGACGTTTTGCCTCAGAGCTGAGCCCCAGGAGCCTCAGATCCACAGCCCCCTCTGAGGGTCACCCCCTCACGCTTAGTTCCTCACCTTCGATTGGAGGCCACGGGGATCCTCCATCCTTTGATCTGGCTCAGCTCCGTGTCCGAGATCTCAACCTGCAGGGGGAGTCTGGGCACCCAGACCGTGACCTCTAACTGGGAGGTGAAGTGCTGGTGGGTGAAGTTCACGATCGTGTCCACTTTGCTCTTCATCTCCTTCCCATTCACAAAGACCGAGTCACAGCCGTTGGAGACCTTGGGGGAGGGGACAGAATCGCCAGATGCGTCAGCAGAAAAAGCGCATGTACAACCCGACAGTAAAAGTTCATGAACCGCAACAGCTCTGATCTGTGAGGCCCCGAGACAACCAGGAGAACGTGGCTTGAACAAAAGGTAATTTGTAGGCACTAATTGGTGGCAATGCTGATAAACAGACTCCAGGAAAACCATTCTGTATTACAGACTACTGACAAGTAAAACCATAAACATAATTTAACGGCGTTCCATAACCTTTGCTGCCTTTTCTGTGTGTTTTTTCCCTTCTCCTCACCTCTTTT
Organism: Bos javanicus; assembly: GCF_032452875.1. NCBI lineage: Eukaryota > Metazoa > Chordata > Mammalia > Artiodactyla > Bovidae > Bos > Bos javanicus. Next base: position 50,823,229 of record NC_083884.1, read on the forward strand.
ATGTACTCAAACCACCACTAATCAAACCCCAGGTGCAGCATATTTCACTAGTGTGCGGTATCTGAAGATGTTTAAAAGGTATCCATATGTTACTAAAACAACACTTCATTTGAGCCGTAAAAGGGATTTTTTTTTTTTCTGAAAAAACCTAGAGAGCTTTGTATAGATTAAGACCCTTGTAGAAACACACTCATGAAATGCATCAGAAATGTGGATACAACTATTTTTGCCCCATTACATTTTGCATTAATTTTACGGGATGGAGATAAGGATGTGGCATTCTGCTATGGACTTTTGACTCAGCACATGGGGCAGGCACCCTTTTAACACGATGCATCGCAGGTTAGGTATCAGACAAGGTAAGGCCCCGCGGCACTTCACATCTTCCAGGGAAGCAAGGGAAATGTTGATGGCTTTCGCTCCTAGACCATCAGAAGAATGAATGTCTTTTACGTATCTGGGTGGGGAGGGGGAGGAGATCACTTTATGGGCAGAAGACACACAAGCAACAATCAGTTTAGCACAGAATCACACAACTGCCAGGGGCCCGCAACCTTCGTTTTACAGATGAAGAACCTGAGGCCAGCCACGTGATGCGCCACTGGCTCAAGGTCACACACCACTTTTAGGAATACTGGCCTGCTGGCAGTGGTCCCCAGCTCACCTGGAATGCCCCCAAGAGGCCTGTTTCCCAAGCCACAAATGAAGGCTCACTCATGACCTTCTCTTCCTCACCTGAATTGGTACCTGCGACCCAGCCTCCCTTCCTAGCCCCAGGGCACACATCCAGCTGCTTCCTCCACGTGACCAGGTGAACGGCCAGAGCAATGCCAGCAGTGTCAAGGTGCAAACTCTAAGAGCAAACCTCCACGTTGTTTGCGATGAATTATCACCACCTGTCCTCTCCCCCTAGAAAAAGGACATCAATGTGTATTTGCTTCCACAGGAAGGAGAAGATGAGCCTGGTTCACGGTGGAGTGGAATCAAAGACTGAGGAGAAAATAACTAAAATGATGCTTACATCCTTACATCAGAATCACAGACACAGGCCCCTGTCATTGCCACCTCACCATGTCACTGATATCTCTGGGAATCTTTACGCAGAATTAAGCAAGGCCAGTAATAGGAAGATGGGATGAAACCACAGTGACACTAACCTGACAACCATGGGTTACAAAGCAATAAACAGGGGTACTGATGGGTAACCACGCATCAGGCTGAGTTCATTCGGGGAACGCTTTCCACCCTGTCAGAGCTTAGCCCTCCAGGGTCCCCTGACCTCCAGGCTCCACTACTCTGAGCAGCAAAAATTCTGCCCCCAAATGGCAGTGGAAAGTGGCAGCTAATGTGTCTCTCCCCCTGAAATTCCAGTGGGAGTCGGAAAAGACATTTCCATCACTTTTCAAAGTGTAAAAGAATCCACTTTGCCTATCTCTCTCTGTCTGCTTTACCTCCTAAAGGAGAGAACAAAAATGATGAACCAAGCAAGTCAGCTGTCTTTTAAGGCATGTTTGTGGGACATAAATCTGTATTGTTGTGCCTAGGATTATAAAGCGAGCAACCAGAGTAAGATTTTCAATTAAAGCAGAAAAACGAGTGGAGAGCTGTGTTTTTATTTCAAAATCCTGTGAGGCCGACACAGTGCCGAGCCAACTGCCCTTCCCTGGGCAGCAGACCTGTTTTAGAGAAAATTCTGCCTTCCCTCTAGAGCACTGCAGCAGGAGACATGCGATAAGACCCCTAAACATCCCTGGACTCAGTGGCAATAGCAGACCGCTCTCAAGAGAACAGGGTTCCTCACTGACAAGAACGCCGCGATGGATGCGTTATGGTTCTGCCCTCACCTTCTCCCAGTTCAAGTGGGCCTCACCCATTGCCAGAACTTTCCTCAACCTCCCTCCCTCCAGTACAGACCTCAACTCTCCTGAATCTGCAGGATTATTATAACCTATGTGAGATGCATGTATGTGTGTGTGTTTCCTCTAGAAGGAATGGTTTAGTATTTGTTGATTCGGTGTTTGCAGGGACTTTATAGGACATAACTAGTGTAAATAACGAGAATCAATTACAGTAGGGATCTCTTACGGGTATAGGAACTCACTGCCTGTGAGGTTCCTCCTCTTCCCTGGAAGCATTAATCCCCACAATAATTGCGTGTGGCAGGCACCATGACCCTCTTTGCACCGAGACTGAACCCAGTGTCAAGAAAGGGAACATCACTTCCCAGGGCTTTGCCTATGTGTGTAACGATGCCAGCCAGCCCTCAGGGCTGCTGACACCTGCTTTTTCCTCTGCCTGCTCACGCCAGTTCCCTCTAGAGACTTCCCTTGCTACACAGGACAAAGTCCAAAATCTTGATTACAGCTTACAAGACCTAAGCACATGGTACTGCCAACTTCTGCAGGCTCCCTTTGCACTCCTCTCCCTGTCCCCTGCACAGGCTCTTCCCTCGTGGGTCATGGGTCTTCTCTCCCTGGACCTCTCCTGAACTTATTCCCAACTGAACACCTTGCCACCACCTTCCCATGACTGAATGACTGAGATCTGTTTGTCATTCATGTCTGAGGCAGATATAACTGTTGTCTTGGGCCACCCAGTCACACACCAGCACCCCTGCCCTATCACACACACACACATACATATCTTCTTTTCTGTCCAACCAGTCATAAGAACAGGGCTTCCTTGGTGGCTCAGTGGTCAAAACCCACCTGACAAAGCAGGAGACGCAACAGGAGATGTGGGTTCTATCCTTGGGTCAGGAAGATCTCCTGCAAAAGGAAATGGCAATCCACTACAGTGTTCTTGCCTGAAAAACCCCATGACAGAGGAGCCCATGGGGTCGCAGAGCTGAACATGACTGAGCGACTGAGTACCGCACTATGTTAGTTACTCTGGATTGCTCTGGGTTGTGTTTTATAATGTGCTTTTCAATATTTATCACTCTCTGAATGCTCCTGGCTATTTTTTACTTGTTTTTTATCTCTGTTCTCCACCTGAAAGTAACCTGCTTGAGGCCATGGACCCGTCTCTTCTCATACTTCTAGCACAGAGATGACATTTAGAAAGTGTTCAATAACTAGGTGTTCAACGTGACTATGTCACCAGCTTCCTCTGGGCCCCTTCATTCCTCTGCTCCATGAGTAGCCTGAATCTGGGTAGGAAGGGGGGCGAGGTGGTGCACACCAGGTTATCACATTAAGGATATCATGAGAGGAGGCAGACAAGGAGAAGAAACCTAGTCCAAACGCTCAGGAGGTTGAGGTAAAAAATCTGATAAATCTGGATTTCCAGTGATGAATTTGGCCTTTGGGCTAGGAACTGAAAGGGAGATCTCTGTGTCATGTCACATTGTAGAGGCATGTGTGTTGGGGAAGCAGACAGACGGACACTGCAAGGCAAAGATCAGAGTCAGGTTCCTACCGCTCATCGTAAGGATACCCCCAGGGCTCTCTGAGGCCCTGAAGCAACACCAAACGCTGTGTATTCTAATGTAAGAAGAGCTGAGGACGGGAATGTGCAGACTGAAAACAGCAGTTCATGCCATGTTAATCTGTGAGCATGGGCCAGACGGCTTGTCAATGTCATCACAGGAAGGCTGCCTCTAGAGGTTCATTGCTCTACTGTCAAATTACACTTCTGCAGTTACAGTACTTTAGAGTAAAAGGGGCAAACAGGGGTCTCCTAGTGTAAATAGTTTTCCTTTGGGTATCTTGTAAGATACACCATTGGCTTCGTTTTCTATTTGGAAAAGAAGCAAGAACTGAGTCTGTGTATCAGCACCCTCCCCCTGAGTCTGCCACACTGTTGATGTATCTGTGTCTACACCATAGAGGCTTTATAAGGCTTCCCTCCTGACCTCTCCCCACACCTGGAGAAATGAGTTAGAAAGAAAAAAAAGTCACACAGTCAAGAGTAATGGCTGCAGTCTACTTCCTCGACAACTTGGCAAGAGCAGTTTAAGAAGCGTAAATGGTGTTTGTTTAAGCTGAATAAAATAAAGGGTGCCTTCTGCAGTGCTGTTTATAATGAAAATAAAAATATTCTGTATGAAATGCCTAGTTCAATATATAACAGTGCACACAAATGAAACACCAGGAATCATAAAATAAATTTAAATAAAATTTAAAGAAAGGGAAATATAATCAGGAAATAATATTTAGTGAAAAATGATGGAGTTAAAATTATATGGACACACTCATTCTAATTTTATAAATATATGTTATGTGTGTGCATTACTGAAGAATAAAAAGATTTGAATAATGGGGGGAAAGCTATATAATAAAAAAATATATTTCACAAATCATAATAAATGCTGAATTCCATATGAAGATAACTTTAAACTATGCAGCTCGGGAGGATCTAAAGGATACCCCATTAGACAATCCTGACATGGAAATATTTACAGATGGCAGTTCTTTTGTTCGGGATGGCAAGTGTAAAGCAGGTTACGCCGTGGTGACTGCTGAACAGGTTTTGGAAGCAAAATCTCTCCCCCAGGGAACCAGTGCTCAGTTGGCGGAGCTCGTGGCTCTGACCCGAGCTCTAGAGTTAAGCAAAGGGCAGCGGATGGGCCTGATAACCTATGTGAGTCTACTTCTGCTGACTCCAAAAATCCTGAGTCTGCCGTTTGATCCTCAAGACAATGCCTTCCTGTCCTGGGCTCACTCCTACGCTGCATTCCACAATCAGTCTAGCTGCTGGGTCTGCGGAGCGCTCCCCTCTTCATCAGTGGAAGGCTTCCAGAGGTGGACATCTCCACTTCAAGGAAAAGACTTTCTCCAAGTCTGTGAATACCTTCGACAACAATCACATGCGATGCCTCTTCTTCATCTGATGACATCTACCAACCCTAAAATGGACTGGTGCAACACTTTGCACTTTAACTATGGACATAATGTGACTTTAAATTTTGATTCTGAATGTTGAGTTTTTGCTGTTGCTCCCTGCATCTGTAAGTGTATAACTAGGTTTGTTTCTAGCCGCATGAAAGCTTTTAAGTTACAAATGGTTGCTCAAACTCCTGCTCCTGCTGTAGCTTCCTCCAACTACTATTTGGGGCCCCTGGATCAGATATCCTCAATATGAGGATTAGGAGAATATGTTGCCTCACCAATTTAGGGACAACGCCCCTTGTCAGCTCGGAAGCAGTTATGGAACGAGAATGACACCCCTTTTCCCTAGGCAACATAATTCTTCTAAAAGAAAAGGGGGGAATGAGAAAGTCATTTCCTAGGCAGGTTGATAGGGAGTCTAGGAGTCCCCCAGGAGAGAGGGGTCTGGAATTCTCAAGGAGGAAGAAAGGACAAACCTTTTTTTCCTTCTCTACATTCCTTAGGATTATATAACAATAATGTATCCTGCCTGAGGACAGTCTCTGGATTAAGGACAGTCTCTGGATTAAACCTTCTGGCTAATTCTGTTATCTTAAAATGTAAATTATGGGAGTAGACCTGGTCTTTACAAGGATGTATCCTGCCTGAGGACAGTCTCTGGATTAAACCTTCTGGCTAATTCTGTTATCTTAAAATGTAAATTATGGGAGTAGGTCTGGTGAGGTCTTTACAACCTCCAGACATTCTTTGGATTCGTTGGAGAGTATATAACTTCATTGCTAACACTAGCAAGGGGGTACTCTTTCTGCCCCCTTCTGATGCCTAAGTCAGAAGCTTTCTCTATCTCCTTTATACTTTAATAAAACTTTATTACACACAAAAAAAAAAGAAAAGAAAAAAACATTTTTCAATTCAATTGTCATCAAATCAAACATTTTGTATTCATTACCAAGTTGAGCAAATGCATTATGTCTGAGGAGCAGAGGGTACTCAAAAAATATTTATTTGACCTTGAGGGTTTACATCTCCAAGAAATACAAAAAAAGAAAACCAATAGCTATCATGTATTGAATGCTTACTAGCATCATGCATTTTTTCTTTTTTAGAACTTTACATAGGACGATAGCCATTGATTCCTCTGAATACCCTGTTCATTAAGTGTTTTGTCCCTACATTATAGATGGGGAAAGTCAGGCCCAGGACAGGCACCTCCTGCAGGGATCACACCTGGTGACGGGGCAGAGGTCCTCTGAATGGGGGCAGCGGGCTCCTCACATTGTGTGTTAGCCTCGTCATACAGCCCACAGAAGGAGGGCCTGATTGGGAAAGACGAGACCTAAATACACACACTGGGACTTTTTTATGACCCTCACCGAGGTGTAATTTAAGTTCAATGCACAGTCCATTTGGAGGGTACAGCTGGATGAGTTGGGTGGTGCGTGCACCATGAAACCACTGCCACACCCAGACACAGAATACTTGCACCATCCCAAAGGATCCCTGGTGCCCCTTTTGGGCCCATCACTCCCTCCACGCTGGCCCCAAGCCGCCAGTGATGTGACATTAAGCAGGAGGTATGGATTAGTTCAGACTAGCTTGATAGTTAGTGCTCAAGTCCAGGGTGAGGGAGCTGGAAGCAGCAGCTCGGTGCCTCAGACTGAAAGCCAGTAACCTGGGTCCTCATCCAACTCTTCCCCTCATGACACTGAATAAGTCACTCTCCATCTCCAGGCTCAGATGCCCCATTGGTAAACTCGAGGGTACTTGAAGTTTCCAGCTCGCACACCCTCCCGTCCTATCAATGGAGGATGGAGACCCAGTGTAGTTTGACATAGCTTTTCTCTCTCATCTGTAAAATAAGGATAAATCATTCATTCGTTTGATAAATATGTGTTTAATGTCAATGAAGACCCAGGCACTGAGGATAGAGTGATAAAAACACAGTCCCTACTCTTGTGGAGCTGACCACCCAGTGGAGGAGACAGACAAACTTAACACACGTGGATATAAATGCAATACTAGAGAGCTCTTCAAGAAACTTGGAGATACCAAGGGAATATTTGGTGCAAATATGGGCACAATAAAGGACAGAAAAAGCAAGGACCTAACAGAAGTAGAAGAGATTAAGAAGAGGTGTCAAGAATAAACAGAAGAACTGTACAGTAAAAGTCTTAATGATCCAGATAACCACGATGGTGTGATCACTCACCTAGAGCCAGACATCCTGGAGAGTGAAGTCAAGTGGGCCTTAGGAAGCATTACTATGAGCAAAGCTAGTGGAGGTGATGGGATTCCAGCTGAGCTATTTCAAATCCTAAAAGATGAAGCTCTTAAAGTGCTGCACTCACTATGCCGGCAAATTTGGAAAACTCAGCAGTGGCCACAGGACTGGAAAAGGTCAGTTTACATTTCAATCCCCAAAAAAGGTAATGCCAAACAATGCTCAAACTATCATACAATTGCACTCTTTTCACATGCTAGCAAGATTATACTCAAAATCAGATAGCAAGATGGACTTAGAAGGAAAATCAAACAAGATAAGAAAACAGTGATGACAGGACTTCCTGGTGGTCCAAGGGCTAAGACTCATTGTTCGCAAGGCAGGGGGCCTGGGTTTGATCCCTGGACAGGGCACTAGATACAACATGCCGCAACTGAAGATTCTGCGTGCTGCAATGAAGATCGAAGATCCAATATCCGCAGCCAAGACCTGGCACAGCCAAATAAATAACTAAATAAACATAAATGTTACAAAAAGAAAAACAGTGACGACAGCCCAGTTAGAATTTCCTGTTCTGTTCCATCCCATCCCGTTCTAGTTCACTGCACTTTGCCCTGTGCCATTTCATTCCAGTCCATTCTATTCCTTCACTTTTCATAAAATGCTAGTGAGATCCCATAAACATTGGCCCTTAATCTGAAAAAAGTCCTGCACTTGGGTATTGTGGGAAAGTGATCCTCTACCCATTTTACAGATGAGGAGACTAAACCTCAGTTAGGTCATCTAGCCAGTAATGGAGGGCCAGGGTCCCAAGCAACATGTTCTGACCTGACGCTGTCCTTTTCTTTTGGTCAAACAGTTCCTATAGTAACCACTGATGCCCTCTCTATATTCAGTTCATTCTTAGCTTTCATTTAAAGCATTACTTATAAAATCGAGAATAAGGAGCCTGGCTTATCCTCTGCTTGATAAAAATCAAAAACGAAATCATGTCAGCCACATTCCAGTTTCAGTTCAGAGATGTAGTCAGCTAAAAAGAGCACTTCTCCCACCCTTACCAAACTGCAAATTAAAACCTTTTCTGGGCACTTCCCTGGCCGTTGGTGGTTAAAACTATGCCTTCCAATGCAGGTGGTACAGGTTCCATCTCTGGTCAGGGAGCTAAGACTCTACATGCCTCTGGGCCAAAAAACTAGAACATAAAACAGAAACAGTTTTGCAACAAATTCAATAAAGACTTTAAAAATGGTCCACATCGAAAAAAAAAAAAAAGTATAAAAAATAAAAACTTTTCTCAAACACATCAGAGAACTGCTGAGGCAGGGCTACAAACTAACCTGGAATCTAGAGAAAGACACATGCCCACAGGGAGAAAGAGAAATGAAGTGTTTGCTTCCCCAGGGCAGACTCTGCTAGAAGCCATGTAAGCTAGAAAAAAGAATCCAAGTGACAAATTGTACTGACTTAAGAAAGGCCCGGTAGGGGCTCCTGTGAGAGGGTTGAGCTTTTATAGCCTGTAAATACACGGGAGCTTGTACCCACTGGCTTGCTCGGGGAATTCCATCAGCTACTTAGGGAAGAGCCAGCAGTGGCCCCGGGGCATCTCTTGTGTAGTTGGCTCAGGAGGGGAACAGCAGCCACTGAGGAAACTTTACACACTCCCATATCCTCTGTTTCCTCTACAAGGCAAAAGTCTCAGTCTTCAGGCCAAAGTGTAATAAAAACTGCCATTCTGAGCCCTTAGGGGATTCTGTTATATCTAAAGTAATCAGTTTGAGTTAAATTTAAGCTGTTTTATTAAAAAGAGGCCTGCATCATGACTCTTGCAAAGAGCTATGTGCTTGTGACGACTAAGTTACCTCATTAAAGTTTATCCAATAAGATTTATACAATAAGATGCTCTAGAACAGGGAATTCCCACACAGTCCAATGGTTGGAACATCACGCTCTCATTGCTGGGGGCCCAGGTCCAGTCCCTGGTTGGGGAACGTCATGCTTGTGCTTGGTTGAGTCCAACTCTTTGTGACCCCGTGGATTGTAGCCCACCGGGCTCCTCTGTCCATGGAAATTTCCAGGAAAGAACACTGGAGTGGGTTGCCATTTCCTTCTCCAATGCATGAAAGTGAAAAGTGAAAGTGAAGTCGCTCAGTTGTGTCCAACCCTCAGCAACCCCATGGACTGCAGCCCACCGGGCTCCTCCATCCATGGGATTTCCTAGGCAAGAGTACTGGAGTGGGGTGCCACTGCCTTCTCCATTTCATTCACTAGGCACAGAATTTAAGATTTTTAATATAAAGAATATGCACAGTAACATGTATGCATATGAGATACACACACACGTGTGTGTGTATATATATATACACACATATAATTGCACAGATGGGCAGTATATGCATATTTAACTCTGTGCCCAGAACCCTTGAGCAATTTATAGTGTGTTGGTTCTCTCTGTGTACTATTATCACCTACACTTTTTGTAAATGTATCTTCCAGTTCTTATAACATTTTATTAGCCAAGGGCTTCTCAGGGGTCATAATTCAGTCTCTAATGTCTTCCTGAAGGCCAGAGGTCAATGACACCATCACCACTGATTTGCTTAGCCACCAGAAGAAGGCATCACACATCTCTGGAAGATGTGGAGACCCTTACCATTGTGCTCGTGTGCCCCACAGGTTATGCCAATATATACTGATGAATACATGACCAGGCAGAGTAACAAAGGTAATCAGATTAGAAGATGCACAATTTCTACCCATATATGTGTATATGGATACATGTGAAGGTAAGCACATGATGTTATTTGGGGCCAAATGCATATAACTGTGGGGCTTCCCCAGTGGCTCAGACGGTAAAGAATCTGCCTGTGATGCAGGAGACCCTGGTTCAGTCCCTGGGTCGGGAAGATCCGCTGGAGAAAGGAATGGCAACCCACTCCAGTATTCTTGCCTGGAGAATTTCAACATGAAATTGAATTCTCAGGAGTTCATATTATAAAAAAATGAAAGGGTGCTAAGGCGCTTCAGTCATGTCTGACTCTTTGCGACACTATGGACTATATAGCCTGCCAGGCTCCCTTGTAAATGCGATGCTCCAGGCAAGAATACTGGAATGGATTTCCATTTCCTTTTCCAAGGGATCTTCCTGACCCAAAAATCGAACCCACATCTCTTATGTCTCCTGCATTGGCAGACGCCTTCTTTACCACTAGAGCCTAAAAAATGAATATGCAAAGTCAAATTATTCTCACGAAGATTTCCAGGAGACAAGTCCATGGATCCTGACTCAAGCAACCTTCTGTATGTCCACATATGTACATTCATAGACTATGAGTTAATATATGAATGCTTACTTCTCTGCCTCTGAGACCATAAGGCAAGTCTTTTGAGGACAAGCATGCTGTCTTACTTAATTCTCTGCAGCCCAGGCTCACGGCACAGGGCCCAGTACCTTGTAGATGTACAGGAACTGTGCAGAATAAATGAGAGATGAAGTGCTCTGCTCAGATCTGCTCATATCATACAACAGTAACAGGCAGGTCTTGTGAGCCTCTCCCCATCCATCCATCATGTCCAGCACCACACTGAAAGCCTCCACTCTAAGGAGACTCCCTCATTCACTGTCAAGTTCTGATCATGAGGCTTTGCTGTCAGACTCATTTATTCTTGTTAATCCTCTTTTCATGCAGATCAATCTCATTTTCCTAGTCAGATCACGGCTGGGACGTGTCAGTTCTTCATCCTTCCAAAGCAATGTGCCCAGCGCCCAGCCCAGAACTGACTGATTATCCGGTCCTCCCAGCAAGGGCAGATCTCGGAGCCAGTGTGAGCAGAATGGAGACCATTTCACTTCTTTCCCTTCCCAGCTCATCCGAAACACACTCCTCCTTACAGAATCTTAAAGTCTTGGTGCTACAGAGACCTCAGAGAATGCAACTCTGCAGCCTGGGGAGGATGAGGATCCATCTCAAAGGCACAGAGAGCTCGCAGCAAGTCTGAGGTTAAAACTCAGTGATGATACACACTGAGGTCCAAGCAGGGCTCTGAGGACACAAAGCAAACCCAAGAGTCCTTGCCCTTGAGAAGGCACGAGTGGAGAAGGGAGATGCCTGTGCAAAACACTGTCAACAGCAGTGACTGTTAGGACAGTAAGATTTGTTTACAAGATGCTCAGACATCGCTGGTTGCCTCAGGTTCACCAACCTTCAGGTCACCTTCATCCGAGATGCCTGGGACACCCCTCCACTGCAGACCCATTGATGCCCTGTCAACTACAAATTGGTACTTGCCAACAGCATGTGCCATCCACCTCTGTGTGTGCTTGCTAAGTTGCTTCAGTCGTGTCCGACTCTCTGCGACCCCATGGACTGTAGCCCGCCAGGCTCCTCTGTCCACGGGATTCTCCAGGCAAGAATACTGGAGCGGGTTGCCATGCCCCCCTCCAGGGGATCTTCCTGATCCTGGGATCAAACCCGAGTCTCTTGTGTCTCCTGCATTGGCAGGCAGGTTCTTTCACCACCAGCGTCACCTGGGAAGCCCCCCATCCACCTCTACAAGTATTAAATCGTGCTGTTGCCAATATTCAACACCCCTGAAAGGAGTTCAGGGTGGAGAGCAGAAATGAGGCACTCTGTATTTTGGGGAAAAACTGGCAGGACAGGTCTGATAGTTAGATGTTTTTCAGGAGCCAATTTTATGAGCCCAATTCTTGTACCTCCTCATATCTAGAAAAGCACTAGAATCTTTCATGGTGATGACTGTTCCTCATGACTAGGTACAACCTTCTAAAAAAAATGTGTGTTTGATTGCATGTGTACCCCCTTCACCAAAATCACACTGGTGATTTTGACCTCCCCTTGCACCCCGCCTCTTTGGAGCAGTTTCTCAGAGCTGTCTGAGGTGCTGTCTCCTGGGCTACAGTCCTCATTTTGCCCCAAATAAAACTTAACTTGGGACTTTTTACTTCATGCATTTTTTTAAAGCTGACACTCGCTTCCATCCAACTTCATCTTCCCCTTTGTCAGTCAAGCATCACCACTCAATGACTGCATTCTGCTAGTCAGCCCGCTTCCATGAAGAAATAACAACATTCTGGCTCTTTTCCACTAGGAGAAAAAAATCCCCATCTGAAGCATATTCAACAAGGTTTGATTCTACCTCAACAGACAAGTGCTTCCAAAATTGTGCCCCTTGTCAAAACCACACCAACAAATTAGGCCCAAGATTACGGTTTGTTGAAAATTCAGCATACGCTTCTCTGGGGAATGTTTTCATTTTAGCTTTGTAGCCCTCGACATTGGGAGATTTTTCACAGCACCACCAACATTTGTGAGTTTAGGAAAAGATCCAAGCACTTCCTATGCATCAAACGGTGGCCCGGGAGGGATGAAGAGCTGTTTATCTGGTAAGAGCCCAGCATATGGTGCTGCTCAGCCTCCTGAACCAGCTCGGACAGCAGACACTGAACCTGGTGGAGAGAAGCACTCTGAATGAGGTTCCGCTGGCACACAGGCTGGAGTCACAAGCTTAGGTGTCCAGGGTTTGCACAGCAATTAGTCATATAAAAGAAAGGCATTTTGGCAGGATAAGCATATTCTCAGGGGAATGAGAAATCTGCAGGGTTTGTGTTTTCCAAGCTGATTTTGAAAGTACTTCTGAAAATTTCCCTGAGAAACTTTTGTATCAAAGCATGCTGTGAATTGGGGACTCAAGGTATAAAAAGTAGTTGAGAGGGTTTTTGTTTTGTTTTGTTTTGTTTAAAGTCTCTGAGACTCCAGGGGAAGGGAAAAAGAAAATGCCAACAATGACCTCATCACCAATTCCTCCAAAATCTGAATGTGGAGAAGACGGAGGATGAAAGGCCCAGCCTAAGATCTGGCAAAGACAGGGTTGGCTCAGCGCTGCCAAGGAAAGGCTGGGTATCCAGACTTCTCAGAGGAGATTTTCTGAGAGGGACCGGCGACTCAGAGCCTAGCCAGGCTGAGCCAGTCACAGAGGGAGGGGTGAAGCGCAGCAATGCCTCGGTAGCACAGGAGTCCCTGGAATTCATCCCCTTGATCAACTTGGAGTCCTTGCCAGTGTGACATGGGCTGATTAAAATCCTGGATATAAAAATTTCCAGACTGGTAAGAAAACACAGAAGTAGCCCCATGGCGAAATTACAGCTGTTCTTAAATGACTCTGCCTCACGAAAACCTCTACCTGTGTGAGCAATAAATTACAATAATTGCATCTAATACATTGGTCTAATACATCTCACTTAATACAACTTATTTATCTAAGATATTTGTAATAGAATTCAGTTTACCCATATAATTCATCCCCCCCTTTTTTTTTCAGCACGACTAGCCTGGGATGATGGAGCTTCTGTGGAGGCTGATGGGGGTTGAGGCAACAATCCAATCCCTCTGGGCCCAGGGAGGTGACATAAATGAAGAAAGGAGGTCTTCTCTGAAAGGCAGAAAACTCAGGGATTATGAAAAACTCGAGAGAGCACCCCAAGCCCTGTTCAAAGGGGTTAGCCTCCCGCTCCCCCGAGCCCTCCGCTGCCTCGCGAGAACGTCAGGGTTGTGTGCAGAGACCTTCTGACTTTGCAAGAGAAATGGAAAATCCAGGGTTCAGTGAAATTTACTCACGTTTGAATGTTGACATCTAAGAATACATTTTAAAAGTACTTTGCTCTGTGTGGGGGCTTGTCTTAGGGACTGTATTTGCCTCAAAGCCTATCATTTTATGGGATTCCCAGGTAGCTCAGTGCTAAAGAATCCACCTGTCAATGCTGGAGACTCAGGTTCGGTCTCTGGGTTGGGAAGATCCCCTGGAGAAGGAAATGGCAACCCACTCCAGTATTCTTGCCTGCGAGAATCCCACGGACAGAGGAGCCTGGTGGGCTCCATGGGGTCACAGTCAGACACTGACTGAGCACCGAGCACTATCACCTTATGACCTTTGGTCTAAGGACATCCTGAGATGATAGCGAGACAGGAGACAGGTAAGCCCTCGGCTGGATACTTACAACTGGCCTCCTGTTCACACCTCCTGGGGTGAGGAAAAGAGGGGCTCCAGGTTGGACACTCACTACCAGTCCCCTGTTTACATTTCTTGAGGTAAGAGACAGATGGGCTCCGGGTTACCTATTTGTGGCTGGACTCTTGTCTACATTTCAAGATCTGTACTTCTATACAAGAAACGACAACAGGAATAGGGTGGATAATCAGACACTGGATGCAAAAAAGAGGAGCCAGACCCTATTAGGAGATCAAGAGGTAATACATTTTCCATGCTTGGGGCAAGGGAGATGCTACACACGTGAAAAAGTCTTCCCAGGGTCAAAAAGGCAGGGGATGCCAGACCATACTAAGTCTTGCTATTTTCCTCCTATATGCCTTTGCAATGAAATCCATCTTGACTAAGAGGTGTGTGAGCACACCCAGGGGAGGGTCCTGAGACAAACCAGCCAGAGAGTCAAAGAAGATGGGGCTTTCCAGATGGCACTAGTGAAAGAACCCACCTGCCAAAGCAGGAGACATGAGAGACACAGGTTTGATCCCTGGGTCAGGAAGATCCCCTGGAGGAGGGCATGGCAACCCACTCCAGTATTCTTGCCTGGAGAATCCCATGGACAGAAGAGCCTGGTGGGCTACAGTCTATGGGGTCACAAAGAGTTGGACACATCTGAAGCGACGACTCAGCAAGAAGAAGATTCCTCCTCTTAGAAAGGATTTTAACTTCCCAAAGGCTCAACTCAAGCAACTCTCATGCTGAGTTTACCCATGGATATTTCCACATGTACTCTGCTTTTCTAATACATAATATACTTTCCTCTATGCCTTCTGTCTTCTTGTCTGATTCTCCTTTCAGGGTAGACTAGGATTGCGACTTAGATTCCAGTCCCTGGCCCCTGTCATTTAGCAGTTAGGATTCCTGGTTTCCACCCAGACGACCAGGGTTCAATTCCCAGTCAGGGAGCTAAGGTCTTGTTTCCAGCTGCTACTTACTGCTATGTCTCCCCGAAATCAATAGGATGTAGTGCAATGGCACAGAAATACTGTGTTTTGCTTCTTTTTCCTCCAATATATCAGATTTTACGGTCCATATCATGGCCTCATTAGCATCATGCTCCTCAATTCTTATGAAAACATTTGCTAGTTCCCCCACAGGCTTTATCAGAAATAGGAAATAGGTTTGTCTCACTTGCCAATTCAAATCACTCCACAGTGGCTGCTCAAGGGATCTCTGCTTAAGAAGAAGTCGGGGCTGTAGAAGGAAGGAGTGCTGGGATGGATTAGTGATGTCTGGAGTGGCGCATGCTAGGGAGTGGGGTCCTACTACATGTTTTATTTATTCTATATTATTTGCATCCTATTTGTGAAACCAAAATCCTTTGGCCCAACGTCCTTGACCAAAGTCCCTTCTGTCTCAACCTGGGCCAGAATGCAAGCACTGGTATCAAAGTGGAAAATCCTTCAAGATTCTCGCCACTATCCCGTCACTCAAGAAGGCTGTCAGAAGCACATGGAGGGACTTCCCTGGTGACCCAGTAGTTAAGACGTCGCCTTCTAAACCAGAGGATGCGGGTTTGATCCCTGGCCCACAGCTAAGACCTGATGTAGCCGAATAAAATCAAAATTAAAAAGTTCTTTTTAAAAAAAGCCATATGGAAATCCACCATCCATATGAGCGGGCTTCAGACACACAGCCAGTCTCAGCACACGGCTGCGGACTACTCTTCCTACAACTGTGCACGTAGGAAAAGAAGTCATCAGAGTGTAACCCGAATAGTTATCAAGTGTCAGACACAAAGGATGTTAGGAAGTCATGATACATTCACCTCTCTGAACACATCCCTTGAGGAGTGACATGGCCGAAATCCTTGATGATGGAAACTGCTTTCGCGTCCGGAGCATTAAAAGATAACTACATTAGGGCAATCACTTTGGGCTGGGGCCTTTCATTTTAAAAAGAGCCCGTTAAACTGAGCTTTAGAAGTGGTCAAAAATATCTGAAACATTTGAAGAGGGGCCCTTTAAGAAGGTTAAGGCAACTCTGCAGGGAGAAATAGGAGTCAAAAGCAGAGCTTTGAAATCTGAGATTGTCTCTTAACATTTCAAGTTAAACCTGAAATGTTTCCTTGGCAAATTAATCCAAGAGCAGTGTAGAAGGAATACACTGAGTATAAGAATATAAATGATCGTTTCCTGCTGGAAGCCCAATGCTCTTGAAAATGGATTAGAAGAGATAAGAGTCCATTTGTTTAATAGGCGGCTACATAATCCAGTGGTTTCCCAAGTGGTGCAGTGGTAAAGAATCCGCCTGCCAATGCAGGAGGTGCAAGAGATGTGGGTTCAATCCCTCAGTCGGGAAGATCTCAAGCAGGAAATGGCAAACCGCTCCGGAATTCTTGCCTGGGAAATCCCATGGACAGCGGAGCCTGGCAGGCTACAGGCCATGGGGGTCACAGAGAGTTAGACATGACTGAGCAACTGAGCAGGTGTGCACACACACGTAATCCAGACCATCCAGTCCCAGGAAAACCCCATTCCATTGTTTCTGGCTAAGACAGAATTTGTATTTCCACCAACTGCTAACGAACGGCAGAGTTACTTTCTCAAAATACATATCGGACTAGGGATAAGTACCAACCAAGCAGGAATAAACTGCTCATGCAAGACCCCTGCATATTCAGGGGACTCTCCGAAGTTTTTTCTCATTCGTGCCCATCAAGTCTGTGCTGTACTAGTCGTTTTTGGCTGAGGAAGTCAGTTCTAGCTCTTTCTGGTTGGATTTTCTCTTTAAATAAACATTTATGTATTTATTTGGCTGTACCAAGTCTTAATTGCTGCATGTGGGATCTTCCATCTTTATTGCGGCATGTGGCATATGGGATCTAGTTCCCTGACCAGGGATCGAACCTGGGCCCCCTGCATTGGGAGCACAAAATCTTAGCCACTGGATCATCAGGAAAGTCCATGGATTTCTTTTTATGTTCACCAGTTTCCGACATGAGGAAATTTCCCTGTATACATTTGAAATGTAGAAAAAGAGGCTACAGTTTAATCTTTGGAAAATAATCTTAACCTCACGATATGCATAAAATAAGTCAATGTGCAGATAATCTCAAAGTAGAGGGGAGAACCCTGCCCCTGAAATAAGCACCCTAACCACTCCAATGGGGCTAAGTTCCCTGTGAAATTGGGAAGTTGTCTGTAAAGCCGAAGCTGAGAGCCCAGACTCAGAGTCAAGCTGCCCAAAGTCAAACCCCAGCCCTGGCGCTTACCAACTGGGTGACCCTCATTTCTGCAACAAGAATTAAATGCCCCATGCATCATTTTTCTTAGATGGGTAACTTCTAAAGTTTATTTAAATGGGTGAGGAGGGACATCTAGGGCTGTGGAGTGGGAGGTACAAACTATTGCGTATAAGACAGGCTCCAGACCTCCCTGGTGGTCCAGTGGCTAAGACTCCGCACTCCCAGTGCAGGGGCATGGATTCAACCCCTGGTTAGGGAACTAGATTCCACGTGCCACAACTAAGAGTTTGCAATGCTGCTGCTAAAAGATCCAGTGTACTGCAATGAAGATGGAAGCTCCCTTGTGCCCCAACTAAGACCTGGCACAGTTAAGTAAATAAATAAATTTTTTAAAAAAGATAGGCACAAGGCTGTATTGTACCACACAGAGAATATAGCCAATGTTTTGTAAATGGAAAGTAACTTTTTAAAATTGTATAAATTTAAAAAAATTTTTAAATAAATTGCATTAAATGATTTGAGTTTCTCCAGGAAACTCAATGAATTTGAATATAAAGCTGATACATTCTGCCCACCATCAAAACTCCTGGTAGGAGCTGAAATTGTAAACCAAGCTCCAAAACATCAAGGATAAATGTGCCAGGAGACAGAGGCACTATAGCCATAGTTGATCCTACTTGATACTGATGATACAGTCACAGACCCAAGACCCCAGTGAACCCCCAGGACCTTGCCCTGAGCAGGGCCTGATGGAGAGGAGATGTGAGAGGTGGCCAGCAGAGGAGAAGGAAGAGTGCGGGTGTGTTTACTGAGGGAGGGAAGCCAGTAGGCTCGCAGACCTACCCTGGCTCATTCCAGGGTTTCTCCACATGACGCCAAAACAATTCCAGAATGTTAGTTCTTCATTAGAGATGCTAAAGACAGAAAGGAACAAAAGATCTAATTAATATTGAAATCAGAGTGATGCTGATGGAACAAAAGGTTGGGGATGCAGCAATAGCTATCCTCTGGCCAACAGGAAATATATGACACATCTCCCATCAGAATGGAACAATAAAAGTCCAAATTACCAGCATAAAGAAGGACAAAATTAGGCAATAACATCCAAGCTGCCTGACGACTTATTCTTAGCTGCCTGGCTCCTGGTGATGGGTGAAGGGAAGGAAATTCATGCCCAGAAATAGAAGAACAGTGTTTTCTGGAGGAACGTTTGCCAAGCATCGCTGAAAGAGAGAGAAATGGGCTTAAACTACTCTAGGATTTCTCTCCATCTCCTGATAAAATTAGGATCCATCTGAGGGTTTCTCTGGAAGCTTGTAGGAGCCCACGGCAGACAAGGACCCTTTCAAGGTAAGTCAGTGCAAAGACTGTTCTGAACCCACTTCATCAACATTGTGGGGTCCCCACAAGGTCCTCAATCTCACTCTCACCTGTGACGGGGCCCCATCTTTCATTAGTGAACCTGCTCCTACAGCACAGGACACACAGAGGTGAAAACGACAGACCCCGGGCATTTGCACATCTCTTTCCACTGGATGATGTGCCAACATTGAAAAGTCAAAAATCTTGCATAAAAATTTAGATTTTCAGAAACATCTGTCTTTAAATGAGAAGAAGTAGGAAGGGACTGTTTATCTACTTTTCTGCACCATAAATTTGGACACGAAATGGACTAATATTTATGCACAACCTAGACACTTAAACTTCTCCAGCCTCAGTTTTCTGGGCTGTAAAATGGGATAATACTGGGACCTACTCTGTGGGGCTGCTAGGTACATTGCAGGCTGTAATGTGTTTAAAATCAGGGGAACAGAGTCTGGCCTAGTGTCACCATGGGCTGTGGTGGGTGTCACTGCTCCTTCTAACAGACCCTTCAGGGCAGGAAGAGAAGTAAGACATGGACCTGCCTTCAAGGGGCAAACCTGCCACCTGCACAAGGACGCACAGCGCACTGAGTCCCTAATACACACGTCTACATGGGGGACAGAAGCACAAAGGTGAGGACCGCAGCGGTGGCGGGCGGGGGGGCGTGGATTGGAGATGCAGAACAGCAGGAAGAAGGTGGAAGCACAGAGCAGGTGCACCTGACCCAAATCCAGAAGACAACCGAGCTTTCTCCAGGTACAGGCAGTGGCGGAGGGTTGCTGGGCCCAGGAGGCAGCATGAGCACGGGAAAAGATGCACAAAACCACACAGAGGAAGGCAGAAATGAGAGAAGGGGAGAGATTAAGTCTATATGTTTCTCTGGATACACCTTCACCTGAAGTCACCACGGCTCCTTTGGTTGCACGTCAGTGTATTAATATCTCTCCCTTTGGCTTAAGATGGTTGGATTTGCATTTGTACTGTTGTTGTTGTTTAGTAGCTCAGTCACGCCCAACCCTTTGCAAACCCATGGATTGTAGCCCTCCAGGCTCCTCTGTCCATGGGATTCTCCAGGCAAGAATAACTGGAGAGGGTTGCCATTTACCCCTCCAGGGGATCTTCCCGACCCAGGGATTGAACCCGAGTCTTCTGGGTCTTCTGCATTGGGAAGCCCTGAATTTCTGTTACTTGCAACCAAAACAAAGCAAAGCTCACCAACGCAGAATTTCATCCCTGGCCTGCAGATCCCACTACCTACCACACCTGTCCAATCCTCTCCACCTAAATCGTTATGTCTCTGGCTCAGTGGCATCAATGCACACCACGTCTCTAAGGAACATGTTCAGGACATGCCCACCTTGCCACCTCATGTCTCTGTGAATCCAACCACTTAAGAAAACCAGGTCACACAGCATTTTGCAGGGGCTACATGATAACCTAAGAAATGCAGCTGCTCTCTCAAAGCTTCCTGCATTCTCCAAAGGTGACATTGGGCTCTGTTTAGTGACCCCACACCAGCAGCAGAAAACTGTATGTTTTCTTTTCGACAGCACATCCGCTGCCTACCCTTGCCCTTTGCAAACCAAGTTTGGAAATAAAGACCTTCCCTGGGGCAGAGAAGGCTTTAAAATGTTAATTCCCTTTTATGAGGCCTTTAGCATCTCATTATTGCAAGTCCAGCTGATATCAGAAGGCTGGAAACTTAATTATTGCAGCCAAAAGTTGGAGGGTACTCTCTTCAAGATCAGCGTGAGTTTACATTGATTTCTCTCCAAGCGTGAATGAGTTCATCGCCTGCTGGTGACGTATGCCAGACTTCTGTGGTTCTGGAGACCACAGCTCGCTGACAAACAATACAGCTACTGACACATGAAAACAGGAGGCCATCACTTAGTCAGGAAGATAGACGTTCAAAGATTAAATCATAATTACAACGTGGAAATTGCATTTTTCTTCCTTCCTCTGAAGACTTTTAAAGAAACTTAGCAAAGAACAGAAAATGTGTTGTTTCTGAAAGCATGTTGCTGCTGCTCAGTTGCTCAGTCATATCCGACTCTTTGCAACCCCATGGACTGTAACCTGCCAGGCTCCTCTGTCCATGGGATTTCCCAGGCAAGAATACTGGAATGGGTTGCCATTTCCTCCTCCAGAAGACCTTCCCGACCCAGGGATTGAACCTGTGTATCTTGCATCTCCTACATTGGCAGGTGGATTCTTTACCAATGCACCATCTGGGAAGTCTTTCTGGCAGCATAAAGACCCCCAGAGCTGTCTGGATCTTAATTTTCAGAATATGTCACTTTACATGGGGGTTGGAATTGTGACCCCAAAATGATACATCCATGTTCTAGCCCCCGGCACCATGAATGTGACCTTATTTGGAAACAGGGTCTTTTAAACATACTTATTTACTATTTATTGTATTTGATGTGCCAGGTCTTAGCTGAGGCACCTGGGAGCTTTGATATTCATTGCAGCATACCAGACCTAGTTCCCCAACTGGGAAGCGAGTCTGGGGCCCCTTGTATTGGGAGCTTGGAGTATTAGCCACTGAACCACCAGGAAAGTTCCTGGAAACAGGGTTTTGGCAGACATAATTAACCTAAGGATCTTGAGATGAGATCATTCTAAATTACGATGGCCCTAAATCCAATGACAAGTGCCCTTACAGGAGAATAAGGTCACACGGAGACCCAAGGGCAAGACATGTGAAGACAGAGGCAGAGACTGCAAGGATACAGGTACAAGCCCAGGAACACTTGGAGCCACCAGAGGCTGGACGAGGCCAGGAAGGACTCTGCCCCAGAGCTTCTGGAGGAAGGGAGGAGCTGACCACACTTTGATTTCAGACTTCCGGCCTCCAGAACTGTAAGACAACAAATTTATGTTGTTCAAGCCACTGAGTTTGTGGGAACCTATTATGGGAGCTACAGAAAACTAGTACATGTGCCAAAGAGACTGCAGATGTAACTGAGAAAAGAACCTTGGGATGAAAGGAGTATCTGGGTCCACCGTCTCCAACCTTTTTGCCGCCAGGGTCCGACTTCGTGGGAGACAATTTTTCCATGGACCAGGAGTGGATGGGGTGGTTTCGGATGATTCAGGTGTATTACATTTATTGTGCACTGTATTTCTAATCTAATGTTGCTGCTGATCTGATAGGAGGTACCGGTTCTGGGACCCAGAGGCGGGAAGCCCTGAGCTGGGTTATCCAGGTGAGCCTAAAGGTCCTTATTAGAGACAGGCAGGAGGGTCAGAGTCAGAGAAACAGAGGTGATGTTGGAACCAGTGGTCAGAGAGAGAGAGATTTGAAGATGCTACAGTGTTGACTTGGAAGAGGGGGCCATAGTCGGGAAATGCAGGCAGCCTCCAGAAGCTGGAAAAGGCAAACAGATTTTCTGCTAGAGCTTTCAGAAGCAAGGCAGCCCTGCCAAGCAACCCATTTTAGGGTCCTGACCTCCCATCCTATCAGATAATAAATTTGTTTTGTTTAAAGCTACTAAGTTCATGTTGATTTGTTACAGCACCAAGAGGAAATGGATACATAGGTCTTCCAGGTTATTAGGATGGAAATAAGTCTTTCAAATTCAGAAAAAGTCAATTATCAACTGACTTCATGATGGGAAAGCCATAGGAATGATACTTCGAATGATATTTTGCTACTAGCTCATAAAGGTGCTCCCCACGGAGTTAGCATCTGAACTGACATCACCTGTCTGAAAGCTTACCAACCCCCCAAACTCACTCACTCTGCATTATTTTTATTTATGTTGAGCCCAAGTAGTTCCCTTTTGACTTCCACTCTTGGAACCTAAAAAGCACAAATCTCCTCCGTATTCCAGAGGATGGTCCTCAAAAGACTTCAAAAGAGCTGTCACGTCCTCCTCTTCACCTCTCCCGGGGCCTTTTCTTCTCATCACAGGGCTCAACACTCATGCTCCTTCAATCATTTCTCCTGCGGTTTCATCTCAAGGATTCTCAGCCCCTCAGACACTGTTTGACAGAACACAATCCAATTTCCAGCTTTCCTCTTATGCCTAGAAAGACATGGACTTCTCTATCAGAGTGACAAATGACATCTATCATCCGTGACTTATAGAGACCAGGGGACAAGAAGTAGCTCCCTTTCCTCTGAAACCTATTATCAGAAAACCAACAGTACAAGTGTGGTGAGAAATCACAGACATCCGTCCACCTCCAGCAGGGAGACGAGAGGAAGGGGTGGAGACTGTGGTGATTTGGATGCAAGGACTTACACACAGGGGTGTCCATTGGTCACTTCCAGGTCAAGGGTCACAGGGAGTAGTATGGGCCCAGGGCTATCTGACCTTGTGAATTTCATAAGAAATTGGAAATCCAGATGTCTATACAATTAGCCAATTTTTACAGGGTGGCAGAAAATTAAATAAGCACACGCACACCCCTGAATCAGATACAGCCTCCAGTCTGCCCACCTGGGACCTCTGTTCTGGGGTCACACACCCATTAATGCCAACAAAAATTATATCAACCTGTGGCAGTCTCTTCAGACAGGTGGTTCCACAGGGAATTAGAGCTATGACCTTGTAATACCTTTTTTTTTTTTAAGTTACTTTTTTTTTACTTTTTTTAAATTTTATTTTATTTTTAAACTTTACAATATTGTATTAGTTTTGCCAAATATCGAAATGAATCCGCCACAGGTATACATGTGTTCCCCATCCTGAACCGTCCTCCCTCCTCCCTCCTCCCTCCCCATACCATCCCTCTGGGTCGTCCCAGTGCACCAGCCCCAAGCATCCAGTATCGTGCATTGAACCTGGACTGGCGACTCGTTTCAATGGAGGTTAATCTGTAAAAATGCTGAATTACCATGCTGTACACCTGAAACTTGGAGAAGGAAATGGCAACCCGCTCCAGTATTCTTGCCTGGAGAATCCCAGGGACGGGGGAGCCTGGTGGGCTGCCGTCTACGGGGTCGCACAGAGTCGGACACGACTGAAGCAACTTAGCAGCAGCAGCAGCACACCTGAAACTAATATCATATTGCAAACCAACTATACTTCCATTAAAAATACAGTTGGTTCATCAGATCTCACTGTGAACAAAAGCGCCACGGTTTCTTGTACACACACACACATACACACACAATTAATATGCATCTTCTATTTTTTTTTAACATGGAAGGAGTTGTCAGCTTACAATGTGACATTGATCCCTTCCAATCTTGCCAAGGTTCCAGCCCTTCAAAATCCTTTATGTTCTCAGATTCAGTTCCCCCAAAGTCCCAAGTCAAAGAAGCCAATTTGGACATCACCTCAATTTACATCTTTCTAAATTCATTTTTTCTCCCTTACCGAAGTCACCATCCCAACGCTCAGAATTTCCATCACATGACGATCTTTGGTGAAACCTGCACAACTCTCCCTGGGGAGTCACACAGAGTCTCCTGGACCGTGAAGAAGTGACACGGTGACCTCCACAGACCAAGGGTGTCTCTCCCCAGGGGGTTAAGGTGCATCCACATCGTTGGGTGTCCCTGGTGGTGCTGAGGCCAGAGGACAGCTCCGAGGCTGACACTGTAACCTTAGTGCTGTGACAGAATGTGTGACAAATGTGGACACGAGAGCTGTGACCAGCGCATCAAGGCCACTGAATGCATCCCCCTCCACTGCCCCAGGCCCCGGAATCTGCAACAGAGCCCGGGCTCCCCCACACAAAAAAAGTCTTATGGCAGCCCTGAGCTTTGTGACGTGTACCCTCTGGTTTGCCAAGACCAGGCCACAATTTGCTAGAAGAAAGCCCCATCTTCATGTGGCCACGAAAGTGATAGTTGAACCAAAAACTACTGCCTCCCAGAGCAATTCCTCTATCAGGGAGGACAGAGGATACTTTTAGTATATTTCTGGGAGGGGGAAATAACCAAGTATAAGGCAACAACGGGAACCACGAACTTGGCCTTGCCTATGTAGGGTGGGAGAAGGCAATGGCACCCCACTCCAGTACTCTTGCCTGGAAAATCCCATGGACAGAGGAGCCTGGTAGGCTGCAGTCCATGGGGTCGCTAAGAGTCGGACACAACTGAGCAACTTCACTTTCACTTTTCACTTCCATGCATCAGAGAAGGAAATGGCAACCCACTCCAGTATTTTTGCCTGGAGAATCCCAGGGATGGGGGAGCCTGATGGGCTGCCGTCTATGCGGTCGCACAGAGTCGGACACGATTGAAGCGACTTAGCAGCATGTAGGGTAGAGCTCTCCAGGACAGGAGAGTGAGGGTCCTGCTTTGGGGGGCTCTACACCAGGCTCTCAGGAAGGCATGTAGCTGAGGGGACTACAGAGCTGAGCCATCCGTTTGAGCCCATGGTGGCATAATCACACAGATGCCATCTCCAGGCACCATCACTAATGTCTCCCTTCTGGAATGATGAGGAGGGGGATGGTAAATAACATGCGTTGTCAAAGGCAACCAAGGACAATGAATCAGTATTTTTCATTCTCCGCAGATGAATTTGTATGACTTGGCTCAGATCTTTCTGGATTCTGAATATAGAAGGCTTCAGATTTGTTTAATCAAACCTGCCCATGGAGTCCAAGACCTGCCAGGATTAAAGATGAATTTTTTCTTAATTTTAATTAGAACTCACATCAATTCTTCCTTATCAAAAAAGCCATCTCTGGCATAAGGCACAGCTTCCTGCAGGTCACCGTGAGAAAGAATCAAGCCCTCCCAGATCTTGTCCACCACAGGGAAACCCTTGCAGGATTTTCTGTCTACCTCAAAGTTCTTCAGATGGAGACCAAACTTCATTCAACCTCTGAACATCAGCCAGTAGAATGGAAAGAAGGCAGAATTCAGCATTACTGTATTTTTTTTAATTAATGAAGACAAAGGACCTAGGAGCTATCTTAGCAGCTTAAAGGAGACAGGATCGCTCTAAAGACGGAAGTCCTTTCTCCTGGGGTTCTGAGCTGCAAAAGGAAACTGCCAACCAGTGAGCCAAGAAAAAATTGGCAGAAACTCTGAATTCAGTGATTCAAACAGACCCCTGCAAAGAATATGGAGAAAAAAATCATGGGCTGGTTCCTGGCTGAATTTGGAGCCATAAATCCAGCTAATTGGATGGAAAATGCAGCAGAAATAATCCATGACCAGATTCTCCAAATGGTGAGCTATGTCCCACTGATACCCCCGTGAAATTGGGGGCACATGGATGGACTTTTTAAAAAGTTAATCGTCATTTATTTTCATGTATATTAAGGAAAAATTAGTACATCAAGCTAATGGGTTTTACAATGGATTTTATTGTCTTCTAATGAGACATTAAGATATTTAATGTTGAAAAAGTAAGGCATTTAAAGACAACATGTTGAGTAAATTACATTATTTGGCACAGGAAGTTGGCAAAAATTGAGAAGATGGCAGGTAGATTGCTAAACTTCGGAAAATACTGTCCTATGAGAAACAGAAGGAGAAAAGGGGCCCCCTCCTGCATCCCGGGGAGGGAAACAGATCCCAGGCAAGTCCCTGTCATCACTCACTCCCTCCTTAGCACCCTTACCACTCCATCCTCAGCACCCGCATCATCCCCATCAGCACCCCCCTCACTCCCCATCAGCATCCCCATCACTACCCCCTCAGCTTCCCTATTGCTCCCCATCAGCACCCTCATCCAGGTTCTGCCCTTGGGAGCCTGGGATGTTCAGAGCAGCCGTGTGACAGAACGGGAAGGAAAGGCCCAAATGCCTGGGCATCTGGAAGTAAAACCCACTGTACCTTGATGACGTCTTCATCCGCAGACCTGCATTCCACAGCCTCTGACACATCCACCACCGAACCATCCTCTTGAACCGCCACCACCTTGACGGGAACTGAAACAGCCTTTCCAGTGAGAATGGCCGTGTTCAGAACCTCCGAGTCCTGCGAGAGAGAGAAGAGAACTCGTGTCAGCCGCAGGCACGCCTGTGAGTCCCAGCAGAAGTGACCATCAAGCCACCTCCGACCTTAGTAGTTGCTCTACAGTTTAAAAAACTGTCTGTGCCCTCCAGACACCCCTCACACACAGCGCAAGCGTCCTTTTTGATACTGGCCAAATCTTTGGTAAACGATGCCATATTTTCAGAGCTTATTCACATAGTGAACACAGCCTTCATTTTAGTTTCAAATCAGGAAAGACAGCAGCACACAGAGCAGAAGAGAACTGGAAGCAGATTGTAAGCCTCCACACTCCTGAGCTGATCACCAACACCGTCTTTCCTCAAACCACTAAGCACCCCCAGAAATTTCCCAGCCAAGCTCAGGTATCGTGAAACCAACACCATGTTAATTTCTCTCCTCCTCTGACATCACTCAAAGTTTTGTAGGTTCTGTCTTCCTAACTTGTCTCCCATCTGTCAAATTCTTTTTTTTTTTTCCTTTTTTAAATTGTGGCGGCACTGGGTGGTGAGGGGGCTTCTCTAGTTGTGGAGCACTCAGGCTCAGTAACTGTGGTGGATGGGAGTTTTAGTTGCCCAGCCTCACATGGGATCTTAGTTCCCCAGCCAGGATCCAACTTGTCCTCTGCATTAGCAGGCAGATTCTCAATCACTGGACCACCAGGGAAGCCCCCACCATCTGTCAATATCCTGTCAACCCCAGAATCAGTTCCTCCATGGAAGGAGAATCCCCCTACTCAGTCAACTGCCACTGGCCCCTAACTGACCTTCCTGTGTCCACAGTCTTCACAGCAGTCGGAGATAATATTTTTTTTTAAGTTTTAATAGAATTCAGATTATTTCTCTCCTAGATTAAAACTCTTTGAAAGCATCTTAGGGTTCTTAAGATGAAGTCCAAACTCACGGATGTGTAGGGACCTGACCCTCGTCCGCCTCCCTAGCTCCCTCTTGCCCCCTTCCTGCTGTCCGTCATCACAGTCAAGCCTCACAGAGGTCTTTTCTGTTCTTCCAAGAGTAAACCCCATTCATGCCTTCTGCCCTTACATATGCAGAGCTCTCCAACCCCAAACACACCTCACTGTTGCTTCCATCCTTCAGATCTCAGCATATATGTCCACTGCTTTGGAGAAATGGGGCTTTTCTGCCTGCTACAATGTGAGTTAGCACTGTATTATCATCTGTCGTAGCATCTAGTCTTCCTGCAACGTAATAACCACAGCTGTCATTATATATTTATTTTGTGTTTACGTTTTAATCTCTGGCTACTCATTAAGTTGTGAACTCCCCAAGGGTCCCGCTCTCCTATCAATGAATGTGACTTGGAAGGTGCTGACCCACACCTTTAAATCAGGCTTCACAAATGAGCAGATGAACCAAATGTGGTCCATTAAGGTATTCTAGCCCCATGTCCACAAAGACTGCTTCAAGATCGAAACCCAAAGGAAATCAGAGACAACAGAAAGGAAAAGAAACAGATTCCTGGGAAAGATTTCTGGGTTCCTGAATCCAGCTACATCTGGGTCTGTTATCTTTGGAAATTTAGAGATACAAAATAAACTGTTTTATTTAAGCCAGTTTTAATTGGGTTTTTATCACTTACAACTGAAAGTCTTGACTAATAACACACGAGATTAGACACCATGTTGGGCTCTAGGGAAAGACAAAAGAGACAAGACAAAAATAAATATCAGTCTCTACACTGAAGAAGCTCACAGCCTTTAAAGACATTATAATAATTTTCCCAAACTGAGTTTCAAGGTAGGTGACTTTATGTTTCATAACAAATCACAACCAATCTTCAGAGCTTGTTGCTTTTATTTCAAATACATTTGCAACCACAGTTCCTTCTTTAGCTTTCTCGTGTGTGGCTGAAATGTTTGCAACCGTGTTTTCTAGTGTCCACCAAGAAACAGCCTTTCAAAAATCCCAAAGGCAGTGTCTACCTGCCTCTGGCACAATGATAAAGTAATTTGTCTTGTTAAATATTACATTTAAATCATCCCCTGGTGCCAGAGATTGCTAAAAATTCACCATCTATCAAAATGCAACTCTTTCATTCTGTTCCCATTTGTGCCAGCTCTAGGTTTTATGTCTTGAGAGCATATTTATATTCCTTTATGAAGGTAAGTTTCCATTAATGTGGCACATTAGTGTGGCATCTATAAAAATGGCAAAGTAAGGACATGTGAAAAGTCCTCTGTGAAAGAAATTTAAAAATTGGCCAAAAGAGTAAAAATCCACCTTTTCAGAACTCTGGAAATAAAACAAAGGCTTGTGCAGCCAAGAGAGCATTTATTCAAGAAAAATGGCTGAATCTTGGTAAAAACAGAATTTTGTGGCATTTTAACTTGATTTACTCCCATTCCCTACTGTCCAGCTCAGTAGTAGCTTTGAAAAATGACAACCCACTTTCACAGAAAAATACCACTATCTGAAAACCACGGAAGAGAGCAGATTAGGGACGGAGATCTTTCAAAACTTCATTCCCAAAGAATTGCCATTACCTGACTTGTCTGGTATTTCCTAGAAAATTTCATTTGCAAAGCTTTTTGTATCTGACCTGACTCTGAGTTCATTCCCTGTGAAAAGCTTTTTACTAAAGGTATTTGTTTAAAGCAATTACAGGCAATTAGTTAATTTCATAGCTAGCTGCCTGAAGCAGTGCATAACAGTTGTGACAAACAATAGATTCGTCAATAAGTTTAATAAGAAAAGATGAGGAACAGAATTTCCAGAGGGTCTCTGAAATGCTAACACATATTCTGGGGAATCTGTAAGACCATGCTTATACATAGGGCTGTGTGCATGCCCAGGAAGACCTGAGAAGGCCCTCAGCTCCTGTCCCTGGTTGATTTTGCCATTATAGAGAAGCAAGAAGTGAAAGCTAAGGCAGAGCTGTCTAATGCCTGACTGAGGATTCAATGTGTGTCCCAACACATTCAAAGAGACCCTTGTGGGGTTTCCCTGGTGATCCAGTGGTTAAGACTCTGCCTTCCAATGCAGGGGGTGTAAGATCAATTCTTGCTAGGGAATTAAGAGCCCACATGCCATGCGGTGTGACCAAAAATCATAAAACAAAAATTTTTTAAAAGAGGCCCTTGGTAAAGATTGTGATACTTTGATTCCAGATGCCTACGGAAATCTCTGCCCAATCACTGGCTGACCACCAAGCTAACCAAACAAAGAATTCAGTGGCCACAGGCAACAAAAAATAGAAACTTTACATAATTTGTTCACAAAAGTCACTAAACAACTACTACACACAACAACTATAACAAACCTAGGGAAGGGTGGCAGCACATAGATGGACCTGGAGATTGTCATACACAGTGAGGTCAGAGAGAGAAAGACAAATACCATGTGAGGTCACATATATTCAGTATCTTGTATTATAACAACCTATAATGGAAAAAATCTGAAAATATATATGTATAGTTGAATCACTTTGCTAAACATCTGAAACGAACATAATATTGTAAATCAATCATACTTCAATAAAAAAATTTTCTTATCCATATGTTAGGTAGTTAGAATAGGAAAAAGGAGTCCAGAATGGCAGTGGCTAAAAGACAAGGAAGGGCAAAGTCTGAGAAAACAGAACAAAGGAAGGTCCGAGGACCTGAGTGAGGACCTCAGGTGGAACAAACAGCACTCCTGGTTAGTCCAGTTTACACAGGGCAGGCTCAGGGGGAGGAGAAAAAAACATATAAAAAGAGGAGCCAAAAGGCCAGGGGTCTCTCTCTTCTCTCTGTGTCTTTTGGGTCGGCATGCCGTCACGCCTCAAGGATGTATTTTCCTTTATTTTCTAAATAAAACTGAGCTGCAACACGGAGCTGTAACACTGACCTGCCCAAGAGCTGTGATGCGGCCTGTCCGAGGGCTTTAACGCTGGTCCATCACTTCAAATTTTTGTTGTGACGAGACAGAACCAAGGAAATTACACACACACTCCCCTGACACATATATACACATATTGAAACAGAATTTTTGTGTAAATCTCAAGGGAAAGTTGATGGGCTTACGAAAACATCTAATGCTTTCTGAAAGCTTCTCATCTCACTTTTTTTTTTTTTAAGAATAAAACTCCATTGTTTTCAGCTATGAAAATCTAGGAGTTGTATATAACTTTTCAGCACATTATTCTGACTATATACTCTCAGACTAAAGATAAGGATAACTGTAAACACATACTGAATTCTAGTTAGGTTTGTTTTCCACAGCAGTATGGTTCAGCAGTTCCAAAACTACTTTAGTGTACTCTAGGATGGAGCAAATAATGTATCTTGGATAATGAGAGCCAGGTTTCTCATTGCTAGAGAAGTTGAGTTTAAAAATGGAAAGAAGAGTGAACTCTGTGGTCATGAGTCAGAATTAGAAACACCAGCATGAACTCCTGGGGGAATGCAGGTGTAGGTACATTTATATGTGTATAAATGTAGGTATGTGTATGTATATGGTTTTTCTAGTTCCATTCGCTGAGAGAACTTAGATACAGACAATGATGGCTTAACAATCAGCACACCTAGTAAAGTGATGCTTAAAATTCTCCAAGCCAGGCTTCAGCAATACGTGAACTGTGAACTTCCAGATGTTCAAGCTGGTTTTAGAAAAGGCAGAGGGAGGAACCAGAGATCAAACTGCCAACATCTGTTGGATCATCGAAAAAGCAAGAGAGTTTCAGAAAAACATCTATTTCTGCTTTATTGACTATGCCAAAGCCTTTGACTGTGTGGATCACAATAACCTGTGGAAAATTCTGAAAGAGATGGGAATATCAGACCACCTGACCTGCCTCTTGAGAAATCTGTATGCGTGTCAGGAAGCAACAGTTAGAACTGGAACAACAGACTGGTTCCAAGTAGGAAAAGGGGTTCGTCAAGGCTGTATATTGTCACCCTGCTTATTTGACTTATATGCAGAGTACATCATGAGAAACGCTGGGCTGGAGGAAGCACAAGCTGGAATCAAGATTGCTGGGAGAAGTATCAATAACCTCAGATATGCAGATGACACCACCCTTATGGCAGAAAGTGAAGAACTAAAGAGCCTCTTGATGAAAGTGAAAGAGGAGAGTGAAAAAGTTGGCTTAAAGCTCAACATTCAGAAAACTAAGATCATGGCATCTGGTCCCATCACTTCATGGCAAATAGATGGGGGAACAGTGGAAACAGTAGCTGACTTTATTTTTCTGGGCTCCACAATCACTGCAGATGGTGACTGCAGCCATGAAATTAAAAGACACTTACTCCTTGGAAGGAAAGTTATGACCAACCTAGATAGTATATTGAAAAGCAGAGACATTACTTTGCCAACAAAGGTCCGTCTAGTCAAGGCTATGGTTTTTCCAGTGGTCATGTTTGGATGTGAGAGTTGGACTATAAAGAAAGCTGAGCGCAGAAGGATTGATGCTTTTGAACTGTGGTGTTGGAGAAGACTCTTGAGAGTCCCTTGGACTGCAAGGAGATCCAACCAGTCCATCCTAAAGGAGATCAGTCCTGGGTGTTCATTGGTAGGACTGATGTTGAAGCTGAAACTCCAATACTTTGGCCACCTCATGCGAAGAGCTGACTCATTGGAAAAGACCTTGATGCTGGGAAAGATTGAGGGCAGGAGGAGAAGGGGACGACAGAGGATGAGATGGTTGGATGGCATCACCGACTTGATGGTCATGGGCTCGGGTGAACTCCGAAAGTGTGTGATGGACAGGGAGGCCTAGTGTGCTGTGGTTCATGGGGTCACCAAGAGTCAGACATGACTGAGCCGCTGAACTGAACTGAGACCCAGATTTTAGTTCTAAACATCATTCAAGAAAGGAAACAGCTCCTTAGAGAAATGGGTGATTCTAGGACTGAGGGTCAGAAAGTACCCAGACAATGAGCCTAAAATATATTATCCACCCAGAAGGTAATAAAGTGATAAAACAAATATCAAAGGACCCAGGGAGACAGCTTGAAAGGCCTCCAGTGTCCAACCTGGAACAATTTTATAACACTATAAATAATTGTAATTGCAAATCATAATAATATAACTTATGTGTAATATGTAATAAGCTATTGAATCCATACTGATATAAACAAACAGAGAAGAAAGAAAACATCACCCATAAGGTAAAATTCCAACTAGTACATGCAAAAAAGAATGATGAAATTAGAATATACCATGGGGCAACCACCATTTATTACTATGATTGTAGGAATCACTATTGATGCTACTGATGATTAAAAGTATGATAAGAGAGAGGATATTTGTAGAGTGTAAACATACCTCTGTGCAAGAGACTTATTCATTTCAAAGAGAAAAACAGTAACTTTGTGTACTGAAAGTTAGATACATCACATTATCCACGTGATCAAAGATAACATCACTACTAATGAGATAAAGAGACATCATATGTCCTGAAGAGGAAGCAACATTTCCTGTTCTCCTCTCCACAAAAAAAGTGACTCTAATAATGAAGAAACAGCAGACAAATCCAAATTATGGAGCATTCTACAAAATAGCTGGTCTGTATATTTCAAGTATATCATAGCCTGAAAGACAAACACTGAGAAACTTCCATATTAAAGGAAAATAAGAGACAAAACAAAGGTATATGTGATCCTAGATCAGATCCCCAAACAGAAAAAAATACGTTTATTTTATTTTAATAAGTGTTGGTGGGACAATCGATGAAATTGATTAAACATAGTATAATTGATTAAACATAGTATAATATGAATTAGCATCTAATAACAAAACAGCAGTACAGAGTAGTATCTGGTACATCATAAACATTTGATAAGTATTAATTGTTCTTACTAATCTCATTTAATCCTCAAATATCCCTATTGAAGGATTACTATTTTCATTCTCATTTTACAAACAGGGAAACGAAAGCTAGAAGTTCAGTTCAGTTCAGTTCAGTCACTCAGTCATGTCCAACTCTGTGACCCCACGGACTGCAACACATCAGGCCTCCCTGTCCATCACCAACTCCTGGAGTCTACTCAAACTCATGTCCATTGAGTTGGTGATGCCATTCAGCCATCTCATCCTCTGTCGTCCCCTTCTCCTCCTGCCCTCAATCTTTCCGAGCATCAGGGTCTTTTCCAATGAGTCAGCTCTTCGCATCAGGTGGCCAAAGTATTGGAGTTTCAGTTTCAGCATCAGTCCTTCTAATGAATATTTAGGTCTGATTTCTTCTGGGATGGACTGGTTGGATCTCCTTGCAGTCCAAAGGACTCTCAAGAGTCTTCTCCAGCACCACAGTTCAAAAGCATCAGTTCTTCAGCGCTCAGCTTTCTTTATAGTTCAACTCTCACATCCATACATGACTACTGGAAAGTGTTCCTCAATTTGGCCAGAATCACTCTTCTGCTGAGCAGCTGGGGATGTGAACCAAAGCCTGCTGCCCAGGCTGCCTTCTCAGCTCTCCTCCCAGCCCCTCACCTGTGGGATGGAGCTAAAAATCCATTTTTTGGCTTCACTCAAAAGCTTTAGGATATAAGATGGATTTGTAAAGGTTTTGATTTTAAAACTTATCAAAAGATGTTATACAAATGTGAAGATTACATTTTAGTAGAAACAGCCAAGTAGCCCCAAAGCCCCAAGCAATGACCATGTGTGGCTTCTGGTATGTTCCATTCCAGCCTCTCCCCCAGCTTGTAAGGTTCTGAGTCACACTCTTGCATCCTCTGGTCCCTGGCACAGGGATGCCAGTCTCTAAATAGGACTCTGACCCTATTCTGTGTTCAGACACTTTAACTGCTGATACCTAAAACGGCAAGACAGGTGTAAACTTCGCTGAGACAAGCAAGATGTTGGCTCCAACTGAAAGGATGGTTTTCTATCCCACTGTTGTATTATAAAACTCTGAAATCAGCCCCGTTCTTCCCCTCTTGATGGCTATTTTTGGATTCTGATCATTTATTACCCAGAAAGCAGTAAGTGATTTCAAAACCCAGCTCTTTGTGAATCCCTGAATAATACAAGGATAGTTATCTCAAACGGGATAACACTCAGAGAAGGTCAATAAAATGTGTGTCTGTGAAAACACTCTCCAGGCATCTCCTGGGTGGGAGCTTTGAGGGAAGAGGCCAAAACTATTTGGAAGGAGCTTCTATCAGGCATCACCCAATGGTCAGGGCAACCTCATTACACCAGGCAACCAAGAGCATGATGTGGAAAATGCCTCTTAATGTACATGATCAGGGGCCACATACAGGGAAGATGGTTTGTGCAGTGGGTCTCATAGTCATGTTCATCGTCAGGTCTGACACAACAGGATATCAGTGGGGGGATCCCTACATCTTCGTGTAAGGAGGGAGGTTCTACAAGGAATGGGGACTGAGTCCATTAAAGCCAGGAAGAGACGAAAGTCCATGGGATGGGGAGCAGGTTTCTTTTCTTCCTGTGACTCCCTGCACTGCCTGGGGTGCTGTAAAATTGCAAATGTAGCTGAAACCTTCCAAAGATGTGAAAGTTGAAGAAAGAATACACAGCTTTGGAACAGAGCAAAACAGAGAGTAAGAAAGAGAGAGAAGACAAAGAAAACACCTAAGTTTGAAGAAAGCCAGACAGACAGGGTGCGACAGCACACGCGCAGCTTGGAGACACAGAGACAGTCGTATAGAGAATGCGAGAGGTAGGCAGGGAGACAGACAGGGCAAAGAGGCTGAGTCCCACCCTCAGGCTCGCCTGCTTCTTCTGCTTCCCCCGATTCAGCTGGGTCCTGTTTATTCACACCTCTCAGCCCCAACACTGAATAGTAATTATATGTGTTTTCTCCAATTCATTCCTCTACTTAACTATTAGCACTTCCTTAATTATAACTGTAACGTGTAAATAGTGTTTCTTTGTTGTCTGGGGCATGGAGGCTGGGGGACCTTCTCATCCAACTTGAGCTACATTAAAATTTAACACAACTTCCATTTGCCAGAAACCCAGCAAGTAAATGACATCTATTCAATTAAAATTGAAACCAGATCTGATGGCACCAGTGAGAAAAACTGTTCCCGAAGTAAAGCTTAGTGCTAGGGCTTTCCTGGTAGTCTAGTGGTTACGACTCCATACTCCCAGTGCAGGGGGCATGGGTTCAATCCCTAATCAGGGAACTAAGATCCCACATGCTTCATGGTATGGCCAAAAACAAAAACTCCAAAAGATTCTGACACCAAGAAATTTGTGAAGACCAACCACACCTCCTCCCTTTTTAGTATAATAGAAGTCTGAATTTTAACTCGGGTAATTTGGTTCTTCGGGACTCTCAGTCACCATCTTCTCACTCTGCAGACTTTGTGAATAAAGTCTCTATGCTTTGCCCCAACAACTCATCTCTCTACTTATTGACCTGTCATATGGCGACCAGTATGAGCTTGGACTTGGTAACATGTGTACCTTACATATTTCTGCTTGTTTAATTCACAGAGCAAATCTGTGAGAAGGAACTCTCATCTCCATTTCACAGATCAAAATGCAAATGCACAAAAATAATACACTTGAATTTCTATTACTACATTTTTGACTAATAGAGTAAGCATCTCATTATACTATAGAGATCATACTACTAAACCCCAAAAAGCCTCTCAAGTCTGCACCCTTATCCACTGTGTTATTTACTTAGTAAGAATAATATCTACAGCAAGGACCCAATACATAGAACAGGGAGAGATCTATAAGGCAAAAAAAAAAAAACCAAAAAACCTGTTTGTATATAAGTAAACTGAATCACTGTGCTGTACATCTGAACTAGCAACACAAAATATATATACATTAATTAAAAATAAAAATAAGTAAACACATAAATTTTAAGATGAACCATAAAAATAGAATCACAGCAATATGAAAATCATAAAACACCCCATGTCAGTAGAATGCTGAGCACTTCACATGTCCTGTCTCACTAATACTCAGAGGGAGGGGTTTTTTTCTGACTCTTCTCTCCCCTGCACTATTCAGTTCACTTCAGGTCAGTTCAGTCGCTCAGTTGTGTCCAGTTCTTTGCAACCCCATGAATTGCAGCACGCCAGGCCTCCCTGTCCATCACCATCTCCCGGAGTTCACTTAAACTCACGTCCATCGAGTCGGTGATTCCATCCAGCCATCTCATCCTCTGTCGTCCCCTTTCCCTCCTGCCCTCAATCCCTCCCAGCATCAGTCTTTTCCAATGAGTCAACTCTTCACATGAGGTGGCCAAAGTACTGGAGTTTCAGCTTTAGCATCATTCCTTCCAAAGAACACCCAGGGCTGTTCTCTATTAGAATGGACTGGTTGGATCTCCTCGCAGTCCAAGGGACTCTCAAGAGTCTTCTCCAACACCACAATTCAAAAGCATCAATTCTTCGGCGCTCAGCTTTCTTCACAGTCCAACTCTCACATCCATACATGACCACTGGAAAAACCATAGCCTTGACTAGACGGACCTTTGTTGGCAAAGTAATGTCTCTGCTTTTCAATATGCTGTCTACGTTAGTCATAACTTTTCTTCCAAGGAGTAAGCATCTTTTAATTTCATGGCTGCAGTCACCATCTGCAGTGATTTTGGAGCCCCAAAAAATAAAGTCTGACACTGTTTCTATTATTTTATTTTATAGAAAGTACCACAAATTGGAAATTTTTTAAACTCCTTTACTTGCTTATGATCAACCTCATTCATTAAAGCTTAATTCCTGGGCTTCTGTTTCCACTTATGACTTAGAATTGCTCCATCTGCTGAAACTAGAAAATCAGATAAAATACATAAAACAACTGTCAATTAGAAAGTGGGCAGAAATTTTCTTTAAAAAAAAAAATAAGGTGAGTCCCTTGATTATCATAGGGAGATAAATTCAAATAAAACTCTACAGTTTCATTGAGCTGAGAAAACAGAAATTAGAGTTCAGAGAGGTTGAAGCAACTAGAATTTGTGAGGCAGGCTATCAGAGAGAAGGGGCTGCTGTACAGAGAAAGAATCCTTGAGATCTGCGGGGGCAAGGGGGGTGCCGCCCTGGGGTCTCTGACTCACTATATCATCCTTAGGATCCATAGGGGATTGGTTCCAGCATCTCCCCTCCCCAGGACACCTAAATTTGTGGATGCTCAAGTTTCATATAAAATAGCAGAGTCTTTGCCTATCAACATCTTCTCATGGATGTTAAATCATCTCCAGATTACTTATAATACTCATTACAATGTAAGTGCTATGTAAACAGCTGCTGATGTGCAGCAAATTCAAGTTTTGCTTTCTGGAAATTTCCGGAATTTTTTTTCAAATATTTTCCATTTGAGGTTGGTTGAATCCAGGGAAATGGAACCTGCAAATATAGAAGGCTGATTGTACTCGTCTGTGCATGCAAGGCCAAGGAGAAAATTTCAGAAAGCAGTAAACTGAACAATTTCAGAACTCACATGGAGCTGAAAAGAGTCCACATCTCCACCAGCCAGACTGGAGAGCTTGCGGTATAAGAGGCACTAGACAGAATGCTCAGAAGGGTCAAGCAAGATAGCAGGGCTAAAGCACCCAGGTAAAGGCTGCTCTTGACCTTCCCTAAGAAAGCTTAAAGGCAGCCTCAAATGAATCAGATTTATCTGCAAGAAACTTAACTGGATTTCCCTGGTGGCTCAGTGGTAAAGAACCCACCTGTCAATGCAGAAGAAATGGGTTTGATCCCTAATCCAGGAAGATCCCACATGCCTTGGAGCAACTAGGCCTGTGCGCCACAACTGTTGAGCCTGTGCTCTGGAGCCCGGGAGCCACAACTACTGAGCCCATGTGTCCTAGAGCTCGTGCCCCAAAACAAGAGAGGCTATTGCAGTGAGAAACCCGTGCACCACAGCTAGAGAAACGCTCGCACAGCAACGAAGAGCCAGCACAGTCAAAAATCAATAAATAAATAGCATTTTAAAATAGAGCCATGTTTCCCAAGTTTTTTTTTTTTTTAAAGAAACTTAACCACATGCCAGAACAAAGTCAGCACCATTTAAAGGAACGTAGCAAGACCCAGCATTCAACAAGGTAGAAGGCACCAGGTATGAAAGGGAATCAAAAGGTATCAAGTAGGACTTCCCTGGTGGGGCAGTGGGTAAGATTCCGTCCACCAATGCAGGGGACATAGGCTTGATCCCT
The DNA here is from genome assembly GCF_032452875.1 of Bos javanicus. Taxonomy (NCBI): domain Eukaryota; kingdom Metazoa; phylum Chordata; class Mammalia; order Artiodactyla; family Bovidae; genus Bos; species Bos javanicus. The sequence goes on from NC_083884.1 coordinate 50,861,889, forward strand.
GGCTCAGGAAGATTCCGCATGTGCATGTACCACAACTATGGAGCCTGCCCTCCAGAGCCCACAAGCTGCAACTCCTGAAGCCCTTGCACCCAGAATGTGTGCTCCCCAACAAGGGAAGCCGCAACAAGAAGCCTGCACACAGCAATGAGGAGTAGCTCCCACTCACTGCAACCAGAGAAAGCCCGTGTGCAGCAGTGAAGACCCAGTGCAGCCAAAAATCAATAAAAAAATATTTTTAAGATGTATCAGCTAACCAGGAGGAAAATCAATGAAAACAAAAGACTCAGAAATTGTGACAATGATGGAGTTATGAATATGGAGTGGGGGCATTATACACAGAAAATATTAAAGTTAAAAGACAATGGAATGACTATTGAGTGCTTACCCAAGGTAAATGAAAACTTATACCCTACATCAACATAGAAGATTTACTCATAAGAGCCAAAAGCCAGAAACAAGTCACATATCCATTAACTGGGGAATGGATAAACAGATCATGACATATATGATGGAATAACATTCGGCAACAAACCACTGATACACGTGAAAATGTGGATGAACTGCAAAACAATAAAAGAAGTCATATATACTGTATAACTCGACTAACTTAAAACTCTGGGGGAAAACAAAAGGCAAAATTATAGTGATAGAAGGTAGATCAGCAGTCACCAAAGACGTGGTAGGGAAAAAATCGGTTACAGAAAGACAAGAAGGAACGTTGGGGGCTGATGGAAATGTCCCATCTCTTCATTGCGATGGTGGTGACCTATTTACTCCTGCTGCTGCTGCTGCTGCTGCTAAGTCACTTCAGTCATGTCCGACTCTGTGCAACCCCATAGATGGCAGCCCAGCAGGCTCCCCTGTCCCTCGGATTCTCCAGGCAAGAACACTGGAGTGGGCTACCATTTCCTTCTCCAATGCATGAAAGTGAAAAGTGAAAGTGAAGTCGCCAGTCGTGTCCGACTCTTCACGACCCCATGGACTGCAGCCCACCAGGCTCCTCCATCCATGGGATTTTCCAGGCAAGAGTACTGGAGTGGGGTGCCGTTGCCTTCTTCGAGTTACTCCTAAAACCTACCAAATTATAAAATGAGTTTTACTGAACAAACACTTTATCCCTCAAGAAACATAGCAAAAAACTAGATTTCATTTTCTGATTGCTCATTGCTGCATCCCTGGTATTTATTTTTATGCAATAAACAGTTGTTAGAAGAAAAGGGAAGGAATGAGAAAGGATTCATTTGGGTCCATTTTCCAATGGTCAGTCCACTGCTGACCCTACTGTGTGAAAGAATCAAAGTCCAAGGTCCAGGAAGTTCCCCACACTGCAGCAGCTGGTCACGTGTCACATACTGTCCTTAGGTGGATAAAACTCATACACTCTCTTAACAGCTCACACATGGGGTTACCAACTTCCCCTTTTCCCACATTTCCCCCTTCTACCCAGTGTGGCATAATGGTTCCAAGCTAGGCTGTGGAGCCAAACCCCCTGCTCCTCATCTGACCTATGTCCCTTGGGAAAGTCACTGAAACTCACTCAGACTCAGTTTCCCTATCTGTAAAAGGTGGTCAATAACTGTACCTATACCTCAGGAAGTAGCCATGAGGCTTAATTAATGTAACACATTTAAAACTCTTGGAACACTGCTTGGCCCTTGGTAGCTGCTCAGTGAAGCCTAGTTATTGGTTTTATTACTTCCATCTTTTTTTTTTTTTTCATGGAGAAACTTCACTCTTCCTTCAATACCCTACCAAAGAGTTGTTTCCTATGCAAAGCCTCCCCAGGCAACAGTTCCATGTAAAAAAAAAATGCTGACTCCTCAAACATGTCCCAGTAGTGCCTTATAAATGTATCCTCTTGATGCTGGAGAAGACTCCCTAGAAAATTCCTGAATATTCACTGGAAGGACTGATGCTAAAGCTGAAGCTCCAATAATTTGGCCACCTAATATGAAGAGCCAACTCATTGGAAAAGACCCTGATGCTGGGAAAGATTGAAGGCAGGAGGAGAAGAGGTTGAAAGAGGATGAGATGCTTGGATGGCATCGTTGACTCAATGGACATGAGTTTGAGCAAACTCCAGGAGATAGTGAAGGACAGGGATGCCTGATGTGCTACAGTCCATGGGGCTGCAAAGAGTCAGACATGACTTAGTGACTGAATAACAACAGAGTTTTCTCCTATGCAAAGCCTCCCCAGATGACAGTTCCCTGTAAAAATTAACTGTTTCCTCAAATATGTCCCAGTTCAGTTCAGTTCAGTTGCTCAGTCGTGTCCGACTCTTTGTGACCCCATGAGTTTACAGCACGCCAGGCCTCCCAATAGAGCCTTATAAATGCCTCCTCTTCATGCAGTTTCCTAGGTCACATGGCTGTCTCTTGGATGTGCTTTTGTGTGTGTTTTGAATGTGCAGAGTCTGGCATCAGCCTAAAGTCATTACAGATGTTTGAACAAACTTAATAAATACCAATTTATTTAGTATTTACTGGGACTCTAGGCTACACAGGATGACTTGGGGGAAGTGTAAAGCAGAAAGTCACCTCCTTGGAAAGACAAAATCCAAATAGTTTTATCGGCACTTTAACCCTGAGTCCTCCTATCAAGAATGAAAACTCACTTTGGAAGAACTTATCTAAGAAATTTTCATGAACTCTGTCTGTAAAGAAGAGAAGCCACATGTCATCATAGGCAAACATGACCCCAAAACCCACATTTTTTTCTCAAAGCATTTTAGAATTTCTAAAGGCTGAAAGAACTCAATGAAAATTACATCCCATTCTCTGTATTTTCCACATTGAACCTGACAAGAGGAAATGTGTGATGTCAGGATAGAAGCCATTCTTTCAATCTATTTGATAAATTATTCACCATCTTTCCCTATGTAAATGTATTAACATTAACGTGTAAAACAAGCAGCTTACTATATTAAAATTCAAAGTCACTCTGAAGTGTTGCCTCAGCATTTACGAATTAGTGCCCCAGGACTCAAATTAATGGAACTGCTGGCTGCAAACCTATCTTTGCTTTCCTAGCTCCGTTATATCAAATCCAGCTGCCTCGTCTCTTTGCCTGAATCTTTAAGACCATACTGGGCTTGTATTTGTTTTCTAGTGCTGCCATAACAAATTACCACAAACCTGATAACTTAAAATAGCAGAAATTAATTCTCTCACAGACCTGTCAATCAGAAGTCCGAACTCAACATTTTGGCAGGGCTACACTCCCTCCAAGGCCCTTGGGCAGGACTCTTCCTTACCTCTTCCAGCTCTGGGCAGCTCTAGGCACCCCTTGGCTTGTGGTAGCATCACTCTAATCTCTGCCTCCACCTTCACATGGCCAACTGTTCTGTGTTTCTTCTCTGAATCTGTGTGCCTTAAATCTTGCTCTTTTTTTTCCCATAAGAACATTGGTTTCTGAATTTACCAGCCAAGATAATCTCTTCTTGAGATGCTTGATTTAATTACATATGCAAAAACCCTATTTCCAAATAAGGTCGCAATAACAGATATGGGGAGGGGTCAGAACCTGGACATATCTTTTTGGGAGATACTGTTCAATCCACTACCTGGTTTCTCTCTTGTTGCACTGTTGAGTGTAGAAAATAAGGTGACAGGCCCCAACCTTTATGTTACAAGGAAAACAGTGGCAAAACTCTGGCCCTCATCTGTATTGAGAAAAGCTCAAACTTTCTCATTCTTTAACAAACAAATCCCTTACTACTTTGGGAAAACCAGTAGGGTGGGTTTTTTCCCCACTTTCATAATAAATTCAAATTGCAAAACAAGCAATTGTCTATTGTCTACACCCCCTTATCTCTAAGCAGGAATCATCATATTCGGTACACATACCCTAGAAGATCAAAAAGTTTCATTTTTGCTTTCAAAGGATCAGAAAACAATGCTGGGACATTTCTAAGAGAGAGAAGCAGTATTAACTCAGCGGTCCCCAGAAACCCACTTTCCACCGTGCGGTGCAGGGGACTCAGGTTCCATCCCTGATCAGGGAACTAAGATTTCACATGCTGCAGGGCAGCCAGGCCCACGTGCCACAACCACTGAGGCCAAGCACAGCTAGAGAGCCTGGTGTGTGGCAGTTCAAGACCCCACGTGAGGCAACGAAGATCTCATGGGCCACACCTAAGATCCGATATCACCTAATAGATAAATAAATAGAAAAAGAAAGCAAGCTGCTTTCCACACCCGTGATGTCAGTGCACACACTTCGCTGGCCGGGACACAAGGTCTAGGCGGATGGAAGTTCTGAGATGCTGTTGTCCAACACCGTGCTAAGGCTATGCATGAGCAGAAAGTGATCAAACAATGTGAATGATGAGGTGGCTGGTGGCTCTGCCTGTCTCCTCCAGAAAAGAAAAATAAGCATAGTCATGAATTTTTGTTTGTTTTGTTGTTTAGTTGTTCAAAAGGGAGCAATTTCCTTCAGACTTGCTTGCGCATATCAATTCTTCTCAATTCCTTTTGAAAGGGGTTCCCTAGACAAGCAGTTTTCAGTATTGGTTTGAGCTTATCCTATTACTAGACAAAGAAAAAAACTCCATGCCTTTACTTGACACTTCAATTAAGGAGCTGTTTTTGATATTGGGAAGGTGGGTGAAGCATGACTTCAGCAAAAAGACAGTTACTGAACCCAGTAATTTAGAACATGCAATGTTCACTGAAGCCCAGAGGTAATCTAATTCTTACACTGATATGTCATAATGGATTTTGGAAATTATCTTTGAAGTGCCACTGAAACCCCAAAGAGAGACAGAAGAGAGTGACTTATTATTCCAGGAAGAGGGATACTGGCCATGCCATAGCACTGGTCCCCAAGTGAGCTCTGATTCTCTTCCATCCTAGGAACCTGACCACTGACTCCTCTCAGCTTCTAATCTTCCCACAGGACTGATGGACCTCTCCTTCCAGAAGTGCATCCTGGGACCCAGGTCTATAGCCAATCAGCATCTGGCATTTCTCCTGCCCCAACCATTGGTTCAAGGACTGGCACATGATCCCTGGCTGGTCCAATCATATCAGGCTTCTATAACTAGTAAACAGTAGTCTCCTGGCTGATCCAAAGCCTTTACAGACTGTGTTGTAAACTTCATTTCATGCCTCTGAATTGAGAGTGACTTCCTTGTGTTGTGTGTAAGAAGGTGGCAGGAAATGAAGTTCTTTTCAGTGGCTTCTCCCAAATGGAGCCAACCACATGCTCCCCTCTCTTATTTGCAGGTAGACTCTGAAACAATGTAGTCAGTACTGGTCTAAATACAGTTACTGCCTAATTAAGAGAGGGATCCTCACTTAGGACATCAGTCTCAATTAGAGATCAAACCAACACTCTCATGCCTAACAGAGCCCTGGGGCTACCGCATGGTGGGCTCTAATCAATGTTTCCTCCTACTTACACTTGACATTTCCCTCCCCTGAAAGTAATTGTGACTTCACTTCCATAGCACCCACGGCATTCACACCACCTTTACGTCAAGAGATTCACAGCTTCCCTGGGAGGTAAGCAGGGAAGTTAGGACCATTTCCATCATACAGAGGAGGAAACTGAGTCTCCAAGAGGGCACCTGGCCTGCCCAAGGTCTCAGAACTGGTTATGAAATCTTCCCAGAACAGGAACCTATGCCCTCTCTTCTGGGGTGATATTTCTACTGGGGCGCTTTTGTAATTACTTATTTCAGTAAGGGAATGGGTATATTCGCAGTGTAGCACTGTAGTTAAGAGAATACTGTGATAGAATACTACCTCTCTTTCTTGATCTGGAATCCTGGACTTCCTGAATGGACTTGGATAAATGATTTATTTTCTCAAGATCCCATTTACTGAATATCTGCCTACTGGTTCTAGCAATTACTGAGGGAGAAGGGTTAAAACCTCCAACTATAATTGTAGATTTATTTATTTATCCTCTCGGTTATAAAAGGTTTTGCTTTATGTATTTTGAAGCTTCGTTACTGAGTGCCTACAGGCTTTAAAATAAAGAGGATTCCAAATATGAAGACTGGACTCCATAACCTCAGCAGGATGATATAGATAAAGGTTGCAGATAGGGATCTCAAATGCTTATTTTCCTCAACTGCTGCATGCATCTTTTTGTCATAATGAAATTGACTATCATGCCTCCTTCCCCTGAGACTTTGTCCATGGAATTGCTCAAAGGGGAAGTTCCAAATTGTAACAGGAATGATTCCGCTCATCCAAAAAGACTGAGATGGATAACAATTTGACTCAATGTCTTATATCTTCACAATTATCTTCTCAAGCACTCCTTTTTTCTTCACAGACACTTAAGTTAAATGCTTCAAAGCATGTGTTGACAAATGTTTGACAACATCAAAACAATGGCTTTTTAAGGAACAAAGCCCAAATCCTTTTTCAAAGGAAAGAAACTTTCTGTAATGGTAAACAATCAACCCCATTTTGACATGTAGACGTCTGAATTTTCCAGTGTGGAAACCACAGAACACTGAACTTGCTAGATACCTAAGAAATTAGCTCTTCCACTCCCCAATCATGTTGCCAACATTGTCAAGAATGAAAATATACGGTGTTGGCAAAGAAGAGACACAACAGACCCTTTCATATGCTGCTGATGGGGATATGAGCCTGGAAATATCATTTATAATTAGCAATCCATGGTTCTTTGATTCAGCAATCCCAGTAATAAGGATCTGTAAAAAGTTATTTGTTGCACTACTGCTTGTAGTGCAAAAATGTAAGGCAAGAAAGAAAGGAAGGAAGGAAGGAAGAAGGAAAGAGAGGGAGAGAGAGAAAAGGAGGGGGGAGTGGAAGGAAAGGAAAACAACCTAAATGTCTAACACAAGAAGATTGATTAAATAAATGATGCCCATCCTGTGAAATATGATGTGGCTATTAAGGAGGAAAAGTGTTTGGGGTCTCTATAATTGGCCTAAGGATAAACCATGATATTACACAGAAAGATGTATAGAATAATTCTGTTTCTTTGTAGCTTTATTCTTATATCTTGTCATTTGTAGGAAGGGACAGTAGGAACCAGTTTCTAGATCTGCCTGGGACAGCCCTGTAGGTGGTATCTGGGGAAAAGAGTAGAGAAAGTCATCTGTATTCCCTGAGACATTGCCTTGGGGACCACAGCCACTCCCGTGTTCAGCCACTGGTATCCAAGCAGCATTCCCCAAACTATGGTCCTTCATGCACAGCCCTTAAATGTTTGACATCATCATGCGCTGTAGTCAATATTTCTTTGACTCAATTCACATTTTATAGGATTTTTACTTAATCATATTTTTAAAAGGTGTTTTCTTTTTATATTTATTTGATTGAAGTATAGTTGATTTACAACCAATGTGTGTTAGTTTCTGGTGTACAGCAAAGCAATTCACATATATACATGCATTCTTTTTCATATTTTTCCATTGTGCTTAGTCACAGGCTACTGAATACAGTTCCCTGTGCTATACAGTAGGACCCTGTGTTTACCCATCCTACATATAATAGTTTGCATCTGCTAATCCCAAACTCTCTGTCCAGCCCTCCCTCACCTCCCTTGCCCACAAGTCTGTTTGCTACGCCTGTGAATGTTTCTGTTTTGTAGATTAGTTCGTTTGTGTCATATTTTAGATTCCAAATATGAGTGATATCATGGAATTTTTTTCTAAAGATGTTTTTTGTAACATAAATGGAAAGGGTCAGCATTACATGCCACAGGTAAAAAGAAACAAAACTAAATATTCAGAGCTGGAGCATAACCTTTAAAATTGTGAATTGCTATGTTGTACACCTGAAACTTACATAATATTGTACACCCACTGTACCACAAACCTAAAAAACAGCTAGTCCTCGCTTTGCAAAGTTCCATTATGCACAGATGTCAGTTACCATAGTTTAGTCAAATAACCTGAATCTCCCCTAAAACACGGTTCATTTTTCAGTTACCAAGATCTCCTCTATTCACCCGAGTAAATGTACCACGTACAAACTTCTAACCAGCTCTTTAAATTTGCCAGCTCTTCAGCTCACAAATCACTACATAAACAAACAGATGGATATCATGATGAGTGACCAATTACATCAATTACTTCACAGTCTGTTGGTGACTGATAACCGTGCATCTGTTATTCGGTTCATACCCAGACAGCGAAGTATGAAAGTGTGCTGTTGCCTTGTCTCTCAGTGATAAGACCCCCTGCCAAAATGGATCATCAAAAGGTGGGATGGGTCAACAGAGATCAAAGTGCAACACACAAATGAAAAGCATTGATGCTGACAGTAAAATGAAAATAAAATGTGGATGGAATCATAGAAGAAATAGCTGGGTGATGCGGGCAATGTTGACACTATCAGAGTCAAGAAACTAGAGCTATGCAGTTAGAGGAGCTTAATAAAGGTGAATATCAACATAAATGAAAAAAGCAGTTGTAACAAAGAGATCAAAGATGCCACAGAAGAAATGACACCAGCTAACCAACCTCACATTAAAGAAATCTCAGAGATCTTTCAAAGCATTGAAAGTGCAAAGGATAAAATGTGAGAAGCTGATTCAAGACCTAATGAGTGTGACAATCTGTCAAAGCATGGAAAAGATGCTCTCTTCAAATCCTAAGTTGAACAATGAGAAGATAAACGCTGCTCAAACTGCTCTTGATAAGTTTTATACAAAGAAATAAAACACTTTCTCAATGTTGCTACTGCTTTAAATTACCAATGTACCAAATCAATATTACTTTTACTGTCTTTTTTCACTTCCCTATATACTTTCTAATCAACGGTGAGAGTGTTTTTAATGTTCTGACAAAACTTTTTAAAGGTCACAAAACAAACACAATTTCGCCCATTGATTAGTAAGATTGCTTTGCACGGTTTCAGTCTGCTGGGTCATTGACGTGGTCTGACACCACCATGAAAAGCCAGGGCTACCTGTAATTAAAACAAAGCACTACTATTAAATGACATTTGGATACTGTTGCCTGTCCAGGGCTTTGGCAAAAGACTCACTGTTTTCCTAGTAAAAATGAGCAAGTTCCTAAAGAATTGTTAAAAAATAGTAGAATCCAAGTGAGACTTGGTTCTTGACCTAATCAAAGGTTGAAAGAGAACTGAAAGGAAATCATTTTCTCCTTATGTTATTCGGTTTTATTTAACATGCTGTTCATGCCCTGTGTACACTCACCTTACTTGTCGGGATGTGTCTCTAGGAAGCCTTCAGCCTTCACCTTCCCTTCTACAGACCCTCCCCTCCCCAACACTGTCCAATCTCCCCTGCCACCATGGTCCTCATCAACCTTCAGAGCCTCCCCGGGGCCCTCAGCAGATCTGCTCACCCCCATCCATTATATGCTCTTGTAACAACAGCCTAGACTTGCCTGTTACAGCACCTGCCACAACTGTGATCACATAACCAAGTATGTCCTTGGTTGTTTCACAAGTGACTTCCTGGTTAGGATGGAAGGACGGTGCTTTTTGCTCCTTTCACTCTTCATTGCATCCCACAGGCCTTGCCCTGAGGCTGACATATAATAGGTGCTCATTTAATATTTAGTAAGTGTTGACGGGCTTCCCTAGTAGCTCAGCTGGTAAAGAATCCACCTGCAATGCAGGAGACCCTGGTTCGAATCCTGGGTCGGGAAGTTCCCCTGGAGAAGGGAGAGGCTACCCACTCCAGTATTCATGGGCTTCCCTGGTGGCTCAGGCTGTAAAGAATCTGCCTGCAATGCAGGAGACCTGGGTTCGATCCCTGGGTTGGGAAGATCCCCTGGAGAAGCACATGACAATCCAATCCAGTATTCTTGCCTGGAGAATCCCCATGGACAGAGGATCCTGGTGGGCTACAGTCCACTCAGTCACAAAGAATAGGACACAACTGAGAAACAAGTGTTAATGAATGACGAGTCTGAATAACTGCAGGAAATAATATGTTCCCTAAAAAAAAACAATTACTGCAGAGAAGCTATTGTTAATCCACAGAGAGCCTGATGCAAATTAAAAGGTGGTACCTCATCCATCCCTCAGAAAATTATAATATACCGATTTTGTTAGAGTGAGGCACTTTACTGCCATCTGCTATACAACTGTCCTACTTAATTCCCAACTCTGCAATGTCTGGGGTGTGGATGACATGGCTGTGGCCGTGCCCTTGAGCAGTAAGCAACATGGACAACCTTACTTGCAGTCCTGAGCATGCTCAGGCTGGGAAGCCACTTGGCAGGAGCGGAGCCTGAATCCTCTTCTGCAGACTGGATCACCACATGCCCCTCTCCCAACCTCTCACAGAAGAGTGTGCCCATCACACCCCAGGAAATCCAGTTATTTCCATCAACTGATACATTTCAGACTCTAAAACCACAGAAAAGGATTTCAAATAGCATGAAATGAAACAAAGCAACAAAGCCACTGATCCAGAAGCTTATCTACAATCTGAGGTTAAACCATTGTCCAAGAAACAGATACAGAGAACCTTATAGAGAAATAAAGTAGTGCCATTTCAAGAAAAGGAAGCTGAGAAAAAGGAAGGAGGCCCATCTGGTGGGGCCTCTACAAGCACAAGGAAGGGCCTGGGAGCATGATGAGGCGGTTTTTGGACGTGTTACTTTTAGTTTTCTTACAATGAGATTACATCACAGCAGGAGTCTCAGGGGCCCTGCTCTCTTGGGACTAGAGCTCAGAAATACACTGACAACATGAAGATATTTTTTAAAAAAGGAGCCAAGGACTTTCCTGGTGGTCCAGTGGCTAAGACTCTGAGCTCCCAATGCAAGGGGCCTGGGTTTGATCCCTGGCCAGGGAACTAGTTCCCACATGCCGCAACCAAGAGTTTACATGCTGCAGCTCAAACTCCTGGATGCCTCACGAAGATCAAAGATCCCACATGTCACTACTAGGGTCTGGCACAGCCAAATAAAATAAATAATTTTTTTTTAAAAAAGGAGCCAGACAAAAGGTGGGGCCACATTTACCCTCATCAAATCTCAGTCTAAATGACCCCTCTCTCCATCTCTGCTGAGAAAAAAAATCCAGTCCACCCAGGAGACCACTGAACCTCCAGAGTCCAGTCACTGGCTTTAACCCAGACTGGATTCTTCTCTTCATTTCCATTTCTGTGGGAAGTTGAAGCTATTCAACATTTTCATCGGGAGCTTAGAGCCCGCATCAAATAGAGTACTATGATCTAATAAAGGACTCATTATTTTTTTGCTCATAGTCATCTGTGAAGAAAATTATACAGGTTATTTTATCAGATGGTGTTTTAAATGAGCTTGAGTATACATAGATAATGCAAAGTGACAGGAGCTATTACTGAGAGGAATTCACGAGAAATTGAGAGGTTATTTCTCCTTCGCATGTAGGAGACTGGAGCGAGAGGCAGAAAAGAAAATCATTTGTCCTTCTGTGGCAAGGAGGCAGAAGAAACAGTGTTCCGGTTCTCAACCCAGGCTGCAAGGCACTGCATTTATTTCTGCTTGTCCTCTATTTTATTATGATTTTATTGAAATATAGTTGATTTACAACGTTGTGTTAATTTCTGCTGTACAGCAAAGTGGTTCAGTCTTACATTTATACATTCCTTTTCATATTCTTCTCCACTATGCTTTATCACAGGATACTGGATATAGTTCCCTGTGCCACACAGTAGGACCTAGTTTTTCATCCATCCTCTATGTACCAATTTGCATCCGCTAATCCCAAACTCCCAATCTATCCCTCCCCACCCCTCCTCCCCCTTTGCAACCACAAGTGTGTCTTTGAAGACTGTGCGTCCGTTTCTGCTTTGTAGGTAAGTTCATTTATGTCGTATTTTAGATTGCACAAAGAAGCAACATCTTATTTGTCTTTTGTCTGATTTACTTCATTTAGTACGGTAATCTCTAAGTCCATGCCTGTTGCAGCAAACGGCACTCTTTCTTTATGGCTAAGTCTGCTTGCCCTCCTGTGTCCACTGTGGCCATGAATAGAACAGAGCTAGGCTGGTCCCTAGAGCTAGACTTCCCTGGTGGCTCAGATGGTAAAGCGTCTGCCTGCAATACGGGAGACCCAGGTTCGATCCCTGGGTTGGGAAGATCTCCTGGAGAAGGAAATGGCAACCCACTCCAGTATTCCTGCCTGGAGAATCCCAGGGATGGAGGAGCCTGGTAGGTTACAGTCCATGGGGTCGCAAAGAGTCGGACACGACTGAACAACTTCACTTCACTTCACTTCACTTCAGGCTGGTCCCAGGAGAAGGATGAGACACATGGCCCAGAGGTACCCCCTGAAACCACCCCAGCTGAACTGTCCCCCCCAAGCCCAATCACCACAGCTGTCCAGCCACTATATGAGTGACCCTAAATGACTGTGGTTTTAAGCCACTAAATTCTAGGGGACTTTATTACACAACAGCAGCAAACCAGTCCAACTATAAAATTTTTTTTAAAAATGGAAAAGGTAAAAAGTAAAATACGATCATCTCTTGTTACAGACTACATAGATACACAGAAAAGAAACTAGAATTAGATGTGTCACAACACGCCTGTAGGCAATAGGGAAAAAAGATGATTTTATTTTCTTCTTTATAAGTGTCTCTGTTTCATGAATTCTCTTCGATGAGAAAAAATATTGTGAAAAGTGAAATTATTTGCCTGACTCAATTCCCTCATCACTTATATGAAAGACACAGAAAAGAGGTTTCATTCTGTGCTAGAAAAGCAGTTTAGAGGAAAGGAAATACGCTCTTGGATCAAAAACCCAGGGGTTGGTTTCTGACCCCAACCCAACCCTTCATCTGCTACAATATACATCTCTGAGCCATAAAGCAGTAAAATGAGATCAAGGCATTTAACAGGATGGTTTTAAGGATTAAGGGTGGAAAATGTACACAGAAAGGCCATATAATGATAAATCAGAGTAACTCAGCCTCTAGGTGTGAGGCCTAAGAATCCACATTTTAAAGTAGCTCCCTGGGCTTCCCTGGTGGTCCAGTGGTTAACAATCCACATGCCAATGCAGGGGCACAGGTTCGATCGCTGGCCCAGAAAGATTTCACGTACCACGGCAACTAAGCTTGTGCGTTACAACTACTGAGCCCGTGTCCCCTACAGCCTGTGCTCTGCAATAAGAGAAGCCCTCACGCAGCAACAAAGACCCAGCGCAGCCAAAAAAAAAACTTCAATAAAAAATTTGGGGGGTTTTCCAGGTGGCGCTAGTGGTAAAGAATCCGCCTGTCAATACAAGTGACATAAGAGACGTGGGTTCAATCCCTGGGTCGGGAAGATCCCCTGGAGAAGGGCATGGCTACCCACTCCAGTATTCTTGCCTGGAGAATCCCATGGACAGAGGAGCATGGTGGGCTACAGTTCATAGGGATTGCAAAGAGTTGAACATGACTGAAGCAACTGAGAACGCACATACAAATAAATAACTTAAAAAACTAGCTCCCCATGTGATTTCAAAACTAAAAGAGTAAGAATCTTCAGTCTAAATCATTAAGTATATGAAAAAGAAATGGTGTGATTAGTTTTTGGTGTATGTTATACTCTAGTAAAGCTTAAAGATAATCAGGCTTTCATTCACTGAAAAGGTAGCCTAAAAGGATCCTGTGGAAACATATTTAAACATGATCAATCAAATAAGAATTGGTTATGGGAAATAAAAATTAACGTCTCTTGGTGTTAATGTTGTTGCTGTTTAGTCAGCAACTATACCCAACTCTTTGCGACCCCATGGACTGTAGCCCGCCAGGCTCCTCTGTCCAAGGGAATTCCCAGGCAAGAATAGTGGAGTGGGTTGCCATGTCCTCTTCCAGGGGATCTTTCCAACCTAGGGACTGAACCCATGTTTCCTGAAGTGGCAGGCTGATTCTTCCCCACTGAGCCACCTGAGAAACCCTGATGTTAACACCTAACCATATATGGTAACATATCAATCAGAGTCCAGTCAGGAGACAGAAACATCAGTCATTTGATCAGGAAAAATTTAAGATGGAAAAGCCTGTTAGGGTGCTTCCCAATGGTGCTAGTGGTAAAGAACCCTCTGCCATTGCAGGAGACATAAGAGACGTGGGTTTGATCCCTGGGTCGGGAAGACCCCTGGAGGAGGGCATGGCAACCCACCCCAGTATTCTTGCCTGGAGAATCCCCAGGGGGAGAGGACCCTGGCTGGCTACAGTCCATGGGGTTGGAAAGAGTCGAACACGACTGAAGCGACTTAGCACGCCTGTGCATAGCCTGTTAACAATGTTGTGATGGTTTCAAGCGGACAGCAAGGGGACTCAGCCATACAAACACTTGTATCTATTCTTCAAATTTCCCTCCCAATGGGGATTTCTAACTAACGAAAGGTGGGTAACTAAAAAAAAAGAACTCTAGAGAACATAAGAAGGCAGATGTCAGCCCTAGAGACCAGCTCTAGATCTCAGGGAGGGTGTCCAAGAAAGGGTAAAACATGAAGAGCACCCCCTCCCCAAGTCTCCGAGGCTGAGATTCAGACACTGCAGAGGGTGTGCTGCAGCCCACTGGCCGGTGGAGACTGTACTGAGTGCCATGGGTAAGGTCACCCCAGTAGGTGAGCAGGAAATCACCCCCCTGTGAGTCAGTGAAACTCCCTGGACAGTGAGCATCGCAGGGTCTTTGCATGATGCTGGGAGCTGTACCAGGGGATGGAAACAAGACCATATCATAGTTAGAAAGCCCTGTCCCCTGGTACATCTTGCCCTGTCTCTCCAGTGGCCACTTCTGGAAAAGCCCAATATTACACCATCTGACAAAGGCAAAAATGTTTGCACAGTCCAGCTCCAAGAGGCCAAAGCAGGCAGAGAAGGTCAGAGTAGGAGCTGATGGGCAACAAAATGAAAACTGGCATAGGGCTTGCTAAATGTTCTTGAAGGTTCAGGAGCCTTTGTACTCTGAATTTCCCTTTATCTCTTAATATAACAATATGATACCATTTATGATGTTAACTTTCCCTATTCTGGGTGTTCTAAATCTATGATCATTCCTGGGCATATTCTCAGAGAAAACTATAATTCCAAAAGATATGTGCACCCCAGTGTGCACTGTAGCACTACTTACAATAGCCAGGATATGGAGGCAACCTAAATGTCCCTCAATAGATTAATGGATAAAAAGGATGTGGTACATATATACAATAGAATACTACTCAGCCATTAAAAGGAACAAAATTGTGCTATTTGCAGAGATGTGGATAGACCTAGATACTGTCATGTAGAGTGAAGTAAGTCAGAACTATAAAAACAAATATCATATAGTAAGACATATATGTGGAGTCTAGAAAAATGGTACAGATGAATCTGTTTGCAAAGCAGAAATAGAGACACAGATGTAGAGAACAAATGTGTGGATACCAAGGTGCTAAAGGAGGAAGGGGAAATTAGAAGATTGGGATTGACATATATACACTGTATAAAACAGATAACTCATGAGAACCCAGAGAACTCTACTCAGTGCCCTGTGGTGACCTAAATGGGAAGAAAATCCAAAAAAGAGGGAATGTGTGTATATGTATAGCTGATTCACTTTGCTGTACAGCAGAAACTAACAGAACATTGCAAAGCAACTACACTCCAATAAAAATTGTTAAAAGAGTCTATGATGAGTGAAACGGACCTATCGGAAAAGGTTTCCTAAATGGTTACACTAGTTCATTTCAGCAGAATCTGAATTTTTAAGAAAGGAGATGAAAACAGAGATGTTAAGGAATGTGCTTAACATCACACAGCAAAATAGGAATGAACTAAAAAGTAAAATGTGTCTCCCAGGCCAGTGCTGAAGACCTTCCATCGTCTCTGGGATCTTTAGATCAGCATAATAGAGTGACCAAGTGTTCCTGAGGGATTATAGAAAGCTCTGGGCCATGTCCCCATTGAGCACAGGGCAGAAACCCATTGTCAAGGAGGGCTGTTGCTGACCTGTTTCCCACCTTCTCACCTCAGTGAGCAGGAACAAGCACAATTAGCTCCTATCTATGACGCCTGTGCCATGTACAAGAAAGCTCTCCAAGAACTGTTTGACTCGCACAGAAGTGGGACCTGAAAGGCAGGCTGAAACCTAAGAGTGTAGGGGGGTCCACAGAGCCAGGAGGCAGATTCGCTGAGAGTCAATAGCCCTCATTAATTCCAGAGATTAACCCAGAAAACACCTGACAGCTGTTTCAACACACTGCTTATTGTCACAACAAGCATAATTAATCTCCACGATGATAAACAATACATCACAGCAGCGGACAAAGTCTTAATGCAATGATGTTTTCAAATATAGCTGATACCCAATCATGTCTTCTGAGAAACTTCCCTGGGACTAACCATTTCCCATTATGTAGAGGCAACTTTAAAGGGGATGTTGGGTAATGACAAATGTAGCTGCTTCTCCATACTTTATTCCTAACTCGTGAGGAATTCCAGAGTCCTCAAACTGTTTTCTCGCAGGGCAACAGAAGGAATTAGCTTGAGGGCTCCCCAACAAAAAGGACACTTGCAATTCCGCTCCTTGATAATGTCTCAGCACTGTTCCTGGTGTATGCCCCATTCCATCCGGCCTACACCTCTGCAATAACTGCACAGCAGATCTTCAGAACTTGTTCATTTTGAGTAACTAAACTTTATATCTGTTAACTGCCTGCCTGCATGCATGCATGCTCAGTTCTGTCCAACTCTTTTTGACCGCATGGGCTGTAGCCCATGTAGGCTCTTCTGTCCGTGGAATTTTCCAGTGGGTTGCCATTTCCTACTCCAGGGCATCTTCCCAACCCAGAGATCAAACTCTCCTGAGTCTCCTGCATTGGCAGGTGGAGCCACTGAGCCACCTCAGAAGCCCCCTAAGTAGTAATATCCCATTTCCTCCTCCCTCCAGCCCCTGGCAACTACCATTCTACTCCCCGTGTCTAAGAGGTTGGCTATTATAGATTTCTCATCTAAGCAGGATCATGCATTATTTGTCTTTCTGTGAACAGCTTATTTTACTTCACATCATGTCCTCCTGATTCATCCTTGTCATTGCATATGACAAAATTTCCTTCTTTATTAAGGCTATTAAAAAATATTCCATTGCACGTGCACACCACTTTATCCATTCATCTGTCAAGAGACATTTGTTTCCAGTCTTGGATACTGTGAACAGTGCCACAGTGTACATGAGAGTGCAGGCTTCTTTCTGAGATCCTGTTCTTTGTTTCTGTTTGCCTTGTTTCAATTTTTCCCCTCTGGGTTTTATCACTAACGCCTAGTCTACTGATGTCAGGATCTTTCCTTCAGATGTAAAGATCATGATCCAACTGGTTCAAGCCCAATCCCACTGCACTTTGGGGATTAGGGTGAGGGAGATGGGAGGAATGAGCCCCGTTCTCCTGTCCCCATCCCCCTCTTTGCTCCCACACCCACTGCCATCCATTCACGTGTGAACACAGTCCTGCAGGAACTGATGTCAAGCTCCCTGACCTGTGGCATCGGAAGCACTGTTGCAGGTACCATGGAGTTTTATAAACGTGTGACTGTGCGCCTGTCTTCAGGAGGCTGATGATCCCAAAGAGCCCGCGGAGCCTGGGCCTGGGCGAGTTCCTGGCCGTGACTCTTGCTCTTTCCCTGTCCCCATTCATCTGGGAGATGCAGACTGAAGGCCTTCTCCCTGGGGACGATGTCTTTTCATTACCAGCCACTTCTCTTTGGCTCTGACATGTAACCACCTGGGTGGCGGCCCATCACCACCCCAAGGAAGACGTGGCAGCGTCAGCCCCCCCTCGCGTTCCTGTTTCTTCTCTCCTCCAGGGCCAGAGGAACAGAAGGTCGGGGGCCAGCACACCACATGGAGGCAGAAGCAGGGCAGCTCGTCCTGTGTGGACACCCCCAACTCCCCGCACAGCTGTCTCTCTGATGGGATCTCTGGGTAGCCCTAGGGGACCACAGGGAGCTCAGAGATGGACATGAATCCCAGGTGGAGTGCAGCCCTCTCCAAACTAGACTGCCTTCCATCCAGTCCGATTTCTCTGGATAGGACAGTCCCTGAGGCTGACTCCATCAGCGAGCTCCCCTCCTGCAGAGACAGCAGGACCTCATAACCTTCACCAGCCAAGGGTGGGCATCTCCCAGGGTCAATGCTTGTTCTGGAAAAATGGAAGAGGGGGTCAGAGGGGTTGGTGGCCTGAGGTCCACAGTGCCCCATCCCCTGGTCTTCTCTCAATGCCTCGCTCCTTTTCTCAGAAAAGAACCACCAGCTTCTCCTGCTGAGTCTAAATCAATAAAAGCACAATTACTCCACCCGAGGATGTCAGGATTTTAACTTGGTCTTTCATTGCAGGATAGAATATTTTGTCTTTTGTTAAAGCAATTTCACACAAACACACACGTTTCTGTTCTTGGCCAGAAAGCCTTTGCTGACATCACCAGTGCTAAGAACTGTCTCCCTTATCCGTCCCAGCTCCCTCTCCAGTGCCTGGCACACAGGACTCTGGCAGGTGTGTGAAGGAATGACTGACAACCTACCCCTTAAATCTGAACCGCGTCCTACAGTTTCTAAAGAATGTTGGGATTATGGTGGATGGACCATCAGACTAGATTTATCCTTTAGATCGCATTAAAATGGGAATAAAGGAATAAAACATTGCAGTCCACAGCAACAACAGAAAAAGGCCATCAGCAGATAATGGACCCGCACCATCTCTGAGGATGGAAAGAAGCAGATGGCTGGGGTAAAAGATGAAGCAAGCAAGACTGGCTTCCCAGCATCAGAATTAACAAAGGAGACAAACAGGAACCAGGCTTCACAAAGGTTATCACCGTTACAGACGTTAACAATGTAAAACTTACAAAACCAATAATATCCAGATGGGGAAATGGCAAGAAATCTCAGAGAGTTATTCCTTCTACTTTCCAATTAAAGAGTTGACATCACTGGCTAAAATTGTGTTGTGGAAGAAACAGAGGTGGTGTGGTGATGACGGTGGAGATGACAAGTAGCATTTTTAGTAATACTAATAATAATGATAATAATAGTTCCAAGCCTTGGTATGTTTTCTTCTACAAACCTTTCTTAAATTACCAAGGTATTTTAAAAATAAAAATTTCTTGTCAGCTAATTTTTTTTCTTGTTTGTTTTATGAAATACAAGGAGTCTACAGCTTTGTCTTCTTGCATCTATAAATAAAAAGGAATTTAACACTTTCACAAATAAAATACAGCCTAGAGTAGGATTTTGTTGTTATAAAATATGGGGTCCAATAACTGTTTATCCGCCAGCCATTTCTCTGGCTGTGGATTCGTGGATGTGACCCGTCTGGAATGATGATTCTCTAATATCACTGATGTCATACAGGGGGCGCTGGGATTTGCCCTTTTTTCTGTTTTAACACTTATTGAATATATATTATTTAAAAGTAAAATAGTAAAACCTCTCATTAAAAGAAGTCACACGCAGGCTTCATTCAGCCGCAGGGCAGGCAGTGGTGCTGGCGGGGAGGCGGCACCTTTCCAAGAGGCCGGATACTATGGACCAGGTGTGCACCAGGTGCGGTGCTGAGCGCTGGGTAGGGCCGAAGTGGGGACCTACATTTCTCACAGTTGAAGCCAACCGGGGCTCCGAGGTGAACAAACGGCCGGATGAAGCCGTCGGCTGACAGGGGTGAACACTGGGCCAGAGGGGCAGGGGTTCAGGGAGCCTGGGGGAGGGGAGCGCAGGGCTTGCGTGGTCACGAGCTGGTTGGTCTGTGAGCTCCATCTAGTGGGCACCCCGGGGACTGCCGCCCGTGATCCCCTCTCCTCGGAAAAAAATTCAAGTCAATCAAAAACGCCATCTTGGCGGTTTGCAAAAATAAAGCGATTTAGGAAAAGGTGTGCTGGACTCTGCAGTAAACTATGCAAAACGGCAACTTTAACTTGCCCTTTCTCTCAGGAAGACTTTATGTACAGCTGGTATGCCCTGCGGGGAGGGGAGAGGCTACAACAATTACTTAGAGGCTGCATCCATGCCCATGGGGCAGTGGTTACTGCCACCCTGTTAGGAAATATTTTAATTTCATCACTATTCTTAAGTGTCTCCTGTTTAAGCACGATGGAATTCTAATGAAAAGAAGCTGATGACATCTATCATATTCTTACTTTGTAATAAAAACTGAATATAATGTTGCCTTATTGAATCCTCAAAGTAACCTGTTGAGGTTGCCCTAGTGAGAGTTTTAGTACCCCTTTTACAGTCATGAGAAGAGTTGACTCATTGGAAAAGACTCTGATGCTGGGAGGGATTGGGGGCAGGAGGAGAAGGTGACGACAGAGGATGAGATGGCTGGATGGCATCACTGACTCGATGGACATGAGTCGGAGTGAACTCCGGGAGTTGGTGATGGACAGGGAGGCCTGGCATGCTTCGATTCATGGGGTCGCAAAGAGTCGGACACGACTGAGCGACTGATCTGATCTGATCTGATCTTACAGACAGAATGACTGAGGTGCCAAAGGCAGGCTGAGGTCACAAAGCTTAAGTAAATGGCAGGTTAGATTTTAGTTGTGGCACTCTGACGTCTCTCAAGCACACAGTTCAGTTCAGTCACTCAGTAGTGTCTGACTCTTTGTGACCCCATGGACTGCAGCACACCAGGCCTCCCTGTCCACCACCAACTCCCAGCGTTTACCCAACTCATGTCCATCGAGTCAGTGATGCCATCCAACTATCTCATCCTCTGTCGTCCCCTTCTTCAACTGCCTTCAATCTTTCCCAGCATCAGGATCTTTTCAAATGAGTCAGGTCTTCACATCAGGTGGCCAAAGTATTCACGCCTACACATTTCCCCAGCTGCGGAGAAGGGGCTGTCCCTTCACTGACCAGGACAGAGGCAGGCAAAGTCTTTTGGTTTGTAAGGATTCTGGTTTGTCATTGCCAAACAAGAGCCTCAGAGGTGGCCCCTGGAAGTCAGTACCCACAAATGCCTGCATATCCCCAACCCCACATTTTGATAAATAATCCAGTTCATCCACCAACAGGAAAAGAAGTTTTTTCCAAAAGAAATTTACTTCTTCAGAATACAGCCTTTTGATGATTTTACCACCTCTAAGGGCATGTAAAACAGAAGCACAAACCCTTCACTTAATCGCTCTCAATTTTGTCATTCAGGGCTCGTTACCCAACAAAACAGAACAATTCCCAAGCAGGAATCTTTGATGAATGCGCTGGCCGTGGCCGACAGACGTTTTTGGTGAGATAGGTCATAAATATTCATGGTATTGACGCAGCCTTAGAAATTTGTCATGTCACATTTCTGCAACAGAAACACCCAGACTTCTATCACTTTGTTCCTTCAACTGACAGTCACCAGTTTCTTTCCTGGACTTACTTCTTGGGTCTGTTTCTCCTGTTCATCTTCAGGTAGTGTATGGCAGCAAAGTTCCGCCAAAAAAGACACAGGTCAAAGGAACCAAATATCTTAATGGGTTTCTTCCTTCTCCTTTTCCAGTTTGCTGACTCCTTATCATTCTTCAAGAACAAATCTTTTTATATTGTTATTTTTTAAGTCAGTTAGGAAATGGTAGAACATCTCCATCCAGCTATGGGGCCATTTCGGAGATAGGTTCTCTGAACAGGCTCATTGGCATCACATGCTTGGCTGTGGGGAGTTGACCTGCATCCCACAGTTTAGACAGATGCATATGGCGGCACTTACAAAGTGAGTGGCTTCAGTCTTATCCGACCGAGATGGTTATTTCTGGTCATTTGTAAAGTACATCCACTGGACAAACCTTCAGCTGGACAATTTAAAATTACTCCTTTCAGCTGTGAACATGTTGGATCAGTCAGGTGAAACTGTGTCTATATAACCAGGAATGGCTGTTTCCCAACCATCCTGTTCTTTCTTATATATCAGAAAGGCTCAAAGACAGAGCTGAGTCAGGTTTATTCTGGATTCCCACAGCAAGGTGTTCTATGCAATCTCCAACAAGTAATTATACTGACAGATTTGTTTTGGTGGAAGAAGGGGGACTCCGGTAAATACCTTTCAAAGGTACTGGACTCTCTTTCTAGTCCTGGGAAATGAAGTCTAATCAACACTATTGAATGTGAACACTTTGTGGCTGAGTTAATGACTAAGGACCTGATAGCTTTTAGAGTTATTATCCAGAACATCCAATCTCACTGAAGATGTTGAAGGTGTAGGACGAAGCTGCCCCAAATCCCATCCAGATCTTAGTGGACAAGTCCGTGGCATATATGCACCCCTCCCTCTTCCTGCCCCATAGTGGGCTAAATAGTGCCCCCTGCCCCCAATTCATGTCCACTGAAATCTCAGGCTGTGACCTTATTTGGAAAGAAGGTCTGTGCAGATATAATTAGTTAGATGAGGTTATACTGGATGAAAGTGGTGAAAGTCGCTCAGTCATGTCCGACTCTTTGCGACCCCATGGACTATACAGTCTATGTAATTCTCTAGGCCAGAATACTGGAGTGGGTAGCCGTTCCCTTCTCCAGGGGATCTTCCCAACCCAGGGATCGAACCCAGGTCTCCCACACTGCAGGTGGATTCTTTACCATCTGCGCCACCAGGGAAACCCAAGACTATTGGAGTGGGTAGCCTATCCCTTCTCCAGCAGATCTTCCCAACCAAGGAATTGAACCAGGGTCTCCCGCATTGCAGGCAGACTCTTTACCAGCTAAGCTACCCAGGAAGCCTGGTATACTGGTTGAGGGTGGACTCAAATGCCATGACTGGGGTCCTTATAAGGAGGGGACATGCAGAGATGCTGACACACACACAGAGGCTGAGAAGGGAGTGATGCGGCCCCAAGCTAAGGAACGCCTAAAGCTGGAAGGCCAGGAAGAACCAAGAATCTTCAAGCCATCAGAGGTAGCCGGGCCCAGCTGACAACTTGGGTTTGGGGCTCTGGCCTCCAGAACTATGAGAGAATCCATCCCTGTTGTTTTAAGCCATCCAGTTGGTGGTAATTCTTCATGGCAGCCTCAGAAAACTAATGTAGCTTGCAAAACACACTACTGACTGATCACCATCCTCATTCCTGCTTCTAACAGCCACTGCCATTTGGCACATGATATAAAACCCATCTTCTACCTCCAAACCAGATGGAATTTTTACAAGAGGCATGGTGGTAACCTCCTCTCGCCACCACCCCCCACCCCCGCAAAAAAAAAAAAAAAAAACATGAGAGAGAGAGAAAGAAAGAAATAGAAACCGCCTAAATATTTACCAGTAGGGAAACAGACTATGGATAAGCCCACAGCAGAATATTATAGAGTAATTTTTTTAAAATGAATGAGGCAGCTCTATTCATCTGGGTATGAAAAAGCCTCCAAGACATATTGTTGGCTGTAAAGAATGTGATACTCAATGCAATGCCCTTTGTTTTCCAACACAGCCATGCGAAAAAAAAAAAAAATCATTTGCTTTCTGCAGCCAGGTATCTGTGTACGAAGGTAGATACAAAGTCTTGAATGAGAAAAATAAAATGATAAAACATAGTTCATTCGGGGAAGAGGGTTGGAATTGTGGCCTTATCTGTAAGGTTTTAGGAGGATGCATTCAAGCCCTCTTTAGATTTTCCTTTTAAGTTTTAAATAAAACAAGACAAGGGACCAGAAAAAACCTTATTGATAAGCCTTCAAAGCTTTCTGAGTTACGCTCATGACTTAATTACTTAAGGTCCCCTGGCAGGAGGCCTGGGACCTCAAGAGCCCCAAAGATGCCTGCTGGACCTTCCCTGGGGTGAACCATCTCTCCTTAGAGCTGGCTCAGGGCTGGAAACTCCCAAGACAAAGGCTGTCCCCTCTGAACCCTAGGCCACATGCAAGCAAATGAGCAAAGGAGAAAAACAGCTGCAGAGGGAGGGCAAGAGACACTCCATGAGAGAAAGCAGGAGCTTCAGGGGATTAAAGTCTCCAAGTGGTTGGTGCCTTCAGGACAGTCATCCCAGGAAAATAAGGGCGTACGGAGTCCTTGGAGTTTCAACAAGGCAAGTGGAGTGAACTGCAGTCATTGGAGCAGCAGCCTGAACCCTGATGTCAAGGGAGCAGAGTGCCAACAAATCATATATTAAAATGGTTTCACATGCCTCTGTCCTGTGTGTGAGTGTGTGTGTGTGTGTGGCAGTGGGGGCAGGGGGGTGGTGAGCAAGAATCAGGAAAAAAAGAAAGAAAAGCATATCTTTCAGAAATGTAGCTTCCCATGGGCAAGCTGCAGTCAAAATGTTCACCAGCCTGGGCTTCCTCTGACATGCCCCCCTGCCACTCTACCCTCTCCCATTATGATAACTAATCTCTACACATCACACTGGTGTTCTGTCTAATCCAATGACCTCAAAATACCATGGGGCCAGAAATCCCTTCCGTCCTTCACTGTGCGAGCTACTCTTCTAAGCTAACTGCCACCACTTCTATTTCTGATGACTAATATGACACCAGGCTCTATTCTGAGAAATTCCCACATGTGACATCACCACAATCCTGGGCCAGGTTCCTGATGGGGAAACCGAGTCACCACAGAACACTTAAGTCATTCTCCCGAGGTCACGTGGTTGCTAAGTGTCAGAGGCAGGATCTGAACCCAGATCCAGAGGCTGTGTTCTAACCACTGCATTGCTTGACACTGAGTGGCCCTCAGGTAACCGAGCGTGCCATCCACTCAGATCAATTTGAAACTCTGTCGCCTGTGAAACAGGGATTAGGAAGTCTGCGTTGTCGCTGACAAAAAGGAGCCCAACCCCCTGCCCATTATGACCATCATCGATATCTTCCTGGTCCAAGTCCAAGATGGGCATGGAGCCTGGGGAGTCTTTTCAAAGATGTGCCACAGATACACACAAACACACACACCCAGCTCCACAGCACAACTAGGTGCGCACCTGTGGCAACTTATTTATTATTACTGTTCCTCAGTGTCCTTATCCACACGATGGGATAATAGCACATTTCTTATAAGGTTGCTGTCTAATGAATTAATGCATCTAATAGGTCAATACCTTTCCCCGCAAATATGTCTGCGTCCTGATCCCAGAACCTGTGAATATGTGACCTTACATGACGAAGGGGCTTTGAAGATGCCATTGACGTAAGGATCCTGAGATGGGGAGAGAGTCCTGCATTGTCCAGGTGGCCCCATGTAATCAGCCCTTAGAAGAGGGAGGCAGCAGGGTCTGAGTCAGAGAAAGAGATGTATGATGGAAGCAGAGCTCAGAGTGATGTGGGCTAAGTACCGTGAGCACCTCCAAAAGCTGGAAAGGGCAAAGAACAGATTCTTAGAGCTTCCAAAATAATGCAGCTCTGCTGACACCTTGATTTTGTCCTGCAGACCCATCTCAGACTTCTGACCTCCAGAATTGTAAGATACATTTGTGTTGTTCAAAGCACTCTGGGCTTTCCAGGCGGCACTAGTAGTAAAGAACCTGACTGCCAGCGCAGGAGATGTAAGAGATGTGGGTTTAATCCCTGAGTGGGGAACATCCCTGGAGGAGGGTTCAGCAACCCGCTCCAGTATTCTTCCCTGGGAAATTCCATGGACAGAGGAGCCTGGCAGGTTACAGTCCATGGGGTCGCAGAGTCACACAGGATTGAAACGACTTGGCATACATGCACACAAAGCCAGTCTGTTAATGGTAATTTGCTATAGCAGCAAGAGGAGACTAATATAGACACAGAGAACTAGACACTGGAAGACCCGTGAAATGTCACCTGTTACTTCCAAGGCCTGGAAAAGCTGCCCCTGGCTTCCTCTCCAAGCTCATCTCTTTCCTGTGCCTTTCCCCAGCTGTCTGTATCCCATGGCTTGGCCTTTCTTTGAGTCCCTCAAGTTAAACAAGCTTATTTCCATTTGAAGATGCGCACTGTTCCCTCTGCCTGCAATGCTCTTCCTCCACAGCCTTCTATAGCTGGTTCCTCTTGTTGGTTAGTTCTCAGAGCAAGCATCAGATCCTTAGACAGACGTCTTCTTGACCACTTGACACTGCCCACTCCCATCCCTGTCTATTTATTCTATGACCCAGCATAAATTTCTCCATCATTGTCTGCAGTGGTCAAATGCACTTGTTTCTTGTACTCTGAACTCTCCTCTCCTAGAATGCAAGGACCCGGAGAGCTGAGACTGTGTGTATCTGTTCATCACCATTCACCAGAACACAAAGTAGACACATGAATATTGTTTGAAATAAAGAAGTATTTGTGCCCAAGCCTTGGCATAAAGTTTCAGGTCAATTTGGCTAAAAAGGAGTCTGATTATCTCTTGCTTTTTCCTAGGCTGAACCTGTGTGTCCAGTTGCCTAGAAACTCATCAAGTGTGTTCATTTTTAATTCCAACCTTTTTGAAAGATAACTTGTTTTTTTATCTGCATGAGTAGAGCTGGGCTTTTTAGTTTTAAGAACTATAGTAGAATGGTGGGCTGCAGCCCTAAACTCCAAGCCACCCCTGAAAAGAAATCTCTAAGGTCAAAGCTAGGTAATTAGACAGAAAACCAGAGAGAAGTGAAAGAGAGTGAGAGACATGGTGGGGAGTGGGGGATGGGGGAGAAAAGAAAAAACTCATGCTTTCATAAAGAAAAGAAGAGAAGGGAAGGGAAAGCGGAGGCAGGGTAGGGAAGCAGAAGGGAAGGGAAAGAGGCACAGTTAGCATTTCCCCAGGTGACTGCCCTCCAACAAAATGCAGATCACGGCTGATGCAGATCATCCCCATCTATCTAGCCTTCAAGAACTAGATGATCCCAGTAGCTCAGATTACAGCATGGGATTCAGTCCTTCATTCAACAAATAGTAAGTGTCGCAGGCATTGTTCTAGGTACTGGGGACCCAGCTGTGGACAAAACTGACCAGAAGCCTACCGTCATGGATTTCTCCTTCTGGGGAGGAAGATAGACAATGAATCCTAAATCTCAAACACTGGTAATATCCATGAAGAAGATAGATGAAGGTGAGGATGTGGACAGAGGGTGATGAGCAAGGGGATGGAGAGCCAGTTGGTCACTGTGGTTGGGGATGGTATCTCTCTATCAGTTGAACGGAAGAGAAGGAATTGGATGTGGGGAGATGGGGGCAAGCATGTGTTGGAGGAAAGAAAAGAGTCAAGAACACAGATATGGGAGTTGCAGAGTTAATTGTAGGATAGAGGGTTTTATCTGCAAGGATCTCACCCCTGGTACCCAACTTGAGTATGGATGACAGAAGCACCCCCAGAATGTCCTGAAATCACTGAATGTGGAGCCTCTCTCTTCGGTTCTAGACAGGAATGTCAAAGCAGTGCAGAATGCATTTGAACATTTCCAGTGTGGGGAAGGGTATTGGGAATATGGCGCTCCTGGCGTTTATTCCCTGGGACACACCAGCACCATCTCTTAAGGTTCTGGAACCTTGTCCATGACCTTGTTCTCAGATGTAGCCCCTGAGCCTGGTTATGAATTGAGCTTTGGCCAAGCTCAGAGGAGAAAGCTGGTCACCCCCAGGCCAGAAACAGAAACATACATGGTTTCATGGACTCTGGGACCCTACCCAGGTTCAGCTGGTCAGTTTCCAACAAGGTTTTCTGTCCATATACATTTTAGAGTTTGCCAATCCCTAAGCTACGTGGGAACTCTCAAGGCAATTGACCAGCCACTGTCAACTGGTCACTCAGCATAGACTCAGAGCGGCTGTTCCCATCACACACGCCTGATGGATTTCAATGCAACCATGTTCTCTCAGGAGTACTTGGTCCTGAGATGGATATAGGATGAGACAAAAAAAAGAAAAAAAGAAACACAGGTTCTCCAGGACACAGTTCAACAACATCCACAAAGAAAAGGGATTTACGCAGCAAACCTTGAATAGTTTTTAGGGAGGCATTACGGAAAGTGGGTAAATAAAATATAATTTAAGTGCATTTCCCTTGTTCAAACAGCTTCATCTGGTGGATAGAAAACAGCAGATTACAAAATGCTCATTTTTTTTTTAATCTTAAAAGTACTCAGGGAATTCCCTGGCAGTTCAGTTGTTAAGATTTGGGGCTTTCACTGCTGGGATGCCACTGCTGGGTTTGATCCCTGGTGGGGGAACTAAGATCCCACAAATTACATGGCAAGGCCAAAAAAAAAGACCTCAAAGAAAACATCTTTGCGACACTGATTCTGAAGCCTGACATCTCACCATTGCAAGTGGGACGATGCCCACAAAGGAGGTCTGGCTGATGAAGATCTCGGAGACGACCAGCTCCCTCGGGGCGTCCTCCACGGGGTACTCCACCTGCCAGGTGATCTGCTGGGCACCAGCCAGGCCACTGCTGTTGTCCACTCCAAAGTCCACTTGCAAGATCTCGTAGAAGGAGCCATTTGTTCTGGAAAACAAACACACACAGCAAAGTGCAGTTTAAAACTGCGATTCAGCAGAATGTCAAGCATGAGATGAATTGCCACATTCCTCTTTGTCAAACCGAAGGATCGCCAAGTTCAACAAGTCACACGGCAGTGTCGATAGAGCCTGATTCACAGGCTGCCATAGATGACCCACACCTCAGAGTGGACGGACCATCTATCTTCAGGGCTCTGCAGAAAGTAGACCGTCCTTCCCCGAGTGAGCAGCTCAGACCGCACCGCATCTCTGGGCACTGTCACAGCTCTGTCCTCCCCAGCTCCGCATCTGCCTACATCATGATCCAAGCGCCACACACAGGACGTGGCCAAACCCTTCATCTAGGGCCACCGTCACTCCAGTCTTGAGACGTAGTCTGGATCTGGCTGCTTCTATTGCTACTTACCTGTGTGTCTGTGGACCCATGGTTCAAACTCTGAGCTTTAGAATTTGGGAAGAACACTGGTGACTACATGGACCTGCGGGAGCATCATGAGACCAATCATGGTAAAGGACCCCACAGCGTGCATGGTTCGTGACATCAACTATAAGCCACACAATAAGATACCATGGTGGATGCTTCATGTCCACCTGAAATGGGATGGGATGGGAGGTAATGTAAGAAGTCCCCACCTGCCTTCATTCATGGAGTAACAACATGGTGCACGTATCTGGAGGAGGGGGAAGAAAGCGGACAGGGCGCACAAAAGTGAAAAGGACAAGCGCCATTCTGAGCACCTTTCTACGCAGGGAGAGCCTCTCATCGCTGACATGAACTTGTAAACTATAGGCTGACTCTTGTACTGACAGGAGAAGTTACTGAAGAGAGAGTTAAAAAGCCACCCAGCATGCGATTCGTGAATGACTTCTCGTCCATACATCTATGTCTATCATCCTAAATCTAGCTGTACCTGGATCCAAGGAATGTTAACAGCAAGTGTGACAGATTCATAGCTCCTAAACCTTCAGTCACTCAGGTGTAAAGATTCTTGCCCAGCAGAATCTCCTACCACGGACAGCTCCCTCCCACTGAAAACTTTAGGGGGAAAAACCATAGTATTGACAAAATGGCTATCGTAAATTTGTCCGTTAAATCTTCCATCTAGCTCCTTGTAAGAAAGACAAATATCATATGGAATTGTTATACACGGAATCTAAAAAAAATGGTAAAAATGAACTTATTTACAAAAACAGAAATAGAGTCACGGATACATAATAGAAAACAATCTTATGGTTACCATGGGAAAAAGGGAGAGGAGAGGAGGATTAAATTGGGTGGTTGGGACTGACATACACACACTATTATATATAAAATGGATAACTAATAAGAACCTACTGTACGGCACAGGGAACTTCAGTCAGTACTCTGTAATGACCTGTGTGGGAAAACAATCTATAAAACAGCAGATATGTGTGTAACAGATTCTCTTTGCTGTATACCTGAAACTATTAATAACACAACATTGTAAATCAACGATTTTGATGTTCAGTCACTATGTCTGACTCTTTGCAACCCTATGGACTGCAGCACTCCAGGGTTCCCTGTCCTTCACTGCATCCCGGAGTTGGCTCAAACTCATGTCCATGGAGTCGGTGATGCCATCAATCAACCATCTCATCCTCTGTCACCCCCTTCTCCTCTTGAGCCCTCGGGGTCTTTTCATCAGGGTCTTTTCCAATGAGTCAGCTATATCCCAATAAATCAACTATATCCCAATAAAATTTTTTAATTGTGGAAAATTTTTTAAATGGGGGGAAATAAAAGTTAAGTAATGTCTATAACCTGACTTACTTACAAAATTACACTTAGAATTAAACTGAAGCACCATTAAAATAAAAAAAAAAAAAGTGGATATATGTTACACTGACCTGTCTGATATGGAATTCTACCCCAAATAGCACTACATTAGAATTAGTCATGCCCAACATTTTTTCTACTTAGCCAAGGTTTTAAGAAACTCTCTGATATCACTGTGTCCGATAGAGTGGCCATTTAAATTGAAGCATAAATGTATTAGGGCTTTCCTGGTGGCTCATACAGTAAAGAAACTGCCTGTAATGAAGGTGACTCGGCCAGGTTCAACCCCTGAGTCAGGAAGATCCCCTGGAGAAGGGGATGGCTACCCACTCCAGTATTCTTGCCTGGAGAGTCCCATGGTTAGAGGAGCCTGGCAGGCTACAGTCCACGGGGTCGCAAAGAGTCGAACACAACTGAGCAACTAACACACACACATAATGAATTAAAGTTACACTGCCAGGTAGTCCCAGCTGGCGTTGTGGGTAAATCATCAAGTATCTATTTGCACAAGTATCTATATTGCACAAGTTTCCATGGGGAACGGAATATGTGTTGGACAAAGGACTGGTCTCAGGAGAGGATGGGAGTGGGCTCACATGGGAACCCCCTAACAGGAGACCCCCTTTTTACCAGGGTACTGCCAGAGTGACTACAGAATCTAAGGGACTTGGGCACTCAGTTCTTGGCTTCAGTCACCGCCCTTTCCCAGCCACCATTCTCCAGCCTAAAGTCACCTCTCTGATCACCGGGATGCTCCACTTATCGGTCAAGTCTCCTCCTGCAAAAGATGCTCGGCCTTATCAGATCAGACCTTTGATTTCTCTTTGGGCTCCTCCGTGCTTGTAACCAGATCTAAGGAGCTGCTTCTAATGCCTCCTGAGTCTCATCATTCTGTAAACCTCAGAAAAACTACTGCCAAGAAAGTGAAAATCCAGCACTAGAAGAAAATGAACGTAAGTCTGTTACCAGCAGTTTAATCCTGCTAAATCCACACTCTGGCTTTGGGGTGCCAAAGTAGCCAGTCTTTGGGCAAAGGGGGCAGGGTCTGTATGGGAGGGCTGCCCCCCTGAACTGTGCTGTCCCCCTGTGGACCAGCTACAGGAACCTGCCCAAGTCCAGGTTAACATGAATGGATTAACAATCCAGTCAGTCATTTTATGCACAGATTTTTAAGTCATTTCCCTGAAATCAGAGGAAAAGGGTCTTTTACTTTCAGGCAGCTGGCATGCCTGGTAATAAGTCCATTTTTATGGAAATGGGTTTATAACTATTAATTTTACCTGCTCCTGATCTATTGTTGATAAGCCTTTCCATTTAGAAAAGTGCTCCATGAGTCTCTCAATTTAATAATTACCCACTGCCTTTAAGGAATTGGGATCAGTGAAATATTCATTAAATATTTTTCTTTTCTCTGGGGTGGAGGTGTGTGTGTGTGTGTGTGTGTGTGTGTGTTGTGTGTGTGTATGTGTGTGTTTGGAGGGGTCAGGCAGGAACACTGCTTGGCTGCTTCTCCCCTCTAGCTAGAACACACAGCCTCCTCCCAAAAGGACTGGCTTCGCAGAAGTTCTATTTCCCTTGGAAACTTGTCCTTTAATATAAGTTTAACCTCCTCCATGGGACCATGGGACCCCTGGGGTGAAGCTGAGACACCTTTTAAGTGCACAGTATGGCTGCAGCTCAGCCGTGCCAGCAAGAAGGAAGGGGAGGAGAGACGGGACCCAGAGCAGCAGCTGGTCCCCAGGAACCACATCCAGCCCTGTCTCAGCAGATCCCTTGTGATGACAATGATTGTTGTTTTGCAGAAGGAGGTGGGAGTGGGGGAGGCGATGAGGGGACAGGGAGGGAAAGAGAGAGAAAGAGAAAGAAAGAAGAAAAGAAGGAAAGAGTGTTTGAAAGCTTGAACTGTTCTCCAGCACATTGGACCATTTACCTAAATTATTTTTCTCCCTACACATTTCTAGATAATTCTGAGCTACTGGGCTGAGATGCTTTTGCCACATGAGTTTTTTCTAGAAATGGAGCAAAAGGCTGTCTCTGGTCTCAGGGCTTCTGTGTTTTCTTATGAGTCTATTTCTAGGCATTATTTTAAAAGATGACCAAAAAAGCAAGGCAAATACTGAACAATGATCACATTGAACAAATGCCCCAGAATAAGCCTGCTGGTTATTCAGTGTGAATGCGAGACTGAACCCTGACTTCCTGCCTTGACTGTTCACGCCACCTGCACAACAGTGCACCTGTACTCTGCTGTTCTGACTATGGCAGTGGGCATGGCGCCTGGAAAATGGTAGGAGTTCCCAACACATGTGTTTAATTCTCTGAACACACTCAGAAGACCCAGGAGGACACCCTGTAAATTGGGGCGGGGGGGGTTAATTTGCATTCTAAAGCTACCAGTCAGCTGGGTTCTGAGACGCATGTTCCTGCCTGCCCAGTAAGTATATTTATATACTCTGCCTTGAGAAGATCTATCTGTCTCCACTACCAGAATGTAATCTTTAAAAAAAAAAAAAAAGACTTTAATTTTTAGAGCAATTTTAGGTTCACAGCAAAATTGAGGAGGAGGTATAAAAGTTTTCCCCATCTACTTCCTCCCCCTATACACGCAGCCTCCTCCATTATCAGCATCCCCCATCAGATGGTACATTTGTTACAATCAGTGAATCTACACGGACACATCATTACCACCCAAAGTGCACAGTTTACATCACAGTCCTCTCCTGGTTTTGTATATTCTATGGGTTTGAACAAATGTATAATGAGAAGTGTTCATCTTACGGTCTCATACAGAGTATTTTCACTGGTCTAAACATCCTTTGATCTCTGCCTATCATCACTCCCTCCCCAAACCCTGGTCACCACTGATCTTTTCTTTGTCTTCACAGTTGTGCCTTTTCCAGAACGTCACAGACTTGGAATCATATAGATTGTAGCCACTTCAGATTGGCTTCTTTCACTGAATAATATGCATGTAAGGTTCTTCCCTGTTTTTTCAAGACTTGATAGCTCATTTCAGCACTGAATAATATCATAATACCCCATTATGTGGATGGACCACAGTTTATCAATCCACCCACTGAAGGACATCTTGGTTGCTTCTAATTTTTTAGAACAAAGCTGCTATAAATATCCATGTACAGGTTTTTCTGTAGGCATACGTTTTTAATACCTTTAGGTAAATACCAAGGAGCACAACTGCTAAATTTTCTAAACATAAGTTCTCAAAGGTCAAAACCTATCATTACACCATGGTCACTACAATCCCTGGCATTTTCATTTATTCAATGACATTTATTAAGCACTGAATATGTGTCAGCCATGGAAAATTCACTGATAGACAAAATAGATGAGATTCCTCTCTTAACAGTCAGGTATATAAACAAATAGGGTAAGCCCATGTCATGATAAATGCCATCCTAAAAATAAAATAGGAGAATGAAGTTTCTTCTTAAAAAGTTAAATACTTATTTTTCAATTTCAAAAACATTACATTTATACCACATGACCCAGCAATTCTACTTCTAGGTGTATACCCCAAAGAAACAAAAACACTAATTCAGAAAGATACATGCACCACAATGCTCAGAGCAGCATTATTTACAATCGCTGATATGAAAGCAACCTAAGTACCATCAATAGATGACTGGATAAAAGAGAGATACAAAACGGAATACTACTCAGCCATAAAAAGAATGAAACCGCTGCCATTCGCAGCAACATGAATGGACCTAGAGATCATCATACCAAGTGAAGTAATTCAGACAGAGAAAGGCAAACATATGCCATCACTTACATCTGGAATCTAAAAACACAACAAACTAGTGAATATAATAAAAAAGAAACAGACTCGTGGATCTAGAGAACAAACTAGTGGGTACCTGGGGGAAGAGGGCAGGGGAGGGGCAACATACGGTAGAAGAGGAAGAGGGACAAACTACTATGTACAAAATAAGTTATACGAACTTACTGAAGACTATTGGACTGCAAGGAGGTCCAAGCAG
Organism: Bos javanicus; assembly: GCF_032452875.1. Lineage (NCBI taxonomy): Eukaryota > Metazoa > Chordata > Mammalia > Artiodactyla > Bovidae > Bos > Bos javanicus. The sequence goes on from NC_083884.1 coordinate 50,895,952, forward strand.
TCCATTCGGAAGGAGATCAGCCCCAGGGTTTCTTTGGAAGGAATGATGCTGAAGCTGAAACTCCAGTACTTTGGCCACCTCATGCGAAGAGTTGACTCATTGGAAAAGACTCTGATGCTGGGAGGGATTGGGGGCAGGAGGAGAAGGGGACGACAGAGGATGAGATGGCTGGATGGCATCACTGACTTGATGGACCTGAGTCTGGGTAAGCTCTGGGAGTTGGTGATGGACAGGGAGGCCTGGCGTGCTGCGATTCATGGGGTCACAAAGAGTTGGACACAACTGAGCAATTGAACTGAACTGAACTGAACTGAACTGAATAGGGAATATAGCCAATATTTATAGTAACTATAAATGAAGTATAACCTTCAGACATTGGGAATCACTTTACTGAATACCTGTAACATATTGTGCATCAACAAAACTTCATTTAAAAAATAAAAAGTTTTCATTTTAAAATAGAATATAAATTAAAACAGAAGAAAATGAAAAGTGTGTTCAGGGACTGCCTCTGTAAGGAGCTGACATTTGAGCTGAAACCTTAAGGATGCTTAACAGATCTTTAGCAAATGTTTGCTGAATAAATGAATAAATCTATTTTAAGCTTTAAAAAAAAATCATGGGAAACATTTATCCCAGAATCATCAGAATGAACACAAGGTGCTAACTGAAAAAGAGCCTCCTTCAAGCCTTTGTTCAAATATTCAGATTTTTCTGTAACAGATTATGGAAGAACCAGTAGAAATTATCTGGCCAATCAAATACAACCCAAAGACTCTTCTGACAACCCCACTAAAAATATCATCCTCCTTTCCTGCAATTTTGATCCCATTATCCTGCTCTAAGTTTCCCACAGCTTTCACTTTATAACCTGTAAGTTATTCATTTGTTGCTTCTCTCTCTCTCTCTCTCTCTCTCTCTCTCTCTCACACACACACACACACACACACACACACGAATGCAAGCAACAGGAAAGCAGGGATTTCTGCCTGTTTTTCTCACTACTGCGTCGCCAGCCCTTAGAACACAGCCTGGGGCACAGTGGTGTGTGCTTAGTCGCTCAGTCATATTCAACTCTTTGGACCCCTTTGGACCCCTTTGGACTGTTAGCCTTTCAGGCTCCTCTGTCCATGGGATTTTTCAGGCAAGAATACTGGAGCGGGTTGCCATTTTCCTCCTTTGGGGGGAATCTTCCTGACCCAGGGATCGAATCTGAATCTCCTGTGTCTCCTGCAATGCAGGCAGATTCTTTATTCACTGAGCCAGCCATCGGGGAATGCTGGGGCATAGTGGGTGCTCATTAAATATCTGTTGATGGAATCTCTGAATATCAAACACCAGTTTGAGCACGACTTCAGAGAAGAAAGTGTGCTTAGGAAAACCAGAGAGACTGTGATATGATCTTTGGAGAAGAGAAATTGGCAGGTCAGGGAAGGCTTCCTGGTAGAGGCAGCCTCTTCAAATATTGACTCAGGCCAATATTTGAAGAATGGGCTCAAACAACAGGCAACTGCTACAGCCCACTGCTCAGGGTCCCTCACCACACCCTCTTTTCCCTCCAGACTTCCTTCCCACTCTGTGACTCCCCCTCCCCCAACATCAGTCCTCCCAGAGAGGAAGGGGGCAAATCCCTGCTCACCAAATCCATCAACAGGGCAGAGGGTCTTTAGTTCATCTCTCTGCCTGTCACTCAGCCCTTTTCATTGTGACCTCATGGTTGGCTCTCAGAATCTAGCATGAATAAATCATTTCTTTCTGCAATTTCACAAAATTCAGGCATTGCCCCCACATTTCTGCTGTCTCCAAAGAACTTGCTGTGGAAAAAATGTTTCAGGTTGACAAATCAGGGTAGCTAGCAGGTCAATGTCTAAAAATATTTAAAAGCCCCTCATTTAGAGCAGGGACTTTTAGACTCAAAACCTTCTCTCCTCATTGGTTTAATTTCAAAACTTCTCCTTACACTGCTATCTAGAATCTTGAAAAAACCCTAAGACTGTGTCACCCAGGAATAGACCAAGAACAGGGGTCCTTTTATTACATTTCTAGCTGACCAGGAAAGTTAAATAGGAAACCCAGAGGTCGCAATGTGGCCCCTGGGTGCATGTGGCCAGGGCCATACTTGACCACCTCCACTGTTGTGTTTTCATGAAATCTGACTTGGTTGCTAAAGTTTTTCAAGGCAGAATATTCACACCAAAGAACTGGTATCTCTGGTTTCTTGGAAGCAGAGACAACATTGTTGCACATTCCCATGTGGCAATAATCAGCTAGAACAGCAAGATGCTGTTCACACAAAGTGGATCAAAGACCTAAGAGCTAAATTTATAAAAAGTCTTAGGAGAAAACATAGGCAATAATCTCCGTGACTTTGGTTGAGGCAGTGGTTTCTCAGATAAAACAACCCAAACACAGAATAAGAAATAATTTAAAACTTTAGTGCTTCAAATTCTATCAGTAAAATCAAGACACTGTATAGAATGGAGGAAATATTTGCAAATCAATATCTAATAAACAATCGTTATCCAGAATTATCCAGAATATATAAAGAGATTTTGCAACTCAACAATTTAAAAAGCAATAACAGCAGCAATTAAAATGAGGCAAAGTATTTGAATAGACATTTTTCCAAAGAAGGTATAAAATGGCCAATAAGCACATGAAAAGATGCTCGATATCATTATCCATTAAGGAACTGCAGATCAAAACCACAGTGAAATCCCACTTTAAACTATTAGGATGGCTGCAGTCTTTAAAAAAATAAAAGGCAGACAAGTGAGGAGGGATAAATTGGGAGACTGGGATTGACATACACACACTACTATATATAAAATAGATTATTAATAAAGACTTACTGTATAACACAAAAAACTCTACTCAACACTCTGTAATAGCCTATAAAAGAATCTAAAAGAGGGAAAATGTTTATGTATAATTAATTCGCTTTGCTGTATACCTGAAACTGACACCACTGTAAATCAATTATAACCCAATAAAAAATTTTTTAAAGAAGAAAAAAATATGTGGGCAAGAATGTGAAGAAATTGTAAACCACATGCATTGCTGGAGAAAATATAAAATGGTACAGCTGATTTGAAAAATATCTTTGCAGTTCCTCAAAAAATTAAACATAGCATTACCACATGCCCTGGCAAGTTCACTCCTAGGTATATATATAAATATATGCAAGAGAAGTGAAAACATGCTTTCTCATAAAAAGTTGTACACAAGGTGTCCCTGGTTGGCTCAGTGGTAAAGAATCTGCCAGTGCAGGAGACACGGGTTAGATCCCTGACCCAGGAAAATCCCATTTGCCTCGGAGCAACTAAAGTCCGTGTGCCAAAACTACTGAGCCTGTGAGCCGCAGTTCCTGAAGCCTGTGTGCCTAGAGCCCGCACTCTGCAACGAGAGAAGCCACCGCAATGAGAAGCGTGTGCACCGCAACTGCAGACTAGTCCCCTCCTCACTGCAACTAGAGAAAGCCCTCACACAGCAACAAAGACCCAGCACAGCCAAAAATAGATAAATAATTTTTTTCTTTAATTTTGCACAAATGTTGATTGTAGCACTAATTTTGATAATGATATCCAACATTTATCGTGGAAAAGCTCCAAAGTCTTCAATTAGCTAAACATGAACTGTCTTTCAGAGAGCTGTCTTACTGTGGGTTTTCTACATTCCAGGAACTATGCTAGGAACTTGAACTTCAGTACATCATTCAAACCTCACAGCAATGCCATGAGGAGGATGCTATCATTAACAATCTTGAGTCATTTCTGCTCCTGTTGCTGAAGGGGCCACTCCACTCAGCAACCCTTGATAAGGTCAGCAGAGATCAGCTAGTCACCAAGAAAGAGAAGCATTTTCCGTACTTATCAACTTGGACTGTCCCTTTGCTTTCTCCCCCCACTCCTCTTGCGTCTTCCTTCTTTTCCTCTCTTTCTCATTCTTTTCCCTTTCTCTTTATCCTTCTTGCAGGTAAGACAGTCTGAGCCATAATGCCCTTCAGAAACACAAAAGTTGCAAAATTAATACCAAAGTTGACTTCACTTCTCTCCACAGTAGGTTTTCTTCTTATAGTTTAATGTCAGGGAATACTTCATTCGGCATCACAGAACAGAGCGTTCCTCTCTTGCGTCTTCTCTCAGTGTCTTTGTCTCTCTCTTCTATGATGAGCAAATTTCAACGCTAGGCCAGATTGTACCATTAGCTATGGATTATTTTTTCATTTGAATATGATTTCAACATACATTAATGAGCCTCTAATAAACGTTCTAAGCACAGTGCTGGCTTCTGATCCCTGGCAGGGCCATGGTACAAACCAGGTAATATAGTCTCCCCCACAGGCCTTATGAATTTTGTTCAACTTTTCCTATGAATTCAGATAAGTGTTGAGAAGAAAGGAGCATCTAACAAAAGACATTAACCCAGATTAAGGGATTTAAGGAACTTGTTCTTTTTGAACTCAGATCTAGTGAAGGAATTGAGAGGAGTTTTCCAGACAGCAGGGAAAAAATATTTGCATTTTCTATACCTGCAGCCTCTCTTTTAAAGTATATATTTATCTAATCTTTCTGATCTCACAGGTTGCAAGCTAGTTCTTTAAAACTGGTGAGAATATACGTGAAGCATACCAGCAATTCTGTCCATACGCCCCCCTCAGTCTACAGCTCTAAAATTCGAACTACTTAACTGTGTAGGTTAAACACAAAGGTGCATGTGTGCTCACAGACACACAAATAAAATAATGGAGCTACGTAAAAGGAAGAAGAAAATGATCAACTGAATCACCAGGGTATGTAGCATTATTTTTTAATTGAAGTATAACTAATTCACAATACTGTGTTAGTTTCAGATTTATAGCAAAGCAGTTCAGTTCAGCAATCCTATTTTTTCAGATTCTTTTCCATTATAGTTTATCCCAAAATACTGAATATAATTCCCTGTGCTGTACAGTAAATTGTTGTTGCTTATCTAGAAAATGATCTGAAATGTGTGTGTGTGAGAATGTCTGAATCACTTTGTTATATACCTGAAATTAATACAATATCGTAAATCAACTAAACTTCAATTAAAAAAAAAAAAAGAAAGCCACCATTGTCAACTCTCCCTTGCTTGGCTTATTCTCCTTCTGTTAAATCTCCAATTCATTTTTCTGCAGTAAATACTCCCAGAAACTCTTTATCTAACTCAAACCAGCTCATGATCAGTCCACCAACCCACTGCCCTACTTTCCAAACACAGAAAAAAAAATGATATTAAATTCCTCTTGTTTTTTCCATTTTAAAATATTTCAAAGTACCTCACAGAGTGGTGTAAGTGACCTTATTTTTGCTTACCAACAATTTCCCAGAGTGGAAAACAATAAATCTTGATAATGAGCAAACAGCGCAGGCACCTCCACTCTCTCAGCTGCCAGATCCTGGACCATTTCTCACACTAACAACTCACCCTCACTTCCAGCTTATTTGATTTTATCAGCATCACTGTGACAAGCCCGGAGACAGCGAAGACAATTGCCACAATTAATTTGTCCCCCTCTGCCTCTGTCCTTCTGACAACATCCCAAAAACCCTTGCAGGAAGAGACAGCCCAGAAATCATCTCCCACCGACTCCCCAAATACAGCTCCTGAGAGTCCTCTCTCTGTTTCTTCCTGTCACCAACTTTGAGCAACATTCTTGTCATGTACAATGACTTGCGGAATCCAGTGCTGTCTGGTTTTTTCCCAATTTTTATTTTATACAGGAGTAGAGTTGATTAACAATGCTGAGTTACCTGCAGGTGTACAGCAAAGTGATTCAGTTTCACAAATACATGTATCTATTCTGTTTCAAAATCTTTTCCCATTTAGGTTGTTGCAGAATATTGAGTAGAGTTCCCTGTGCTGTACAGGAGGACCTTGTTGGTTATCATTTTAAATAAAGTAGTGTGTACATGTCAAATTCAAACTGCTGATTTATCCCTCTCCCCCCATCTTTCCCCTTTGGTAACTGTGTATTTGTTTTCGGATCCCACACATAAGCACTATCATAAGCATTTGTCCTTCTCTGTCTGACTGACTTCCCTTAGCATGATCATCTCCAAGTCCATCCATGTTTCTGCCAATGGCACAAAGTTATTTGTTCCCTCACTGGTCCTCCAGGGAGATAGTGTGGGCATCTGTGAGCCTGAACATGAATGACTCCTTGCCTCATTTTTACATCAACAGAGCACTTTTTGCCCTCTGTTCTGCCTCTAGAACATTTGATCTCTGACCCACAGGAAGAGGAGGGCTCTGGTCATTCTCTCCCTGACAATGAAGCACTCACTCAAGGAAGTGAGTTTGGAAGCAGTCCCACAGTCCCGTCTGATCGTGGGCATCATCAAGAACCATCCTCCGGTGAGTACAGAGGGGAAAGAGTAAGCTACGTTCAAGACTCAGGAACAGGGCAGCCCTGGCTGAGGGTGGTCAGCAGGTACAGATAGAGCCTCCGGAATCCACCAGGAGTCTGATCCCAGGGGTCGCAAACATCACATTCCCTCATTCATTCATGCTGGTACGTTAATGAAGAGGACCATGTCCCTGACTCTGCGCCAGGCTCAGTGGCATATACAAGCAGAGTCCCACACAAAACTCTAATTATCTTTCAAAGAGTCTGCTTCTCAGTGAAAGCCTTTCTCCTGTCATGTGGCACCGGATTTCTCTGCACCTAAACTGGAAAGGGCCTCATTAAAAGCAAAATCTTCTGCTGCCTAAGGGGCAGGTTGGCTCCTCCAAGGAGAGCAGCTGCTAATGAGGCCAGGGTCCCTGGGTCGCATGTGGTGCTTGCTGGTGAGCTGGGCTCCTCCAGGTGGCTGTGGAGGATACCCGTAAGTCCAGCACACTGCAGGCCACCCTGGTCACCAGAGGCCAGCTGACAGCTGCAATCAGTGCTAATTTATCCCCAGTCTTGGTGTATTCCCTGCTGAGAAACGGAACAGCATCCTGCCCAGAGGATGACACTGGGCTCCCCGTGAAGGCAACTGTGACAGTCAGATGATTGGAGATGTGTTCGTGGCCAAGCCAGCAAAGATCAGGCCAGACACAAGCTGCCTGCAGAACGCTAGATCAGAAGAAAGCTCACATTCCACCCACAGCATCACTTAGAGACCACAGACATTGACTGTAAATACTAGGGGGACTCACATCTCTCAAAGGGGTGGAGTCAGAAGGCACAAGAATCATGAGGTTTACACACAGAGAGAACAGACTGGCGGCTGCCAACAGGCGGGGGGTGGGGGAGGAGGGTGGGGAGGGATGGACTGGGGGGACTACCAGATGCAAACTGTTATATAAACAAGATCCTACTGTGTAGCACAGGGAACTACATTCAATATCCTGTGACAACACAGAGGACAAACGCATGGACACCGAGGGGGGAAGAGGGGGAGGGGGATGAACTGGGAGATTGGGATTGACATATATACACTGCTACGTATCAAATAAACTAACGAGAGCCTACTGTATAGCATGTGGGGGAAAAGGAAGGCACAACCTGCAGCACGTGTATTAAGTTAACCTTAGAAAGATGTTCCGATACACATTAGGTGCAGACAAATACTATTTGATTCCACTTATATGAAATACCTAGAAGAGCCAAATTCATGCCGTCAGAAAGTACACTGGTAGATGTCAGGGGCCAGGGGCTAGCGGGTAGGGAGGGGGAATGGGGAGATGGTGTTTAAAGATGACAGAGTTTCAGATTAGGACGGTGAAAAATTTGGGAGATGGGTGATGGTAAGAGTTGTACACTGATGTGAATGTAGTTAGTGCCACTGAACCGTACAGTTAAATATGGTCAAAATAGTATGTCTTATATCGTGTGGCTTTTACCACAAAAAAAAGTTTAAAAATATCCTGTAATAAACCATAATGAAAAAGAATATATATATATGTATTACTGAATCACTTTGTTATAAGCAGAAATTAATACATTGTAAGTCAACTATACTTCATTGAAGTAAGTTTTTAAAAAAGAATCAAACCTACAGCCTGGACTTGTCTCCCAAATTCCAGACTCTTATTGAACCCCCTTTCAGCAGCTTCAGTTAGGGATCTAAAAAGCATCTTAAACTTGATGCTGAACTTCTGCCCTCCCAAGACCAAACCACCCCCACCATATGCTCTTCCCCATCAAAGACAAGGCCATCCCTCCTCCCAGTTACTCAGGTCAAAACCTTGGTCATCCCAAGCACTCCCCCTTCCTTGGTAGCCCAATCTGGGCTGTTCAGAGAGCCTGTCACTTCTATCCGGGAAATATATTTTTAAAATACCTTCACTTTATCATGCCAACTATACCCACAATGGCCCAGGCCATTGTCCCCTGTTGCCTGGTTATTGTCATCGCCTCCTAAATGATTTGCTCCCTCCCTCACCCCAAGCCCTCCACTCTGTTCTCTCTACATAGCAGCAGTTAAACCAGAAGTCAGATACATTCACCATCCTATTAAAAATCCTTAAGGAATTCTCATCTCAGTTGCATAAAAGCCCATTTCCTTGCAAGCATCTATAAAGCTTTACACAACCCGGCTCCCCAGCCCCAGTGCCCATTATCCTCCTGAGTCTCTCTGCCACCATCACCCTCAGTCACTCTGTCCAAGCCACACTGGTTCCTCAGTGTTCCTCCAGCACTAGACACGCTGCTGCCTTGAGGTCTTCCCTCTGCCTGTCCCTTCTCCTGGACCCTCGTCCCTGTGACGTCTGTAGAGCTTACCCCTCACCTTCGGATCTTGCCTCAAAGCTGCCTTTTAGGGGACCCTGATGAAAGACCCATGTCCTATATAGGCCAGCCCTCTCCCCCTCCCCTGCTGTTTCTCACTATCAAACATACTCTATTTACATACTTTTGCTGTGGACTGTCTCTGTCTCTTAGATTGTAACCTCAGTGGGTGCAGGGATTTTTCTCCATGTTTCCTGCAATACCTAAGAAAGTCCCTGGCCCAGAGGTACTCCATAAATATGAATGAATGAATGAATGAACTGTGACCCTCAGAGTCCATGCTTCAACTGCACACTTCTTTGGTTTCCTCAGAATGTAATATCTGGATCTTTGGGAACTTCCCTGGTGGTTCCTGTGGCTAAGAATCTGCCTTCCAATGCAGACAATGCAGGTCGAGGAACTAAGATTCCATATGCCTTGGGCAACTAAGCCCGTGCGCCACAACAAAGAACCAAATAAATAAACAAATATTTTTAAAAATCTGGATGCTTGTGTGGGAGGCCTTCCGGTCCATCCCTGGCTGGGTCCATCCATGTATCACTCATTCTTACTTTCTTCCAATATACACATTCATCTTGGGCATCTTCATAACAGCATCAAGAAAGACTGGATTTTCTGAGTTTCAGCTTCCCTGACTGGGGCCTTCCATCAGTCTATAAGTCATAAAATGGGAAATTCACACAGCGTTGCTCTCTGTCACCAAGTGCTTGCTTCTTTTGGTCACTCCCTATATTCTTCAGGTAGCTGGGTACTTTCTGCACAGCTTATAGGTGTCAACTGTGAGGTTATTAGTGTGATGCCAACTCCTTAGCCATGACTGGACGTGGAATCACCAGTGTTACTTTTTTTTTTTTCATTGTGGTAAGAACATTTAACCTGAATCTACCTTCATCACAAACTTTATCTGTACAACACAGTATTGTTAACTATGGGCGATGCTGTATAGCAGAACTCTAGAACTTACTCACCTTGCATCTGATGCAAATGTTTTGAAGGCAGGTACTGTTACAATGGACTTAATAATATGTAAGGATCATAAGGACCACGTTTCCAAGGAGCACCATAAATGATACTGATTGCCAGTTTCATCTAAGAAGGTAAAATATTTACCTTTGGTTCTAGCATTCTCAAGGCAAATGACAGCTCCAAATCACCTGAAATTATTTCAAAATCATGAGAGCAAACCAAAAAATTAAAGACAGGGACTTCCCTGGTTGCCCAGTGGTTAAGACACTGAACTCCCAATGCAGGGGGTCTGGGATCAGTCTCTGGTCAGGAAACTATATCCCACGTGCCATAACTAAGAGCCTGCATCCCATAACTAAGACTGAAAGCAGCCAAATTAAATAAATAAAGCCAAGCCAGACAGACAGACAAACAGACACTCTGGGGTGTTCAAAAACAAACCCAAACAGAATCTCTACCCTCATTAACTTTGAAACTGAGTAGAGTTAAGAGAATTCTAAAAATAGACTGAAATTCTGAATGCCATTTGGGTCAAAAATCAGATTAGAATTCCTGTAACCTTCAATTTACCTGGCAGCTTTTCAATAAATGTCAGCTGGGCAGAAATCCAATGGAAGTGATTTGTAGGCCCCTGTAATTCCCACGGTGTGTAAATCTCCGTAAGCGAAGTGCTCTCCTTCAGGAAACAAGAATTCTCCTGTTGCCGATTAATTAAAACCCAATGATCCCATCACATCTCCTACTTGGCCCATTGTATTAATTACAACAGCCTCAAAAATCTTTCTTATAGGCCAATTACTCTATAGTAATTAGCTCTTAAGTCAACCACAATTAGAAAGGATTATGTACATGTAATTTCTTCCACTTCTCCTTAAATGAATATATGTATTCAAGCACTCTTGAAATTCTTTACATAGAATTGATCCTATCCTGTTGTATTTTAAGAAAGACTAACTTGGTCCGGAAGAGCCAGTATGAACCAGAATCCTGCATGAAGTAAAAGAAAAAAGTGGTTAAAAGTTGAAAATTTTTATTTTTTGGTCTCCCAAGGATGCTTGTATACCTGTTACGCATGCATGCTCAGTCGTGTCAGACTCTTTGTGACCCCATGGAATGTAGCCCTCCAGGCTCCTCTGTCCATGGGATTTTCCAGGCAAGAATACTGGAGTGGGCTGCCATTTCCTCCTCCAGGGGATCTTCCTGACCCAGGGATCGAACCCAAGTCTTTTGTGTCTCCTGCATTGGCAGGCAGGTTCTTTACCAGTGCACCACGTGGGAAGCCTCATAACCCATTACAGAATACAAAAATAAGATGGTCTGGGACAAGGGAAGACCTCCATGTACGGGTTCCAGGGATGAGGACTTTGAGTTCATGTGGATTCACGTACCAGCACCTTGATCTTGCCCAGTGCTCACAATTACATCAATCTCATTTCCCACCTCTGCATGTTCTCATGGATTGAAAACTATTCCAGATAATGATGAGATCTGATGAGGGTCAGCACAGGTCAGACCCTCAGAGGAAGACAACCACTAATTGGCCTGAGACCGTGGGATGAAGGGTGACATCTGTTCCGGTGGCTGAGCCAGGCTGCACTAATGAGCTGCTCTGCAGCCGCGTGATGGCCATTCAGCCAGCTGACCTCTGGCGTCCTGTGTATGTCCCTGTGCGCCGTCCACCACCGGAGGAGGGTACAGCCGTGCTGGGAGGCAGAGCACCGCTGGGTGAAAGGGTAGCTTTGGGAATCAGGCCCAGCAACCAAGCAAAGAGAAACTCCTTCCACTTTGCCTCGGAAGCTTCAAGGTCAGTGTCTGTAAAGTCAGTTTCTTTGAAAACTCCATCCAGTCATAAAGCCACGGTTTGCTCTCTGTGTACACTGAGTGATTTCACTCTCCTGAGAGACGCTAGGAGTCTGGGGACCACGCTTTCTGAACACAGAGTGAGAGCATGTTATTGGAGTTTTGTGAGTCTCTAATGGGAAGCAAACATCTGAAGTTAGGACTGTCCCGGAATATCAAGATCAACGCGCCTAGGAAGAAATAAAAAGAGGTCTGTACTCAGTTTCTAATTCCACCAGAGTTTTGCAAACTTATGCTCTTTGGCTGGGTCTCAACTTCTGGACTGTAACTCATTCATTCAAGCATTTGATAAAATGTGTTTGAGCATCTCCTGGAAGCCAAGCTCTATTCCCAGCCCTGGGATCAATGGGAGAAAAACAGTTGAGGCTCCTGCTTTCCAGGAGTTTTTATTCTGGTAGAAGGAACTAATTACAAAGCAAATATGAAATTAAATAACACCAGTATTAAATAGTGAATTTGATAGTCATTAGTGAGCTGCTTTAAACACTTTTGGGGTTCCCCATTTTCTGGACACAGGAGAGAAGATTATACTTCTGGCCCACTTGAGGTTGGATGGAGCCTGTGTGTCTCCCTTCTGGGCAAGTATTTAATCAACAGTACAAGTTTCTATTTCAAGATGAGGTGCTATTTTGGCTGCCTTTGAGACTATGATGGTCAAAGTCCCCAGAGCTCATAACATGAGTGAGAAATAAATCTTTGTTGGTTTTTACATATAACTTTCTTTTATTTTTTTAGCCATGCTGTGTGGCATGTGGGATCTTAGTTCCCTGACCAAGAAGGGAACCTGTGCCCCTTGAAATGGAAGAACAGAGTCTTACCCACTGGACCGCCAGGGAAGCCCCAAACCTTTATTGTTTTAAACCACTGAGATTTAGGGGTGACTTGTATCACTGCATCATCCAGCCCATCCTGGCTGATGAAGAGATGAAAAGAGCATGCAATCAAGTGAGGAGAGGGATCATTTGGATAGAGTCATGAGATATTTGAGACTTGAGATTTTGGTGATGGAGGACATAGATCAGTGTTGCAGACAAGGGGGACACAGGGGCAAAGGCTCTGAGTTGTTAATAAGCTTGCCTCGTACAAGCACGCATGTCCTGCACACACACAGGTACTCAGGTGCACACTCGCACAAACACCGACACAAACTCACGGAGGGAGTGACAAGCAGGAAGCAGAGGGTAAACAGGCTTCCCAGTGACAAAGAATCTGCCTGCCAATGCAGGAGATGCAGTTTCAATCCCTGGGTGGGGAAGATCCTCTGGAGTAGGAAATGGCCACCCACTCCAGTATTCTTGCCTGGAAAACCCCATGGACAGAGGAACTTGACGGGCTACAGTCCATGGGGTCGCAGAGAGTCAGACACAGTTGAGCACACACACCGCCACTGGCCTGTGGTCCATCTGCTGACACTGTCATGGACCAGCCTTCAGCCCTGAGAGCAAGTCAGCGGTGATACAGGCCCTTTTCATAAAACCTCACACATCCCATCAAGGGATGGGTCTTTCCAGAAACCAGTTGCAAATGTGGACCCCACCCCTGGCTACAGAGACCTAATCCCATCCAGTTCTCTATTAGCATATAGTAAAAGAAAAAATTCTGACCACTGAGACAACCAGAGAAGTAAGGGATGCTCCAGTTCCACAGAGGGGTTAATTTTCTCTCTGAGTCAAAGTCCTGAGCCTGGGTGCTTCATGGCAGTGCCCTGCTGGGTACCTGGTACATGCCAAGCACTGTGCCAGGACCTTAATCATGTAAGTCTCACAATATGGACTTCCCTCGTGACTCAGTGGTTCACCTTCAATTCACCTTCAATGCAGGGGACACGGGTTCAACTCCTTATCCAAGAAGATCCCACATGCTGCAGGGCAACTAAGCCTGTGCACCTCAAGTACTGAGCCTGTGCTCTACAGCCTGAGAGCCACAACTCCTGAGCACACGTGCCCCAGAGCCTGTGCTCCACAAGAGAAGCCACCACAATGAGAAGGCCGTACACCACATTAGAGAGTAGTCCCCACTCTCCAAAACTAGAGAAAGCCTGTGTGCAGCAGTGAAGACCCAGCACAGCCAAAAATAAATGATAAATAAATAATCTTTAGGAAGTCTCACCGTGGCCCTCTGAGAGAGGCTCTATTGTTGCCAACTCACATGTGATGGGACAGTCTCAGACAAGTGAGTGACTTTCCCACAGTGTCACAGTTAGGAAGTTGTAGAACCCAGGATCCAAACCAATATCTGGCTCCAAGGTCATGACTAGAATATGCTTGTAAGGAAAGCCCCACATCCTTCCAGCCCCAATATTATTCAAAACGCAGTAACCTCAGTGCACGTCCAATCCGCCCAGTGTCCTCAGCAAGACGTCAGCAAGCCCAGGCACTCTGCCCACTGCCCACACGATGATGTCTCAGGGCTGTCGCCTGGTGCACCTGGAGTGGTCCCAGCAGGAAGCAGGGTTCCATTCATACTGGTTTAATGGACTAGTATAGGATGAAGGGATTATTTGAAGAGGAATAAGCAAGGATATGAGCAATAACAAGGGATGCTGAAAAAGACAGAGGTGAGAGAGAACAAAAAGTTGTCACCTCCCGAATTTGAAGGGATATGGGGGAGGGAAGAGAATAGTGTTACTGGAGCCCCGTGAGAGCTGGAGTCATGGATGGAAGGCCACCTAGCAGGAGCTGTAGCCCTGGGAGTGGATGGGACCATGCAAGAAGGACTTTTTCTTCCTGCCCTCTGGTCTCCCACTAATGCCTCCCACTGGCTGAGTCTGGCCAGGAGCCAGCAGCAAGGGAGCCCAGGTGACACAATCTGTTGGCATGAACTCCCAAAGTACACAGCAGAGAGAGTGGAAGATGGACTGCTTGAGGGCCAAGAGACAATAAGTGGAGAGCTTGTCATTCGAGGTTCTGTCTGGTGGTACCCACGATCCTCCAGAAGTGTCCCCCTCCAGATGCCTGTTATGGTGCCAGCTCTGCAGAAGCTGAATTTATCTCCAGCACTCCCATTTCTATTTCCAATTATGCCGGACCACGAGACAGATTCGAGGGGATGCTGGAGGGCATATAGAAATATTGATCCACTGCAAGTTTTACACATTCCAAACATCTTCCCAGATGTCTTTCATACCTTAGTTTGAGCCAACAGACCTAAGACGTCTTAAATGCCTCATTCTAGAATGCTTCAAGCAGTCTGGTCAAGGTCCTCGCAAAGGAGTAAACTGCTCTGCACGTAATTATTGTCATGATCGCTGATTTCCATCTGCAGAGACGGGACTTCTCTGTCCCTGATACAGGTCTCCTCCCTTTTACTGTCTCTCAGAGCTCACTGTACTCTCATTCACAGAGCCTCCTGCCATCTTAAATTGGGTTTTTATGGACCTTACAGGTTTATGCTTGTCTCCCTCACTTGAATGTAAGCTTCAGAAGAGGGGAACTGTGTTCTTTTTATTGACATCATGTTTCTGGGGCACACAGTGTCAGCAACTCTCAGGAGCTAAGTGAAATCTTTGCACGACTGAGTGAAGGACAAATGGGGGCCAGAGAAACCTGTGCCCCCTAATTTTCTCCAACTGCGGCCCCATCCATCGAGGCCGGCTGAGCAAGGGAAGCAGGGATGCTGACGGCGGGATCATGTGAGCCCTTCTGTGCCTCTAGGAGAGTCCCCGCTGCCTCCAGGATCCCAAGGACCCCAACACTTGCCCAGAGCATCACTTGCAAGCCTGACCTGCATCCATAAAGTTCTGGCTGCAGGTCCTCTCAATGTCAAGAAACTGCAAGGGATGATGGGAGATGGATTTGGAAAGGCCTTGAGGGATGTGAGGACACATGATACCCAGTAACAGGAAGTAGGCAAAATATCATCCCACATTCATACCAATGCTGCCAGAGCCTCAGATTTGAACCGAACATAGAACAGTTTTCACAGATGACCAAAGACCCCATCTGTTCCTCAGTCATATGAGATGCGCTGGGCTGGAAGAAGCACAAGCTGGAATCAAGATTGCCAGGAGAAATATCAATAACCTCAGATATGCAGATGACACCACCCCTACAGCAGAAAGTGAAGAGGAACTAGAAAGCCTCTTGATGAAAGTGAAAGAGGAGAGTGAAAAAGTTGGCTTAAAGCTCAACATTCATAAAACTAAGATCATGGCATCCGGTCCCATCACTTCATGGCAAATAGATGGGGAAACAGTGGAAACAGTGTCAGACTTTATTTTTTGGGCTCCAAAATCACTGCAGATGGTGACTGCAGCCATGAAATTAAAAGACGCTTACTCCTTAGAAGGAAAGTTATGACCAACCTAGATAGCATATTAAAAAGCAGAGACATTACTTTGCGAACAAAGGTCCATCTAGTCAAGGCTATGGTTTTTCCAGTAGTCATGTATGGATGTGAGAGTTGGACTGTGAAGAAAGCTGAGCACCAAAGAATTGATGCTTTTGAACTGTGGTGTTGGAGAAGACTCTTCAGAGTCCCTTGGACTGCAAGGAGATCCAACCAGTCCATTCTAAAGGAGATGGGTCCTGGGTGTTCATTGGAAGGACTGATGTTGAAGCTGAAACTCCAATACTTTGGCCACCTCATGCGAAGAGTTGACTCATTGGAAAAGACTCTGATGCTGGGAGGGATTGGGGGCAGGAGGAGAAGGGGATGACAGAGGATGAGATGGCTGGATGGCATCACCAACTCAATAGACGAGTTTGAGTGAACTCTGGGAGTTGGTGATGGACAGGGAGGCCTGGCGTGCTACGATTCATGGGGTCGCAAAGAGTCGGACACAACTGAGTGACTGAACTGAACTGTACTGAATGTGAGATAAGGAGGGAGATGGAGCAGGGTCCTCTCATAAACCCTCAGAAACTCGTGTCCTCATGACCGTGAACCACTTCTACTTGAAAGGGTTATTGGGCCTCCTTGATGAAATGTTCCCCATTTCCAGGAATTTTCCTGAAAATCCAACCTATTGATTTGGTTTAACTGTCAATCTGATACCTAGCTTTGCAGACTCCTTTTTACCCCAACCCTGTTTCCCAGAGAAAGAGATTGACTTTTCCATTCCTGCTCATTAAAAGTAATCTGTTTTAGACGCACAGACCTAGAGAATGAACTTATGGTTACCAGTGGGGAAGAGCAGGGTTCTGGATAGTTAGGGAGTTTGGGATCGACATGTGCATACTGCTATATTTAAAATAGATAACCAACAAGGACCTACTTTAGAGCACAGGGATCTCTGCTTGATGTTCTGTAACAATCTAAATGAGAAAAGAATTTGAAAAATATACATGTATATTTTTTAAAAAGTGATCTGTTTTAAATATTGTGCTATGTCTTCCAAGGAGGCCTCAGATAAAAACAGAAAAGAAATTTCTCAGTCTTTGAGGCACTGAGAAAACAGGTTTCATTTTCTGCCCATGTCAGGCCCTGCAGTTCAGTCAAACAAGCAAAGGTCTATTGATCCACTGAGTCAGTTGGTCACATGGCACCTGGACAATGGGTAAGTTCAGTGGGGCCCACATGGGTTGTGGCCACTCACAACAGAACACCCTGTTCTCCTACGGGTTCATAGGTGTTATAGGCAGCCACGATGCAGAAGGTGAAAGGCTAGGTATACAGTTCACGATTCTTGAAGAGGTACCATCTGAAACCTGTGTATGAACGGCTCACAGCGAGCATTGCCTAAATGTGCAGAGAATATAATGACAAAGAGGGAAAACCAAACTACCCTCAGTAAGCCACGGATTTGAGGGCAACTTGACCAATGCAGTCCTTACAAGCTCAGGAATTGTGTTCACTCAGACAAGCCTACCTAGGTTCATGTTTGCCTTGGAAGGCCTTGTATTTAGTTATTTACTGCCACATAACAAATTAACCCAAATTTTAGCAGATTAAAACAATAAACACTTATTATTTCACAGTTCCTGTGGGTCAGATATTAAGGAGCAGTTGAGGTGATTCTTTTTTTAAAAGCTTTTTAATTTTATACTGGAGTATAGTTGATCACCAGTGTCATGTTAGTTTCAGATGTACAGCAAAGTGATTCAATTATATGCATACATGTATCTATTCTCTTTCAAATCCTTTCCCATTTAGACTGTTCCATACTGTAGAGCAGAGTTCCAGGGCCACTCATGAGATTGCAGGGAGGATGCTGGGCGGGGCCACATCATCTGAAGGCTTGACTGGGGCTGGAGGAGCCACTTCCAAGATGGCACCCTCACACGGCTGTTGGCTTCAGTTCATCACCACACAGACCTCTCCAAAGAGCTGCTTGGGTGTCTTCATCACATGGTGACTAGCTTTCCCAGGATGCGAGATCCAAGAAAGAACAAGGAGGAAGGCCTTCTACCACCTGGTCTCGGAAGTCACACAGCATCACTCCCACCATATTGCACTCTTTAGAAGAGAGTCACTAAGTCCTGCCCACACTCAAGGGGAGAGAGATTAAGCTCCACCTCTTAAAGGAAGGAATGTCATGAGAATGTGTGTACCAGACTTCCCTGACGGTACAATGGTTAAGAGTCCACCTGCCAATGCAGGGGACATGGGTTTGATCCCTAGTCTGGGAAGATCCCACATACCTGGGAGCAACTAAGTCTGTGTGCCACAACTGCTGAAGCCCACAAGCCCTACAGTCTGTACTCCACAAGGGAAGCCACCACAGTCAGAAACCCAAGCACTGCAACAAAGACTCAGTGAAGCCAAAAACAAAATAAATAAATATTTTTAAAAGAATGTATATACCTATTTTAAAACTACCACAAGCCTACTGAGTAAACATCAATAAGAGTTGAACTTGGAACTTAAGAGGCAAGACAGACTCAGGTTTGAATTTTCCTTTCATCATGGTTACCTTTAGTTTAACTCCATCATACCGCAGGCTCCTCATCTGTAAATGAGGATAACAACACCTGTATTGTCTAGTTATTGTGAGAATTTAACTAGGTGTAAAGTGTTCAAGACTGTGGCTGGCATACAGCAAGAATTCAATTCATTTTATTAATATTTTAACTAGTATTAACAGTAAAGAAAAACAATTTGGCATTTTTTTTTGCATGTTAATCTCTGGTGCAACACTACCCCATCAAGGTCACTAATATATCATTTTATTGCTGTTGTTCAGTCCCTAAGTCATGTCTGACTCCTTGCACCCCCATGAACTTCAGCATGTCAGGCTTATCTGTCCATCACAATCTCCCTGAGTTTGCTCAAACTCATGTCTATCGAGTCAGTGATGCCATCCGACCATCTCACCCTCTGTTGCCCCCTTCTCCTCTTGCCCTCAATCTTTCCCAGCATCAAGGTCTTTCCCAATGAGTTGGCTCTTTGCATCAGGTGGCCAAAGTACTGGAGCTTCAGCTTCAGCATCAGCATCAAACCTTCCAATGCACATTCAGGGTTAATTTCCTTTAGGATTGACTGGTTTGATCTCCTTGCAGTCCAAGGGACCCTCAAGTCTTCTCCACCACAGTTCAAAAGCATCAATTCTTCGGCACTCAGCTTTCTTTATAGTCCAACTCTCACATCCATACATGACTACTGGAAAAACCATAGCTTTGACTATACAGACCTTTGTCAGTAAAGCAATGTCTCTGCTTTTTAATACACTAAGTTTGTCATAGCTACTCTTCCAAGGAGCAAGTGTCTTTTAATTTCATGGCTACAGTCACTGTCTGCATTGATTTTATCATAGATGGGATTATATAGTTAAATAATAGACAATTGTTTAAATGTATAACTCCTAAGTTTTCAGCATCCTACAAATAACAACATGATATAAAGTTGCTGATGTCTCCAAGACACTCTGAGTCGTATTGTACTAGGACAAAACCAATGTCCAAATTTCATGAAGGTTTATAGGTAGATTCTGCCTTCAAAAGATGCCAGAATCAATTAAAGTTTATACTTTTATCCTCTTCCATCTAGGACAATTCCTATTGGCTGCCTTTTTTAAGTGGAAATAAATCAGAAAACCATGACTATGATATTATAGGAGCATGGATTGATCTAGGCATCAAGAAGCCAAGTTTCTAATGTGACACTAATATTTCTACTGATAGCACATACTTTTGCTCTATTCCAGCTGTGTGACCATGGGCAAGTCTCTTAACCTCTCTTAGTCTCAATTTTCTAAGCCATAAATGAAGGTACTGAATACCTGATTTCTAATGTCTGTCAACCGCTAACCATCGCCGGCTTCTCTGAATTTGTCTCTGGATGATATCTGAGATTGGATAACAAGAAAGCTTTTGCAGACAAACCCAGAGACAATTAAGGGATGGTTCCATATGCAAATGATGATTGCAAATGTATTTCTTGAGGAAAAAAAAGTCTCTCAGGACCAACATCTGGCCAAAAAATGCTGATTGGTATACATATGCGTAAATGTGATAACAATTTCTTCAATGCAGTCTTGTTCTTCACACTAAGATCTACTGAGTAGACTCGAATATTATCTACAGACACTGAGAGCGTTGTCCCCTTTCTTCTAACTGTATCAGCTAGATTTCTCTGTGAAGTGAAACATCCCAAACTTAGTGGCTACAACAAGGACCAAAGACCCAGCAGCTGGCCACCAGTACAAGAGCGAAGTCCGAAGTCCATAAAAAGAACTGTCTAGTTGAGCCCGACCAACGTCGCAGACACTCGTAATTACACACTCAGTAAATGGCTGTCATCTTTGACAGTTTCATTTTAGGGCGATTTGTTTTGCAGCAAAAACTGATACATAATCTTTATAATTTGTTTCTTCTCCATGTGTTATTTTCTTGGCTAGACACTTAGTACGCTGTCAGCCGTGATACTACGGCACTTCCTCTTCTTTTGTTCTAACTCTGATTTCCTATTACACATCATGTTTATGGTAGAGTTCTGAAAGATACTGTCTATCAAGAAAGTTCCTTTCTATTTCTACTTGGCTAAGAGTTTTTGCATAAATTAAGAGCTAAAATAGACACTGCTCTCATTCTGTAGGCACTGAGCCGCAGCCCCTTCCAGACAAATGGAAAACTTCTTCCGGGCAGACCACTTTGGGAACATATTGAAAAGCTTATGATGGCAGAGACAAGACTGAGACACGGAAAATGATTAAAGAATAAGACACACAATAGCTATAGTCAAATGATGAATAAGAAAGATATGAGGTCAGGTTCAACAGAAGTTCAGAGAAGAATGAGAGGTTGATGTTCAAAACAAAAGGAAGGAAGGCAGGAGAAAAAAAGACAAGAAGAAAGAGACGAAGGAAGGAAGGGAGATGGAGGGAGGGAGAAAGAAAGAAGGAAAGAAAGAAAGGAAGAAAGAAAACAAGCAATTCCATGAGATGAAGACACATAAGGCTGGAAAATGGCAAAATATACTTGACAAGTGCATTAAGGCAGTACCACACACTGACCTCGCTGGCTTTTCTTCCTGGGCACATAGAAAGACTACACTTGCCAGCCTCCCTGGAAGCCCTGTCTCTGCCTACTGACCCGTGAAATATGGGGAGAGGTAACATAAGCTACTTCCAAACCTGGCCTTTGAAAACACCCAGTGAGATGTTCCAGGGTTTCCATGGAAACTTCTAAAGATGGCATGGCAACATGCACAGTTTCCAGATGGCATAGCATAGGACAGAAGCAGTCCCTGACCACTGCTTGGACTTGGGTATTGCTACCTGGATGTAGCTCAGAAACTCCATCTAAGCCCTGTTGGACTGTTATGCCACTGAGATACAGGGTTATTCGTTACAGCAGCTAGCATCAATTATCCTAACGAATACAAAAAGCTATGATGAGCAGTGTTCAAAGAACCCAATAACTGGACTATCCCACTGAATTCCTCAGAGACTAGCCACTCTGTGCTAGGCCACTGGCCTGAAATTCTAGCCCTCAGCTTCCATTTTTAAAGGCAGCCTTCATTTTTGGAGCTGAGGAAGAAAGAATCTTATTGATTTTCCTGTGAGGAAGAGAGTACCTGCTGTGATAAGTTTACTTCCACCAAGGCTGCTGAACAATGAGGTCATGAAGGATACGCTAAATAGTATTTCAAAAGAAGAGGTAGAAAACAGACTGAGGCTGTCTGTTCCCAAGTAGACTGGGGAGTCAGCAGCCCAAGTGATGGAACTCAGACCTCCTATGCTTTCCACATAATCTCAAGACAACGACAATAATACTAGAAGGAGGAACAGACAAGGCCGCTCAGGGATGCACACAGTCTTTGGGAAACTTCAGATTGTTCAGTTCCCACTCCAGCCCCTTAACTTTTTTTTAGCTTAAATTTTATTTTATATTGGAGTTGAGTTGATTTACAATGTTGTGTTGGTTTCAGGTGTACAGCAAAGCAATTCAGTTATGTGTATACATATATCCATTCTTTTTCAGATTCTTTCCCCATATAGGTTATTACAAAATATTGAGTAGAGTTCCCTGTGCTACACAGTAGGTCTTTGTTGATCATCTATTTTATATATAGTACTGTGTATATTTACACACTACATACTGCCTGGTGGCTCAGACAGTAAAGAATCTGCCTACCAAGCAGGAGACCTGAGTTCCATCCCTGGGTTGGGAAGATCCCCTGGAGAAGGAAATGGCACCCCCGACCCAGTATTCTTGCCTGGAGAATTCCAGGAACAAAGGAGCCTGGCAGGCTACAGTCCATAGGGTCCCAAAGAGTTGACATGACTGAGCTACTAACACTTTCAGTGTGTATATAAGTGAGTGAAGTGAAGTCGCTTCAGGTGTATATGTTCATCCCCAATTCCTAACTTATCCCTCCCCTCCACCCACATTTCCCCAATGGTAACTATAAGCTTGTTTTGGAAGTCCATGAGTCTGTTTCTGTTTTGTAAATAGGTTCATTTGCACCATTTGCTTTAGATTCCACAGATAAGTGATTTAGTTTGAGAAAGCAAATTGAAAAATAGTTGAATCAAAGGCAGTACCCTGCTACTTATATTTTAAAACAATGCTGATGATCTTTTTTAAGCAAAACTTCTTTCTTCCATATCAGCTACAATATAAAATTGCACTGTATAGTAGGAAGTCTAAGTGGGGTGGCATCTGGCATTCTTTACCCTCTGATCCTAGCATTTAAAACATTATTTATTTGGCTGCTCTGGGTCTTAGTTGCAGCACACAGGATCTTCAGTAACGGCACGTGAATTCTTAGTTGTGGCTTGTGGGATCCAGTTGCCCGATCACTTTAAAG
The DNA here is from genome assembly GCF_032452875.1 of Bos javanicus. Lineage (NCBI taxonomy): Eukaryota > Metazoa > Chordata > Mammalia > Artiodactyla > Bovidae > Bos > Bos javanicus. The sequence continues at coordinate 50,918,705 of NC_083884.1, forward strand.
AATAAGGTTGAAGGACTTCCCTGGTGGTCCAGTGGCTAGAACTCCACACTTCCAGTTTCGGGGCTCGGGTTTAATTCCTGGTCCAGGAACATGTGATCCCACAAGCCTGAAGCCTAAATCCCTAATCCCTAATTAAAGAATAAGGTTGAGAGATGAGACAATATTGAGAACAGAACCTAAGTGCATCGAACTTGGAATGGCAACTCTTCTACATGATCTTTAGAAATACCTTTGTCTCTGGCCTTCCTGGGGCTTCCCTGGTGGCTCAGATGGTAAAGCATCTGCCTGCAGTGCAGGAGGCTCAAGTTCAATCCCTGGGTTATAACCATCCCCTAAAGAATATATATGGTTAGTATACTCCATTATTTTTGCCTGGCTTATTCCATGTATAATAGGCTCCAGTTTCATCCACATCATTAGAACTGACAAATGTATTCTTTTTATGGCTGAGTAATACTCATTGGTATATCCACAGCTCTTATCCTTTCTGGTGGACTCTAGGTTGCTTCCATGTCTAACTAGTATCAGTCCGATGAACATTGGGGTACACGTGTCTCTTTCCCTTCTGGTTTCTCAGTGTGTATGCCCAGCAGTGGGATTGCTGGATCATAAGGCAGTTCTATTTCCAGTTTTTTAAGGAATCTCCACACTGTTCTCCATAGTGGCTGTACTAGTTTGCATTCCCACCAACAGTGTAAGAGGGTTCCCTTTTCTCCACACCCTCTCCAGCATTTATTATTTGTAGACTTTTGGATCGCAGCCATTCTGACTGGTGTGAAATGGTACCTCATAGTGGTTTTGATTTGCATTTCTCTGATAATGAGTGATGTTGAGCATCTTTTCATGTGTTTGTTAGCCATCTGTATGTCTTCTTTGGAGAAATGTCTATTTAGTTCTTTGGCCCATTTTTTGATTGGGTCATTTATTTTTCTGGAGTTGAGCTGTAGGAGTTGCTTGTATATTTTTGAGATTAGTTGTTTGTCTTGCTTCATTTGCTATTATTTTCTCCCATTCTGAAGGCTGTCTTTTCACCTTGCTAATAGTTTCCATTGATTTTCAGAAGCTTTTGGGTGGGTCCCATTTCCTTATTTTTGGATTTATCCTGATTCTGGGAGGTGGGTCATAGAGGATCCTGTGTTTCCTGTATTCAGAGTGTTTTGCTTGTTCTCCTTAGGAGTTTTATAGTTTCTGGTCTTAGTTTAGATCTTTAATCCTCTTGAGAATTTTTGTGTATGGTGGAAAGAGTGTTTGATTCACAAGTGGGACCAGATTTGCACCATAAATTGTCTTTAATCCATTGTATATTCTTGCCTCCTTTGTCAAAGATAAGGTGTCCATATGTGCGTGGATATCTCTTTTTTTTTTTCCATTGATCTATATTTCTGTCTTTGTGCCAGTACCATACTGTCTTGATAACTGTGGCTTTGTAGTAGAGCCTGAAGTCAGGTAGGTTGATTCCTCCAGTTCCATTCTTCTTTCTCAAGATCGCTTTGGCTATTCGAGGTTTTTTGTATTTCCATACAAATTGTGAAATTATTTGTTCTAGCTCTGTGAAGAATACTGTTGGTAGCTTGATAGGGATTGCATTGAATCTATAAATTGCTTTGGGTAGTATACTCATTTTCACTATATTGATTCTTCCAATCCATGAACATGGTATATTTCTCCATCTATTAGTGTCCTCTTTGATTTCTTTCACCAGTGTTTTATAGTTTTCTATATATAGGTCTTTAGTTTCTTTAGGTAGATATATTCCTAAGTATTTTATTCTTTCCGTTGCAATGGTGAATGGAATTGTTTCCTTAATTTCTCTTTCTGTTTTCTCATTATTAGTGTATAGGAATGCAAGGGATTTCTGTGTGTTGATTTTATATCCTGCAACTGCATAGTCTTGATTAAGCCCAGTAATTTTCTGGTGGAGTCCTTTTTTCTATGTAGAGGATCATGTCATCTGCAAATAGTGAGAGTTTTACTTCTTCTTTTATTTGGATTCCCTTTATTTCTTTTTCTGCTCTGATTGCTGTGGCCAAAACTTCAATCCTATGTTGAAAGTAATGGAGGAAAGTGGGCACCCTTGTCTTGTATCCTTTGGAGAAATGCTTTCAATTTTTCACCTGGAGGGCTAAGTTTGCTGTGGGTTTGTCATATAAGCTTTTATTATGTTGAGGTATGTTCCTTTTATTCCTGCCATCTGGAAAGTTTTTATCATAAATGGATATTGAATTTTGTCAAAGGCTTTCTCTGCATTATTGAGATAATCATATGGTTTTTAATTTTCAATTTTTAATGTTGTAACATTGATATTTGCATATGAAGAATCTTCTCCTGGTATAAAGCCCCCTTGATCATGGTGTATGACTTTTTAATGTGTTGGGATTCTGATGTTTTATTTTTGTTTAGGATTTTTGCATCTTTCATCAGTGATATTGGGATCTAGTTTTCTTTTTTTGTTGAATCTTTGTCAGGTTTTGGTATTGGGTGTCTTGGCCTCCTGAATGCCTGGAAGTTTACCCCCAAGGATGTTTGCTTGGCTTTGGTAGAATTCAGCTGTGAAGTCTCTTTTGATGCTGAAAGACTGTGATGTGTCAATTCCAGCTTGTGATTCAGTCTAAAAAGATTTTCTATTTCTTCCTGGCTCCAGTTGAATGTATCTTAAAGAATTTGTGGAAAGTTGTCCATTTTATTGGCATATAATTGTATAAGTCTTTATATGATGATCCTGTGGTAAATCCGCTGAGATGGTTTCTTTTTGATTCCTTTCACAGGTGTAACTTGATGAGCTGCTTAATGGTTTGTAATTTATTTATTTTCTGGTGAACCATCTTGGTTTGTTGTTTTTGCTATGGTTCTTTTGTTTATTTTTATTTATTTCTTCTATTTTATTTCTTTCTTCACTAACCCTTGGTTCTTCATGCTTCCTTTTCTAGTTGCTTTAGAATGTAGAGTTAGGTTATTTATTGACTTTTTCTTATTGCTTGAGGTGTCTCTTTTGCTAAGCCCAGGCTCTAGGGCTGTTATCTTCAGTAGTGGTGGGTTGTTTCTTTCTCCCTTCGTTTCTATGCAAATCTTGATTTCTTTTTTGGTTTCCCTGTGAGGTTGGTTCTTCAGCACTGTTGGGGCTGTTCATGTAAATGGAACTTTATGTAATGTGAATTTCTCCATAATGAAATGAAAAGAATAACAATTTGCCAAAAAAGTCAATGTTTTCTATTTTATAAATAATAGGCTTTACTATCAATTTGTCTTCCTGGAGAAGGTTTTGATGTGCGCTTGAGAAAAACTGAAATTCATTGTTTTGGGATGAAATGACCTATAGATACAATTAGGTCTAACTGGTTATTGTATCATTTAAAGTTTGTGTTTCCAGTTTCTTTTATCTCAGATTGGTGTAGCAATCTTTAACAACAGAAAAGCTTATTTGTGTTTTAAATGCTCCTTTCATGTTTGTTAGCATGTGATACGTACGTGTCTCCTGCAAAGAAATATATTTAGAATTGTTTATTTCCTCTGGATTGCCTTTGATGCAGTATTTTTTTAAATTCTTTATTTTAATGGGAGTAATTACAATATTGCGGTGGTTTTTTATGCATGGAAATGAATAGCCTTGCACTTGTGTCCCTATTTGAATCTTGTAGACAACATATGTATCCCTCTTGTTTGTCCCAGAGCCAGTCTTTGTCTTTTCTTCTGCATCAACTCGTACTTTATCTATTTACATATGTATATCCAGTTTTGCTATTGTTTGGGTTCATCCTACCCTTTTTTTTTCCTGTCTAGAGAAAATCTTTCTTTGCATGGTGTCTCATTTGCTGCCTGCATAAGGATCTCACTTTTGTCTTTCTAAATTCCATATATATTCGTTAATATCTGTATTGGTGTTTCTCTTTCTCTTACTTCTTTCTGAAAAGGCTCCATTTCATCCTTCTCATTAGCTGATTCAAATGATCTTTTTTATCCTGTTGTTATTCCCTTGTGTCTTTATTTACTTCCTTTCCATTCATCTGCATTGGACATTGCTTCATGTCCTGTTATTGAAACAGTGCTTGTTCTGCACCTTTTTAGGAATATGCTCTTGATACTTGTGGTATCTTGGATTGGGTGATAATAACACCATAAAATGATGGTAAAAACCAGTATATCTCCCTCAAGTAACTTCCATGATGAATTGCTTGAAGCTGGCCCCTATGTCCTCATTTTTTAAATTTCCTTCTTTCTTTTTTTCAAACTGTTACCCGATGGGTGAATCTATCTGTCACCACCAGAGCTTCTTAAGGACCCCTTCTCCCTTGTTATGTCTACTGGTTCAGGTGGGTCTGATTTCACCCCTTGCTTATCCATTATGTCCAGTCTTTTTTAACTTCTAGGTCTTGTTAAAGTTGTCTTGAAAACATCTTTCCCAGGGAATTTGTCTGTGGCCAGGAAGTATCCCAGATTTTGGATCAATCTACCATCCCAGAGGAATTCTTTATCAGGTAGACCATCTCAGGTCTTTTGTTTGGTTTGGTGGCATTTATCCTGTTCCTTATGGCAGCCTGGGTCCCTCCTGATGCAGCTTTGCTGAAAAGATGTCCTGTCTCCTCAACATTAATAGAACTGGAGGGAGAGGGAGGGTGCCTACATCATCTGTAAAGTGGCCAAGTGGTCTTCCTGGTCTTAGCTGGTTTAGGTGAGTGAAGCTGACTCCCAGAGAAAGAGTTGTCCAAAAATAGCCAGGTTCCATTGTTTCCTTACTCTGACACATGAAAAATCAATCCCTGTTGGGGAGAATTTGCTTGGTATCTCTCCCGGGAATCTGGATTGGGTGCTCCCTCAGTTCAAGGACCATGATTGCTTAGTCAAGAATGCCTTGGATCAGGAGACCCTGGAGTCAGGGTTTAATTCCTGGGTTCCGAAAATCCCTTAGAACAGTAAATTCAACCCACTCCTTCTTGCCTTGAAAATTCTACATTAAAGAGGAACCTTGGGTCAGTCAGGGGTTCAAAGAGTCAGAGAATGAGTGAGGAAGCATTCCTCTTTCCCAAATGAGATGAACTTGGAATCAATTTCCTTCCCAGGGCTACCTTAAAGACTTCCAATGATGCACTACAATGGCCATAAAGAGTTCAATGGTTATACAGAGGGACATAAAGAAGAGTAGAACCCTGGTGGCCAGATGCTAAAGAGGGGTGAAAATGGAGGGAGAGGAAGGAGGGTGATAACCTCCTAAGTGGACTCCACCCTGGAAAGGTTGAAAGGAAGTTGGGTAGGGTGGGAGGAGACACAGGACCTGGTGGAAATTTCGAGGGTCCAAAGGGAAAGAGAGTCTGCCTAGCCAGTGCCTCATACCCTCTGAATTTTGGGGCTTCCCCCTACCTTTTAAAAAGATTAACATAAAGCAAAAATTAAAAATCTGGAGTAGAGTTTGGAATTTACAAATATTTGGAAGAAAAGAAGAAGGAAAAGAATAGGTTTTCCAGCCACAAAAACAAACAAGCTCCCAAAATTAGAGAAAGGAGGTACTAAATTGTCTAATACAGAAAGCGAAATTAAAAATTGATTAGAAATTGATTGGTGAAGGGATTTCATTTTGGGAAAAGAAAGAGCTAAGTTTCCATATCCCTTACAAACTGGTCCCGGCAGTTATTGATTAAGTACAATTGATATAAGTACCAGAAAGCAAAAATTAAAATCTAGGAGTAGAGTTAATTTTTTTTCTGTTAAAAAAAAAAACAAAATCAGGAGAGAAGGAGAGGGAACAAATAACAAAAGGCTCCAAAACAGAGAGATCTGAAAAAATCATCTAACCCAATGTTTAAAAATACCCTGAGTTTGGGAAAATTGAGGCAGGTAAAGGGGATGACAGAGGAAGCAATGGTTGGAGGAATCAAAAAGATGGAAATGAGTTTGAAAACCCCAGGAAATGGCACATATCCAAAAAGTCGCAAAATTAATAAACTAAGCGAAAAGAAGTAAACCAAATGTTTAGTCTGGAGCAAAGTTTGGACAGTCCAGTTACAAGGAAAACAAGAGCCCAGAATTCCTGTGGTTAAAGCTATGGCTGAAGCTGCTGGGAAAAAGCCTCATAGCTCTGCAGCAAAGAATCTGAGGGCTATAAAGGTGTTCCTTAAAGGGCAAGATTTCCTAAAACTGTTAGATTCCAATTAAAAAAATAGAAAGAATGTCAAATATAGACAGAGTACACTGGTAGATCCAGGATAGGGGGGGTTTGGGGGGGGGAATGGGGACTTCGTGTTTTGGGGGATTTCAGTTTAGAAGGTGAAAAGGGGAGATGGATGATTGAGATTTAACAGTGTGACTATTGCTCAGCTTCCAAGGCGTTCTGTTATATCTTTTCTGTTTGCTAGTCTCTTCAGTATCTGGTTTCCGCCCTGACTCAAAGGGCACGGTGGAGGACACTTTTTTTTTTTTTTTTTTTTGGCTTACTTGTTCAGTCGCGCTGTGAGGAGAGAGGGAGGGATGCTGCAAACAAATAACACTGGCGTGGGCTCGCAGTGCCTCAGCCACCCTGGGTCTGCTCCCGCTCACGGCGCGTGTAGCCTCCCTGTCCACACTGCTCGGACTCTAGGTTGTTCCGCCGGGAACAATCCGAGGCTGGCCCTGGGCTGCATGCACCTCCCAGGTCCAAGCCGCTCAGGTTCAGGCACTCGGGTAGTCCTCAGAGGCGCAGACTCAGTTGGGCCTGCGTTTTGTGCTCTTCCCAGGTCCGAGCGCCAATTTGCTCTTCCCAGGCGAGCGCCAATGCTGCGACTTATCGCCTCCCCGCCGCTCGGTTATCTGGATGTAAAACCGGCGCACCTTCTCAGGCAGATGTTGACCGTCCAGACCCCCAAGAAGTTTTAGTTAGCAAAGAAGCCTGCTTACAATTCTATAGATAATGTCTCTCTGGGGCTGCGATTGCCCCCTTCCGGCTCTGGCTGCCTGTCACCGGAGGGGGAAGGTCTGCAGCCGGCTATCTCTGTTCAGTCCTTTGTTCCGTGCGCGGGCCTGGTGGTCTTAGGTTAGGGCTGGCTTTTCGCGTGGTAGGTATCCCACAGTCTGGTTTGCTAGCCCAAATTATTTCGCTCAGATAGCGCTCAGGGTATTCAGGCCAGATTCTTACTCTCAGCGATGCAGCCCGCGCCGCGCCTCCCTGCCCAGCCCCGGTTTGCTAATGGCGGATGCAGGCGTCTGCGCTGCTTCTCTGCTGGGGGAGTTATCGTAGGGCTCGCAATCTGCGAGTTTTAAATTGTTTATTTATTTTTTCTCCCTGTTATGTTGCCCTCTGTGCTTCCAAAGCTCGGCACAGATTCGGCAGTGAGAAGGTTTCCTGATGTTTGGAAACTTCTCCCTTTTTAAGATTCCCTTCCCGGGACGGAACTCCGTCCCTCCCTCTTTTGTCTCTTTTTTTTGTTGTTTTTAATATTTTTTCCTACCTCCTTTCGAAGAGTTGGGTTGCTTTTCTGGGTGCCTGATGTCCTCTGCCGGCATTCAGAAGCTGTTTTGTGGAATTTACTCGACGTTTAAATGCTCTTTTGATGAATTTGTGGGGGGGAAAGTGTTCTCCCCGTCCTACTCCTCCCGCCATCTTGGCTCCTCCCCCGCCCGATCACTTTAAAGAATAAGGTTGAAGGACTTCCCTGGTGGTCCAGTGGCTAGAACTCCACACTTCCAGTTTCGGGGCTCGGGTTTAATCCCTGGTCCAGGAACTAAGATCCCACAAGCCATGAGGTGAAGCCTAAATTAATTAATTAAAGAATAAGGTTGAGAGATGAGACAATATTGAGAACAGAACCTAAAAGTGAATTTCTTGGAATGCCCTCTTCTGAGGTCTTTAGAAATACCTTTGTCTCTGGCCTTCCTGGGGCTTCCCTGGTGGCTCAGATGGTAAAGCATCTGCCTGCAGTGCAGGAGGCTCAAGTTCAATCCCTGGGTCAGGAAGATCCCCTAGAGAAGGGAATGGCAACCCACTCCAGTATTCTTGCCTGCAGAATTCCATGGACAGAGGAGCCTGGCAGGCTACATATGGGATCACAGAGAGTCAGACATGACTGAGCGACTAACACACTGGCCTTCCTGAAGCTCAGTCCTTTGGTGGATCTCTGAATTTCATGCACTAACCTAGTATCTTTCCAACAAATTATAATTTCTTTTTTACTCATGCCTGGCTTTCTATTCTTCCCAAAACAATGACTCCTGTCTAGTCCAAAGTAAAAATTTTCACCCAGACCTCAGCTAATAAAAAGACAGATACCAAAGTACCTGATGTTTCTTTTTGCCAAAACAAACAAACAAACAACCCAACAACCAATTAACAGAACAAAAATGCTTTTATCTGTGCTTTAAAAGGAAGCAAAATAAAAATCTAAAATACCCAGATAGAAATGTTTAAACTTTACCCCCTCAGAACCTCAATAATTGGTCAATATTAACTAAAGTCAGAATAGAAGAGTCTCAATACCAAAAAATATATAAATTTTTGTCTGAATTGGAAGAGAAAAAATTTAGGTTCTTGGGGGAAAAAATAAAGGGACTTTCTTAAGAGAAAAAAAAAACAGATGAAAGCTTGCCCAGTCGTGTCCGACTCTTTGTGATCCCCTGGGCTGTAGCCCACCAGACTCCTTTGTCCATGGGATTTTCCAGGCAAGAATACTGGAGTGGGTTGCCATTTCCTCCTCCAGGGGATCTTCCTGACCCAGGGATCTAACACGTATCTCCTGTGTTTCCTGAATTGCAGGATTCTTTACTGCTTGAACCATTAGGGAAGCCCATAGGTGAAGGAAGAGTTAATTAACTTAGCTTAAAGCTCTTCAGAATTCGTCCCCATAAGGAAAGGAGTGGATTGAGCACAAGAGAGAAAATTTGTACCATAAATCAAGCATTACTTGGCTATCCATGTGGCTCACTTTTCTCCAGATAAATTTTTAAAATATGATAAGATCAGTTTTTTTTTTTATAAGATCAGTTTTGAGTTTGAATCTTTTCATAATCCATTCGTTTGCCTTTACATGAAAGTGAAATATATTGTTCTTTAAAAAAGATATATATATATGCATATACACACACACACACACACACACACACACACCCAGGTTTGATTCCAAACCCAGTGAGAAGTAAAGTGTGCAGTCGATGAAGACAGAAATTATCAGTTGCGTGGAGCTGATGAGAGCCCAGTTCTAACAGAGCTGGTCTTAAATCAGGATTGCAGTAATGCTGCTCTGCACCTGATTACAAGTATCCCGGCATATTTTGCTGAAGTATACTCAGCACTCCATATATAACAGGTTGTCATCCAATAACAACAGATTTGGCTAGAAAGGAAGATTCTGCTTTATGATATTTTTTGCAAATCGTTGCTCACCCTTTGAGCCTCAACAATGCAAATGAGCCTCAACAATCCAAATGAGCCTCAGACTCTGTTCCAATCTCCCATGGAGCTGCATGTCTGTGAGAAAGATCCACTCTACTTCTAGGAAGACCTGTCCCAGCTGGCATTCAAGCCCAAGAATTAGGTAGATATTATTATCATGATTATTATGGGGCTTCCCTGGTGGCTAAGGCAGTAAAGAATCTGCCTGCAATGTAGGAGACCCAGGTTCAATCCCTGGGTCAGAAAGATCCCCTGGAGGAGGAAATGGCTACCCACTCCAGTATTCTTGCCTGGAGAAGCCCATGAACAGAGGAGCCTGGAGGGCTATAGTCCACGTGTCACAAGGAGTTGGACATGACTAAGCGACTAGCACTACTACTACAATCATTTTTAAAAGGCCATCCTGGAAACAGGCTGGTATCTTCTCAAAAAATTAAATATACACATTGTTGTACAGCAGAAACCAACACAACATTATAAAGCAATTATCCTCCAACTAAAAATTAAAAAAAATTTTTTAATGTTAAATATAGAATTACCATATGAACCAGCAACTCTTCTCCTAAGTATACATACCACCCCCTGAAAAAGAAAGCAGGGACTCAAGAAAATACTAGCACACAGATGTTTTATTTTTATTTATTTATTTTCTTGTGGCCACACAGTGTGGCATGTGGGATCTCAGTTCCCTGACCAGGGATTGAAGCCACTCTCCCTGCAGTGGAAGTGCAGAGTCTTAGCCACCGGACTGCCAGGGATCGAAGCCACTCTCCCTGCATCGGAAGTATGGAGTCTTAGCCACTGGACTGCCAGGGATCGAAGCCACTCTCCCTGCAGCGGAAGTGCGGAGTCTTAGCCACCGGACTGCCAGGGAAGTCCCCCGCACAGATGTTTACAGCAGCATTACTCCCGATAGCCATGAGGCAGAGACAGCCTCAAAGTCCACTGACTAATGACTAGATGAACAAACTGTGGTGTGTCCACTCAGCAGACTACTATTCAGCCATAAAAAGAATGACATCCTCATCCACGCTACAGTGTGAATGAATCTCAAAAACACTGTGAAGCGAAAGAAGCCACACACAAAGGTCACATATTGTGTACAGAGCCATTTATATGAAGCATCCAGAAAAGGCAAACCCGCAAGAGATGGAAAACACCTCAGTGATTCCCAAGGGCATGGGGGGGAAATTGGGAAGCAGCTACTTAAGATGGTTCGTAACTAAATAGAGAAGCTGGTGACACAATCTTGCAATGTGCTAAATGCCACTGAGTTGTTCACTTTATTTTTATTTATTTCTTTATTTTATTTACGTGCTGCACTGGGTCTTCGTTGCAGCATGCAGGCTTTCTCTAGTTGCAGAGAATGGGGGCCACTCTCTAGTTGCAGTGCACAGCTTCTCATTGCCATGGGTTCTCTTGTTGCAAAGCCCAGGCTCTAGGGTGTGTGGGCTTCAGTAGTGGTGGCATGTGGGCTTAGCTGCCCTTCGGCCTGTGGAATCTTCCCCAAAGAGGGATTGAACTGGTTTCCCCTGTGTTGCAAGGTGGATTCTTCACCACTAGAATACCAGGGAAGCGGTTCACTGTGAAATGGCTAACTTTATGTTATGTGAATTTCTTAACATAATGAAATGAAAGAGAATAACAATTTACCAAAAAAGTCAATCCTGCCCATTTTAAAAATACATAGGCTCATACTATCAAACTTGTCTTCCTTAAACACTTTTTGACCTCCCCCTACTCCCCAGACATTAACTCAAACACATTGTGTTTTAATTACAAGGCACAAAGGTAGGTGACAAGGCTACATATCTAATTAATGTCAACATAAAAACCAGAGATAAATTCCACAGTCACTTTTATACTCAAGATTGGTAATAGCAATCTTTACACAACAGAAAAGCTTAATTGATGTTTCAAATGCTTCTTTAATGTTCTAGAAAGAGGAAATGTGATCACGTACGTCTCACCATCACAAAGAAAGGTATAGGGAGAATTCGTTTATTTCCTCTGCCTTGCCTCTTGGACCTGCAGCTATTTTTTAAATTAATTTATTTTAGTGGGAAGATAATTACAATATTGCGGTGGTTTTTGCTGTACATCGACATGAATCAGCCACAGGTGCACTTGTGTCCCCCATCCTGAACCCCCCTCCCACACTCTCCCCACCCCATCCCTCTAGGCTGTCCCAGAGGCCCCACTTTGAGTGCCCTGCTTCATGCATCGAACTTGTACTGGTTATCTATTATACATATGGTAATATACATGTTTCAATGCTATTCTTTGAAATCATCCTACCCTCACTTTCTCCGACAGAGTCCAAAAGTCTGTTCTTTGCATCTGTGTCTCATTTGCTGCCTTGCATATAGGATCATCACTACTGTCTTTCTAAATTCCATATATATGCATTAATATACTGTATTGGTGTTTCTCTTTCTGACTTACTTCACTCTGTATAATAGGCTCCAGTTTCATCCACCTCATTAGAACTGATTCAAATGCATTCTTTTTTATAGCTGAATGATATTCCATTGTGTATATATATCACAACTTCCTTATCCATTCATCTGCCAATGGACATTGCTTCCATGTCCTAGCTATTGCAAACAGTGCTAGTTCTGCACCTATTTTAAGGGAATATGCATCTTGATACATTTTGGTATATAAAATAATAAAATAATAACACCATAATAATGATGGTGGTAAAAAAGCCAGTCATACCACCCTAAATGATAACTTCCAATGATGAATTGCTTGCCAGATGGCCCCATATGTACCTCATTTTTTTTCAAACTTTCCTTCCAAACTTTTTTTTCAAACTGTCACCCAGATGAGGTGACATCTATCTGTCACACATCAGAGCTTCTTAAGGACCCACTTCTCCCTTGCTCTGTCCACACTGGTTCAGGTGGGTCTGATTCCACCCCTTGCTTCATCCAGATGTGGCCAGTCAGAACCAACTTCCAGGACTTGACTTGGAGTTGTGAGAACAAACATCTTTCCCAGGGAAGTTGTCCAAGGCCAGGAAGTAAGCCCAGAACTGATGGATGCCCTCTACCATACCCAGAGGAAAGCCCGCCTCAGGGTGGCACCATCTCAGGATCCACAGCACCCAGAGGCTGGCAAAGATTGTGTCCTGATGGCAGCCTGGGTCCCTCCTGATGCAGCCGTGCCTGAAACCAGACCTGTCCTGTGCAACCTCAGCATTAACTAGAACTGGCAGGGAGAAGGAGGGTGCCTACATCATCTCAGCAAAGTGGACAAAGATGGTCTTCCTCCTCTTAGCCTGGTTTAGGTGAGAGAAAATGACTCCCAGAGAAAGATGTTGCCTCAAAACATAGCCAGGTATCCAAATTGTTTCCTTACTCTGACACATGAACAAATAAGCAATCCCTGTTGGGGACCCAGCCTCTCCACTCATGACCCGGGTATCTGGATTGGCTCCCCACCCTCATTTCCAAGGGGCTTCCCTGATTGCTCAGTGATAAAGAATCTGCCTACAATACAAGAGACACAAGAGACGTGGGTTCAATTCCTGGGTTGGGAAAATCCCTTAGAAGAGGAAATGGCAACCCACTCCAGTATTCTTGCCTGGAAAATCCTATGGGCAAGAGGAACCTGGTGGGCTACAGTCCATGGGGTTGCAAAGAGTCAGACACAACTGAGTGACTAAGCATATCCTCTTTCCCAAAGTGACATGAACTTGGAACTTTGCAATTTCTTCTCCTGAGCTCTACTCTTAAAGACCAGCCAATGATGCCACTGACATATGGCTCATAAAGAGTTCAATGGTTCAGGAACAGAAACCATGAGGGACATAAAGAAGAAAGTATTTGAACCCTGGATTATTTAGATGCTCCAAGAGGCAGGTGCTAAAATGGAGCCGGGAGTGAGGAAGTTGAGGGTGATAACCTGCCGGGAGCAGGAGCTCCGCCCCTGGCAAAGGTCATGAGGAAGGAGGCTCGGCAATACGCAAAGGTGGGATCGAGCCTCAGGAGTCCCCCTGGAAATTCTCGAGCATCTACCCCCAAAACCAGAGTCTGCCTACTTTCTGCTTTGTGCTCTCACTTACACCTCTGACTTTACGGGGGGCTGTCCCCCACTACCTCTCTCTGAAAAAAGAGTTAACTTAGAGCTCCAGTTAATAATTCCTGGGTGTGACAGTGTTTCAACCTACAAACTCCTTTGGAAGTCCTCTAGCCTGCCTGAATAGGTTTTTCCAGCCACATGTGATTGTTCAGAGCCTCCCAACTGTGAGAGGAATGAGATGTTCTAAATTGTCTGAATACAGATTCCTTTGAGCAGTTAAAAGATTGATTAGAAATTGTATTGGTGAAGGGTTTTTCACTTGTTGGGCCAATGTTTGCTGCTAAGTTTCCATATCCCTTACCTGCTGTGTCCCTGGCAGTGTATTGATTAATATAATTGGTATAAGTAGTAGCTTTAATGTTTGTAATCTTGGACCCTTGAGTTAATTCTTTTTCTTGTTATAGCCCACCACAATAATCTGGGAGAGAGAGAAGGAGGAGGGAACAGGATGGAGCAGGGAGAGGCTCCAGACTGCAGAGCAGATCTGAAAAAGGCTCATCTAACCCAATGTTTAGAAAAGACCCTGATGCTGGGGAAAATTGAATGCAGAAGGAGAAGGGGATGACAGAGGATGAGATGGTTGGATGGCATCACCAATTTGATGGACATGAGTTTGAGCAAGTTCCAGGAAACCTGGCATGCTGTAGTCCACGGGGTCGCAAAGAGTAGGATACAACTAAGCGACTGAACTGAAGTGAACCAAATGTTTAGCTCTGGAGCAAAGGCCCCTGGGAGGCAAGTCCAGCCTTGGGCAAGGATGACCAGAGCCCAGAATTCCTGTGGTTCACAGCTGATGGCTGGGAGCTGCCTGGGGAGAGAGCAGCCTCAACTCAGCTCTGCAGCCCAGAAGAATCCTGAGGGCTGTCACACATTGTGTTCCTTGCAGCGAAGGGCAAGCCTTTCCTAAACACTGTTAGATTCCACTTATACAAGGATACCTAGAATGGTCAAATTCACTAGATCCAGAGTACACTGGTAGATGGCCAGGAGCCAGGGGGAGGGGTGGGGAGGGGGAATGGGGACTTCGTGTTTAATGGGGACAGAGTTTCAGTTTAGGAAGGTGAAAAAGTTGGGAGATGGATGATGGTGAGATTTGTGCAACAGTGTGACTATCGTTAGTGCCACTGAACTGTACGGTTAAATGTGGTTAAAATAGTGTGTTTATATTATGAGACTTTTACCACAGTAGAAAAAAAACCATTTTTTATAAAAAAGAGCAAGTCTTTCCTGAAGAGAGATGGAGCAGCCCCACTGCACGGTCACAGAGCCAGGTGTACAATCCACAATGTGGGCGTCTAGCTCTGCCCTGGTGACCCCAACAAACGCAATGTTCAACCTGCTCGTGCCTTTCGACAGTGGTCACTGGAAAGCAAAATAAATGGTATTTTAATGTGGAGGACTTACACAGCCTCCCTGCCTTGAATATGGCTGCTCTTGGATATTTTCTTCTGTGTTCTCACAATACACAGGAGAAACTCTTGAAGGATGTGGTTTGGAGGCTCATGCACGAAGGTCTGGGGAACAAGGTTTTCATCTTGCTTCCAGCATCCTGCACACAATTCCCTCATGTAGATATGAGAAAGACTACTTTTCTTTTATAGCTAAACACACGCCCCAGCTAGCAGGCAGCCGTTTCAAAAACCAGTTGCCTTTGAAGGATTTCTCCTGAAACGCCACAAATAAAACTCAGCGGCTCACCATTTCAGGAGAAAAAGACTCTACACTGGGTGATGGGAAACCTGGGGCCAAGTGGCGACTACCTGTCTAGCATCCTGAAAAACTTCTGCACAGCCAATGAAACAATCCACAGAGTGAAAAAGCAGCCTATGGAACAGCAGAAAATATTTGCAAACCATACATCCGATGAATGGTTTCCAGAGTAAATAAAAGACTCCTATAATTCAACAATGAGAAAAAGATAATAATTTGATTTTTTAAATGAGCGCAGGACTTGAATAGACATTTCTCCAAAGAAAGTACACAAATGACCAATAAGCATATGAAAAGATGTTCAACATCAATAATCATCAGGCAAAGGCAAATCAAAACCACAATGAGATACCACCTTACTCGTATTAGAATTAAAAAAAAAAAAGGAAATAACAATAGCAAGCATGTGGGAAAATGGGAACCCTCTCCATTTAAACTGTTGGTTGGATGTAAAATGGTACAGAGTGAAGTAAGCCAGAAGGAAAAACACCAATACAGTATACTAACGCATATATATATGGAATTTAGAATGATGGTAACAATAACCCTGTATACGAGACAGCAAAAGAGACACTGATGTATAGAACAGTCTTTTGGAGTCTGTGGGAGAGGGAGAGGGTGGGATGATTTGGGAGAATGGCATTGAAACATGTATAATATTGTATATGAAACGAGTCACCAGTCCAGTTTCAATGCACGATACTGGATGCTTGGGACTGGTGCACTGGGACGACCCAGAGGGATGGTACGGGGAGGGAGGAGGGAGGAGGGTTCAGGATGGGGAACATGTGTATACCTGTGGTGGATTCATGTAGATATATGGCAAAACCAATACAATATTGTAAAGTTAAATAATAAAATAAAATTAAAAAATAAAATAAAATGGTGAAGTCCCTATGGAAAAGAGTACAGAGGTTTCTAAATTTTTTTAAAAGGTACTTTAAAAAAAAAGTACCCTCAAGAAATGGTGGCTCAGAGGATAAAGCATCTGCAATGCAGGAGACCTGGGTTCGATCCCTGGGTTGGGAAGATCCCCTGGAGAAGGAAATGGCAACCCACTCCAGTACTCTTGCCTGGAGAATCCCATGGACAGAGGAGCCTGGCAAGCTACAGTCCACGGGGTCACAAAGAGTCGGACACAACTGAGCGACTTCACTTTAAAAAAAAAAAAAAGAGAGAGAATAAAGATCCTTGGTACTTAAAAAATAGAATTACAATATCACCCAGCAAGCTCACTTCTGGATATATTGCCAAAATAACTGAAAACAGAATCTTGAACAGATAGCTGCATCCCTGTGTTCATTGCAGCCTTATTCACAACAGCCAAGAGATGGAAGTAATCCAGATGTCCACCACTGATGGATGGATGGTAAAGAAAATATGGTATACATGTACAATGGAATTCAGTCTTTAAAAAGAAGGAAATCCTGTCATATGCTACAACATGGATGAAGCTTTAGGGCATGACACTAAGTGAAATAAGCCAGTCACATAAAAAGGCAAATACTGCATGGTTCTACTTATATGGGTATTTAAATAGTCAAACTCTCAGGAACTGAACATAGCATGGTGGTTGCCAGAGTCTGGAGGGAGGGGAAAGAGGGAGTTGCTGTCCACTGGATATCGAGTTTTAGATTTGCAAGATGAAAAACTTCTAGAAATCTGTCACACAAAGTACATACAGTTAACACTACTGTGCTGTAGATTTTTAAATGGCTAAGATGGTCAATTTTAGGGTATGAATTTTTTTTACCACGATAAAAAACAAGAACTAAAGAAAATGCATCGGCTCCTATGACAGAATATTCCAAAGTGAGCAGACTGGATGTTGCGCTCAAATAACATCATCAGGACAGTCGCTCTCTACTGCTTCATGTTGACTCCAGGTTCAGGAGTGGGTGTTTAGGAGTCCAGATTCCATCATCCTTCTCTGACAAGCTCAACGGGAAGAGAACCTCTTTTTCCAAACTCTTCACACAAAAGTCCATGAATGGAGTCTCATTGGCAAGACTTGGGTGACATACCCAAGCCTTGATCACATGTCTCGAGGGCTGAAATCACTGGAGGGGCCAAGCCCAGGATATGTGGCCACACTGGGAACAGGGAAAGGCATGAGCCCCACCCTGAACAACCCAGACTGAGTGGGAAGGGTGGCTCCCATGACCCAGTAGGGGTGCACTTGCCAGAAAAATGAAGAGGAGATGCTGGACAAGACGAAAGCTGTCATGGTTCCCCTCAACTATGAACATCCAACAGAGGAAAAGCAGTAAAATTATGGTACTCCTTGGACAGATATCTGCAACACTGCAGAGGTATTTATGAACAGTATAACACCAAAAGTTCTTCTGACAGAATGAATGGTAAGTGATTCTATTCCTGCACAGACATCGAGAAGAGACATGTGGACACAGAAGGAAGGAGAGAGGAGGGAGGCTGGGATGAAACGGGAGACTGGGATTGGCATATATACACTACCACGTGTAAAACATATAGCTAGTAGGAAGCTGTTATATAGCACGTGGAGCTCGGCTCAGCGCTCTGTGATAACCTAGGTGGGTGGAAGGGAGGCTCAAAAGGGAGGGGATACATGAATATTTATAGCAGAAACTAACACAAAATTGTAAAGCAATTATCCTCCAATTAAAAATCAATCAATTAATTAAATAAGTAAAATTTTTAAAGTGCATCATTTTATTGTTTTAATTTTTATTTTATATTGGAGTATAGTTGATTTACAATGTTGTGTTAGTTTCCATTAAATATGTACCTATTCTTTTTCAAATTCTTTTCCCATTTAGGTTATTACAGAAAACTGAGTAGAGTTTCCTGTGCTACCCAGTAGGTCCTTGGTGGTTATCTACTTTATATACAGGAGTGTGTATATGTTAATCCCAAACTCCTAAAAAAGTGCACCACTTTAGGTGAAAATGCTTGTGTGCACAGGTGTGAACTGGTAGAGATGGTCCAATTATGTCTCCAGCCTACCTACTGTGCACCAGGTATTATGCAAGCTGTGTTCTGTACACTCACTCATTTTAAGAACATGAGAGAGTAAGACACTGATTGTACTGTTTAGAAAGACTGGAGTATAGGTCTATTTCTTCTGTGTTATTCATTTGTTTAGCTTCATTGTACTGTTATATAACAAAAGAGAAATCACTTAATCATAAAAAAAGAACAAAACAATATCCAGGATGCACACTGCTCTCCAGCAAATGTGGGAGAACTTAAACCCCTAAGAGACAAGTAAATCTTCCCATGCTGCTTATCATAGTTCTTAGTTTGTGTTTCTTTGTTCATTTCATTAGCTAGCCAACAAAAAAAGTTTTAAAACAATATTTCTCCAGCTTGTCTGCAGTTATACCCTTATTGTGTTGAAGTATAAGCTGCAAACTTTGATAAAATTAAAAAATCATTCCAAAAAATACAAAACTCCCCCCAAAAAGAAAACACAACAAAACCCTAAGGTGTTAGCTTTCTTGATACATATACAATAACTACAAAAAAAAATTCACTTAGAAAAGGTGTTAGAAACTAACTGCTTAATGAACCAAATCCATCTGCTCATGAAAATCGCAGAAGCTCTTCAGTCTGACAGACAAAATTCCCTGAAACATAAGCCTTCACCATGGCCTTTTGGCCTTTCATGCACCATATTCCCAACAAACAACTCCTGGAACATCCTTTGGGCTTTTCCACCTCCATGCTTCATCCCATGCAGTTCCTTTGATCAGAACTTATTTTTCCTACCATCACCGCAAGTCAAAGTCATCCTTCCAAAATGCATCAAGTAAAACTCTTCTGGGCAAGACACAGATAACAAAGTTAAAATAGTCTAACACAGAACAAATAGACATTCATACCCACTAGGATGGCTTTCATTCAAAAAAAGAAAATAACATGTGCTGGGGAGAAAGGGAAGAAATTGCAACCCTCACACATGGCTGCTGGGAAACGTGAAATGGTACAGCTGCATAGGAACACAATTTGGTAGTTTCTCCAAAAGGTACCATAGAATTACCATAAAACCCAGTCATCCCACCCCTAGACAGACACTGAGAGAAATGAAAAGATATATCGACACAGCAGGATTCTAATAGAGAAAGAGAGATGTTTGCTTTCCTCACAGTAAAATAAAAGCCTTGGTTCTGGGACTTCCCTGGTGGTTCAGTGGCTAAGACTCCATGCTCCCAATGCAGGGGGCCCAGGTTCAATCCCTGGTCAGGGAACTAGATCTCACACGATACAACTAAGAGTTCACATGCCACAGCTAAAGATCCCGCATGCCACCGTGAAGATCCTGTGTGCTGCAACTAAGACCTGGTGCATTTAAATAAGTCAGTAATATATTTCTAAAAACTCTTGGTCCTGGTGTTGGGCAGAGCTCAATCATAAGCCCAGCCCCGCGTCCTCACTGTGGGCAGACACAGGAGTAGCCTCTGAGATGTTTCCTTTGACCCACCGGGAAAGTTTGTTAGTAGCTGCTTAGACGATCCCTGTACCTCTGTTTTAGCACAGCATCTTCGTTTGTTTACGTGTGTGTCCTTCATCAGAACCTAAAAGGCAGGGACATGTCCCCCACCCATCACTTTCCTAGGCCAGGTCCAGACTGATGACTCATTGTCACAGAAATACACAAACAAGTTGGTGTTTCGTGGAAAGCTGTCAGAGATCCCTGTGGAAGGTTCAGCCCCTGCACAGAGCCAGGATGGAGACAGTTTGCAGCTCCAGGTAGTATAGCCTCTGTTCTCAGAATTTCATAGTCCAGCACATTCTTCCTTTCTCCTCAATGACAAAGAACCTCTTTTTCTACTTCTGCCTACTAGCCTCTGAGATTCTCAGAACTCCCCTAGTCTGGGCACAGAGGAGGCTGTATTGTGTAAATCATGTAAGTTGCTCCGGAGAGCACAGCAGTGATGCTCAAAACAGGAAGGGAAGCCCCACAGAGGGGGCTCCAGTTACCCTGGTGAGATCTACTCATAAAAGACTGTATTCTGTTATCCCTTCCCCACTAATGATGAACAGAGTGACTTTCCTCATACTGCGGGCTGCTCTCTCACCACACAGATTTTCACAAAATACACCATTGGGCACTCCGTTCATTAAGTGCTGAGCTGGGCACTCAGCTTCACCCTGGCTGCAGTGGGTATGTCTACCGACCGAGGTGGAACCTAACCTCACCTTGACAAACAGTGGGAGTAGCCGGTTGACCAGATGCCCCTTCAAGTTAGATGAACCAACAGACCACTGAGCAGTTGACCTGACAAACTGACGGTAATATATGAAGAGTAGTATTCACTGGAAATGGGGTTAAGAGACAGAATCTATCCATCCAGGTGGGACTCCCTAGGTCAGCAGGTCCTAAGGTGGCTGGAAGCCAGGTCCAGGCCTTCCTGAAAGGCTATGAACCAGACTCTAAGACTACTAACTCTTTATCAGTGTATTGAGAGGCAAACGACATTGTCCGTGAGTAGTTCATTTCTAGATACCAGGTAAAGACACACAAAGGCATAATGTACTCATAGGAAGAATCAGTGTCATGCTGGCTGAAGACATTAATTATTTAGTCGCTGCCTTGTTCTCTTAATCGACTTCATCAGTTAGGATAATATCAACATTAGTTAGAAGTGCCAGCACTTTTCATCATTGGACCTTGCTGGAAATAATAGATGAATTACAATCTTAAATTGCAAATTATTTTTCAGGCAATTTCTGATCATTGGGAGAGCAGGGGAGAACGTGAATCTAAAAGAGGTTTCTGCAGAAGGATTTTTGTGTTTCTTTGCCACATTCATGTCAAGGGGCCAGGACAGGCATGCCTCAGAGACACTGTGTGTTTTGTTCCAGACCACAATAAATGGAGTCACGTGAATTCACTGGTTTCCCAGTGCATCTAAAAGTTATGTTTATGGGACTTCCCGGGTGGTCCAGTGCCCAAGACTCCGTGTTTCGAATGCAGGGGGTCCAGGTTGACCCTTGTCAAGGAATTAGATCCCACAGGCCAGAAATAAAGACCCTGCAAGCCCCCACTGCAAATAAATATTTTTAAAAGCAATAAAAGTTATGCTTACACTATACAATAATCTATTCAGTGTGCAGTAGCATTATAACTTAAAAAATATACATACCTTAATGTAAAAACATTTTATTGCTAAAAAATGTTAACCATCACCTGAGCCTCAGTGAGTCAAAATCTTTTCGCTGGTAGGGGGTCTTGCCTCAGTGTTTCTGGCTGCTGACCCATCAGGATGGTGGTTGCTGGAAGTCAGGGGTGGCTGTGGCAATTTCTTAAAATAAAACAGCAGCAAAGTTTGCCCACTGATCACCTCTTCACAAATGGTGTCTCTGTTGCACGTAGTGCTGTTTGATAGCGCTTTACCCACAGCAGCACTTCTTTCAGAACTGGAGTCAATCCTTCCAAATCCTGCCGCTACATTATCCACTAAGTTTATGCAGTATTCTAAGTCCCTCGTTGTCATTTCGACAGTCTTCACAGCACCGTCACCAGGAGTAGATTCCATCTCAAGAAACCACTTCTTCAGGACCTCCCTGGTGGTCCAGTGTTTAATACTTTGTATTACCAATACAATACTTGTGCAGGGGGTACAAGTTCAATCCCTGTTACAGGAACTAAGATCCCACATGCCATGCAGCACAACCACAAATTTTTTAAATGGAATTGTCACTGATTCTATCATTTCTCAAAAAAAAAGAAGAAAGAAAAAAGATACCACTTCTTCACTCATCCATAATACACCAAGTCCTCATCTGTTAAAGTTTTATCAAGAGATTCCAGCAATTCATACACCTCTTCAGGCTCCATGTCTACTTCTAGCGTTCTTGCCGTTTCCATCACATCTGCAGTTGCTTCCTTCGCTGAAGTCTCGAACCCCTCAGTCATTCAGGAAGGTTGGAATCACATTCTTCCAAGCTCCCGTTTATGTCGATATTTTCACCTCTTCCCATGAATCACAAATGTTTTTACTGGCATCTAGAGTGGTGAATCCTTTCCAGAAGGTTTTCAATTCACTTTGCCCAGATCCATCAGAGTCTCTCTATGGCAGCAATAGACTTAGTGTATTTCTTAGTGAATAAGACTTGAAAGTTGCAATTACTCCTTGATCCGTGGGCTGCAGAAGGATGCTGCGTTAGCAGGCATGAAAACACACTGATCTCGTCGTATATCTCCATCAGAGCTCTTGGGTGATCAGGTGCATTGTCACTGAGAAGTAATATTTTGAAAGAAATCTTTTTCTGAGCAGTTGTTCTCAACGGTGAGTTTAAAATGTTCAGTAATGGGACTTCCCTGGTGGTCCAGTGGCTAAGACTCCATGCTCCCAATACGGGGTGTGCAGGTTTTAATCCCTGGTTATGGAACTAGATCCTGCATGCCATAGCTAAAAGAGCCCACAGGCTGTTACTAAGACCTGGCACAGCCAAATAAGCAAGTAAATAAATATCTTTGCAAACTAATAAAAATGCTCAGTAAACCATGTTGTAGGCAGTTGTGCTGCTTTGTTGTTCCATTTGTAGACCAGAGGCAGTGTAGATTGGGATAATTCTTACGGGCCCTAGGATTTTTGGAATGGGAAATGAGCACCAGCTTCAACTTCAGGTCACCAGCTGCATTAGCCCCTAACGTGTCAGCCTGTCCTCTGAAGCTTTGAAGCCAGGCATTGACTTCTCTAGCTATGAACGTCTTAGATTGCATCCTCTTCCAAAAGAAGTTTCCTTCATCTACAATGAATATCTGTTGTCTAGCGTAGCCACTTTCATGGGTTATCTTAGCTAGATCTTCTGGCTACATCAGCAGGTTCTGATCAGCACTTGTAGCTTCCTTTTGCACTTTATTATGGAGACATGGCCTCTCCCCTTACACCTCCTGAACCATCCTCTGCCAACTTTAAACTCTTCCTCTGCAACTTTCACCTCTCTCAGCCTTCATAGAATTGAAAAGTGTGACCTTGGGTTGGGGAGATCCCTTGGAAAAGGGAATGGCAACCCACTGTGGTATTCTGGCCTGGAGAATCCCATGGACAGAGGAGCCTGGAGGGCTACAGTCCATGGGGTCACAAAGTGTCGGACACGACTGAGTGACTAACACTTTCACTTTTTCACTTTCACCCAATGACCCAGGTCCAGAGCTGAGACTCAGATCCAGGACCCTTGATTGTCAGTGGGTCAATCTTTACGACTCCTGGAAACAGCCCTGACACTTGGGATTGGAGTATAATTGCTTTACAATGTTGTGTTACTTTCTGCTGTACAACAATGTGAACAATCAGCCATACCCATAAATATATCCTCTCCCTTCTGAGCCTCACCCCCAGCCACTCATCTAGGTCATCAGAGCACTGAGCTGAGCTCACCAGGCTATACAGCAGCTTCCCACTGCTCTCTGCTTTACACGTGGTAACACACGCATTGCTCCTCTCACAATTTGCCCCACCCTCTCTCTCCCCCTCTGCGTCCACATGTCTCTTCTCCACATCTGCATCACTATTCCTGCCCTGGAAATAGGCTCATCAGTATCATTTTTCTAGATTCCACATATGTGCATTAACATACGATGTTTGTTTTTCTCTTTCTGACTTACTTCACTCTGTATGACAGACTCTGGGTCCATCCACATGACACTTAATGCTGGGATTAAATCATCCTGATGACATGGAGACATACAAAGATGGTAGAGATGACATGGAACAATGGACTGGTTCAAAATTGGGAAAGGAGTATGTCAAGGCTGTATATCATCACCCTGTTTATTTAACTTATATGTAGAGTACATCATGTGAAATGCTGGGCTAGATGAAGCACAAGCTGGAATCAAGATTGTCGGGAGAAATACCAATAACCTCAGATATGCAGGTGACACCAACCTTATAGCAGAAAGTGAAGAACTAAAGAGCCTCTTGATGAAAGTGAGAGTGAAAAAGCTGGCTTAAAACTCAACATTAAAAAAAAACAAAGATCATGGCATCCAGTCCCATTACTTCATGGCAAATAGATGGGGAAACAATGGAAACAGTGACAGATTTTATTTTCTTGGGCTCCAAAATCACTGTGGACAGTGACTGCAGCCATGAAATTAAAAGATGCTTGCTCCTTGGAAGAAAAGCAATGACAAACCTAGATAGCATATTATAAAGCAGAGACATTACTTTGCCAACAAAGGTTTGTATTATAGTCGAAGCTATAGATTTTCCAGTAGTCATGTATGGATGTGAGAGTTGGATAATAAAAAAGGCTGAGCCCCAAAGAACTGATGCCTTCGAACTGTGGTGTTGGAGAAGACTCTTGAGAGTCCCTTGGACTGCAAGGAGATAAACCCAGTCAATCCTAAAAGAATTCAGCCCTGATTATTCATTGGAAGGACAGATGCTTGAGGCTCCAATACTTTGGCCACCTGATGGAAAGAGCCAATTCATTGGAAAAGACCCTGATGCTGGCAAAGACTAAAGGCAGGAGGAGAAGGGGACAACAGAGGATGAGATGGCTGGCTGGCATCACTGACTCAATGCACATGAGTCTGAGCAAGCTCCAGGAGTTGGTGAAGGACAGGGAAGCCGGGCACGCTGCAGTCGATGAGGTCACAAAGAGTTGAACACAAATTAGCAACTGAACAAGAACAACAAAGATGATCTGCTTTTACACAGTCAAGTCTTGAAACCCAGGAAGAGATAACATTCAGGTGTTTCCAAAATACAATGATTTCATGTCCAAAAGATAGTTTGAAAATGTTACTCTTTCATAAATGACACGGGCACATTAGAAAATCATTTCAAACCAAAGGGTATGGCCGAGTCTTGCCAATAAAAGTGAGCAACGTCTCATTAATGAGACATGGTGACATGGAGAAACACCACCCTTCTTTTTCCCAGTAAAACCACTGTAATTATGCCAGAGCGTTGTCTGTGTTATTAAGCAAAATAAATAATTACCGCATGCCCCTGAGGCTCATTGCTAAGCTCAGCCTTGGGCTAAGGCCCTCTCATTGAGTTCTGAAATCCATTTCAGAACTCAGGTGCAGGGTGACTGAGTAACTTGCACACCCAATTACCACACAGACCAAAGGTGCCCGGTGCCCCTCAGCCCACACAATGCAATGATGGCTGGTGCCTGTTCCGACTGGCTTTAATTCTGCAGATCAGAAGCGATGGTTACTTTCTTCCCATCCCCCGACACCAAAGCCAGGGAGGAAAGGGAGCCAGCCCCAGGCAGACATCTGATATTCTGGACTGAATCAGAGAACAGCCCAGAGTCCAAAGGTCACCTTTCACCTCACAGCTGCCCAAGGCTCACTGATGTCCTGTATCTCCCAGCAGAGGTGACCTCTGGCAGAGAAGGAATTCACCAGTTAATTTTTTTTTTTTTTTTTTTTTACCATTAGCACTAAGTCAGTCTTTCAGATGGACAGGTATTAACAGTGGATTTCCTGGACCAGAGAGGAAAGGAAACCCACCCCCCCTCCATTCAGCATCCTTCTAACATTCCCTTCCAGCAGAGAGAGGCTTTGAGGTGAGCTATGGATCCTGAACTTCCTTTCAAACCAGGAAGGGATTAGATTGCAAGGACCCTGCTATAAAGTGACTGGCTGTTTCTCTTGTTCATTTTCTTCAAGTGCACACTCATGGGTTTCCAAGGACAATCAGTGCAGGCAATCATAATCGTAGATAGAGAAAATGCAACAGAAATAAAATGGATGTTATACATCAAAGATGTGAGAAGCTGTCAGTACTAAGAGGGCAAATTCTATAAACAACTAACAGAGTGTTTATCTTAGTAAAGAAAGAAGAATTTGACCCTGAAATGCACATCACACTCTGAGCCCACCCCATTACCATCCAATCTATTGTGGCAATATTTTTAGCACCAAGGATGTAGCAACTCGGACCACAGGGCAAGCTCCCACTCCAGTGAGACTCAGCTAACAGAGGACTATGAATATTGCACCTTAAAAATAACCTGTCACTAATGAAAACCCTTTTGCTCACAGGTAAGATTTGAATTAAGTTGTCTGGGTCAGAAGAGGATTGGAAATGTTGTCAAGTGGAAGTTTTATTTAGCTCAGAAGACATTCAATGCTTTCAGTGTAATTAATATTTGGGAGATCAATTCTGACCCTGAAAACTTTAAGTTGGAATCATTGGATCACAAGAATTTCAAGACTAAGGCTGAAAGCTTTAATGTTATGGGGACCAGTGAGCTTTCTAGAGGGAAACTTCATTCTTGGGGCCAAATGCCATCCCTAAGCACAGCTAATCAACTCATTAACTTGGGCTTGTGGGCCTTGGGCAAGAGGCTCCATGGATGGTTCAACAACAGCAAAAATACCAACATAATAATATAGACCCAAAGTCCTCAGGGTCTTGACTGGGCATTAGCCAAGTTGACAATCAGTTTTTTAGGTGATAATCATCCTTAGGAAAGTCAAATAAATCTTTTTCATTAAGAAGTCTTAGACTTCCCTGATGGGAAAGTGGATAAGAATCTGCCTGCCAATGCAGGGGATATGGGTTTGATCCCTGGTCCAGGAAGATTCCACATGCCTTGGAGCAACTAAGCTGGTGCACCACAACTACTGAAGCTTGAGCACCCTAGAGCCTGTGCTCTGCAGCAAGCGAAGCCACCACAATGAGAAGCCCATGTTCTGAAACGAAGAGCAGACTCCACTCACCGCAACTAGAGAAAGCCCATGAGCAGCAACGGAGACACAGTGCACCCAAAATAAATAATTTTTTTTTTTTAAAGAAGTCTTTAGAGAAATTTCACCCATGCTCGACATGTCAATATCCACTCTGGGTTTAATGAGCATTTGGAAACAATACCCGTCCCCCAACCCATGTACTCTTTCCTTGGGTGACACCAACTTATTGTTCAGGTCTCAGTTTGATGTCCCCTCTTCAAGAAAGCCATCTCTGAAAGGGACCTCTCCTACATGGTTGGTGGGAATGTTAACTGGTATAATCATTATGGAGAACAGTATGGAAGTTCCTTAAAAAACTAAAGATAGAACTACCATATGACCCACTCCTGGGCATATACCTGGAGAAAACCATAATTTGAAAAGATACATGCACCCCATTATTCACTGCAGAGCTATTTACAATAGCCAAGATATGGAAGCAACCTAAATGTGCATCAACAGAGGAATGGATAAAGAAGATGTAGTACATGCATACAATGGAATATTCAGTTCAGTTCAGTTCAGTTCAGTTGCTCAGTCATGTCTGACTCCTTGCGACTCCATGAATCACAGCACGCCAGGCCTCCCTGTCCATCACCAACTCACGGAGTCCACTCAAACTCATGTCCATGGAGTCAGTGATGCCATCCAGCCATCTCATCCTCTGTCGGCCCCTTCTCCTCCTGCCCCCAACCCCTCCCAGCACCAAGGTCTTTTCCAATGAGTCAACTCTTCGCATGAGGTGGCCAAAGTATTGGAGTTTCAGCTTCAGCATCAGTCCTTCAAATGAACATCCAGGACTGATCTACTTCAGAATGGACTGATTGGATCTCCTTGCAGTCCAAAGGACTCTCAAGAGTATTCTCCAACACCACAGTTCAAAAGCATCAATTCTTCAGCGCTCAGCTTTCTTCATAGTCCAACTCTCACATCCATACATGACCACTGGAAAAACCATAGCCTTGACTAGACGAACCTTTGTTGGCAAAGTAATGTCTCTGCTTTTCAATATGCTATCTAGGTTGGTCATAACTTTCCTTCCAAGGAGTAAATGTCTTTTAATTTCATGGCTGCAATCACCATCTGCAGGGATTTTGGAGTCCCAAAAAATAAAGTCTGACACTTTCTACTGTTTCCCCATCTATTTCCCATGAAGTGGTGGGACCAGACACCATGATCTTCATGTTCTGAATGTTGAGCTTTAAGCCAACTTTTTCACTCTCCTCTTTCACTTTCATCAAGAGGCTTTTTAGTTCCTCTTCACTTTCTGCCGTGAGGGTGGGGTCATCTGCATATCTGAGGTTATTGATATTACTCAGCCATAAAGACGAATGAAATGATGCCCTTTGCAGCAAGATGAATGGAGCTAGAGATGATCATACTAAGGGAAGCGAGTCAGACAGAGAAAAACAAGTATCATTTGATACCTATCATATGTGGGATCTAATTTTTAAAAATGATACAAAACAATTTATTTATAAAACAGAAACAGACTTACAGATATCAAAAACAAACTTATGGTTACCAAAGGAGAAATGTGTGGGGTTGGGGGGATAAATCAGGAGCTTGGGATGAACGTATACACACTACTGCATGGGGAACTCTACTCAATATTCTATGATAACCTATATGAAAAAAGAATCTGAAGAAGAATGAATATGTGTGTACGTATAACTGAATCACTTTGTTGTACACCTGAAACTAACACAATATTGTAAATCAACTATAAGCCAATAAAATTTAAAAAAGAAAGTCACAGAAATTACAGTAAGGAAAAAAAAGGAAGAAAGCCATCTCTGACCTCCTAAACTCTATCAGACTTCTCGGTTTTACACTCTCAAAGTTCTAATATTTTTCCTTCAAGGTCATTTCTCATAATTATTCTTAATTACCTGTGTAATTCTTGAGAGTCCCGCTTCACTGCCAGGCTTGTCAGAAGCTGTCCCTTTCTGCCTGTTCAGCATAGATGGACACAACTCAGCACATAATCCAGTGAATGAAAACAAAAACATTTACGTATTTATTTATTTCAATTAAGAAATGAATTACTCTCTACTTAGGGATAAAACTGGTTAAGAATCTTGGTTTACAAATTCTAAATTTTCTAATTTTGTTGGAGATCCAAGTGTAGTAGACGTGTAAGATTTTAGCCAGGGCTTCTCTGGTAGCTTAGACAGTAAAGAATCTGCCTGCAATGCAGGAGACTGGCATTCGATCCCTGGGTCAGAAAGATCCCCTGGAGGAGGAAATGGTGACCCAATACTCTTGCCTGGGAAATCCCATGGACAGAGGAGCCTGGTGGGGTCACAAAGAGTCAGACATGACTGGGTGACTGAGCATGCTGAGCATATGCCCTAGAGAACAGGCTATAGGACACGTGGACTTCAGTAGTTGAGGCCACATGTTTAGACCAGATAACTCAGACGGCCCTCAGCTCATCTGAAGTTCCAGGGGTTGTATGTGACCCAGGCTAGGATAATCAGTGTGTTCAATTTCATTTGTCACAGTGATTGATTGGTTCAGAGAAGGATACATGACTCAAGCTGGGCCAATGAAATATATGCTGACATTTTTGTTGGAACCACTGGAAAAGAGAAGTACTTATGGTGAAAAGATTGCACTACTGAGAGGGTGAAAGCCTGGAGTTGCTGCAGGCCGTCTTGTCACCCCGATGGAAGTGAACAAAACCTACACAAAGTCCAAAGGCAATCAATCCTAAAGGAAATCACCCTGAATATTCATTGGAAGGACTGATGCTGAGGCTGAAGCTCCAATACTTTGGCCACCTGATGCGAAGAGCTGACTCATGGAAAAGACCCTGATGCTGGGAAAGATTGAGGGCAGGAGGAGAAGGGGACGACAGAGGATGAGATGGTTGGATGGCATCACCGACTCAATGGACATGAGTTTGAGCAAATTCCAGGAGAGAGTGAAGGACAGGAAAGCCTGGCGTGCTGCAGTCCGTGGGGTCACAAAGAGTTGGACAAGACTGAGCAGTTGAACAACAACAACAAAGATCCAGCTGTGCCTGATGTGAGACATCCCCTTGGATTTTCCATCCCCTTGGATTTTCTTATCACGTGAGCTAATTTCTTTTCTTTATGCATTAAGAGGTGGGTTTCTGTTACTTGAGGAGAGCCTCAAGTAAAATACAAATGAAGCTAAGGACTCTGAGGTTGGTATATTTTCCATCAAACCACCTCATGCACAGAATCAGAGCAAAATGAATTCAAAATCCAGTTGAAGAGGGTTTCTCAGAAGATGATGTTGGAACTGGTCTGGCCCTTGAAGAGTGGAGGAGGTTCGGAAGGACAGAAAGAAGAGGAGGACCTGCTGGAGGTCCGAAGAAGTGCACAGAGGAAGGGAGCGGGATCCAGGTGTAAGGAACGGGCAGGGGAGGGGCTTCCCTGACTTGGTGAGATGAGTGGGGTGTCACAGTGGGCAGAACTCGACAGGAATCTGTCTGGATGTGAGGTTTAGGCTGAATTTTGAGGTCTGGAGAGAAAAAAATAAACACATAAAGTTAAAAGCACCTTCAGCAGACAGTGGAAGAGGGCCACTTGCACAAAGTTCATGAACAGGTCTGAAGATGTGCTGCCCATCATGGAGCATTTTAAATTTTTATTAACTTATTTATTTTTAGCTGTGCTGGATCTTTGTTGTGGTGTGTGGACTTTCACTGCGGTGGCTTTTCTTGTTGCAGAGCATGGGCTCTAGGTCATGGGCTCTGTAGTTGTGATGCACAGGCTTAGTTGCTCTGCTGCATGTGGGATCTTTCTGGACCAGGGATCAAACCCATGTCCCCTGCATTGGCAGGTAGATTCTTAACAACTGGACCACCAGGCAAGACCCTTTCATAATGTTTTAAAGTGACATCATTTCAGGAATTCCCTGGTGTCCAGTGGATAGGACTTCATGCTTTCACCACTGGAGTCAGATTCAATCTCTGCTTGGGGAATCAAAAGCCTGCAAGCTATGCATCGTGGCCATAAAAAATAAAATAAAATAGTGTCATCATTTGAAAATTGAGATGCTTCACATCAAATCCAGATGTGTATCTTCTCTTGAAACAATCAATAGGAGACGCCCCGAAGTTTCAAGCACCTCCCAGCTTTTCTGTCTTGGGTGTAGTCAGGACCTCCTCCCGGTGAATGTGCTGAAGTCATTTTGATATTATTTCTCACTAAGATCAGCTTCCTGATGGCCTTTATCATTCAAATGATTAAGGAAGCCCTTTGCAATAAACAGTCTCATAACTCAGATAGTTCCACTGGGGAGAGACCCACGCCCCTTCCCTTTGCTTCATTAATGAAAAACACAGGAGATGTAGGAAAATAAAAAGACAAAAATAACTTTCTGGGAGGAGCTGAATTTTAAAAAGCTTCTTAAAAACTTCTAAAATGAAAAGCAACAAGCATGATGGTCCATCATCTTCAGAAAGAGTAGCATTAAAAGATGACAAAGAAGGGCCAAGATTAGATTTCATGAAAATTTTCCAGCTTCTTGCCTGGGAAGAAGAGGTATTTCCCTGGAGGTCCAGTGGTTAAGAGTCTGAGCTTCCAATGCAGGGTATTCAGGTTCAACCCTGGTCAGGGAACGAGCTCCCACATGACATGTGTCGCAACTGACGGAAAAAAAAAGGTGATTTCCCTTCAAATCCAGTGCCAATGACATGCACCAAAGATCCTAGTGCCTGTGGTCTCGGATGAACTCAGTTTTACTTCATCATTTGACTCTGGGCTATGGCTTGAGAACAGAGGAATGGCCCCTGACTCAAAAAGAAACAATGTAATACCCCAATGGTTCAAAGAGAAATAGATTCAACTGGAGTAGAGATGATGTGTTTGGTTCAAGGAGAAAAATTAAGATGCATTCCCAGTAGGTTTAGAAAGATGTGCCTTGGTCAGCAAGACCCCTGGACCAGTATATGAGATAACAGAGTCAGCGATTGCTGAGAACTGACCCTACCACAACCTCCAAGGTGACTTGAACCTAGAACACAGTGGGCATTTCTTCAAGTGCAGAAGAGGGTCCCTCTACCAGAACTAAGAGGCAATCTTCCAGGCAGCCTCAGTCTTAGGCCCCCTCCTCATGTTAATTTGCATGACTCTGTGGAGAGTAGTAACTAATATGAGCCTGAGGGTATCTAGCTGGCTCCACATAGGCACAAGATTAACGGGTGTTCTGAAAGGGCCTGTGCAGCGGACCAATGCTGAGGTCCTGAGAAGATGCTGGGATCACACCCAGACCAGGCTGTAAGGCAACATACATCTCAGTACATCAATGGCTGATGTGACCTTTGAGTGTGCAGATAATGTAAACATTCATGACTGCACGTAGCCTTGTCTGTATGTTGGAGGTGTTACAGTGAAGAAAGAAGATGAAAATAACCTGCTGAGCAAAGATCCTCCTGCTGGGCAGCTTTGTGAACAGGACTTCGTTGCTGTTGTTCAGTTGCCCAGTCGTGTCCAGCTCTTTGTGACCCTCTGCACGCCAGACCTCCCTGTCCTTCACCATCTCCCAAAGTTTGCCGAAGTTCATGTCCATTGCATCAGTGATGCCATCCAGCCATCTCATCCTCTGATGCCCTCCTCTCCTTCTGCCTTCAATCTTTCCCAGCAACAGGGACTTTTCCCGTGAGTCGACTGTTCGCATCAGGTGACCAAAATACTGGAGCTTCAGCCTCAGCATCATTCTTCAATGAGTATTCAGGGTTGATTTCCCTTACGATTGATTGGTTTGATCTCCTTGCTGTTCAAGGGACTTTCAGGAGTCTTTCAGGAGGACTTTCAGGAGCTCCATAGTTTGAAGGCATCAGTTCTTTGGCACTCTGCCTTCTTTACAGTCCAGCTCTCACAACCATAAGTGACCACTAGGAAGACCATAGCTTTGACTATATGGACCTTTGTCAGCAAAGTAATGTCTCTGCTTTTCAGCACACTGTCTAGGTTTGTCATAGCTTTAGTGCCGAGAAGCCATCGTCTTCTGATTTCATGGCTGAAGTCACCATCTGCAGTGATTTTAGAGCCCCAGAAGAGGAAATCTGTCACAGCTTCCACCTTTTCCCCTTCTATTTGCCATGAAGTGATAGGGCAGGATGTCATCATTTTAGTTTTTTTAGTATTTAGTTTTAAGCTGGCTCTTTCACTCTCCTCCTTCACCCTCATCAAGAGGCTCTTTAGTTCCTCTTTGCTTTCTGCCTTTACAGTGGTATCACCCACGTATCTGAGGTTGTTGATGTTTCTCCCGCCTATCTTGATTCCAGCTTGTAACTCATCCAGCCCAGCATTTCTCATGACATGGTGCTCAGCATATAGGTTAAATAAACAGGGAAACAGCAGACAGCCCTGTTGTACTCCTTTCTCAATCCTGAACTAACCAGTCGTTCCATCAGGGTTCTAACTGTTGCCTCTTGACCCACATACAGGTTTCTCAGGAGACAGGTAAGATGGTTTGGTATTCCCATTTTTTAAGAGCTTTCCACAGTTTATTATGTTCCATACAGTCAAAGGCTTTGTTGTAGTCGATGAAACAGAGGTAGATGTTTTACTGAAATTCCCTTGCTTTCTCTATGATCCAGCGAATGTTGGCAATTTGAACAGGACTTTACCTGCCTCTCAGGGCAAGAATACTGAAGTGAACAGCATGAAAAGGCAAAAAGATAGGACACTAAAAGATGAACTCCCCAGGTCGGTAAGTGCCCAATATACTACTGGTGATCAGTGGAGAAATAACTCCAGAAAGAATGAAGGACGCAGCCAAAGTAAAAACAACACCCAGTTGTGGACGGGACTGATGATAGAAACAAGGTCTGATTCTATAAAGAGCAATATTGCATAGGAACCTGGAATGTTAGGTCCATGAATCAAGGCAAATTGAAAGTGGTCAAACAGGAGATGGCAGGAGTGAACATCAACATTCTAAGAATCAGCGAAGTAAGAAGGACTGGAATGGGTGAATTTAACTCAGATGACCATTATATCTACTATTGTGGGCAGGAATCCCTTAGAAGAAATGGAGTAGCCATCATAGTCAACAAAAGAGTCCAAAATGCAGTACTTGGATGCAGTCTCAAAAACGACTGAATGATCTCTGTTCATTTCCAAGGCAAATCATTCAGTATCACAGTAATCCAAGTCTATGCCCCAACCAGTAACAGTGAAGAGGCTGAAGTTGAACAGTTCTATGAAGACCCACAAGACCTTCTAGAACAAATACCCCAAAAGATGTCTTTTTCATTATACGGGACTGGAACGCAAAGTAGGAAGTCAAGAAACACCTGGAATAACAGGCAAATTTGGCCTTAGAGTATGGAATGAAGCAGGGCAAAGGCTAATAGTTTTGCCAAGAGGACCAACTGGTCATAGCAAACACCCTCTTATAACAACACAAGAGAAGACTCTACACATGGACATCACCAAATGGTCAACACCAAAATCAGACTGATTATATTCTCTGCAGCCAAAGATGGAGAAGCTATATACAGCCAACAAAAACAAGACCAGGAGCTGACTGTGGCTCAGATCATGAATTCCTTATTGCCAAATTCAGACTGAAATTGAAAAAAGTGGGGAAAACCACTAGACCATTCAGGTATGACCTAAAACAAATCCCTTATGATTATATAGTGGAAGTGAGGAATAGATTTAAGGGACTAGATCTGACAGACAGAGTGCTTGATGATCTATGGATGGAGGTTCGTGACATTGTACTAACAGGAGACAGGAATCAAGACGATCCCCATGGGAAAGAAATGCAAAAAAGCAAAATGGCTGTCTGAGGAAGCCTTACAAATAGCTGTGAAAAGAAGAGGAGTGAAAAGCAAAGGAGAAAAGGAAAAAAATAACCACTTGAATGCAGAGTTCCAAAGAATAGCAAGGAGAGATAAGAAAGCCTTCCTCAGTGATCAATGCAAAGAAATAGAGGAAAACAATAGAGTGGGAACAATTAGAGATCTCTTCAAGAAAATTAGAGATACCAAGGGAACATTTCATGCAAAGATGGGCTCAATAAAGGACAGAAATGGTATGGACCTAACAGAAGCAGACGATATTAAGAAGAGGTGGCAAGAATGCACAGAACTATACAAAAAAGATCTTCACAACCCAGATAATCACAATGGTGTGATCACTCACCTAGAACCAGACATCATGGAATGTGAAGTCAAGTGGGCCTTAGGAAGCATCACTATGAACAAAGCTAGTGGAGCTGATGGAATTCCAGTTGAGCTCTTTCAAATCCTGAAAGATGATGCTGTGAAAGTGCTGCATCAATATGCCAGCAAACTTGGAAAACTCAGCAGTGGCCACAGGACTGGAAAAGCCCAGTTTTCATTCCAATCCCAAAGAAAGGCAATGCCAAAGAATGCTCAAACTGCTGCATAATTGCACTCATCTCACACGCTAGTAAAGTAATGCTCAAAATTCTCCAAGCCAGGCTTCAGCAATACGTGAATCATGAATTTCCAGATGTTCAAGCTGGTTTTAGAAAAGGCAGAGGAAACGAGACCAAATTGCCAACATCTGCTGGATCATGGAAAAAGCAACAGAGTTCCAGAAAAATATGTATTTCTGCTTTATTGACTATGCCAAAGCCTTTGACTGTGTGGATCACAATAAACTGTGGAAAATTCTGAAAGAGATGGGAATACCAGGCCACCTGACCTGCCTCTTGAGAAACCTATATGCAGGTCAGGAAGCAACAGTTAGAACTGGGCATGGAACAACAGACTGGTTCCAAATAGGAAAAGGAGTACATCAAGGTTGTATATTGTCACCCTGCTTATTTAACTTATATGCAGAGTACATCATGAGAAACGCTGGGCTGGAAGAAGCAAAAGCTGGAATCAAGATTGCCAGGAGAAATATCAATAACCTCAGATATGCAGATGACACCACCCTCATGGCAGAAAGTGAAGAGGAACTAAAAAGCCTCTTGATGAAAGTGAAAGAGGAGAGTGAAAAAGTTGGCTTAAAGCTCAACATTCAGAAAACGAAGATCATGGCATCTGGTCCCATCAGTTTAGTTCAGTTCAGTCACTCAGTCGTGTCCGACTGTTTGTGACCCCATGAATCGTAGCACGCCAGGCCTCCCTATCCATCACCAACTCCCGGAGTTCACTGAGACTCACGTCCATCGAGTCAGTGACGCCATCCAGCCATCTCATCCTCTGTCGTCCCCTTCTCCTCCTGCCCCCAATCCCTCCCAGCATCAGAGTCTTTTCCAATGAGTCAACTCTTCGCATGAGGTGGACAAAGTACTGGAGTTGCAGCTTTAACATCATTCCTTCCAAAGAAATCCCAGGGCTGATCTCCTTCAGAATGGACTGGTTGGATCTCCCTGCAGTCTAAGGGACTCTCAAGAGTCTTCTCCAACACCACAGTTCAAAAGCATCAGTTCTTTGGCATTCAGCTTTCTTCATAGTCCAAATCTCACATTCATACATGACCACTGGAATGGCAAATAGATGGGGAAACAGTGGCTGACTTTATTTTTCTGGGCCTCAAAATCACTGCAGATGGTGATTGCAGCCATGAAATTAAAGGAGATTTACTCCTTGGAAGGAAAGTTATGACCAACCTAGACAGAATATTAAAAAGCAGAGACATTACTTTGTCAACAAAGGTCCGTCTAGTCAAGGCTATGGTTTTTCCAGTGGTCATGTATGGATGTGAGAGTTGGACCATAAAGAAAGCTGAGCACTGAAGAATTGATGCTTTTGAACTGTGGTGTTAGAGAAGACTCTTGCAAGTCCCTTGGACTGCAAGGAGATCCAACTCGTCCATCCTAAAGGAGATCAGTCCTGGGTGTTCATTGGTAGGACTGATTTTGAAGCTGAAACTCCAATACTTTGGCCACCTGATATGAAGAGCTGACTCATTGGAAAAGACCCTTGTGCTGGGAAAGATTGAGGGCAGGAGGAGAAGGGGATGACAGAGGATGAGATGGTTGGATGGCATCACCGACTCAATGGACATGGGTTTGGGTGGATTCCAGGAGTTGATGATGGACAGGAATGCCTGGCATGCTATGGTTCATGGGGTCACAAAGAGTTGGACATTACTGAGCGACTGAACTGAACTGAACTTACCTGCCTCTTCCTGTTGGTCCTCGCCTTCCCAGCATCCACACAGGTCACCCCAGTGATGCTACCCAGTGTGACAGCAACTCAGGGCCGAACTCTTCTTCATCAGGATCCCCAGTTCAGCCACTCTTAGAGGTAGGTATCCCAGACAGCTGATGCTTTGAACATATGCACCTCCATAGGGGCATGCTCCTGACACAGTCCATGTCAGGATTTCCACTCAGCTACTCCAAACTTGACTGTCCCTCAGCTCTGGAGAATCTTCAGGAATTACACAGCTCACAGCTCCCCAGTCTCTGCAAGGTCCCATGCAAACCAAGTGACCCTGGCTGGCCTCCTTGGCTTCCTGGGGGTTCCTGCCCTCATGGATCACAGGTGTGTGCTGCTGGTTTAATGTCTGAACACAGTCATTTCATGCATTTTGTCCATGTTTCAACTGTTTGCAGAGGGAGGGCAAGTGCAGCCAGTAACACCACAAGGTCACAAGCTTCGTGCTACCCTTTAAAATAAACACACATGTGGGACTTCCCTGGTAGCCCAGTGGTTGACCACACTCCCACTGCAGGGGCCATGGGTTTGATCCCTCATCATGGAATTAGGATCCTGAATGAAAAAAAAATCCTGATTTCTATCAATAGGTCATTCTATGGGATTACACCTAAAATAATAAACAATATTTAAATAAAAAATACATGTGAACCAGGGTGTTCCTCCCCAGCCTCACCCCACGGCCCACATTTTAATGCCCCCATTGTGGTCTCCCACATGGAATCTGTCTCAAGTCCTGTGGATCCTGGCAGGCAGATTCCTCTCTGAAATCTCTGCCCTCCTCCCTCCCACTCATCCAACCTCACTGAAGTAGTCTCTCAGCAGGCCTCTGCCTCCCAGTCTTGTCTCCGCTTCCCACAAGCATCGTCCTAAGATATTCCTGCCACACTACTGCTGTGTTCAAACCCCACCCCAGCTCACAGTCAACCTTGCTCTCCATTAGGAGGACATACCGGTCATCTCTTCCCCACCTGCCTGTCTAGACCCAGTTCCTGCTCCTCCCATTGCTTGTGCCTGCCTGTGCACACCTGTGGGCCTTTGAACATGCTCACCTGGACATGCACACCTGCAGGCCTGTGAACCATGCTCACCTGGACCTGCACACCATGCTCACCTGGGCATGCACACCTGCAGGGCTTTGAACATGCTCACCTGGACGTGCACACCTGTGGGTCTTTGAACCATGCTCACGTGGATCTGCACACCTGAGCACCTTTGAACCACGCTCACATGGACCTGCACACCTGCGGGCCTGTGAACCGTGCTCACATGGACCCGCACACCTGCGGGCCTGTGAACATGCTCACCTGGACCCACACCCCTGTGGGCCTCTGCTCGCCCCTCCGCCTGCCCCAGAACGCTCTCTTCCAGCCTTGCCCTTCGTAATCCCCCAGCAGCTTCACCATCACCTCTACAATCCTCCCCAACGTCAAATCGACCGTCCCCTCCTCTCTCTCTGACTCTTCCCTTGCGTACATCACACGGCCTCCATGACGCCTAGCGGGTGGAGGGCCACCTGCCTCTTCTCTCAGGATCGCAAACGCTTTGGAGAGAGGGAACTGCATGTTATTTCTTAATTCCCCTGCTCCTGCAAGCGTCCCACCCACGCTACATACTCACATTCCAGCTGAACTGAATCAAACCCTGACAAGTAGCAGAAGCCGACTGTGATTGATAGAGACACTAGGGCGCCCCGGAACGCAGACCCCAATTCCAGCTCTGAGCACGGGGGACCATTCATCCTGTACCCCACGCAGGACCCAGAGTGGTAGAATTATAACGGCAAAGCCGAGTTTGAAAGAAAATGTTCGAGCCAAGTGAAATCAGGAGGAAAAAGACAGTCATGGGGGTAGAGATGGATGAATCCCTGAGAAGAGCAGGAGGAGAGGGTGGGAGTGGAGGGCCTATTTCCCGGCAGCTCCTCCTGTCTTTCAGCCTCTTGTCACCATGCACATGCAGCTGTGTTATCAAGCAAGAGAACAAATAAGTCTCCTCTGAGCTGCAAAACAAGCATGAACTTCCTTAGCACGGGCAGCACCAGGGCAAAGCCGACCAAGGGCACGTCCCAGCCAGACCTGCCAGCAGGTGGAGGGGAGGGGGCAGCATGGGCTGATGGTGTATCTCTGAGGTGTTCCTTTATCAAGGAACTGGAGTGGGGTGGGCCTAGGAGAAATGTTCTTGAGCCAAGGGAGCAGAGATTTTTAAGGAGGGATTTAAAAGTGTGTATTTTGCTTCAGAAATTATAAATAAAATTCTCAGACATGGATTTGAGGGTCCACGGGAATTTCTGAAGTGATAGCCTCTGAGGACACAGAGATGAATAAGCCACCGTCCTCTCCTTGGAGGAGCACGGAGAGATTGCAGGGGAGAGGCACGAGAATAAACACAAGAGGATGCAGCGTGATGGATGGCGTGGCTGAAACAGACACGAGACACAGGAGGAGCTCACAGGAGAGGGTGTTAGCAAGGAGACTGGAAAACAAGTGAAAACCTTTTCCTCTAACATCCCGCAGCCCTGTCAGCATCCCCCACTCTCGGATCATTTTCACAAGGACACATTTTTTGACTGCTCCCTGGGAACAGTTTTAGGGACATCAGAAAAGTACAGTTAGGAGCACACAGCTGGCAATTGATAAATGCAGATTTAGGGACTTCCCTGGTGGTCCACTGACTAAGACTCCATGCTCCCAACGCTGGGGGCCCGGGTTCTATCCCTGGTCAGGGAATTAGTAGATCCTGCATGCCACAACTAAGACCCAGCACAGTCAAATAAATAAGTATTTTTAAAAAATAAATGCAGATTTAACTGATGTGATCTGGGGATTCATCCTGATCATCTTCCTAGGAAAGCCACTTCACCTTTATAAATCAGAAATTGACTCCAATTCATGTTCTATCACCTAGGTATGCTGAGGCCATAAACCACCCCAAAGCTGAGAGTTGCTGGAAAAAATAGTTTATTTCTCATGTGACAAGTCTGGCAGGGGCTGGCCGGGTGCTCGACTCTGCAGATCAGCTAACTGCAGCCCACAGGCCAAATTCAGCCAGACTCCCGCCTTTGCAACTGAAGAGCGATCAGAACACGGCGTGCTCATTTGTTTACTGCTTCTCGGCAGACTGTGTGAAGTGAAAAATATTTACTATCTGGTCCTTTATAGAAAGGGCTTCCCTGGTGGCTCGGCGATAAAGAATCCGCCTGCAATGCAGCAGACACAAGTTCGATCCCTGGGTTGGGAAGATGCCCTCCACTCCAGTATTCTTGCCTGGAGAATCTCATGGATGGAGGAGCCTGGCAGACTACAGTCCAAGGGGTCACAAAGAGTCAGACTGTGAGCATGCACACACATCTTTATAGAAAAACGGTGTTGATCCCTGGACTACTGCCTGTCATTTGACTCCAGGACCAATCACCTGGGGAAGAGTTCCAGAAATTTCTGCAGCAGTAAATAAATTCTCTTGCATGAAATTACATGTGAATTACACACAACTCCACTCAGAAATGCCACATGGCTCTACCCCATCACAGAGGCTGGAGGTGCAATCAAATTCCTGATGAACTACAGGAGTGACCACATACTATACTCCTTCAGATTCCTTTTTCAAAAATAGAGAATTCCAGGGACTTCCCTGGCAGTCCAGCGGTGAAGACTTCGCCTTCTAATGCAGGGGTTCAGGTTCAGTCCCTGGTCAGGAAGCTCAGATCCCACATACCTTGCTGCCAAAAACCCGAAACATAAAACAGAAGCAACACTGTACCAAATTCAATGAAGATTTTTAAAAATGGTCCACTTCAAAAAAAAAAAAAACAACTTGAAAATAAAAAGAATTCCACAAACCCTAGAAAACAATCTATCTCAGGCAAAAACCATGTATGGAAATAATCTGGCCCAATGGCCTTTTCAGGAAACACAGAAGACAGGTCAAGCAAGAATAAGAACACCCCTTCAAAAAAAAAAAAAAATCACAGAAACACACACCTTTCTCTGATTAGAATTTTTTTCTTATTCAAACCTCCTGGCACTCGCATATCCTTGCAAATTTCTCTCAAGCCTTTTCGGAGAGTCTTCATTGCCTTCCTGAACTGGGCACAATTTCAAATCTGATTTCCTTTAGTCACTAAGTGCAAGCTGTGATCACCACAAAGGTCCCTAAGTGACAGGCTTTATCCTTGTCAGCACTCTGTTCTTGCCTCTGAACTAAGCCCCCTGTTCCCAAGACAACGTTTACCACCAGCACTTACGGCTCTCAACTTTCTTTTCCTCCCCTCCTCTTCTGTCTCCCAGCCGGGTCTTTATTCTCTCTCCTTCCATCCTTCCAATTTCCTTCCACCCCACTGTCCCCACTCCTGAAATGTGTACTTGCCTCATCACCACTCCAGACTCTCCCTCCCGACCCCCCAATTAGGAATCACTCCAGAGTTCCCTTGAATCATCAATGGCTGTTTGTTGCAGTCTCTTCAACTCAAACTGCTTATTTCTTCTTTTAATACATAGAGCACCTTCTGTTCAAACTGCTGGAGGGCCTTGGATGGTGAGGTGTCTTTTCAGTTTTTAATGAGTCCAATTCAGTGTAGACTCATTTTAAGATCTACATTTAAAGTTCTCTTATTAGCTTCATGGAGGGCAGGGGGAAAGTATCAGAGCCTGGCATTTAAAATTTCACTTCTTAACCTAGAGATATTTCAGAGTTTCCATTGGGATCAAAAATAAGCATCAAAGAAGACACCA
The DNA here is from genome assembly GCF_032452875.1 of Bos javanicus. Classification (NCBI taxonomy): domain Eukaryota; kingdom Metazoa; phylum Chordata; class Mammalia; order Artiodactyla; family Bovidae; genus Bos; species Bos javanicus. The sequence continues at coordinate 50,960,398 of NC_083884.1, forward strand.
TATCCACTTAACAAGAAAAACAGCAAAGGAGATAGCCAAGTATTCAAATGCAGAGTCAACAAACTGAGGAGTTTAACAAGATCACCCAGAATGGAATGGTTTCTGTCTCCTTACAACTGTATTTATAAATGTTTTCCTAAGAGATAAATAAGCAGATTTTTGGATGACAGAAATGTTTTTTCTTCTAAGTTTTAGGCAACATGTTTGCCTTCTCAGCTGTATCTTTGCAAATGCCTATACAAAAACCCTGAAATTCCTGAAGAGGCCAAGTTATCTGCTGGCACTTGGCTTCAAAACAGAGGGGGTACTCACCCAGTCCCCCACATCCCATGGGGTGCTGGGAATGACCAGAAACATCACACACACACACACACACTGTTTTATGCAGAAAACCTCCTGTTGCCATTTTTCTGAACAACTGCTGCCTTGAATAGGTTTATGATGGAAAATTGAGCCTGCAAAAAAAATGCCAGGATCCTATCTGACACCTATTATTTTATTTTAGATGCCACATCAAAGTTAGAATGCGGCGCCTCTTTACTGTAAAGCTGTCATCTTAAGAACTCCACTGCCTGTTTCTGAAAATGCAAATTTGGCATTCTCAACAGGGCACCATCAGCCTAGGTAGGGTCCAAGCCAGAACCCAGAAATCTCTGTTCAAACAAGCCCTACTTGAAAGCTCCATTCAGCTCTCCAGAGCCATGTGCAGAAGCCAAACAACAGTAAATTCAGCGAGGACAAGAGATGTTTTCTGTCAGGTCTGGCCCTGTTCCGGGGGAAGGGGATTAGGACAAGCTGCCCAAACAGTAATTAACAAGACAGGGACAACCCCAAAGGGCAGTGTGACTGGCTGAAGCAAGCGAGGTCTGCACACACCAGGCTGAGAATTCCTGCGTTGTCTGGGGTTTGGTGACAGTCACCTGCCCCAACTGACTGGCAGTTTATGAAGCTAATGTGCATTTGGAATCTCCAAGAGTAGCATATGAATAGAGAATACAATAGGAGGCATTTTCTCAACGCATTTTCCCAATGTATCCCGAATGTTTCATGGACTATCTCTAAACAGACTCATCTACTGTATGTGGCCTTTGGGAAATAACTATGCCAGAGAAGGTTTTCTATGTTTGTTTCACTTTACTTTATTTCCTTGGTTTTCAATGGGTAATTTACTTTCAGGCCAAAGGTCTTAAGCAACACTGATACAGATCTTTTAAAAGAAATTAACTTCATCCTGCTAGTGTTATAAAAATAGGAGAGCTGGAAAAAAATTTCAAGATTGCAGACTACTGTTCGCTTTTAAGTTAGGGGAAATTGATGCTCAAATGTTGGTGTATGGATGGACACACAGCAAGCTGGGTGGTAGCCAAGATTCCAATGTTTTCCCTGATGCTCAACCCAAGGTTCTGTAATTGTTTTATGCTACAGCTTCTTGTCATCATTAGAGGGGAAAACCAGAAAGAAGGAGATGTGATGGGAAGAGCAACTTCTTTTGCAGCCTACAAAAAGGTTACCAAATGCTCTTATTTAAAATTCATACCACAAAATCTGAAAGTGAAATACAAGCAGCAAAAGCTCACAATATGTGACTCAACAACAACAACATAAATTTAATGTTGGATTGTATATCTATGTAAAGTGTTGAAATGCAAAAACATTAGCAGGATTATTAGGAAAATTATGGGCAACAAGCTTTAAGATTTTGGTGTAAGGGTAAAATCCCAAGTCATAAATCATAAGATTGGTAATTTGACTACCATAAAATTTTAAACATATGCAAGACAGAAGACTCCATAGAAAGTGAAGGGACAGGACAAACTAAAGACAATATTGGGTACATAAATAAAAAATTAATATCCAACTTACAGAATGAGCACCTATAAATCAGTAAAGAAAAATCAACTCATAGCCAAATGATATGAAAAGAGATTTCCCAGAAATGGAAGTGTAAATGACCAATAAACATATGAAAAGATGTTCAACTTTGCTAGCAGTCACTGAAATGAAAACCATAACAATAAGAAGATATTGTCACTCATCAAACTGACATTATTTAAAAGACTATATAATACCAAGCACCGAGGAAAGAGGAGGGAAATGAGAACCCTCATTCATTGCTGGGAGAGGACCCACTAGCACGGCAATTTGGGAAAATAATTGGCTGCTTCAAAATATTAAAAGCATGCAATCCCTTAGATTTAGCATTTATATCTCCTGGAACTTTTTCCAGAAAAGTACTTAACATACGTTCATAGTGAGACGTGTGCAAATACAATTAACCCACCATTACTGGTGGCTCGGCGGTAAAGAAGCCACCTGCCATGCAGGAGACACAGGTTCACTTCCTGGGTCGGGAAGATCCCTTGGAGAAGGAAATCGCAACCCACTCCAGTATTCTTGCCTAGGAAATCCCATGGACAGAGGAGCCAGGCAGGCTACAGCTCATGAGGTTTCAAGGGTCAGACATGACTTAGCAACTAGACCACATGGGAAAGAGAGAAGATCTGCAAACAAACTAAACATTCACCACTGCAGGAATGGTTAAATAAGCCACGATATATCCCAATTATTGACTCTTTTGTAGCAGAAGCAAGTCAAAGATACATGTATCCCATATACATTGCAGTGTTATTCACAGTAGCCAAGACATGGAGGCAACCTAAGTACCCATTGATGGATAAGTGGATAAAGAAGATGTGGTGTACACATATATACAATGGAATATGATTCAGCCATAAAAAAGAAGAAAATCTTGCCAGCTGCAACAACACAGATGAACCTTGAGGGCATCATGTTATAATATCACTTATATTTGGAATCTAAAAAACAAACAACAAAAACAAGCTCATAGTGCACAGAGAACAGATTAGCAGTTGTCAGAGGTAGGGGTGGGGTAGGCAAAATGAATGAAGGGGATAAAAAGGTATAAACTTCCAGTTATAAAATGCATGTCATAGGTATATAATATACAACACAGAGACTATTGTTAATAATATTGCATTGTATATCTGAAGGTTGGTAAGAAAGTAGATCTTAATAATTCTCATGACAAGAAAAAAAGTTTGTAACTGTGTTAGTGATGATGTTAACTAGATTATGATGATGATCATTCTGCAATAATACAAATATCAAATCATTAGGCTATATACTTTAAACTCATATAATGTTACATGTCAATTATATCTTAATTTTTACAACAGAATCATGCCAGAAGACCCCTGCTTTCAATAATATGTGTGTGTGGTCACTCAGTTGTGTCTGACTCTTTGCAAACCCATAGACTGTAGCCCACCAGGCTCCTCTGTCCATGGAATTCTCCAGGCAAGAATACTGGAGTGGAGAGCCATTCTCTTCTCCAGAGGAATTCCTGACCCAGGGATCAAACTCAGGTCCCATGCAAGGCAGGAGGATTCTTTACTGTCTGAGCCACCAGGGAAGCCACTGCTTTCAATAATGGTTGCCTGGATAATCCCAACCAGCTCTCCAGCTGAGGACACAGTCAAAGCTGCTCAAAATTTAACAATGACTTCATATACATTATTAATACTATGTAAAAAGTACTTAACTAATGTGAACATACTATATAGCACAGGGAACTCTACTCAGCTCTACCTAAACAGGTAGTGAATCCAAAAAACAGGGGATTATGTGTACCTATAGCTGATCATGTGTACCACAGCTGATAGTACCTAAGCTATGACCAACCTAGACAGCATATTAAAAAGCAGAGACATTACTCTGCCAACAAAGATCCATCTAGTCAAAGCTATGGTCTTTCCAGTAGTCATGCATGGATGTGAGAGTTGGAGTATAAAGAAAACTGAGCGCCAAAGAACTGATACCCTTGAACTGTGGTGTTGGAGAAGACTCTTGAGAGTCTCTTGGACTGCGAGGAGTTCAAACCAGTCAACCCTGAAGGAAATCAATCCTGAATATTCTCTGGAAGGACTGATGTTGAAGCTGAAACTCCAATACTTTGGCCATCTGACGAAGAACTGACTCCTTACAAAAGACCCTGATGCTGGGAAAGATTGAAGGCAGGAGGAGAAGGAGATGACAGAAGATGAGATGGCTGGATGGCATCACCGACTGAATGGACTCAACGGACATGAATCTGAGCAAGTTCCAGGAGTTGGTGATGGGCAGGGAAGCCTGGTGTGCTGCAGTCCATGTAGTCGCCAAGAGTCAGACACAACTGAGTGACCTAACTGGACTGACAGCATAGTCACTTTGCTGTATGGTATAAACTAACACAACATTGTAAAGCAACTATACTTAATAGTAAAAATAAAACACAACAGACAAAAAATATTTATTAATATAAGGATGACTTAATGAAGGCACCAGAGAAACAAACAAAATCATGAAGAATTACTACACCAGAATCCAGGAGAGAACAGAGGGCCAGGAAGATGAGCCTAGGCCTGGAGGTGTCATTTCCTCTGTGGGCATTTGTCAGTATCGGAGGAGATAGCTGAGGGGCTGAGAGTTTTGACAGCCTCACGGGGCTGGGGCAAATACTGGAGCCCAGAGTTCACAGAAAGGTAGAGGCCTAGGGAATCTACACATTAAACTGCAATCTCAAAGAAACCTATACTCAAATTCAAAAGACTTAGATTAGCAGAACAATTTTGAAGTAGAAAATGAAAGTTGAAAGAGTTTATACTACCTAGTTTCAAAATAATCAAGATAATGTGGGCAAAGGGACATATAGCAATGAGGAACATAATAGGCAGTCCAGACACAGACTTGCAAATATATAAAGTAAATGAATTTTCAGCAAAAGTAGCAAGGGACTTCAATGGGGAACGAATTTTTTTCAGTAAATGTGCTGCGGGGAAAATTGGCAAAAACATAGCAGAGAAAGGGATAGTTGGAGAGGAAGAGGGAAGTAGATCCAGAGAGAGACAAACAGGAGAGAGAAATAAAAGGGAAAACAAGGGAAGCAGGGCTTTTACCTCCTGCTCTGATGAATTACATACCTAAACCTATCAAACTCCTGCCAGGAAATAAGGTACACAGTCCTTACGACTCTACGGTAAAATTGATAGGACACAAAGACCATGAACCATAAAATTAAAGATTGATAAATTGGACTTCATTACAACTTTAAAGCTTTTGTTCTTCAAAAGGCATTGGTAAGAAAATAAAATGAGAAATCAGAACAGAAGCCAGGAGAAAATTTTGCCAATGTGCATCTAATAAAACCCTAGTGTCCAGAATATAAAAAGAGCTCTAACAACTTAATAATTAGAAAATAGTTAATAGAATTATTAGAAAGAGTTAATTATTAGAGTTAATTATTATTTTAACTATATAGAGTTAATTATTAGAAAAGAATAATTAGAAAAGTGTTAATAATTAGAAAAGAGTTAATAAAGGATTTTGACAAACATTTCAACAGAGATGATAAATGAATGCTAAATGAGCACAGGAAAAGATGGTCAAAATATAGAGCTATTAGGGGGATGTAAATAAAACCACAATGAGATACCCTTATATATACTCACTAGAATGGCTAAAATTAAAGATGGATAGTGCCAAATGTTGACAAGGAGTGGGAGCAACTAAAACTCTCCTATAGGTCTCCTGGAAGTATAAAATGATACAATCACTCTGAAAAACAATTTGGCAGTTCCTTATTAAATTAAATATACACCTACTATATGATCCAGTGATCCTGAGTATTTAACCATGTGAAATGTGAACATTTTTCCACACAAAGATTTGTATACAGATGTTTATGAGAGCTCTATTCATAACAGCAGGAAGAAGGAGACAACCTAAATGTCCACGAACAGGCAAATAGATAATAAATTCTATCTATCCCAGGGGGAGGAGAAGGAATGACGTATTAATACATACAACATCATGAATAAATCTCAAAACGTGATGCTAAGCAAAAGATGCCAGACACATCTTTCCATCTCTATTATGCTGTAGAAGAGGCCAATCTAAGCCATAGAGATGGTAACCAGGTCAGTGGCTGCCTAGGAACAGGGGCAGGGAATAGGGAGAACTTTCATTGTCATGGCAACGCTATACATCTTGCTAGTGGTACTTATTGGTCAGGAGAATAAATTTGTCAAAACTCATCAAAATGTACATTTAAAGTGGGTGTGCTTTATTGTATCCAAATTATACTTCAAGAATTTTTTATTTTTTAGAAAGCAGGTACAGAAAAAGGGAAGATTACCTTGAAAGTAAAAATAGTTAGACTGACAGTAACTTCTCAACACTAACAATGTAAGCCAGAAGACAATATAAGGATATAATCGAAGTGTTGAAAGAAAATAACTGCCAACTTAGATTTCTGCTACCAAGTAAATAATTCTTACAGAATTAAAATAAGATAAGAGCATTTGAATACCAACAAAAAGTATTTATGTGGAGCAAACATTACTAAATAAAATACTAACAAAGGCCAAATAAAAGTTATCCCAAAGTTTTTCAACTGATTAGATCAGGCCCATCAGATTATCCAGGATCTTCTCCTTTACTTAAAGTCAACTATGATGAAGGTCAAACACATTGACAATATACCTCATAGCAATACCTAGATTAGTGCTTGATTGAACAACCAGGAGTTATAGTCTAGCCAAGTTAATGCATAAAACTGATCATCACAAGTATTAGCTAATACTTTCAGAGAAGCAATTTTCCAAAGCATTGACTAAGCCTTTAAAAGATCAATATCCTGTACCGTCACTTCTGCAAATGAACCTAAGAAAATAAGCTAAAAAACAAAGCGTTACTTAGATGAGAAAGCTATTTAGAAACAACCTAACTGGCCCCATTCGAGAAATTAAGTAAATGATACAATATTTGTCTGAAGAAACAATGAGGAGCTATTGAAAGGCTTACAAAAAGTTTACAATTATATTTGTAAATGCCTGTGATGAAATACTAAGTCAAGAAATGCAGGAGAGAAAATTGTTTTACAGAATGTAATAAATTTGGAGAATAAGAACATCAAGTGGAACTACGAAAAAATGGTAACAGTGATTCTTTATGCTTTCTGCTTCTCTGTTTTCTGACAATGACCTTGCATTACTTTTCACACTACTTGGAGTGAAATAAAGAAAAATGTTCCATGCAAACCACAGATGTCTGTAAAAGAGAGAGATGTCATTCTGGTAATTAAGAGTGTTTTGTCCTATTACAGACCCCAAGTCTTTTGTATGCAAATAAGGTCAATCAATGACCTACTCTCATCTGCAAGAGAAAAAAAGGGGAGAAGACCAAAAGTGAAAAAAAATGACACTTTCCTCAACCCAGCAGAGATCCCAAATAGAAAGGACCTTTTCTGACATAGTTACCTTCCCAAGTCACTGTGAAAGTAACTTTAGTAAATTACCAAGGGAAAAAATACACTTTCACCAGCCTTGCCCTTCCCAATTTAGCTCAATTTCATGGTGCACGACTGCCTTCTATTTTGTCACTAAGGCACCACAGAAAACAAATAGAATAAAGATTACCATTGTTAGCAGACGTTTTGAAAAAAAACAAACAAACAAAATTTTCTTTCTTACAGTTCCAATGGGTTATTTAGTTTCAGTGGCATCTGTTGACAATGAAAAATGTAACCACCATAGCTATAAATCTCCTTTGGTTGTAAATGTTTAATTATAATGTTTCCATTTCAATTTAAGATAAATTCGCTTTCTATCTTAAGAAAGAACTGTTCCCAAGGAAACAGAACCGGGGGAAAAAATCCACAGCCGTGATTGTTACCCAGTCCCTCTGAAACTCTAAAGCAGAAATCCAGTCAGTCCTCCCCAGCAGGTTACCAACAGGTAACCACAGAGGAGATCAAATCAGCACCCCCATTCCATCCTCAGAAAGTTCTCTGGCTCCACTGGAGTTCACGGAGAAACAGATCACGCTACACTCCCTCCCTGCTGCTGCTACTGCTGCTAAGTCGCTTCAGTCGTGTCCGACTCTGTGCGACCCCATAGTCGGCAGCCCACCGGGCTCCCCGTCCCTGGGATTCTCCAGGCAAGAACACTGCCTCCCTGCATCACATAAAGCAAGTTTCCAGCCACAGATGCTCAAAAACGTTTTTCTCATAGACCTGAACATTACAAACAGCCCGCTCTCCCACCACAGTTGTATCTGGTGGATGTCTCTAGAACCGCAAGGGATAATATCCACCACAGCCTAGATCTCCTGCTAGGGATGGGGTAAAGGAAACCCAGCAGAAGCCCACTCTCTACCTCGGAGAAGAAAAATAATAAAAGTGCCTTTCTCTGAGAAGCATCACCCAGAGAAGCTGCTCCAGAGACTCCTGGTTCTGATCATAATTATAAATAAAAATCTGAATGTAACCCCAGATAAGGAGAAACTAGACAGTCGGACCCATCCCTTGGGCTACTTCTCACAACTAAGAGGGATCTCTCAGAGTCTGAGAGCTGGCGACTGCAGAGCAGGGGCCAACTTTGACCCCCAGATCATCTTCATTGGCCCACTCACTCAACATGTGTCAAAACTTAACTTAGTGTCTGGAGATTTCATAGAATGGGATGTATGTCTGTGTCCAAAATTCAATATTGCTTGCAGGATAGACTGATTTTACGAACAATGATCAAAAGTTGCTACAGAGAAACACCCCTCTTGTGATCTCAGCTCAGGTTGGGTGGAGTTACTTAAGGAGCATTTGCTCCTTGTTCCTAATTAGAACTTCTGTCTTTTTAAGGAGATCATTTATTGAGGGCTTACTCTGTTCCTGGCTCTATTTAAAAGACTTCAGACAATTATCTCGTATAGTCCCCACAGCACACCTCACAGTAAGCACTATTCTCTTTTCAATGTCACAGATGAGAAACTGAGGAACAGAGAGATCGAGTCACCTGCCTGAGGTCACAGGGCTAGGAAAGGACAGGGCCTGCATTTGAACCCAGATCTGACTCCAAAGACTGTCATTTTCAATGGCTGCAGTATTTACTTCCCTGCAGACAAGTCAGGCAAATCCCCAAACCACCCCCAGTTCATAGGTAACATTCAGATTCCCAATCGTAGGCACACTGGCTGCCATGAAATTCGAACAGCTATCTGCTGTTTCCCTATTTCAGACATCACCAGCTTGATTTTCCCAGAGGCAGTAACAGCACACAGATACCAGATTTCACAGCTATTTTCTCTCCCAAAATACCTTCTAAACCTCCAGTCTTTTCTGCTTTTCGATAAATCATGATCCAGGCCCCTAGCAAAGCTCCTGCTTTATTTGCTGTTGCCTTTGAAACAAGTAAAAGTGGAATCCAAGTGGGTTTCTAGGGAGAAAAACAGAACATACCTTGAAATTCTCTTTAAAGATCAATTCAATTTCATTTGCCTAATTGTGTATCTGGGGTTAAGAAAATCAGTTTTAGAGGGGGAAAAAAAATCTTCGAAAACACTGCATTTGGATTCCAATTTTTACGGTGGATTTTTTAAATTGAAGTACAGTTGATTTACAGTATTATGTTAGCTTTGGGTGTACAGCAAAGTGATACACACACACACACATATATACACACACACACTCTTTTTCAGATTCTTTTCCCTTATCAGTTATTACAAAATATTGAGTATGGTTCCATATGCTACATAGTAGGTCCTTGCTGGTTATCTATTTTATATGTAGTAATGTGTGTCTGCTAATCCCAACTTCTTTAGGGTGGATTTCTGCGGAAGGAGGAAACTGTTAAGAGAGCATGTACAAAGGCTAGGCTGGTCTTTCTATTTTACTTTATTTTAATCCCCACAGTGAGTCTATAAGGAAATTCCCACTTCATAGAAGAGGTTCAGAGAGTTTCTCATCTGACTCAATTCACACAGCTGATCAGAAATGGAGGAACCACGATGGAACTCAGTTCTCGGCTTTCAAACCCCAGGCTACACCTGCCTCTAAAAAGCCCCCTTTTCTCTGGATCTGAGAGATTCTTTCCAGATCACCCTGGGGGCTGCTTCTGCCACAGCCGGATGGTGGGTGGTGTGCAGGGGATCTCAAGGCCAGAAGGGCCAGCAGGTATCCTCAGCAGGTGAGACCTGCTCAGGTGAAACACGCAAGTGTGATTCTCAAACCAACATTCAGCTTATTTGCATTTAGAAAGAAACCCTGTTGAAATCCCCGCCCTTTTATCAGTTCATTATACTTTCCTTCTCTCTCTCTTCTGTGTATCACAGTGGTACAAAGGTTTATTTCTAATGGGTGTTTTAAATTGTTTCTTTCAACCTGGAAATCTTATTTTTTCATAGCAAGCATACAGGAATCACTATGTCTATCTTGATACAGAGGTGAATATAATTATATTAAATCTGCAATACCTACAGGTCACTTGCTCTGTGCCAAACTGTTGTAAGTGGTTTAGAAAGATAAAATAATTTAATGTTACAATATTCCTACCAGTAGATACAAATTTTTCTCTAAAGTTGAGGAAATCAGGGCACAGGAGTTCAAATAACTTGTTTACAGTCATATATCTAATAAGTGGTAATATCAAGAAACATTTCCTAAAAGAAGAACATCACCATGTGCTTAACAATAAATGCCAACAGCCAACCCCAGGGTGATACTGCAATTTATAGTAAGAAAGATATATTTGGTCTCCTTCTCTGTTCCTGACACAGAGCTCCTAAAATCTTTGGAACTTGCTAACTGATGAAAATAATAAAGGTGACTTTTGTTCTGTTAGTGAGATGACTTTGGGAACTCACTTGGGGATGGTGAGGATGGTTGATTACCAGGGCAACCAACTTGTGACCAGAGGGTTGGAAATTTCAGTCCAGCCCCCCGACCCTGACCTCCTAGGAAGGGAGAGAAGCTGGAGGATGAATCACTTGCCGATGACCAATAATTTTTAATCATTCATGCCTATGTAATGAAGCATCCATAAAAACCCAAAAGGACAGGCTTCAGAGATCTGGGTTGATGGATATTTGGGGAGAGTGGTGTCCTGGAAAGAGCATGAAAGCTCTGTCCCCTTGCCCCATACCTTGCCCCTATGCATTTCTTCCGTTTGGCTATTGCTGAGTTATATCTTTTATAATCAACAAGTAATTTAGGAAGTAAAATGTTTCTCTAAGTTCTGTGAGCTACTATAGCAAATCAATCAAATTCAAGGAGGAGGGCATCGGAACCTTCGATCCACAGCTAGTGATTCAGAAGCATAGGTGACAACCTGGACTTGGAATTGGCATCTTAAGTGGGGGGAGAGAGGGCAGTCTTGCGGGATCTCACACTGACTCTAGGTAGACAGAGGCTGAATCCAGTTGAATCACAGGACCCCCAGTTGGTTCGGGAGCACTGCTCAGTGGTGGTGGGAACCACTCCCCACCCCTAACACACACACATACATTGGAGTTGGGTTCAGAACTTTTATGCAGTTTGGAGGAGACAGCAGGGCATGGAGGGGACTGTGGCAAACCAGAGAGCAGAGCCCCCCTGTAAGCTGAATGGCCAAGGCAGCATGGGCAGTTGTGATCTCTCACTATCAGCCTGACTTCATGTTAACAGAACTTCCAACTTCCCCAGAGCAGCCAGAAATGTGTATTTGCAGCCAAATCTCCTCATTTTTTTTAATATTGGCCCAAACTGAAGGGAAAAATAAAACATTCAGCAGGCCACACAAAATAGGTTCAAGGTCTACCAATTTGCCACCTGTATTTAGGAGATTCCAATAGACCCCATGCGAAGTACCAATAGTTTATATGTCTATGCAGTTGAGGGGACCTGGTGGGACTCTTGAAAACAAAGACACTGCTTTGCAACTGTCTAATCAAAGGGAAGATACAAGGGGCCTTTATTAACTGGAAAATAACAGTGCACCCTAATGAGTTACTAAGCATCAAAGTCCATGAATTCATCACTGCTGTTTTTATTTTTTGAAAATCATTAAATATCACTTTCTTTCCCTTTATAGCAAGATCCAAGTGACAACCGATCCATCAGTTTATCTGCTGATGTTTAACTACAGCATTTTGGATTCATTATTTCCTACTTAAATCATTCTTTGAAAAAGAGGAATAACTTCATCTTGCCTCTTGACAGCAGAGAAATTAAATATCAAGACTTTAAGATGAGTGTTTCCCCAACCAAACACCAACAGCAGATCCATAAAATTAAGCCAGAAGAGCATCAACCCAAAATAAGACAGATAGGGACAAGTTTCTGAAAAACTCCTCTCATTTCCAAAAGTTAAGAAATTTCTAAACTCAAGACACAACTTGCTAATTGGTACAACCACTTTGGAGAGTCATTTGGTGACTTGAAGAAAGTTGAAGATATTTACACCCAAGGAGACTGCAATCCCATTGCTAGGACAGACCCTGGAGATTGGGTACCCCATTTTTAAAATCTGGTCCCCAGCAAGGAATAAATTTTGAATTACAACCAGAAAAATCATACACGAAGGACACTAAAGTTACACAAAATAATATTTTTCTTTATTAATTGCTTTGGAGTCTCATATTTTCTATTCTGTGCTAATCTACTCAATTTCTCTTTTTTAAAATATACTTGTCACTACTCATTAACAGTCACAACCCTCAGTTTAAAACCACTATCCCAGAGGACCTGGTGCAAACCATTAAGATTGCATGCACAAGAATGGGCACTAAAATCTATACGAGCAAAAATTTAATTTAGGAAATGTTGCACTGAGGAGAAGAGGCAAGTTGTGGGATGATCCTGATAGCATGATGTCATGTGCATAGTTTTAAAACATGACAAACACAGTTCTAGGGAACTGTACCTGTCTTGGTCCATCTGAGCTACTCTAACAAAAATGCCACCTACTGGGAGGCTTATAAGCAATAGAAAATTATTTCTCCCAGTTCTGGAGACTGGAAGTCAAAGATCAAGGTACCAGAAATTCCCTGGCTATCCAATGGTTAGGGCTCCATGTGGGATCTTCCCAGACCAGGGACCCAAACCGTGTCCCCCACATTGCCAGGTGGACTCTTAACAGCAGCATGCATGTGTGTTCAGTTGCTTCGATCATGTCCAACTCTTGTGACCCTATGGACTGTGTAGCCTGCCAGGTTCCTCCGTCCTTGGGATTCTCCAGGTAAGACTACTGAAGTGGATTGCCATGCTCTCCTCCAGGGGATCTTCCCAACCCAGGGATCAAACCCAAGTCTCTTGCATTGGCAGGTGAGTTCTTTACCACTAGCGCCACCTGGGAAGTCCTCTTAACCACTGAACCTCTGGGGAAGTCCTTAGAGTCTTTTTTATAAGGGCACTAATCCCATCATGGAAGCTCCATCCTCTCCCAAAGGCTTCTTCTAATACCATCACCTTGGAGATTAGGATTCCAGCAAATACACTGCAGAAGCAGGGTGTGTGTGGGATGCAGGGGAGACAAGCATTTGAACCGTAGCAGTATCTACAAAATAAAATTAAGTGAACACTCATAAGAAGGATAAGCATGTAATTCAAAATAGTGGTTAAATTTAAGGAGGAAAGAAGAGGAATACAGTAAGGATAGTTTGGTCATTTGTTTTTGCTTGTTTGCCTTTTGTTTTGTTTTTTGACAGGAGAAGGCAATGGCACCCCACTCCAGTACTCTTGCCTGGAAAATCCCATGGACGGAGGAGCCTGGTGGGCTACAGTCCATGGGGTCGCTAGAGTCGGACACGACTGAGCGACTTCACTTTCACTTTTCACTTTCATGCTCTGGAGAAGGAAATGGCAACCCACTCCAGTGTTCTTGCCTGGAGAATCTCAGGGACGGGGGAGCCTGGTGGGCTGCCATCTCTGGGGTCGCACAGAGTCGGACACAACTGAAGCGACTTAGCAGCATACATCTTGAGAGATCTTAGCTTCCCAATCAGGAATCAAACCCACACCCTGGGCAGTGAAACCACAGAGCCCTAGCCACTGAACCTCCAGGGAAGTCCCTTTGTTTTTGTTTTTTAAGCTCTACAGCAAATTTGGGGAAATATCAAAGTGTGACAAAGCTATGCAGTAGATAGGTAGATATTTGTTACAATAGTCTCTATATTTTCAAATAGGTTTGAAATTGTTCTTAGAGAAAGAAAAGTAAAGGAAAACAACTTGTCCACTTAGAGAGCAGAGAGCAGTCAGCTTCCTTGCTCTCTGGACAGTTATGGTCCCTCTCTGTTAAGGGGTGGCAGGAAGTCCAGGAGATGAGCTGTTCCTAACTAGATCATCCTTCCTTATTCATGCAGTAGCACCTACTATGCACTAGGCATGGCTCTGGGCAACAGTGACTCCATGTGAACAGACACACAGGTCCTATAGTCCTGAAGCCTATGGATTAAGTGCAATTAGTGTCAGAAGTATAAAAGTGTAGCAGCAAGAAGAACTCCAAATACATTTTGCAGACAGTCCCCGACACAGCAAGGGACCATGACTCCTACCCTTAAGTGTGGGCTGCATTGTAACTTCTTCCAAAGAGGACGGTATAGACAGAAGAGCATGGCGTAGCTTCACAGCAGAGAAACCTAGCAAATACTGGCTGCAACCGGTGACCAAGGTGACCAATATCAACAGTGACGAAGGATGTTGGTCATGGGTACTCTCAGTATGATGTGATGAAACTGAAACTTCACCTCTACAGTCTGCCTCCCAAAACTTATAATCCCAGTCTAACCATGAGGTGGAGAAACCAGGCAAATTGCAATAGGGGGACATCCACAAAATATCTGATCAACACTCCTCCCGACACCATCAAGGTCAACAAGTACAAGGACCGTCTGAGAAACTGTCATGGCTGAGGAGACGAGATGACTAAATGTGATGTGGTGTCCTGGTGGGATCCCAGGATAGAGAAAGGACATTAGGTGAAAACCTTTAAAAATCTGAAATAAGTATGGAGCTTTGTTAATATTGGGTTGGTCAAAAAGTCGGTTCAGACTTTTCTTTAAGATGTTATGGAAAAACACTAACTAACCTTTTGGCCAACTCAATAATAGCATATCGATATTGGCTCGTTAAATATACCAAATGTAACATCCTAATGCCAGGTGTTAATAACAGAAGAAACTGAGTGTGGAGAGGGTGGGGAGTTTCTACAGGAAGCTTCTTTACTATCAGCTCAATTTTTCTGTAAATTTAAAACTGATCCAAAACATAGAATGTAAAGTAAAAAGTAAAAAGCTAACAAAAATAAAAACAAGAAAAAAGAAAGTCTACCAATAAAAAAGGTGGACCATCTGGTAAGACAGAGGAACGTATTCCTGAGTGGGAGGCTGCATGTCCCTCCTGCATGTAGCGTCAAGCGGCCTTAAGTAGTTACGTGCAGATACAGATGACAGAATATGGAGCCACGTTGCACCTGTACCCATGGAAAGCAACAGAGGACACTGGCTATGGGGCTGGATAAAACCAAATCAAACATCCTTTTAAAAGGTTTCTACGGAGAGGAAGGAGGGAGAAGGGTTCAGGATGGGGAACACATGTATACCTGTGGCGGATTCATTTCGATATTTGGCAAAACCAATACAATGGTGTAAAGTTTAAAAATAAAATAAAATAAAATTTAAAAATAAATAAATAAAATAAAAGGTTTCTAGGACTTCCCGGGTGGTCCAGTGGTCCCGATGCCACTCTTCCACTGCCGGGGACATGGCTGC
Source organism: Bos javanicus (assembly GCF_032452875.1). Taxonomy (NCBI): domain Eukaryota; kingdom Metazoa; phylum Chordata; class Mammalia; order Artiodactyla; family Bovidae; genus Bos; species Bos javanicus. Next base: position 50,975,971 of record NC_083884.1, read on the forward strand.
AACCCCTGGTCAGGGAACTACGAGCCCACATGCCTCATGACCAAAAAAACAGAGGGAAAAAAAGACACAGAGGTTTCTTCTTATACAGGAAAGGAAAGGAAACCAGGCATACTACCTTTTCTGTAGGTATAAAGGAATTGATGCTTGGTTGAGACAGTGTTAAATGAATACTTTGGAATCACAGAGTATTTTCTCCAGGAAACAATGAGGGGGTCGGGGAAGCACTTGAAGGTTCATTTGACTGCTTTTATCAAAGACCTGCACCAGATCTGAGGAAGGATTCCTGGTTCCAAAGGTCAGTTTGGTCAATGACATCTGTAATGTCATCATAATAAATATGTCAAAATAAGTAAATAAATATATCACAATAAAGACATAAAAAATGATTTAATGGAGCAGCTGGGGTTTCTAACAAATACCAGCCTGAAAAGTCAAACAAAGAGTCATTTCCAAGAGCATGAACTTTGCAGGTTTCCCTCGGTTAATTTCATCAACTGCCTGTCAGAAATTTGGTGCAAAGGCTCTGATCTCAGATCACCATGTGGGCAGACCTTTGGAAAGAAAGCCTCCCATTTCCTCTGACTCAATTTCTGCCTGCATCAGGGAACTACAGAAGTCAAATCCCACAGCAGAAATAAACTTTGCACTCAGTAAGAAAGGGCACGTCTAAACTTCAATGATACTTGAGTGTCTGAGAGAAACTCTATTCTCGATCTCTGTTTCACAATGGACCTACCATGTATGAAGCTGGCACTGCAGTAATCAAGGCTGAGCTTCCTGCAGCCTCGAACAGCATCGCTTACATTAGGGATTTGCGGAGGCCACCAAAATCCCGCCCAAGTGTTGACCTTTGGCAGAATTTCTCTTCAGCACCTCCCTCTTAGGAGTCTTGGGCTTAGAATGATCTGGCATATATTTGCAGAGTGCCTACTATGTGGCCGGCACTGTTCTAGGATCTTGACGTCTGGGTTCATATCCCAGCTCTGCCAGTCCTAGCTCTGTGACTGTGGACCCTTAAGATCTCTGAGCCTCACTCTTTCCATCTGTAAGTGCGGTTAGTCGTGCTACTTTCTTCAAGGAGATATTTTGATAATTCATGGAGATAATATACAGCATAGAACCTAGCACACAGTAGGAGCTCAGTAAGTGTTGCATTTAATAGAATTTGCTTCCAATACCCCTGAGAACTCCTCCTAAATTGGCACCTCTCCAGGATTATTCAAAGTGGCCCCAGCCAGGTCTATCCTCCACAGATGTTTCATATTCTCAGACAATTCAACCACTATAAAACTTTGCATTAAAGGACATTATGTATCCATTCCTCTGTTGATGGACATCTAGGTTGCTTCCATGTCCTATGTATTGTAAATAATGCTGCAATGAACATTGGGGTGCATCTATCTTTTTGAATTATGGTATTCTCCAGGTATATGCCCAGGAGTGGGATTGCTGGGTACCTATATACAATGGAATATTACTCGGCCATCAAAAGGAACGAAATTGTGCCATTTGCAGAGATTTGGATGGATCTAGAGATGGTCATACAGAGTGAAGTAAGTCAGGAAGAGAAAAACAAATATCATATATTAACAGATATTTGTGGAATCTAGAAAAATAGTATAGATGATCTTGTTTGCAAAGCAGAAGTAGAGATACAAACAGAACAGACATATGGATTCCAAGAGGAAAAGGAGGGACTGGGATGAATTGGGAGATTGGAAATGATGTATAAATACTACTGCTACTATGTATAAAATAAATAACTAATGAGAATGGACTGTATAGACCAGGAAACTCTACTCAGTGCTCTGTGGTGACCTAAATGGGAAGGAAATCCAAAAAGAGGGGATGTATGTATACCTATAGCCGATTCACTTTGATGTACAGTAGAAACTAATAGAACATTGTAAAGCAACTATACTCGGACAAAATTTTTTTAAAAAAACATTCTTGAAAATGAATACAATACAGTGTTAGTATCATATGCCTTCACAGACATATTTACATTTGAATTTCCACTCATCCTTTAAGGGCCCATTCAAATGTCACTTCCTCTGAGAGGCCTTTTTCCTCCATTGAATCCTCTTCTTTGTTCTACTGCACTTGGGCTCTTGTCCTAAAACTGTGCAGAGCGCCACCTACTGGCCAAGTTTGCAGACCTAACCTCCGTCTCTCACACCAGAGTTCCCAGCATCTTGTGGGAGAGAGAGCCCTGCTTCTAAAAGACTGTAAAAAGTCAAGCCAATTGTTTAGACTTGCTGAGACAGGCAATGGGGAGCCACTAGGTCGTGATGAAAGCGGTATTTTAAGATTACTCTGGCAGCTGGTAACAGAATGGATTAGTGAAGAGAGATCACAGTCAAAGAGGCCATGAGACAGCCACAGGGAATTTCTAGGAATGAGCCGGCATACCACCAGGAATACATTCCTCAGTCAGTGATGCCAGCCTGGTCAGCAGGAAGACTCAGAGACATAAAGTAGACACATTTTTTTTAGCAACCATACCTGAACACCCAACTATAAAAGTTCCTACTCTAGGACATCCCTAGTGGTCCAGTGGTTAAGACTCTGCACTTCCAAAGCAAGGGGTGTGAGTTTGATCCCTGGTCGGGGAACTAAGATCCCACATGCCTTGCAGACTAAAAACACTTTTTTTTAATTTAAAAAATGTTTTAATGTTTCCGTTCCAAGCCAGCATACTGAGAATTAGGAAAACTTCTTTAGTCATTTAAATATAGCCACTTAGAAACCTATTAACTTATTCCCTACATGGTATCACTACTGAAAAATGAATATTTGATTAAGAGAATGAAGACAAGCCACAGAGAAGGAGAAGATATTTACAAAGCACATAACTGTTAAAGAATTGGTATCTAAGATATACCAAGAACTCTCAACACACAAGAAGGAGAAAAAACAGCCCAATTTTTTAAAAATGGGCTACAGATCTGATTAGACACCTCACCAAAGAAGAGATACAAAAGGAAAGCAAGCACATGAAAAGATGTTCCACATCATATCTTCTTAGGGAGTTGCAAATTAAAACAGTGAGAAACCACTGCACACCTCTTAGAGTAAAATCCAAAGCACTAACAACCAAATACCCATGAGGATATAGAGCAACAGGAGTTCTTATTCATTGCTGGTGGCGATGCAAAACGGTGCAGCCACTTTCAAAGATAGTTTGGCAGTTTCATACAAAACCAGATGTACCCTTACCATAAGATCCAGCAGTCACACTCCTTGGTGTTTACCCAAAGGAGCTGAAAACTTAAGCCCACAAAAAAAAATACACACACAGATGTTTATGGAAGCTTTATTCTCAGTTGCCAGAACTCAGAAGCAATCAAGATGTCCTTCAGTAGGTAAATGGATAAATAAACAGTGGTTCATTCAGACAACAGAATATCATTCAGTTCTGAAAAGAAAGGAGCTAGCAAGCCACAGAAAGACATAGAGGAACCTGAAAAGCATATTCCTCAGTGAAAGAAGTCAACCTGAGAAGTCTACATTCTGTGCTATTCAACTTTATGACATTCTGGAAAAGGAAAAATTAGAAGGATAAGAGCAAAATCAGTGGTTATCAGGGTTTGGGGGGAGGAAGGGAGGGATGAATAGGTAGAGCACAAAGGCGTTTTCTGGTAATGAAGCTATTCTGTGTGATACTAGAATGATGGATACTTGTCATTGTTCATTTATCCAAATCCAGAGAATGTACAATACACAGTGCGGGCTGTCTCTTCAGTCGTGTCCTACTCTTTGTGATGCTATGGACTGTAGCCCGCCAGGCTCCTCTGTCCATGGGATTCTCCAGGCAAGAATACTGGAGTGGGTTGCCGTGCCGTCCTCCAGGGGATCTTCCCAACCCAGGGACTGAACCCACGTCTCTTAAGTCTCCTGCATTGGCAGGCGGGTTCTTTACCACTAGTGCCATCTGGGAAGTCCCCTTACAATATGAAGAGTGAACCCTAATGTATATTGTGGACCTTAGTTAATAAGAATGCATGTTTATCATGCTAAGTGAAGTTAGACAGAGAAAGAAAAATGTCATATGACATAGCATATATATGGCATCTAAAATATGCCAGGGATGAACTTATTCACAAAACAGAAACAGATTCACAGACATAGAAAACAGACCAAAGGGGAAACGTGGGCAGAGAGGGATAAACTAGGAGTTTGAGATTAACAAATACAAACTAATATCCGTAAAATAGAAAAGCAATAAGGATTTACTGTATAGCAGGGTGAACTATATTCAATATCATGTAATAACCTATAATAGTAAACAATCTTAATATATATACACATACACATATATGAATCACTTTGCTATACATCTGACACTAATAAAATATTGCAATTCAACTATACTTCAATTAAAAAAAAAACTCTCTATGGCTTAAGAGAAAGTGAAGTTGCTCAGTCATGTCCGACTCTTTGTGACCCCATGGACTGTAGCCTACCAGGCTCCTCCGTCCATGGGATTTTCCAGGCAAGAGTACTGGAGTGGGTTGCCATATCCTTCTCCAGGAGATCTTTCTGACCAAGGGACTGAACTCGGGTATGGCTTAAGAGAACCAAGGTTTAATTACCACTCATGCTACCTGTCTTTGACAGGCCAGCAGGGGGCACTTCTGCTTGCTATCACTGACAAAGACTCTCCCTAACTAAACCTGAGTCAGCATCTCTGAGCCTCCCTTCTCTGGACCATGGACTTATCCTTGCCCGACCCGTGTAGCCTAATTACAGCAAGAATCCTAAGTCAGTTTAGAAATATCCCACCCTATCCTTGATATCTGATCACCCTCCATCTCCAATCAAATTCCTCATGCCCACGCTAGACATTTGATCGCTCTGGTCTGCCCTCAGCAAGAACCTGGTTTGGTCAGTCTCTTAAGAATCCCTTACTGTCAATGTCTCCTAGCAGTTTGCCATCTACTGACCCCACGCCCACTGTTTCTTGGCTGTAAATCCCCAGCTGTCTTTACTGCGTTGGGAATGGAGCCCAATTCCACCCTGGGGTCTCTCTTCCCTTGCTGAAAATGTTTCTGAATAAAGTCTTTCTCCAACCAGTCTCTTTCTTTAACCAGAGGAAAGTCGGTTCTGGTTCTCTCTGACACCTCTCAGAAGCCAGGCTGATGGGTGGGCTTTAACAAAGCCTTTTAAGTGTTCTGCTCACCCCCACACCATCCCTCCTCCCAGTGGGAGCACTTGACTTGAAAGAAAATGGTGACTAGATTCGACAACACAAAACCCAACAACATTGCTGCTAAAGTCATAACATAATAACTAAAATTAAAAAACTCAAGACGACAAGTGGGGAAAAACATGTGCAGTTAAACATGAGAAAAATTGTTAAATTTCACCAGAAACAGTCAATGCAAATTAAGCCTACAAGAAGACAGCCATATTTCAACTATCAAATTCTCTTTTTAAGGCAATGCCCAACATTGGCAAAAGAATTGAGAGCTGGGCGTACTTACATAGATCAGGCAGGAAAATTTCACAAAAGCTTCAGAAACTTGAAACACTGTTATGTCTTTTGAACCTACCCATTCACTTCTAGCTTTCTCTCCCAAAGACTTACCTATAGGAATATACAACTTCGTGTTTTTAAAAAATGAATGTTTAAAAGGGGGAAAAATAAAACAAAAATGGCCAGCAGCAATGCTTTAAAGAGGAAAGAAATGAAACTTGGTAAATGAATAGAATACACTTCTATAATATCAATAGAATACCATACCGCTTTTAGATATTACATTAAAAATTACAGGTTCTGGGACTCCCCTAGTGGTCCGGTGGCTAACACTCCATGCTTCCAATGCAGGGGACCTGGGTTCAATCTCTGGCCAGGGAGCTAGATTCCACGCGCTGCAACTAAGAGTTCACATGCCTTTTTGTTTTTGTTTTTGTTTTAATAGTAATGCCTGTGACCCAGTTAGGGCTAAGGTTTAAGGAACATGTGTTTTTAGAGACTCCAAGGCTATTCAGATACACATCCAGGACTGACACGTCTTGATTGATTCATTCATCAAGTAGTCGTTAAGACCCCTGTATTTGTTTCCTAGGGCTGCTTCAACAAATTACCACAAATGTAATGGCCTAAAGCAATAGAGAAGGCAATGGCACCCCACTCCAGTACTCTTGCCTGGAAAATCCCATGGACAGAGGAGCCCGGTGGGCTGCAGTCCATGGGGTCGCGAAGAGTCAGACATGACTGAGCGACTTCACTTTCACTTTTCACTTTCATGCATTGGAGAAGGAAATGGCAACCCACTCCAGTGTTCTTGCCTGGAGAATCCCAGGGACAGCGGAGCCTGGTGGGCTGCCGTCTATGGGGTCGCACAGAGTCGGACACGACTGTAGCGACTCAGCAGCAGCAGCAGCAGCAAAGCAATGGAACTATCACAGTTCTGTAAGATAGAACTCCAAAACCAAGCTGTCATCAGGGCCTCTGGGGGAGGACCCATGCATTGCTTTCTCCAGCCCCTGGTGGCCCCAGGCTTCCTTGACTTGAGGCCACATCCCTCTCACATCTGCCTCCATCTTCACATGAGCTTTTCCTCTGTGTGTCGATCTTAGAAGGACACATCGTTGGATTGAAGGCCTGCCCAGATACTCCAAGATGACGACCTCATCTCAGATTCCTTAATTACCTCTGTAAAGACCCTTTTTCCAAATAAGGTCAAGTTCACAAGTTCCGGGCATTCAGATGTAGAAACATCTATTGAGGGACCACCCTCCGATGCACTATGGTGTATACTTCCACATTGCAGGTGGCTTGCTAGTGCTGTGGGTGCTGCTTTCTACTGAGTTTTCAGTCCATTTGGGACAAGAGAGCTGAAGGAGTGTGTGCAGCCTGGGTACGTCCCCAGGCCTTGTGAAGTGCCCAGGGTCGTGGACAAGAGTGGGGACCCAAAGTGCGAACTGCATTGGCTACTCACTGGTTCTGAGACCTAGGGAAATCGTTTAAACTATATCTCAATTTAATAGTTTTTAGCTTCCCAAGGCTCTAATATTTCTGATTTTTAAACATGTGTGTTCCCTCAAAGACTTACAGTGGTGCTGGGCACCTAATGAGAATGACGTAGTTTTTCAAGAACTTTTTCAAATGAATAAAGAACAGACAACAAAACTACACACAATTATCCTCAGAGACACTTAAAATGTTCCATGTGTTCTGTTGTTTACGTTTCAGTAAAATATTTTACAGAAGGAAAGTAACCAACATGAACTAAATCTGGTGGGAAAATCTACTCAGAAACCGAGGCAACTGTGACCATCACTGTACTCTTTTTCCCTCCTCCCCCTCCCCTTCTTCCTCCTCCTCTTCATTCTTCCTCTTCCTCTCCTTCCTATTCCCCCCTCCCCTCCTTCTCTCTTTCTCCTCCTCCTCCTCCTTCTTCTCCAACTTGAATAACAGACTGCAAGGAGATCCAACCAGTCCATTCTGAAGGAGATCAGCCCTGGGATTTCTTTGGAAGGAATGATGCTAAAGCTGAAACTCCAGTACTTGGCCACCTCATGCGAAGAGTTGACTCATTGGAAAAGACTCTGATGGTGGGAGGGATTGGGGGCAGGAGGAGAAGGGGACGACAGAGGGTGAGATGGCTGGATGGCATCACTGACTCGATGGACGTGAGTCTGAGTGAACTCCAGGAGTTGGTGATGGACAGGGAGGCCTGGTGTGCTGCGATTCATGGGGTCGCAAAGAGTTGGACAGGACTGAGCAACTGAACTGAACTGAACTGAACTGAAGCACAATAAAAGATTTAACCCAGTTCATGTTCCATGGAGCCATAAAATGACACATGACATTTACGTGATAAGAGATAACTTTTCCTCTTACCACTGTTTGTTCCTTAAGGTTTCCACTGTTCAGTTTCACAACAAGCAATGAAAGCAACGAGTTAGTTGAGTTAGTAAAAAGGATAATCCTTTCTTCTGCTCAACTGGTTATAATCATTTCTGGATTAGAGCAGGTCAAGAAAAACTCCTGAAATATTGGATCCAGATGTTAAAACATGGTAACACTTCATGGTAAACATTTACCTTTGAGGTCGATTTCTCTTTCAACTGGGTTATAGTCATGTGAGGTGTGTCTATTTCTTTCAAGAAATCTATTTTAGGGTTTGGCTTTTCTTTCCTACGGAGACTCCTGTTTCCATGGTGCACTCCCAAGAACTTGTCTCTGTCCCAACTTTCAGAGGAGATGAGTTCTGCAATGTGGTTTCTGACCATACAAAAAGTGGCAGCCTATTTTCTCCAATGTTTGGGTCCCAACAGTCTGATGGAAACCATTGAAGGAACAATCTCACCTCAACCTAGCTGGTTGCACATTGTCTCCATTCGAGTCCACTTCATCCAGCTTTTCTTTCCCTTGGGTTTGCTTCATCTGTTTGAACACTTTCAAATTTGCTTATTTTTCTAACCTCTTTTCTCCTCTTTGGGCAATGCAACTGTTTATCTTGTGGTTTTCATCTTTATTATTCACATTTCCTCACAATGAGTATTCATTAAAACATTTTAAATGAAGACCTTTACTGTCTTCCTCATCGAGCCCATCGAATCTTCCCATATGACACATTTTTAATTCTTATCACAGAACTTCAGGCAGTATGTGCATTATATTCTGTTAAAAACCCTATTCCGCCCAAGGTTGTCACAATTCAGAGATTGCAGCTTTCAGTGGGATGTTTCGTTTAGGGATATATTCATAGACTCACTTTGCTAGCCCGGCAAACACGGTCCATGAGCTTGTATTTCACACCTCATTTGATCTCACAATTCAACAAAAAAAAAAAAGGATAAAAAGAAGCAATTATTTATTTAGATTATGGAATGGATTTTAGAAGGATATTAAATAAGCATAAATTGTCATGCCAAAGCAACAGTCCTTGTCCTTCTAACATCCCCGGGGAGGTCAAAAACAGAAAGTGAAGAAAGAGAAGAAGAGGACGCCAGAATGCCTGATAATTATGTAACTCTGGTTATGTAAGGGCTTTTTTTCTCTTGTAACTTTATAAATCTCTTCTAAAGAGAGTGCAGAATTGATTCTCTCAAAACCAAAAGTGATAACCACAGCCTGTGCTTGTCCTTCAATTTAAAACCTCAGCTCTTGATCAGTCCAGTGTTTCAACCAAATCAATTCCATGTGTGTAAACCATGGAGAAGGCCATTTGAGACCCACACAGTAATTTCTGAGGGTGCACGTCCAGGCAGCCCACTGGGGCTGCTCCAGCACAGCAGGAGGGTCTACTTCTTGTTTCTACCCTCCTGTTTTGCCCCAAGAACCCTCTCTCATACTTGAAGTCCAAGTCATTTGGGTGGGCCCAGCCATCCCCTACTTTTACAATTGGCTGCAGAGATTGGTTCAGGGTGAGTACAAGATCCACGTTACTCCAAGCAGAGCCAGTGATGAGCAGCCCCAAGACTTGCTGGACACCATGGGACAGAGCATGTTCTCCCTGAAGAGACCAAGCCAGCAGGATGGATGTTGGGAGCTGCTGATGGTCAACTTGCCACCAGGAGGGAGAGCCTGCTGGAGATGATAGCAACCCAGAGGAAAGACAAGGAGAAAGGTTGTTAGGGATACTGCATCCAGACACTCTTGGTGCCGGTCCCCGTCTTGAACTTTTCCACGTGCTCCTAGGAGCCCTTTTTGCTTGGACTTCATTCATGCAGTAGCTAAGGGCATCAGTCAAAGCCTACCTGATAAACACCTCAGCAATAAAGAAGAAGCAATAAAGAGGAATCCAGTAGAGTCAAAGCAGAAATCAAACCACAATCCTTGACAGGTCCCACTTTTAAAGAGTGTGCCAAACACTGCTAGTTGACCACGCTTCTTCCCTGATAGCAAAGACCTTCTCCCAGTACAAAGCCTGAAAATAACAGCAAATATTCACTTTCCCAGACTGTGCTAATTCTTGAGCAAGGGCATGGAACCCACTGCTTACTGATGATATCTAAAAGGAAGACTTGAAGGGAAAGTTGTCTTTCCAGTTGGAAAGGTCTTCTCTCCCGGCAAAAAAAAAAAAAAAAAGATACAGGAGGAGAAGCCCCCCTCCCTTCCAGTCTTTGTATACAACTAGATAAGTCTGTGATGTCTGGAACTGCTGCAGCCATCTTGCAGCCATGAGAAAACCAGCTGGAGAAGGACAGCCAACAAACTGGGCACGATAGAGTGGAAAGACAGAGCGCACACCCGGTGGCACAACCGTGCTGCCAGATGAACCAACCACGGAAACAGCCACCTCCAAATATCTCGTCACATGAGATCACAAAATCCTACCATAGCAGCCATTTTAGGTGGCAATTCTAGCACTTGCAACTGAGCCCAAATATGTAAATCATAAGCTCTCTTCATGTATCAGCGCAGGATTCGGGGGTGTTCAGATAGCAAGTAGAGATTTCCAGGGAAATCACGGGTTAACTGAGGTCTCAGACTGAAGTTCTGTCAAGGGATGTAAAGGACAATATCCAGAATGTTGATTTGGGAGTGAGAGGCACCCAGATTCCCTGATCAATACCCCTAATAGAAGGCTTTTTGGTCACTCAACCTGAGTTTCTCTTTCCTTTTGAAAGAAATCTTCAAAAGCAGTCAGAACAGAGTTCTAGCTGATGTTGGCTGAGGTCACCCAAGATGAGACAGCACTCAGCCTAGAGATCCATTGGAAAAGGCAAATTCCACCCAATCTCTCCATTTCTCATGCTCCCACCACTAACCCCCTCATTTATTCACCAAGTGCTCCTTCAGTGCCCAATATCATGGACCTCATAGCATTTAAAAACAAGAAAAGAGAGACTTCTCTGGCACTCCTGTGGTTAAGACTCTGCACTTCCACTGCAAGGCACGTGGGTTCAATCCCTGGTTAGGAAACTAAGATCCCACATGCCCCACGGTATAGCCAAAAAGCCAAAAACAAGAACATAAAGAAAACAGGTTATGATGCTAGAAGGTGGTAAGTAAGAGATCAGAAAGGGGCTCATTGCCAACCTGAGAAGTTGAGTCTCATCCTGGCTGAAGGCGGACCTATTAATGGCTTTAAAACCGGTAGGAAGACTTCCCTGGTGGTCCAGTGGTTCAGAATCCACCTTGCAATGGAGGGGACTCAGGTTCAATACCTGGTCAGAGAACTAAGATCCCACATGCTGCAGGGCAACTAAGTCTGCACATCGCAACTACTGAGTCTGTGCACCACAATTAGAGAGAAGCCCTCAGGCTGCAACTAAGCCAAAATAATCCAGCCAAAAATAGATAAATATTTAAAAAAAAAACAAAAACGGGAGTATGGCATAGCCAGCATTGGTCAGTCAAAAGGGAAGAGAAGACAGGCAAAGAGATCATAAAAAAGGCTATTGCAACAGGCCTGAGCTCATTCTGCCTGTTGGGAGCCTGGATGCAATATTATTAGCAATGACCTCCCTCTGTCTCCCAGGTGAGCTCAGCACCATAAAACCCAAGGGTGGTATCCGAGCTGGAGAAGATCCACCAACGATGTGAAGTTGACCTAACTTCACATTCTTAGCCCATATGCCAACACCCAGGTGTGATATCTGCAAAACAACCACATTTAAGCACTAAGAAACAATTACTAGACAGCTTAGAGCCACCCTACATTTGCTCATTAAAAAAGTACTTTTCCCCCTTGCCTCTTAAATCATTTCTATTTTACCCATTTCATTCTTCAGTTCTTCGCTGCCAACAATAACAATAATAAAATTTAAAAATAATGGTTATCAAACCCTGCACCATGACAGATGTGAGTGCAGGTAATTTTTGAGATTGCCAACCTAATCAGGTCATTGATGTAGAAAGAGCATAAAGGATAAAGCCTTCAGCCAGCATCACATCCCATAATGGAGCCATTCAGAAGCTGCAGGACGGAGCTGCGCTGATGAGCTCAAAAGAACACATCGCCCATTAAATGCAGAGGCATTGCTTTATTTATACACACATTATTTTGCTATCAGCGTCCGCAGCCATCCCCAACAAACGGCTGCCGAGGTACCTTGAGGATCCCAGGGCTTACCTGCTCTGTGTATCCGGGTGATGGCCCACGCACGTGAGGGTGGCTGTGGTCTGAACGCTGTCGTTATCTATCTCTTCCTGGACTGCCCACTGGTCCTCGCTGCTGACTCTCACTGCAGTTATTTTCACACCAGCTGCTGCCTTAATTCTGTCAGGTAGAAAAAAAAATATATATGACCATCTTAGTTCAAAACAGAGAGTAAAAACAGGGAGCTAGAACCGATCTCCCCTTTCCTCTGGGAGATGCAAGAAAGAGTGCCAGTAAATGGCTTTCCTTCAAAAACTAAGCGTCTTGTTATCTTTACAAGTGCCCCGAAGTAGGAGCTGCAGCGTTCTGCCACATGTGTTAATTTTCTGTTTGATCGGTGTGTTAGGAACCAGATCACCTTCTTCTTCGGGGGCCCTGCAGGATGGAGACAAAACAGACGTGTGTGCCAGGCATGGATAGGATCTGGGGGCCGGTTCTTCCCTGGGGGTGGATGAGGAAGGGTTCTCATGAAGTAGAAGGGTCTGAGAGGCTGCAGGGGCTGTGCCAGCTGCAGAGGTTCTGTGGGAAAGAATGCCAGAGTCTCACTGGGCATTTCTCACCCACCACTGTCAAGGGCACCTCCTTATGTGCTCCAGGACTTTCTGTAGACCCTACAGCCCAGCATGTTCACTCGTAGGCATATGAGCAACAGAAATGCAGGCGTTTGTTTCCCCAAAAGACCTGCACAAGGAAGGTCACGGCAGCACTGTCATATGAAACCCAGTAGGGAAACGGCCTGCATTGTCCATCAAAAGCAGAACTAATAAAATGTACAGTCACCCAATGGAATAAGACAGAAATACCAAGAATAAACAGTGTAGTACCACACGAAACTGGATGCTGAGTTAGTTTCAAATGTACAGCAAAGTGAATCAGTTATACATATATCCCCCCTTTTATCAGATTCTTTTCCAATATATGTCATTACAGAGTACTGAGTACAGCTCCCTGTGCCATACTGTAGGTCCTTATTAGTTATCTATTTTATATACAGTAGTGAGTATGTGCTAGGGCTTCTTAGGTGGCGCTAGTGGTAAAGAACCTGCCTGCCAATGCAGGGAACGTAAGAGACATGGGTTTGATCCCTGGGTCAGGAAGATCCCCTGGAGGAAGGTATGGCAACCCACTCCAGTATTCTGGCCTGGAGAATCCCATGGGCAGAGGGGTCTGGAGGGCAACAGTTCATAGGGTCGCAAGGAGTCAGACACAACTGAAGGGACTTAGCACACATGTGTATGTCTTCCAATTTATCTCCCCCACCTTTTACTCCCTTGTAACCATAAGTTTATTTTTGACATCTGTATTTCTGTTTTGTAGATACATTCATTTGTAGCCTTTTTTTTAGATTCCACAAACCAACTATACCCCAATCAAAAGTAAAAATAAAACAGTGGAGAGAACAATTTAGGAATAAATCTGTGTATACTAACTGACATCTCCAAACAGATATCAATTTAATATTTATTAAAACAAATTTAAATCAATTTTTTAAAAACTACATGGATGAACCTCCTATATTTGGAGGTTGAGTGGCAGATGCCAGGTGTCAAAAAGCACACACTGTATAATCCCATTTATAGAAATTTTGAAACAGTTAAACTCATCTGTGAGGCTGAAGTTAGCATCTGTTACCCTTTGGAGCCAACAGCTGGACGGGCTCCCCCGGGGGGCTTCTGGAGCACCTACAATGTTTGTCTCTTCTTTGGGTGCTGACTGCACTACAGGTTGTAAGAATGCACCCAGCTGTGCTCACGCATATGTAGTTTTCTGTTTGTTCCATGTGGACTCTTACGTACACTCATAATCATTCATTTGGTAAAGAATCTGCCTGCAATGCAGAAGACCCAGGTTCAATCCCTGGGTCAGCAAGATCCCCCGGAGAAGAGAATGACAACCCCACTCCAGTATTCCTGCCTGGAGAATTCCATGGACAGAGGAGCCTGGCGAGCTACAGTCCATGGGGTCGCAAAGAGTTGGACACGACTGAGTGACTAACACTTTCACTTTCAATCATTCAGTATAAAGTTCCAAACAAACCAAGCAGACTTCATGTTGGTCACAGGAATGCAAGTCAAGGCTATGGAAAACTTTCACCCTTGGATGTGACTTCTCCACTGTCCAAGCTCAATGGGAGTTCCCAAGATGAGTTAGAACATTGCCACCCTGGACACACCTAGGGGCTTTTCCCCCAAACCTCCACCACCCCTCGAGGTGTCCAGGACACAGTGTAACCTGAGACTTTGACCTTGTCTATGATGGGGAAGAGCCTCGGAGTCCAGATGAGCATTCCTCCCTGTTGGACCAATGACAGGTGACAATCCAGCAGCTATGGACAAGCAAGAAAGACACCTGGACTGCAGGCCAGACTCCACCCAGCAGAGACAAGAGAGGGCAGAGACCCACAGCCTCCCCATCTCATTCTTCTAGGTCTCTCCAGCACACAGCATCTGCCACCTTGTAGGGCAGAAGAAAACTTGCCCGGTGAGCACATCTAAGTGTTTCTGTCTTGTATTTAAGCCATCCACTTTAATGGTTTGGTTGTCCACACAGTGGATGTGTAGTAAAGATGAACTTTGCCCAAAGATGAGTCTTTACCCTCAACTCTTAGGAGGTGACCATTAAGCCCTTGTGGTGTTCTACCTGATTAGAGTATCTTTGTTTACCTGGGAGCCCTGGGTCGTATGGTATCAACTTGAACCTCTGGAGGGATTAGAGACTAAGGTCAACCAACTAGGCATTCAACCATGTCTGCATGACCAAGCTCTGCACATCAAAGCCTCAGTGAGTGTCTCTAGTTGTGGTTGTGGGTAAGTCAAATCTCTCTGTCTGCTTGGGAAGGCATGCAATGAGAACTCTGAGATCATCAATGCCATGAAACAATTTTCTACCACAGATTATCCACCTAGTCCTCTAATATTGAGGAGACTGTCTTGAGATCCTGTTGCTATATATGAAGCACCAGGAAATACAAAGATGGACAAAGCTTAGTCCAGACCAGTGAGTATTCAATGGTTTTGGTACAGACCAGGGAACGGCTCATCTACCACCTGACCCATCATACTGTAGAAAAAGACTTACTAACAAATGTCAAAATATCTTGGGCACCTTCCATATGCTGAGCTGTCTGATACCTTTCATCATTAATGCATGTAATTCCTATACCACGTGTGAGGGTAGGACTTACTCTCCCATTCAAGAAAACTTGAGCTGTCACAAGACAGGCAAATTTATGTGGGTGTGGGCAGCATAGAGAAATGCCATATTCTGCCTTAGCCCTAGGAGATAAAGAAGATTAATATTTGGACAACAAAAGATGCATACATTCTGGTTACTGGAAACTCACCAGCCAAAATATTTAGAAAAGCACACTTACTAATGTTAGAGTTAACCAAACAACTCACAACAAGTAAAGTGCTTACGAGGAAACTGAACCAATGATCATTCAAAAGCATGAATGGCTGCAACTTTGAAGTCAAAATGGTCTACGGACAATACTGTCTTCCTGTTTAAACTGTCCTCCTCTCCAAATACCGATGGAGGCACAATACTAGGAGCTGCACGCACCCTGACACTGCTCAGAAATTTTGTTGAATTGTAATAACTAGGATTTCCTGAGGCCACGCCCATGGGTCAGACCCTTTTCCAGGAGCTTTACCTAAAGTGTCTTGTGCTTCACCTGTCTGAACGTTTCATCTCCTAGGAGCACTATGAACGCGGATTGTTATTTCAGGTTCACAAATGAAAATCTGTGACACCGAAAGACTACAGAAAAGGACTGACATCGAAAGCCGATTCCATCATGGAAGCAGGATCCAGTCTGCCCCTCTGGCAGCTACACCTGAGACACGAGAGCCAGTGTTCACTCCAGGCAATCCAGGTTGGGTCCTAGCCCCGCTGTTCACTTTGTCTGCCATGCTGAGGCTCCTCCTCTCTCAAGAGAGGAAAAAGTAAGGATGGGTGTTGTGGGTTGAATAGGGTCCCTCAAACGTTCAGGTCCACCCAGAACCTCAAAATGTGACCTGATCTGAAAATAGCATCTTCACTGATATAATTAGTTAAAGGATCTCAAGAAGACACCCTCCTGGATTTAGGATGGGCCTGAACCAATGAGTGGTGTCTTTATAAGAGAAAAAAAAGGAGAAGACAGAGATACAGGAAAGAAGGCAATCTGAAGACAAGGGGAGAGATTGGAGTGATCTGTCCACAAGCCAACAAAACCAGGAATGGTGGGCAACCCACCAGAAGCCAGGAGAGAGGCAGGGAATGGATTCTCCTTAAGAGCCTCCAGAGGGAACCAACACTCCTGACACCTTGATTGCGGACCTCCAGCCTCCTAAGCTGTGAGATAGCATACATGCATTGTTTCAAGCCCCCCAGCTTGTTGGGGCAGCCCTAGGAAATGAATACAGTGACCATGTCATAACACTGATACACAGGCAGAGAGATAATACAATATAAAGTGCTGGCATAGAGGAAGTGCTACATACATGGATATATTACATTATATTACTTTCTGTGAGTAAAGGAGGAAATTAAGAAACTCAGTTGCCTGGGTAAACAGACGCTGACACATTAATAAAACAAACTTACAAAATAAAGAGCAGTATATTCTTTTTAATTTTTTTTATTTTATATTGGAATATAGTTGGTTAACAGTGCTGTGTTAGTTTCAGGCATACAGCAAGGAGATTCACTTATACATATACATGTATGTATGCCTTTTCCAATTATTTTCCAATTTAGGTTGTTACATAATATGGAGCAGAGCTCCCTGTGCTATACAGTAGGTCCTTGTTGGATATCCATTTTAAATACAGCAATGTGTATATGTTAATCCCAAAATCCCTAATTTTCCTTTCCCCTGACTCTTCCCCAAGAGAAGTGAAAATGAAGTCAATCAGTCATGTCCAACTCTGTGCGACCCCATGGACTGTAGCCTGCCAGGCTCCTCCGTCCATGGGATTCTCCAGGCAAGAGTACTGGAGTGGGGTGCCATTTCCTTCTCCAGGGGATCTTCCCGACCCAGGGATTGAACCCGGGTCTCCCGCATTGTAGGCAGAGGCTTTACCATCTGAGCCACCAGGGAAATCCTTCCCCAAGAGAAATATAGTCTAATTATCTTTGCTTTGGATGGTTGTGAAATACCAGGCATTCCTGCCTGCCTAGGAAAGCTGGATGCTCCCAGAGACAAAGGTCAGGGAGATGATGGAGTTAGTGATGATGGCAACAAACCAGTTTTAAGAGTTTGGATAAATCACTGAACATCTGTGAGTTGGTTTCCTCATCTACAAAATGTGTGTGATAAGAATGTCTACCTATAATGTTGTTATTATGAAGGTTAAGTGAATCACTGAATATAAAGTGCTCAGAAAAACACCTGGGACAAAGAAACGGATCAGTGTTACCATTAGGATTTTTCTCACCATGAACTACTGCATACTCTCCAGAGATCATACACTTAGGCATCAGGTCCCCTCCCTATGAGATGTCCTGTGAAACTGCTCTAAGTCTTCATGCAGGACCCCAACCACCTCCTCTCCAAATATGATTTCTCTCATCTTAGTCTTTTTCTTTGGCAGGAAATTCCTCTCATATCCCAAGATGGGGCAAACCCTCCATTTGCCACAGAAAATTCTTATATATATATATATATATATATATATATATATATATATATATATATATAAAGGTTACTGTAAAGAACATTCAACCTTTGATACTTTGGGTTACAAGAACATCAGTGCACACCTGACAAATTCTCTGAAATTTCCTGTGATTGTAGTTGACCAAAGAAATAATCCACTTCTGGTTCATATTTACTTAAATGTCTAGAAGTAGGGCCAGGTTTACATGATGCCCCCAGTTCCCTAGCACTTGACTCTGCTCAGCTCTCACATGTGTGGGTTTTGTGCAGTGACAGGCTCTCCTCTATTGGTCACAGTGTGGGTGCAATAGCTCCAGATCTCGCATCCTCATCAACCAAGGAAAGGTAAGACTCTCTCAAGATTTTGTTCTTGACTCCAGAACAAAATCCTGGAGCCAGGTTTTCAATGGTTGAACTTGACTGAGTATTCAACCTTGGACCTATAACTGAGGCCGAGGTGGGGGAAAGCACAATGCTCAGTGGTGTGGCCCATCAGTGACCATCCTGCACTAGGCAAAATTAACCCCATCTGAACCACAGGGAGGGGTTAGCGGGGAGTGGCTGCCAAAAGGAAATTCGAGCTACAACAGAAAAAAATGGACGGTGGGAATCAAAAACACAAACCTGAAGCTAAATTATTGAGGTTCTGCCTCTCTCCTACATGGAAGTTATAAAATTGTCCCTAAATCCTAGTTCTCAGTCCAAACCTTTCCCAATTTTAGATCCTATTTGTTACAACAATCTAAGCCCAGAAAAATCCATGCCTTGAATATTCATTAAGTTTGTTTTAGAGAAATATTTTTAGGCTTAGTGATATTCTTGACTCTTGTTATTTAAAAACTACAATAATCTAAGCCTTGTGACAACGATTAATGGTCTCAGCACTGTGATGAGTCTGAGGGATTTGGGGGCTGATCAAGGGAAAGATACGACCACAAGGTGGCAGTGGCGCGCAAAAGCCTTACCTGGGCACAGATTCGATAGGTTTGCGTGTTACTGTAGGAGTCCCTCACAGCCTACTGCTATGGCTGCTGCTAAGTTGCTTCAGTCGTGTCCGACTCTGTGCGACCCCATAGACGGCAGCCCACCAGGCTCCCCTGTCCCTGGAATTCTCCAGGCAAGAACGCTGGAGTGGGTTGCCATTTCCTTCTCCCTCACAGCCTAAGATCCTCCAAACTATATGGGGGCCACTAGCCAGAAGGGAAGGAGGGCAGGGAGCCCCAGGGAGAGGAGAATCAGAGAGGGAACTTCCATGTCACTGAGCCGAACGGTGGGAAACCTCCAGGTCAAACAGCTCCAAGCACCACTGCAGCTTGGAGTCTTAAAGCTACAAGGTCTATCGCTAACAGACGTTGGGAACCGTTCTGCAGGGCATGCAAAGCAAGAGAGCTCCAAATGTCTAATATAACATGCTTATTTCCAGTATATTTAAAACAACTAGATGTGTAAAAAATTGAGTTTGACTCTTTAAGCTAACAGGTCCTAGTCTACTGTGAAGAAATAAACAAGACAAGGACCAACCTACAGGGATCACCTCTGGTTCATGTATACAACTATTTCCTGACATTCACCAAAAGAAACTTATAATTATATTTCCATAGGGTCTTCATCATATAACTATTTGTTATCTGTGTTCTCCAAGTTACGTGATTACATAGACAAAAATAACACGGCAAGCTAAGAAACTGTTAGATGAACAGAGCCTTCAGGAAACCAATCCCCACCCTCACTTTGCGTTTGAATGACAGTGGCACCAACTGAGCATCTTCTGTCTTTTGGGAAGTGGGCTCGGACCCTGCTGATTGTCAGCTATAAATACAATGCCAGTGCGATGCAAATCTATTGCAAAGTGTAAATGCCAACCTTGGAATATGGAGGATTGACAAATGCCAACCAAGCTACTGAGAAAAAGGATCCAGCAAAGGATCCACCCCCTTTCAAGAGATACTTACTGACGGTTCACAAGTGAAGAAGGGGAAATCAACGGGAAAAGAGATAAGTGCTTCAAAAGGAGCGGCTTGCATAGCAAAGCAGAGTGAAGCTCTTGGGGAAATTGGGGAAGCCTTGAAATACTTCCTCTAAGCTGGCCCTTTTTGAGATCCTACTGACAACATCAAGTGTGAAATGAAAAATGCAACACCGTGCAGTTCTATAAAATTGAAGGGAAATAACAACAAAACACTGTCAAGAGGCAATGAATGCATTCTTCATTCTGAGCAGCACCGAAAGGGAATTACTGGATTTTGTTTACTTGTTTATCTTTATTTCATTTCTCAAAGAAGAAGAAAAATCCCAATCAGGTTTCGTTTTTCTCATGACTTTCTATATGATTTTATGTTCCCATTTTCAGTGGATTCGTTTCCATTGGCCAGATATACTCAAATTAAAGAAAAACTTTCCATAACACACTTGTAGTTTTAAATGTCAATGCTCTTAAAAGTGCATATTTTACGTATGTGAAATATACTAACATTCTCTATTGGCGGGGAACTGGCTTCCTCATAGCTCCTAAAACAGCACATGACTTCCTGCCTTTAAACCTTTGCTCATGTTGTTCCCCTCGCCTGAAAAGATCTCCCTTGACACCCACAGGACTCACTCCCTCATCTCCTTCAGGTTCCGGCAAATATCTCTTTGAGCCTTTCTCAAACCACCCAATCTAAAATAAAGCCCTATCTAGTACCCACAGACTTTGCTTCTGTTGTTTATTCTCTGTCTCTCCCGCTGGATGGAAGCACCAGGAGACTGGGTAGAATTTTTTTTTTTAATATTGTGTTTCCTGCTTTATCCATTGTTCTGAGAGCCACGCCAGGGAAATTGGAGGTGCTTAATAACTGTTGGTAGAATGAAAGGTCTCTATCTAACCATCTATCTCTGGGTGCTCCATAAATATCAGACCTTCAGGGCTAAAAATGCCCAGTAAGAGATAAAAACTATCAAGAGCAGGGGACAGAGTTCAGGCATGAGAATTCTGGACCAGAGGTTCTTAGACTTTCAGGCCATCAGAATCGCCAAGTTACAGCTATCTGGACTCCACCTCCAAAGACTGCGACTCACTAGGTCTAGGCCGGAACCCAGCAGTGCTATGTTTTTAAACAGGCTGCCATTCTGATGCAGGTGGTCCCCAGAACAATCCTTGGATAACAGTGCTTGGGACATATTTCAGACAATCACATTCTGTCAAGGAGAGTAACACCAAGGAACATCTGGTGTTCAACTCGCTTTCTGAGATAAGCCCAGCCCTGGGCGCTGGAGCACTTTCAGGATGAGCTTCGGCAAAACTGTAAAGATACTTTTAATTTGGATCCTCCCAGCAAACCACTTTCTCTGTGATAAATTAACCACAGAGAGAGGCATGAATCTCCCACTAGGCACCTGAAGACTGGCAAAGGCAGGCTCTGCTGAGAGCTCGTTGCAAACCATGATTTAAACCTGGGAGAGATTACAGGACAGGGGAAAGAGTCAATGCAAGGAGCCTGCCATGCCCATGACTGCAGAGCAGGTGGGGCTCCCTCCTGTCCAGGTGGCTGAACCTGGACCCTAAGGATAGATACTTTTGGTCTCAGTCCTAAAGAGAGCAGGAGTCAACTTGAAGGACAAACAAACAACCCGTACTGGAAACCCTTCAGAGCAGAGTCCTCGAAGGCATGGATTTCAGCTCTGAGGACAGGCACGCGCAAAGTGGGGTTTTAATTCCAGTGAGAACTTCCCCAAAGCAACACGTGCTGATTCCTGAGGAGCTATCTCCCGCCTCTTATCTCACTGTTTAACCTTTCACCTAAGAAAGCTAAAAATTCATCAAACTATATATATAGCTTTTGACAAATCGGAAATTTGACGAATTGCTCCCTTCTTTTACCCTTCCTATGGCATTGAGAAAAGTATATCCAAAACTCTGCCTTGGCCCCCAGACACCCAAAACCAGCCAAAAATGACTGCCTCCAGCCTAGGGCATGTCTTCCTTAGCCACTTACTTATTTACTTCTGGTCCATACCAGGTACAACAGATGATGGAGTGGTCCACTATGAACCGGGACTCCAGGGGATCACATCTTTTAGAATCCTTTCCCCTTGAGTGTGGGAGGGCCTGTGCTTCCTACTAATCAGAATAGTATGACAGACGTGATGAAATGTCATTCCGTGGTTCCATTACATTTTATAGGACTCCATCCTGCTAGTGGACTCTGCAGAATCTCTCTCCCAGGTGTCTTCGAAGGAGTAAGCAGCCATGTTGGGAGACCCACGTGGCAAGGAGCTTGGGGAGTCTCTAGCAACTGAGGCCCAACAGTCAGTAAACATCCGGGGCCCAAAGTCCTACAACAGCAAGGAAAGAAACTCTGCCGACACACCAGTGAGTATGGAAGAAGAGTCTTCCCCAGCTGAACCTCAGATGAGAATGCTCGCGTTTAACGCTGGGATCCCCAACTCCCAGGCCACAGGCCAGTATCAGGCCATTAGGCAGTTTTGTTCTATGGGAGCCTAGGATTAATTAGGAACTGGGCCACACAGCAGGAGGTGAGTGGCAGACAGCTAGCAATCCAGGGACTCTCATCTGTATTTACAGCCACTTCCCACTGCTCTCATTACCACCTGAGCTCCACCTCCTGCCAGATCAGCAGTGGCATTAGATTCTGGTTGTTGTTTAGTCACTCAGTTGTGTCCAACTCTTTTGCCACCTCATGGACTGTAGCCGACCAGGCTTCTTTGTCCACAGGATTTCCCAGGCAAGAATACTGGAGTGGGTAGCCATTTCCTCCTCCAGGGGATCTTCCAGACCCAGGGATCAAAGCCGCATCTCTTGCCCTGCAGCTGCTAAGTCACTTCAGTCGTGTCCGACTCTGTGTGACCCCATAGACAGAAGCCTACCAGGCTCCCTCATCCCTGGGATTCTCCAGACAAGAACACTGGAGTGGGTTGCCATTTCCATCTCCAATGCATGAAAGTGAAGAGTGAAAGTGAAGTCGCTCAGTCGTGCCGGACTCTTAGCGACCCCATGGACTGCAGCCCACCAGGCTGCTCCGTTCATGGGATTTTCCAGGCAAGAGTACTGGAGTGGGGTGCCATTGCACTGCAGGCAGATTCTTTATTGTCACTGGAGCGCTTGAATCATCCTGAAACCATCCTCCCCACCACATTGGTCTGTGGAAAAACTGTTTTTCACGAAACTGGTCCCTGGTGCCAGAAAGGTGGGGGACCACTGATTCCAAGGAGTATGGCCAGGGATGCCAAATGCCCTGCCGTGAACAGAATAGCCCTGCCCCACTCCAGATCCAATAGTTCTCCCACTAAAAAACACTGTGGGCACCTGATATTCAGCCTCCTAGAGATAATATGCCCACCACCACCTGCACACATGCCTGGGATTATCTTTCCCTGGCAAACTGGACCCCAGGCTGAGCTCCAGACACTCCCTCACTACTCTGCCCTTGGTCCCATGTGAAGCACATGCTTATTTTTCAGCATCAGTGGACAGAAGGGGAAGCAGCTCCCTTGCAAACTCTGGATGTGCTGTGTCACAGCCGTGAAGCCAGTACCTGCCACAATTTCAAGTCCATTTTTGTCCCACTGTGAGGAATATCGGAGAAGGCAATGGCACCCCACTCCAGTGTTCTTGCCTGGAGAATCCCAGGGACGGGGCAGCCTGGTGGGCTGCCGTCTATGGGGTCCCACAGAGTGGGACACGACTGAAGCGACTTAGCAGCAGCAGCATGAGGAATATAGTGTGTTCATCCACTTCACTTCTTTGTAAAGCCCCACTGTTGGCTCCCACCATGAAAACCAGTCCCCCTTCAGATCACATTTAAACATCTGACAAGATGAAACACAGAAGGCTTTATCCTCAGATTCCCAACCATTGTCTCAGATCATGTCCCATGGAGTGAAGTTAAAGACAGTGTGTGCCTCTCTGAAGTAGAACTGTTCAAAACACAATAGACAAACACACACACACACACACACGTGTGTGCACACACACACACCATGAGCAGCACGTGGCGGGGGCAAGGAGGTTATTATTTTCTCAGAGCTCAACAAACGGCTTCTCATGATCCAATTAGCAAAGTAATATTGTTTTATGGGAATCTAGGATTAGTCAATGTACAGCAATTAAGAACCAGAAATGCTTTTGCAATGAAGGAACTGGGAAAGCAGATAAGTCAGACTCAGGGCTTTGGAATTCAAATGTGGCCAGGAGGTATTTGATTTAATTTACAATCTACACACTGTTTATCTATTACATGTCAGGCATTAACCACCTACTATGTGCAGGAGAAATACACCGTTCTACGAAACAGACAGATGGAATATGAAGTTAAGACTACTTTCTGACTTAAAATTTTGACTCCAAGAAAGAAAAAGGACACTTAAGATAACACACACATCCTAAAAATATTGGGGGGGGTGTGGAATGGACTTCAGCTCTGTGACCTTGGGAAAGTCATTTAACCTCTTTGTGCCTCAGTTTCCTCATCTGTAAAATGGGACTATTATTACTACTATACCTCACAGGGTCCTTGAAAGGATTAAATGGAGACAGTGTATACAAAATTCTTAGAACAGAGTTTGGCATATAAGGACTATGCAGACTTCACGGTGCTGGTGGTAGTGACAAGAACATTCAGATGTTGGCCCTTTCATAAGCCAACTCAGCTCTAAATGCTGACATTTCCAAGAATCATCCCCTTGGTGGTAAAATGCTTCAGAAACAGTCTGAGAAATGTAGAAAAACTGTTGTGAGAATTGTCCAACAAGCTCCCAATACTGGCCATCTGATCCACAGAACACCAGAAGGCATACAAGTAGAATCTACCCAGCATTCACTGCCTCTCCTGGTGCAGTGCACCTACCTAGACTTCTCTTGGGATCCACTTAAGCTCAGTCCAGGTGCCTCAGGCTAGGCTGATCCCACCCTCGGCTTCAAGGGGTGGTATGCTGTAGCCAATCAAAGCGTTGTGTCCTCCTGGACAGTGATTGGTCCAAGGCGGAAGCATGTGACTCAACCCAAAAAATCAGGATGTCTCATCCCCCTGGCCATAATTGATTGGCCCACAAATGGACATGTCAACCATAAATTTTCAGGGAGTGTTGAGTCCAGCTCTCTTTTCACTAAGCAATAAGTGTTCCAAGAGCCCACCACCTTCCTGAGAATAAAACCAACAGGGGAAAACAAAGGCAATAGGTGGAGAGAGATGGCTTCTGGATCCAGTCAGACCTGAGGCTGTCTTTCAGTTACATGAGTCAGTAAATTCCCTTCAAGCCACTTTGAGTTGGATTTCTTCTATTAATATTTGCATTTGCAAGTGCACTGACAAAAACAGCCAGGACCTGACATTTCTACCACTCAGAGGACCAAATAAAATCCTCCCAAAGTTCACAGATGATACACAAAGTTACCACCACAGATGGAGGAAGGATGTTCAATATTTCAACCATCATTGTAAGCACAGAAAGCAAATATTAAACAAAGGGAACCTACAGAAACAATCAGATATCCTCTCCCTTTGTGATATCCATCACTTCAGAATAAATATTAATAAACAAACCTAAGGTATAAAAATCAGTTCATAACTCAAAAATAACCTGACCTTTTATGAAATTAAACTCACTTTCTGTCAAGCCTGCTACTTTTTTAGAATGTTTGATGATAAAAATCTTCAAATGCCTAGTAAAGAATCATTTCATTGTAATAATTTAAAGCATTTTGTGAGCCACTATGAATTTTTTGTCTCCAACCTGGACACAATCAAGGGATCAACCTGGTACATTGAATATTTCATCTCCATGAAGACTTGTCATTAATTTTCAGTAACTTGGTATTTACAGCTCCTGAGAAATAAATACACACACATATATATACATACACATCCATTTCCCAACTTCATCTACCATCTAGAGTATAACGATCCACAAAGTAATTGTTTACAAACAGAACTTTCCAAGTTCCAAGCGAACACCTGAAATCACCTCTTAGAAGTCTCAAAAGAAATCAAACTCAGTGCATCCAAAACTGAACTCACAATCAACTCAGCCAAAAATAAAAGTAAAAGCCGCCTCATTCCTCTTGCCCACTTTGAGAGAAGACCACTCTCTTAGTGCAGGATGCTATAACAAGATACCACATCCTGGGTGGCTTAAACAACAGAAATTTATTTCTCACACTTTGGGAGTCTAGAAAGTCCAAGATCAAGGTGCTGGCAGATTCAGCTCCTGAGAGCCCTCTTCCTGGTTTGCAGATGGCTGCCTTCTTGCTGTGTCCTCATGTGGTAGGGAACAGAGAGGTGAAGAAAGCTCTCTCGTGTCTCCTCTTGTAAGGGCACTAATCTCATCTGCGAGCTCCACTCCACCCTCATGAACTAAATACCTCCCAAAGGTCCTATCTCCAAATACCATCACACTGGGCATTGGGAATCCCACATATCCATGCAGAGTGGGGAGGCAGGGGGACGTGAAAATTCAGCTCATAGCAACCAGCATACATCAAATTGCTCAAATCAGAAACCCAGGGATCAACCTTGACACCCTTCTTTCTATAACGGGCTCTCATGTCCGGTCCATTAGCAAGTCCCCTGCCATCGTCCTCACCACTCTACAACCACTGCTAGAAGTCACAGAGCAAGCAGGATGATCTCTCCAAATCCCAAGCCATCAAAATGCCAAGCCTAAAACTCTGCACTGGCTACCACCATTGTTATAAAAAGTCCAAGACCCTGCATGATCTCAACCATGATTGAGAGATCATCAAACTGCCCAAAGGAGGCAGTGGATAGGCTAATAGCTTTGTGGCTAAAGGCACAGACCCCAGAACCAAATTGCCTGGATTCAAATCCTGGCTCTACCATTTATCTACTCTGTGAACAACTAAGCTGACTGAGCCTCAGTTTTCTCATCTGTAAAATGGGAACATAGTAACCATCTCATACATGTCATGGGAGGATTGAATTTTAAGCACTTAGCAGGTATAATTTTCTCTTTTTAGGATTCTGCTCTGTCCTCGGAAGACATAGACTTTCCCCACATATGGCTATACTCACTGGTCTCTGTTTCTCCCACAGACCCTTTTGCTAGCCTTCTCTTCTTATCCAGTACAGATAGAGGCCGATGGCTGGGCACAGCATCTCTAGAGGCCCTCTTGTCCTCCCTCTGGCTTCCAGCTGGGTTCCACCAATAGAAGGCACAGCAGATTAGATGATGAGAGGAGAGAAGTTGGGGTACTGATACCCTGGCTTCTTCCTGCTGGTGATGGTGGCTGAGCTTCCTGCCCTGTGAGCATGGCTCCTGTGGTCCAGCCCTGTCCCACAACCTCCACTCTCACTGGGTTCTTGCAATTCCTTCCCTCCTCTTGGGCCAGTTACTGCCTTGGCCCTATCCCCACTTAGTCAAAGCCCCCATGAAATTCCCTTTGGGTTACCAGCTCTTTCTCATCTGATGCCAAATGCTTCAGGCCTTTGTAAAGCTCTTCGTTATGGCTGAATTTTTTCCTCACACCATCGCCAACCTCCAACAATCCAGTTCATTCCTTTCCATCCTTCAATTCTCAACGGACACCTCCTCTGGGAAGCCTTCACAGGTACACAGGACTGGATTCCTTTTTTCTTTTATTGCACCTTGATTTTTCCCTTCCTAGCACCTATCACAGCTAATATTAAATAATTATCTGTACATTTCTATATACATTATGGTCTTCAGACTCAAAGACTCACCCCAGCAGAGACTACATCAGGCTTGTTGTGATCACATCCCCCACTTCCTAAGCTGCTTTGCACGCACGTTAGGTACTCAGTGTGCACTTGTCGAATTAACCAATCACACAATGAAGTGTAGCCCGTCCCTGCAATTGGAATGATGGGCTTCATTACACCCAGGAAGAAACGAAGCAGTGATGTCCAGCCCAAGCCACTTTTGCTTCTAAACCTAAGGCAGACGCGCCCAAAAGAGACCTATGCCCGCAATCTCTCTGCTGCTAAGTGAAAGTGTTAGTCGTGTCCAACACTTTGCAACCCCATGAACTGTAGCCCACCAGGCTCCTCTGTCCATGGGATTCTCCAGGCAAGCATACTGGAGTGGGTTGCCATTCCCTTCTCCGGGGGATCTTCCCAACACAGGACTCGAACCCAGGTCTCCTGCGTTGTAAGCAGATTCTCTACTGTCTGAGCCACCAGGGAAGCCAAGATGCTAAGATGGTTACTGATTATGAAACTTCTCTACTCAAACTTCATGCTGGTGCCTCTGTGGCAACTTTGGCCACCAAGGCTGGCTGAGGGGTAGGGAAGCTGGCATGGATTTAAAGGCCTCGAGACTAGGGGTGACCCCACTCTCGCCTGGCACTTACAGTAGCAGCTGAAACGGTGCCTCATTTTCGGTTACCCTCCCCAAACGCCTGCTGAGGGCTTTCACACGTTATCCTGTTTGTTCCTCATGAAAATCTGCGAAACTGCTACAGAGAACGAATCACACACCCACAATCACACAAGTGGGCGGACACAGAACTGGGGCCGCCCCCTGTGGTCACGGGTCCCAGCCCACACAGCTCCTCCGGCAAGGACGCCAGCCAGACGCCCCTTCTGGCTCCGCATCCTCAGCGCTGTTTGTCAGGTGAAGTGTTCCAAACCCCTCCCCAGGCCTCTTTAATCCAGATGGAAACTGATGGGAAGACCAGTACCACAGTGGAGTTGAGAGCACACCTCCAGACCCCAGTGCCCCGGTCCAAAGTCAAGTGTTGACACTTCCTACCTATGTAACTTAACGCTAATTATTTTAGTCTCTTCAGACCCGTTTCCTGTCTGTAAAACGGGGATAAAGTGTCCACTTGGAGGGCAGCCTTGAGTACTAATTGCATGAGTGCATTTACATCCACAGTAAGATGCCTGACCTGGCTTATAGCAAACAAGTATGAATCACTCATTCTGTGTACCTTCTAACCATCAACAGCTTGACTGTCCCCATAAGATAACCGTGAGCCTCAGGGTAAGGTGGACATCTTATTCCACTTCATTCCACTCCCCCCCAGTCCGTGGATGGAAGGGAAGACCCATAATGGGTGTGAACATCAGTCTACAAAGTCATTATTTTCTTTACTTTCTAAGACTCAAATTAACTGTGATTCTCTGTGTAGCCAGGCTGATTTAAAATATAAAAACTGAGGGACTTCCCTGGTGGTCCAGTGGCTAAGATTCCACATTTCCAATGCAAGGTGCTCAGGTCTGATCCCTGGTCAGGGAACTAGGTCCTACCACATGTCGCAACTAAGACCCAGTGTGTCCAAATCAATAAAAAATTAATTAATTTAAAAAATCACTGAAAGCAGTCTTGCCTGAGATTTTCTCCTCCCCTCCAGGGATGGAGGAGGAATGGGATTCTGTGTATGGACAAAGATGGGAGGGAGCAGAGGGCTATGAGAACCTCTGTCCTTTGCCTGTTGTCCCTGAGATATCCAACACGGTGGCGCCCATCGCTCCTTGGGTCAGAGGTGGGAGTTGGGGTAGAGGGGTGGCTCAGCTACTTCTCTGC
Source organism: Bos javanicus (assembly GCF_032452875.1). NCBI lineage: Eukaryota > Metazoa > Chordata > Mammalia > Artiodactyla > Bovidae > Bos > Bos javanicus. Next base: position 51,005,182 of record NC_083884.1, read on the forward strand.
CAGCCTTGGGCCTAGGAATCTTCCAGAAGGCTGCCCATGTCCCAGCTACTCTGACCCATGGTTGTAAACTCAATTGCCCCCAGGAACCAGACAGGTTTGAAGGTGAGTAGCTGGGCAGGTAGATGCTACAGTGAACAGGTGACTAACTCACTTGCCCCAACCTAAGGGGATACTGATAAGGAACCTCTGTCTTCAGCTCTGCAAAGGCGACCTCCAGGAACAAGACCTTCCATCCAGGCAATTGTGCCCAATATGTAACAACTTGGTATCCATTGAAATGCAATGGATCTGTAGCCTGGAGGCTGCTTTGTGGGAAGCATTTCCAGAGGAGTTTTTGCTTTCTCTCCACCCCAGGACAATGTTTCTCCATTTACTCAGTTCAGGAACACAGTCTCCCAAGACCAAGACCACACTGACATGGTGTCAGACACATACACCCACACATACACTATTGTGCAGTCAAGTCCTTGTTTTAATCCTGCTGTGACAAAAAGTGATCCAGTAGTTCAGATCCTACAGATGCAAAGGAAGCAGGGTAACACATCAGTTACCTTCAGCAGTAACTACGTGAGCATCAAAGACCAGGGAGACAAAACTCCAGGTGACACTGTTTTGCTTGGCGTCCTGCCAGGGACAATTCTGTCCTCTACACACAGACCAGAGGCACATCTGCTCCTTAGTGAACCAACAGAGAACCCAGCTGGGTCCCTGTCTTCTAGGCTCCTGTATTTCTAGCTGTGTTTGTAAAAGAAGATACAATGTTACAGAAAAGTGAGAAGCAACCATATTTCTTAATCTTCCTTTCGAAAATGAAACTTTCTGTGCCATGGCCCATGAATGTACCCTGATGGGGAAAAGCAAGTGCTGTAGAGATCAGATTTCTGTCTGGGGTTTTCAAAATCATGGATAACATAGCCGAGGATGTTCAGAACTGTCTTAGGCAAAGTCTTCCCTATCCCACAGGCTCCTTAACTCTGCCATCTCTTCAGAAATATCCTTCAGAGATGGATTATAAATATGACACATCCAGGGTGTATAGAAAAGGGGACCTTCCTACACTGTTGGTGGGAACGTAAATTGGCACAACCCCTATGGAGAACAGTATAGACATTCCTTAAAAAACTAAAAATAGAACCACCATATAATCCAGCAATCCCACTCCTGGGCATACATCCAGAGAAAGCTCTAATTCAAAAAGTTACATGCACCCCAGTGTTCACAGCAGCACTATGTACAACAGCCAGGACATGGAAGCAGCCTAAGTGTCCATCAACAGAGGAATGGATAAAGAAGACATGGTGCACCTATACATGGAGTATTACTCAGCCATAGAAAAGAATGAAATTTTTGCCATAGAATAGACCTAGAGATTATCATACTAAGTGAAGGAAGTCAAACAAAGAAACACAAATGTCATATGTCACTTCTATGTGGATTCTAAAACATGATACTTGAAATGAAAGATGATAAGATATTGGTGTCAAGTACCTTCACAATTCGTTGTACACTTTATTGTAATACCATGACTGCCTGAAATTTCTAGAAAGTATTTACATTGATTACAGAAAGATGGTAGAGAAAGACAGAAAGACAGAAACAGAAAGACAATTGATTTATGCATTTCTATGCTAGTGATGGAAGGGAAAGGGTTAGTTCTTTTCTTTCTGAGTGATAGTAGGAAATCTATCTGGTCAGGGAATTTAGTATTATAGATCCACTATAATATTTTAATCGTTAAATAATATTTGAATAAAATAAATTGATAAAAAAAAATAAAACATGATACAGATGAACTTATTTACAGAATAGAAATAAACTAACAGACATTGAAAACAAACTTATGGTTACCAAAAAGGAATGGGAGGAGGGATAAATTAGGAATTTGGGATTAAAATATACACACTACTATATAAAAAATAGATAACCAACAAGACTTACTATATAGCACAAGGAATGGAACTCAATATTTTGTAATAATCTATAATGGAAAGGAATCTGAAAAATAATATAATATGTATATATACATGCATATATATGAATTGCTTTGCTGTACACCTGAAACTAACACATTATAAACCAACTATAATTTAAAAAATACTACTGATCCAGAGGCATATAAGAGAAGAAGTCCCAGGTCACAGCTGGAGATTTATCTCAAACTTGGATAGCAGTTCTCCATGTGATACTAGCTAAATCATGACACTGCTTGGTATGACACCAAAACTGCATTTCCAAGGTACGTTCATCTGGGGAATTGTTCTCATCTCTGCGAAACCAAAAACTCAATCAGATAGCACTGGATCTGGGAAAACTCTCCCCTTTTCTGGTCCTCTTAAAAGCCAAGATTATTCCCAACTTGGAGCCTGGCACTCACTGCCTGTGCCCTCTCAACTCTCCCGGGGCTCTTTATGTCTCGCTGTCTCACTCAATTCAGCCTCTTCATTTACTGATGTACCTTGTCGAGTGTCCACAGGCATTTCAAACAGCAACAAACAGGTCATTAAGTAGAGAACAAAAGGCAACAAAGCACTAGGAACAAACAGGCAAAAGCAAGCAGAATCTACTCATTTGCTCTTGTGATGGGCATTTTTTCATTAGCCAGCAGTGCTGCAAAATCACTTTTAATACACTACTCCCCGATTCAGAAGATATCAAGAGCCCCAGTGCTGAGCCATGTCCAGACTATTCTTGGCCAGACATTCTTTCTCCTCACCAGTCAGCTGACCTTCCCTCCCTTCCCCCATGGGTCCATCTGAACTTGGCTCCATTCAAAATCCTCAAGTACTCCAGTACTTGGGTTGGCTCAGAAAATAGGAGCACCATAAACACCAGAAACCAAGAATTTCTCTGGGCCACCCCTGTGAGGATACAGCTTCACAAGGTCAGAGAACTACATCCTCCCCTACTATAGAGTCACTGCAATATCAGTACCGGGCAAACGGAAAGCACTCAAATACCTGTTGAATTAATAAATGAATGAGGGATTTCCCTTGTTGTCCACTGGCTAAGACTCCGAGCTCCCAATGCAGGGGTCCTGGGTTTGACCACTGGTCAGGGAACTAAATCCTGCATGCTGCAACTAAGACCCAGAGCAGCCAAATAAATATAATTTTAAAAATAATGAACGAATGAATTTCACACAAGAGAAATAATATATGACACTGATTTGCCTCCCATGGGTTAAATGAAAAATATATTATTAAGACCTTGGCATTCATACATGTATATGTATGGCTGAGTCCCTTTGCTGTCCACCTGAAACATCACAGCATTGTTAATCAGCTATATTCCAATACAAAATAAAAAGTTTTTTAAAAAGATGTTGGGATTCGTTGGAACCTTGTTTAAATAAATTGCTCATAAAGGTGAGGTAAAATATAAATAAATAAATTGCTCATATTTCCTTTAGTTGCCAAACCTACTCTAAAGTACAGGAAAGTCACAATAATAAAAGCATTTTTCCCTGGGAAACTGTAGCCTGAGAGTTACATCAGGTCTGTGTTGAACACAAATTTTAACCGCATCTGCTCTCATGTGCCCTGGAACATTCTGTCCCATTAGTAAAAAGGCTCCTTCTGGACAGAAAGTGCAAGGGGCATTGACTACCACCACCTTAAGGATACACCAGGCAGCCTCCAGCTGCCAAGCCCCTTGGCAGGATGGGAAACAAGGGGCTCGGGGCAGGCAGGGGAGGGTGGCCTCTCTTGAGAGTCCAGAGAAGGGAAGCAAAGAGCTGGGGACCAGGTCCCCACTACCCTTGGTCTTTCAGCTCTCGAGAGGCCACAGACAATTTTGTTTTGTTTTATTTTTTTTTAAGTGACGAAGGGGAGAGCTTAATTGGTGGCTTCAAACTCAATTTCTTTTTTTTAATTTTATTTATTTACTATTTTATTTCTGACTGTGCAGAGTCTTTACTGCTGCGGGAGCTTTTCTCTAACTGCAGCAGCGGCGGCTGCTGTCTGGCTGCCGTGAGCAGACTTCAGGTTGTGGGGGCTCCTCTCCTCATGGAGCACACGCTCTGGGGCGAGGCCTTCAGTAGCTGCAGTTCCTGGGCTCCAGAGCACAGGCGCAGTAGTCGTGGCTCACGGCTTACTTGCTCTGCGGCATGAGGGATCTTCCAGGATCGGGGATCGAACCTGTGTCTCCTGCATTGGCAGGCGGATTCTTTACCACTGAGCCACGAGGGAAGCCCACACACAGGTTTTTATCCCATCAAATGTTGTCAGGAAAGAACAGAGATAAAGACCAAGCTTTCATGTCACCAAATTTTATTACAGAGTTCTTATACCTCATACAGTTTTAATGGCTGAAATTAAATATTAAAATAATGTTTATTTTTAACAATGCTTTTAGGATGTGGGGCAAACACCTCTACATGAGAGGACACATAAGAATATTTTAGGTTATAGGACAAGGACTTGATATTAAGTTGAAAAAAAAGAGTTTCTAATCTTTATCAACCATTTTGATTAAATCGGTGGAAAGTTCCAGTTGAGTGTTTTAATGTCTTTAACCTTTTCTGACACTTGCAAATCTCTCCCTTTAAATAAAGAAAACTAATGACCCCCCAAATCAAGGCATTTTAGAGCCTGCCACCTTCTAGCTTGAATGTTACAACACTGGCTTTCATGCATAATTATTATTATAGTTGTCTTCCATTTATAGCAAAAGAGACTGGTTTTTCCATTTATAGAAGAGATATAAAGCTTCTGTTTTAGGTCAATTTAGTAAAAACATGAGCTGATTTAAAGAACTGAACATCAGTACTGCTGTTATACAGGGTTTCACAGGAGGCAGGCACAGTGATAAAGAATTCACCTGCCAAAGGGGGTGATGCGAGAGACTTGGGTTAGATCCCTGGGTAGAGAAGATCCCCTAGAGTAGGAAATGGCAACCCACTGCAGTATTCTTGCCTGAAAAACCCCATGGACAGAGGAGCCTGGTGGGCTACAGTCCATGGGGTCGAAAAGAGTCAGAGACAATTGGGCAACTGAGCACCACACACACACACAGTGAAAGAAATAATGACATCAGATGGGGAAAAGACAATGCAACTGCCCAGTCTCTTTGGTCAGGATTCCCGAGGTGATGGGTTTATGTGATAAACCCATTCCTGCCATAGCTACCTGTCTAGTCTAATGTGAACTAGAAAAACAGAATAAAGCCAGAAACTCAAGAGATTGACCTTCTGCCTTAAGGAAGCAAAATAACACTTTCTTTACAGATAAATTTATTTCCTCCCCCCAATAGGTATTAATTGAAATGACAATCGTTAAGGGAAAAAGAGTTTGGGGTGGTGGGTAAGTATGGGAAAACTGAATCCTGGGAAACACCAGTTCCAGGGATGACATGGACCAGCTCTCACAGGCAGCCTCACACCCTGCATGGCCATGCTGCAGCTGCACCCAGGGGTCTCCGAGCTGCAGATCAAAGAGCCATTTTCCACCGCAAGAGGCGGTCTCCCTGTCTGGCTCAATTCAGCTAAGATGAGAGCAGAGGAATCTGAGAATTTCACTCCAGGGTGGGTTTGCTCAACAGCTCAGATGAAAGAAGGAAATATATCCGGAGGAGGAATCAAGCTGCTCACAAGGAGCTGAGTTTATCTTCAGTTGTCAAAGCACTCCGCTGGGGAGCACACAGCCTCCTGCCTTCACCTGTCTACGTCTCCTCTTGTCTCTACCACTAGCGAACAGCTGAGAATGGAAGCCACAAACAGAAAGGATTTTCAAGCAAAGACAAGGCAAAGAAAACAGATTTTTCAAGAGCAAAACACCCACAGCTTTCACAAATTTAGACTGAGCTAGAAAAATCTGAAACACATTTCAAAAACAATATTATCAAACTGGGCTTAATGGAATTTCTGGGCATCCATTTACAGCCATCTTACCACCCATGTAGGGGAACAACATCTAAGCCACTCTAATGGCTTCATGATTAAGAAACTGAGGGTCGGAGAAGTGAAGTAATCTAAGTAAGGACCTGAAGAGCCAGGACCAGAACTCAGATACCCAACTGCTGGCCGTCTTTTTTCTCTGCCATTCAATGTCATGGGTCATTAAGAAGGCAGCAAGAATGCACCTTATTCATTCTCTTGCACCAAATGTCCTGTTAAGAATTATTATCCAATATCCTGGGACCATCTCTTGGAATGAAAAAGATAAAACCTACCTGAGATCACTTGGTTTTATCTTTTTCATTCTGAGAGATGATCCCAAGATATTGAATGATAATTCTTAACAGGACATTTGGTGTAAGAGGATGAAGAAGGTGCATTCTTGCCACCTTCTCATTAACAATAAACTATGACAGTAGATGGCTGAGAGAAAAGATACATAGCAGTTGGACATCTGAGTTCTGTTCCTGGCTCTTAGGTCCTTACTCAGATCACTTCACTTTTCTGACTTTCAGTTTCTTAACCATCAAGTCATTAGAACAACTGAGATGTACCCCAACTAGAGGCTTCCCTGGTGGTGCAGTGGTAAAAGAACCCACATGCCAATGCAGGAAATGCAAGAGTAGGAAATGGCAACCCACTCCAGTATTCTTGCCTGAAAAATCCCATGGACAGAGGAGCCTTGCAGGCTACAGTCCATGGGGTTGCAAAGAGCCAGACACAACTGAGCAACTGAGAACGCATGGATGATATTAACTAGAAAAATAAAGATACTAAACTGCACTGAGAAACTACATTTGCTTTTGAAGAACAGATTAAACCTATCCTACTTTTGTCTGTTTTAAGAATCTAAAGATACTGGGGGTACAATGAAAATTATTTATGTTTGCTATAAAACACTAACCTAAAAAGTCAAATACTCAAGGAAGGGAGCAAGTAGAGTTCTTGGTTTGCATGCAACAGAAACCCCATCTGGCCAGCTTATGAGAAAGAGATTTATAGGAGCAAGACTGGGCATCTCATAGAATGAAGGAGAAGGCTGGAGGTCCAAATCCAGAAATGGGCCCAGATCCAGGGCAAAGAGCTGGCAGGACTACTACAGAGACCATTTGACCAGAATTACCAGACCCCACCCCAAGCATCCACTTCCGCTGGCACCAAACATCCAACAGGAACCCATGATCTGTAGTAACTGCGCTTCCCATGGGTGTCCGGAGAGAATCTCCCTCCACAGGAGATCCCCGCACACCAGCTGTGGACCAGCCAGCAGGAGGAACCCACCACTGTGCCCAACCCAACGCTCACACATGCACATGCACACACACATGTACATGCACACATATTCACATATGCACATGCAAACAGAGCAGACACGTGTGAAGCGCCCCTCCTCAACCCTGTCCCTCAGCCTGCCCAATTTCAGCACAGCCGTGGTGGACAGCTCCATGTGCTCCTGCCCATGAACAACCTTCACCAGCTTGTTCTTGATGTCTTCTCCCAGTTACCTCCCCGGGGAATATTTAACCAGCTGGGATGGAAGCCAGCAGATAAGTGCTCCAGCCACCCCATCTTCCAGGGGGACAATTCTGAGGCAACTTCTGCACAGTTCCAAGGATGGATGAAGTCCCTAGGGGCCCCTCAGTGCATCTTTATCACCCCTTCCTCCTTCACTGCTCCAGTATCACCACCTCACATTTCCAGTGTCTGCCATCACCTCCCAGAAGTGAACCACCTGGGCTCCAATTCCTCATCTCAGGATCTGCTCAGGACCTACATGCTCACTTACGCACCATGCAATGTTCTTCATGGAAGGAGGGTAGGCCTTGGACTTGCAGTAGGTTGGAAGTTGTTGGAATATAAACCCCTATTGTCCTATCAGATCCACCTCTGATTGCCCTGAGCTGGGACAGAGTTGAGGCCGACTTTGGTCTGGGACACACCCTGTGCTTAGCAGCCAGGCTGCCACATAAAATCAGCACCTCCCTTTCTCTCTCCGATTCTCTCTCTTAAAAGTTTTTATGTGGACCACTTTTTTAAAGTCTTTATTGAATTTGTTTTACAATATTATTTCCGTTGTATGTTTTGGTTTTTTGGCTGCAGAGCATGAGGGATATTAGCTCCCAACCAGGGATCAAACCCACACTTCCTGTATTGGAAGACAAAGTCTTAACCACTGGACCACCAGGGAAGTCCCTCTCTCCATATCTCTTGAGCCAATAAGAATCTTGTCAGGAGACCAGAGCATTTAAAACAGAGGAAATGTAGGTGGGAGGGAGCAGTGGACACAGCCATCTGGACACCAGCCACATCATATCACATGAGGCCCTGCAGGTCCGCTTGCTTATTCTCAGTGCAGTGCAAAGCCATCAAAGCAGAAGATGCAGACGACTGGCACGTGTTGAAGGCCACTCTGGTTGCTATGGGGAAAACAGATGTGTGGGGCAAGAGAGGAGACTGGGAGGCTGGTTAGGACAGGGTATTGCAATACTCTCCACATCAGAGGGCATAGTGGTATGCATGGGGGCAGTGGAATTTGAGGTGGAAAGAAGTGGACAATTTCAGACTATAGTTTTGAGATAGAACCAACGGAAGGGTGAACTACTGTATCTCTTTAGCCTCTAGAATCAGGACCTTAGCTATAAATGGCTTTCTATGTAACAGTTCTTTTCTGGAAGGGGAAATGTTTCTTTAATGCCACATAAGCAAGAATAGGAGACTAAACAAGTGAAACAAAGACTTACATACATATGACACACATCCATACATAAAAACAGCGGAAGTTTAATTCAGGGAAGGTGTGACTCCCTTACATGTATCTGAGAAGTTCAATCAAGATCAGCACAGTTTGGGATTGGCATGTACACACCGCTCTATACACCCTGGTGCTGGTGGTGGTTGAGTCACTAAGTCGTGTCTGACTCTTGCAACCCCATGGACTATACCCCTCCAGCTCCTCGTCCATGGGATTTCCCAGGCAGGAATACTGGAGTGGGTTGCCATTTCCTTCTCCAGAGGATCTTCTTGACCCAGGGATCGAATCCATGTCTCCTGCAATTCCAGGCAGATTCTTTTACCAATGAGCCACCAGGGAAGCCCATATACACACCACTATATATAAAATAGATAACTAATAAGTACCTACTGTGTAGCACAGAGAACTCCACTGAGTACTCCGTAATGGCCTAAAAGTAAAAAGAGTGGGTATGTGGATATGTGTAACCTATTCACTCTGCTGTACACCTTAAATTAACATGACATGGTAAATCACCTATACTCCAATAAAACTTTTTTTAAATAAATAAAATAGATAACCAACAAGCATCTACTGTATAGAACAGGAAACTCTACTCAATTCTTTGTAATAACCTAAATGGGTAAAAGAATTTGAAAAAAATACATGTATATGTGTAACCGAAACACTTTCCTATATACTTGAAACTGACACAACATTGTTAATCAGAGCCTCTTGATAAAAGTGAAAGAGGAGACTGAAAAAGTTAGCTTAAAACTCAACATTCGAAAAACTAACATCATGGCATCTGGTCCCATCACTTCACGGCAAATAGATGGGGAAACAATGGAAACAGTGAGAGACTTTATTTCCTTGGGCTCCAAAGTCACTGCAGATGGTGATTGCAGCCATGAAATTAAAAGACGCTTGCTCCTTGGAAGCAAAGCTATGACCAACCTAGAGAGCATATTAAAAAGCAGAGACATTACTTTGCTGACAAAAGTCCATCTAGTTAAAAGCTATGGCTTTTCCAGTAGTCAAGTATGGATGTGAGAGTTGGACTATAAACAAAGCTGAGCACCAAAGAATTGATGCTTTTGAACTGTGGTGTTGGAGAAGACTCTTGAGAGTCCCTTGGACTGCAAGGGGATCAAACCAGTCAATCCTAAAGGAAATCAGTCCTAAATATTCATTGGAAGGACTGATGCTAAAGCTGAAGCTCCAATACTTAGTCCACCTGGTGTGAAGAATCTTCTCATTGGAAAAGACCCTGATGCTGGTAAAGATTGAAGGCAGAAGGAGAAGGGGACAACAGAGGATGAGACGGTTGGATGGCATCACTGACTCAATGGGCATGAGTTTGAGCAAGCTTTGGGAGTTGGTGATGGACAGGGAAGCCTGGCATGCTGCAGTCCATGGAGTCGCAAAGAGTTGGACATGACTAAGAGACTTAAGTGATTGCTACTCCAATATAAAATGAAAAATGAAAAAAAAAAAAAGATTAATGCAATAGGAAGTTGATAGTCCCCTAGGCTAGAAGGACGGAAGGAAGAAACCAAGGCCCCAAAGCCAAGAGGAGTCACTTGAAGATGATAGAACCACAGAGGGCTCATCAATCAGAAGTGCAGCTGCTGCCAAAGATACCACAGCTGCCCAGAGCAGAGAGGACGGGGGTGGAACACCCCAGCTACTCCTTTCCCTCAGCCCTCCAGTCTTCAGCCAGTGCCCCCCAGCTGGCTGCAGGCAGCTGAAGGGAAGCTGGGACCCGCAGGGTCAGCCTTCTGTGATACAGGCAGAGAAAAGGAAGATCCAAGACTGGATCTGAGGGCAAGAGCCAGGAACTGCCCTCCAATCACTGTGCTGGGGGATCAACCCACAGATCCCTCTGGTACCTGGAAGGGCAGGCTGAGTTCCCCGCCCACTGTCGTGAGTGGAGGGCTGGCTCCCCAAAGATGAGTACCCACAGAAGCTATGCACGTGATCTTATCTGGATAAGGTAATTTGGTGAGGATCTCGAGACGACATCATCCTGGATGAGGTCGGGCCCTAAACCCAAAGACACGTGTTCTTATCAGAGACAGAGAAGGAGAAGACCCAGAGAGGCTGCAGAAGGGAAGACCACAGAAGGGAAGAAGCAGAGACTGAACCCATGTAGCCACGAGCCAAGGAGCGCCTAGCATCGCCTGCCACCACCAAAAGCCAGAAGTGTGAAACAGACTCGCCCCCGAGCATCCAGAAGGAAGCACCCCTGCCTGCACCTTGACTTCAGCCTTCCGGCCCTGAGAACTGAGAGAGAAGACATTCCTGCTACTAGTTTAAGCCACCAAGTTTGCAGTGATTTGGTTGTGGCGGCCCTAGGCAACAAATACACCCATCCACCTATCTTCAGCTTCATTTTTTTCTGTTCCCTGGCAATTGCTTCTTTACAAGTGGAAGGTAAATCCTCAATCAGGAAATAAATAAATAAGGAACAAAACAGGCATGCAGAACCTCTATCTTTTATATGATATTGTGACCTGGAAAACCCTCATCACTCAAAACCCCAACTTACCCGTGTTTCTCTCAGTATGGCTTCACCTAGGGAGTGCGTTTGCTTCATTCACAATGGAAAGTCATCTGTTGAGTCTTTCCTTCACATGGTGACCAATCCTTCAATCTCAATTCGTCCCCCTTTTCATAATGGGCTCTGCTCACTCACAAAGCCATGTGCCATCTCCTGCTTTTTTCTTTAAATTTATTTGGCTACACCAGGTCTTAGTTGTGGCACACAGGATCTTAAGTTGCAGCATTTGGGATCTAGTTCCCCAACCAGGGATGGAACCCGGGTACCCTGCATTGGAAACACAGTCTTAACCACTGGACCATCAGAGAAGTCCCTGCCACCTCTTTCCTAACTAATTGGTTAAGGCACTGTAATAGTTTCCAGTTGCTGCTGTAATAAATTGCCATAAAGTTAGTAGCTTGAAACAACACAAATCTCATCATGTTGGAAGTCAAAAACCCAAAATGAGCTAAGATCAAGGGCTGCATTTCTTCTAAACAGGGATTTGAACCAGTCTTCCTTGCTTATTAGTCCACACTTTCTCCACGATACCACATGGCTTCCTGAAATGAGTGAAAGCTGAAAGAAGGGAGCTACCCTTATGTTCTGATGTTGTTCAGTCCCTAAGTTGTGTCCAACTCTCTGTGACCCCATGGACTGCAGCATGCCAGGCTCCTCTGTCATCCACTAGCTCCCAGAGTTTGCTCAAATTCATGTCCATTGAGTCGGCAATACTATATAACTATCTCATCCTCTGTTGCCCCCTTCTCTTCCTGTCTTCAGTCTTTCCCAGCATCAGGGTCTTTTCCAGTGAATCAGCTCTTCACATCAGGTGGCCAAAGGATTGGAGCTTCAGCTTTAGTATCAGTCCTTCCAATGAATATTTGGGGTTGATTTCCTCTAGGTTGGACTGATCTCTCCTTGCAGTCCATTCACCTTCATATCCACTGCTTAATCAGTATAAATCTCATCAGTCTCCTGATCACAACAGCAACATCGCTCCCAACTGGGCTACCCACCACTCCATACTCAGTGTTGTCATCTGTACTGGATCAAGAATACTGTTCCCCCTCCTCTCCTCGTACTCTCACTTATCCAAACTGTAACAGCCAAGATCAAGTGACACCTCCTTTTCCAGACTCCCTAACCATCTATGTTTCAAAACATTCCTGAAACACCCGTCACATCCAGCTTTGTCAGTTTGTAGGTGTGCATTTCACCCCCCAAAGAATTTTGAGATCTTTGTGGGTGAGAACCCCATCAAGGATCTCTTGGTAACTTCTAAAACACCAGCTTAGAAAGTGCTTGCTGAATGGTTGTTAGTCAGAACCCAAAGCAAGGAGCTAGAACTGCAGGCATGTGCAGAAGAGATGCTCATTAGAGAAAAGTATTCCTTCTACATCCCTAAGGGGTCTATCCAAGTCAATGAGGATCCTTTAAGCATGTTCATGATGTCCCCTGAGATATACTAGGGCCTATGTAAGTGGAAAAAAATTATAACAAGGAAAAAATAATCATTAGAGCTATGTGTCAGACCCTGTTCCAAGCTATTTTTGTATATTAATTTATTCCTCACAGTAGTCTTGTGAAGGAGGTGTTATCCTCAGTTTATAGAAGGAGAAACTACGGCATGGGTATACCTGAGGAGTGACCTCACTCCCTGCTTGGTTCTCAGGGCCTTCTTAGTGTGATCTCCCTACCCAAACTCTATGTTACCTCTGCTTTCTCCCAAACTCAAATCTACCTCCTAAATTCTCTTGACCTATGAGCTGGGCTTCCTCTGAGGCTCTCCCTTTGCTTCAGTTGCCTCGTGATCTCCAGGATAAGCCACCTCCTGAGTCAGCCCACCTCTGAGAACTCTTTTCATTCTGTACCGTCAGGGGTGCTCCCATCAGTCTGAAGTCCACATGCCCTCCAGAAGGACAACCATCACATCCCCCCTACACACCTGCACCGGAGCTTCCCAGCTGAGGCACACAGAGAGCAGGTCAGATTTTGTGGGCAGCAGCACTTTCACCACTGGTAATAATCCTCACACAGGGGGTCTGCATGTGGCCCAGGGCTTGCATTTTAGCAGCCTCCTCCAAGGCATTCTGTTGCCAGTGGGCCCCAGAGCACACTGGGAGAAATTTCAAGAGAGAGGTTTTCTGATGACTTAAAAAGCTGGTCACTCAGTCTCATTCTCCCCTCCCCCACAGCAGAAAGGCACTTATTGACATAAATTCTGCTTTCAGATGATTTTGACACCTACATTTTAAGCATAGGTGTGATTGCAGGCATCGGTTCAGCTCCCTAGGGCCTGTGCCAAGTGATCCTAATTTCTCTGTGTGGACCACTCAGCTTCCCTGCTCTGTGATGGACATTCCAGATCAGTCTCAGCCCTCAGAAAGGGCAGGGGATACATTTACCCTCTTAGAACACCTCCCTCACCCTGGGCAATTTTCCCCTGCAGGTGACTCCCTCCAGACTCATCACACGGCCTATAAGAAGTGGTATCATCCTGCCATTTTAGAAGGGAGAGAGCTGGGATAGGAAGAGTGTAAATAGCCCCTATTCCAGTCAGCTGGCCACTGGTGAAGAGTTGCCAAGTGAAGGGAATGTAAATGTCCACCTCAGAGCCAACTTCTGAAGCCAGGGGCTTCTGAAATGGGAAAGGCATTAGAAAGGCTTGGCTGAAACCCCCCAAGAAGCCCCAGAGGAGATCTCCTTCCACGTGTTTCCCTATTCAAACTGAACCCGAGCAGGAAACACCTAGGACCCAAGAGACTAATTTATTGGTTAAAACTCAGCTACATCCCAGTTACTCACAAAGAAACAAGTTATCAACCAACTTCCCCAGTCTGCAGGCATCCCCACAGTATGCCACACTCTCTTGCTAAAGTACCATCTGTATTAATTCTTACTTAATATTTTTTTTTAAATCTTCTCACTGCCTTTACACAAATTTATCTGGGAAAGAAGCAAGGTATCAGCACTTAAATTGAAAAAAAAAAAACAGTATCACTTTCCATAAAGAGAAGAAATCTCTAAAATAAATACAATTAAAACAACATTATTGAACTCTAGCCAGCCACTGCGTGCCTGCTGAAGACTCCCAACCTGGGCTGTGGGCTCGCACTGTTCAAAACAAAATCAAAGTCAACCAACAAGGAGATGAGCAAGTGGTTAGGGATGCAAGGGACTCTGGGGCATCAAACAGAGACTCTCTCCTTGACTGAATCATGATAGAAAGAAGATGCAGAAGGAATCCACTCTCACCAGGTAAACTCAACGTTGTGCTCACTCAGTCATGTCTGATTCTTTGCGACCCTATGGACTGTAGCCCATAAGGCTCCTTTGTCCATAGGATTTTCCAGGCAAGAATACTGGAGTGGGTTGCCATTTCCTCCTTCAGGGGATCTTCCTGACCAAGGAATAGAACCCACGTCTCTTGCATATCCTGCATTGGAAGGCAGATTCTTTATCACTGAGTCACCAGGAAAGCCCAAACTTAATGTTACCAAACACCTATGTTTGGTACTCGAAAATCTACACTCATCTCAGCGAGTAGCCTGAAATAATTTTTCCCCTGCATTTGTGGTTCCCAAAGTATAAGATGCAGACTGATTTTAGGTGGTATCTAAGATGAATTTATAGGGAAAAGTCATTCTAAAATCTGGTCACTTTGGAGAAAGTGAAACAACAAAATTAAGAACTCATGGGACCATGGACGGTGAGTGAATTTATGTGTGAGTCTAACCAATCTAACCACTTTCTCTGGACTCCAACGTTACTATGGGAACAAGAGGCACTGGCCAGTCAGACTTTCAAACCAGGTGTGACAGAATGTGATGTATGCTCCTTAAAGGCAGCCACTGCCTGCTCACCCCCCGCCCCAGGTCGCTAATTATGTAACATAGCTGACATCCACATTTCTGAGTCCCAATTTAATTTCTTTATGTCAGTTGAGTTTCTTTCAGGATAAAAGCAAAGAGTGTTCCTCTCTTCCTTGACTAGCTATAATTAACTCCAAAAATATTCGTCCTCTAGCAGTGAAATGGTCTCTTTATAGTCACCTGGGGAGTCACAAAAAGAAGGATTGGCACTGGATTCTGAGATTGAATAATAAGGCAAGGCACGGGCACTCCTTCTCCTGTGAAAACTCACCCCATCTCCTAGTCTTTGAGTGACTGTTGCATATTTAAATAAGCACGTCCACAGTGATCACAGATTAGATTCAGAGTCTGAGACTGAGTTTCTTAGAGAAAGCAACAATGAGCTGGATTATTCATGCGTGCATACCCACACAGAGGTGGCCTTTTCTGTGTATCTTAGCTCAAATATTACAGTACGTTGTGTGCTATCCAGTTGCAGTCCAATTTCTGACACAATTTCCATAATAGCAAAATTTACATACAGATGGCAAATAAATAAACCCTTTCTGCCACTTGGTCTGCCGTTCTTATGGTCAGCAAATCCTATTAGGGACTTTATTAACCTGCTCAGCGATGGAAATGTTATATCTGATCTTATGGAGTTCAGCTGTGCAATCCAGTCCTGCTACAAAATGAAATTTAACTCTCGACATGCAACACGAAACCACCAAAACTGAAGGGTTTGTTTTTTTTTTTTTTTCTGTAGGCAGTTGGAAGTAGCCACTCTTTCTCATTTCTCACTTGAGCCACAAATGGTCTCTTCTTTGCTCTCCATTTTCTTGAACAGCACGGAATTGCAATTAGCCAATGAGCGCAAAGGGAGACACATGGACCAACACACACAACTGCCAAGCAGGAGTAAAGACACCCTGACATGCCAGAAAGAAAGAGAAGCAGGGGGGAAGGGAGGGGGGTTCCGGAATGGAAGAGGCATTAGAAAGGCTTGGCTGAAACCCCAGAGAAACCCCAAAGGAGGTCTCCTTCCACGTGTTTCCCTATTTCAAGTTGAACCCTGGCAGGAAACATCTAGGACTCAAGGGACTAATTTACTGGTTAAAACCAGCCACCTTCTACGTCTACACAAGGAAAGAAATGTGTTTATGAGTGGGCTGAGAGCTTCACCTCTCTGCAAATTCTCATGAGAATCCTGTAGAATCCTGAAGAATTTCCTGTGTGCCAGGAGAATTTAAATGGAAACATCATCTCTGATCTAAGAAAGATGAGGCTCCAAGGAGAGGACTTTGGGGAGTAAGAAGGTCTCGCTAAGACCTTTTCTTTTGCCCTAACAATGTTCTTCACACCCACAGTTCAGAGCAAGATCCTGGTGGATCAAGCAGTAGCCTCAATAAATCAATCCAACCCGAAGATAAAAATTTGTGATCTTGGAGATCTCAAAATGATCGTGAAACAGAATGGAAAACACAAGAGTCATGAAGGAGAGGATGAGAATCAGAGAATGTGAGAGACTTCTAAATCTCCAGCTAATTGTATTAAAAGTTATTTGTTTTCCATTGTAGAGCACGGGGGCTTCCCAAGTGGTGCAGTGGTAAAGAATCTGCCTGCCGAAGCAGGAGTGCAAGGGGAGATCCCTGGAGTAGAAAATGGAACCCTCTCCAGATCCCTGGAGTAGAAAATGGCAACCCTCTCCAGTGTTCTTGCCTGGAGAATTCCATGGACAGAGGAGCCTGGCGGTCTACAGCCCATAGGGTCGCAAAGAGTCAGACACAAATGAGCAACTGAGCACACACATTGCAGAGCACTGAACCCGTTTTCTAGGGGTGCCATAATAAAGTGTCAGACTAGGGGGTTAAACAACAGAAATTTATTTTTCAGAGTTCTGGAAAATCTAGGTCTTTCAAAGTCCAAGATCTAGATGCCACCTGGGATGATTTCTTTGGAGACCTCTCATCCTGTCAGTGGCCAGCTTCTCTCTGTGTCCTCACATGGCTTTTTCTTGTATGTATGTCTGGTGTCCTCACCTCCTCCTCTCATAAAGACACCAGTCATATCAGATTAGGGTCTGTGCTAATGACCTCACCTCATCTATTGAAAGACTCTGTCTCTAAATACAATTAGATGGGGCTAAGACATGTGAGTTTGGTGGGGACACAATCAGGTCCGTAACAGGTATCCACCCTCATAAGCTACCTGCTGTATCTGGGATGTCAAGGTGTGTTTGTTCCCCATTTACTGAGCCCCAGCTACAAGCCAGGCCCATGTCCTACATGAAGCCAACAAGTCAGTGTGGGAGAAACAGACAAGAAATGAGTGAACAAATAAGTTTGGCTTATTTCACGACATGATAAGCACCAGGAAGAAAAGAGGCTGGAAAACAGAGCACCGTTGGGACTTCCCTTGTGGTCCAGTGATTAAGAATCCAGGATTCCACTGCAGGGGCATGGATTCCAACCCTGCTCAGGGAACTAAGATTCCGCAAGTCAAGAGGTGAGGCCAAAAAATAAACAAATTTTTTAAAGGGATATTGAGGTAAGAAGTGGGGAGGGGCCAGTCCTGTTCACCACGGGGAAACATTCCAGGCATAGTGAACAAAGAAAATGCCCTGGGACTTCCCTAGTGGTCCAATGGTTAAGATTTCGTGTTCCCGATACTGGATGCTTGGGGCTGGTGCACTGGGACCACCCAGAGGGATGGTATGGGGAGGGAGGAGGGAGGAGGGTTCAGGATGGGGAACACATGTATACCTGTGGCAGATTCATTTTGATATATGGCAAAACCAATACAATATTGTAAAGTTAAAAAAATAAAATTAAATTAAAAAAAAAAAAGATTTCATGCCCCCAATGCAGGGGGCTGGGATTCGATCCCTGTTTAGGGAACTAAGATCCCACATGTCACTGCCAGAATAAATAAATAAATAAAAAGAGATAGTAAAAAATTAAAATGGTTAACTTTATTTTTTAAAATTCTCTGAACTGGAAGTAGACATGCTGGTTTCTGGAACCAAGAGAAGGTACAGGCAGTTGAAACGTGGTGGGAGATGAGCAGACAGAAGAGGACCAGGTCTTTATCAACACTCAGTCCACTCTCCTCATATTCTTTCCTGCTTCCGGGGGTCACAGTCAAGATCACTGCAAATCTGTAACAGGACAGGTACCATTTCACTTTTCACCTGCCATTTAACCCAATGTGGTTAAATGTACTGTATTCAAGTACTGTGGATGCAGTATTCAAGTACTGTGGATAAAGTATCTACAACTGTGATCCTCACTGATGCAAAAAGGGCATCTTTATTTCTATTTTTTCCTTCTGAAATAACATCGCTGAACATTGATCCTGACATCCCAGCCTCAAGGGCATGAAGAAAGCTCCTTCAGCTAAACCCACCAGGGTAAGCATCCTGGGAAAGATGTTTGATTTCCCGTTTATAGGGAAACTGCCCATGGATTTATGAAGTAGCAGGTGCAACTGCATTGTCGTCAGGGAAGAAAAATCATTACTTGGGACCCTGGAGGTAAGTGGCAAGTTTTCTTATTCTGAATTTCAAATTTAATTCGACTCAAGGGAGATTTCATGAGCTCTAACAGGCTGCCGTTCCTTGCCAGAGACACAGACTGCCAAATCAGCAGTCCCTGACCGCAGAAGTGCATAAGCACAGACACTGACACAAATTCAGTTAATTGCGATGTTCTGGGATAAAGGCTCGATCAGAAGTGTGAATAGAATACTCCAAGAACTTGGAGGAGTGTCTGGTGAACTTCCTGCAAAACGTTGTGTGGATTTAGACCACTCAGATAGGAAGAAATGCAATTAAACATCCATTTAACCTTAAAATTGTGGATTATAGGTCATACCATTACATAATTCATTATCTTTCTCCATCCTGGCTTTATGAAAGGTATCTAAATGACAGTGAATGGTAGTCAGTCTTACCATAATGGAAGTAGAGACTATCTTTTAATTTTTTACTGAAGCAACAGAGAGATGAACAGCACACTACACTTTTATTGGGAATCCGATGAAGTTGGCACCAAACAATACTCCACCAAACAGCATGAAAGGATTATACAGTGCAGTTTGCATCTCTCTTTAGTACCTCCCGTTTCAATCTCTCTATAATTATTTACTGTCCAAGTCATTGGAGGGCAACTACAAAACGATGAGAGAGCAAACTGAACCAGCTTCACATTAACGAATCACATGGGTCAGATGAACTGTGCCCACAATTACTTATTTTTTTAAATAAAATTCTGAGCCACCCTAAAGGGAGTGGTGGGAGACTTCCCTGGTGGTCTAGTGGCTGAGACTCTGCGCTCCCAGTGTGGGGTGGAGTGGGAGGAGATAGGGCCCCAAGTTTGATCCCTGGTAGGGGAACTAGATCCCACATGCCACAGCTAAAGATCCTGCATGGTACAACTAAGACCCAGCACAGCCAAATAAATAAAAAAATATTTTTAGAAACAAAACAAAAATTCAAATAAAGTGAGTGGTAAAGGTAAGAAGGGCACCCAATTGTGTCTCAGAAATCTACAAGATACACAGGAAGTTCTTTCAGGCCCTGGGAAATCAAACCACCAGGACTTTGAGCTTTGTTTCAGCATTTAGACATACACAGGCTCCCTTAGCTTTAGGGAAAAGAATTCTCCTGATACCCTAGGTCCCCCTATATTCATCAAATCACAGGTGGCAGATGCTGCTAATTGCTTACCCAGTATCTATCTTCCATTTCTTCCTCTTGAAGAAAACTCTGATTTGAGGTGAGGAGACCGGCAGTATGCCCAGTTAAACACCTACAATTCCCTACTCACTATGGATGGATTTCAGCATGAGAACAGTTTGACCATTGAACATTAATCAAAAGGCATTGATTGATGCTTCTGGGAGAGGTCCCTAAAGCGGGGTAGACACAGGTGCACATGATTTTTTGCCCCTCTCTCTCCCCTTCCTTCCTTCTGCATGGAATGCAGATGTGATGGCTAGCACTGCAGCAATCATCCTGGGATGGTGAGGGAAAGGCCAAGGGAATCATACAATCCTTGATGCTCTGATATCCTTGATTCACCAGATGGATACCTACCTATGGAATTTCTTGCCTTTCCCTGAATCTATTCCTGTCTTGGTGAGGTCAGTGTTCTTTGAGGTTTCTGCTACATGTACATACCTTTTGAATCTCTAACTAATATGCATCACACCCCCAAGCCCCTTCAATCTAGCTTTTATCCCTAGGAGTCCAATAATCATCTTATTAAAGTCACCAATAACTTCCAGATATAAAATGCAAAGGGTAATTTTCATTTCCTTGTCTGATTTCTCAGCAGCACTCACCTCTATTGACTCTTGTTTTCTGTCTCTTCTCTTGGCTTGTGTGATGTCACATTCTAACATTTTTCTGCTGTTTCTCTGGCTGCTCTTCTGAAGATTCTCCTGTTATTTATCAAATGTTGGAGTCTTTCAGGACTCAGTCACAGCCCTCTTTTCTTCTCAGCATTTTTACTGAGAAAATCTCATTTTCCCCAGGCTTCAATTATTATGATCTGACTGCCCAGAGACTTAAATTTCCATCTCCAGTAGAGGCATCTATTTTGATTTTCAGACTCACATTTCTAACTGCCCTTTCCACCTCTCCATCCAAACATCCAATTACAATATCTGAAAATAATATTTCACTAGATAAATTTAATAGCCAAATAGAAATGACAAAGGAAACATTCAGTGAACTTGAAGACAGGTCAAGGGACATTACTCAATGTGAAAAGAACAAGAATAAAGACAGTAAAGACAGAAAAAAAAAATTAATAGAGCCTCAAGCAACTGTTTAGACAATAGTAAAGGATCTAAATTATAGCCCATAATTGATGTGCAGAGGAGTAAGAAAATGAGAAAGAAAAAGTCATTTCACTAAATAAAGCGGAAAAGTTCTCAATGTGGATGCAAGACACGAATGCACAAACTCAAGAACACAACAAACCCAAGGCAAGGCAAGCATGAGAAGGTCATGCTTCAACATACTGTCAGCTGAGCTCCAACATACTGTGTCAGTTCAAAGGCAGACACAACAGCAAAAGGAAAACACACGCCCTACAGCCAAACAATGCCATGCACGGCTGTCTTCCCACTCCCAACTACGGAGGACAAAAAAAGAGTGAAGCATTGTTAAAGCGCTGAAGGAAAAAAATAAATCTGCTAACCCAGAATTCTATAAATAGCAAAAAATACTCTGAGAATGAGGATGAAATACAGACATTTTCAGATAAAAGGAATTCGTTGCTGGAAGGTTTGCACTACTAGAAACTTCCAAGAGCAGTCCTGTATACTGAATAGAAATGGCACCAGTAAAGACTTACACCCCCAGAAGGGAATGAATAGCATAAGAAATAGTAAACATCTGGATAAGTGCAAAAGCTATTTTGCTTTTTCCTCAATTTTTTATAATACACAAAATTATTTAGGGCAAAAATTATAATACTGTCTTCTAGAGTTTTTAACATATTTGTATGTAATTATTCAAAATAACTTTAGCTTTTAAGGGCACAGGTGGTTAAATGAACCTACTATCTATCTATATTTTATGGGAAATGGTGTGTGTGTGTGTGTGTGTGTGTGTGTGTGTGTGGTGTGTTAGTCACTCAGTCATGTCCAACTCTTTGCAATTCCATGAACTGTAGCCCGCCAGATTCCTCTGTCCACGGAATTCTCTAGGCAAGAATGTTGGAAGGGGTAGCCATTTTCTTCTCCAGGGGATCTTCCTGGACAGTTACTGAACCCAGACCTCCAGCAAGACAGGCAGATTCTTTACTGAGCCACCAGGGAAGCCCTTATATTTTATGGGAAATGATACATGAACTTAAAGTAGACTGTGAAAAGTTATGTATATGTCGCAATCCCTGAAGTTATCACTAAAAGTATAATGCAAGTGAGTTTACCCTATAGAAAAGTCAAACTAGAATTCATTAAAATATTCAAATATCCCCCAAAAAGACAGAAAAAGAAAAAAAGGGGAACAATAAGAGAAGCAAATAGAAACAAATAATAAAATGCTGCTACTGCTAAGTCACTTCAGTCGTGTCCAACTCTGTGCGACCCCATAGACAGCAGCCCACCAGGCTTCCCTGTCCCTGGGATTCTCCAGGCAAGAACACTGGAGTGGGTTGCCATTGCCTTCTCCAATGCATGAAAGTGAAAAGTGAAAGTGAAGTCGCTTAGTCGTGTCTGACTCTAGCGACCCCATGGACTGCAGCCTACCAGGCTCCTCCGTCCATGGGATTTTCTAGGCAAAAGTACTAGAGTGGGGTGCCATTGCCTTCTCCGAAATAATAAAATGGTGGTCCTCAAATCTAACCACATCAGTTATCACATTAAATATTAACAGAACAGCCTCTGTATTTAAAAGGCTGAGATCATCAAAATAAATAAAAATACAAGACACAATTATATGCTGTCCACAGGAGACACATTTTAAGGATAAAAACACAAATAAGTGAATTTGACAAGGTTGCAGAATACGAGTTCAATACATTAAAGTTAATTGTATCTGTACAGACTAGCAATAAAAAAAAATGTCAAAATGAAAATAAAATCAACAACTCCATTTATAATACCATTAAAAATAAAATATTAAAGAATAAAGCTACCAAAGATGTATAACACCTGTACACTAAAAATTATAAAGTATTTCTGAAGAAAATTAAAGACGGTAAACAAATGGGGGAATATATCATGGTCAAGTATCAAAAGGTTCAATATTGTTAAGAGGGCAGTTCTCCATAAATCAACCTATAGATGCAACGCAATCCCAGTCAAAATCACATGAATACTGAACTCTAGCCAATGATGCACACACTGAACTATTTAGAGGGATGTGAATAAATACCTGCAGATTGCATTTCAATACATCAAATAATAAGATGGATTCATGGATGGACAGAGGGATTGACAGATGGACCAATACCTGACAAAGCAAAAACAGTAAAACAGTAATGGCAGAATCTAAGTGGTTGGCATGTGGATTCTTACTCTAAATTTCCTTCAACTATGTTATATGTCTGAATTTTTATATAAAATATTAGCAAAAACATAATTATGGAATATTTCCAACACCTAAAAGAGTATGAAGAATAATAAGTTAATGTTAGTCCTTCAGTCGTGTCCGACTCTTTGTGACCCCGTGGACTGTAGCCCACCAGGCTCCTCTGACCATGGGATTCTCCAGGCAAGAATACTGGAGTGGGTTGCCATTCTCTTCTCTAGGGGATTTTCGCAACTCAGGGATCAAACCCAAGTCTCCTGCATTGCAGGCAGATTATTTACCATCTGAGCCACCAGGGAAGCCCACAAAGAAAAAATGAACACAAAACACCCGTAACTCCCACCAACCATATTGACAAATAAAACAGATAAAGCCGAAGTTCCCTGCCTGCCTTCAACCCACCTCTCTTGATGCTGGTGCTTATTATGTTCATGTTTATTTTATGTACCCCTGGAGAAGGAAACGGCAATCCACTCCAGTATTCTTGCCTGGAGAATCCCATGGACAGAGGAGCCTGGTGGGCTACAGTCCACGGAGTTGCAAAGAGTCAGACACGACTGAGCAACTAACGCACACACACACACACACATTTTATTCATAGACTACGTATGAATGTATTTATATACAACAAACAGAAACGCGTTGCATGTTTTTAAAACTGTATCCCACTGTAAGTCTAAGTTGGCAAAATGTTTCCCCTTAGCCTTAGATTTTAAACACTTATTCAACAATTATAACATAAATTAATTTCCATACTTGCAGAGTATTTCTCTATATAAATATTTAGCTATTTATTTATCCATTATTTATCCATTCTCCTCTGATAGATGTTTCTGCCATGTCATCTCAAGATGTGGCCTCTCTGAGCATAGCAGCAAGGGGCTCAGATTCTCAGAATAGCATGACCTGGGTTCAAGTCCTGACTTCATGACTTCCTGTCCCTTGAGGAAGTCACGTAACTTCCTGAGCTTCAGCTTCTTCATGTGACAAGTGGGGGTGGTCCTTAGTGAGGAAAGGAAGAAAAAATAAGATGGATGGATGGGACGCACTTAGCACAATGTCTGCCTGACACACACAGGTACTGATACTCAGAATCAGAAACATAAAATGGGACAGCCCCAGGGTGATGGCCAGCCCCATTTGGCTCAGGCCCCATCAACACCATCAGGCATGAAAACTCCTAGCTCTCCTCACAGGGTTAAATGTCTGAAGAGGAGAGTGACCCTCACAGCATGGCAACCAGATCCTCACTCTCAATGAGGGTAGCACATCAGGCAAACCTTCAAAGGTAGTTAAGGAGCATCCAGAGATCTTCCTTCATCACGACCCCACCAGCTGACTCTCCACTGTGCCCAGCACAGGCCCAGCAAGTCCCAGGAGGGGACTATTCACAGACACATGGGCAGGGCAGAAGGGGATGCCTAGGGATGGTGGACTACCGCAGTGCTGGCAACAGTGGGGACCCTTGTTCAGTTGAGATTGAATTCTTAAATTTATTTTACTTTAATGAATTTAAATTTGAAAACTGATACTCAATTGTCAGAAACTCTATAAGTATGTTTGGAACAAGGTGGATCTGTGTATCTACCATTATTACCCCTAGTCTAAAGCGATGAAAGCAGAGATTGATTACTTTATAAAATCCAGAATGACAGGAGATGAACTGCCAACAGTTGCTATAGCAACAGATGAAGGGGTGTAAGCAAACCACAGTCTGGCCAGAGGGCAAAGAGGGGGACTAGATATCTTGCCCCATCTCTCTCTTTTGTTGTCCAGATTCTGCCCAAGGCCTGCCATTGGGCAGACCAAACCAGATGATGGAGACACATATGCATGCACACACATACAGAAACTATTAACAAATGAAGTTTCAGCTGCCAAACTGGGAATGATATGCACAATACATTCCTGGATGTGATGGAGCTACACCCTGTGAGTATTTTGATCGGCAAGACAATTCCCAGAAATAGGGCAACCCTGAGCAAGAAGAAGGTCTTGAGGCTGGATGCCGAGGTCATTCAAGGTCATGTACCAGCCACCTGCAGACAAGCAGCCCCACCACAAATACCTGGCGCAGGGGAGCAGTGGCTGATACTGGGGGCACTTGCCACCCTCCTTATGCCCACAGGCAGGAGTATGTTCCAGAGAGGAGAGGGCAGTCTGGGTTTCCTAGTCTATAAGGCAGCTTTGAAAATAACCACCTCAACCTCCTAACATGACTGCCAAGGTTAAAGCAACAAAACTTCTAAGTGTAGCTTGGCGCAAGCTAAGTGTACACCGACTTTTCGGCCACCACCCTAATCTAGGTACACTCCAGTTTTTCCAAACTTAAGATAAAGCAATCCACACAGGTCAAAATCTCCTTTTGTTGGTTTTTGTTTTGTTTGCTTTTTTCATTTGTTGTTTGTTTTTATATTCCACATATGAGTGAAAACACATAGATACAGAGAACAGAGTAGTGGTTACCAGAGGGGAGGAGGGCAGGGACGGGGACATGGGTAGAGAGGACCATCTATTTAAGTATGGATGGAAGCTAAGTTTTTGGTGGTGAGCAGAAAAAAATAAATTTAAAAAAAATCCCCTTTTGAACCTTCACACACTGTTGTTGGGAAAGTAAATTGATGCAGCCACCATGAAAACAGTATGGAGGTTTCTCAAAAAACTAAAAATAAAACTAAAAATGTGACCCAACAATTCCACTCCTGGATACATACCTGAAAAAAACAAAAACACTAATTTGAAAAGACACACGCACCCCAGTGTTCATAACAGCGTTATTTATGATTGCCAAAGTATGGGAGCAAGCTAAGTGTCCATCCACAGATGACTGGATACAGAAGACGTGGTGCAGATCCACAGTGGAATACTACTCAGCCATAAAAAAGAACGAAGCTTTGCCATTTGCAGCAACATGGATGGATTCACAGGGCACTATGCTAAGTGAAATGAGTCAAAAAGAGAAAGACACGTACTGTATGATATCGCTTATATGTGGAATCTAAAACATACAACAAACTAATGAATATACAACAAAAAAAGGCTGCAGACTCACAGATACAGAGAACAAACTAGTGGTTACCAGTGGGGAGAGGGATGGGGGAGGGGCCATTTAGAGGGGAAAAGGGTTATTACATGAAATCCGATGTGTGAAACTTTTAAAAATTGTAAGCTCAACATCCAGAAAACTAAGATCATGGCATCCAGTCCCATCACTTCATGGCAAATAGATGGGGAAACAGTGGAAACAGTGGCTGACTTAACTTTTTTGGGCTCCAAAGTCACTGCAGATGGTGATTGCAGCCATGAAATTAAAAGACACTTACTTCTTGGAAGGAAAGTTATGACCAACCTAGACAGCACATTAAAAAGCAGAGACATTACTTTGTCAACAAAGGTCCATCTAGTCAAGGCTATGGTTTTTCCAGTAGTCATGTATGGATGTGAGAGTTGGACTATAAAGAAAGCTGAGCACCAAAGAATTGATGTTTTTGAACTGTGGTGTTGGAGAAGACTCGGGAGAGTCCCTTGGACTGCAAGGAGATCCAACCAGTCCATCCTAAAGGAGACCAGTCCTGGTTGTTCACTGGAAGGACTGATGTTGAAGCTGAAACTCCAATACTTTGGCCACCTCATGCGAAGAGCTGACTCACTGGAAAAGACCCTGATGCTGGGAAAGATTGAGGGCAGGAGGAGAAGGGGACGACAGAGGATGAGATGGCTGGATGGCATTACTGACTCGATGGACGTGAGTCTGAGTGAACTCCGGGAGTTGGTGATGGACAGGGAGGCCTGGCATGCTGTGGTTCATGGGGTCGCAAAGAGTCAGACACGACTGAGCGACTGAACTGAACTGAACTGAATAGAATTTAAAGAATATTTCTTTCAATTAAAAAAAAAATCCCCTCTGTAGCTAGACTCCTCAAGCCTGTGACATTTATACTTGCTCCCTACCAGCCTCCATAGGAGCTCCCAGACTCCAGTGAACTTGGGATGGAAAGCAAGGTAGAGATGGGGCTAAGCACCAATGGAAATACACTCACTGAATTCAGCTGATGATTTTTGGAACTAGTTAAACACTGGGCAGCTTATGGTTTATTTGGGAAATAATTGCCTACCTTCTTTCTAAGTTCTGCTGAAATCTAGGCTCAATCTGCGCTTTGACATTGCCGGATGCAGAGCATCTGTATCTGTGCAGAGTTTCCTCAAGGGAAATCGGAGTTTACTTTGGGGAAAAAAATTAATAAAGCCTGAATTTGGGGCACCACATGAGGTAATTTCACCAAACAGGTTGCTACTGGGCTTTTTTTAAGGTTTAAGATTTTTTTAACATGGACCTTTTTTAAAGTCTTTATTGAATTTTTGTTACAATATTGCTTTTGCTTTATGTTTTGGTTTTTTGGCTGCGAGGCATGTGGGATCTTAATTCCCTGATCAGGGATTGAATCCACATTCCCTGCAGTGGAAAGTGGAGTCTTAACCACTGGACTACCAGGGAAATCTTCTCAGGTTGCTATTGTTTTAAGTGTGAAAGTGAGCACTGAGATTAATTTTTTTTTTTTTTTAACTTTTCTTTTTCTTTCTTTTTTTGGCCATGCCACACATCTAATGAGATCTTAGTTCCCCAACCAGGGACTGAACCTGGGCCCCCAGCAGTGGGAAGCGTGAATGGCAGTCATCTCAAAACCTTCTGGACCACCTAAGTGCATAGAGCATCTTCTTTCATTTCAGCAGAAAAGGTGTAGTGGCCTCTATAACGACTAATTGCTTCTGGCTCATTTCTTAATATACAAATAAGCAGTGATCAAGAAGAGCCAAGATTCTCCTGGAATATTCACTTCTGATTAATTTATTTAAAAATTACTGCGAAGAGCTGACTCATTTGAAAAGACCATGATGCTGGGAAAGATTGAGGGCAGGAGGAGAAGGGGACAACAGAGGATGACATGGTTGGATGGCATCACTGACTCGATGGACATGGGTTTGGGTAGACTCTGGGAGTTGGTGATGGACAGGGAGGCCTGGTGTGCTGCGGTTCATGGGGTCGCAAAGAGTCGGACACAACTGAGCAACTGAACTGAACTGAACTGAACTGAGGCAAGAATAATCACCAGATGCTAAAATTCATGGGCAAAAAGTACATGAAAGATGTTGATAGTCACAAGTTATCTTCCCAGATATTATTATTACTAATTACAAAAGGGAAAATCATACTTGTAGTAGAGGAACTGAAAAGATATCACTTTAAGAAGGTAACCTAGGTAAATATCAGTGGTAACGAGACATGTCAACATCACATGCCTCCCATACAACAGGGAGAAGGACAAGCACTTCATTGATATTCCTACCAAATACACACATCCTCAATTTAATCATGAGAAGATACCAGAAAAACCCAAATTGAGGAACATTGTCAAAAATAACTGGTCAAAAAAAATAAATAAATAACTGGTCAGTATTCATCAAAAACATGAAGGTCATGAAAGAGAAAATGCAAAAATAAAACACAGACCACAGATCAGAATTCATCAGACTAAGGAGCTATAACAACTCTAGGCAATGTGGGATCCTGGAACCAAAAAAGGATGTTACGGGAACAGCAGGCACTTTTTCATAATGTCTGTAGGTTAGTTAACAATATTACAGCCATGCTAATTGCCTGATTGTGATATTCACACTGTGGCTATGTAAAAAATGTTTGCATTAGGGATAATCTGCGTTTTCTGCAACTTTCCTATAAATCTAAAATCCTCCCAAGACAAAAAGCTTTTAAAAAATTAAAATAAATGAAATGAAGTTTGAATATACTGCATTTTGTTTGTTTCCTTCGTGGCCCTTAGCTTGGGTTTTAATTGTGTATAATTTAGTTTATTTGCTTGGTTACTGCCTTCCTCCTTGGAAAATATGAGCTTGAGAGGTGGGAGCATGTGTGGTTTTTTTCAAAAGGAAAAAAGAAAAGCAAACCAAAGGTGGACAAACTAATAGGTGATCACAAAATATTTGCTCCATCAATGACAGCTAGATTTCAGCCTGCAGGCTCACCCATCCCATAGTCACCAACTACATTTTCTACCTCCAACACTTCTGATCTCCCTTCTGCCCAGTGCTGAAATGAAGGAAGATGGTCTCTGCAGTCAGGGAATCTAGAAAGATTTGAGGTAATTGACATTCTCAACCTGGAACATATATTAGCAATACCAGGTACAAAAGAAGTCCCCGAGGAAGTGGTGTGGACAGGAAGTGATGTCCATGGGAGAGAGAAAGGACCTCCATGGCAGAGACAGAGGCTGACCAGGAGGTGATGCTTCCTGGTGTCTCCTTGATCCCATGGATGAGAAAGTCTTCAGCAGCCAGTTTTCCCAAAGCCTGGTCCTGGGTCTGCAGGTGGCCCTGGTGTCACACAGACATGGCTCAAACAGCAAGAAGCCACAGAGGGAGACAGTCACCCCCTCCAGGATCTGTGACGATGTACGGGAGAAAGTTTCCGTGGCCATCACCTCTCTGCAGCATGTGCTAAACCTCCTTTCAAGCAGAAATCCAACCTCAGGTTGCTTCCACAGGTACTTAGCACTTAGCAGTGTTGTGTTCTTTCCTGTTGTTATTATTGTAATTTATCTTTATAATACTCTTTCATGTAAACACGTAATACTGATTTCTATTTATGGTGGCTGATGTAAGGTATCCTTTAAAATGTGTTTATATAAGTTTTAAGTGATTTCATTTAAAGAAAAAGAGCAAATAAAAATTGCACAAAGAAGGCACGTGGATATGACTTAACTTAAAATGGTAGGATGTGGCAGCATCTGACATGACAAAAAAAAAAAAAATCCTAAAGGGGATGTGTGAATTACCAACGTTCAGACTACACTGGCATTGCCTACAGTTTGATTAGAAATGATGAATCCTTAGTTGCATCATGAAGATTTTTTAGTTGTGGCATGTGGGATCTAGTTACCTGACCAGGGATTGAACCTGGACCCCCTGCATTGGAAGCTCAGAGTCTTGACCACTCTTGACCACCAGGGAAGTCCCACGTGCCACAACTAAAGATCCCAGGTACCGCAACTAAGACCCAGCACAGCCAAATAAATAAATATAAACATTTTTTAAAGAAAAAATGATTAATCCATTCTCACACTGTAGCCAAGACAAAACTGCCAGAAGCAGATCTCTAAGTGTCCCAACCTTCAGTATTTATGAAATTCCTATTTATTTATTCCATGAATTCATACAGTCTCGACAATTCACACCCTTCATCCAGGAACAATGCTTCACAACATTTCCAAATTCACTCATTCATTCACCCAAAACATATTTCTTGAGCACTTAGTCTGTGCCAGACAGTACCCTGCGTCCTTAGTGCACATCAAAGAACAAAGTAGGCAAAAGTCCCCGCCCTCAGAGACCTCACATTTCAGCAGGAAGAGGTGAGCCACAAATGATGATATATTATGTCATTAATATAAATGATAAAGTATGTCCAAAAAATCAGAGCAGGGCAGGGGGCTACAGGAGGAGGTCAGATCATGTCAGGCCTGTGGGCCCACAGGAGAACTTTGGTTTTTGCTCAAGACAGCAAGAGGCAAAGGTGGAGGCTGGGAGACCTGTCAGGAGGCCAAGAGAGGACCCTGGCTTGACACGGAGGAAGTTCAATTCTGGATACTATATAGGAAAATCCTACCAGACATGTAAGTGTGGATGACCCAGAAGAATTGCGGAAGAGCCTGTCAACCTGCCCAGAAGTGCCCCTCCCAGTAGACAGCCTCTCTTGTTGAATGCCTCTAATGATTGGGAGCTCATCACTTCTAGAGAAAACTCAGGATTTGCTGACAGCTCAAATGGAGGGGTATGTATCAGAGAATGGCAAAAGTCAATCTGGTAATTAGACACTTGGCCTGAGCAACCAGAAGGATGTGCTGGCAACAAATGAAAGGGAAGAATCTGGCTGAGCAAAGCTGATGCTTCGTAAACAGCCACTTAAAGCATAAACAGCCCCCATTTACAAATGGGGAAATTGTGACACAGAGAGGTTAAGTAACCTGCCTAAGGTCACCCACCTGGCACCCGGTACCTAGGCTGTCTGGGCCCGGAGTCTACAGTCTTCACCACTGGGCTCCACTGCCTAACAGGATGAGAGGTCAGCCTGGGAGGTTCTCTGTGTAAGCCAAGAAAGAGCTATTTTCATAAATCAGGGATAAAGCTTCTCAGGATCACTCTCGGCTTTGGAGACATTACAGATGGAGTGGGAAAACTTTCATAATATGTCAGCCTTTCTTGGTTTGAAAGACTTACCCTGGATCCAGCCTAGCAGCCCCCAAACCCTCCAAACCCCACTTTTTAACCCTTTGCTAAAAGGACTTCCCTTGTGGTTGAGAATCCACCTTCCAATGCAGGGGACACCAGTTTGATTTCTGGTCAAGGTACTAAGATCCCACATGCCGTGGGGCAACTAAGCCCATGTATGGCAACCACTGAGCCCCCCAGGCACTGCAACGAAGAGCCAGTGTGCCCCAACTAAGACCCAATGCAGCCAAATAAATTAATATTTTTAAAAAGAAAGAAAACTCTGCAACTTTAAATTTGAAATAACAAATAAATAAAAGGCTTTTCAATATACAGTTAGTTTTAGATATTGGCGTTTAACAGGGTCTATCTGTGTTAGAGAACAACCAATTCAACTTTTGTTCAGACTGGCCACAATACAATATGCAGTCAGAAACAGCAATGTAACACATGAAAATTGCACACACCTGTCCCCTGTCCATACGTCTTCAATTCTGAAATTATCTCAGTGAATCTTGTGCACATTCACACTTTGATCTGGGGTTTCATCTGAGCCAGAATGAAATATGTCACATTTCATTCATAAAAGACATGATTAAAACAGACAATCAGTTATGTTGGGAAATAACACATCCCCTACAGCCTGAAAACAGTGTTTTATTTTTAGGAGCCTGAATATACAAAAAGACAATAGCCAGACCATCTATGATAAGAAAAGTCTGACCCACAACCTTGCAGCAACCAAGCCAAAATGCCAAACCACAGCCTCAGCAACAGTCAGCCCAGAAAGGTCTGAAGTTGGTCCACGACTGCCAGCTTCCCTTTTGACAGCCTCTGCTTCCAATTCAAGGTCAGCCAGAAAAAGCCAAATATGCTTCCCAGACCAGTCACATAAGATGCTCACTGCTTGGGAGCCCCCTCCCCGCAGCTTCCCCATACTGACAATCAGAGCAGAACTTTCCCACTTCCTTGTCTGCCCTTGGGTCTCTGCCAAACGTCAGTGATGGTGACTGACTCCCTTGCCAAAGCAAGCTCTGAATAAATAACCTCTGTTCTCATCTAGGTAATCTTCATTTATTTCCACAATTTTAGTGCATTCTTCTCTGGGGCTTCCCTGGAGGCTCAGCTGGTAAAGAATCTGCCTGCAGTGCGGGAGACCTGGGTTCGATCCCTGGGTTAAGAAGATCCCCTGGAGAAGGGAATGGCTACCCACTCCAGTATTCTAGCCTGGAGAATTCCATGGACTACACAGTCACAGAGTCGGACACTACTGAGTGACTTTCACTTTCACTCTTCTCTGGCCATAAAGTTCAGCATAAGAAATAATAGTCGGACTTCCCTGGTGGTACGGTGGAAGAAAATCCACCTACCAATGCAGGGCATGCAGGTTCAATCCCTGGTCTGGGAGGATTCCATGTGCTTCAGAACAACTAAGCCTCTGTGCCAAAAACCACTGAGCCCACACTCTGGAGCCTGCAAGCCACAGCTACAGAGCTCCCAGGCCTAGAGCCTGTACTCTGCAACAAGAGACGCCACTGCCATGCACACCACAATGAAGAAAGAGTAGCCCCCATTCGCCGTGACTAGAGAAAGCCCATCTGAAGCAAGGAAGATCCAGTGCAGCCATAAATAAATGTTATTTTTTTTAAAGAAATAAGTCATGTGCATTCAATACCCTGTAATAACATATAATGGAAAAAGCTGAGAAAGAATATGTACATATATACGTATGTATGTGTGTGCACGTGTGCTAAGTCACTTTAGTCCTGTCCGACTCTTTGCAACCCCATGGACTATAGCCCGCCAGGCTCCTCTGTCCATGGGATTCTCCAGGCAAGAATACTGGAGCAGGTTGCCATTCCCTTCTCCAGGGGATCTTCCCAATGCAGGGATTGAACCCACAACTCTTAAGACTCCTGAACTGGCAGGCAGGTTCTTTACCCCTGGTGCCACCTGGGAAGCCCCGTGTATGTATTTAGGTATGTATGTACAACTGAATCATTTTGCTGTGCACCTGAAACTAACAAAACATTGTAAATTAACTATACTTCAATAAAGAAATTAGAATTTTATCCCTGTAGAGGAATGCAATTGATATTGATATACTGGTTTTTAAAATTAAGTTCACTATATAATTTACATGTGAATAAAGCTTCTGTAAGCAAACAAACAGAAACAATAGTCATATCTAGGAAAGCATGAAGACAAGAAACTCTAGATGGTGACCCAGAAAGATCTGAAAGGTAAAGCTCAGTCTCCATCTGGACAAGTAGAACCATCCAAAAGAGTGTTTTCAACTCCTGCATGCAGACCCACACGCCAACCCCACCACTTTCCCATTGCACGGCTTCAGACAGGTAACACCTAATCTCTCTGAGTCTCAGTTTCCACATTCATAAGATGGACATGAATACTTTGTATGCTGCCTGTGATCATATGAGAGACACAACTGGAGCCTGGCACAGTACACATAATTATTTAAAAGCATCAATTAATCATAATAGCATCAATTATAGTATGTAAATAATTGTATCTATTAACACGTACTGAACACCTACAGGGTGCCAGGCACTCTTCTAATTGTTTTACATGAAGCAACTAATTCACTAAATAATACCAGTGATGATGGAGGAATGTTTCACTTCCTTTTTTAAAACATTTATTTAGGTGGCTGTGCCAGGTCTTAGTTTCAGCATGAGGGACCCTCAGTTGCGGAATGCGGGACCTAGTTCCCTGACCAGGGATGGAACCTGGGCCCTCTGCACTGGGAGCATGGAGTCTTAGCCACCAGACCACCAGGGAAGTCCCTGATGTTTCATTTCCTATGATGCACTCTATGACCACTTCTGTCTCCCTGACACACACAGTGAATGAGTAGGTGATGTCTGCCTTCAGAGGTTAGAATTTAGCCCCTCTTTTAAGCACTGCTTTCCCCTTTTCCCCTTTTTCTTTCCCCTTACTCTATCAGGAGTTTCAAAATGCTCACAATAACCAGATAAGTGAGTGCAATGGGCCGGGCATGGTGGGGACTGAGTAGCCAGGCAATGCATGATCCATCTAAAGCGGGAAGCCACTCCTTAGTTACAGCCAACTGTAGCCAAGTTACCAAATCTTCAAAACCTTCCAAGAAAATGATATGTGAGATCTCCCTATTGTCAGAGGTTGTCAACTCTTTTAAATATTTTAAGGAATGCCATATGAGATTAAAAAAAAAAAAAAACAGCACACATCTCTGGGTTAGACTTGCTATGACCATCAGTTTGCAAACTTTAAACTAAGTGCTTCCCCTTTGGGAACAGTCTCAAGGCCCCACAATTAAAGGCCCCTGGATAGTATTAATATTTCCTGAAGGCTGACAGTTCATGATTTGACCTTTCAGGGCAGTCAGCACATTAAGAGTTCATTTCAGCTCTAAAATTAACTTCTGTGTGCAACAAAAAACTTAAGGGGTTTCTACTTAGCACCAAGATGCCACTTCAGGAGCCTCTACATTCTGGATCTTCCTCCAGTCTCAGCAGCTTCTCTCTCCCTAAATTGACCCTCAGCTCTGGCATGACTGAGCCACGCACAGTCAGGAGGTGCAGCAGCTGCCTCCTCCTATCTTTGAAAGGCAGTTGACTGTGGGGGTGAAGGGCACTGGCTCTAGAGCTTGCCCACCAGTAGGTTCACACCCACCACTCCCTAGCTGTGTGAGCTTGGGCAAGTTACTTAACTTCTCTGTGCCTCAGAAAAATGGGGATGATGATACGTGCCTACTCGAGTTGTTTGTTGTCAAATTCAGTGAGTGAAGGAATGTAAAGCACTTAGAATGTGGTCTGGAGCGTTCTAAGTTCTCAGTAAAAGCTATCTAGTACTGTGTGAGCCATTCTGCTGGCCTGAAATGCCTTTCTCAGCCAGGTTCGCGGACTTTCCCAACCACCAGGGCAACTGCTCTCCCTTTCCTTGAAATTCTCACTCAAAAGCATTCTCTCTACACTCGAGATGGCAAATAAGCTTAGTCTGAAATGTCATACCCTCTTCCCTCACATGAATTGGTAGGGGCTGCCTGGAGAAGGCAATGGGAACCCACTCCAGTACTCTTGCCTGGAAAATCCCATGAACGGAGGACCCTGGTGGGCTGCAGTCCATGGGGTCGCACAGAGTCGGACACAACTGAAGCGACTTAGCAGCAGCAGCAGCAGCCTGGAGTCCTGGGCTCAATGTGGCAGTATATTAGTAATGTCTGCCATGGCAGAGGGAGTACTAGGTGCTGCAGTTGATTGATTATGTCTGCCTTGGGAGAGTGAGGGGCAGGACAGCAGAAGCCACCCCTATGCCATTCTTGGTCTATAGTGAGCAGCTGGCAATGCCTGGCATTGAAAGAATCTCTGCAGAGCAAGAGCTAAGTTTTAGACCAGACCAGCCCCATCACAGAAGTGACTAGCACAGGGCTGGGTCCACACCCAGTTCTGAATCAATTTTACCACCAAGACTAACTCAAGGGGCTTCAAATAAGAACCCTATTTCCTGCAGGCTACTAAACCCATTTGGGATCTACCAGAGTATTCGGATCCTCTTGTCGGGTTCTGAACAAGGACACCTCCAGACAGGTGTGATCTGGGACGTCAGCCTCTGTCAGAATCAGAAGGACCACACTGGACTCAAGATTAGTTCAAAGCCCCACCTGCACTGCAGTTTAGAGGTCTACCAGCTCAGCATCTGGGAACGAGGAAACAGCCACAGCCTAACATTCAGTGAAGACTCTCCATGCACCAGGCACTGTTGTAAGAACTTGATTAACTTGTGTAATCCTCACAACAACCCCCAGGAAATAGATTCCATCATTATGCCATCTCACCCGTGAGGAAGCTGAAGCCCAGAGAGGCTGGGTGACTTGCCCCAGGGCACACAGCCGGTGCGTAGCAGAGCCATGCATTCTACTGCTCCCCAGGGACCTTTGTGAGCAAAATAAGCTAAAGATAGATTTGTACCTTTAGCACAGAGAAGTTCCCCACTTTCTGCAATCCTAAAACCAAGTCTTCATCATATATAGACAGCTGCTTTGCTTTGACAAAGGATTCCTAACTGATTAAAAACTAAGAGGAAGGCTGGGACTTCCCCGGTGGTTCAGTGACTAAGACTCCATGCTCCCAATGCAGGAGGCCCAGGTTCGATCCCTGGTCAGGGAACTAGATTCCACACGCTGCAGCTAAGGGTTTGCATGTCCCAACTAAGACCCAGCACAGCCAAATAAATAATTAAAAAAAAAAAAAACTGAGAGGTAGGAAACACTGCCTCAGAAAACTCCTTTATGGATTTAGAAATTCATTTACAAGGTGTCCACTTCTGGGCATTCATTCTGGTATTCTACCTGGCACATCAAAGGGGGCAGTGAGAGGTTCAAAATATCAGGTGAGAGCCTGAAAGGGATGCACTTGGACCTCACAGCCTGAATCACTGCTTTCCAAGCAGATATTTTAATCCTGGCCTCACAACAGAATTAGTTAGGGAGAGCTTGGAAAACAGAAATGCCCAGAGCCCATCCCCAAATACTCTGCTTGAGGCTGTCTAGTCTGCTGGCTTGCACTGGTCTTATGATTGTAAGTTTCCTCACTGTGGTGGAGGAAACTTACAATCAACAACCACTTGATAGAATAACAATTCACTGACGATCAAGAGTGGATTTCCAGCCCATCCAACCCTGCAAAGCCTCTTACCTAAGAGTGAAGTGGTCTGCCACAGAGCCACTAGTCAGGGAGACCAAAAAGGTGGCTGTGTCCCCTTCCCGGATGAGGTTCAGCGGCACAGAGAGGACGACGTTCTCATCCAGGTTCAGCAGGGACCACCGCAGATCATCTTGGGTTGGGTAGACCATGACACTCCCGATCCTCTCCCGGGCTGGGGGTGCCGGCGGGGGGCTGTCCTGGCCCGAGTGGATGTTATTCTCCCATTTGCCATCCTCTTCCAGGGGACACTGACCGGCCGGACCAGCCGGGTAGAGCGCAAAGAAGAGCTCCATGGCCGTGCCACCAAGCAGGGCCGGGATCTCCTCCTCAGGCTCGAGGTCCAGCCCAGAGCTGAACCACTCGGGCAGCAGCTCCAGCTCGGCCACACACAGCCCCGGGGTCCCTTGCAGCCGACAGCTGGCCGCCACTTCCCTGGCCTCAGGGAAAGCAAACATCTTGACACAGGGTAGCTGTTCCGCAGGGTCATCATCAGCCCAGCCCATCCCCGTGATGTAAAACAAGGTCTGCACTTTGGGTCTGTTGGAGTAAATGGAGCTATCGAGGATGTGGGCTTTCACCTTCCAATTAAAGGGAAACTGGCCCACGTGCCCAAAGGGTGTAGAAGTCAGCATGAGCTCCCGGGGGACCATCTTCTCCACTGAAAATGGACCATAGCTGGCATTGACAACTGGGGGTCTCCTGGCTCGGTAGATAAAGAAGGACTCCACCCGGGTCTGCAGACTGGAGTTCCGTGTGATGTCCTGGTTGGCCTCTTTAAGAAAGAAGGACTCTTCTGCGTTAGAGATGTGGAAGCTTGTGGGAAGGTAAGCAGGGAGCGAGGAGAACCTCTGCAGGCTGTCCACGATGGCTCGGCTCTCCATCACTGCACAAGAAAGGAAAGGAAGATTGAGAACAGAGTCCGGATTTAATTAACGCAGTGCAAGCTCCACCCACCCACCCCCAGCACACTGCCCACTGGCCACGTCCCCTAGGTCTCATAACTGTGGAATTCCTTGCATTACATAAAGTGTGTTCTAAGGATCTTCCAAAATAACCAAGGCAGAGTGGGAAGGAGGCCCCAGGTACGACTGACCCAATCGCCCTGTGGCTGAATTACACCACCAGAGGGAAAACATCACACTCTCTTGTTCTTGCAAATCTCCAAACTCAGAGGATCATGGTCGACTCTGTTGTAATCACCCCACAGAGAGTAGGCTGCCTACCCAGCCCACCACACGACCAGGCATCGGACTGCTGTATATATATGAGGTGTTGATGCTTTTATTTGATATTTACACTTCTTCCTGTCACTCCTAGATGGGATGTGTGCAGGTACATTGAGACATCTCCTAATTCTTTTCAAAATGAGGGTGAAGCTATGGCTCAGCATTCCTGCTTCTAGAAATCTCTCCTTCTGAAACACGAATGAGACTGCGTGAAGATCTATTTATCTACAAGGATGTCCCCTACAGCATCCTTTTGAATTGCAGACAAACTAAAGAATGTGTTAATATATGAGGGACTTCCTTGGTGGTCCAGTGGTTATTTCGTGTTCCCAATGCAGGGGCCCAGGTTCGATCCCTGATCAGGGAACCAGATCCCATGTGCTGCAACTAAGAGTTCACATGCAGCAACTAAAGATTCGACGTGCTACCATGAAGACTGAAGATCTGGTGTGCAGCAACGAAGACCCAGCACAGCCAAATAAATAAATAAAAATATATTTTTTAAAAAACTACTTAAAAAATAAAAAAGAACATATGAGCTGGGGTAAGCAGGCTGGATCTAAATCCCAACTCTGTCACTTCTTCACTGTGCAATTTGGGGCAAATTACTTAACCTCTCTGTGCCTCAAATGTCTTCAAATAAAGTAGAATATAAATATAAACTATAATAAGGATTAATGAGTTAATAAATATGAAGAGCTTAGAACAGTGCTGACTCACAAACATGCTCAACCTTTACCAGCTACCATTATTATTATTTATCCGTTTAAACCATTCCAAAGGTTTATTAAGAGGACATTGGATAAACTATACACTTTTACAGTGGGATAACAGGCAGCTGTAAGAAAAATGAAACCCAGTGGGACTTCCCTGGTGGCCCAGCAGTTTTAGATTCCATGCTTCCAATGCAGGGGGCACAGTTTTGATCCCTGGTCCCACATGTGGTAAAAAAAAAATTAATAATAATAAAGTTAAATTTAAAAAAAGAAAAATGAGCACAACTATATCAGTATATTTGAAAAACAGTCACAATATGTCATTAAACATAAACAGCTATAATCGTAACTCATATAATCCTATTTGGATAACTTTTTAGGATTCTATTTGGGTAATTTTTAGGTACATACGTAAATGTACATATATTTATGTATGGTATCTATAGAATCTGAAAAGGATTTTTTAATTTTATCACTAATGTTTCTCTTTTCTTAAAATTTATCACAATAACCATGTGTTACTTTGTTAATTAAAATACATATAAATATACATAAACATGTATACACGTGCATGCATATATGTATATGTGTGTGTGTTTCTTTCAAATGGTGAAACACAGAAAGCAAAGACCCAAGAAGATTTTTCAAAGTGAAGACAGCCCACCAGGAACCAGGGTCAGCAAATCAAGCCATAAACAGACAGGGATTCTTCCTTGCCCTGAAACAAACCTCTGCCCCTGGAGCCCAGCTTCCAACCAGAGCAAGAAGAAATAAAGCAAGCAGCAGTGTTTAAAATGCAGCATCATCAGAGGATAAAAAGCAAATAAATACTCCATTGACTCCAACTCCTGGTAACATTTTTTTCTGCAGCCGTTACAAATTCTACAAAATACAGCTTTCTATTGACTGAAATAATTTGGGGCCTTTTCAGGGCTGTCCTTGGTGAGCTCTCCTTTCCAAGAGAATGACAAAATTGTAATTAGGAGATTGTGAAGCAGACACAATCATTTCAGAGCTGACGCATCCTTTCACCAAGAAGGTGTTCAGAAGGCAAGTTCTCTGCACCATCTCACTTACATGCAGAATCTAAAATAGTCTGATTTGTAGAAGCGGAGAGTAGGATGGTGGTTGCCAGAGGCTGGGGAGAGAGAGCAATGAGGCAGGATGGGGGTTAAAGGGTACAAAGTTTCAGTTAAACAGGATGAATGCCTTCTAGAGAGCTAATGTGCGTTAGCAATGTGATATAGTTAACAATCCTGTATTGCACATTGTAATTTGCTATGAGAATGGATCTTAGATTAAATCTTTTCCATACACACAAAAACACACTGAGAATGATAATCAGGTAGAGGTAATAGATATGTTAATTAGTTTGATTATGGTGATCACTTCACAATGTTTACATATATCAAAACATCAAATTGTACACCTTAAATATACTTTGTATAGTTCAATGATATCTCAGTAAAGTTGTGGGGGGATAAAAGAAGAACAAAGAAAGAAGAAAGTAAGTTCTCAAGGGTCATCAATATGGCCAGTCTTGGGTCAGATTAATTACTAGGGGAGAAGAGTTATTTTTTTATTCATTTCTCCAATTACCTATCTAAATATATTTATTACTCACTTACTATGTTCCCAGCCCTTATATGGAAGTCACAGGAGCAAGACAGATGTGGTTTCTGCCCCAAGGAGTGGTCAGATTTTGGAGAAAAGCATGGCTAACCTACACAAAGCAATTATAAAAGTGAATAGGACTTCGCTGCTGGTCCAGTGGCTAAGACTCCATGCTTCCAATGCAAGGTGCGCAAGTTTAATCCCTAGGTGGGGGACTAAGATCCCACAGACTTCGTGGAATGGCCCCAAAAAATAAGTGAACATTCAGACCCTTTAAAATGACCATCCCAGTAATTCTCTACCTAGGAATTCATGTGAAGGAAATAAGAGATCAAGAAGGAGATTCATGTGCAAGCGTCATCCCAAGTATGATTTATAGCCGCAACACACAGGAAACAACCTAACAACTCATCATGAGGGTGGTGATCATATAAATGATGAAAGTCTGACTCTACATGAAATGTTAAGAGATCACCAAAACCACGGTCTCAACAAATATGCAGTGTCGTGAGAAAATGGTTACATCTTCAGTGAAAAAGCAGTCATCAAATTTTGTTTTACATGATCCCAAATCTGTGTTAAAATATATTTTAAGTAGTAAATATTATATGTACACAACATATAGACATGCATAAATATGTATATGATGCATTTGCCCAGACCTGGATTTCCT
This sequence comes from Bos javanicus, assembly GCF_032452875.1. Classification (NCBI taxonomy): domain Eukaryota; kingdom Metazoa; phylum Chordata; class Mammalia; order Artiodactyla; family Bovidae; genus Bos; species Bos javanicus. Next base: position 51,046,460 of record NC_083884.1, read on the forward strand.
CCAGAACGCATCCTATAAATTGGGTGGGATTTGGATCAAAGATGGAGGAGGAAGAGATGACTCTGAAGAATGAGCTTCAACCAAAGGAAAGTTTTAGCTGTTGCCGCCACCAAGGGGCAATTTGTATTTTGACAATGACAAGCAATGCAGAAAGACCATCCCAGATGAAATTTAAATTATTTTTTGGTTGGTTTATTTCCCCACTCCAAACTAGGAAGTTAAATTCTTGGTGAATCTGCCCATAAATCAGCTGGCAATGAGGGAAATCTGTCTTCCATAGCCTGACAATATCCTTCAGTAGATATGGGTGGGCACACAGCTGACCAGATTTGGAAAGAGACTCCAATTTTACCTTCCCATAAAATCTATGGGAAGCCTAAGGCAAGGTTTAAATTCTGGCTTATTTATAGATAGGGAAAAGGAAATTAAAATAAATGTAAATTTTAATATGATCTGTTTCCATTGTGGATTAGTTTTTTTCATTATCATTTATATCGATACTTCCTGTCTCTCAAAAATCAATTTATAAGAAATTTAAAACTGTGCTTTCTCTCTTCTTTATTATGGCCAAAGCTTGTATTTCATCCAAAATAGCAGTGTGAGTTTACAATCCTGTCCCACCATAACTCAAGCAAAATGCAATACAAATTTTGTCTGAAGGCATCTATGGAAAACCATAAACATTGGCTGCCAGATTCTCATTTTTGTTCTCAAACTAGATTGCAACAAAATATGATATGCAAATTTAGGAGCATTTTATGGAGCCATGAGACTGTGTCCTTAGAAAAACATCCAGGATCTGAGAAGCTAACATGCATCCCTTTGGTCCCCTAACATCATATAGTGGCCCCATTCTTCTTCCCATTGGTAGGCAGACCATGTGGCCGGAGGTCTGGATGTGAAATGAGACCCTATTCAGTCTGCTGATTTCCTAGAGGGCTTTTCACCACCCGACTGAATGAGGTGGGTGCTGAGAGCAGAAAATGAGGAAGTCTTGGTTTGGCCCAACTTCAAAGCACTTTCCATCACTGCCCTCCTTAAGAGCCAAAAAGAGAATCAAGTCCAGTTCATCAAGAGCACGAGGTGCTCCAGACAAACACTCTGTGATTAAAGGATGTTCTGAATCACAGATGGCTCAGGGGAAGTCCCAAAAAGAACTTCGGGTGGAAACAACATCCAGAATGAAGCAACTCCCACAATATTAGGAATCCCAGTAGGGACTCTGTGACCCAAAGTGCATGGCTGGACATCACCGCTGTGCTTGGCACACAAAAAAAATACTCCTGGGCATGTGTCTTGGTCAGGACTGGAGGGACCTATAGCCATAAGATAATGCAGCCCACAGACTCACAAACCTTTTCGCTACCATCACCAGTCCTGCATGGAAGCTTATTAACAGTCCTGTGGTTCCTGATAACCCACCTGAGGGTCAAGGCCTATGGCATTTCTGTAGCTGAGTCTCTTCTAATTCCCACAAAAAAAAACATGGACAGCCAGAAATAAAAGGTTCTCTTTGCAGTGGACCAGATGGGCCACATCTTTGAAAACCATCAGCAAGTGAAACTGCTCACTGATCTGTCGAAGGGTAGTCCTGACGAATAGGTGGTAATTTACTGCCACCATCTGGGTACCCCGCCCCCATGGTCATGGAGACCAGGAGCTACAAGGAAGCCTTTGGGAGCATTCATGTCAGTTCAGAACAGTGCAGTGGATATTGTTTCTGAGGCAGAGGAAAGAAATAGGAGATCTTTTATACTCATGCTTTCCGTTCTATTTCCATGATGTTTGTGTGTCTTTCTCCGTGAACTTCTGCACCTGCTGGGGAAGTCCATCACCCACCTATGAGTACAGCAGGCTCCTTCCCACTAGGATTTCTCAGCTCAGGAAAGGTTTCTCTGAGCAGGCACTCCAGCCCTATCTCTGCTCTTCTCTGCATCATAGGGAACTACATTTCCCAAGCTCCTTTGCTCCCTGGCTTCTGGATGCGATCAGCCAATGTGATGCTCTGGTAGAAGATGGAGCATGGGAGGTATTTTTCCCCCTTATCTCCCAGCATTTACAGGCAGAGACTGTCTAGCCCCATCAGAGCTCCCACCATGAATATAGCTCTCTTAGGCAGTAGTTCTAATACTTACTAGATGGTTCCAGCTTCTGGGTTCTGATAATCCAATTTCTCCACTTTGTCCCTTCAGTCCAACTGGTAACAGCTTCCTGCTATAATTAATTTCTGGATTACTTTACCATTCCCAGAAGGTATTTACCACGTCCGACTTCATTTCACAGATCTTTCATCACATGACTAACTGATTCCCTTGATTAAATTCCCTCTGTGGAAATAACTAGTGTGGCTTCTGTTTTCTCAGAAGCCTGAGTCTGACAAATATATTCAGTCACTATTCACTCCATCCTGTTAAATTTCTTCAAGGCCACTCTCACCATCTGAAATTAGCCTTTGTGTTTTTACTTGTTGACTTATTTTCTATCAAGTCTCTCTATTAAAATTCAAGCTCATGAGAACAGAGACTTTGCCACCCAATTTATGGCTGCATATCCAGGATCTAGCAGAAGAAACTAAACAAATATGTGCTGAGAGCATGTCCATCAATTAAGAGTGCCTTGGCTTAATGCTTAAGAGACTAAATCTCTCTGTGTTCTTCTGAGCCTTTCTTTGGCTTCCTCACAGGGTTGTTAATAGATACCATTAATATTAACAAATCATTGGCCCATCACATTATCACTCCATTCATTTCCTCTCAAATATCACATCCCTGTGGTCACTAAGCTGGTTGCTAGGTTTGCCAAGTCAAGAGCTGCAATTTTCATATGGAGGGAAAAAAATATCACTTAAAGGAGAAATAGCATTTACAGAACACTGGCGATGTGCTAACCTGGGTATATACAACTGCTACATCCATTGATTATCACAATGGTTGTGAGATGAATAGTCTTTGTCCTTTTTGGAAAATGGTGGAACTGAGGCACAGAGAAATTAAGCAGGTCGAAGTTAAGGTTCAAACCAGTTCTGTCCAATTTCAGAGACCTTCCACTTCTCTGTACTGCCCCAGGGCCAACTGGTCTGGTGGTTCTACAATGAAGCCAAGGAGTTAGCCATGGGAAGGTCAGCGAAGGAGCTGGAGCTCAAGGCTCACAGGGCCAAGTTAATGAACAAAATCTTTGCAGACTTAGTGAGGTTTTCATCACTCTGCAGTCACAGGTGATTGTCTCCCACCCCAGGTATCAGCCTGGATTCCCAGGTAGAGCAGGAATATAGATACAGTTGGCCCACAGCATCACAATGCAGCTGCTGGCAAAGCACCCAGTGATCCATACCTTTAAGGTATGGTAGCAATAAGGCAATGGCACCCCACTCCAGTACTCTTGCCTGGAAAATCCCATGGACGGAGGAGCCTGGTAGGCTGCGGTCCATGGGGTCGCTAAGAGTCGGACACGACTGAGCGACTTCACTTTCACTCTTCACTTTCATGCATTGGAGAAGGAAATAGCAACCCACTCCAGTGTTCTTGCCTGGAGAATCCCAGGGATGGGGGAGCCTGGTGGGCTGCCATCTATGGGGTTGCACAGTGTCGGACACGACTGAAGCGACTTAGCAGCAGCAGCAAAAAATATGGCAGAGCCTTGCTACCTGTAAACCACATCACATGACCTAAAGCCTCAGGAGGAAGAGCCAATGCAGCAAGTCAGACCAAATGCTCTCAGATTAAGGAGGAGAATCGCATGTGCTTATTTAGTCATTAACACCCAGCCATGGTGGAATTTATTATACATCCCCACTCAGTCTGCTGCCACCCCCAACTGTATCCCCTAGTTGTACTCCAGAGACCACATGCTTTCCCACCTCTGCATCTGAAACATAAGCCACAGTCCACATAACTCAGAAAAGGTAGCAAAAACTTAACTATCCAATTCAAAAGTTACCCATATAAAAGTAAAAACTTGAGTTTGTCTCTCTCAACCAGACAAAATTCACACGGCTGAAAGAGAAGGAGAGACCATATAGACAGAAAGGTATGAGGACACCAGGTCATCAGGCAGGAGGGAGGGATGCTTGCCTTCGTCCCAAGATTCTTCTCAAATCTCAAGCTGGGGAGCCCTGAATGGCCAACATGAGTCATTCATAAGCGCAAGACACTGATAAAAAACAGACCAGAGGGACTTGCCTGGTGGTCCAGTGGTTAAGAACCTACCTGCTAATGCAGGGTACACAGGCTCAAGCCCTGGTTGGGGAACTAAGGTCCCACATGCCGCAGGGCAACTACGCCTGTGGGCCACAACCATTGGACCTGCACTCTAGAGCCCATGCCCCACAACAGTAGGAACCACCACATAGAGAAGCAGGCACGGTGCCACTAGAGTAGCCCTCACTCACTGAACTAGAGAAAGCCCATGCCCAGCAATGAAGAACCTGTGCACTGCATCAAAAAGACCCAACACAACCAAAACTAAAACAAAAATAAATAAATAACCTTCATTTAAAAAAAAAAAAAAAAAGCAGACTAGAAGCAGAGGAGAAACAGGAAGCAGACATGAAGTAGACAGGAAGTGGACAGGAAGGAGTAGGTCTCTTCTCCCAGCTCCAGTCTTGAAGTCTTCTCTAGCATCTGCCTCCCCACACCTCTTCCCCTGCCAGCATTAGCAAAGCCTAACAGGAGACAACTGGCTAAGAGAAATATGGTTTTCTGATTCCAGCCCCAGAATTACAGACCAAAGACCTACTTGACGCTGAAATGTTGAGCGTAGTTTCCGGGGAAGGAACCTGGCTGCTGAGCGTAGTTTCCGGGGAAGGAACCTGGCTGCTGAGCGTAGTTTCCGGGGAAGGAACCTGGCTGCTGAGCGTAGTTTCCGGGGAAGGAACCTGGCTGTGTGCCACCCTCCACCCTTCCTCCCTGCAAAACCAACACTGAACACTATCATCACTCTTTTCGTCTTTTTTTGTAAAAGGGAAAATCCTCTTTAGATTTCTTTCAGATTAGTGAAAAATGATACTAATGTAGGTCTTTCATAAAAGTGAAGTGGCATAAAGTGAACTTTTAAAAAGTAGAGGGGTGTTGGTACTCAAAAATGAATAGTCATTCATCACCTTGAGGGTCATATAAGTCTTGGGTCATATACCAGCAAATCCATTAAGGATTAGATATGGCTTCCCGGGTGGCACAGCGGTCAAGAATCCGCCCACCAATTCAGGAGGTGCAAGAAACGGGTCTGATCCCTAGGTCGGGAAGATCCCGTAGAGTAGGAAATGGCAACTCGCTCCAGTATTCTTGCCTGGAAAATTCCATGGACAGAGGAGCCTGGTGGGCTACAGTCCATGGGATTGCAGAGTCAGACACAACTGAGAAACTGAGCACAGCACAGCACAGCACAGCACAGCATAACCATATATTACAGTGATGATAAAAAAATAAAATATAGAGAAATAAGGGTAATGAGAATAGACCCATTATCACAGTCAACATTTATGTATAATCCTTATGATATACCAAGCACTAGTCTAAGCATTTCAGGGATATTAACACTTTTCATCTTCACAATCTTTTGATTATGAGGATTTTATTATTAGTCCCACTTATGGATGGAAACATTACTTTGCCTACAAAGATTCGTATAGTCAAAGCTATGATTTTTCCAGTGGTCATGTATGTATATGAGAGCTGAACAATAAAAAAAAAGCTGAGTGCTGAAGAACTGATGTCTTCAAACTGTGGTGCTGGAGAAGACTCTTGAGAGTCTCTTGGACAGCAAGGAAATCAACCCAGTCAATACTAAAGGAAATCAACCCTGAATATTCATTGGAAGGACTGATGCTGAAGCTCCTCCAATACTTTGGCCAGCCAATGAGAAGAACTGACTCATTAGGAAAGACCCTGATGCTGGGAAAGATTGAAGGCAGGAGAAGGGAACAACAGAGGATGAGATGGTTGGACAGCATCACCGACTCAATGGGCATGAATTTCAGCAAACTCCAAGAGACTGTAAAGGACAGGGAAGCCTGGCATGCTGCAGTCCACGGGGTCGCAAAGAGTTGAACACGACTGAGCAACTGAACAACAGTTCAGTTGCTGTTGGGAAAACTGAGGCTTGGGGAGGTTAAGAGACTTGCCTAAGATCCCAGAGCTAGTAAGAGGCAGAGAGGGTTACTGGATCCAAGCTGTTCAAGCTCCAGGCAGAGAGTCGGGTTTGTGCCTTTAGCCACTGTGTTCTGCTGCCAGCTGAAAGCTTAGCAAGCAAACTCTACATTGTAAGAGCTTCGGCAATAACTAAAGAGACTGCAAATGTGCCTCTGAATTGCCCAGCTCTCAAAACACAAGATGAAGTCACTAGTTGGACACCATTCATAAGATGAAAGCAAGAAGCAAAGCTTTTCCTGGCTCTGAGAGAAATCCCTCCAGTGGTAATGCCCCAAGGGACACAGCAGCATCCCTACAAACAGTGAGCTTATTAGCAGGCTCCCTTTGGTGCTGGGCACACGAGGTGCGGTGTAAGAGCAAAGGGCCATCAGGCAAAGGCAATTCTTCAGAAGACAACGGAGTGTGAGCCAAGACAGCTGATACCTCTCAGAAGGTCCAGCTTGACAGGAAGAATAAAATCCAGAGTGAGATCCTAGAGAACACTGTCCTTCAAACTCTCCTCCATGAAATTACTTTCTTACCAAACCAGCCAAGAGATAGCAGAAGTCTCAAGACTATATTCTCTAGCAAGATCGGGGGGCTCAAATATTCTATGTAGACCATCAAAGCCCAGTGTATAAGACTTAAAACATAATGAAGGACTTCCCTGGGGGTACAGTGGTTAAGAATTCACCTGCTAATGCAGAGGACACAGGTTTGATCCCTGGCCCAGGAACTAAGATCTCACATGCCTGCCGCGGGGCAACTAAGCCTGAGCGCCACAACCCCTAGTCTGCACCCTAGAGCCAGTGCTCTGCAACAAGAGAAGCCACCTCAATGAGAAGCCCGAGCACCACAGCTAGAGAGTAGCCCCTGTCGCCACAACTAGAGAAAGCCCATGAGCAACAGTGAAGATTCAGTGCAGCCAAAATAAATAATTTTTTAAAAACATAATGAAGAATATGGATCTTTTTTTCATGATGCCCACCACTGCTTTTATGACAGAAAAAAAAAAAATTCCTCCCCAGCATCCCAGTATCAAACATATATTCACCTGTATTTTCAACTGTTTCCATGGATGGGTACATGTAGATACATGTATGTGTCTACATTTTTACATTTAATTCTTCTTTGAAAAGCTTTTTTTTTAATAATGAGATTTTTTTTTTCTTTTTTAGTATTTTGGTCTTTATTGAATTTGTTACAACTCTGCTTCTGTTTTATGTTTTGATTTTTTGGCCACGAGTCATGTGGGATCTTAGCTCTCTGACCAGGAGCTCTAACCCCTTACACTGGAAGGCAAAGTCTTAACCACTGGACTGCCAGGGAACTCCCACATTTAATTCTTTCTTTAATGAGGTATTTTTGACAGTTGAAAGTTTTATATATTCAAGGTGTAGAATTTGATGCCTTACACTGTGAACTAGTCACCACAATCTAGCTAATGCCCATATCCATTGCCTCAGACCCACCAACATATGTGAATCCACTTGATATTTTTGTTGTTGAGGAAATTTAAGATCTACCCTCTTACAAATTTTAAGTATTAGATTGAATTCTTGAATCCATCTGAAGTTTCTTTTGGGGTCCAATGTAAAATGAGGATCTGATCGTAGTTGGAAACAAACATATGCTGAATCAGCCAGAAGGATTTTATTTGAATCACAGTTTAGGGGTTCTTTAGTTGAAAAAATAACATGACTGCATTTAGGGATAGAGGTTTTAAAGGGGTAATTAAGTTAAAATGAGGTCGTCAGGGTGGGCCCTCATCTATTATGACTGGTTCTTAGAAGAAGAGATTAGGACACAGACCCATGCAGAGGGACAACCATGTGAGGACATAGGGAGAAGATGGCCATCTACACACCAAGGAGCGAGGCCTCGGGACAGCAACCCTACCCACACCTGAATCTTGGCCCTCCCGCCTCTAGCCCCGTGAGAATAAACTTCAGTTGTTTAAGTCACGCAATCTGTAGTACTTTGTTATACTAATATCAAGCAAACTAATATCAAGAGATTACTCTTCTTTATCAAAATTCTATCAGCTTGTCTTACCTATTTTTCATCTTTAGATTCACTTTAGATTCATTGCGTCCAATTGCCCCAAAACCCAGACTCTGTCACATTTTTCTATGTGTTTTGAAGTTTTCTAGGATGAACATATCTTCTTGCTTATTTAATCTAAGAGAAATACTGACATTTTTTTTCCCTTTGAAAAGAAAGATATGGAATTTGATTTTAAGTGACAGACCAAGCACACTCATTTCTTCACATCTCTACAGAAACTCTACTACAGAATATTATAGGAAAAGTATAGCTTCCCTGGTGGCTCAGATGGTAGAGTCTGCCCACAATGCAGGAGACCCGGGATCGATCCCTGAGTCGGGAAGATCCGCTGGAGGTGGGCATGGCAACCCACTCCAGTATTCTCACCTGGGAAATCCCATGGACAGAGGAGCCTGGAGGGCTACAGTCCATGGAGTCACATAAGAGTCAGACACAACTTAGTAGTGACTAAACAACAACACACAGAGGGACAACCACGTGAAGACACAGAAGGAAGATGGTCATTGACAAGCTATGGAGACCAGGGGTTTCTGTGACTTTCAGCAAAATACAATGTTAACTGGTAAGAAAGGAAAGTAAGGAGTGTCAGCTGAATTCTCATCTTTTATAGAGTGAGCCGCTGCTGTTGAAATTTGATTAACTCAAGGAGTAGAGGCATGGGGTACATATTGGGTTGGCCAAGTTCATTTGGGTTTAACAGAAAAACTCAAACACGTTGGCCAATCCAATAGAATGACAGAAATAAGCACAACTAACAGAACTACAAGTGGAAATGGCTGGACCTGGCTGACTTTAGAGAGAGACAGAGAGATCAAAGATACAGAGGGATGGAAAATGATTGCCGGTCTTTGAAAGTTATCCTGAGCCATTCTGTTTTCCCCAAATGCATGTATGACTGTAGGCTTTGTCTACAAGAAGCCAAAACTAGCCAAGCAGGGGAGGACAGCGTTGAACAGATGTCGGACATTTGCATGTGGGGTAAAGGAAGAGTGGCCTTAATGTTGACAATAAGTCATCACATCTGTGGGAGAGACGGATGGCTACCCGTCAAAAAACAACACGAGAAACAACTGTCCGAGGCCACTGGCAACTACCAGGCAGCACATCCCTGCGCCCTGCACTTGTTCCATCCTGTGTGCCCTAAAATAAAGGAGGGATTTACCATTCTTCACGCCAATCAAACAAACAAAACAGCAGAAACTTTCTATCCATTGTATTGCATATGGCTGCTCAGTCAGGGACTTCCCAGCCTCTCCTGTCCCCCTGGCATGGCCACGTGACTAGTTCTGACCAATGAAATAAGAGCCTGTCCTGCTTTGAAGACAAAATTGGTATCTTTTATCTTCAACCAGTGAGAACCAGGGGACCCTGAGACTCTAGGTCACGGCAGAGCAGCCAGAAGCTGGAAGGGACCCTGGACCCCTGAGTCTCCAGCTGGAGGAGAGCCACATGCCAAATATGGCACCCACATTGGATGGGACCAAGAACAAATCTTACAATGTGTTAAACCACTGCTAGGGTTTTACTTATTACAGCAGCTAGTGACACCTAACTAATACGACGCTAACAACCTGGACAGCTGTGATCCTGTCCATATGCAAAAGTTGGAACAAAGTTTCACATTTCTTCCTTAAGGTAAACTGTGCTTTCATTAGCGAGGAAATACAGGCAGTCAGAGAAACAAAGCGAAGAGCTGTTAAGCCAACGTGAGAGGTTTCCACGGGGCACCAGATGTAGAAAGAGCGTTATTAAACGGATTATATAGATCTTAGTGACAGTAATTTTGACCTCCTATAGGCACCGTCAGCTGTTAAAACAGTAGGAAATGTTGATGACCTTGTTCTTATTTCCATTTATATTTATTCTAAATTGGACACCTTGGAGATTGTTTAAATAAGAGAGGGAAATTCACTAAGTAACCCTGACAGCTCTGCCACTCTCTGATAGGGGAGGCAGCTGAGGCTTACAAAAGGCAGAAGACAGCAGGGCGGGAGTCCCACGTCTGCCATCAGCTCAATTTATGCACCAAGACAAGTCACTTCATCCCCCCAAGATTCATTTTACAAAGAAGGTGTCACTTCCTGCTGCCCACCAGGGACACACCTCGAGGGAACCCAATAACGTGATTTGTTATTGTGTGACTGCATTACTAAGAATGTCACATGTGGAGTGTCCTTGCTTTGCACTTCTCACTAGTTCAGACTAGCCTTTCTCATCTTCTGGCCATTGTTGATAACAAAAGTGATTCTTTCAATTCAGAGAAAACCCACACCACGCAAGTCTGAATAAAATGGGCATTTAATGGCAGTCGTGGTTGGAGAGAGACGCTACCTTCAGGTCTGGCTGGAATCGGCATTTAAACAATGTCATCCACATGCAACTTCACAAATATCCTTCAGTTGGTGAAGGGATAAATATATATCTGGTGGTGCAGCCATTGAAGGGGAAACAACTTGATGGATAGTTGTTTCCATCTATCCAATAAAGCAAACGATGGATATTCACACAATATGAATAAATATCAAATGCATTTTGCTGCCAAAAAGAAGGCAGCCTCAAAAAGCTACCTACCATATGATTCCATATGTGTGACAGTCTAGTAAAATCAGAACTGGAGGCATGAGGGACAGAGCAGTGATTGCCAGGGATCAGAGGCTGAGCTTTAACTATTTCACCACAAAAACTCAAAACAAAGGATTAGGGATGGGGTGATGGAACTGTTCTGTATCCTGATTGTTGCATTGGTTGCTGCTGCTGCTGCTAAGTCGCTTCAGTTGTGTCCAACTCTGTGTGACCCCATAGAAGGCAGCCCACCAGGTTCCGACATCCCTGGGATTCTCCAGGCAAGAACACTGGAGTGGGTTGCCATTTCCTTCTCCAATGCAGGAAAGTGAAAAGTGAAAGTGAAGTCACTCAGTCATGTCCAACTCTTCGAGACCCCATGGACTGCAGCCTACCAGGCTCCTCGGTCCATGGGATTCTCCAGGCAAGAGTACTGGAGCGGGGTGCCATTGCCTTCTCCGGTTGCGTTGGTTACATGACTCTATATATTTGTCAAAAACTCATAGTGCTATATGCCAAAAGAAACACATGAAGTAACTACAGGAAGGGAAACACAGATTGCTCGGTTGTAGTTGGGCAACTACTGTAGTCTTTGTAGTCTTGCCTAGAAAATCTACTTTAGGAAATCTTTAAGACTGTTGTTTAAGGCTTAGGAGTTTAAACAGCATGAGCTCAGATGCCTTCAACATCCCTGCTACAATTCTTTAGGCTATTCAACTGCTTGAAAATTTATTTTTGCCTACCACAAAAATAAGTAAGAGCAGGACTTCCCTGGCAGTCCAGTGGTTAAGACTCTGTGCTCCCTCTACAGGGGCCTGGTCAGGAAACTATTAATAAAGATCCCACATGCTTCGCAGCACAGCCAAAAGGATAAAAAAGTAAGAGTATTTTCTGTCTGAATTAATTTCTCCAGTTAATCAGATAAGTCAAGGTAACCTAAGATGCAGGAAGTGCAGAGTTGTGACCAAAATAGACAAGCAGAGGACACAGCCTGCTTTGGGGGAACTAAAAATTGTAACTGAAAAGAGAAGATATCTAGACTTGAAAAACTGATAATAAAAGAAGGTAAAAGCTGTATTGTTAACTTGCCTGATATGAGTTATGTGTGCCGCCAACTTTGAGAAAGAAGACATCAATATTTATTGGGAATTATCACAAGCTTATCATCAGTAGGACCCAGTGAACAAAATAGTAGTTATAGGGTCTTCCCTGGTGCTTTCCAGTTCAGGGGACGTGACTTTGATGCTGTGGGGCAACTAAGCCCTCTGGCCACATCTAAAGAGAAGCCTGCAATCAGCAACCAAGACACAACACAGTCAAATAAATAAACAAATAAAATACTTCTTAAAATAGTAGTGATAACTAGGAACTAGGAAGTGCCTACTATGTGCCAGTCACCATTCTGCTTTATTTATATCATTTCTTTACCTGATCCTATGAGATAGGATATTATTTTCAGATTGCTATCATTATTATTATATAATTATATAAGTAATAGTATTATGTCCATTTTATTGATTGAAAAAATGAAGGCACAGAGAGGTCAAGAAACATGCCTAAGGTCACACGGCATGTGAGGGGTGGAGCCAGGATTGGGCTCCAGAGTCCAGGCTCTGACTGCTATTCTCCACTGGCTCCCAAAACATTTCTCCTCTGTTTGATCCCATGACAGCTGATGCCCAGACTCAGTTACCTCCGTTCACCAAAGCAAAGAAGGGCTCCATTATTGCTTCTGACTGATCCTATGACCCAGGATAAAACCCACAAAGAACACAAAGAAATAGAAACTTCCTCTGGTGAGTGGTGAGTGGAGTGAGTGCAGAGGGACTCTGCGTTGGGGGGGTGGGGAGGGGGCGGTGAGGGTGGGGGGAACGGGGGTCGGGGGTGAGGGGTCCACGGGGAGTGTATGGGAAATCTCTATACCTCTTAACTTCACTGTGAACCTATACTGCTCTTAAAAATAAAGTCTTCATTTTAAAAAAGTAAGAAAGAAACTTCCTCCCCACACTGGCCCCAGGGGTTGTGCCATGAACCCCTGTCATAGGTAAAACCAAAACAACCCTGTGGAGTCTTGGGAAAAACAGAACCAAAAACCCCTCAATCCTTTTTTTCTCAAATTTAATTCTGAGTTTATTCTGTGTTGGGCAGTCATCCTGGAAATGAAGAAACACAGAGGACAGACAGCATTTCTGAAGGAGGAGGTAGCTCCCTGCGCTCAATCCAGGACACCCCCGTTCTGGCACTGGGTTCCCCGCCCCGCACCGGCCGCCCCTGACCCAGGGCTCCTCTCTCTTGCCACAGGTCGCCTCTGCAGCAACAGGGGCCTCGTGCGCTGCAACACTGCCACCTAGTGGCCGAGGCTGTTCCACGCTGCAAGAAGCAAGTGGTTGGTTCCCCATTTCCATAGCTGAAATGGGCAATATGGTTTGATTGAAGACTTTAACCAAGACTCATTGCTGCTTTCTGGTAGAAAACTATTAGACAAAGCACGATGACTCTCTGGGACCAGATTCTTTGTTGGCAGGCAACAGAAACCCCAACTCTGTTGGGCTTAAGTGAGAAAGGGGGTCGCCGCTGCCCCAGACCTCAGCCTGGGACAATGGGGACCACAGGCAGCAAAGTGCTGAGGGGAGGGGAGCAGCATCCAGCACAGCTAGGGTCCCTGTGCTCTGGAAGGACCCGGAAGTACACCCAGGAGGGGAGCAGCATCCAGCACAGCTAGGGTCCCTGTGCTCTGGAAGGACTACTCCAGCACAGCTAGGGTCCCTGTGCTCTGGAAGGACCCGGAAGTACACCCAGGAGGGGAGCAGCATCCAGCACAGCTAGGGTCCCTGTGCTCTGGAAGGACCCGGAAGTACACCCAGGAGGGAGGAGGCACCACAGACCCCCAGAGACACTGCCGGCTTCCCCGCCACAAACTGGCTCCCAAGACCAGCGATCTACAAAGGCAGCGAGCCGAGCAGAGCTCCAGACTGACCCCATGATCTTTTCTCTCCCCTGTCTTTGTCCACTAGTTTCACCCTGAGAAATCACAGAGAGGAAAAGAAATGATTTTTGTCTGAATCATTCACATCCTTCCAGGGAAATTCTGGCAGTTTTATGAAAGGGCTTTTCTTCCCTCTTTCTCAGTTCTACTTGCTCCAGGAGGAAATCTCTCCAGCCTCTGACTCAAAAACTATCCATGTTCTTCCCTCTCAGTGACCACCTGAGTGCTGAGAGACCCGAGCAGGGGAAGATGTGAAAACAACATTGATGAATTCAGCCTGCGTGGTGACATGGGGACAGGACCACCTATCCCCATGGAAAAAACACAGCCTATCACCTGCTGTACATCCAACCAGAGGTCACTCAGGTCCTGCTCACGTTCCTGCCTTCCTTGAAGCTCCCCCCCACCAAAGCCAAGGACTAGGGAAGGAACCTGGGCTCCAGAGCAAGTGACCTTGGCTGGAAAATCAGTGCATTTTTCAACCATCTGGTCACTGTGGTGAGCACCCCAGCCCCCGGGAGGAACATGGGAGAAAAGGAGACAAGAGGATGATTGTAGGAGTTTGTGGGCATCAGATGGGATGGATGAGGCATACCCACTACCTCAGTGTTGCTATCATGAAATGCCATAGGGTGGCTTAAACCAGAGACATTTATTTTCTCAGAGTTCTGGAGCTGGGGGGTCCAAAATCAAGGTGTTGGCCAATTTGATCTCTGGTGAGAGCCTGCTTCCTTGCTTATAGATGGCTAGCCTCTCCCTGTATCCCCACATGGCAGAGAGAGGGAGTGTGGGTGTCTCTTCCTCTCTTTTATTTTTTTTTCAGCCATGCCACACAGCCTGTGGAATCTTAGTTCTCCAACCAGGGATTGAGCTAAAGCCCTTAGCAGTGACAGCATGGAGTCCCAGTCACCAGACTGCCAGGGAATTCCGTTCCTCTCTTTTCAAGAGCACTTATCCCACCACGGGGGCTTCACCCTCGTGACCTCGGCTAAAACTGATCACCTGCCCACAGTTCACCTCCTGATACGATCACATTCAGTCCATATGACCACCCATCCATCACGCATTCACTCAGTGCTTATCATGGGCCAGTCCTGTGCCAAGCACTGAAGGTAGGGGGGACAATGAACCAGTGCAGCCCTGCCCCATGAAACTTTGTCTAGTCTGGGGGTATGAACATAAAAAAGTCATTCCCATAATGAAAAACAAGAGTCATGACAGAAGAGGGGCTTCTAATGCAATATTGTTTTAAGATTTTTTTGAGCAGACTATTTTTAAAGTCTTTATTGAATTTATTACAATATTATTTCTGTTTCATGTCTTGGCTTTTGGGCCCCGAGGCATGTGGAATCATAGCTCACCAAGCAAGGATAGAACTCACACTCCCTGCGTTGAAACGTAAAGGCTTAACCACTGGACCACCAGGGAAGCCCCTAATGCAATCTTGATGGAACCAATGCAGATGGGACCTGCAGTGGATTCAACAGTATCCACCAAAACCTCATGTCCACTTGGAGCCTCAAAATGTGAACTAAGGGACTTCCCTGGTGGTCCAGTGATTATGAATTCGTCTTGCAGTGCAGGAGATGTGGGTTCCATCCCTGATCGGAAAACTAAGATCCCACATGCCGCGGAGCAACTACTGAAGTCTGCTGGAGCCTGAGCAACACAACTAGAGTCCATGTGCCACAGCAAAAGATCCCATATCATGCAGTGAGGATCCTGCATGCACGACTAAGACCCAACACAGCCAAATACAAATAAATATTTCTTTTAAAAGTGACTTTCATTGAAAAGAAGGTCTTTGCAGATGTGATTAGGGCATACTGAATAAAAGCCAGTGGGTGGTATGTTTATAGGGGAAAGAAGCGGGATTTCCACGCACAGAGAAGCCATGTGGATGAAGATGGGGACAGAGAATAATGGAAGGAACCAGGTCAAGGGGTTGAAAGAGGGTCTGGGAGGAGGACAGCAGCACGGGCGAAGGGCCAAAGGTGGGGACACAGAGCACTGCTGCAGTAGGTGTGGGGAGGAGGGAGAAGCAGGCAGACTGGGGGCGAGGGGAGCTCCAGGTCACGCAGCACCAGGCGGGGGCCCCTTGATAGTGCCTGGACTTCATCCCAGGCGTAACGGGAAGCCTCTACAGCGGCTGGCGTCACGGGAACATGGCACCACACCATGCGGTTGGTAAGCCATCGCCCTGGGATGATGGAGAATGGACTGGAAGCAGGAATGACCGAGACAGAGACAGACACAAAGGTCCAAGTCATTAAAGGGTAGTGACCTCGTTATACAAATGGACCAAAGAAGGCTCCTGTCTGCTAACCAACCCCCACGCTGTTTATTTCTTGAGGACTCAGCTAGGACCATTAGCCCAAAGACTGCTGATGCCAAACTCAATTTTTTACATATGCAATTGCTTTAAATGTAGCCCAAATAACCATGGTTTTATAGCCATTTAGATTCTGCTTGTTTTGCATATCCCATGCACTCAACATCTGCTACCTTCCATAAGAAAAACCCTGGACAATAAAAGATCCCTAGGTGTTATGGCCCTTTGGAGGTCCCTGACCTCCCACTGAGCTCTGGACACGTGAGCCCCACCTCCTCACCCCTGGCTATTGCCCATCTCCCCAGGGAAAGTGCTGCCTCTCTCGTGGTTCCAGTCATCTCATGGTCATACCTTTTGGTTTATCAGCTCCAATTTCCTCAAAGTCACCATGCTCTCTACTGCAGAAAGAGCCAGTAGGATGGAGAAAAGGTTCAAGAGATTTTGAGAGGACTGGGGGATTACCTAGCTATGGTGGGAGGGGAAAGGGAGCTAGAGAGGAAAGAAAGAATTAAGAGTTGTTCTGGGCTGAGGCTCGGGCAAAAGGGTGGGACAGTCACGGAGACCAGGGAGAGCATCCCTGGGGGAGGAGGATGCACTCTATGTGGGGCATAGTGAGTCTGAGAGATGAGTGGGCCCACCCAGTAGAAATGCCCATGAAGTCATGCATTAGACACTGCAGCCACAGCTCAGAAGGACTCTGAGTGAGGGAGGGATGTGGATGCTGCCAGAAAGGAGGTGGCAAGTGCAGTCACTTGGGGAAGCAGCCCAAAGAGACACCCACAGAGTGGGAAGTGACACCCTAATGTGGGGGGCTTTGGCAGGTGGCAAGAAGCCTTGAAGAGAAGGCTCCGAGGGGCACTCACAATGTGGGGCGGAGGAGAGATGTATTTCTAGAGAAATGGATGTTTTTTGTTATCAGAAAAGCCATTATTGGGGTATTTCCCTGGGGTCCAGTGGCTAAGATTCCGAGCTCCCAATACAGGAAGCCTGGGCTCAATCCCTGGTGGGGGAACTAGATCCTGCATGCCATAACTAAGACCCAGCATAGCCAAATAAATAAATATAAATAAATATTTTTTAAAAGAACAGCTATTGGAGTGCTAGGAAGACTTCTGAGAAGGAGGGATCCTTCCCTGAGAAGAACCTGAGCATTTGACAACAGCTTGGATGAACTCAGCAGAGTTTCAGTGGAGATGCAGTGGCAAGAAGCAGAATGATGGAGGTGAGGAGCAGGCAGAACACGAGGAAGGGAAGCACTGAAAACAGACAACGCTTTTGAGAAATGTGGCCAGAAAAAGGAGGCTCAGACTAGGAGTTAGAGGTCCCTCCCCTTGAGTCTGGTCCGAAACCATCTTCTGGTAGCTCTAACCCATCATGCCCTTTGGATGTCAGACATGCAGAAGTGCTGTCTGCCCAGACAGCCCCCTGAATATCTCCTGTAGAATCTGGAGCTGGGACTAGGGTACCAAATCTCCAGCTTTACTCAAATGCCCCCCAGTTCCTAATTCCTGCCATCACCACTCCCCACTTTAAATAGCAGTAAGCTGATCTTTACCACCCTGGTTGCTATGACAACGGAATGTCAGAGTGTGCTCCATCCTGAGCTCATGCCTTCTTTATTGAAAACAGGTCAATGAAGAGGGTGGGTAGCTTTTTCAGCAGAATCTGAAGTACTGAAATAAAGATTGTTGAGCCCAAGACCAATCACTCAAAGAAAGAGTCATTCTCCCCAAAGCAGTGACCAGATCCCAAATCGAGTCTCCTGAAGTCCAAAGGTACGGGGACTAGCCAACTGCTGGACTCTTGGGAGTCTACCTGTTTCTCTTCTCTCCCTTTGAGGAAACACTTTGGCGATTTGGTCATCAATGGGCATGTAACCCAAACCAGACCATTGGGATATAAACTGCAGAGATACAAGTTCTCTGGACCTGTGCAGAGGCTCCCCAGAGAGACCTCCCCTGTTCCCAGGAACAGTGTGGTGTGAGGATAAGAGCCCCAGGGCTGCAGATGGATGTTTCTGCACTGAGCAGGGAGCTCAGAGCTCCGGGCAAAATCAGCCAGAAACTTGGTCCTTAGAGACCCTGAGCTGCTGGGTCACGTCTCTGTCTCACATTGGAGGAATCCTTGCACGCACACACATCTTGAATCTGTGGCATCCTGTGAGGTTCCATGACTTGTGTAGGAAGAGGAGAAACTGCCACCAGAGACAGGCAGCCAGAAAGTTCCAACTAAAAAGTTGGAAACGGAAAACAAAAAATCCTTTTAAAAACAACACACAGGAAGTGAGCATCTCCTTGCACCATAAAAATAAGCCAGCTTCCGATGAGATATCTGAGGCCCCGTGTTTCTGGAATTCTTGGCAAAAATGTCACATCTCTGATCAATGACTTTCCAATGCCAACAATCTATAGATTCAAATAATCATTCTTTGAATGTTTAATGAATAAATACATTGACCAACAGATTACTTTCCAGTCATTTCTCCAATGTGGCAACTTCTTCCAAACAGTTAGAGCCAACACAAGCCAGTCTGAACCGGAAAATTGTGCCAGTTTCCAAAAAGTGTGTGCGTTCTACGTTATTCTCCTCCTGCCTGGACTGTGAATGCCTCTCACATAGCCACGCATTTTACGGTGCCTCAGAACGGTCATGTTTTGATGAGAATTCAGATGCTCTCTTGTTGGCTGGGATGTTGTGCTTTTCTCTGAGTTTCATGTGTTTGTGTTTCAGGACACATGGCAGCTGTGTCCTGAAAAGTCATCTGCATTCCTTATTCAATTTGCAAAAATCGTAAACGTGATGGAGTTGATGTCACAGGCTATGATGTCCTCCCGTTTCCTAACTATGTCAGTGGAAAGACTCCCGGAAGGGCTCTCTTGTTTTGTATTTACGGTAGATAACTGTCTATGCCAGTGGGCCAGAGGAATTTTGATCAAACCCCATTGACGTTGGGGTCTTTTCCTTCCCAAACTGGGAGATGCCACCTCTTATCTCCAGCTGACAAAAATTCAAAAGATCAGATCTACTGTGGTTTGGTGAGTCTCTGCGGACACAATCTCATTCATCACTCGAAGGTATAAAATTGATTTGACAAAATCCATCCAAAATTCATCTGCACATATCCTTTGAGTAACTGGCCTTCCCAGAATTTATCCTCATACACCTGCACACAGGTGAAATGACAGGCGTGCAAGGTCCCTCTTGGAAACAATCTTTATAATGCTTTACCTCGAGTTTCTGTGGGCCAGGTACTGTTTAAGCACTTTCTAAAGATGAGTTCATTTCCTCGTCACGCTTCTGGGAGGTAAGCAGGTGAGACTAGGAGCTCTGCTGAGAGATGAGGAAGCTGAGGGACACCATGAGGTGAAGCAATTTGGCCAAGCATTTTTGTAAGGGGCCAAAGCTTGGAAACCAATCAAGTGTTCATCAATAAAAGAGTGGCTGCATCAGTGCTGTGACAGCCATACCATGAAGTGAAATCACAGGACGTGAAAAAAAGCAGCTTTTTATGTTAGAGAAAGATCTCCAAGACATACTGCATGTTAAGTGAAAACAGCTAGGTGCAAAACAGTGTTTGTGGTTTGCTAGTATTCGAGAGGGGAAAACAAACTATATATACATATGGAAAGATATAGTTATGTGCTTTTCCACGCATGAAGCTCTCTAAACACACTGCAGAGAAATGAATAACCCTGGTTGCCTGTGCAAAAGAAAACTGGATCGCTGTTGGGCAGTCAAAATTTTTTCATTATAGTATCGTCACTTTTTTTCATTATCATCATTTGTATACTTTTTGAAACTTCAGGCATATGAATCTATTTTGTCTTCAAAGATTTTAGTAGTCCTATTGAAGTACACTTTACATACCATAAGATGTGCCCATTTTAAATGTACAGTTCAATGTGAATCTGTACAGGTGTGTAATCATCACCACGATCCAGTTTTAAAACCGCGCCATTGCCCCGAAAAGTTCCCCATGCTAGTATGTAGGTGACCCCCATCCCCACCCACGGCCCCAGGCAACTACTGATCTACTGTCTGACTCTATAGTTTTGCCTTTACTAGAAATTCACATGCGTATGTAGTCATACCAGATGCATACTTGTGGGTCTGGGTCCTTTTACTCAGCATGATTATTTGAAAGTCACCCACATTTTTTCGTGAATCAGTGGGTGATTCCTTTTTACTCTGTTGTATGAATATGCCACAGCGTGTTCATGCATTCACTAGTTGATGGACATCTGAGCCATTTCCAGCTGAGGCAATGATGAATAAAGCTGTTAGGAACATTGATAAACAAGTCTTTCATTTCTATTAGGTTAGATACCTAAGGGTGGCATTGCTGAGTCATAGGGTAGGTGTCCATTTCGTTTCACTTTCCAAGAAGCAGCCAAACCACTTCCCAAAGCAACCGCACCATTTTACATTTCCATCAACAGGAGTCCAGTTTCTCTACATTCTTGTCGACACTTGGTATCATCAGCCTTTTGTATTTTGGCCATCCTGTTGTTCTCATTATAGATTTAAAGATTTTTTGATGTGGACAATTTTTAAAGTCTCTACTGAATTTATTGCAGTATTGCTTCTGTTTTATGTTTTGGTTTTTTGGCCCCAAAATATGTGGGATCTTAGCTCCTCCACCAGGGATCAGATCCACACCCTCTGCACTGGAAGGCAAAGTCAACCATGCACCACCAGGGAAGCCCCTCTCATTCCAAGTTTAATCTACATTTCCCTAATGACTAACAGCGTCAAATATCTTTTTCTGTCTTCAAAACATATTTTAAAACCTGAATCTGAAACTACTCTATAGAAACTGAGGAATTTCACATAAAAATCAGGAACTCTGATTTCTCTCCCTAAAATCTGCAAATCTGACATTCATGGAGACCCAACACCTCTTTTCCAGAGATCTTGCTTTCTAATTTTTCTGACATAGGGAAGCAATCCATTGCATATACTGCATATTATAATAGTAATATCTTTAGTGGGATCTGGAGCAGCATCCTTTCATCAAACCAACAATGGTTCCCAGACTTCCCTGATGGTCCAGTGGTTAAGACTCTGAGCTCCCAATGCCCGACTTCAATCCCTGGTAAGGGAACTAGATCCTGCATCCCACAACTAGGACCTGGCACAGCCAAATAAATTTTTTAAAATAAGAAAACCAACAATGGTTCCAAAGTCAAAGATAGGAACATTCATTCTCATGGTATAAGTCATAAATGAGCTCAGGTGAGGTTTTGCCACCGAATGACTCTGCTAAAAATTTACCCAAAGCATTTCCGTTTTCAGAGCTTTGAGGATTTGGAATTTCACATGAAAGATGATGACCCTGTAACACCTGCTCCCTTGCACCAGGAGGGTCAGTCAGTTCAGTTTAGTTCAGTCGCTCAGTCATATCCAACTCTTTGTGACCCCATGAACCGCAGCACGCCAGGCCTCCCTGTCCATCACCAACTCCCAGAGTTCACTCAAACTCATGTCCATCGAGTCAGTGATGCCATCCAACCATCTCATCCTCTGTCATCCCCTTCTCCTCCTGCCTTCAATCTTTCCCAGCATCAGGGTCTTTTCAAATGAGTCAGTTCTTTGCATCAGGTGGCCAAAGTATTGGAGTTTCAGCTTCAGCATCAGTCCTTCCAATGAACACCCAGGGCTGATCTCCTTTAGGATGGACTGGTTGGATCTCCTTGCAGTCCAAGGGACTCTCAAGAGTCTTCTCCAACACCACAGTTCAAAAGCATCAATTCTTCGGCGCTAAGCTTTCTTTATAGTCCAACTCTCACATTCATACATGACTACTGGAAAAACCATAGCCTTGACTAGATGGACCTTTGTTGGCAAAGCAATGTCTCTGCTTTTTAATATGCTGTCTAGATTGGTCATAGCTTTTCTTCAGAGGAGCAAGCGTCTTTTAATTTCATGGCTGCAGTCACCATCTGCAGTCTGCACCAGGAGGGTGCGTGCTTTCAAATGCTGGCGATCCCCAAATAGAGGACCAGGACATTTTCTGAGGGCATTTTCCTTTGTCATGTGAGCAGGCTCAGGACTGGGGTAAATGCATTTGCTCCCATTTAAGTCAGTCAAAGACCCTGAGATCTGCTTAGATTCCCACCCCCTCGGAACCTCCCCTGTACTTAAAGAATGAAAGGACGCCTGCACTCTCTACAAAGGAAACAAACCTGTTCCTTCTCCTAGCTGGGTTTACCCAGGATTTCCCACCTGGACCCTCCTCGCATCCTCTCCACCAACAGGCCTGCTCCACGCTCACAAAAGCTGACTGTTTTAAAACCTACTGGCAAATCTTATTAAAATAATCCCCCTCTCTGAACCCAGATTATTACAGCCACCTTTACAGCAGAATAAAAATTAATTTTCTCCACTATAATAAGAACGATAAGAATGAATCACTTGGGACCAAATAAAGATTACAATTAGCCCCAGCAAAATAAATCTAAATTTAATGCAGGCCAGCAATTTCTCTGCACTCCTGTTTCCTCTCTGGTTCCCATATGAATGAGGCTGCTGGGTTATACTACTTCACCGGCTGGGCCATTGTTGATACGGTTCCAACAAGGGGCTCTGGGAGGAATGCCAGGATTCAAGCCAACACTCCAAACAAAGGCTGCAGGCTTAGTTCAGGACTTGGAGACATTGCAAAGGAAGGCCATGTCTTTGTCAGAAACAATGAGCTGTGCTGCCTGAGACAGGTAGCTCCTTCTGGATGCCTGTGGATGGTGTGGTTAGCTAACCACTCTGCATGACTATTTACCCCCTTCTGGTAGCTGCATTCCAGTTTTCCTTTGGGAACAATCTCCTCCCCTTCTTGGTATCTTAGGTAGCTGCAATTCCACTCTCATCTCCAGGAATGGGTACTTGACCCAAGTCTGGCAAGTCAGAGACTCAGCACAGGTCAGTGACAATGAGGCACAGGACTTCTATTTGAAATATTTGGCAAGAACTCTTTATTCCCTCTGGCTTTTACTGAGAGGTCATCTTATCCCCATACGGATGCATAGAATAAGCTAATCCTCAAGGGAAATCCAAGATGAGGAGAGATATTAGGTCTTGATAACAATATTTTAACTGCTGGATCAAGCCCTACCTGAAGCTTTTAAACTGTATGAGCCAATACATGCCTTTTTTTCCTTGTCTAATGTTTTCTGTCTCTTGAAACCAAACGTGCCCTCACAGGCATAACTGTTTCTTGGCATTTCATAGAAAAATGAGCCCATTACTAAACTAGGCCCTCTGTGATAATAAACAGGGTGTCTGATTCCTCAGAGGACTAAAGAAGACAGGATTTCACCCACAAAGACATAATGGCTCAGATCTAGGTCCCAGGCAAACAGGACCGTCATGGGATGATACAGGAGCGTGGCTGTCCAGTTAGGACTTGGAAGTATGCTCAACAAGCTGAACAACAAGCTCAGTTTCCTGAAGGGTCAAGAGTTCTCATCTCCACCAGGAGGGACGGGTCTGAGTTTCCCAAGTGTGTGCTGTTGGCATTTCCAGATGATTTTGATAAACAGCTGGCACTTTGAATCCACCCACACTGCCTGGTATCAAACAGCCCTGAAA
The DNA here is from genome assembly GCF_032452875.1 of Bos javanicus. Taxonomy (NCBI): domain Eukaryota; kingdom Metazoa; phylum Chordata; class Mammalia; order Artiodactyla; family Bovidae; genus Bos; species Bos javanicus. The sequence goes on from NC_083884.1 coordinate 51,070,116, forward strand.
ATTCCCACACTAACAAGGCTGCTTTCTGCCTACTTCCAACAAAAAGTAGGTGAGCCTGGGCAGTGTCCCTCCATGCAATGCAAACCCTGCACTATGAGTCCAACAGACTGGCAAGGACCTCAAAGATCCCTCCACAGGGCCAATGGGAAGGTGGGGTTTGGTTTTTCTTCCCCTTCCTCCTCTCTAGCTTGCAGGTTTCCTCTATCCTCAATAAACTCTATCCCTGTGACCTTGTGGAATGCATCCTATACCCTGGTGCCCAACAGGCGGCCAGCTAGACTGATCCAGCTTTCGTGACAAAGAGGAGCTGTTGTCTTGGCCAGACTTTGCCCTAGGGCATCTGACTGATCCCCTGAAGAGCAAGCCCCTCTCTGCTCTCTCTCTATTTGAACAGAGAAGACCCCTGTCCTCTGGGGGTCAGAGAGAAAGGCCCACCCACAAGCAGAGGATGGACAGGCTGCCCCCATCACCCAGGGTCAGCGAGAAGGAGGACAGCCCATACCCGAGGGGAAGCACATAGTTAGTGCCCCCCCAGTGGCATGGGGAGGTTAGTCTGAGGTCACCACTAGCCGTGGGATCTTTGAAGGGTCAGGGTCAGGGTCAGCCTGCAGCCAAGAGAAAAGAAGCAGTGTGTGCAATCAGAACAGAAGGCTGGGCAGCAGCATGAGTCAAAACCAACTGGTCCTCATGGGGCTTTGAACTTGAGACAGTAGAGCCCATTGACAGGGGAGCATTTGGAGCTGAAAGAGCAGAGGGCCTCTCCTGGGGTGGGGGGTGGGGTGCATGTCCTCATCACTTTCCCTCTTTCCCTCCACCTGTCACTCTTAAGAGCTTGTTCGGAGGTTCTAGCAGGGGAGTGGTCCTCCTCTACCAGGGAAGGTGGTCCTCTTCAACAAAGTATGCAGCTCCAGGAGGGATGGACGTGGAGTGGTGAAGGAGGAAGGGGACACCCGCTTAGCCAGCCAGATCAGTCGAATCCACCCTGGGGATTAATGGGGTGACAGATGTCACTACCAGATTGCCCTCATGTCCCACCTGTAACCCTTGAGTTCACTGTCATCACTAGCAGCATCTACGACGTCCCGCACACTCGTGGCACCAGCTCTGAGTGAAATGCCCTACGGGCTCCATCACCGCAGGAAGTTCCTGCACCAACTCTGTGAGTACAGTCACAGGGGCTGAATTCTACCCTCTCTACAGGTGAGGAAACTGACACTCAGAGAAGACTCAGCTCTAATCCAAGGTCAAGGGGACAGTCCAGCCACTTCTTCTGATTCTCTTACCACTTCTCTGCCCTACTCACCTGGGAAACCAGGGTCTCACTGATGACCTCTGGGAACACTCAGTCAGTGCCAGGGAGGAAGCCAAAGACCTTCAGGCCATTGCCTTTCAGGCTTTTCTTTTTTAGCTCTACATATTTTTGCTAAGACTATTTTTTAATCAATTGTATTGGAGTATAGTTGCTTTACAATGTTGTATTAGTTTCTGCTGTACAGAAACTAATTATATAGTTTATATATATACACATATATATAACTATATATAATTATATAGTTATATATATATACACATATGCACATATATATCCCCTCTTTTTTGGATTTCCTTCCCATTTAGGTCACCACAAAGCACTGAGTAGAGTTCCCTGTGCTATACAGTAAGATCTCATTAGTTATCTATTTTATGCCTAAGAGTGTATGTATATCAATCCCAATCTTCCAATTTATCCCTCCCCACTTAACCCCTTGATATTCATTTACTTGTTCTCTATACCTGTGCTTCTATTTTTGCTTTGCATATAAGTTCATCTGTACCATTCTTCTAGATTCCACAGATAATAGATATTATACAATATCTGTTTTTCTCTTTCTGACTTACTCCATTCTGTATGACAATCTCTAGGTCCATCCACATCTCTACAAATGACTTGATTTCATTCCTTTTTATGGCTGAGTAATATTCCACTGTATATACATACCACATCTTCTTCATCCATTCCTCTGTTGATGGACATTTAGCTTCCATTGTATTGGAAAAGCTTCCATTCCAATTGGCTGTTGTATTGGCTATTGTACATTGGGGTGCTCAAACTATTTTTAAATGTATGATATGATATTTAAGATTTGCAAAAGAGTGTTTGAAACAATAAATGCACACATACCACTGAAGAAATAAACCATCACAAATCAGCTGATGGCCCTGGGCTCAGTCCCCATCACAGTCCCCTCCTGACCCCAAAGGAACCCCTTTTCTGAACTTGGGGTTCCTCATGATAGCATTTTCTTTTACCTTGACTACAGTATATGATGTCTACTTACACCATGATATACTGTATTGTTTCTGGAGTTTTAAACATTGTATAAATAGGAGTATACTCTATTCCTTTGCAATTTGCATTTTCCACTACACATTGTATTTGTGAAATTCACATCTATTGATACACATTGCTGTCACCCACTCATTCCGCTACTGTATTACATCCCATTGTGTGGAAATACCATATGGATCCATTCTCTTGCTGGATATTGAGGGGGGTTCCAAGTTTCTGTGATGAGATATAATGTTTTAAGAAACAATTCTCATACGTGTCTCCTTGTTTACATTTATTTGCATTTCCATTTACAGTGGAGTTTCCAAGTTGTTTCAGGAAAGCACAACTTTCTTATGGGGAAGCTGATAAAGATGAGCACTAAGAGCTTTCTGGATGTAGCAGAGGCAGTTCTGGAGTCCCTCCCGTTAAGCCTACCCCACCCTCTGAGCATCCCCAAAAGGTGAAGGCTCAGAGCAGAAGCACAGCAGACGGGGTAATTTGCCAACAGCCACCCATCATGGAAATGGAAGGACTAGAACCGAAAGCCAGCGTCCTGTTCCTGGCCCAAGAAAAGCCAAAGACAGGGACTGAGAGAGAAGATCACCTCTTTCTCAGTGCTGCCCGGCTGGCAAACCAGGGATGCAAGTGTCCTGGTGCTTCTGCACTTCGACTGCTTATGGGGGGAGGAGAGCCTCTTTCTATGCAGATGCCTAAGAGGCCACAAAAAGCTCTCACTGGGACTTTCCTGGTGATCACATGCCGCAGAGGAACTAAGCCCGTGCACCACAGCATTGAGGCCCACATGTCCTAGGGCCTGTGCTCCACGACAAAAAAGGCCACCACAGTGAGAAGCCCGCACACCACAACTAGAGAGTAGCCCCTGCTCATCAAAACTAGAGGAAGTCTGCACATCAGTGAAGACCCAGCATACTACTACTACTACTGCTAAGTCACTTCAGTCATGTCCGACTCTGTGCAACCCCACAGACAGCAGCCCACCAGGCTCCGCTGTCCCTGGGATTCTCCAGGCAAGAACGCTGGAGTGGGTTGCCATCATAGCCATAAATAAATAAATATATATATATATATATATACACACACACAAATTTTTTAAACGCTCTCAGGGAATTTAAATAACAGTATTTAACATTTATACAGCACTCACTCTGTGCGATGGGACCATCCCAAGCACTTGGCATGCAGTAATCCATTTCTACTTTCTCTACAACCAGAGGTACCGTGGTCCGCTCCTTCATGGGATGAAACAAGAGCACAGAGAGGTGAAGTCACTTGCTCACAGTCACACAGCTAGCAGGGGTGGAGGCAGAATCTGAACCCGGGTAGTGGCAGGTTGCCCACTCGGAGCCCCTACCGGCTGAATGCCACCTATGGAACTCATCCTTAAGAAAACACCAAGAATAACGAGAAGGCAGGCACCACAAACACAAGCACAAGCTGGGCCAGGAAGGTAGTGCCAGAGTGAAGCGAGCAAGCAGAAGAAAATGGAGAGAGGCTTGGGAGGAGCCCCGCGGCGTAGCCTCTGTAGGAGACATCGCACCTTCACCGAGACAAATTATCGACCGGTTGTGATTTGCAATTGCTCTCTGCCTTTTCTAGCCTGAATCTACCTCCTCTGGGTGCATGCCTGCCTGGTCTCCAGGACTGATCAAGTTGATAAGCCCAGAAGGATGCTCTCTTCAGTGAGGAAAACAGCAGAAGCCAGGCCAGGGAACCCAAGAACAGCCCCGACTCCACCTGCAAGCACCTCGCCCAGCCACCCAGGTTCACAGCCTCCCAGCCTCCCAGGCAGCCAAGGGCAGTGCTTTGCACAAAGAAGACATGTCTCAGTTCAGCTTGATTCTGATCTATGACAGAACAACCAGGCGGCCTGGGTCAAGAGCGCCAAACAAAGGCAAATCCATCTCCACTTCTAACCCCTGAGACTCAGCCGGAAAATGACAACAGCCCCGGAAATGTTGCTAATTTGCGCTGGAAGAAAAGATCTTTGTGCCTCCCTCGCAAGGGTTCGTGACCTTGAGCTGTTCCCAGCTTAAGAGGATTTGCTGGGTTCAGGCCCTCGCTGGCTCAGTCTCGTGCTGGAAGAAGCTGCTGAGCCTCTTGTGAGCCCAAATGCGGAGGCGCCTACTCAACAAGAAGCAAGAAGCCCATGGGAGCCCGGTTGTCACCTGTCTCCTAATCCTCTCACCCCACCTATGGCAGAAGGCAGTGTCTTCTTGAGAACCTGTTCTGAGAAGGATAGAGGGGAGAGCCTGCCCCCTGCTGTCAAGTCGATGCCAAATTTCCCCGAAACCTCCCACTACTAAGGAGGGGCCATTGCTGCAGAAGGCAAGACCTTGTAAACATTCTCAGATGCCCACAAGGTACATCGACGCTGGTTCCCAGAGGACAAATGCTGAGCCGGCTGCTGGACCACAAATTGGATGGAGATTTTCAGAGAAAGAGAGCATCATGGAATTCCCTCCTCACACTGAGCCAAAGGGTTCTGCACACAGTTATATACGAGCTCGCACACTGCCCAGGCAGATGCCGGATGGAGGGAAGAGAAGAATTCCTAGCCCCACTGACAGGAATTCCATTCAGTTGGTACATACACTGAAAGCCCCTCGTGGGTCAGGAGACAGAGAAACAGAGATGTCCCTACACATGCCCCATGGCTTGGTGATGCCTGGCACCAACTTTGATTTCATGCAAAGCTAAGATGCAGGAGCCCTTGTTTAACATTTTTTTTTAAGAATTTCAGCAATTTCCCTGGTGATCCAGTGGTTAAGAATCTGCCTTCCAAGGCACGGGACGTGGGTTCGATCCGGGGTCAGGGAACTAAGATCCCACATGCCTCAGGGCAATTAAGCCCAGAAGCCTGGGTGCCGCAATGAAGATACAGCCCAGCCAAAAAAAAAAAAAAAAACCTCAAGCTGGCAACAACAAAGCATTAAACAAAGTATAGAACCCTCCTAAGGGTGGTGCCCTGTGTAACTGCACGGGTCACATGTCCACAAAGCTAGTTGAGGATGCACGTGGCAGAAGAATAGTTTAAATCAATGGAGGGAAGGAAGGAGAGAGAGAAAGAGGTAAGGGGAAATCAAGAAAGAGAGGAAAATGTATATTTAACTCCAGAAAAGACAAATCCAATCCGAGTGGCAGAAAGATAACAACAGTTAAGTTACCTGGGGCTGGAGAGGGTTAGATGGAGTAGGGGATGTACTGTATGGGAAGTGGTACAAAGTATTTTAGAGGTGATAAAAATGTTCAGAGCTAAATTATGGTAAAGATTAAATGCGTATATAAATTGTCAACATTCACCAAAATACTATCCACTTAAAATGGATATATTATACTGTATGAAAATGATACTTCAATAAAGTTAACTTTAAAAAAAAAAGAGAGAGAGAGAGAGGAAAGCAAAGAAAAAAGGAAAAGACAAAAAAGGGAAATACACTGGACCATGCAACTCACAACCCAGAATTGCTGATGCCTGCCTGGACTCAGAGATTGACAGAATCATAAATGTCAATGTTTGTTGAGCCTTGCTGTGTTTTGGCCACTGTCCTAAGGGATTTACATGTATTAACTCATTTACTAGTCACAACAACTCTCTGAGGTAGGTTTTTACTGTCTCTACTTTTTTTCATTGCAACCTCACGACACATGTTCTATAGTGGCAAGTTTGTGCTTTTTTCCCCTTTTGATTCTATTTATTTATTTTTAATTGAAGTATAACTGATTTACAATGTTGTGCCAATCTCTGCTGTACAGCAAAGTGCTTCGGCTACATACATACAGACATTCTTTTTTATATTCCTTTCCATTATGGTTTATCATGATATTGAATATAGCTCCCTGTGCTATACATTGGGGCCTTGTTGTCTATCCAATTCTAAATGTAATAGTTTGCATCTACCAACCCCAAACTCCCAGTGCGTCCCTCGCCCTCCCCTCCCTCTTGGCAACCACAAGTCAGTTCTCTATGTCTGTGAGCCTGTTTCAGGCACAGCTTGATTAAGTAGTTTGCCCAAGGTTCCAAATCCAGTCTGTAGCTAAGCCAGGATTCAACCCCTGGTGATCTGAGCCCAAGCTCACACTGGAGGTGTTACAGAGAAATTACAGAGTCCGTGTCCTCAGCACCAACAGGCTTTTAAATGACACAGGCAGCACCCGGTGGCCTACGTGGCAGAGGCAAGGGCAGTGGCTGCCAGCAGAGGCAGAAGGTGTTGAGAGAGACCTCTCCATGGGTTTACAGTCTGCATTAGGGATGGCCCATTCCAGACACTGCCGCCATCACAGGTCCCCCCATAACTCCACAGTGACAGACAAGACAATGAGCTGGGGACATTGACATGGTCTATAGAGCATGCTTCATCACTTCCAAATCCACACCTGAATCCCGACAAACGTCTGTGAGATGAACCCTCTAGGAGCAGCTCTCAGGGAACGTGCCTATCAGACGTTTCTTGGGTGGCTGCCCCAGTGGAATGAAGCTGTCCAGACGCGTTAGCTGTGTCATTCATCAGCTCCACAGGCCCCAGGAACAGAGGCCGGTCTCCTGGAAGATGGTGGCACTTGGCCTGGGGCTCTCTAAACGGTGCAGATGCATCTACCCAGGGACCCCAGGGGCCACCCCAGGAGCAGATCTGCCTGCAGCCAAGCTTTCGTTCTGAACATAGGTTTACTGTCAACCTTTCAAAAAAGAGCTCAACTCCAGACTTCTTGAAGAAATGGTTGATTCTGGAGCCGGAAACATACCAGATGAACCTAAAACAGCTTGGGCCAGGAAATGGGTGAGTGTTCCAAAAGCGATGGGGACGTGTCAAGAGGACACATGAGCCAACCTGAAAGGAGTGCTTGCCAGCAAAAGCTGGATCAATTTAGAGCATCCAAACAAAGAGCAACTCCATGGCTGAAACACATGGAGCATGTTCAAATCCCTGAGCTCACAATGACTGTCAAAAACCAAAACACGGCGGATCCACAAGGCTGGATGTCTGGCTTCCCTTGAAAAGCTGGAAGACCTGGCAGCATCAGACCCACTTTCCCATATGACTACAGCTGGCCAGGGCTGGGGAGTCTCTTGACAAGCTGAGCACAAAGTGGTCTCTACTTTGCCACAGTCCTCACCACTCCCTATTACCTGACCTGGAGATAGAACCCCCACAGCTCTTTGGTTTCCGTAGGAGCACCTGCTTCACTCCTTTATATCACAAGCCTGTCACCTTGATCTGAAATGTCCTTCCAATCAGACACATCCCTCATCACTGAAAGTCAGGTCTGGCCTGACCAGCCAAAGGAGATACTACTTCAGCTTCTGTAGGCTGCATCTCACGCAGTCAGGAGGGCAATATCAAGATACTGAAAAAAAGATGGATCATATATCCCTCATCCACGCCTCCTGCCCTCACCAGCTGCCCTTTGAACTGCCCACTCTCTGCCCTGTTGGTATGGGATTTTGAGCAGAGGGGCACCATGATATGATTTACGTTTTACAAAGGTTTATTCTGGCTCCTTGATGAGAACAGACTGTAAGGAGACCACCATGAAAGCAGGAAGACGTGATAGGGGTCGTGGCAGATTCCAGGCAGGATGCAATGGGGTTTGGAGCAGGAGGAGGAGAAAGATGAGGTCAGACCCTGAATATATTTGACACTGGGGATGATATGACTTGCGCACCTGAGCCAACCAGAAAGGACAAAGTGCCATCAACTGCCATGTGTGTAAAACGTTCATGTCTATTTCAATTCATTTAAATCCCAATTAACTTTGATTTTAAAACACCATTTGGAAGTGGCAGCTGCCTCCCCTCCTGACCCAGGATTGAAATGGTCTCGCTTTTGTAACAGTTAGGCCCGGATCCCCTGTGACTAACAGAGATGCCACTCAGGGTGAGCACTAAAGAGCTGCGAACATCCTTAAGTGAGAACTTCCCTTTGATAGGGCACGGGTTACAGAATTCTTCAGCAAACACCGACACATATCCCCCTTTCGTTATGCTCAATTATGTCTAAGAATATGTGAACATCTTCCCAAAATAGCCCAGAGGAACGAGCAGGAAAAATTCCACCCTGAAAGGTCTCTCACAGAAGAGTTTGGAAGCCTGGAAACAGGTGTGTATAATTGAACAGTCTCAGGCACCAGAACTCGGTGATGGGCTGCCTGACATGACGTCGTATTTCATTTGTATAACTGCTCAGTCCCTGCCTTGAGTCAAGGAGACACCTAAGACCATTTCTCAAATCAACAAGCCTATTAGCAGATGGATAGGAGGTGCCCTTCTGAAACCTCTCTCTGCTCAGTAAGAGGAAGAACCACTGAGTAGGGAGAGGGGAGAAAGGTCATAAGTGACTCTCTGTGTGGCTGGCCACTGTCGCCATGGTAACCAGAGGCCTAGCAGACCTAGTAGCCACAGAGAGGCAGCCCCATGGAGTCCCATGGCTGAAAGATCTGAGAGCGAACGGAGAAGTCCTGCCTCCCTGGAGGATGGGGGTGGTTATGTTGACTTGAGGAAAGGAATCTAACTTGTATGCCTGGGTTCTGACCCAAGCGTCCCTGCTTATTAACTGTGGACTGTGGAGCTTACACAAGGGCTCTAAACCTCAGTTTCTTCATCTGTAAAATGGGAGAGACAACGGGGATTGTGAAGAGTTAATACAAGTTCTCAACGTGGTGGGTAGCGCTCAGTGATTCTGCTATCATCCCAGCCACCATCCACACAGTCTCTCCACCCTGGTCTCCCACAAGCCATGCCACTGCCACCTGGAAGATCTGGTTCAACACCTACACAGGACTAAGAAAGGCTTTGCCCTACTTATGGTGGGTGGTGTTTTCCTGACATGGCTGCAGCAGTACATCCATGTCACGTGCTCTTCTTACAACTGATATGGACACACCTTCATGGGCCAGTGTCCCCTCCTTTTGAGTAGGGGTTAGCCTGTGGCTGCAACAGAAGTGACTCTGTGTGACAAGGCAATACATCTCTTCCTGATCCTCCTGGGATGCTGAGCCCTGTAACCGGCCGCCGTACTGTGAGGAAGTCAGGCAGCCACAGGGGAAGCCCTCGTGGACGTGGTCCAGTCACAGCACAGCTGAGATCCCACAGAAATTCAGTATCAACTACCAGACACGTGAGTGAGCAAGTCTTCAGATGATTCCTTCCAGGCGCCCCAGAGGATAGCAAATGTTACAGAGACAGCTGTCCCTGCCAAAATCATCAATTAGAAAGCAAAACAAATGCCATCATTGTTTTAAGCTACTATGTTTTGGGTTGGTTTATTATGTGATCAGAACACAGCTTCTGGAAATTTTAATTTTGAACACAGCTCAAACTGATCACCATCCATAAATCTCCTGAGGGTTCAACCAGGGGATAGACCTGGCCAAGGAAACACCATTAGCCCTTTAGTAATGAATTCCAGAAGGGGAAGAGCAGGTGCTGATTGATGCCTGTTACATTGTCCATTTCCACCAAGAATGGAAATCCATGACAAGGATATTTATATCTGAGAGTTCCCTGCCTAGGACAGAGTCTGACACATAGTAGGTGCTCAGTGAATACTGGCAGAATGAATGAGAACATCCAACATAAAAAGATTCAAATAATTAAGATCCTAGAGTGTGGAACATTCCATCTTGATGTCCATTCAGTTCAGTTCAGTCCAGTCACTCAGTCGTGTCCGACTCTTTGCGACCCCATGAATCGCAGCACGCCAGGCCTCCCTGTCCATCACCAACTCCCGGAGTTCACCCAAACTCATGTCCATCAAGTCGGTGATGCCATCCAACCATCTTATCCTCTGTCATCCCCTTCTCCTCCTGCCCCCAATCCCTCCCAGCATCAGAGTCTTTTCCAATGAGTCAACTCTTCGCATGAGGTGGCCAAAGTACTGGAGTTTCAGCTTTAGCATCATTCCTTCCAAAGAACACCCAGGACTGATCTCCTTTAGAATGGACTGGTAATGACAATAACCAAATTAATAAAAGCAAGCTGGAAATATACAGTTCTGGTTAGCATGGAAAGAATCAGCATCTGGCAGGTAAAAGAAGACACCTGAAGTGCTATTTTTCTTTTCAAAGCTGTTTCTATGTCTATGAAAAGAAAAAGGATGCCTTATTCTGTATAGTACATAAAAACAAAGCATAAAAAAATACACAATGAAGAATCTGGGGACTTCCCTGGGCTTCAGTGACTAAGGCTCTATGCTCCCAATGTAGGGGGCCTGGGTTCCACCCCTGGTCAGGAAACTAGATCCCACACGCCACAACTCAGAGTTTACATGCTGCAACTAAAGATCCCGCATACCACAACGAAGACAGAAGACCACACATGCTGCAACTAACACCCAGGACAGCCAAATATTAGCAAGTATTTTTTTAAAGAAAAAGAATCTGAATGTTTCCTGACTAGGATGTTCATCTCAGGACTGGTTGTAATAGTGAATCACTAGAGTTAGCCTAAATGCCCATCATTTGGAAAAGAGTAAATAAACCATGGTGCAAAGGAATATTACACAGCAGGTAAAAAGCATGAGGGAAGTCGAAATGTGCTAATGTGAACAGGTCTCCAAGATACATTGTTGACTGAAGAAAAGCAAGTTGCATAATACCATGGCCAATACAACAGTGAGATAAAAAATTTAAATGCACAAGAATAATATATTGTTCATGGTTCTACATGTAAGTAAAATATAAAAATGGTTTCAAGGATGCATGATCAGTTTATAGCTGTGATTGTTTCTGGGGTGGGTGATGAAATTGTGCAGAAGAGAATATCAACTTCCCCAGTAACATTCGAGGTTGTTGTTTTTTTTTTAATAAAATAATCAAAGACTTGTTGCAAATGTGACAAACTGTTAACAGCTGACATTTCTAGGTGCTAAGTACACTGATGTTGGTTACGTTACTCTTTGTACTTTTCATATTATTTTCTTTCTCAAAATAAAAATTATGTTTTAAAAAAATAATAAAGTAAAGGCTTTTCACACTCTGCTGGGAGACTGTGAGTGGCAAGACCATTTTAGAGGGCAATTTATTATAATGGCAAACGCATCAACCTTTGGACACGGCAATCTCATGCCTCAGTGTTGACCTTGGAGAAAGGCATGAGCACTCACAGGCAGATGCCAGGACGCTAAGTACTGTTTGTAGCAACAGAAACTTAGAAACAGCTTACATGTCCAGCAGTGGGAAAGAGCCACAGAATCTGGAGCAGTCCCATATTCTAGAACAATATCTAGAAGTGACAAAGAGTGACACAGACATCTATGAACTGGTGTGAAATCATCTCCCCAATGTCAAGAGAAAGAAAGCAAGATGCAAAAACACTTACGTGAAGTATAGCGTTTGTTTGTTGTTTTTGAAAATATTTATTTGGCTTCACTGGGTCTTAGCTGTGGGGTCCTGCAGGGTCTTCGTCCCATCCTGTAGGATCTTTGATTGTGGTGCACAGACTCTAGTTGTGGCACATGGGCTTAGTTGCTCTGAGGCACGTGGGATCTTGGTTCTCCAACCAGGGATCAAACCCGCCCTGTCCCTTGCACTGCAAGGCAGATTCTTAACCACTGTGCCACAAGGGAAGTCCCCATTTAAGTACCGTATTTTTCCACAGCTATATATGTTTATATTTAACTGCACAGAAAAGGTCTGAAATTTAAAAAAAAAAAAGCTGTAATGACTTGGTTACCTCTGAAGAGATAGTGGGGATAGATTAGTGGGGTTTGTGATGTTGATCGTGGTACATGTGAGGCTTATTCATACCATTTTAACATTCACATGGGTAAATAACAGTAGCAGTAATAATAATAATGCAAACCCAAAGATGATGCTTCCTATTTGCCAGATGCTGTTCTAACTGCTTGACATACGTTCATCCGTTTGATCTAAGCACAGCCCTGTGAGATTGGGTGAAGAATCCCAGGGCACAGGGAGATTAAGAAGGTGACCTGGGAGTTCCCTGGTCGTCCATTGATTTCACTACCGTGGCCCAGGATTCAATCCCTAGTTGGAGAACCAAGATTCAAATAAACTGTGCAGTGCAGCCAAAAAACACAAAGAAGCTTACCCAAATCATAGAGAGTAACAACTGTGACAGATTGAAACATAATAACTACATATAAATCCATGGGTTTGTATTAATAATGCTCAAAACCTTTCTGAATCTACACCATTCATTCACTAGTTTGAAAATGAGCCCTCTCCGTGTGCCAGACAAAAATCCCAGACCTTGTGGGGCAGACGTTTTGGTGGGGAAAAGACCATCCACAGAATGAAAAAAAAAAAAATTAAGGACTTCCCTGATGGTCCAGCGGCTAAGACTCTGCATTCCAATGCACACAGCCTGGGTTCAAACCCTTGCTGGGAAACTAAACTCCCACATCTCAATGTGAGTTCATATGCTGCAACTAAGATCCAGCACAACCAAATAAATAAAAATATATTAAAAAATGAAATGTATAGCACATTAGCAATTTCAAGGGCCATGAAGAAAAATAAAGACAAGAAGGGGATAAAGAATGTTGACAGAAGGGAGAAGGATGGTCACAGTGCTAGATGGGATGGTCAAGAACCTTCTCTTAGCAAGGGCCACCGGCAGAAAGGTCTGAGAAAGCAAGGGCAAGAGAATGAATGAGGCTCTAGGATGACAGAGGTAGGAACATGCCTGGGAAATGCCAGAGACGGTAGGGTGCTGCTGTGCCCACACGGGTCAAGTACACAGGTAAGAACTGAAGACCAAGTGGAGAAGCCTGATCACTTAGGATATTCTGGTCCATTTTAAGGATAATGGCTTTTATTTGGAGTGAGACTAGTGCCCTTGAAACATTGTGAGCAGAAGAGGGATGTGGTCCAATTAACATGCAGCAGAGCTTCTCTAGTTGCTGAAGGAGAAAGGATTGGGGTGAAGTGAGACCAGGGAGCTGGGAGACCAGGCATGAGACTACTGCACCAGTCCAGGCAAACAATGATGGCGGCTGGGAGCAGGGCCAGGCAGTGGGGTGGGGGAAGGGAGAAAGGGTCAGATTCTGGATATATTTATTAGAAGGTAGAGTGTCAAGAATTGCTAATGTCTTGGATATGATACAGAGAAGAGAAATCAAAGATGATTCCAGGCATTTCAACCTGAGCAGCTAGAAGGATGGAGTTGTCATCAACAGAAATACAGAAGGCTGCAGGAGAAATGGGTTCGGAGCAAAGACCAGGTAAGGAGAAGATACCCTGAGACCTCCAGGGAGAGATGTCACATAGACCGTCAGACAGAGAAGTCTAGGGCTCAAGGGAAGGAGTTGGTTGGAGACAAGATGAATAAGCCTCATGCACCATCTGCTAAAACCTTAGGTTCCAAGAGCTACATTGGGCGGCAGGTGTGTTTTATGAAGCCTGAATACTGTTTTTAATTTAGATTTATTTCCCCCATTTCTCATAAAAGTCCAGATTTCCAGTCATGGTTTGAAAAATTGGAAGATCTGGCAACCCTGGACCCCTCTTCCTGCCTGGAGACGAGCAGCGTCTGCTCTCATTAAACCAGGCAGCCAATGGTGGCCCCCAACTGGCCACACCAACCCATCACCTCACCTGCCTGGCCCCTGGGGTGTCTGAGTTTCTGTTCCTGGCACCAGACTCCAAAAACAATGAACCTCCACTTTGACAACTGCTATGGCAACAAAACTAGTGAAGCCTGGAACTTTCAACTTTTTCTCCTCCCTCCAAAAAAGCACATTATGAGGCTCTCTCAGACAAAACAAACTAACATGATCTCTAACTTCAGTGGAGTATGAAGTTGTTAAACACACACGGCAACAGAGAAAGAGATTCAATACCAGCCAGCCATGAATGAACACAAACAGCCCCATCTGGTTCTCATTTGCCTCCTCTTTCAAACTCGAGATCCCCACCAAAACAAAAATTACAGGTCGGTAATGTGTAACGAAGTTAGTTGTCTGCCACACCACAGCACAGAAAATTTCCACTCCCCACCCCAAATCAGCCAAATGAAGATCAATCCATCGATAAAATGCAATGACGTGTTAACGCACACCTTAAAAAAGATTAAATGCTTTTTAGCCCAGTCTTAGGAAAACCTAATAAAGAATTAACTGTCTGCAACACCATGGAATTTCACTCAAGGTTTTATACTTTATGTGAGGACTTCTTAGATCATTAACTTTTAACAGACAGGCTTCCCCCAGCTTTGGGACATGTGGCTGCCATCACATGCAGCACTGATAAGTCATTAAAATTGGACCCCTGCTTCCTGTCAGAACTTCAAGTGTGGGCTCCAGCTGATGCAGCAAGGCTAAGACAAATCCCAGCCTCGCAAAAGCACGTGAAGGTGTGCAGTTCAAAGATGTTAGCGGTATTCACTCCCCCAAGCCTCTGAGAGCTGAAGTGAAACTACCCAACTAAACTCCCACCCATGTCTGAACACTGACGGCAACTCCTGGAGGAAGTTGGAGGACAGACTGGAAAGCAGGTGGGTGGTCTCTGTAAGGCTTCGGGAGCATATCCACACACTCCATGGAGCTGGGGCATTCTCTCCACGAAGAACAAAGAAGCTGAGGCAGTCTCTTGCCAGTTGACTTGAGCAAGTTATATACCTCTCTGTCTTCGTGTCCTGTCCATAATACAGGCTAATTTTTATCTCCTCCTATCTCACAGAATTGCTGTGAGGATAAAACAAGTTAATTCTCCCGAAGTGTTTGGACCAGGTCCTAGTATCCACCAGTCACTCCATAAATGGGAGTTACTGTGGATGTTGTTGTTGTTGTTGTTATTATTATGGAGATTTTTTTTCCCTTTTTTGGACAGAGTCTCTGCATCACATACGGTGTGGAGGGGGAGGGCTAATGTCACTGATGGATGACTTCTTTTGGACCACACTTGGGGGTCGAGATGCTGGCTGATGCCAGCTGAGGGCTGACTCAGCTTCCCCACAGCTCCTGGCTATGGCAGACTGTGACAAGGAATATAAATAAAACAGAGCAGGCTAAGAGGAGGGGGCAATCCCTATTTTAGGTAGAGAAATGAGGGAAGTAGTAGCTGGTGGGGAAGGATGGAGGAGGGGTGTCCAGGGTATTTCTCTAAGATGGAGCATGTTTGCTGTTGGGAATGGTCCAGAAGAGAGCTGCTGCTGCTGCTGCTAAGTCGCTTCAGTCGTGTCCGACTCTATCTACCTACCCTACCTACGGCAGCCTACCAGGCTCCTTCGTCCCTGGGATTCTCCAGGCAAGAACACTGGACTGGGTTGCCATTTCCTTCTCCAACGCATGAAAATAAAAAGTAAAACTGAAGTCGCTCAGTCGTGTCCAACCCTTAGCGACCCCATGGACTGCAGCCTACCAGGCTCCTCCGTCCATGGGCTTTTCCAGGCAAGAGTACTGGAGTGGGGTGCCATTGCCTTCTCCGCCAGAAGAGAGCAGGGGCCTATAATACAGGAGAAAGAGCTAATGAAGAGAGTCATCAGGTAGGTGGGAGGAGATGGGGATCAACACGTTTAAGCCTTGCCAGATTTCTCACTCTTTGATTTGTCCACCCATCCCTGGAAGATCTTGTCTCCATCCCTTCCAGGGCGCGTGTTCCGGAAATCACACTGGTGGGTTAGAGAACCATCACTGTGATGGGCTAGCGCTGGTGCTGAACTGGTTGACATTTTGGACACCCCTCCCCTCACTGAGCATCTCAATTCTTTATTCCATTTACTTGGTTGCAGTTAAGTGAGGACAGAAGCTACAACTGCTCCATCTAGTAAACCCAGCATAGAGCACAATGTAAGATGCGCAGTAGGTGTTTAATAAACGTTGATGAGATGAATGGCCAGCATGGGCAGCTGCCGAAGGGTCCTATTTGGTTTCCTAAAATGTCAAGGATGGACAGTGTTGGGGCAGCACTAAGCCAGAAGGCTGGCCATCCCCACACCCCCACCCCTGCCCGGGTTCTACATGCAGAGGATTGCCCGAAGAGGCTATCTGGTGACAGTGAGCCAAGGCAGGTACTCAGAGGAGGGACCCGCTCACCCGCTTGGCACACGTCAGGTCTTCACCTGCGGCAGGAAGGCTGAAATGACAGTGCCGCTCATGCACCTGTCTGGGGACAGGAGCCAATCCCCTTCCAAGGGGTGGCGGGTCCCTCCTCCTTCCATCCACCCTGGTGGTGTAAGGATGCTCACTTCACCAAGTGGGAAAAGCCAGCAGTGACCCAGGCAGGACCGGGGAGCAGACCGAGAATGTTCTGATCTGTGTCCAGCGCAGTGACTTATAGCCCCGGCCCCCCTCTCTTTGACACTCTCCTATGGGCCTAGAGCACTGCTCCCCACCCCCAGACAAGCTCATTAATAGTCAGGCTGCTCTCAAAGACCAATTAGGGACAAATGCACATCCTCCATAGCAGCAGCTGGAAATCTACAAGACCAACTGAGCGCCTTTAAGAGATTATCCAGCCAAGGCTGCAGGCTTAACAGCTTTCCTTGGCTCCTCTCACTCTGATTCCAGACTTAAGTGTAAGGAGCTTGATGAGCTTTGGTGCCCTCCAAACAACCTGGTCCTTATTCTGTGATTCTTGGTACCATGCTAAAGAGTTTGTCTAAAAAGACACTTTGCAACCAACATTCACGTGCGCACCCATTCATTGGACAAACAGTTGTGAGCACTTGCTAAGGGGACATGGCAAGGCACTCAGGACCCACGTGGCCCCTGCCTCACAGGGTGGACAGTCTCTCAGGAGGAAACAAACAACGAACTACACCCATAACAGGTGAATGACATAGACTGAAGAGGGGACACGAGCAATGGAAACACAGGGCAGGACCAGGAAGGATTGGTGTGCTTGGGGGTCAGGTAGTATGACAGCATGAAGAAAGGGGTCACTAAAGCCATGATGGGTGGTGGAATCTGAGCAAAGTGGAAGGAGGTGAGGGAAGTGGCCAAACAGGTATCCAGGAAGGGCACTCTTGGGGTAGGGAGCAAAGGCTTAGGGGCGGGAGGTACACACAGGTTTGAAGAAAAGCAAGGAGGCCAGTGTGCCTGGAGCAAGAAGGCAAGGAGGACGTGGGCTCAGAAACACCCCAGGTCAGATCACATCAGACCACCTTGAGGATGTGGCTTTTGTTTGAGTGAGATGGAGTCTTTGTAGGTTCTGAGCAGAGGAAGGACATGATCTAACTTAGGCTTTTAAAAGCTCACTCTGTCTTGGAGTAGTTGTGAATTACACTACAAACTCAAAGGCAACCACTAAATAAAGTTTTTTAAAAAGAAGTATAATTGATATGAGAGAAGAAAAACTGGAGTCATATAAAATGTTCAATGAGAACCAGAGAAGCAGAAAATAAATGGAACCCAAAACAAAGAAAGAATGAGGGCAACAAGTAGAAAACAGTAAAAATTCAGTAGATATTACCAAAACTTGGAAACAACCAAGACGTCCATCAATAAATCAATGGGTAGAGTAACTGGTATGTCCATACAATGGGAAATTATTCATCAATAAAAGTGAGCTATCAAGTCATGAAAAGACAGGGAGGTACATTAAATGCATACTGCTAAGTGAGATAAGCCAGTCCAGAAAGGCTGCATACTGTAGCGTTCTGGAAAATGCAGAACTACCGAGACAGTAAGATCATTGGTTGCCAGCATTTCAGTGAGAAGGAGAGGTGAACAGGTGGAGGGTAGAGGATTTTTAGAGCAGTGCAACTCTTCTGGATAACATTGTAATGGTGGACACGTGACATTTTGCATCAGTCAAAAGCCACAGAATGCACAGCACAGACAGCAAACCCTAATGTGAACCATGGTCTTCAGTCAGTAATGATGTATCACACCACTGGCTAATCAATTTTAACAAATGTTCCATGCTAATACAAGATGTTAATAATAGGGGAGACTGGGGTACATGGGAGTATATGAGAACTCTTTGTACTTGCTGCTCATTTTTCTGTAAACATAAAACTGCTCTTAAAAAAATAGTCTGTTAATTAAAAAAAGGATCCCTCTGGCTACTGTGTTGGGAATAGACTAGAAGCAAGAGAGGAAGCAGAGAGACAGGAGGCAGTCAGGGTGGGGAGAGAAATAAACTGATTCTGGACATATTTTGAAGGTACAGCCAAGAGGATGTGGGATGAAAGATCAAGAAAAGCCGAGGATGACTCCAGGGTTTTGGAGGATAGATTTGGCACCAAGTGGGATGAGAATGTCTGGGAAGGACTGTGGGCCAAGAAGTCTGTGCTGTCACGAAGAAAACTACAGGTTTCACCACAGACCCAGGCACGGGTTTCATCACAGACCCAGGCACACAGCTTCAACTCTAAAGCCCCGAAGTTCCCCTTGCAAAACCCAAGTGTGAACAGACAACCACGTTTACATTGAAGTTTACATTGGCCTTTGTATGTACCTTCAGATCTATACGTAGACGCCAGGACCTCCAGGCCAGATGCTGCCTGTGGCCAGGCAGAGGAGGTAAATGAATGAAGCAGACCAGGGGAGAGGCAAAAGGGAGTGATGAGGACTGTGGTTAACTACAGAACACACTCCATCTCAAGGCAGCTCTCTAGCTCTAGCCCACCATTGCCAAGTGTTTCTCTAGTGGCTCAGATTGTAAAGAATCTGCCTGCAATACAAGAGACCCAGGTTCAATCCCTGAGTCTGGAAGATCAGCTGGAGTAGGGAATGGCAACCCACTCCAGTATTCTTGCCTGGAGAATTCCATGCACAGAGGAGCCTGGTGGTGGGCTGCAGTCCACGGAATCCCAGAGTCCAACACAGCTGAGGGACTAACACTGCTCATCAGAGTGATGAACAGCCAGCAGAGAAGACTGGTCCAGGATGGCTCAGTCTTATGATTTTTCAAGAAAAGCTGGAAATCTGGATTTTTATTTGAATCCTCTCTATTTTTAAAGTTTGGCAACTAACTTCCTTTTTTTATTCTCTGTGGGCCAGACATTAAGCAAGCCAAACAAAACACATCCATAGGCAGGATTAGGCACACTCCTACCCATTATACCTTCTGTTCTAAAGGTTCCTAAAATTTTTATGGCTCTAAAGGGGTTTGATGAAAGTGAAAGAGGAGAGTGAAAAAATTGGCTTAAAGCTCAACATTCAGAAAACTAAGATCATGGCATCTGGTCCCATCACTTCATGGGAAATAGATGGGGAAACAATGGAAACAGTGTCAGACTTTATTTTGGAGGGCTCCAAAATCACTGCAGATGGTGACTGCAGCCATGAAATTAAAAGACACTTACTCCTTGGAAGGAAAGTTATGACCAACCTAGATAGCATATTCAAAAGCAGAGACATTACTTTGCCAACAAAGGTTCGTCTAGTCAAGGCTATGGTTTTTCCAGTGGTCATGTATGGATGTGAGAGTTGGACTGTGAAGAAAGCTGAATGCCGAAGAATTGATGCTTTTGAACTGTGGTGTTGGAGAAGACACTTGAGAATCCCTTGGACTGCAAGGAGATCCAACCAGTCCATCCTAAAGGAGATCAGTCCTGGGTGTTCATTGGAAGGACTGATGCTGAGGCTAAAGCTCCAATACTTTGGTCACCTTATGCAAAGAGTTGACTCATTGGAAAAGACTCTGATGCTGGGAAGGATTGGGGGCAGGAGGAGAAGGGGACGACAGAGAATGAGATGGCTGGATGGCATCACCGACTCAATAGACATGAGTCTGAGTGAACTCCGGGAGTTGGTGATGGACAGGGAGGCCTGGCATGCTGCGATTCATGGGGTCACAAAGAGTCGAACACGACTGAGCGACTGAAATGAACTGAAATGAACTGAACTGAACTGAAAGGGGTTTACCTCTGAATCAGCAAATATTAATGAACTGAAAGATGACTTTTTATAATAGTACATCAACAAATAGTATTAAAAGTAAAGCAATGGTTCTGGATAAAACTACGGTTCAAAACAACACATGCACCCCAATGCTCATTGCAGTGCTGTTTATAATAGTCAAGCCACAGAAGCAACCTAAATGTCCATCAATAGAGAAATGGATAAAGAAGGTGTGGTACATAAACACAATGGAATTTTACTCAGCCATTAAAAAAGAACAAAATAATGTCATTTGCAGCAACACAAATAGACCTAGAGGTTGTCATACTAAGTCAGACAGAGAATGACAAATATCATATGACATCACTTATATGCAGAATCTAAAAAAGATAACAAACTTATTTACAAAACAGAAAGACTCACAGACTTAGAGAATAAACTTAGAGTTACCAAGGGAGAAGGGTGGAGAGAGAGGGATAGATTGGGAGTTTGGGATTGACAATGTACACACAGCTATTAATTAAAACAGATAACCAACAAAGACCTACTATATAGCAGAGGGAACTTTGTAATAACCGAAATGGGAAAAGAATATGTAAAAGAATAGATCCATGTGTATTTATAACCAAATCACTTTGCTATACACCTGAAATTAACACAACATTGTTAATCAACCATATACTAATATAAGATTAAAAAAAATTTTAAGTAATGGTACAATATACAACACCTACTGGGTACCAGGTTCTGGTACATACAATCGCTTAAATCTTGCACAACCAATTAACCTCATTTTACTAACGAAGAAAATCAAGGCAAAGAGATAACCTTCCCTGGATCACACTGCTACTATGTAGTAAAATAGAGCCTGGAACACTGGAAGGCTAGATCTAGGGTCTGTGCTCTTGGCCACTATATTACACTGCCTTCTAGATGTGGCTGTTGTCAATAGCTCTATTAGCATTGGCTCATTTGGCTACTTAACTAAACCAAAGCTAAAAATCAGTTTGACACATATTTTGCAAAGCACTGGAGCTGTACAACTAATAGGCAGCATTTACGTGTATCTGGTACCATTCTTAGAGCTTCATATTCATTCTCACAATTCTAGGAATGGATGTTACTATTACTATCCCTATTTTGCAGATAAGACACAGAGGCTCAGAGAGGTTAAGTTACTCACCCAAGGTCACAGAGCTGGAAAATGGTAAAGACTGGATGGCGTGCTGCAGTCCATGGGGTCACAAGAGATGGACACAACTGAGCGACTGAACTGACTAAAGACAGACCAGATTTTGAGTCCACAGGGATCATCTCCCATTACTTCATGGCAAAAAGATGGGGAAACAGTGGAAACAGTGAGAGACTTTATTTTCTTGGGCTCCAAAATAAACGAAGATGGTGACTACAGCCATGAAATTAAAAGATGCTTGATCCTTGGAAGAGAAGCTATGACCAACCCAGAGAGCATATTAAAAAGCAGAGACATTACTTTGCCAACAAAGGTCCATCTAGTCAAGGCTATGGTTTTTCCAGTAGTCATTTATGAATATGAGAGTTGGACTATAAAGAAAGCTGAGCACCAAAGAATTGATGCTTTTGAACTGTGGTGTTGGAGAAGACTCTTGAGAGTCCCTTGGACTGCAAGGAGGTCAAACCAGTTAATCCTAAAGGAAATCAGTCCTGGATGTTCACTGGAAGGACTGATGCTGAAGCTGAAGCTCCAATACTTTGGCCACCTGATGCAAAGAACTGACTCACTGGAAAAGACCCTGATGCTGGGAAAGATTGAAGGCAGGAGAAGGGGATGACAGAGGATGAGATGGATGACATCACTGACTTGATGGACATGTTTCAGCAACCTCTGGGAGTTGGTGATGGACAGGGAAGCCTGGCATGCTGCAGCCCATGGATTTGCAAAGAGTAAAGCAACTGAACTTAATCTACAAAACGACATTCAATTTGGTTACTAGAAGAACTTGAGTATGAATCTGCTTTTTCAACTATGCATTTTATGCAACCTCAACAGAGCTCAAGCATTTCTGGTGAAAAGTTGGCATCCAAATTGAGAGGTGATATAAATATAAAATCCTCAGCAGAGTTTAAAGACTGAGTATAAAAAAGGAATGTAAATATCTCATTAATGGTCTGTTCATATGGATTACATGTCAAAAAATAACATTTTGGATAGATTGTGTTAAACAAAATACATTATTAAAATCCCACCTGTTCCTTTTTACTTTGTAAATGTGACTATTGGAAAACATTAAATGACACATGAGGTTCACATTGTATTTCTGTTGGACAGGTCAGCTCTGGGTGGACTCTGCAGCCCACATCAACCATAGATAATGTGGTTACATTCCATGCTACTATCTGCAACAAGCAACAGTGCTTCTCATTTGCTTGATACATCATCTTTATTTCATCCTGGAAATGAATCTGTGAATAAGGTAGCAGCCTTGTTCCCATCTCAAAGAAGGCAAAACTAAGGCTCTATCCTATCTTGCCCAAGGCCAAGGCACTAATTCAAGGTGGAACCAAGTCTCCAATTCAAATCAGAGCCTTAAGCATGGCACGCTGTGGGCCACCTCTGTAATTAGTGCACACTTTTAGAAATTAATTCAAGGGAGAAGTCTAAGCAGACACAGACATGGTCCCAGCACAGCAGCCTGCCCCAGACACCCAAGTCTGTCTGCATCTTTCTAACATACACATGTGAACAAATGTGCATTCATGAAGCTCACACACAAAGCTCAAGGTGAGAAAGCGCATGTGACCGGCACCTTCCCAGAATCTCTTCTCCAGCCCGTGATGCATGTTTTTCTCCCATCCTTTCCCTCCCATGTTCCCTTGCAGCTCCTGCCCCAGCGGGCTGGATCTCACCCCCTCAGTCCCTGCAGGAGTTGCTGGTAGACCTTACTTTCCGCAACCATGACTGGAGGTAATAACCCTACCCAAGGCTCTGGGGTCCTCCTACCCTGGCCCAGACACAAAGATTTCCCCCATGCAACTTACAGAATAGAGGCAAAACACAACTGTCATAGTAATGGGCTTATTTTAAACTAACAAGCAACTGTATCTCTCTTTTGTCATTTCACTGTTTAATCAGGCTTGACTATTGTTACCTTTCAATCACACCCTCTTTGTGCTTTTGTCTTCTGCGGCATTTGCTTATAGTAGAAGAGTTAAGATGCAGAAAGGCTTAGGGAGGCTCTTCTGCTCACAATCCTACACTTCTTGCTCTTTTTCTCTGCATAGTTTTAATCAAGTTGGTATCTTATTGAATATACAGCTTTCGTTCTGCATTTTTCCACCTACTTAACTGAGCATAAACACTTTCTCCTATTATTAAAAATCCCTAATACACATCATTTATAAAGAATACCTAATAATGCCACTGAATGGTTTTACCATAGATTTTCTAAATCATTCTCCTGCCTTAAATCAGTATCATGAATATTTTGAATAGCCTGACTTTGGAGTCAGCAGGGTAGATACTTATAACGTTGAGCAAGTGATAAGCTTTCTAAGCCTCAATTTCCACATTCTTAGACTGGGTGAATTGGGATCGTAATTCCTACCTGAAAGGTTGTTGGAAGGATTAAAAAGTGATATACGGGCAGCCCTTCCACAGTGCCTGGCACACACCAAGCACTCAATGGCAGCCAAATTATTTGATCAAGGAATCATACTCCCCTTATTGGAAAACTAAGTTGTTTTACTATTATGAATAGCACTGTAAAGAGCATTTCTGTGTGTAATGCTTGATTCATTTTTCACATTTGAGATTATTTCCTTTTGATAGATTTCCAGCAGTAGAAATACTTGACCAAATAGTGTACGGGTAATACTGAAATCTCTGCCAGTTCTGGCTTTGTCCAACAGATACTGCCAGCAATGCGAGCATGCCTGTTCCATTGTTTACTGCATAAAAAAAACCATCCCACATTTAATGGTATAGACCAACACCATTTTATTATAGCTCACAAAATCTGAGGTTTAGGAAGTCAGACCAAGCACAGAGGAGATGGGATGTCCATTTCAAAAAGGAGGCAGGCTCAGCTGGGGAGGCCTGAATGGCTGGGTTGACTCTAAGACTTGGACTTGGTTCATCTGAAGGCTCTTTCACTTATACATCAGAGCATGAGCTTGGACGGCTGGAAGGCTGGGCTCAGCTGTCAACCAGAGGCCTATCCATGGCCTCTGCGTGTGGCTTAGGCTTCCTCTCAGCATGGCGATTGGGCTCTGAGATCAAATTATCACAAGAGGGGAAGTTCCAGGAGAACCAAGCTGCATGGCCTTTAAGGACCTAGACTCAGAAGTCACACAGCATCACTTTCACCATCACTGTCACAAGTCAGCCTAGATTCAAGAGGAGGGGACATAGACCCCATATCTCTCCTTGGGAGGAATATAAAAAATGTATGACTGGTTTTTAAATTGCTGCAATATCTTTTACTATGAATTGGCTTGATAAAGTAATGCAACAAAAACACAACCTCTTATCTATAATGAGCAGTCACAAGTGGCCAGAGTCTGGCAGATTTTGCCAACAATGAGAGAAAGGTTGGATTGAACCTCCCACCATCACGACTTTCTCTCCATAGTCCCGAGCAGGGGTCCAGCTGGAGGCCACAGAACAGAGCAGCCCAGCTTGCAAACCAATCAAACAGATGACATCGGCTTAAAAACTCCTGGCTGAATGAAATATCCATTGTCTTTGCACACCAAGCAACCATTCCCCAACGTGGTCATTCCAACATCTCAATTTTTATTTGGTTTGGTCTGGCAGGTGACCCAGACCTGACCAATCAGTACTGTCCAAACCTCTGGCAACAGTAATGAGTTCAGAGGCAGGAAAATCTGGTGAGAGTCAATCTTGTCACTTCTGCTAAAACAACCAGGAAAGAGAAGCTCTTTTCCATCACTAGCTATAATGATGGTATGACCCTAGATTGCCACAGGCTACTCCTTGAAGTGGCAGCCTGAGAAAGAGACCAGTAGCCAAGGCAGGAAGAGGGACCAAGTCCTGGATATAGCCATGCCTGAAGCTATTCCTCCGACATGACAGTTTAGTGAGCCAATCTTCTCCTTTCCTTAAGCCTGTTTTGTGTCAAATTTCTGCCACATGTAAACAAGATGTCTAGCTACTACATCATCATCATCATCATCATCATCATCATCATTTCCTTGACCTTGCTCTTATACCCATCATTCACCCAAAAAATAAAATAAAACAAAATCTTCCTTACCTGCAAACTGCTGAAACAGGAAAAACAGAAACATTTCACATTTGTTCCAGTTCATAAAACCTTTCAAGCTAACACCTAACATCTCTCTCCCGTGCGTTCTGTCACAGCAATTTAAAAAATAAAATAAAAGTGTTTCTAAGCAACAAATTATATATGTAATGGGGGAGGGGGAGGAGAATTAGCAGGTTTAATCTAGTTAGAAACTATTTCCATTTCTTTCTGAAGTTGCTACCTGCGTGAAACCTCCACAGGAGAATGAAACAAAGGTTGAGCTATTTTAATTCTTCTCTGATAAGTTGGTAATAAAGGCACCCTGGAAAGACTTGAATGGTGATACTCAGCATAGGCAAATGAATGACATTATTCTGATGAAATAATTTCTGTAAAAAAGTTACAGCTTTTTTTTATTTATATTTTTTTTGTTTATAATTTACCACAAATGCAGCAACTTCAAACAATGCTAGTTTTAGTGGGGACAGCATTTCATTTGGGGAAGATGAAAAAGTTCTGGAGATGAATTGTGATGATGGTTGTACAGCCATGTGAATGTACTTAATGCAACTGAACTGTACATCTAAAGAATGGTTAATTTTACCACAGTAAAAAATGCAAACCCAGTATTTTGGACACCACATTTCCACTACAGAGTTGGGGAAGGGAGGGTTGGATTTAATCCCTGGTTGCAGACCTAGGATCCCACATGTCATGCAACATGGCCAAAAAAAAATTTTTTCAGTGCAAATTTAATCCACAGTTTGCATAGGTCAGAAATCTGGACATACTGTGTCTAGGTTCTCTGCTCAAACTCTCACAGGGATGTCAACAGGCTGTGTCCTTACCTGAAGCCCAGAGTCTTTCCCAAGCTCACTCAGCTTGTTGGCAGAGTCAAGTTCCTTGTGGTTATAGGACTAAGGTTTCCTTGCTGACTGTGGGAAGGGACCTGCTCTCAGCTTTTAGAGGCCAGCTGTGTTCCTTACCACATGCCCCTTCCATCTTCAAAGCTAGCAATGATGACTCTTCCTTATGAAAAATCTGCATAACACCTCACATCTCTCAACTTCTTGGTCTCTAACCCATAGACCTTGACGTAAAGGGTCGACTGATTAGATCTGGTCCACTTGGATAATCTCCCTTTCTTAAAAACAGTGCACCATAACATGTACCCCCAATCTCCAGAGTGATATACCTCCTATTTACAGTCCCAGGAACCATCAAGAACATCTACATTAGGGAGTCTGGGACATCGGAAAACATCTTCAATTTTGTCTACCGGGCATGCCCTAAAACCCAGCAATTCCAATCTTACCTATATTTTCCAGAGAAATTCTTGCGCTTTTACACAGGAGATGTACAAGAACACTCACTGCAACATTGCTTATCATCTAATAAAAATATGATTTTTATTATATGATAAACACAACATGTGGGGAAATAGCAAGCAGCCTAAATGCCCATCAACAGGAGAATGGATGAATCTACTGTGAGATAGCCCTGCAATAGAATACTATACAGCAATGCAAATGAATTACAGCCATGTGTCTCAGCAAAACGAGTCCAACAAACACAGCTAGGGAAACAAGTTGTAGGAGGATGTGTGTAATAATATTCTACTTACATAGTTTATAAACACACCTTTATGCAGTTCGTGATTCCCTACAAGAATAGCAAGTTTAAGAAAAATGCTAAATTCAAATAGTGAATTCCTCTGGGGAAAGAGAAAGGGAAACGATATCTGGAAGGAGTAAACAGAAGCATCATTGTAACCGTCATGTTTTATTTCTTTGGTTGGATGGTAGGTCCTTGGTGTTCATGAAAATGTTCTCTATATCTCCTTGGATGCCTGGAATATTTCATAATTTTCCAGGTAGTAAGCTTTCATAAATCAATAAGAGAAAGTTGAAACTGAAACTCTAGAATTGCCTGCTGTTGAGAAGTTTCAGCAGGTGGGTAATTCTGATGTATAATGAGCTACTTGAATGAATTACAGGCCAATACCAGCTAAGAATCACGAACTGCTTTCATTTTTAGTTTTGGATTTGAAAACATACCAATAAACATACCAATGGCTTCTAATGAAGAAACAATCACCAGCTAGAAAAACACACATTGCATCTCCAGGCTTCCTCTTACAAAGAGAATATGGCTTTGATTTAAGGGGGATGTAAAGCATGATAGACTATCACTGGGGAGTCGAAGAATGTCCAGATATGTCACCAGGATAACTAGGGGGATAAAAAACTCTCCAAAAGCCTGGGGGATATTCCCAAGGTGACAATGGCTGAGGCCACCATGGCTTAGAAATCCTGGTTTCACATGTCCAGAGGCAGTGTGGCCAGATGGCTGCACCCCTGAACCCTGGAAATTCTTGGATTGGGTCCACACTTGGCCACTTCAGCTGTGTGACCTCAATCAAGTTCCTGGATGTCTCTGTGCCGTGGGTCTCTGTCCACAACGTGTGGGTGATGAAAGGACCCCCTTCACAGGGTGGCTCTGAGGACTGAACGTGTGAACAGCTATGCGGTACCTATATAGCCCTGGCCACCCGCCAACAGCCACCTGGGGCAGGTTCATCAAGTGAACCCCCACTCCACCTTTCCACTGTAAGGATGGCCCTGAAACAGAGACTCTCAAAGCGGGTGATTTCCTCTCAGGGGACATTGAGCGATGTCAGGAGACATTTTTGGTTGTCACAACTCAGGGAGTGGATGCTATTGGCATCTCATGAGTGGAGACCAGGATGCAGCTCAACATCCTACAACAGGATGGCCCCTGCAACAGAGAATCATCCTGCCCCCAATCTTAAGAAGCCCAAAGTGCTAAAAATACAATCACGGTCATTGTCTTCGATATGACAATGCCCATGTAGCTCTCTCTGTATTCACTAGCTGGGAACCACCAAAGTAACCAACAACAGGGGACTAGTTACAAAAATAAATGAAGAAAGAAAGTGAAGTCGCTCAGTCGTGTCTGACTTTTTGTGACTCCATAGACTGTAACCTGCTGGAAGGTCCACTGGATCTTCCAGGCAAGTATACTGGAGAGTGCTGTCATGTCCTTCTCCAGGGGATCTTTCCGACCCAGAGATCGAACTCGCATCTCCTGCATTGCAGGCAGACTCTTCCGTCTGAGCCACCCAGGGAAGCCCCAATAATAAATGAAGCATCAGCAATCCAGTGAAATGCTGGGAGCTTTTTAAAAGAAAAAGTGATGTCTACCTACTGGGACCAAAAGATCTACAAGATAGAGAATAATGTGGGGGGGGGGAGGGAGAAGCAAGATGCATAATGGTGTGAAGACGATCTCTCATATTTTTTAGAAGAGAAGGTATAAATAGATGCATTTATTCTGTTTTACACATCAGGTTTCTTTTTTTCTGGAAGGAATCTTCTAAAACTGTAAAGTGGTTACCTTGGAGGAGAAAGGATGCTGGGAGAAGAGGACAGCTCTAACTTTCCATCTTGTATCACTCTGTAACTTTGCACTCTATATCCTTCTACTAATATTGCATTTTCTGTTTAAATGTCAAAACAGGAAAAATTATCCCTTGGGGTTATCCAGACATGGAGCTTAAGGCCCTTTTTTGTTTTCTTGTAAGTATCGATCTACACGTGTCTTACAAGGCTAACAATGGTACATTAGAAAAAATAATTACATAGGTGCTAGGTAATGAAATAAGGTGAAATGATCTTAAGCGGGCCGCTGTAGAAAAAATTAAATGCTTCCCCCAAAGATGTCCACATCCTAATCCCCAGAACCTGACAATAAGCAACCTTACATGGCAAAGGGAATTTTGCAGATGTGTTAAATTAAGAATTTTTTTTTTTTTTTTGGCAACACTGCACAGCATGTGGGGTCTTAGTTTTCTGACTCAGAGTCAAACCCATGCCCCCTTGCACTGAAAGCACAGAGTCTTAACCACTGGACCACTAGTGAAAATAAAGTGAAGTCACTCAGTCGTGTCTGACTCTGCAACCCCATGGACTGTAGCCTACATGCTCCTCCGTCCATGGGATTTTCCAGGCAAGAGTCCTGGAGTGGGTTGCCATTTCCTTCTCCAGAGGATCTTTCTAACCCAGGGATCGAACCTGGGTCTCCCGCATTGTAGGCAGATACTTTACCACCTGAGCCACTAGGGAAGTCCTCAATTAAGGATTTTTGAAATGAGAAGATTATCTGGGATTATCCCATGGGTTCAATGTAATCACAAGGGTCCCTGTAAGAGGGAACCAGGGTAGTCAGAGTCAGAGAAGGAGATGTAATGACGGAAGAGGAGAGAGGATGGAGGGAAAGGAGGGAGATAGAGGGGGAGTGAGAAAGCCAGATTTGAAGATGCTGTGCTGCTGGTCTCGAAGAGTGAGGAAGGGCCCATGGGCCAAGCAGTGCAGGCAGCCTCCAGATCCTGGAAAAGGCAAGAAAATGAGTTCTCCCCAGAGCCTCCAAAAGGAACACAGCCCTGCTGAGGCATTGATTTTATCCCTGTGAGACTGATTTCCAGCTCCTGACTCCAGAACTGTAAAATAAAACACTTGTGGGGGGTTTAATTATTTGTTTTGTTTGCATTTTATACTTGTGTTGTTTGAAGCCACGACTTTTGAGATCATTTGTTACGGTAGCAATAGAAACTAATAAGTGTGCCAAAGCATTTATATTATTTTCCCACAAAAGGTGTTTTTTCTTTTCTTTTTTTGCTAAATACTTTATTTGATCCGTAATGAACTCTGGGCTCGGCCAGTACTCCACATTGTATACATGGGAACCGAGGCACAGAATTAAGAAATGACTGTCGCCAGTGATCAGGCAGCTACTTGGGGTCACAGTCAGCACTTGTACTCAGGCCTGCTCTTCCATTCCGCCTCCTGATACATACGCTGGCACAGACAAAAGAAGGCTGTACGCAGAGCAGATTCTGCAGCCAGACTGCCGGATTCAAATGCTGGCCTGGCCTCTTACTGGCTGTGTGATCTTGATTAAGTTAATTAACCTCTCTGTGCCTCTATTATCTCATCCCCAAGTGAGGATCATACCAATATTGACTTCAGAAGGCCATTGTACTAATAAAATCAATTCATTTGTGTTAAGCACCTGGCACTAGAATGACTTCAAAACAAGTGAATATCCTCGGTATCATTAATCTCAGGTTAACGTAGAGTTTGGCATGATGTTTTTTTCCCATGACAGGTACTCAGTAAACAGGCGTTGAAGGGAATGCTCTTACTATAGGCACAGGGTTTTCAGGAGCAGTATGCACCACCAAAACTCCCTTTTAAGGATGTTTATCTTCCCTAGTCTTTACAAGCCCATCCCCAGCCTCTGCCACCTCCCTGAGGCTACCATTAAAGGCTGTTCCTCAGCCCCAGGCACTCTCTCCCTTCCCTCTTCTCACACTTTCCTGGAGTCCTTTGCCTGTGATCCTCAGTATCTGCCCAGCAATGTACTATCGTCCCTCCCACTAGAGAACCCTTTTACTTTCAGGAACCCTTCACCTACCCTCAGTCCTTGTGGTTTCTGATGACATTAACTCCACCCCCTAGCCCCAGGCCCAGGCTGGCCAACCAGCTTAAAGCACTCCTGCCTCCAGCGAAAGTGATTGGTTCAGGGATTGTCACATGACCAAACTGATCCAATAAGATTCAATCCGGAGACTTGTAACTATTGGGAGGAAGGTTTCTTTTTCCTCCAACCTGGGAGAATATAAACCTTTGACTGAGTAGGCATACAGAATCTTGGGAATATCAGCTCCAGGAGGGCCAGGATTTGGGTGTGTTTTCTTCTCCAATATATGCTCAGCACCTAGAACATCCAGCCCATTGCAGGTATGCAACTGCCAGTGCAATTAATAATACTGAATAAAGACTGAATAAGTCTTCTTATTCTGAGAATGAAGCCATCTTGGGACTGAGAGATCAGTTCCAAGGGATAGGTTTGAGCACCTGGATATAACCATACCTGAAAACCTAACTCTGGACATTTTAGACACATTGCTAAATAAACGGCCAGATCGACTCCCATATATGCCTATAGAGACATTTGTACAAGGACCTTGCAGCATCATTTATAATAGCAAAAGGAAAAAACACCAAAAAAATCCACCTAAATATCTATCAATGAGGTAAATAAATATGGTCTAGCTAAATAAATTATGGTTAATCCACACAATGAAATGCCACACAATAGTTACAAAGAAAGAGGCAATTCCCTATGAACTTGTAGGAAGAGTCTGAAAGATATAAGTTTAAGGTTTAATACAAGCACAGAACTACGTGTAAGCAACTGTAGAGAAAGGTGAGGAGAAAGGGGAGTGGATTGTGAGGCCTAAAGTCAGCTCCATGGCAACAATCCTTGTCTTGCTGCTTAGCTCTGCACCTACAACAGAGCCCAGCACACGGGATGTTCTCTATAACTTGCTGAATGAATGAATGAACAAACAAGATTCTGCTCCTATATGCATGGAAAAGTCTCAGAAAGTATACACAAAATATCTGATGATACCAGTTGCCTCTGGGAAGGAGATCGGAAAGGCTAGGGGGACGAATGGGAGGGAAGGAAACTTCATTTTCAACTTAAACCTTTTGAATTTTGAAGCATGTACATGCACATCTGTTCTAAAAAGTTAATAAATAACAAGACAAAATGTCATCTATTCGTAGAAGGAAAAATCTCTTGTCTCTCTCTGGAAATCCACCTCCCCTAGGAAATGGGGTTGTTAACCATGCTTGGTCTCTGCTCTGCATTCTTGGATGGGGTGTGGGGGCAGGAAAGCCAAATCAAAGTCATGAGATGGCTGTTCAGGGACCAACGATGGCTACTGAGTCACTGGGAGACTCTGGGAATCCCACCGCCCTTGCTGGGTCTCAGTTTCCTCACCTGTTAAATGGGAGAGTTGGGCAGTGATCTCAAGCTCGGTCCTGAAAATCTAGCATCCCCCCAGGAGAGCATGGCAGACAGAGCAGCAGCAGCCTGGGCACCCTCCCTGGAGCCATTAGCACGCATCTCCCTGGGAGGTGGCATGCACTGGGTTTCCACGTGGGAGCATTTGTCTTGGCCTGAATCGGGGCATCACAGGACAGCTGCCGGGAGCTACTCAGAGGCTAAATTATTTTACTCGACATATTACCTCGCCTCCTTCTCTGGTTATTTATGCTCTGGATTTGGCCCTATCGATGCTTCATTATGGAGACTGACACTCGTGGTAATTACGTGTTTCCTTGACCAGATTAGTCATTCGTGGCATCTTCCTGGTTTTTTTTCATTCCTGGTCCTTTATCAAGGACAACAGAGCATCTGCTAGTGATGCTCCAGCAAGAGCCAGCACATAATGGGTACAAAAGACCAACCGAGGTAACTCTAGTTTTCTCACTTAATTTTCATGAGTTGGAGATACTGTTCTGGAATATAATGCATATTCAACAGGTTGAAATAAATACCAATTTTGACTGCCAAAGCTCAAAAACTTGGCTGGAATATTATAAGGAGGTTTTGCTGTTGGAATAGCACCTATGTTAAGAAAACCTAATATATATGAATCCAAAATCACAAAGTAGAACAATTTGGTGACTCCGCATTTTACAAAAGCATTTGTCAAAAAGGTCTCTAATTGGCAAGTTCCCTGGGACTTCTAAAAGGGGGAGCTCATGGTGAAGCTAATCAAATTGGAATTGCACACAGTTGTTTGAGAACATAGTTGCTGCCTAAAGCAGGAACTATTAATAGTGCCGGGGGCTCCCCTGGACTTGGGGTTTTTTCATGAGTGAATAGATATCTTTTTTCTCCTGCACCCAGCACTCTGAGACCCTCAGACTATACCAGCTCAATGCCCACTACCACACAATCAATACTTGTAGGACCAGCCTAGCAAAAAAGCCACAGTGCGGTGGTCATCTAAGAATAGGGCACAGGGTTCAGAGAGGTCAAGGGACTTAGTTAAGGTCACACCACCCTGAAACAGCAGCTCCACAACCTCTGATCGCCACCGGTGGACCCCTAAACAATGCACTTCCATACTCTGCAAACCGAATCGCCCAAATCGCATTCCCTGCACAGGGAGAGGGCTGTCAAGGTTGAGGTCAGTGGGTATGGGGTAACGGGAGTAGCAGACAACACGGGTACTTTGGGGAGCTGACAGCCCAGAGAGGCCAGCCGGTGTGCGCAAGGAAAGGACGCCAGTGCCTACATGAGAGGCTGTTAGAGGCTGTGAGAGGCTGTGTGTCACAGCTATGCAAGAGGTGGCGGGTGTTACGGGAATTCAGAAAGAGATGACAACATCTTTGGTCTTGAAAAGACCAGGGCAGGGGTCAGGTGAGTAGAGCTTCCTAACCACGAAGGACAGGACAGATCTAGATGGGCTGGGAGTGAGAGACAGAGAGAAGGCAGACGGCACAGAGAATGCTCAGGGAGGGGGCAATGAGCTGACCCCTGATCAGTTTAAGTGGAAGGAAGGATGCAGCAAGGGGTGGTAAGAAATAAGGCTCAAGTGGGGACCTCCCCAATGATCTAGTGGCTAAGACTCTGTGATACCAATGCAGAGGGGCCCAAGTTCAATCCTTGGTCAGGGAACGAGATCCCACACACAGCAACTAAGAGTTTGCATGCCTCAACTAAAAGACCCCACATGCTGCAATGAAGATCAAAGATACTGTGTGTGGCAACTAAGACCCAGGGCAGCCAAATAAATATTTTTTTAAAATAATAATAAAATAACAAGAAGCCTTTTTAAAAAGGCTCAGAGGCAAAGAGGTTAAACCAAGGACGGCAAATATGTAGCACACATACAGCACCTCCCATGTCCAGGACAGACATCAGTAGCAACTGCACCGTTCTCTCTCACTGAGTTTCAGAATCCTTCTTAACATAGGCTCCAGGGAGCCATTACTCTGAACAGTTTGAGATGGAGTCTCTTTGCCATTATCCCCTAATTAAAGAGAGGAAAATCAGTTGAGTTCAGTTGCTCAGTCATGTCCGACTCTTTGCGACCCCATGGACTGCAACACACCAGCCTTCCTTGTCCATCAGCAACTCCTGGAGCATGCTCAAACTCATGTCCATTGACTTGGTGATATCATACAACCATCTCATCCTCTGTCATCCCCTTCTCCTCCTGCCTTCAATCTTTCCTAGCATCAGAGTC
This sequence comes from Bos javanicus, assembly GCF_032452875.1. Classification (NCBI taxonomy): domain Eukaryota; kingdom Metazoa; phylum Chordata; class Mammalia; order Artiodactyla; family Bovidae; genus Bos; species Bos javanicus. Next base: position 51,104,574 of record NC_083884.1, read on the forward strand.
TTTTCCAATGAGCCAGTTCTTCGCAACAGGTAGCCAAAGTATTGGAGCTTCAGCTTCAGCATCAGTCCTTCCAATGAATATTTAGGACTGATTTCCTTTAGGATTGACTGGTTTGATCTCCTTGCAGTCCAAGGGACTCTCAAGAGTCTTCTCCAACACCACAGTTTGAAAGCATCAATTCTTCGGTGCTCAGTTTTCTCTATGGTCAAACTCTCACATCCATATGTGACTACATAGCTTTGACTAGACAAACCTTTGTCGACAAAGTAACATCTCTGCACTGAATACAGCAGTCCTCGGAGCCGCAGCATGCTGGCATAAGGAAAGAGGTCGCTGTTACCACCATTACCCCTACCATAGTTTGGCCCCATGCCAAACTACAGGGAGGGAATACAGCCCCACCCATCAACAGAAAATTGGATTAAAAATTTACTGAGCACATTAAAAATGTACCCACCCATCAGAACAAGACCCAGATTCCCCCACAGCCAGTCCCTACCATTAGGATACTTCCACAAGCCTCTTATCCTTATCCATCAAAAGGCACACAGAATGAAAACCACCATCACAGAAAACTAACCAAACTGATCACATGGATCACAGGCTTGTCTAACTCAATGAAACTATGAACCATGCCACCCAAGACAGATGGATCACGGCGGAGAGTTCTGACAAAACGTGATCCACTGAGGAAGGGAATGGCAAGCCATTTCAGTCTTCTTGCCTTGAGATCCCTGTGAACAGTATGAAAAGAGAGGAAAATACAGGCACCTTATAAAGAGGACCTACTGTGCTGCCAAATACAAGGCTATATTATTACTCACCATCATCCTGCTAATAGCATACCTAGTTAAGAATATTAAGGCTCATCTCCCAATTCATCCCACTCTTCCCCTTTCTCCCCCACATGTGGCCAAGTCCACATGCCCATCCTCTAGTCTGCATCTCTATTCCTGATAGCTACTGGGAGGCTGCTGTACAGCACAGGGAGCTCAGCTTGGTGCTCTGTGATGACCTAGCTAGGTAGGATAGGGAGGTGGAAGGGAAGTCCATGGCAGCTATATGTATACATATAGCTGATTCACTTTGTTATACAGCAGAAACTAATGCAACATTGTAAAGCAATTATACTCCAATAAAAATAAGTAAATAAAAAATTTAAAGCAAATATATATGTATATATACATATAGTATATATGTACATATATATGTATATATTAAGGTTCAGGGATCTTAAGTTCAAACACAGAAGACAAAACAAAAAAGAAACTGATTTGAAGCCACAGAGTGTTATTTCAAAGCCTAGTTTCTTTCCCCACACCGTGGGACCTCATTCTCTTTTCCTCCAAGTCAGAATTTTATGTCTGTGTGGAAACATTTCAACACCTATTCTAGCAGTCAACCTGTATCCCAAGCCCCCACACCTCCAAAGCAAAACAAAGGTGCCTCCCCCTTCCTACCCACTCCAAATTCCTAGCCTCACTCCCACTCACTTCAAACACCTCCTTTTTCCCTCGACGCTGGCCTCCAAGGTGCTGGGGTGAGCCTCCCAATTAGAGGGGTGTGTCCGCATCCTGGAACTGCTGGGGGCACCCCGCTGGGGCACTTTCTCTCTCCCTCTCCACCCCCAAGGCCAATTCGCCTCGGGTTCCTTTTGGCAATCATTCCCTGGTGTTCCCTTACAGAGGAGAACTTCACGTCGTTTGCTAATTGAATTGTTGTCATGGAAATCACTTTCATTTGCTCTGAAAGGACTGAACTATCCGGGCCCCCCTGATTTCTCACTCCTGCCTTTGACAATAACCAGCTCCCTCCCACCCCTCTGCTCTCAACTGCCTGCTCTTCCTTCCTTGAGCAGTCTTACTCCAAATCTGGAGTCAGGGAAAATAAGTTTTGTGCTTGCTTTTCCAATCCTTGCTGTAGTACTCCACGCACTGTTCACTGAAGAGTTTACTCTCAGGAATTCCCTGGTGGCTCAGTGGTAAGAATTCACCTGCAAGGGAAGGAGATATGGTTCAATCCCCAGTGCAGGAAGATCCCACATACAGCGGAGCAACTAAGACCGTGCACCATGGCTACTGAGCCTGTGCTCTAGAGCCTGGGAGCTGCAGCTACTGAGCCCTCATGCCTAGAGCCCATGCCCCTCAACGAGAGAAGTCACGGCAACGAGAAGCCTGCACACAACTACAGAGTAGATCCCCTCCAGAAACCTCACCCCCAACCCCAACCCCTAGCTCTCCGCAACAAGAGAAAAGCCCACACAACAGCGAAGGAACAGCACAGCAGGCAGGGTAGGGGAGAAGTCTACTCTCTGCCTTCTGGGTCAGAGACGCCACTCATTTCCTGACTCCCTTGTGTGTAGGAGGGGTCATGGGACACTTCCGACCAATGAGATCAGGGAAGTTCCTGCTGGCTGCAGCATCCAAGTGCAGATGCAAAACTCTCCTTCTGCCAGGGCATCTGGGAGCCCTTAAGGGCTGGGTCCCTGAGTGAGGATGACACAGAGCCAAGCCTCCAGCCAACCTGGGATAAACACACAGATTGGGCAAGGAATAAAGGTTATTTTAGGCCACTGAAATTTTGAGCTGACTTCTTATCTCAGCTGATTTGCTCTCCATCTGAAAAGATAAAGACAATGTTTAGCCTCTTTAGACTGAAAGCTAGTTTCTCGGAAGGCACTGGCCCCAGTCATCATTCTGAACACAGTCCTGTGTTTTAGGAGGATCTTAAGCTTCTGGGAACTTCATTCTCAGCTCTGTCACTATGAGCTAACTGATAAAGGGCAGGTCACTTAACCGCTCCATGCCTCAGTTTTTGCATCTGTAAAATGGGATGAAAGTAATACCTACCACTAAGAGGATGGTTAAATTAGTTAATCTATGAAGATTAGATTAGCAACTGCCAAATTAATAAAAATTAGTTATTAATATAATCACTGGTACTTTTCTCATTATCATCAAGGCATGCACTCTCTGAATCTCCTTTAATGCTGGATTTTAATTTATAATAAATCATTCTGCTTTGGGGTTTCCCAAGACCACCCATACATTTAGTGATTCACTAGATGCACTCGTGGAACTCAGTATTCAGTTGTCCTTATGGCTAAGGTTTGTTGCATAACCTGATCAGCAAAAGGAAAAGTCACAGGCTGAGTGTATAGAAATGTTAGGCACAGGCTATCTTATACTGACTCCCTCCCCACACGGTCACACAGACCTCACTCTTCTCTAAAACACACAGCAACACGCATGTGCCGTTCTGCCCAGGGAAGTCCATTCGAGTCTCAGTGCCCACAGTTTATACTGGGAGCTGGTGATGTAGGCACCCTCTGCTTAGCATGTGTCCACCTTCCAGACTCTCAGAAGGAAAGCAGGTGTTCAACGTAAACCACAAGGTTCGTATAGTCTGGGAACAGTGAACCACACTTAGAGAACAGTTCAAGTGCCAAGTTCCTAGACTGTTGGCCAGCCAACCGTCAAGTAGACCTTTCTAAGGATACCAGCCTCGCATTATGTAGCCCTTTCCTGCACACATCCATACCCTCCAAGCAGCCACACCACCTTGAGGGGACCTAACTGGCTTTGAACGGAGGGATGGAACCATACGGTCATAGACAAAAACACTGGAGGTGAGCAGGGCGCGGGATCGGCTAGGCCAGCCTGTGCCCTCCAATCCAGGGATGGCGGAGGAATGGCTGCCCGATGAATAGTCCCAGCACCAACGAGCCCCAGCTCTACCCAATGTGGCACTCCTTCTTGGTGAGTAAGACAGGATGCAGAGGTCGGCTGTGCAGAAGTGGGTCACCTGATCATCCAGGCCTGGGTGACATCCAACCAGGGCAGAGCTGTCGCTTCCTACAAGATCTGCAGAGACTTCTTCTGCTATACTTTCCAAGATTTACCACCTTGAGTAACAAAATCTTCCTCCCTACACCCAAAATAATTCTTTCCTCTGTTAATTCCATTCTCTCTCATGTAGTCCTCTGTGAACAGCAAGAATCAGTGTTTAATATCTTGCCCTAAAAAATGAAATGTGAACATTTGACAAGAGTGACAACATAGTCTACTGACTCTCTACAGTCTGAATTAAATAACCCAATCACACATGGCCTCCCCATCCTAAAAAAAGAATCTCAGGACTTCCCTGGTAGTTCAGTGATTAGGGCTCCATGCTTTCACTGCTGAGGGCTCGGGTTCAATGCCTGGTCGGGGAACTAAGATCCTATAAGCCGCATGATACAGTCCCCCAAAAAAAAGACTTGCCAAAAAAAAAAATTCAGTGCTCAAATGTGGCGTTCATTAGCCAGTCCTGACTAGTACATATAAAGTTAAAACATAACTGCCTACATACCCATTAATAAAAGAATGGTTAAGTCATAGTACTCCACATCTTTTTTTAATGATGAAATTCACATTTATTGTCATGGAAAGATGTCTTTGACTGACAGGTTTTCTGACATTAAAAACCAATATGAATTACCTGCCCTCATTTAAAAACAAAGAGAATCCATGTAAAAATCTGGATTTCTTGATTCTCTACAAGAGGGTCGGCAAACTCTATAAAAGGCCAGATAGGAAATATTTTAGGATTTACAGGCCCAATGGTCTCTGCTGCAGTTACTCAAGTCTGTCACTGCAGAGTGGCAGTGTGAAAGCAACTGAAGACAACAGATAAACAAGTAGGCGTGGCTCTGTCCCAATAAAACCTTATCTATCAACACGGGCAGCAGGCTGGGTTTGACCCTCAGGCTGTGCTTTGCCATCTCCTGCTCTAGAAGCCAGAGACCGGCCCCTTCTCAAATCTTCCATCCCAGACCTATTGTAAGAGCAAGGGCCACAGTCTCGCATTCCTGGGGGGCTGGATGGGAAATGCAGCTGGGAGAAGCAGATCATGAGGAGCATGACCCCATGACTGGGGTGAAGTAAAGAGGTCCAGATGACTCCCATCAGAGAATGCTGGCCCGATGTGGACAAATCTGATGCTTCTAGAGATGCAGAAATCCCCATTTTTATTATGAAATCTCTGTTTTTAAATCATAGCCTCTATGAATTTCCCTAGAGGTACAGGGGAAAGTCCTCACGTGAGTTTCTTCCTGAGCCCTTCTCCTTTTCTTATAAGGACATCAATCATACTGTATTAGTGCCCTAAGGATCATAGGACTATCTGCAAAATAAGGTCACATTAGCAAGTACTTGGATCCATCTTTTTGGGGGGACACAATTCAATGCATGACACCCACACATCCAGCTCAAGGTGTTCCAGTTTGCAACCTCTACCTTAAAATCTAATGCAGTGGGACTTCCCTGACAGTCCAGTGGTTAGGACTCCGCTTCCACTGCAGGGCACATGGATACCATCCCTGGACAGGGAAGTCATATCCTACATGCTACACAGCATGGCCAAAAAAAATAAATCTAATGCATTAAGCAGATGTGATGAGAGACAACTTTATTAGAACCCAAAACCCTGCCCAAATGGGATTTTCAGGAGAAGCTGAACTCCTCTGCCTGCCTTTCACCAGTCCAACCCTTTGGCCAGTCCCCTTTCCAGATTAAAACATCACACACGCACCTTCTGGAAAGCAAGCCAACTTCCCCGCACCCTGACAGTCGTCACCACACCAGCTGTCAGGGGAGATGCCAGTGCTTCTGTTTATTTGACTGACAGCTACACTGGGGTCAGGTCAAAGCCAAGGGCAAAGCAAGCATTGCTTAACAGACAGGCAGCCCCCAAAGGCATGAGGGACTCACACCCATACAAACAGTCTCTCAAGGTTTCCCCACTGAGAAAAACATCTCATTCCCAACCCCTGCCCAGCCATTCAGCCTTGACTAACACTCCAAACAGCCTTGAGATGCCCGGAATCAAGCACAGCCCAGGGCCAGCTCATCAGAGATCCATCTAATGATGGTTAGAATGCAGTCAGCGATAGATAGTTCATTTCACCTGATGGCTTTATTGTAATTAACCAAATGCCCACAATGACTCTGTGTAATTCTGGCCACTGTGATCAGATCCACAGTCTGAGCTAAACAGCTGAAAAATGCTCAGAGAACACACCTCGGTGGTGACAGCTGCTGCCACCAGCTGGAGTCGGCTGACCCCAGCAAGGTCGAAAGAGAAGCCAGGGTAGTCACAGTTCTAAGAACGCAGTTTATTCTATTTTCCTTTATCTTTTATTCAAACATCCAACAGATGCAAACTATGTATTCAAATAAAAGAATAAATGAATAAAAGTCACCCTGGCGTGGACTTCTTACCTCATTTCTAACACATTAATGACCAGAGTCAAGATCCCGTGGACACTGAAAGGCTATCTTTCATTAGTATTTACCTTTTAAAGATTGCCTTTGGGCTTCTCCAATAGCTCAGCAGGTAAAGAATCCTCCTGCCAGTGCAGGAGACGGGTTCGATCCTTAGGTGGGGAAGATCCCTTGGAGAAGGAAATGGCACCCAGTACAGCATTCTTGCCTGAAAAATCTCCTGGACAGAGGAGCCTAGCAGGCTACAGTTCAAGGAGTTGCAAAGAGTTGGGTGTGACTGAGTGACTCAACACACACACACAAACGAAGATTAAGGAGCCAAAAGTTTCTGAGGATGGAAAAAACAAAGCTACAATAAATCCCCAAAGCTAGGAAGACAAGACATAGTTAATTTACCAATCAGATTTATAATAGCTATTTGGCCAGTGAACTTCCAGATGTTCAGGCTGGTTTTAGAAAAGGCAGAGGAACCAGAGATCAAATTACCAACATCCGCCAGATCATCGAAAAAGCAAGAGAGTTCCAGAAGAACATTCTGCTTTATTGACTATGCCAAAGCCTTTGACTGTGTGGATCACAATAAACTGTGGAAAATTCTGAAAGAGATGGGAATACTAAACCACCTGACCTGCCTCTTGAGAAACCTGTATGCAGGTCAGGAAGCAACAGTTAGAACTGGACATGGAACAACAGACTGGTTCCAAATAGGAAAAGGAGTACGTCAAGGCTGTATATTGTCACCCTGCTTATTTAACTTATATGCAGAGTACATCATGAGAAACGCTGGACTGGAAGAAACACAAGCTGGAATCAAGATTGCCGGGAGAAATATCAATAACCTCAGATATGCAGATGACACCATCCTTATGGCAGAAAGTGAAGAACTAAAGAGCCTTTTGATGAAAGTGAAAGAGGAGAGTGAAAAAGTTGGCTTAAAGCTCAATATTCAGAAAACGACGATCATGGCATCTGGTCCCATCATTTCATGGGAAATAGATGGGGAAACAGTGGAAACAGTGGCTGACTTTATTTTTCTGGGCTCCAAAATCACTGCAGATGGTGATTGCAGCCATGAAATTAAAAGACGCTTACTCCTTGGAAAGAAAGTTATGACCAACCTAGACAGCATATTAAAAAGCAGAAACATCACTTTGTCAACAAAGGTCCGTCTAGTCAAGGCTATGGTTTTTCCAGTGGTCCTGTATGGATGTGAGAGTTGGACTATAAAGAAAGCTGAGCACAGAAGAATTGATGCTTTTGAATTGTAGTGTTGGAGAAGACTCTTGAGAGTCCCTTGGACTGCAAGGAGATCCAACCAGTCCATCCTAAAGGAGATCAGTCCTGGGTGTTCATTGGAAGGACTGATGTTGAAGCTGAAACTCCAATACTTTGGCCACCTGATGCGAAGAGCTGACTCACTGGAAAAGACCCTGATGCTGGAACTGGAAAGACTGAGGGCAGGAGGAGAAGGGGACGACAGAGGATGAGATGACTGGATGGCATCACCGACTCAATGGACATAGGTTTGGGTAGACTCCGGGACTTGGTGATGGACAGGGAGGCCTGGCATGCTGCAGTTCATGGGGTTGCAAAGAGTCGGACAGGACTGAGCGACTGAACTGAACTGACAACTCCTACTCATCCTTTAAAATCCACTTCACGGTTACCTTTCATCTGGGAATCTTTACCCAACTTCTCCAGGCAAAGAAAGTCTCTTTAATCATCAAGGTATTCCTCCAATCCAAAGTCTTATCACGTCGCTCTTATTTATTTCTTTCATTTTGTCTGGAAAGCATGTCCCTGAGAAGAGCAAGTAATTCAGTTTCTTTATCTTTGACTACCTTAGCCATTATCATCAGGCTTAGCACATAATGGGATCTGCCAAACATTTCCTGGAAGGATGAGCCTAGACAACATTAGTCCCCGAGGGACATATAAAGATGAGGAAAATTTCAGAAGATCTCAGATGAAGGAAGCAAGACTTACATCCACAAAAAGGTTAGCAGAGTATGATTAAATAGGAAAAAGGCTAAATCCACAAACAAATCCTATGAATGCAGACAGCCAAGTTAGCTGTGTGAGCCAGCCTGAGCTGGTGCTCCATGAGAGGGGTGAAAGCGCCAGGTTAGCAAGGCCTGGGACAGGTGAATGAGAGGCACGTGAAAATGTAAGTTCTAAGAGACAGCACTGCTGACTGTGTGTGTGATGCTCTGCAGGACAGCTGTGACGCGGCAACTTGTCATGAGAAACACATATTTGTTCTTCATCCCTATTCCTGGCACAGAGTTTCAAAAACTCTTGAAATTTCATAAGTGATGGAGCCAAAAAGTGAGAGTGTCGGACTTCCCTGGTGATCCAGCGGCTAAGACTCCGAGCTCCTAATGCAGGGGGTCCAGGTTCTATCACTGGTCAGGGAACTAAAGGTCCCACATGCTGCAACTAACATCTGGCACAGCCAAATAAATTTAAAACTTTTTTATTTAAAAAAAAGGTGAGAGTGTTTTGTTATCCGTAACAAGCCCCTTTCAACCACATCACAGTTTATATTAATGAGGTGATTTTTGCAAAGCCCCAAGACAGCTGCGGGGGGGACGGTTTCCAGGGAACTCACCATGTGACTAGAGGGTTGGAACTTTCAGCCTCACCTCCTGACCCCCAGGGAGGCAAGAGAGGCTGAAGGTTGTTGCATCGATCACCAATGGCTGACCTGATTTAATCTGTCATTCCGACGTGACGAAGCCTCCATATAAACCCAAAAGAAAGAGGTTCTGAGAGTTCCTGGGTTTGAACGCGCAGAGGTGCTGGGAGAGTCACGCACCCAGAGAGGACATGGAAGCTCCGCGGTCCTCTCCTTCAAAACTTGCCCTGTGAATCCCTCCATCTGGCTGCTCCTAAGTTGTATCCTTTTATAATAACTAGTAATCTAGTAAGCCCACTGTTTTCCTGAGTCCTGTGAGTCATGTTAGCAAATGGTTGAAACTGAAAAGGGGGTTGTGGGAAGCCCCAGTTTACAGCCTGTCGGTCAGGAGGACAGGTGACAACCTGGACTTGCCCCTGGCATCTGAAGTTGGGAGCGATATTGGGAAATTGAGCCCTTGACCTGAAGGATCTAATACTGTCTCCAGGTAGACAGTGTCCAAAGTGAGGTCAATTGTAGGACACTCAGCTGGTGTTGCAGAGAACAGCTGGGTGGTGTGGGGGAAAGCATGCCCCACTCCCTACAACTGGAGTGGAAGTGCTCTGGGGGGAAGAGTGTGAGAGCAAAGATACACAGAGTTTTTCCTTTGCAACACCCTTAAGGGACATCCCTGTTTCCCATCTAAGTTCTCAACCAATTAAAACAAACAAACAAAAAAAGGCTGCTATACAGCCAAGTATCAACTTTATTACTATAAAATTAATATTGGAGAATAGAGCCTATTTACAGGAAGCTGGGCTCCTCATACTGAGCCCCAGAGCTGTGCAGACTGGCTACACAACAATCCCAGGCAGCCCTAGAGATATAAAGGTATGATGAGATACCATTCTGATCCTATCAGACCTGTAACAATTGAACAGTCTGGCAGCAAGTGACAACAAGGACACAGAACAACCAAAACACTTCCACATTACTAGTAAGGCCTTAAAACTGTACCACCAGGGAATTCCCTGGCGGTTCAGTGGTTAGGACTCCACACTTTCACTGCCAAGGGCCCAGGTTCAAGTCCTGGTCAGGAAACTAAGGTCTTGAGAGCTGTATGGCATGGTCAAAAGAAGGGGGGAAAAAAAGCAAACAACAACAAAAAAACTGTACCACCACTTTGGAAAACAGTGCAGCACCATCTGGTGAAGTTGGAAATGCAATTAACACATGACCCAACAATTCTAGACCTAGAGCCTGGAGAGTTCACTGCAGCTTCCATAAAGATACACACGGAAATATGTTCCTATCAGCCTTCGTTCATTACAGTGAAAACCAGAAAACCATCTAAATGTCTGCCTGCAGTAAAATGGATACACTGTGACACATTCTTACCATGGAATAGTACACAAAGGTAGAGAAGGATGAATTACTGTTACCTCTAGCAACAAGGATGCACCTCTGAAATACAGCGTTCGCTGGAAGAGAAATGACATAAAAGAAAACTCAGAGCAGAGTTTGTGAACTCAAGTGTTCACAAAGAGAGGAACCAAAATAATAGACCATTGGGGACTTCCCTGACAGTCCAGTGGTTAAGACTCTGTGTTCCCAAAGGTTCGATCCCTGGTTAGGAAATTAAGATCCCACTTACTGTGTGGCCAAATAATAAAAGAATAATAGACCATTTCGGGAGGCGAACATCGAACAGCAAAGGAGTGAAAACCTAAAATTTAGAGAAGAGTTTCTGTGTGAGGGAAGAGGGAGCAAGATTGGGGTGGGGAACTTAAAGAAGGCTTAAAAGCAGAGTCAACAAAATTTATTACCCAAACCCGAACCTATTCTGAGAGTGAAAAGGGATGTTATTAAGGGTTTTGCCAAAACAACAGGACAAAGCTGGGAAATCAAGACACATTGCCAGCCTCTACCTGTCACATTTTGACCATATGTGGTAGGTACCTGGGTGTTCATTGTATGCTTGGATTTCTTACATTTAATTTATAGATGATTTTGCATTTATTCAAGTTTATAAAAAAAACCCAAAAGTATATTTATGTATAAACTGGCATTCAAAATGGCATATCCCAAACATTCTGTGGTAGGGAGCATCTCCCCTTGAGTTTGCCAGCAGCCCTCCTGACCCTCAGCATCTGGCTGCATCTGAGCTGAGAATGACATTCAAATGCAAACAGATGAGCCACACCATTCAGAACACTCTGGAAATGGAAATACCAACATCTGTGGCAGAGATGGGTAATGACCCACCAGGCAAGGCCATGACACTAAATTAATCCTTAATGTGTCTAAGAGCTTTTTTTCTCTCATTGGGTCATTTAATAACGCGACAACTCACTTCTTTCCTCCGCCTTCAGCTCCCCCATCGCCATGGAGACGATTGTGAATCAGCTATCATAAATAAAAATAATCCAACGGCACACGCCTGCGCCACATGCCACTTGGATGTGCTGCCAACTCGATTTTATTTTTTTCATGCCCAGAACTCACGGGAGCTCAAGCAACACAGGACACCTCCAGAGGAAGAGATGCTTTTTGGTGACTGTTTGAAGACAGAAGTGGGTCCATCAGGTCCTAGGTTGCCTCTTAACAACCGCACAAAGTGGGGCTGGGGGGTTGTTTACCTAAATAGGAATCTCCCTTTGGGGGCCATGCGCGTGTGCTCAGTCGTTCAGTCGTGTCCGACTCTTTGCAACCCCATGGACTGCAGCCCACCAGGCTCCTCTGTCAATGGGATTCTCCAGGCAAGAATACTGGGGTGGGTTGCCATGACCTCCTCCAGGGGATCTTCATAACCCAGGGATCAAATCCATGTCTCTTGCGTTTCATGCAATGACCAGGTAGGTTCTTCACCACTGAGCCACCTGGGGAGTCCCATTCATTAATAATTCTGCTATTGAAACAAACTACTCCTGTGTCCTCGAATAATCCCCCAAAGCATACAAGAACTCTGCCAAGACACCATTCTCTTTTGCCTCGCATTCAATGCCTGCCTAAGTCTGCCCTCGCCTGGGTCCCTGCACCAGTGTGAAGGGCCGTTTACCAAATGTTTTCAGGAAGATGAAATTCCACAATTGGAAAGTTAGTCTCTTCTTAAATTTCCTGCAAACCTCCTAAAGAGAGAAAGCCTCCTTCTGGTGCTAATGAGCCTCTAACACTTGGCTGATCACCTTGTTAACAGAGAGACAGCAGGTCTCCGTCTGAGAGCCTTTGGCAAGCAACAGTCTCCAAGCTGGAATTTAAGACCATTGTTTTGTTTTTATTGTCTTCATTTTGAAGGGTTTTGTCTATTTATGGCAAGTGATGCTGGCTTTTGTTTGTGAGAGTGATAGAGATTGCTTTTAAAATAAACATATTTAGATAAAGCCAATGAATCGATTTTAAAATTACACATTACATTGAAAATAGCATAGGAATATACCAGAGGTGGCCTCAAAAAAAACTGTGAAGGCAATGCATTAAAACTAAAGTTTGGGGAATGCAGCCTCCTTGGAGTACTCTCTGCTCCTTTCTACCTGTTCAGGGGCTGGATGTGCACATAGTAGGTTTGCAGTTCAAGTCTACTGAAAACATAAAGGGGGACCAGAGACAGCAGAAAGCAGGGGTTGGAATAAGCTGAGTGCCAATTACAGGGCAACCTCTTACCATTCTATTCTGACCAAATTTGTAAACTTCTTTTGTTCAAAGCTGATCTGTAAGTGGCTGCAAGCCCCCTATGGTCAGGAAGAGTAGGCTCTCAACAGCACATCTTCCGCCTCGCCACAGACACACCTGTGGCAGACATCACCAATCAACTGTGGCATTCTCACCCATAACAGCAAGATGTACGCAAATATTTCTAACACATGAAAATGTTTTAATAAAATGTGAAGTGAGGAAAGTTGTTTTTAACTATTACGCTGTATTTTTTTATTTTTCCTGTGGCTACCACATATCCTGTTTTGGAAACAGGGAACACAGAAACACCCAAATAAGGAAAGAAAGCTGCCTTATTCACACATCAGCCAGAGCTACACAATGACCCATCCAATCCTGCAAGTTTAGAAGGTAATTTGGAAACTAATAAATTGGCTTTTTTAAAATTATCATAATTATTATTGCTCAAGATTCAGTAAAATAAAAATCATCAACCAAAAAAAAAAAAGAAAACCCTCAGATACTGTTGGTGGCATGTCGACAGATAATCTATCTAAAAATTAATTTGGCAACATGAATTGAAAGACTGAAAACTAATCACACCCTTAACCCAGGAATTGTATTCCTAAGATTCTATAAGAAATAATTCCAAAAAAAGAAAAATAATCAGAAGTACAAGAAAAATCAATTTTTTGCAATAAAGCTGTGGCAGTGAAAAATCATAACAATCTAACTGCTCAAAAATATAAGGGGTTGATAATATTTTAAAGGTATGCCCTTGCATAGAAGTGGTATGCCATTTTCAAAATTAATCCCTGAAGAATATTTAAAGACCTAGGAACATGCTCAAAAGCTCATATAAAATGAAAAAAATCAAGTTATAAACATTTACATTTAAGATAATGATTTCAGGGGTATGTGTGTGTGTGTGTGTGTATGTGTTTAAAAACATGTTAATATATACCATAAAAAGACTGGAAGAAAGTAAATTACTGCTAACTTTTCCCAGATGGTTTTTAATTCTTTATGTTGTTTTGTAGTCTCTAAATTTTCAATATTAGTTTGAAAATCAAGGTTGGGAGTAAGACTTCTTTCTAAGCATTTTAAGGAGAACTAATAGTTTTATATCCACTGAGTTTGGTTTATATTGAGGAAGGCACTTAAGTTTGTGAATATTTTTAATTGAAAGTAAAGGGGTGGCAGTCATATAACCCAGAAATCCCACTGCTGAGCATACACCCTGAGGAAACCAGAACTGAAAGAGACATATGTACCCCAATGTTCGTTGCATCACTATTTACAATAGCTAGGACATGGAAATAACCTAGATGTCCATCAGCAGATAAATGGATAAGGAAGTTGCAGTACATAGACACAATGGAATATTACTCAGCCATAAAAAGGAACACATTTGAGTTAGTTCTAATGAGGTGGATGAACCTAGAGCCTATTATACAGAATGAAGTAAGTCAGAAAAAGAAAGATAAATACTGTATATATTAATGCATATATATGGAATTTATAAAGATGGTACTGATGATCCTACATTCAGGGCAGCAAAGGAGACACAGATGTAAAGAACAGACTTTTAGTCTGTGTGGGAGAAGGCGAGGGTGGGATGATTTGCGAGAATAGCACTGAAACATATATATTACCATATGTAAAATAGATGACCAGTGCAAGTTTGATGCATGAAGCAGGGCATCTAAAACCAGTGCTCTGGCACAACCCAGAGGGATAGGATGGGGAGGGAGGTGGAAGGGGGGTTCAGGGGACACATGTATACCTGTGGCTGATTCATGTTGATGTAAGGCAAAAACCATCACAATATTGTAATTATCCTCTAACTAAAACAAATTAATTACTTTTTTTAAAAGTTTAAAAATGCATATTCTTATGCCAAAAAAAGAAAGTAAAGGGGTGGCAGTAGGAATTGAAAAGATACCCAGCATTTGCCAATGCCAACGTGCCTCAGCCTCAAATACATTCAAATTCCAGCAGGAGGCAGTGTTCCACTTTGAGTAGGGCTGACTTGCTGGATGACTGACTCATTCATGGAGCTATCTCGGAGATCTGTCTGATGACCCTTAAGTAGCAGCAATTAGGAGTAGTTCTGAAGTAGAGCCACCCTGCTGATCTTTCACCACCCCCACTCCAAAAAGGCCTGAGCTTGAAACTGCACCCCAGCAGTGGAAGAAGCTGGGCAAAAACTCTATAACCTTTCTCACCCAAAAACCAAGGGTACATGCTAGAAAGACGCTACCTGGGATCAGAGAAAGAGTGTTCCCATCCATCCATCCCTATCCATTCCACAAAGACTTACTGGCACCAACTGGGTGCCAGGTCCTAAAACCATAGCAATGAACAAGATGGACATAGCTCCATCCCACCTCCACCAAGAGCACAGTCACACAGTGGAAAGACCACTGAACAAGAAATAATGATAGACTATTTGCCATCAGACCCTGTGGTGGGAGAGCCCAGTCAATGTAACATTCAGCAGAAAACTGAAGGATGACCAGGAGTGGCCAGACCAGGGACAAGGTGGGGGAGACTCTAGACAAGACGAAGGATGATGTACAGAGGGCATTGGAAGAGTGAAAGTGTACATGGAGTGTGGTTCCCAGGTGGACAGGCAAGGACAAGCTCCCAAGGGCACTGAGAAACTTCTAAGGAAGAAGTGACCTCTGCATTTGTATGAGCCACTCTGAAAGTCTATAAAGGACAGGCTGGAGTTGGGAGAAAGAGTTAGGTTTCCATCTGTAGACAGACCCTTAGCAATGCCTGCATGTTCATCTGCTTCTGTGGGGAAGACAGATCACTCTGCTTGTTAGAATTGTCATCCAAAGCAAGAGTCAGTAGGCCTCAGATGAGATCTTAAATACATGCTTCAGTGCACGGACTTTGATGGCTATCTTGGCCATTCCAAGGCCTTTTTATATATATCCTCAGTTGAGTTCCAGATCACTGACACTGACAAAATCCCTTATTTTGGGACGAATAAAGATTCTGGTGTGCCGGAATTCTACCAGCTGTGTTCTAATAGCCTTTCAACAATAACCAAAAAAAAAAAAAACCCAAAACCCTGGGGTTTTGTTTGTTTTTGCAGGGCTCATGGCCACCATCAATAAAAACTACATTTCCCAGATGTCTTTGCAGCTGAGTGAAGTCATATAACTAATGCTCCCTCTCACATCCTTTCCACCCATCCTTTTGGTTCTGGCCATCATTGCACCCACAGGATCTGCACACCACAGTCTCTGCAGAGATACTTCCCAGCCATTCTGCTTGTGTAAATAATTTAAATACAAGGAAATGAACAAGTGGAGAGCGCCCCACCACGACTGTGGGGTACTGCAGCCTGTAGGTAAACACTTCCCTCTACCCCATCTTGGGCACCACAAGGTGTCCTTCCCAGTGCTCCTGGACTGAACCCCAGTTGCCCACGGCAGTAACCAGCTCAATACGCAGCCTTGAGTTGGTTTTCTCTCCTTCCCTGCTTCCTCTCCCGTTAGCCCATTGCCACTTCCTTTGGATCCAGTCGCAAAATAATGATAGACTATTTGCCATGAAACCCTGTGGTGGGAGAGCCTAGTCAATGTAACACAATGAACACAAGCGCTTATCAGGTTCTGCGGGCAGGACAGGGTGAGAGAAGTAGGTGAGAGAAGTCTGGAAGTAGGACATTAGGGAGGCTTTGCAAGCAACTTCTTTTTTTCAACATTTACTTTATTTATTTGGCTGTGCTGGGTCTTGGTTGCGGCAAGCGGGATCTTTAGTTGTGGCATGCAGTTTCTTTAGTTTTGACATTCGAACTCTCAGTTGCAGCATGTGGGATCTAGTTCCCTGACAGATATTGAACCCAGGCCCCCTGCATTGGGAGCTCGGAGTCTTAGCCACTTGACACCAGGTAAGTCCTGCAGGCGGCTTCTTTAAAAGTCAATTGAAGGGACTTCCCTGGTGGTACAGTGGATAAGAATCTGCCTGCTGATGCAGGGGACACGGGTTCAATCCCTGGTCCAGGAAGATTCCACATGCTGCGGAGCAACTAAGCCCTTGTGCCACAACTACAGAGTCCACACGCCTAGAACACGTGCTCTGCAATGAAGAGAAGCCCACGCTCACTACAACTAGAGAAAGCCCAAGCCAAGCAAGGAAGACCTAGGGCAGTCGTAAGTAAATAAATAAAGTGCCTTTTTTAAAAAGCAACTTAAGAAGCAAGGACGTGTACTTTTTTGCCCTTGGCCACTTCCTGCTGTCGGGACCCTGGAAGGGATGGCTGGGGCTCCATCTTACACCAGGAAGAGGGACCCACCCCTTAGGAATGGCAGTGAGCCGGAAGGAGGTTGAACCCTGAGGGTTTGGCAGTGGAGCTGCTGTACAAGATCTGGATGGTTATTTATGCCTTTTTAGATGATGATAGAGAAATACACCTCTGTCTTCCTTAAGCTATTATTTAAGGCCTCAGTTATCAGCAGCGAACCTATACTATACGTAACACACAATCTAAGTGATCAGTCACATCCCATGCCACATCCTACAGGAGATTTAAAGTGAGAGCACGAACTCCGGACACTCAGATTTCTCATTTTATTTCAACAAGGAGAAAGTTCTAATTCATCTTTGGGTCAGAACACAGTGTATCCTCTTCCAAGCTCCCCTGACAAGTGACTGTGCTGGAAATCCTCAGGACACAGGTAAAGAGCTAATTACCAGACTCCAGGCCCAACGAGGCTCCGAACATCTCTCTCATCTTCAAGAAAAATGTCATTTAAACGGCGTCCCTGCCAGGGAACCAGAAAGGCTGCCTGCCTCACTCCACACACGTCCCACATTTGTCACCCTTCCTTCTGCAGCCAAGAAATCATTATTTTCCCTGGTGCCACTGGAGAGAGGTGAAGCAGCAAGGATCCTCCAAGTTACTATAAGGTCCCCTGGCCCCTGCATCAGCTTCCAAGATTATCAGTGCTCAGGTGATGAAGCCGATGCCGGGGAACTGGCCCAGGTGTGCTCAGAGAACTGCAAAGTAACTGTAGATATAATCAGAGGTCGATCTTACAGCCCAGGATCCTGCAGAAGAGGTCTTGCTTAAGGGCTGTTACTATTAAGACAGAGGAAAACAACAGCTCTGGCAAAGCACCAAATTAATTATATCAGCTGGTGAAATGTATTCCAACTTGCTAGTTAATAAGGTAGAGAGGTTCTTCCGAACCATCTCTAAAGGCAAAAACCAGCAGCATGGGATGATTGCCAGGAAAACAAAATGAGGTGCCGGGAGGTACAAAAATGGATGCTGCTTCTGGCTCCAAACTGCTGTGTGACGCTCAGGAACTGCTCGCCCTCTCTGAGCGTCACAGATCCTTCCTGTTTTATAATCGTAGTTTATTGGAAAATGATTTACATGGTTCAACTTCAAAAGGTACAAGATTCTCAAGTGAATACCTCCCTTCTGCTAACATTTTATAGCCATTCAAATCTTCAGAAGCAACCTATGTTATCAGTTTCTTATGAACCTTCCAGAAATATTTTATGTATACAAAAGCACACGTATGCACACCCCCCAAACACACACACCCATATACCACGATTCTTTTTCCTTTTTCTAACATAAATAATTACATACTATATGCCGTGTTCTGCATCCTGTTTTGTTTTTTCACTTAGCAGTATCTTCAGGTTACTATGGCCAACATTAGAGTGTTTTCATTCATTTTTTTTTTTTATGGCTGCATATTGCCCCATTGTATGAAGGCACCAAAATGTATTTAACCAGGTCCTCTTAATGGACAAGGGAGCCTGGCCTGCTGCAGTCCACAGTGTTGCAAAGAGTCAGTCTGAACAATGACAAGAACAACTCTTGATGGACATTTAGGTTACTTCCAGCCTTTTGCTACTACAGGGTTGTGGTGAACAACCTCATGTATAGGTTAATTTGCACGTGTTCAGTCTCTCCGAATATGTTCCCTGAAATGGAATGGCTGAGTCAAAAAGTGTGTGCATTTGTAATTTTGATAGACAATGTCAAAACTGCCCTCCAGAGGAAGTGGACCAGCATTGCCATCATCAGCAGATGAAAGTTGAGTCTCAGGACTTCCCTGGTGGTCCAGTGTTTATGACTCTGTGCTCCCAATGCAGGGGCACAGGTTCAATCCCTGGTCGGGGAACAAAGATCTCACGTGCCGCACGTGGGCAAAAAATAAGGTCAAGTGTCAACTTCCCCACTGATGAAGCTGACGATGCATCCCCAAGCTCTGTCACTCCCTATTGTCTTCCCAACCATAAGTATGAGTTTCAGTTACAGCTGATTATCATCTGCATTGTTACTTTCCTTACCGTGGGGCAACAGCTCTCTATAACCATCTGCATATCAAAAGTAAGGGCAAAAAAGACAGCTGTTGTGGCAGAAAATGGCTAATTCCAGTGTCCTTTCTCACCTTTCTCCTCCTGGTAATAGAATCCCCCAAGCTTGAGCTGTGCCCAAAGCTAGATATTGCCTTCCCCATGCCCCGTCGCAGCGAACTGTACCCACATGACTTAGGTCCAGGCTCTGGGACTGAGTTGAAGTGATGCGTCCAATTCGCAGGTCACATCCTTTGAAAAGGAAATGCCCCACCGTCCACTTCCTATCTCTTTTCCCTTCCCAACATGGGATGATCCATGGGGATAAGGCAACCTCCACCATGAGATACCACACTAGGTGGGGCCAGGACAAAGAGAAAGAAAACCCCTGGATCCCAGGATGATGTCGGAAATCATGGCAAATTTCCACCTGGGACCTCCTGCCCATATCAGGATGGTGAAATGAGAAAAAAAAAAAAAAAAAAGGTCTACCTTGGGATTGCCTGGTAGTAGTCCAGTGGCTAAGACTTCATGCTCCAAATGAAGGGGGCCCGGTTCAATCCCTGGTTAGGGAACTAGATCCTGCATGCCACAACTAAACCTCCTGCAACTAAGACCCAGCACAGCAAATAAATAAATACTTCTAAATGTCTCTTTCATTTGAGTCACCGGAACTTGGGATCTCCATGATTCAGCCCCTCTCCTTGATCCAAGATGGAAAGAAAGCATGTTTCTCTGTGAATAAGAACATTCCCAAATGTTGAGCATGAACATACCTGACCTGCTTCACCATGTACATTGCCTGTCTGGACCCTAGACCCCTGAGTTTGGGGGTCACCCATCCCTAGGTCCAGTACCTTATTTCTCTATCAGTGTGTGTCTCACTGGGGAGCCCAAAGTACCATGTAACATATTCAACTTCAACTTAGCTTCAAAACATTTAGAAAAGACAGAATTATTTGATAATTTATGTTGAGACAACTGATAAGCTATTGGGATTTGGCTACAGAGCCCTAATTCACCCTAATGCTAAAATAAATTCCAGATATCAAATAAAAAGAAATCACAGAAGCACCAGAAGAAAACCTGAGTGACTTTTTTTCTACAGTTGTGGACATGAAAAGGCCTAGCCCCAGCTCAAGCCCACACCCCAACCCTGACCTTCAGCTCCATCTATGTCAAAACAGAAAAACCTTCAGGTCATAGCTTGACAACCTTTGTTCTAGAGCATCATGAATGAACCAGACACGGGGCTTCCCTGGCGGCTCAGTGGTAAAGAATCCGCCTGCAAATGCAGGAGACATGGGTTCAATCCCTGATGGGGGAAGATCCCACATGCCGCAGAGCAGCTAAACCACAACTGCTGAGCCTTCGACTGCTGAAGCCCCAAGTGCCCTAGAGCCTGAGCTCCACAACAAGAGGAGCTACGGCAGTGAGAAACCCAGGCACCGCGACTAGAGAGTAGCCCCACTCACCAGGACTAGAAAAGAGCCCATGCAGCAATGAAAACGCGGTGCAAACAAAATAAACAAACAAATAAAAGTATTTTTTAAAAAAAGAATGAACCAGGAATAAAAGACACCGGCCACCAGCATCTGTAAAGGCAGACACAGATCCCAGGCCTGGAGCCACAGCTGTCACCTTCGCTTTGCCTGGCTGCTCCTGGCTGCAGTTTCACCCAGAGCATCCTACCCTCTCTGACACCCCAGGGCCCTACCTAGCTAAAGCAGACAGAATAATGACCCCCCCAAAAAACGTCCTGGTCCTAATCCCCAGGTGGCACTAGTGGTAGAGAACCCGCCTGCCAATGCAGAAGCCGTAAGAGACGCAGGTTCAATCCCTGGGTCAGGAAGATCCCCTGGAGGAGGGCATGGCAACCCACTCCAGTATTCCTGCCTGGAGAATCCCATGGACAGAGGAGCCTCGTGGGCTACAGTCCATGGGGTTGCAGAGAGTCAGACCTGAGTGAAGTGACTTAGCCCATGGCACAATCCCCAGAACCTGTAAATATGTCACTTTACACGACATAAGTGACCTTTCATAGGTGGTAAAGTTCATGATTTTGAGACAGAGAGAGCATCCTGAGTTATCCACGTGGCCCCATGCAATCTCAAGGGTCCTAAGAAGAGAGAGGCAGGAGGGTCAGAGGCAGAGGAGATGCGACAATAGAAGCAGAAGACAGAGGGATGCACTTGGAAGATGAAGGAATGCGTCACAAGCCAAAGAAAACGTGGGTACCTCTAGAAGCTGGAAGAGGCAAGGAAACAGATTCTCCCCAGGAGCCTCCAGGAGTAACACTGTCCTGCCAACGCGCTGACTCCAACCCTTCAGACCATTTCAGCCTTCTGACCTCCAGACTGTTGTTGTTCAGTCACTCAGTCATGTCCGACTCTTTGTGATCCCATGGACTGCAGCGCTCCAGGCTTCCCTGTCCTTCACCACTTCCCGGAGTTTGCTCCAAGTTCATGTCCATTGGGTCGGTGATAGTATCTAACCATCTCATCTTCTGCTGCCTCCTTTTCCTTTTGTCTTTAAAAGATCCTGATGCTGGGAAAGAGTGAAGGTAAAAGGAGAAGAGACCTCCAGACTAGAAGGTAATGAATCTGTGTTATGTTAGTCCATTAAGTTTGCAGTAATTTGTTACAGCACCTATAGGAAACCAATACACAAGCCCAACAGTAGCACGCAGGGCCAAGCAGGGGAACCTAGGCCACAACTCCCTGAGATGGTTGTGACTTTTCCATGTCTGGTCCCATCTCACCATAAACCATTAACACATTTACAAATACCCAAATTTAACCCCAGATTACATGTCCCAGATCACCCCCTGCAGCTGGAAGGGACACCAAATTCTTGGTCACACCACATGTCTGGCTTCTGGTTTGGAGAAGTGTCATGGGTGTCTTTGTACCCATATCTCAGAGGCACACACCAACTGCAAGTCATCCTGAAACCATCCATTCATTCTTTCTTGCAATATCTGTTTATTGGCCAACAACTGAGGGTCAGGAGCAGTTGTAGGTGCTGAAGTTACACCATGGAACAGAAGTACTCTTGGGTGTTGGGAATATACGGCCCTGAACAAACACAGAAGGTCCTCACTCCGTGGCAGGCACTAAGTACTTTATGAGTAAGAGCTTGTCACTGATCACAGCAACTTAGGAGAATAAGTGTTGCTGTTATTAGACCTATTGTACAAATGTGGAAACTGAGGCCCAGAAAGGTTAAACGGCTTTGCACCGTGTCAGAAGCAGTTTACTTTTATCCACCTCCCTGGATTCCCTGGTAGCTCAGCTGGTAAAGAATCTACCTGCAAAGCAGGAGACCCTGGTTCAATTCCTGGGTTGGGAAGAGCCACTGGGGAAGGGAAAGGCTACCCACTTTAGTATTCTGGCCTGGAGAATCCCATGAACTGTATAGTCCGTGAGGTCGCAAAGAGACAGACATACTTCACACCATCCAGCAGGAAAAGACCCACTCACACCAAATTTTCACTCCACTCTGGGCTGCCTTCCATGTCTGGAGGGTACAGAGACAAGATATAAGGGAAATCTGACCTCAAACTGGAGGAGATCAGTGTCCGCACAGATGTAAAATCGCCACCTCCCAATTCCACAAAATAATAACACAAAAGCAAACTCGGTTGTTTAGTTGCAGAAAGAAGCAGAGGGTAGTTGTAAGTGGAAAACTGCTGGGTAAAAGCTTCCCCTGCTGTGAGCTATTCAATTCATTCATTAAGGATGAAACAGACGCCAATCCACTCCATCCCTAAGGGGCCCAGGAGGCCAGTTTATTGCATCTGGGGGCACCAGGCTCTGCAACGGGCTTCCCAACCAACCATCTGTGTGGTAGAGTTCCTCCCTCACCTCTTAGTTGAATCCAAGGGTCAGAAAGTCAAATGCCTGCAGGGACCAGACAGCGACAGAGAATGAACAGAACCAGCCAATGCACTTGCTTGCATATTAAGTACATAGGAATGATCTTCACTTCTACTAAAATGTTCTCTCCTATTGTTCTCGAAACACACAGCTCTCTGGAACTACCTCTCGTTTCTGACAGAGTCTGAGAAACAGATAAATGATTTTAAAAAAGGATCCTTTAAGACAAACGATGGTTCAAGGAGGATTATGAATGGTAACTGACAACCTCAGGGCAAGAGACAAGAGGGGCTGGTGGTGACTGCGGCAAAGTAGTGAGTCTATGCCTTGTCCAAAGGGGTATGGACTACTCAGCTCCACTCCAGGGGTCTGGTTCCAAGGGGGACTGCAAGGCCAGTGTTTTCAGAGCTTCCTCTGTTTCAAGACAGACCAAAGCTTCAGATATTTATGAGCAATAATCTACTTATTTTATGTTGGTGATAGTCTTTTTTCAAACACTCCATAAGCAAAACAAACTATATCTGTTGGCTAGATTCAGCCTAAAGGGGCATAATTTTGCATCTTTGGCTTAGGAGAAATAAGGGCCATGGATTACAGAAGCAAATTCTAGTGTCTGGGAGAACATACAACCCTCCTTCCTGGCCTTCGTCTGGTTTGAGTAAGCTTACATTCAGCTTCTGTACAACCCAGACCTTCTGAAATCATTGCATGTTCATGCAATGTCATTCTTTCAATGAAAGTCATTGGTTAACCACATAGCTAATAAAAACTTTATTTCCCTACACTTGTAAGGCATTGCATATTAATCAATTCAGAAAATTCAGACTTCCAGTTTTGGGGTCAAGTAAGTATGGTCACAGTATACATGAGTTTGTCTCCCAACCAATGAAATAAGCAGCATTTCTCTCTATCCTTCATTTGACCACTGAAGTCTATTTAATGGACCAGACCTTTAAGTCAGATGATATTAGAGCAGCTAATGGTACACAGTCCCATTCTAGGCACTAGAACGGAAGCAAGAGGAATACAGTAGTGCATTTCAGGTCCATGAAAAAGGATCTGTCACTCTGAGGAGTCACATTCTGATTTTTTTGGAAGTCAGTCAATAGTGATCTAAGAACATTCTTCAACATCATTTTGCAGGAAAAGTAAGAAAAAACTGTGCAATCAAAACTGTCACAGAATTTAAGATAGGATCTACCGTTCCCCCTAAAACAATTAGACCAGAACCCTCTCGCAGAGCAGATGTATTAGTCAGGGTTCTTCAGAGAAGCAGAACCAAGAGAAGATATATATTAATAGATATCCAGAAAGATTTATTCTAAGGGATTGGCTCACATGATTGTGGAGATCACAATCTGCCATCTGCACGCTAGAGGCCCAGGAAAGTCAATGGTGTAGTTCCAGTCCTAAGAACCACAAGCGTCTAATGTCTGAGGGCAGGAAGAGATTGACGTTCCAACTCAAGCCGAGAGAGCACAATCACCCTTCCTCTGTCTTTGTCCTATGCAGGCCATTAATAGCTGTGGTGCTGCCCACCATCACTGGTGATGGCAATTTTCCTTACTCTGTTCACCAATTCAAGTGTTAATCTCTTCCAGAAACACCCTCAGAAACATACCCAGAAATCACATTTTACTATCTCTGGGCATCCCTTAGCCCCATTTAAGCTGACGCATGAAATTAGCCATCATAGGAGCCAACGGGTAGAAGTTGAAAGCCTCACAGAGTTGCCAAAGTAAACAAGACATTCAGCCAAAGCAAACATTTTATTTCTTGAAATGAGGTATGCAAACCACAATGGTAGGGAAGGTGACTGGGTGGAACACGGCATTATTTTAAGTGGTGGACAAGGGAAATTTTTAACACATATATTTCTTTTCATATGAGTGAGAAAGAAATATAACTAGCACAACAAATCAGGATGAACAAAGCAGTTAAGATTTACGACTTGGGACAGAGCTAAGCCTCATGCTTAAGTTTGAAAACAAGTAGGTCAATTTCAAGATAAATATGAAGAAGTCAGAATAGCATTAGTATATAGTGACAAGATCATTAGGAAGTTAACAGCAGCTTGTGAAATGCTGGAACTAATTCAAGTCATGATACACTCCAGGGACCAAGAAACTGCAGAATCTAGCGTAAGGCTTGCACACAACTGGAGCTCAAAAAGTACTGACAAAACGTGTAAAAACATGAGAGTAAAGTGACCAAATGAAACGCATCTCAGGACACCAACACCCACTCTGGTCTCTCTGTCCTAGCTCCAACCTGGTTGACACAATGTCTTCTGTGATTATCAGTGGCTTCCACCGAGATAGCCTGTAAACACAGTTCATTCAAAAGGAAAATGTAATTTCTGTGGTTAGGAGAAGCCCTCTCCAGGACAGCAGCTGATGGGTGCAAAACCGAGTGAAGAGATGGTCTCCCCTGGGTCGACAGGGATTCATCAAGAACTGACCGGAAGATGCCGCAGGGAGCTTGATCCGAAGCCACAAGGATGCCTGCCTGGACCCACCCATCCTCTCTTGTAACCTTTTGCTTCTAAATCTCAGCTCCTACTGGTAAGGGTGTCCTCATAAATTGAAACGAACCTGAATCAAAGTGACAAGTCTTCGTGTGCTGCATTCCCCCATAAACAAGCAAGATTTATACCTTCCCAAGGCTATTATCCAGGCACATTTATCTTTATTTCTGTGTGTAAGTAATGGGTGCGATGCCTCTGCTGACAAGTCCCAGGGGATTCATTACAGAAACCATGGATGAGGGGTTCCTTAGGCTCCTCTCCTTCCCCATTCTCAGCATATTTTTCAAACCAAGGAAAGAGAATTTCATTTAAAAGACCAATGGCCCATGTGAATAGCATCATTCCTGGGTTACAGCTTGACCCAGTGACAGATTTTCAGTGTCCGGGAAGTTGACAATATTTTTCTGCTTTTAATTACTTAATCTGGTGACCATTACTGAAGGCATCACAGATCAAAATTAAGGAGAAACTCTATGCTAGGCAGTCCTGTGGCCAGGAGATGGGCCCACTCTGAAATCAATCGTTCCCTTAACCAATTTTTACAACACACTTATTGTATGCTGGGGGCTCTGATACACAGAGAATGAAGGTTTCCAAGTCAGACAAGATCCTCACTCTAGTATAGAGCGTGAGATAAAGCATCAACAAGTGGACAAGTAAGATTCTTTCAGAAAACAGCTAAGTGCAGTAGGATGACGGGGCTTTATGACCGCATGGACTGTAGCCTGCCAGGCTCCTCTGTCCATGGGATTCTCCAGGCAAGAATACTAGAGGGGGTTGCCATTCCCTTCTCCAGGGGATCTTCCCAACCCAGGGATCGAACCCCAGTCTCCTGCATTGCAGGCAGATTATTTACTGTCTGAGCCACCAGGGAAGCCCTTAAAACAGAAGGATGGGGAAGCTAAGCTCATCCCCATCCCAGGGACTTTGCCCTTGGTCTTCTCTCTGCCTGAGACATCACAGGCACAGTCATTCTTGTCCTTGGAATCCGTTCCAAATGGCCTCAGTGTTCTTGATGATTGCCCGATGCTCTACCATATGTTTGTAAAGATACAAATATCTCAGGACTTCCCTGGTGATCCAGTGAATAAGACTCCATGCTCCCAATGCAGGAGGCCTGGGTGCCATCTCTGGTCAGGGAACTAGATCTCAGGTGCATGTTGCAAGTAAGCAGTTTGCGTGCCACAACTAAAAAGATTCTGCAAGCCTCAATGAAGATCCTGAGTGTAGCAACCAAGACCTGGTGCTGCCAAAATAAAATAAACATTTTTTTCAAAAAAGATGCAAATATCTCCTCTGGCCTGGATGAATCTTCCCCCTTGGATTTTGCCAAGGCTGACTCCTTCTTCCCATTCAGAATTCAGGTTCAGTGTCACCTTTCTGGAAGGCCTTGACTGAGCATATAAGGTAGCCCCTGCGTCCCAGTCACTCTCTTTCCCAGTATTCTGTTTCATCATCTTCACAGTATCTCCCAAAGATGGTGGCAACACATCTCCCACCTGGCACGCTCCTTCCACAATGTAATCTTGTCATTCCTTCCACCAAGAGATGGGAAGTCCCCTCCTCTTTGGTCTGGGTGGGCTGTGACTGCTTTGGCCAGTGAAGTGCAGCACAAATGATACTGTATGACTTTGGAAGCAATGTCCTCCAAGGCCATGCAGGTTGCCTTAAACTTGGAGCCCAGAGGCCACCATGTTGTAAGGAAACCCCATCGTATGCAGGGGCTACATGCATACAGATACTCAAACCAGCAGTCCTAATTTTCACGTCATTCCAGCCGGGAGAGTCAGAATGACGGGTGGGGGGAGGTGGTGAGGGGGGAAACGTGTGAGTGAGGGAGCTGGGAGTGATTCCCGCCCCCAGCCATCAAGCCACCCCCAACCTTCGAGACTTCCCAGCTGAGGCTCCAGGCACTGCGTACGGAAATAGTTATCCCCACCGTGCTCTGGTCAAATTTCCAACCCGCAGAATCCAGGACTATAATAAAATGGTTGTTGTAAGGCATTAAGTTTGGGGGTAATTTCTTATGCAGCAAGAGCATCTGGAACATAGCATTTACCACTAAATGAAAGCATCTTCTTTACTTGTTGATTTCCACTTCACCCACGAAGCATAACATTCCATTACGCAGGAACCATGCCTGTTTTGTAGCCCCTTGAACACTACCTGGCATACAAGAGGCTCTCAGTAAGTATTTCTTGAACAACTAAAAAGGGAAATAATGGCAAAAACATGCACAGTTTGAAAACTGCAGTATTAGTGTCCTATGGCTGCTGTAACAAATGGCGGCTTAAAATAACACTTAAAATAATGCTGGAGGCCAAAGCCCAAATTAGCATCATTGTGCCAAAATCAAAGTGTCAGCAGGGCCACACTTCCCTCCCAGGACCCTTGGGGAAAATCTGTTCCCTGCTTCTTCTGACTTCAGGTGGGCAAGACTTTCCTTGGCTTGCGGCCACATCACTCCAGTCTCTGCCTCTGAGGTCACATGGCCTTCTCTTCTCTCTGTCAAATCTCTGCCTCTCTCGCTATTTAAGGATATTTGAGACAGCATTTGGGACCCTCCCAGGTAATCTAGGACAACCTTCCCATCTCAAGAGCTTCAACATAATCACATCTGTAACTTCTTCTGCATATAATGTCACATTCACAGGTTCCAGGAATTAGGATCATCTTCGAAGGGAGGGGGCATTGCTCAGCCTTGCACACCATCCAGGAAAGCAGATGCAGCTCCTGGCAACACAGCAGGCCCCCTGGAGCATCCCCCACACGCACAGTTTCCACCCACAGGGTTCTGCCAGCACTACGCCTGTGGCAGATGCCAAACCCAGAAAATTCAGAACCTCTTTATGTTTAGAAAAGCAGGAGCAGAGATTAAAGAAAAGCCAGCTCGGCTATTTATTCTCCGTCCACTGACCTTTGGACAAAAATGGGGAGCTTCTGTGTATAAAGTGCACCAGCACAAGATTGAAGCATGTGAAATTCCTACTATTTAACCATTTTTCTACCTACAAAAACTGCAGTTCCTAATGAATCCCAGGCCTGAGGAGGACAAAGATCTCTAACTTCTGCCCCCAAAGCCCACTTGTCAGAACTGCTGCCAAGATGCAGAAATCCCCCCCAAGAAGGTTGCCCCAAAAAGGTGAAATAAAGGTAAACAAACAGCCCTCAATAGCCATGAACCAGTTGCACAGTCTAGCTGCCTTGAATTTCTTTTTTAAAATATTTATTTATTTGGCTGTACAGGGTTTTAGTTGTGGCATGTGGGATCTTGCAGCATGCAGGATCTAATTCCCTATGGCATGTGAGATCTAGTCCCCTGGGATGGAACCCAGGCCCCCTGAGTTGAGAGTGAAGAGTCAGCCACTGGATCACCAGGGAAGTCCCTAGTTGCCTTGAATTTCATCCTTGCTTTTGGGAAGGGTATCAGGGCAATAGCTGGGGGGTGGGGAGGGGGGACTCATCTGCCTTGGCAGCTCCAAAGGCAACTGTGAATAACATGCACATGAATGGGTGTGGTTGTGTTCTCATAAAACTTTATTTACAAAAACAGGCTGGAGCGGGATTAGGCTCACAGGTTCACAGTTTGCCAACCTCAGCCCCAAGTCCAAGCCTTTGCCTTCCAACCTCATGGACAATCAAACCTTCAAAACAAGCTTGGCAGCACCTCCCACACGCCTGACCTTCCTTAAAGCACAGCTGATGCTTCTGCATCTCCTTCAGCAAGGCTGTATTAAAAATACATGAATCCCGTGGACTGACACACTCCCTCTTTTAAGGAGAGGCTCTTGTGATTTCCAAACTACCTTCCTGTTTTCTGGCATGGCTGTCAGAGAGAACAGAGCAGCAGATTCCTGAAGCTAGCCTTGCAGGAGAAGCTAATCACTCCTCGGCTTCCACAAGATCTTCAGGGCTGGATGACAGGGGCCAGGACATGAACGAATCAACTGACCCAGCGTCGCTTCTGCAACATCCAGGTTTAAAGAAAAACACACGCAACCAGACGACTTAAAACTCAGTGATGAAGGTTGACAATGGCAGCCTAAAACAGGACCCAGGTGAATCTGCTAATTGTTCCCCCGCATTAGACACGAGTTTCATCAAACCCACAATCAGTCGCTGTGACAACTTCAACTAGAATCTGTCCTTCTGGGGCCACCTTTTCATCTTGACTTGTTGAAGGATGTTATTTTTCCCTCAGACATATCCACTCTCAAGAACATCTCACTCCACCCATATGCAAACCACGCCTGTAAGATAGAAATTAAAAAGTAAAAAGGGAAAGAAAGAGAAAGGGCAGAGACCTCACTCCCAGGCCCTGGCTCCCTGCATCTCATCCTCCAAGGTCCAGACTCCAGAAGGCATGCTGGGTGGACCATTTCGACTAATTGTTGAACAAGAAAAGACCCTTTCATACCATGAAGCTGAACCCAAGGGAGCAATTATTAGGAGATAAAAAGAAAAGGCATCTGCATGCAGGAGGATAAATTTGCACACTTTTCCATTTCATTAGGAGAGTCTTCTGTGGATTTTTGACAGTCACCTTGAACAGAATTAGAGAGAGAACTAGTAATTGCCTAAAGCATACAGCACAGCCATGCCGCCCCCATGGGGGCACACCCCTCTCCCCAACACACACACTCATATACACACTCACACACTCATGCGCACACACACACACACACTCTCACACACAGTTTGCTCTGCGAGCTGCTACCCCTCCCCTCCCCGGCCCCTATTTTGTTTCCGAACTAGGGATGGGGGGATGAGTCATGGAACTCGGCTACTTCCCTTGAAATGCAAACCCATGCTCCAGGCTGCTCCCCGAATTTCTTCCAGTTCTTCCTTCTAATCAAAGAGGATGAGGGCTCCCTGTCGTTTCCTGGTCACAGCTGCCACCTTTTAAAAGTAGGAAGAGACAGGGAAGCACACTCCCAGGCCCCAGGGGAGAGGGAAATGCAGTTAACCAAAACCATAATTCCATCTCTGATCCTGGTGCCGCTGAAGAGATGAAGGACAATCTCCCCAGGTCCTTTGGGGATGACAGGTATGGAGATGCCCCTGGCAGAGGCATCAGCTCATTTAACTGGCAGGCAAAACTAACTACTTACAAATGTCTTCTGCTACTTCTGGGTCTAACCTGATTGAGCAGAGTGGACAGAACCTGGTCCAAGTTCACCTCAGAATTTTCAAAAACAAGCTGTCCCTTGGGATACCCTGCAAGGTTTCAACATTCCCCTTCTCCCCAAAGTTATTTTTGGTTTCTTGCTCCTTCCCTGTCACTTATTTCTTTCAAGCTCCCCGTGTGGGCTAAGACCCACAGAAACACGGATGAATACCAAGGAGTAGGAGAGAACCACGCCAAGCGCAAACGCCAATGTCAGACCCAGGTTCAAATCCTGGTCCCACCACTTCTTGGCTGGATGACCTTGAATGTGTTATATTATCTTTCTATGGTTCTAGAACAGAGGTAGTAATTGTAGACCCTCAGGACAGATTATTATGAAGATCAAAAATGAAGTGATATGTGATATGTGCTTAAAGCCTTGCTCAATGAATGGTCATTATTACTATTATTATTATTATTTTAGCACATGTTGGACAAGTAATCAACTACAGCTTGTGAGGGGCCTAACTGTGTGCCAGACACATAGTGAAAGCTCCATAAACATGAACTCTTACTATTTTCACCACGAACGGCCAGGCTACTACAGGGACACAGACATCCTGAGAAGATGGACACAGTGCTAAAGAAACACAAGGCTAGAGTGTTTCATTCTACCTAGGGAGGAGATGGTCAGAGGCGGCCTCCCCCAGGGGGTCATTTCCTCTGCCAAGCTCCTTAGCAATGACAGATGGATATTTCAGAATTGGACAGCTCACAACCCCATCTCAGCATCTCACAGGGGAGGCAGGCTGCTCTCACCTAGCTCCACAGGACTCCACACCCAGAGCAAGCGGATTTTTCTAAGCTGGCTCCATCATCTGGTGAGCCTTCTGAGCTCTTATGAATGTCACTATTTTTGTAACTATCCCAGAAGGCTGAGATGGGATCAGGACGGCACATTTTAAGAAAAAGCTGACCAATGAAAGCTTTTCCTGAGGGAGCACCCAGGGCAGAAGAGGACCTTGGGACTCATTGTTCTCAAACCACGTAGAAGGACTACAAATATCAAGCCAGGAGGCAAACGTTTCAGGGAGAGGAGGCCCCAGCGGTAGACAGGGGTGTCGTGCGCTTCTTTGGGAGGAGGCCCTAAGATGATCACCCTGAAACAAAGTTTAGCTCAAAAGAATTGAACAGATGCCCTCTGGGCTTCCAGCCTTTCTGCAAAGCAGTTAAATGAGCCTTGAAGGCATTCTGGCCATTCCAGGCATCACAAGAACAATCCACCCTAGCAGCTGGCCTTCTGTGTTGAGGTGCCGTCTTTCTCCTGCGTGACCTTGCCCCCTGTGGCCGTAGTTGATTGGACCGGATCTGGACACCTGACTCTAGGGGAGTCAATCAGATTCTCCTTCTCGGGCATGTGAACTTGAGACCCAGAGACAGGGAGTATGGGACCCAGTGGGAGGCTGGAACAGAAGCCTAAAGGAAGAAGCTGTGGAGCAACCTCACTGCACCATGGGGATGAGCAAACAGGAGAAGAGCAGGCCTGGAGAGGGAAGAGAAGGAAAGCAAGGCGCAGGGAGGAGGGCGAAGCGACAGCGGGTTCTGGTGGCTTCCCATTTCCTGACTCCAGCGTCTTGAGGCCCCGCTCGCAGCATTCTGCCATGAGGCTTGACAAGACTCCGCTTTGTCTTGCTTTGGTTTCTGTTTTTTAGCACCAAAAAAGTTTCTTACAACTCTGGCCACTTAACAGTGGGAATTCTACCTTGTTAGGTAGTGAGCACACCAGCATACTAGAGGAATATGCCTGTCCATAAGAAGGCAGAACATAAAACTCTCCTAAATTAAGTAGGAGATGGAATTTAGTCCAAGGATTTGCTGGAGAAATCCTTCCAGCAAATTCTAGGAAGCTTGAGGTCATAGATCAGATGTGGCACAGAGGTGTATTCCGATCTGCTATCTTTTGGTTTGGCTTTTGCCCATCCGCTATTGTTTATCATAATTGATTGGGGGTTTGGGGTGATTTCTGTAATATTTATTTATTTGGCTATGTCAGGTCTTAGTTGTGGCACTCATGACCTTGTAGTTACAGCATGTGAACTCTTGGTCTCAGCTTGTAGGATCTAGTTCCCCTACCAGGGATTGAACCTGTGTTAAGAGCACAGAGTCCTAACCACTGGGCCACCAGGGAAGTCCCCATAATTGATTGTTACTATTACAAAATTGGAAGGTTTCACATAAAACTCCAAGTGTGTGGTCTTTTGGGGAAAAAACAGCTCTAACAACATTGGGCCCATGCTCCTAAGTGGAGCTGATTAGCTAGAGCTGAGCTGCCACCATCTGGAGCACGTGGTCTCCAGTTTGTCCACAATCCTCCCCCTTCCCTAACATCCCACCAACCAAGAGTCTGGGTTTTCAGTTGCTTCATCAAGCTTACGGTATTGTTAGAGTAGAGAAATATTCCTCTGCACCCAAGTCTCTATCCAAAGAAGAATCAAAATGTAGGTGGAGAGCAGCAACTCTCTTCCACCCATCCTGATTCACTCCCTTATATGCCTGCCTGAGCCCTGTAGATCTCTGAGTTTGCAACCCTTGGTTTAAAGGCTCATACAGCTGCTTTCAGCAAGGGACCCAGGAACAACAATATATGAAAGCCCATCCTCAATGAAAAATCTCTTCACAAACTACATTCCCAAAGAGTTCTTCTTTGCTAAAATGCTTTTTCATATTATTTAATACTGAATTTAAAAGCTAGTTGGATTCCGGGACTTCCCTGGTGGTCTAGTGGCTGGGACTCCGTGCTCCCAATGCAGGGGGCCTGGGATGGATCCCTATGTAGGGAACTAGGTCCCACATACCACAACTAAGAGTTCACATGCCACAACTGACAATCATGCCTGAAACAGCTAAGACTTGGCACAAACAAATAAATAAGTAAATAATTTTTTTAAGAAAGCTAGCTGGATTCAGCCCAAATTTAAGATACTTTTTATATTCTAAAAACCAGTCTCACTTTCTGAGTCAAACGCACTATGTCTTAAGCAGCAAGACACTCCTCCATGCCACTCAATTCTCAAACTCCCAGGCCAGCCCCAGGAAGATACCTGTGCCCTACTGAAAGCTGTTGAAACTGGCAGTTTGAAAATAAAGAAATTAAAGAAGACCCCAATCGCTCCAGAGCATTGCACTTAGTGCTAAATTAGCAATTGTTGGAAATGATCTTGTCTTTGTAGACAAAGAAACCTCACTAAATGCTACTACAAAATCAAATAAGGAGATGGAAGCATTAAAGCAGGAAATGCTGAAACGTCACCTTGGGAGCTACTGGCACATCGTTCTGGGGTTCTTAGGTGAACAGATGGAAACCCAGATTTCCAGGAAGTAAAGGGCAAGGACGGCTGTGGTGGTTTCCCCAGCAGACCTTGGGAGGCGCCCTTCAGGATCTCAAGTGTGGCTGTGTTTAACTGTGTTTTCTTATCCCCAGCAGACCTTGGGAGGCGCCCTTCAGGACCTCAAGTGTGGCTGTGTTTAACTGTGTTTTCTTAGAGTCTGTATTTCTCTATTTGGCACCCATGCATTACACAGCCAATTATATTAACTATATTTTCTTATTTTCTGTATTTTTGATGTTCTGACATTTGGGAGCCTCAAAGACCCAGAGAGTGTCTGCTCATCCAGGGCCAGCTGATTCTTAGAGATAGTAACAGCTTGCCATGAACACACTTTTCACCCAGCATCAACCAATCCCAAGTCCACAACCCCAATGACCTCTTTTTGTAACTCTCACACCAAGCCAATATTTCCCCTGCCCTAAATTAACCCAGAACCAGGTGGCAGGCCACTAGAGACCAGCCCTGCAGTTCCATGGGAACTCTTTCAACTACTCCACACCAAGCTGTTTACGCTGCCCTGCCTGGCCTTTCCTGTAGAAACCTCAGTAAAGGCGCTCAGCTTTCTCCCTGCTCCTCTCTGCCTCCTGACTCCCCTGGTGCTTCCCCCATGGCCCTACCTGGCATGTGGGACCCCCTCTCTCTATGCTCTGTGAGTATAATCAACTTCTTCCTTCTAAGCATCATTCTCATTTCTTTCTGTGGCCCCACCAGTTTCACGCCACCAGGCTCAACACCTACATTCTTAGGACAAGTTGGGATGGTATTTTTGAAATATAAATCACTGTTTGCTGGGCCCAGTGCATCTCCCTTGTTCTCTGCCCCCCTTTTCCCATCCAGTCTTTTGGGCCTTCTGTGTTCACTGCCTCAGGGAAGGAGGGACCCAAAGAGAGCTGAGAAAAGAAAAATGGATGTTCAGCTTTTGAGTTTCAAAACCCGGTGCCTCATGGGGCGCACTCAGTACTCCTGTGTTTAGACAAAAGATTTGATAGAATATGTAATGAGCAAGAGTGAAGCTTCCCGCCTAGAGACTGAGTGAGTTCCCCAGACCGCTGGGGGGGGGGAGGGGGGGAGGGGAGGGACTGAAGGGGACACGAGAAGAGTGTGAGGTCAGCAGGCCCAGGACCAGGGCATCCAAGGAGCCAGAGAAGGTCTGACAAGCACAACACAAAACATCGAGGTAACTATTTCTGCCAAAAGCAAAACAACTTGACATTTCCTTTATGCAACAGGGATTTATTGCAGGTAAATGAGCCAGTTTTCTGCAGGCTCCTGAAATATCAGGACTAGTTTATCAGGGACTTCATCCATGGCTCTCAATCCTGCCTCACGTCCTGTGATGGGCACAGGGACATGCTGCTCAGATCCCACTGTCACCAGGGTCTTGTGGCCCCAGCTGCTGTGAGTGTGGGCTGCACATGGCCTGAGGTCACAGAGTCCAAGGTCACACCCATTCCCAGGGTGACCTACGGCTAGTGACAGAGGGAGGCCAGGGCTGTGAAAGTTCAACCATCTCAGCCCAATGGGGACACTCCCCATTAGACACCCTGCACTCTAACCTCTGGGAGCCCAACTTGCAATACCTCCTATTATAACTGAATGTTTGTGTCCCCCCGGAAATTCATATGCTGAAGTCCTAGCCCCTAGTCTGATAATACTAAGAGATGGGGCCTTGGGGTGTTATCAGATCACAAGGGTAGAGCCCCATGAATAGGATTAGTACCCTTCTAAGAAGTTGCTCTGCTCTCCATTATATGAGAATACAACAGGAAGGGGCTGTCTGTAAGCCAGGAAGTGGACACCCAGAACCACAGTAGCACCCTGATCTCAGACATCCAGCCTCTTGATCTGCAAGGAATAAACCTTGTTTAAGCGGCCCAGTCAATGGTATTCTGTTACAACAGCCCAAACGGACTAAGACACCTCCTGATTAAATGCCTGCCTGGCCCCCAGACTGGTAACCACTGATTAGGGCAAAGGTAAGACTTACGTGTCACTAAGTCCTTTGTGAGCTACATAACCTCAGGGTGAGGGGCAAGGGAGGAAGTCTGGGGGCCAGGTAGCTGGTTAGAAGAAGGGAGATGTCACAGGTTAGGTTCTCCAGGAAGAAGACTAAGATGGAGGGAAGAGTAAAGGGTGGTTATTGGCATGCATCCCTGGGACAGCACCTGTGGAAGGAAGAAAAGGGAGCAGGAGTGGACAGAGGGAGAAGGAGAATCATGGTACAAGCTGATGATTAACAACTTCTGGGCAGACACTCCCCCACTTTCACTGCCCCTTCCCCCGTGAGGCTCCTTCCCACAAAAAGACACCAGCTTGAAGTACAACCCAAAACATAAATAAAACAGCCTGAATCAACTGGGTTTATACCTTTAAGTGGAATAGATACATTGATTTATAATTTATTAGCCCTTCCACGGGGCACACTCAGACACAAAGCCATAAGCATACTGAAATTCTATTTGTTATGCATCTAGCCATATAAACTCTATCAAACCCTATATAAATCCAGATAAAGGTAATAAAGTTAGTGTAGTAAAGGACCAGTGGCAACTAATAATTGATGGCCCTTGATAACCTACCTAAAATATTGCAATAACTGAAGTCTCTAGTCGGAGATTTCATTCTTTTTTTTTCCTCTGAGATAAAGCCATTTTAAGCTTTAAGATATTTAAATACGGTTAGATGGAATTAAGATGGAATTAATCTGGTTTACCCTCATAAAGCTGCTTCTTCGGGTGTTTCTGAGATTCTGTTTTCTTAGATGTGTCTCCCACCAGCTCCTAATTTTCCCCCTGAAGGAAGACAAAACAAGGGCCCCAGAACTGCAGAACCTTTGCTTAAACTACTAGCAATACGTATCAACAAGCCTATGGGTGGTATTTCTGACTCTCCTTCCTGACCACCATCTCCAAGATTTGCTTCTGGGAATAAAAATTATATTGGTAGGGATTTTCTTTAAAGTCTTCCGCTGCACAGAATCAATGTGCAAATCCAAAGTAACGCTGAAGGATGTGCCCGGAAGCACTTAAGTGCCTCAGGACATTTCTGAGCTGCAAAATCACAGAAAACCAACTCAAGCTGGCTTAAGAGGAAAAGGGAGTTTATTGGCTGAAGGAAATGAAAAAGCAACAGGGAGGTCCTACTTCATGCCCTCTGTGAGGGGGCGGGAAAGGGTGCTGCAGGGCAGAGGGGGAAACCATAGTACCACATTCCTGCATTGTCCCAGAAAAATTTCTGAGATTTCCTCCAGCAGGTCAGGTCCATCCCAGAGCCAATGACAGTGGCTGGGGGTAGGCTCTGCTCTGATTAGCCGGGAGGAGGCTCCACTCTGATTGTCCAGAATGTGATCTCTGATTGGTCACACGGGATTAAAGGTACATTCGCGGCCCCAGAACCAAAATTGATAATCAAGGATGGGGGCAGAGTACGAGGGCGGGGAATCAGTCACATTGCAAAATCTTCAAGGAACATCTTTCAACAGAATGCAGATAGGAGGGGGCTGGCTGAGGCATAGATTTGCTCAGATCTCATCTTCTGTGAACAAGCAAACTCTTGGGGAAACCCCAAGGATACCCCAGAATCTATCTCCTGAGAGGTTCTAGACTAGATAGAGCCTTTTGTATCAAACCGTTTCAGGTAAGCTGTTTCCTAAAACCAGCAGGAAGAGAATGTCAAATAGGTAAGCATGCTTAGACTTTTTCAGAGCTACTCTATAGATGCTCAAAGGGGTGGATGATTACGGGCACACAGAAAGAAGAACAACAAGCTTGACAATCAGATCTGAGCTTTGATGGAATGAGCATCTTGTCATTGGCAGCAATTAAGCAGCATTTGAAGGCATGTCCTTGCATAGGGGCAATGAACCTCTCAGATTCCCTTCACTTGACTTAATGCCTCCTAAAAATATCCATCCTGTGGTGGGAATGGTAATTAACTTAAAACAAGTACAAAATACTGTCCCCTGCCCCCTCCATTCACCTAGTCTCTCCCAGTGTAAGATATGATGAAATTCTAAAACCCCAAACAGCATCACATCAGAGAACTGGAGATGCCTAACAAGCAGATGGAGCCAAAATGACGGATTCCTCCAGACCGCAAAATCCATCACTTCCATCCAGGGGAACAAAGAGCGAGGAAACGCGCCTGAGAGCCAGCTCCGCTCTGCTCTAACAGAATCAAAGCACTTTAATATTTCACAAAAAAGCCCGAAATGGAAAAATCAGTGTTTGTACACAGAGGCCAATCCCTGGTATCCAGAGCTTCCTCCTTAAACGGCACTGTGTGTGCTAAAGACACTGAAATTGTCCTGAAGTCTTGCATACTGTGCATTCATGCCAAAGCAAATGGGAATCACTTAATAAGGGCTTCCAAATGCTGCCGCACAAATAATAATAGTAATCACAATCATAACACTGGCACGCTGTTTCGAAACACGGCATCAGAGTTGGGATGGCATGTTAATAAACAGGGCAAGAGATGCAGCCCAGGAAGCTGACTTCCTCATGGATTTAACGAGGGCTCCATTCATATTCATAATCCTATGCATTATTTACACTGATCGGCTTGCTCCCTAACCCCAAACAAGCTCTCATTCAGCGGTTGGTGGGGAAGGTGGGAGAGAGGAGGGGCACTCCCCAAGCTCACACTGACAGCGATGGGGGGCGATGGGGGTTTTATGATCTCAGAGGATTGACATTCCATTCAGCGCAGAGCAATTTCCACTGGATACTGAGCTATCACTTGTCACCAAGCAGAAAGCCAATTAGATCACAGGAGAGCTGCCACTGGTCACTGCCAGGGCCAGAGTGCCTGCAGTCAGAATGCACTTACTTGTTGTGGTCAGTGGCCTGCCTCTGCCTGCCCTGCCATGTGCGAGCAGCACACAAACATCCTAGCTTATATCTCACCTTGATAGTCATTTTCCTGACTCCCCCATGCATCAGACCATCTGGGCCAGTCGACTCGAGCACCCCAAAGTAGGCAGATCCTGAGTTCATGGATCTTGAGGAGCAGCTGGGGAGCAGGGCAGTGGGATGGGTATGTGGCTCCTGCTAAGCCACAATGCAGAGCAAGCCAGAGGCTGAGAGAGTCTGTAGCACCTGCTCACCTGTCCCCACACCCACCTCCTGGGCTCTCTGCACACTGGCAGAACCCACAACATTGAGGCCTATGCCCAGTGCCGTGTCCCCAACACACTCTGGGTAAGCAAGGAGCCAGGATGCTTGCATTCATTAAGTACCTAACAGCTCCAATCTGACGTTGGTTCTTGGTTCAAGGAGTGGCTGCTTTCCCTCCAAGGCTGGCTGTAATGACCTGCACCAGTTCCCACTAAGGCCCGCATCCTGGCAACTAGCCCACTGGCCACAAGATACTAGGGGCCCCAGTTGGAGGGCAATGAGCTCTCTCTGCCAACTGTGCCCTGGCCATGCCTTCAAGAGTCAGAACCCAAAGGATGCTGGTGTCTACCATAGGTTCCTGGGACCAAGATCGGATCAACGTGCAGGGGGATAAGGGGAGGGCTAGGGTTGCTCAGTGGGGTTCTTTCCCTGACAGGCAGGGTGGGGGCAAGAGTACCAAGCCCTCCACCCTCCCCCATAAATGCGTCGTGGCTCAGCTCAGCTCCCAGAAACAAGGAAAGGTTCACACCCTCTTTCCAGGGTCTTGGTTTTCAGCATGGCTCTTCTATAGTAGGATTCTGAAAAGAAACTATGAAAATGGAAGGAAAAATGAAAACCAATAAAACAAAAGTAGCCAACAAAAGTACTTTAGTTGTTGCCTTCCAAGTATTTCAAGGGACACTGGTTTTCCATTATTGCTAATGGTATATGGTTGTTGTTATAAGAAGGGAAAAAGGAATGGCGTACTGACACATATTATAGCATAGATGAATCTGGAAAACATGATGCTAAGTGAAAGAAGCCAGACGTCGTATGATCCCATTTATATGAAATGTCCAAAACAAGCAAGTCCATAGAAAAGGAAGGTAAATGAGTGGTTGCTAAGGGGACAGGGGAGGGATGAGGAAGAAGAGCTTAAGGGATATGGGTTTCCTTTAGGGTGATGAAAAATTCTGGAACCAGACAGCAGTAATGATTACACAAGATTGTAAGTGTACCAAATTGCTTTTTTCTCATATTTCGATATCTAGATTCCAATAAAATTGGTTTCCTTTGTGATTCAATTTTTCTTGCTGTTGTTCAGGTGCTAGGTCAAGTCTGACTCTTTGCGACCCCGTGGACTGCAGCACGCCAGGCTTCTTTATCCATCACCAACTTTCAGAGCTTGCTCAAACTTATGTCCATTGAATCAATGATGCCATCCAACCACCTCATCCTCTGTTGTCCCCTTCTCCTCCTGCCTTCAATCTTTCCCAGCATCAGGGTCTTTTCCAATGAGTCAGTTCTTCACATGAGGTGGCCAAAGTATTGGAGCTTCAGCTTTAGCATCAGTCCTACCAATGAATATTCAGGGTTGATTTCCTTTAGGATTGATTGACTGGTTTGATCTCCTTGCATTTAAAAACATTTTCCTGAGACAGCTTTGCCTATCTACCAAAGAGGCCCAAGGTACAAAATAGGTCAAGAATCCCAGCTTTAAAGGAAACTGCTCCATCCCAGCCCACTACCAGTTGGCTACTTTGGGAGCTCTGGAGATGGTTATACCCCTCCACTTGCTCACGGGATCACTCATTCAGCAAAGGTGTCTCAGGCCCATACTCCAGATTAAGTCAGTGTCAAGGTCCTGGCCATTCAGAGCTTCCAGCCCAGTGGGAGGAGCAGATGTCTCCCAAGTAAGCACACCACACAATCCCTAATCACAAAGTACAATGAGCTGAGCGCATGAAAGCAAAGAACAGAGGGGTCAAGGAGATGCAAGGTGGAAACTTAACCTGGTCTGGAAGAGGGCTGAGTGGCCCAGGAAGTGGACTCTGAACAGAAAAGATGGGCTTTCAATTTCCCAGGAAAGTGTGTTTATAGAGCTAGGGTGCGTGTACTTTTTAAAATGGTCTCCTGGGGAATTCCCTGGTGGTCCACTGGTTAGGACTCAGTGCTTGCACTGCTGGGGCTGGGGTTCCAGGTTCAATCCCTGATTGAGGAACTAAAATCCCGAAAGCTGTGAGGCAACCGCCTCCAAAAAATGGCCCCCTGGACCTCAAGTGAAGGTATCAAGGACTCATGCCTACTCTCTGACCCTCGACCATCCAGGGCCAGACGTTTCATTTAAGTGAAGGTTTCTTAAGGTCTGGGAATGAGGGTGCCTGCAAGATAGTTCAGCAGGGCCCAGGAGATATGCAGGTGAGCCTTGGGAAGATGTCAGCTCAAATAACGTCCTGTCAAAGGGAGCTGACAGCAGAGAAACGTGCCACTAGTCATAATAGCAATTCTGGGAAGCTGATTCTACACTGACGCCAAGGAAGTGACAGAGACTTATTCCCAAACCAACTTGGAGCGCATTCCCTCAGCTCCAGTCTGACGGCTGCAGCCATTAAACATGTTGGTCAGTGTTCTGTTGCAGATGACAGAACCACTCGCATTAACTGAAGCAGAGAGATTCCTTAGAGGGAAGCAAAGGGCTTAGGGATCATTGGGAAGGTTGAAGAAGCAGGCTCTATAGATTAATATCTCAGAAAGGACCCTCCGAGCCACCTTGAGGATCCAGGGCATGAAGAATTACTGTCCCCTGGATGATGTAGAAGCCACCAGCTGAACTGGGAAGTCACCATCATAGTTGCCACCTCCAGAATCACGCCAGCTCTGCCACTATCCAGAAGCCAGTACCCCGAGGAAGCCACTACTGTCCAAAAGAAGTCACAGTTTACAGGCTGCCGCTGTGGCACCACGCCTACTATAATCCACCCCATCCAAACTGGTCCCCACGCCTGCCTCTGCACCCCTT
Source organism: Bos javanicus (assembly GCF_032452875.1). NCBI lineage: Eukaryota > Metazoa > Chordata > Mammalia > Artiodactyla > Bovidae > Bos > Bos javanicus. The sequence continues at coordinate 51,146,241 of NC_083884.1, forward strand.
CAGGAGCAGTCACTGGTTTTGCTGACACTGCCCGCAGAAAAGTCAGGCACCTCCACTAGGACACTTGCGTAGAGAAACAGAAGGACGGTAGCTCTCCCTCGCCTCCACCTCCGAATCTCAGGTGTGTGCACCTGGGCCAACTCACACTCAATTCCAGGACGTGCACCTGGGCCAACTCACACTCAATTCCAGGACGTTAGCATCATTGAGGAAAAGGTATGATGTTCTAATGGGCCTACAGAAAGGCAAGGATGTGGGCTGCAGCTACTCACAGCTGCCCTGCCGCTGTAAGACGAACACAGAAAAAAGTAGAGCCCAGAGACTAAAAGAAAGAGACCAAGCTCCAGTGGAACATCCTCAGTTCCTGGATCCAACCATGGCTGAAGCCAGAACTCAAACTTTTTTTTTAATTTTTTTTTTTTCCTTAAGCAGTTTGACTTGAGTTTCTGTTTTCTATAACCAAAAGAATCCTGACTGCTACTCTAGTTCAACCCCCAAGCAAGAGAGCCTTAGGTCTATCCTTGGGGACACAGATCAGTGCATGCATGCTAAGTCACTTCAGTCATGTCCAACTCTCTGTGACCCCATGGACGGTAGCCCACCAGGCTCCTCTGTCCCTGGGCTTCTCCAGGCAAGGATACTGGAAGGGTACTGGAAGATCCCTCCAGGGGATCTTCCCAACCCAGGAACTGCACCCACGTCTCTTAGGTCTCCTGCATTGGCAGGTGGGTTCTTTGCCACTAGCGCCATCTGGAACACCACCACCAGAGCGCATCAGGACCCCCTGGCCTGACTGAATCATCCACACTTACAAATCTTACACTCCTCCTCCCTTCCAACTCTTAAGCCTGAGACTTCAACTCATCTCCCCCTCCCCTATCTCTCTCCTGAATGGACAAGACTGAATTGCCCATTCATCTCTCCTCCAGGAAGCCTTCCTTGACCCTCCCAAGCCTGGCATCTCAGTTCTGCCCTCCCACCCTCTCTCTGGACATGTGCTACCATAATTCCACGTTGGACAGAAATTTGGTCTCCCTTTAGGGAATGAAACTCTCTTGAGAATGAAGGTCTGCATCTTTCATGTTCTATTCCCAGCACTAAATAAGAGACTGGGATGGGATGGGGTTCAACTGATATTTTCTTAACAAAGAAATGAACCCATCTCCTTCAGGTCTACCATTTATTTGCCTTATCTCCCCCTTTTCTTATCAACTCCCAGATTCTCTTCCTTCTAATTATTCTCAACACTTTTAAATACAAATAGATAACCAGTGTTTTCAGAGGAAACACATCAACAGTGATCTGCAAAACTATAAAATTCTCCTGTGACCTCAACCCTCCATTTATCTTAGCCATCTCAATCATCGTTTCACATCTTTTTCTTCCATACATTTCTCTGAGTTTTAAAACTTTCCAAACAAAATCTTCGTCAAAAATCAAACCCAGAAAACAGAACCACTGGACTTAACAAAAATCACTCTTTGAATGCACTGGAAGAAATGAACAAATACAAAATCAACACTTCATGCTCCTGGGAATTAACTTCAGCAGAACAGCCTGAAGCTTGAAGGAGAAGGAACAAGGAGAAGAAACCAAACTGCATAAAGCAGAGAAAGCAAAGCTCGAATTTGAGATTGTTTTGACAAACAGAGCAGCCACGTGAGAGAAAATATGTAATAACCTCCAAGAAATTCCCCAATGTCTTTACTCTAAGAAGCCAATCCTTTCAGGAAAAAGAAAAGAACAAGGAGCATAAAATCCAAATACAATCAAGTCTGGTTTTAAAAAACAAATATGAGCAGTTGCTCTGTGTTTCCGGCATCTCAGGTTTTTGTTCATTCTTAGGTGAAAAGATTAGGCCGTTGGCACATGGAAACCTGCTTCTGGAGCCATGGCCCTTCTGATCAACTCGGGGGGAAATCAACAGACATTAGAACCACTGACTGATTCACTGGACCACATACACCAAGCTTCCACGCTGTGTGTCAAGATTGTCACCAAGCAGAAAGAATACAGCAACCAGCAATGGAGAGAGCTGCCCCCAACCAGGAGGCGAACTTGACTTAAGTAAGCACGCCTACTTATACTAATAAGTTGAGATCACGTTCTACAAAGACACTGAACAGGATACCCAGGATAAAGAACGTAACCTGAGGTCCCAAGAAAGCCTGTTAGAAGTGGGGATTATCAAACCAAAGGCGCATTCCCAGGGCGCCCCCTGGAGGTCACCTGAGGCATTGACGGGCAGCTCCAGGACATTGGTGACTTATACCTCGAACATATATATATATATATATATATATTCTAAAGGAGATCAGTCCTGGGTGTTCTTTGGAAGGAATGATGCTGAAGCTGAAACACCAGTACTTTGGCCACCTCATGCAAAGAGTTGACTCATTGGAAAAGACTCTGATGCTGGGAGGGATTGGAGGCAAGAGGAGAAGGGGACGACAGAGGATGAGATGGCTGGATGGCATCACCGACTGGATGGACGTGAGTTTGAGTGAACTCCGGGAGTGGGTGATGGACAGGGAGGCCTGGTGTGCTACGATTCGTGGGGTCACAAAGAGTCGGACACGACTGAGCGACTGGCCTGAACTGAACTAAACTTCGAACACCTACCTCTCTGGCTAGGCTCTCCTGGCCCCTGGAGCATGTTCAGCCTGATATGGGCAGTGCCAGCCAGGAAGGGTGGAGAGGTGGTGATAAAACTCCGTTCCTTTGCAGCTGCGTGGGGCTGCTTGGAGGTGTGTTATAGCCAATCACCCAGGGGCAATGAGCCCCAGGTGCCCTGTGATCTGGCCATCGGCACGCCTGTGATCACCTGTGCTCTCTTCCCTGTCTCCACCCCCACTGCCTGTGATCACCCCTCCAGTGATCTACCTTCATCCTAATGTTTGTCTCGGGACCAAACTCAGGCACCCATGAAAAAATTACAGACAGGGGAAAAGTCTATCTGAAAGTCCCAAAGGCAGAGAGCTCAGCTGGCCTTTCCAAAGAACAGAAAGGCCAGGCGGACACGGCAGGAGCAGACAGAAGGCATAAGGTGGTGTTTATTTTTTGTATTATTTATTTATTTTCGGTTGCACTGGGTCTTCAGCTCTAGTTGCAGCGAGTGGGGGCTACTCTTCCTTGTGGTACACAGGCTTCTCATTGCACTGGCTTCTCTGGTTGTGACGTACAGGCTCTAGGGCACACGGGCTTCAGTAGTTGTGACTTGTGGGCTCTGCAGCACAGGATCAGTAGTTGTAGAGCATGGGTTGAGTTGCCCCATGGCAAGTGGAATCTTCCTGGACCAGGGATTGATCCCTGGGTCAGGAAGATCCCCTAGAGAAGGAAATAACTACCCACTCCAGTGTTCTGGCCTGAAGAATTCCATGGACAGAGAAGCTTGGTGGGCTACCGTCCACAGGGTCACAAAGAGTTGGACACGACTGAGCAACTAACATTTTTTAAGAGATGATGCTACACAGCAAAGCTTGAGAACCACAGCAGATAAGAGGTCCGCCCCAACATCCGGCACCAGCAGATAAGGCAAGACCAACATCACATCCATCTACATATTCAGTATGAGAAACATGAAAATAATTCCAACTTGAAGCCAAAAGGAAAGAAATGTTCTCACCTGATCATAGATGTCACAGAACAACAAATGTTCTTATCCTGGAGTCTACAGGATCAGCGCTGGTTTAAGAAACAGCCCCAGTGTGCATTGCAGCACTGTTTACAACAGCCAAGACATGGAAGCAACCTAGATGCCCACCACAGAGGAATGGATAAAGAAGAGGTGCTACAACGGGAATATACATGGAATAATATCCATCCATTAAAAGGGATGAAATACTGCCATTTGCAGCAACATGGAGGGACCTGGAGACTGTCAAACTGAGTGAAGTCAGACAGAAAAAGAGAAATATATGATATCACTTACATGTAAAATCTCTTTAAAAAATAATACAAATGAACTTTTTTATCCACAAATCTGAAGAATGAACTTATGGTTACTGGGAGAAGCGGACGAGAAGGATAGACTGGAAGTTAGGGATTGGTTGTGCACACTGCTGTATTTAAAACAGATAACCAACAAGGACCTACTATACAGCACAGGGAATTCTGTTCAATATTCTGTAATAACCTAAATGAGAAAAGAATTTGTAAAGAATGCCTATACATAAATATAACTGAATCACTTTGCCATACACCTGAAACTAATACAACATAGTTAATCAACTATACTCCAATATAAAATAAAAAGTTTTAAAAAATAGCCTGATGATCATGCCCAATAAACATGTACAAAGGACTACCATGTACCAGAAACCGTGCTAAGGGACTGCCAGGGAAAGTGTCCGCATCCCCAACTACAAAGATCCATTGGTCTCTTGTGGGAGAGAGAGACCCTTATACATCATTCTATAATAATGTCAGTAAAAGAAATTCCAATGCACTATTAAATTAGCAGAAAATCCAATTATCAAGCCACAAGTACTTACTAAATGGCTGCTATTGTCCAAAACTGTACCAGATTCTTAGGGAGGTAGCTGTGTGAGGTGGGTCCCCTGACTTGGAGACACAGGCTTATGTTTCCATGAATAGAGTCCTAAGCAAAAAAACTTCATCAGTTCAGTGCGGGACTTCTGAGATGACTGTATGCTCAAGGAGAGCTGAAACAGCTAGCAGGGACACCCGCCTCCTCCAGCCACTGGCCAGAAGGTGGAAGTGATAGCCGGAGCCCCCTGGGACCACAAGGTGACCGTGAGAATAAAAGTCACAGGCCGAGAATGACAAAGCCAAGGGTAGAAGGAATCCATGACTTTTTGATACATGGAGTCACTACACCAGTGGGAAGAGAGGAAAATTAATTTCTCCCATGTTTAAGTCCTTATTATTTTGGTTTCCTCTGCTCTAGACAGCCAAAGCTAGTCCTAAATGACTAACGGCCTACTAACTACTTTTACCAGACATTTGGTTTAGTTAATAACCCTATTCCTGGTCTGGATAAGTCTCCTTTCCCAAGGTTAACACACTGATCCACCTAAGTCAAAAACATCCAAAGACAATAACATCACAGCCAACAATAACATTGTAATAATGTCATAACATTACATACAAGCCGGTATGACCCTCAAAGAGCTATGGAACAGCCAAACTGGAAAACTTTTGTCAGCTCTGATATAACCAACCCATTTGACAGATGAAGAAACTGAGACCTTCTGAAGAAAAAAAGATTTTCCCAACTTCTCCAAGCTGGGGACTCCTTACACTAAAGTAACTCTCATCAAAAAGATCCACTCATTCACTAGAGGAGTCCATAATAATACTTTTGCCAAATCTAAAAACAGAAAAGAACAACAAAACAACTTGCCTGAACGCCTCAATTAATTAATTGCCCAAAGAAGTCAAGCTTGGGTCCTTAGGAACAACATGGGAGCTATTTATATATTTATGAGAGGGAAAAAATGCATAATGTGACTTTGTACATTTAACCCTGTCCCAATATTTACAGAACATCCCTGTCTGTCTTGGCAAGCAGGTGTCAATTCTATATTTGTGCCTAAAACTTTCTCCTAAAGCCAATTTACAATTCAACTAATCAGGAGATGTTTGTTTATTGGCTGGGAATTCATCAGGAAAATTCCACGATCAAGGGTTGTCTATTGCATGCATTTGTCTAGAAAAGAGAAGTAGGTTAAAGTTAGAGAAGTGGGAGGCTGATTTTTTTTTTTTTAAGAAGAAATTCTTGGGAGAGGAAATTTAAGTAATCAAGTGCCTGCAATGTAAGGCGACCGCCTCACTTTCAAATTTCCATCTCCTTCAAGTTGGAAACACTCTTGGGGAGAAGCTCTAAAAAGAATTAAGGCAGGATTTTAGCAGAGGAACTGTGAGAGAGTGCAGATGCATGAGAAGACCAAGACGTTCACACCAGCATTGTGTACAATGTGGAAAAAAATTGGAAACAATGTAGATACCCATCAGCAGGGAGGTTTTTCAATAAATTATAATATATACAGACAGTGGAAATATTACACAGCTATTACAAGGGTTAAGCTAGATCTACCATGTGCATTTGGGGGGAAAGCTCTAGAATATAAGTGAATTTTTTAAATCAAAGTACAGTAGTGGTCCAGTGGTTGGGACTCCAAGCTTCCACTGCATGGGACACAGGTTCGATCCCTGGTCAGGGAACTAAGATCCTGTAAGCCACGCGGTGCAGCCAAAAAAAACTATGTACACTTTGCTTACTTTCATATAGATAAAAAAGCATACAGAACACACACAGAGACTGCACGTGCATGTAAGATTTTTCTGGAATGACACATAGATGGTGTCTTTAAAGACTAAATTTGGGGGAAGAGGAACACAAAAGAAGTTTCATTTTATAACTTTATATACTATGTACTATTTGAACTGTTTTAACCTGTATATGCATATTTTTAAGTATTAACGGGGATTGGTATGAGAGTTACAAAACTTTTGTCTTTTTACTTTTTTCTGAGAAAAAATGCATATGCAATTGCTTTCAAATTCTGTTCTCTGGAATCCTAGAATTTAAAAAATACTTTTGGGCAAAGAGTGTGCCGAGCTCCTAACTTGGCTGGAGTCAGAACCGCTGTGTCTTACAGCCTACGTTCCTGCACAATATTTTTTGCAGGGATAAAAGAGTTCCACCACTAAAAAATACATTTCAAAAACCATGCGGACAAGGGCAATATAAATGTGCAAGGTTATTTATATTGTTTTTATTGAGAAAAATATGCCCAATTTTCCTGCTTAGATTTAAAGTAAGGCTCTGTTTACTCCATTCTCAGGGATGGATGTGGTATAAAACTTCACATTTTTTTGAGCTCACTGAGTAATTCATGCAGTTGAACTGTGCCCCACCCAAAATTCTTGCCCACCTGGAACCTCAGAATGTGACCTTATTTGGATATACGGTTTTGGCAGATGTAATTAGGTAAGATGCAGTCATAACTGGATTAGAGTGGGTCCTGAATCCAATAAGTGGTGTTTTTATAAGACGAAGAGGGACATCCCTGGTGGTCCAGTGGCCAAGACTCCATGATCCCAATGCAGGGGGCCCAGCTTCGATCCCCGGTCATGAAGCTAGATTCCACGTGCAACAACTAAGAGTTCCCATGCCACAACAAACAACTAAGATCCAATGCAGCCAAACAAATAAAAGCAAAAAGTGTTAAGAAAATAGAAGGTAGAGACACACACCGGGAGGAGGTCAGGTGACAACAGAGGTAGAGATTAGCATGATGTGTCTATAAGCTAAAGAATGCAGGCAACCACCAGAAGCTGCAAGAGACCAGGAAGGACCAGAGCCTTTGGAGGGAGCGTGGCCTAACCTAGGAAACTAACATAACTCACAAAAGGAAGAGAGAGGGTAGCAGCAGTGTGGCCAGGCCACAAACCAGCAACCAAGCCAAAAGAGGCTCCACCTCTGTACTCTATATTAAGTAGTTCTCAAGATTTAGCGTATTCTGATTCACCAGGAGCGTTTGTTAAAACACAGATTCCTGGACTTCCCTGGTGGTCCAGTGGTTAAGGATTCACCTTGGGTGGTAAGAGGGAGGCTCCAGAGGGAGAAGACACATGTATACTTATAGCTGATTCACGTTGGACAGCAGAAACCAATAGAACACTGTAAAGCAGTTATCCTCCAATTAAAAATAAATGAAGTAAAATATATCGGTATAAAAGATTTAAAAAAAAGAATCCACCTTCCAACGCAGGGGAGTCAGGGTCCATCCCTAGTCACAGAACTAAGATCGCACATGCCACGTGCAGCAGTTGGAGAAGACAGCACACCACAATGAAGACCCAGTGCAGTCAAAATAGTTTTTTAAAGTTGGGGGGCAGAAACCCACAGATCTGTGGGCCCTACCTACAGAGCTTCTGGTTGCCTGGGTCCAGAGCAGAAGCCCATGAATCTGCATGTCTAATGGGTTTCCAGGTGCTAAAGTTGCCAGCCCAGGGACCACACTTTAAGAAGCACAGAGCTACCGATTCAAACAGATGAGAACTTGCCCCACCCCCTCCCTGAAGCTGCAGGTTGAAAAGCACCACATCCTTCTCCTTTACATGTTGGCCTCACGTGTAAGATTTTTGAAAAAAACAAAAGGTTCTACAACTAGCAATTAAAAAAAGAAACTACAGGAAATCTGCAGTGTCTCCTCTCCTCCCAAAATACCTTAGACTGCGCAGGAGACATCTGTTGTTTTTGCCTGCCTGGTCTCCAGTCCCCTTCCTCTGTTCATCCCTCCCAGCTTTCTTTCGGGAGCCCTCCTCCCCCACTTGAAGCCCATGGGGTTCAGGGAGACTGATACCAGCCAGCGTGTGACCCAGGCCAAATGGCATTCTCTATCCTCCTGATAGCTCAGTTGGTGAAGCAATGCAGGAGACCCTGGTTCAATTCCTGGGTCAGAAAGATCCTCTGCAGAAGGGATAGGCCACCCACTCCGGTATTCTTCGGCTTCCCTGGTGGCTCAGCTGGTAAAGAATCTGCCTGCAATGCAGGAGACCTGAGTTTGATCCCAGGGTTGGGAAGATCCTCTGGAGAAGGGAAAGGCTATCCACTCCAGTATTCTGGCCTGGAGAATTCCATGGACTGTATATCCATGGGGTCGCAAAGAGTTGGACTGAGCAGCTTTCATTTTCACTCTTTCATCCTCCTAAGCAGAATGATTGGTTCCAGGATGGGCCCTAGCTGGGTCCCTTTGATGAAATTCTAGGAGAAATGATAAAACTATTGTGGAAGACTGTTTCTCTTTCCACTGGGATTGCAGAACTGGGAGGATGGGAGCATACAAATCTGAAAGTATCAGCAGCTATCCTGACACCTCATGAGGGAAATCTGCCCAGGAACATAGTCAACAAAGAAAAAAAAGCCAGAAGCAGGAAAAAAAGTTCCCAATGACACTATTTGAGCCCCTGGATACAGCTATACCTGAAGCTGAAACAGTAGACACTCTGTGTCTTATTTTCATTGCAGAGCCAATAAATTCTTTCAACGGATGGAAAGATAGATAAACAGATTATTTATTTAGACAGTTTGAGTTGAGTTTCTCTTCATAGCAACCCCCAAGATTCCTAATAGAGATGTCGATACAGTCTTCTAGGATGTGGGGACTTGAGAACCTGAGAAGGAATGAACCAAGTGACATCAGTGACCCTTTTGGGCTGGAATTCAGTGCACTTGCATTGCAGCGCAAATATGTAAGTCCTGATTCAGTAAAGAGCTGAGAGTTCACAAACAAATCCTGGATCAAGTGATGAAATATTAAAGAATCCCCCAAAAGACTTCTTGAAAACGGTGACCTTAACCCGTCACGATGCATTTGGCTGAAATAACAGAAACCCCAACTAAAAGTGGCTTAAGCCATAAGGACGTGTTATTTACTTAGCAGAGAAATTCAGAGGTAGGCGGCTGCAGGACTGCTTCAGAGGCTCAGTGGCGTCATTAGGGACCCAGGCATGCTTCCAGTTTTTTGCTCTGCCTTCCTCAGCATGCTGGCCAGCTCTCCCCTCACCACCGCCACCGCACGGTGGCTACGCTAGTCAGCACGTCCTCATGGGACTGCATCCCGAGCAGAAAGGAGGTGGGCAGTAAAGTAGGACTTCCCCAACCCCAACGCTCCGCATACTCCTGTCTCCAAGTGAGAGCATTTTTCAAAGAGCCTTCTGCACACCTGCTTGCCTATCTCATTGGCTACAACCTAGTCACATGGCCAGCTTTAGCCCAATCACTGCAAAGACGGAGCTGATTGACACATAGCTAAGACCAATCAGGATTCACAAAGACCCATCGTCTCTAGAATGAATATTATTCTAGCAGCAAAGGAGAAGCGACAGGGCTATTCAATGGGCCTGCAGGGTTGTCTACCGTAGAGAATATTCTAGCAATCCCCCTGCACACCACCAGCCCCTCCAAAGCACACATGTGGTTTACAACCACAGAAGAGAGCCTTCCAAGCTTGAAAAAGTTCAGCTCTGACCACTTGGCCTGTTGCAAAAGCATCTGAGTTGCCTGCTCTCTGTGGTTTCCAGGGAATCATGGTGGACACAGCAGCGTTTTCAGAAATGCTGAGATCCAGAGAGCATCAAGACCCAAATTGACTTTTCCCCAAAATCTTTTCAGGGTCAGCAGCCAAGAGAGTTGTTGCTGCCTTCCCAGTCCAAAGGTGCCAACCTCCACAGTTCTCCATTAATCAAGATCCAGACGGCCAAATCCCTCCTCACACGCCATCTGCAGTTGTTCACACGCATGTGTTCAGGTCTCAGGAGCCTCCGAGGTGCTAATGAAGGCAGCTGGCCAGGGAACGAGAGGCCATGCAAGTTCCAGCCGGTCCAACCTCAATGAAGCTTCAGAGTCTGTGCTATAAGGCTCAGAAACCAAGGGCAACGGGAGGTGGGCTTCAGGCCAGTGGCTCCAGAGGATGATGGGCCTGATCCCAGCAACTCTGGGGAACGCCTGAAGCAGATCTGAGATAAGAATTAGAATGCAGATAGGGGTGACCCCAGGAAACATCAGGCAGAGAGTCAGAAGTGAAACAGAGATGGGAAGAGGTCAATAAAGAGAGTTAACAAGCTATAACACTCTGGTTACAGCATGAACACTGTGACCAATTGACTCCATCCTGCCAGGCAGCTGTAAGAGAAAGTACAGGAAAAACTCAGCATTATCCTATAGCAAGGAACTGGACTTCTGGAATTCATTACTTCCTGGAACATCTGACAAGCTGAGTGGTTCTGATGGCCAGAGGAAACCCAAGGGTGTCAGTGGTGGGATGCTGAACCAGCATGGTAGTGGCAAGGGGTGAGGCCAGGGACCACGGTTTCTTCTTGGCTTGCCAAATTTGCCTTGGTCTCTGAGCTGCTGATTCTGCATGATCCTGCGAGAAAGGCTCCCCTGGGATCAAGAGGAAGCCGTCTCAGGTGGATCCCTACAGTCCTCAAAGCCGCCTCTCTTGGCCTGGAAGGAGTCTGCCCTTGTGGCATGGCTGGCCCCTCCTCCCTACCCCAGTACTCCAGACCCATCAAAACAGCCCCACAGAGCAAAGTGATTCCCATCTCAGACTCTAGAGCCAGACCGCCTGGATCTGAACCCCACCTCTGCCAAGCTGGTGGTCTTGAGTGAATTACTCCATCAACCTGTGCCTCAATTTCTTGATCTGTAAAGTGGGGATGATAGTACCTTCCCTTTGGGGTTTTTTTCCTAATATTTACTTTTGGCTGTGTGGAGTCTTAGTTGTGGCATGCCAGCTCTTCATTATGGTGCGCAGGCTTCTCTCTAGTTGTGGCATGAGGGTTCAGTAGTTGTGGCACACAACTTCAGTTACCCCAAGGCATATGGGATCTTAATTTCCTGACTAGGTATTGAACCTATGTCCCCTGAATTGGAAGGTGGATTCTTAACCACTGGATCACCAGGGAAGTTCCCTCCCCCCAACCCCGTGGGGTTTTTATGAGGATTATATGAGTTAATACATGTAAAGCACTTACAGATCTGATACAAAGTCAGCCCTCAACAAATGTAAAGCGTATTAAGTAGCAAGGAATGTGGGTCTCCCTCATATCTTTCTCATCACCACTCCATGCAAATTCTAACAGACAATAGAATTTTCAATACCATTTCTACCTGACGCTGGCACAGCACTTAACAGTTTATGACACACGTGATTATCCATTATTATAACTACCAGTTCCCAAGAGTTTACAAAGTACTGGGTTCAGTCACTAACTAAATATGCTTTTGCTTTAATGCTAAAGAACCTTCCCTCTAGGTGGAGGGCTCCATGGGACCTGGGACCTTGTAACAACTTTCCATCACCTTCTATGGTGGGCTTCATTTATCCTGGCTAAAAGAATCAATGGAGGAATGACCAATCCAATAAATCCTGCTAGGTAAATCCTATTCCCACTTTACAGATGAGAAAACTGAGGGAAGGACAGACCTGATTCCATTCTCTACCATTACCTTTTTATTAACCTCTCCCCAAACACTCTACTAGTTAGGGAGCACATTTATCAACTATGCAAGCTTAGGCAATTCGCTGATCTTCTGTGCCTCAGTTTCCTTATCTGCAAAATGGGAGACACCAATACCTTTCTCAGAAGGTTGTTGTGAGGATTTAATATATCAGTATAAGTAAAGAGCTTAAAAGGGTGCCTGGCACATAGCAAGTACTCAAGAAATGTCAGTTAATATTATTATTAATCCCATTAAAGTCAAAGAGGTCAAGTACCTGGTGCGTGGTAGAACTGACTCTGGAAGCCAGGGTGCTAGCTCCCAGGCTTGGGCCCCTTAATTTGGTCTGACATTTCTGTGGGATATGCAACTCTGACACCCATATCTGGGAGCAAGCTACTAAATGGAATGGGGAATTGTTCCTGCTGCATTAAAAGGAAAACCAAACAGGTATATTTGAACTTGCACACAAAGATGTACATAGAAGGAGATGCCTGTTACATTTTTTTCAAAGAAAGCAAAGACTGGAAAGAGCCCCAGTATCCATCACATGGTAAAATGGGATTTTTGGACTGATAACAAGCTAAGAGCAGAAACTTTACCATTAAAAAAAGCACGACAGAATTACCACAGACTTACTGTATCATAATTAACAGGATTAGCATAGAACATAATTAACATCAAATTACCATGTTCAAAAGACATTTAGAACAATCAAATGTTCAAACTGTTAGTCACTCAGTTGTGTCTGACTCTTTGCAACCCCATGGACTGTAACCCACCAGGCTCCTCAGCCCATGGAATTCCCCACACAAGAATACTGGAGTGGGTTGCCATTCCCTTCTCCAGGGGAATCTTCCCAACCCAGGGATTGAACCCAGGTCTCCCGCATTGCAAGCAGATTGTTTACCATCTGAGCCACCAGGGGAACTCCCAGCAATTCCACTCCTAGATATACACCCAAGAGAAATGAAAATAGATGTTCAAACAAAACCTTGCACACGAATCTTCACAACAGCATTAATTACAGTAGCCCAAGGTGGAAACAACCCCAGTGTCCATCAACGGAGCAATGACAAACATGGTGTGGTAAATCCGTTCAGCGGAGCATCACTCACTCATGAAAGAAAGGGAGCTCTGGCGCATGCAGTTCAGCACGGATAAACCTTAAAGACATTATGCTGAATGAGAGAAGCCCAACACAGAAGACCACATATTATATCACTTCAACTGTATGAAATGTCCAGAAAACACAAATTCATAAAGACAGAAAGTAGATCAGTAGTCGCCAGGGGCTGGAGGGAAGGAGAAATGGGGAAGGACTGTTAATGGATATGGTTTTATTTTCAGGTGATGAAAATGTTCTGGAACTAGATAGCAGTGATGGTTTTAACAACATTGTAAATGTGCTAAATGCCACACTGTAATCAGACTTCTTTTTTTTTTTTTTTTTTGACCATGCAGCTTGCAGGATCTTAGTTCCTTGACCAGGGATGGAACCTGTACCCTTAGTAGGTTTGGAGTCTTAACCACTGGATTGCCAGGGAATTCCCTAATTGTACACTTTAAAATGGCTTAAATGGTGAATTTTATATTATGTGAACTTTACTACCAAAAAAAAGGTATGACTAGCACTTTAGAAAAAAATGAAATAAAACTTTTGCAAATAAGACTGCTTTTTTATGTTTACAAAATGTAAATTACAAATGCAACCATTGGCCAATCCTTAGACTAAGGCATGAGTAAAACAGTTGAGAGTAATCATCTGATTTATCCAACAAAATCGTTAAGAGCAGGATGCAGTGTCCTTCTCTTCTCATTTGACTTTCGTTAACATGACCATAAAGATGCGTGTTTTTGCAAAAATATTTCAGGACATCATCAACTTCCCCGAGGTCATCTCTTATTGCTTTGGTACTCAAATCATTCTATTTTGAAGCATCTGTTAAATTAACAGTTCGGTCGATTTCCTCTTCTTCACATTCTCCAACCCTCACGGCTCCAGTCCTGAGAGTTCCTCATTGGCCTACGTATTCTGCTGTGGGTCTGGCAATTTGCCAACATCACTTTCATTGACTTCCTGAAATCCTACATTTCTTGCAAGACTTGTGATTTCACTTTATGACCTGCACTGTATTTACAGTTCATTATAATTTATTGATTCTACAGTTCCTGCCCAATCCTTCAACAAAGATATTGATTAGTGGGATGGGTGGGAATAAACATTACTTTTTTTCGGCCACACCACACAACATACGGGATCTTAGTTCCCCAACCAGGGATCAAACCTGTGCCCCCTGCATTGGAAGAACAAAGTCTTAACCACTGGACCATCAAGGAAGTCCCCCGGTGTTTTAATCTTATTACACTGATGCGTTTCTGTACACCGCCTTGAGTCAATGAGGGAGGAAAGTAGTGATAAATAAGCAAGAACAAAACATGCAGCTCAAGACTTAGAGAACAAACTTATGGATGCCGGGGTGAGATGGGGGAGGATGGGGGAAGGGATGGTTGGAGAGTTTGGGATCAATATGTATACACTGCTGTGTTTAGAATGGGTAACCAGCAGAGTCCTACTGTACAGCACAGGGAACTTAGCTCAATGTTACATGGCAGCCTGGATGGGAGAGCAGTCTGGGGGAGAATAGATACATGTATATGTATGGCTGAAGCCCTTTGCCGTCCGCCTGAAACTATCACAACATTGTTAATTGGCTGTACTCCAATATAAAATAAAAAGTTTTTGAAAAAGAAAACACCATGCAGCTCACCCTATGAAGTCAAGGGGGCAGAGAAACATACCTCTCTCTGAATTACAAAACACCCATTGCTCCTTTTACCCCCATTCCAGTGAAGGCTGGGTGGGTTTGTTTCTTCTCCCTCTTCTGAAATAGCATGTGCCTAGTTATAGAATCGGAGAAGGCAATGGCACCCCACTCCAGTACTCTTGCCTGGAAAATCCCATGGATGGAGGAGCCTGGTAGGCTGCAGTCCATGGGGTCGCTAGAGTCGGACACGACTGAGCGACTTCACTTTCACTTTTCACTTTCATGCATTGGAGAAGGAAATGGCAACCCACTCCAGTGTTCTTGCCTGGAGAATCCCAGGGACAGGGGAGCCTGGTGGGCTGCCGTCTATGGGATCGCACTGAGTCGGACACGACTGAAGCGACTTAGCAGCAGTTACAGAATAATAGCGTGAGGCTCAGAAGGCAATCCAATTTTTCCTTATGCAGATGTTCAGAGGTAACTGTCAAGACAGTTGCTCTCACCTCAAAAGACAGACTGCGTGGCCACACAAGTCTGAGCGGCAGTCCTTGGCAGGGAGACTACTCCACGAGGGGGCGCCATTGTGTTGAGCTCACTGGCTTGGCCCAGGCACCAAGTAGTCGGGAAACCTACTCCTCTTTCCAGTCTCCTCTTCCACCACAAGTTATCCAAATTCTACCAGACTTTCAACTCAAGTCACACCTCCTCCAGGAAGCCTTCCCAGAACGGCCCCTGACTCTCCCTTCTCTAAATTTCTACTGTTCCTGCAAGGGTTTAATCACACTGTTTAATCACTTTATTTCAGGCAGGCCACTTATCTTCAAGGCATTTTTAGGACCTTTCCAGGCTTCTTCCTTTTCAAGGCTTCCATTGGACTAAATGTATTGAAATTCTCCTGCAACCCAGATTATATAAAATTATTTTATGAGTCAAGGCAAACTGCGATTGATCAGTCAACTTTATGTTTTTTGGCTATCTGAACTCTATTTTTTGTATACCATTTTCTTTCTATATTTTGGAACCAATGACTTTTTCAGGTCTCAAATTTTCTGTTTCTTCTTCTATTTCCAAACAATTATTTCTAGCTCTGTGTGAAGAATAACAAAATGTTAGAAACAAGCTAATGTCCACTGATTCATTAAAATTAATGTGGGCAGATTACAAAAGGTATGTATAACAAGCTTAAGATTTAAATACATACTTGATTGTTATAACTGCTTTGTATATTTTTTTCCAGCTTTACTGAGGTTTAATCCCAGATATACTTGTAAGCCCAAGGCACTGTGCCTATAGAACCCAATGAACAAAACAATAACATTCACCTCTCCAACTAGACATTAAACTTCTTAAAGAGAAGGAGTATGTCTTATTCTCACTAAACCCTCATGTGTCAAGTACATGACAAAATGCTCATTGAACATGCCTCCAATTAGTATTCAATGAGCACCTACTATGTGCCAGGCACTATTCTAGGTCCTAGGGGTACATTAATGAACTAGACAAAGGAGGTCACTGCTTTCATGAAGCTACATTCTAATGCAAAACACAGATAAACTGATCATTATATTCTATGTCAAATGACTATAAACGCTGAGGGAAAACAAAGCAAGAAATAAGAACAAGAGGCTTGGGTGACATTGGAGGCAGGATGGTTAAAAAAAAAAAAAAATGCCCCTTTGATATGATGACATATGACTAGAATTATGTTGCACTGAGCAAGTGGTCCATGCAAATGTCAGGGAAGATCATTCCAGTCGGATGGAACAGTGCATGCAAAGGCCCTGGGGTAGGAGTGTGCTTGGCTTCTCAGGATCTCTCATGAGGCCACTGGCTGGTGAAGAACAAGGAAGTGTGCAGGGACTTGTGGGCCCTGCTCAGAACTGTGAATTTTTACACTGAGTGAGCTGGGAGCCATGGAGGGGACTTGGAGCAAAGGAGGGACACAAACTGATTGAACATCTTAAAAGGCTCACTCTGGTTACAATCTGAAAAACAGATACAGACAGACAAGAAAATAAGCACGGAGACCCATTAGGCTGCTATGCAGCCTCCAGGACCTGCTGATTGCCTGCTCAACCAAGAAAACATCAAAACCAGGAGCCTGGTGGCCCCACCTGCTGCCTGAAAACACGAGCCCAGTCCGCGTCGTCATCCCAGACCTCTTGGAGATGCCGAGAGAGAAGGGCCTGCATCACCATCTTGGCTTCCTCCGAGACTGGCAGGACGCCCAGATCAAATCAATACTGAATACACAGGGATTTAATCTGCACTTGTTTAAGGACTGGCTGGGCCTCCATGAAATGGCCTCATCTTGTAGGCTTGTTAAAGGTTTGCAGCCGAACAAGATCCCATAGCCATCCTTACAGATCTCCAGGCAGCAAGGCTGGGTGGCCCCAGGATTCTTCACACAGACTCAGGTTAGGGCAAGAACGGCCTCAGTTCTGAAAAATGGTGATTGGAGAAAGGAAGGAGTCCCTTCCCCAGCCCCTGATGCAAAACAACCTCCGTTTATCAAGATGTATTGCTAAGCATGCCACAGAGCAATGCAAAAGGATGCTATTTTTCCTATGAGAAAAGTAGAAAAAAATTAAAATGTATATTAGTAATTGCTTGGATGCACACAAAGAAACTCCAAAAGGATACACAAAAAACAAGCACCGCTATGTAATACGACGGAAAGCAAAAACTATAATGCGCTGTCAGCATCATCCAGAATATTGGTCCAAACTCTGGTAATGCATTCCTCCGTCTCCATCACAAGTCCCTAAGGTGCTGCTGGAAACCTCACTAAACAGACTAGGTACTTTTTTTTTAAGTCCAAATTATCACAACATTCCAGATATTGATCTCTTGAGCAATGATGGAATAATCAGAGGGTCAGGACCTCTCCCCTTCCAGATGGCTCTAATTTTTTTTAATTGAGGTGAAATTCACGTAAGATGAAATTAATCATTTTAAAATGAACAATTCAGTGGCATTTAGTACATTCACCACGTTGTATTATCACCATCTCTAATTCCAGGACATGCTCATCACCACCAAAGTGAACCCACTGAACAGTCACTTTCCATTCCTTCCTCCCCTGAGCGCCCTGCAACCACCAACCTGCTTTCTCTCTCTAAAGATTTGCCTGTTCTGGACACTTCATATAAACGGAACCATGCAGTATATGGTCTTTTGTGTCTGAGTTCTTAAAACTCAGAATTTTCAAGGTTCATCCACGGTATAACAAGGACCAGTACTTTATTAAATAGCTAAATAATACTATTGCACGTTTTCTTTGTCCACCCATCTGTTGATGGACACTTGGATTTTGTCCACCTTTGGCCATTGTAAACAGTGCTGCTGTGAACATTTATGAACAGTATTTTGTTTGAGGATCTGGTTTCAATTTTGGGGGGTATAACCTACAAGTGGCATTGCTGGGTGATTTTCTTTTTAAAAAAAAAACCTTCAACAAGAATTATATGCTTCCCTTTTCTGCTACCCAACCTAAGCATCTCATAGATTAGGGAACATATGGGGCCATCAAGCTTCATTAAGGGGTCCTGGGCAGCCCAGCAGGAGGGGCTGATGGGAACAGCTCATGGTGACGTGTCTATAGTCACAACCTTGGTCCATGCCCAAATTTAGGTCAAAGCAAAAGGAGGACTCTGGTCAAGGCAAAGGTTTCTTCTCTCCCACTCCAGAATGTCATGGCGTGGGCGTCTAAGATTTTTATATTTCATTTCTGTACTAAAAAATCTAGAAGCCAGATACAAAATTCCACACCAAAGAAAAATCACTCAGTAGGCTGTCACAGGGACTAAACGAGAAAATCTATGTGAAGTACTAGACTGGGCCCTTTTTTCTCAGTTTTTGGGGGGAAGGTGGGTTGAGTGGTTGTCTCTTTTATTTTTCTTCTAAAATATTTTTAAATTTAATTAATTAAATAGTAAATAATAAATATATAATGGCACAAAATTGAAAAGATACACCAACAAGAATTAAGTCACCTCCTACCCTATCCCCCAAACAACCCTTTCCCCTCCCAGGAGCTGCTAATTTCAAGGGAATGAATATTTGCAAACATTTGCATATGTATTCTTTTGTACACACACACACACACACACACACACACACACACACACACACACACAGCAGGCCATACTCTACCCCCTCATTCTGCATCTTGCTTTATCCACTAACAGCACATCTTATTTTGTTTTCATTTTTTAAAAACTATTTATTTGGCTGTGCCAGGTGTTAGCTGTAACACACAGAATCTTCCATCTTCCTTGCAGTATGCAGGCTCTTTAGCTGCAGCATGCAGGCTCTAGTTCCCAACCAGGAACTGAACCCGGGGCCCCCTGCATCAGAAGCACCGAGTCTTACCCATTGAACCACTAGGGAAGTCCCTCACAGCACATCTTAGAGTCAGTTCTAAAAACTGACTCACTATAAATGGACCTGCTATATTCTTTTTTTAATTAATAACATCTACAAAGTATTTCCTTGCTTGGATATATCATAATTTCTTTAATCAGTTTAGGATCTTCCCAAATCTCTCCTAGGACAAACAATCACTTTCATCACTATTAGCACAATTTCCACATTTTTGCACACACGGAAATGTATCTGAATGATAAATATCTCAGCGTGGGATGGCTGTTTCGAAGGGAGAAATGGTTTTTAATGCTGACAGATAATGCCTGTCAGCCCATTTTTGAATCAAGGGTGAAGACAGGAAAAAAAGGATCATTTGCAAAACACATTGCAGGACAATTCGAGGGGCAAGTGTTGGTACCTCCATTTTCCAGATGGGGAAGCTGAGGTTCAGCGATGTCAGAAGTAACCCAGCTGGGTACCAGACTCCAGCCTCTGTTTATTCACCACCCAGGAGCACAGCCAGGCTGCACCTAAGTTACGTTCCCCGGGGCCTGGGCAGTGGTTGGCTCTCTGCCTTCCAGCCCCTGACTCCAAGTGCCCCGAATCTGTTGATTTATGGTTCTGCTCTGATACCCATATTAATCACCATAACTTTTAATTGAGCTAATACAAGCATCATATGTTGCTAATTACACAATGCGGATGAAAAACTCTTCCAGATGAACTTAACCGCTCAATCTAATCAGAGTGGCAAGTCGTGTTTTAATTACAAACCAGAGCGTACAGGGAAAGCATCTGTGCAGCTTAGCGGCTCAGGGGCCCGACGGCTCCAGCTTGCAAAACACCAGAATCACAGCCAGCAGCCACGGGCATCCTCCACGTGGGGAGGGCCCCAGTGATGGATGAGGCGTGATGCGTCCCGCAAGCTCACGGCCTGCGGCTGACCCAGCCAGGCCCTTTCTGATCAGACATCTGTGCAGCCATGGGCTGCACCCCCACCCCACCTGACCCCACCCCCCACCCCTGTTCCAGCCCAGGAAAGGAATCACCGACTCCTTTTCTCAGGAACTAATCAAAGGCCTGTTATCAGTGACCTTTTCTGAAACATCCTTTAACATCCGGTCAATTTGCCCACACTCACAGAGCAGAGAGAATCCGGCCGCGATAATAGAGTAATTTCAAGGGTGAGGCAAGACTGAAAAGGGATCTTGGCTCTTTTCTCAACAGAGACACAAAGAGAGCCTTCAAGGCTGAGAGTTAGAGAAAGAAGCTTAGGGAGGGGAGGTATTAAAAACTGAGTTTGGGGATTCCTGGCAGTCCAGTGACTGGGACTCTGCACTTCCAACACAGGGGGCTCAGATTCCATCCTGGTCGGGGGCACTAAGACCACAAGTCGCATGGCTTGCCTCCCCCACCAAAAAAATTTTTTTATTTAAAAAAAAAATTATTTTTTTAATCAAAAAACGAAGGGCAAGGAAGCAGGAGAGCGCCCCTGAAGAATCTTCCTAGAGCCCCTGGAAGGAAAATAGCACTGCTCACACCTTGATCTTAGCCCAGCAAGACCCATCTTGGACTTCCAACCTCCAAAAGATTGACAATAAACTGTAGGATAATAAACTCGGGTCCTTCTAAGCCACTATGCTTGTGCTAACTAGCATCAGCAATAGGAAACAAACACACTGGCAAATGTCTCCATGTCCGTAAGGGCCCTGGCAGGAAGAAGAATTCACCTCCAGGATGGGTCGAATGGGGAGATTTCAGTCAGAGGAAACGAGCAGATAGCAACTGGCAGGTAGCGATGGCGGTGAGAAATGGAGATGTTGACAGGACCGGGGAACTGTTGCTTCCCCGGGGCTTTAAGGGACCAGGAAGGAGCACAGCGTGGTTGACACCAGTGACAGCCACATCTGGGAGGCGAGGCTTCCTTGCTGGAACAGGAGGAGGTGAAGCTCTGGCAGAGACACCGTGAAGCAAGAGGAGCCCGGGACAGCCGCCTCCACTCTCTCCTGCCCCAGCCTGGGAGCTCCAGCCTGGTCTCTCACTGGCCACATCCAACTGGAAGCTGAAGGACAAAGAGGGCCAGATGATGCAGCCCTGAGGGCCAGCTTCCCAGGCACAGGGAAAGGCAAAGAGGGTGCAGGACAGATATGAGTGGAGGGAACCAAATGTCCAGAACATCCTTTCTGAGTGCAATAAGCTCTTCTTAACTCTCTCGCTCTCTCTCCTTTTTTTTTTTTTTTTTTTTTTTTGCCGCATGGCACACACAGCTTGTAGGATCTTAGTTCCCCGACCAGTGACCGAACCCTCGACCCTCAGCAGTGAAAATGGGGAGTCCTAACCACTGGACTGCCAGGGAATTTCCTCTTCTTAGTTCTTTTAAGCCAGACTTTCAGAGCAGGCATCTGTGGTTCTGGCCCATGCCCCAGTTTTCTTTGCAGGACTCCCTCTACTTCCACTCTCTGCCCAAATGGTACAGGTGAAGTAATTCTACCCCCTCCCTGGCTCCAGGAGAAGGCCCATGACCCCCAAGTCAGGCTAATAAAAGTCACAGCAATTGGCTCAAGGATTGTCACACGACCTAGTTGCAGTCAATAAAAATCAGATCTGGGGGTTTTGCTAGAACCATTGGAAAGAGATGGTCATTTTCTCAGTGTGGTTGCTAAGCTGGTAGGATGAGAGCCCTATTTTAGTGTCCATCTTTGAAAAGACCCTGCCTGAGAATAAAGCCACCAGAGAAAAAATAAGTGCTGAGAGACAGAGAGAGAATGAGTCCTGATGACATCAGTTGAGGCCCTTGATCAAGCCATACCTGAAGCCTGTCCAGGACATTCGAGTTACATAAGTTTTTTAAATTATCTTTTAGTTACATCACCTTGAATTGGGTTTCTGTTACTTGCAACCAGAATAATCCTGACACACCTCTTCCTAAAGCTAACCTTAATGGTTCCTACTGGCACTTCACACCTCCACAGTGTTAACTCCCTGAACTACATTGGGATTGTTTACCTGTCTGTCTTGCAAATAGTCTGAGAGCTTGTTGGTAGAAGGGGCATTGTCAGCACTGAAATACACTGCCAGGCACAGAGAGAGCATTAATAAATATTTGTCAAATGACTAAATGGATGGATGAATGGGTTGATGAATGCATGAATTATTCTTTTTCTTTTTTTTTGCATGAGTTATTCTAAAGGCAGGTTTGGCAGCAGCCCAGCCTCCGACATTTTCAGAAAATAGATAAAGTAGATTCTAACCTGACATTGTTCGCCAAGAACCCCTTTAGGTGCTGGGAAGACAGGGGTGAACAAGGTGGGTCTCTATTCCCATGGAGACCACACTCTCATCTAGAGCAAAAGAATTGAGATTGTATACAAGTAAACCATCCATCCAGGCAACAAAGGGAGATTCATTCAGATGGTGATAAGTGCTAAGCAGAAAAATCAAACAGGGTGGTTATTTACAAGAGACAGCCAGGGCTGGAGAAGGCACCACTGGACAAGAAACCACAGAGTGGCCACTGAGAAGCCATTTGTCTAACAATAAAAGCGTCTTTTGGCAGGCTCACAATTCTAGCTCCCCACCCCCATGCTGGCCTACCCCCACCCACCCTCCAAGGCAGGGGCCAAAGGTCGTTCCAATGGTTCTCACATGGATTGCCCATTAAAATCATAAACAGAGCTTTTAAAAAGTAACCCAGGTAGGGACATCCCTGGCAGTCCACTGGTTAAGAACCCAGGCTTCCACTGCAGGGAGTGTGGGTCTGATCCCTGGTTGGAGAACTGAGGTCCCATATGCCACACAGTGTAGCCAAACAAGAGAAAAAAGAGGGGAAAAAAATAGTTGGAAACACTCTGAATGTCTACCAACAGACGAACGAACAAAATGTGGTCCATCCCCACAACGGAACACAATTCAGCCCTTAAAAAGCAATGAAGCAGTGATACAGGCTACAAAACGGCTGGACCTCAAAAAACAAGATGCTTTGTGAAAGGAGCCAGACATAAAAAGGCCACACAGTGTATGATTCTATTTACATGAAATACCAAAAATAGGTAACTCCACAGAGACGCCAAGCAGATGGGTGGCTGTCAGGCGATGGCGGGATGGGGAGTGAGTGCTCAGGGGTACAGGGCTTCCTTTTGGGGGTGATGAAAACGGTCTGAAACCAGATTGATTCAGTGCTTGCACAACACTGTGGATGTACTAAAAACCACTGAATTGGTTACACACTTTAAAATAGTTTTATGTTAAGTAAATTTCACCTCAATATGGAGAAAAATAATGGAGCCAGCTACTTATAACCTGTTGCCAGTAAGTTCCCTAAACCTTAATTTTATATTGATATTAATACTTTAGTTCACACACACACACACACACAAATATTAAAGCATTAAACCAGGCCACATTCAAAGAGATTCAGCAGGTGCCAGGCCATGTAAGTGGAAGCAACCCCCACCCTCCCTCCCTGCTGAGATTTCTAAAGGCAGCAGAATAGCGAAGCTCTGAGTTAGGAAGCAGCCTGGCCATCCAGAACAAAACGAAGCCTACCAAAAACATCAGGACCAAAGCAAGAACAGTCAGCTCCTAGAATGGAGAGGGGAGGATTGAATAATCTTCAGGGGAGATGGAAGCGGTTAGCTCAGGGTTCTTAAAGAGTTAGAGAGAAAGATAACCAAAATCACAAATTCTGTTCCCAGTTGAAACAAACAAGGGCATTGCAGGTTCTTTTATGTCTTCATTACAGCCCATCCGTGAATGAAGCTGGGAGCATCTCACAATGGTGTTTACAGCCCACCTTGTTCCTCACCTTGCCCCCGGACTCGGCTTTGTGGGCAGGAGCTCAGCTTGCTCAGATTCCCTGGAGGAAACGGTTAAATGGGGGATCGGGGGTGGCCGACAGAGCAGCAAAGAGAGAGGGCATTCCTCACTCACCCCTGCCAACAAGGAGTCAGGAAATCAAGACTTCTGTTCTTGTTGGTGACAGAGAAAGCCAGAATGAGTGCAAAGAAGGGATGGGGTGGTTGGGAAGGAGGGGGAAAGCCACGTGAGGGCTCCCAAAATGGGCTGAAATTTTTTTTAATTTATTTGTTTGGATGCCCTGGTTTCCCATCTGCCCTGCCCTAGACACACCTCTGGCCAGAGGGAGGAGGTCTGCAGGGAGCGGCCCCTGCTCCCTGCTCCTGTTGGGGAGGGGAGGCAGTGCTCAAGGTGCTCTGCAGAGTTGGAGACTGACCCCAGGCAGGGGCAGGGGAGAGGAAGGCAGAACTGGTTGGGGGACAAATATTTGGGGCGGGAGGCAGTTAAACATCTTAAACCAGACCCACAAATTCGGCAGTACACCTGACACCTCTGCTTGGACCAGGCATCTCCAATCAACCACTGCCTAGAACCACTGCCACCAGATAATTTGGTTCAAATCAGTTCTTCTAGGAGCTCAGGCCAGAACCTCGGGGACATCCCTGACCCTCCCCGCTCCCTACTTCCGCTGCTACTCCTGGTCCAAGCCCCCAGCCCTGCTGCAGCCTCCCCCCCGGGCTTTCCTGCTGAGACAGAAAGTCCTGCAGCTCCGTGGCCCCCAGGGACAGTCGTGGGTCCTCTAGAGGAAGGGAGTCTGCTCAGCGCAGGGCAAGGCTGGGAGCTCTGATTCCCGGTCCCCTGGCCCCAGCCCGTCCGTCTCAGACCCGGGCGCGCTCATCCAGCTGTCAAGTCATCCTTCACTGCCCGTGATGTGCCCCCGACTCCCTGAGACCCCAGAGTTCAGGAAAGAAAGGGTGGTCTTCAAAGAGCCTGCTCTTTGGCCTCAGTTCCCAAAATCCTCAGAGAAGAGCGAAGTGCTGAATGTAACGTGGTAGGCCACGTGCACTACCGTGTCCCAAATAGAGCGCACTAGACGCAGTCCCCGGGGTCACGAGGAGTCTGACGCGACTGAGCGACAGAGCACGCGCGCACAGGTGGCCGAAGTGCTGCGTCTGAACACAAGGGTCGCTTCCGGGGCCCCCACCACGTCCCCAGCCTGCGCCGGCTTTCATGCGTCCTCTGTTCAACCCTCCCGAGAAACCTCCGGGGCAGATAATGTCCCCCTGCATTCGTCCCTCTAGCAAGCGTTCACTCAGCACCGCCTGGCACCAGGCCCAGCCGGTGATGCAAGAGCATCCCTGCAAGTGTGAACTCACAGAGAGCCACCGCAGGAGGTCTCACGCAGGAGAAGATATGAAAACAAAGGGAGAGGAAAGCTTTCTGATCACGGCTTCCTAAAACAGTCCTCAATGTTTCAAGATAGCAGAATCCTTTCTCTAAACAAAGTGTTTCCCAGAAGCCATTACCAACCAGATGCATGAGGAGCAGCTGTTGGTTGACACAGGGGAGTGGAGACCCTGGACCCCCAGAGGGTTCCTTAGAGTTTCAGGGTTCCTTGGTCCTCAGTTCGAAAACCAATGGTTTACAGGTCAGATGGGAAGCAAGAAGGCAGGGTTGGTTTGAGGCAGGAGGGCTGTGCTTAGACCGAGGTGAGGAAACCTGGAGGCGGTCTGGACTAAGGGACAGGGAGGGAGCACCTAGAATCACCTGGGATGTTTGGGTCCAGGAAACAGAGAGGATGACGGGGCCACCGCCTGAGGCAGAGGGAAGGGGGAGGCGGGGTCCACATTGGCTCCTCGTGAGCAGGACTAGCAGCAGCTGCTGAATGGGGTGAGCGGGAGGTGTCCCCAGGGACGTGGTGAAGGTGTGTGTGTCCTCGGCGCAGACGAGTCCATCTGAAGCCTTGGTTGTTGGTGTGGCTCTGTGCTGGGCACACAAGACCCCCGTGGATCCGGACAACTTGGGTGGGTGGATGGATGGAAGGGAAAGAGGAAGCCCGAGGTGGTGGCACCAAGAAGTGCATTCGTGTCCCTAAAGTCTCATCCATGGGCCGAGGGGAGACATCATTTCACTGTGGGCAGTCGACATCATCTTGGTTTTACTTGCTGCTGCTGCTGTTAAGTCACTTCAGTCGTGTCCGACTCTGTGCGATCCCATAGACGGCAGCCCACCAGGCTCCCCTGTCCCTGGGATTCTCCAGGCAAGAACACTGGAGTGGGTTGCCATTTTCTTCTCCAGTGCATGAAAGTGAAAAAATAAAGTGAAGTTGCTCAGTCGTGTCTGACTCCTAGCGACCCGTTTTACTTAGGGTTGTTTAAAAGGAGAGTCGTCTTCCCACCCCAACCATTGACCAGTCTCTGCAGAGGGCAGAGGCCTCTGTCCCCTCCTCATGACCTGGGAATCCTGACGGCTCCACTCTGTAGAGCCACCCTGGGGGTTAGAGAGGGTCGTGCTGGTCAAGCGCTGGGTACCCTGGCTGGCTCAGTCAAGGAGGGAGGAGGCCAGGGCAGACCCTAGAGCCCCAGGTCACGGGAGCTGCAGGCGGGAGCCCTGGGGGAGCGGGGAGGGGAGTGGGCCAGAGCTCGAGGTAATTAGCGCCTCTGGAGGAATCCTCCAGCTCCTTGGAGAGCAGCAATTTGTGCATGCACAAAAGTGTCTCTAATTACAGGAGGTGGCTTCCTCCCCCAGGAGCCCTGAGCCTAAGCTCCATCCCCACCGAGAGTTCTGCGCCCCCTCCTCCCCCTCCCTGAATCTCCTGTCCCCCTAGACTGATCATCAAGCCAGCGCTGGGGGCTGGGGGCTGCTCCCCAGCAGTCCCAGGCCAGCTCACTGCTGCCTGGGGGATGCAGCCCCAGAACGCCCCCTCCTGGGGCCCCCCAAGTAGGGGCTCCATGGTCACAGGTCTCTTCTGTTTCAGGCTGAGGCCCTTCACCTCCTATAAGCTGCGTCTGAAGGCCACCAACGACATTGGAGACAGTGACTTCAGCGCCGAGACAGAGGCGGTCACCACGCTGCAGGATGGTGAGCAACAGGCCCACTTCCCGCTGCTGCCTGTGCACCCCGAAACCTGGGCTCCTAGAGAGGCCCGCTCTCCCCTGAACCAGGAAGGGGTCACCCAAGGGAGCCGGGGAGCAACCATGGGCAGTGGGGTTCAATTAGCAGCAGAAGCCGGTGCCCCTGCACAGCTCAGGGCCGTAAATCAGACTTCAAGGGCTTCCAAACGGAGGGACGTTTCTTTGATTAGCTTCCAAACCCGATGATCCATTAGCATCCCTGACATTGAATAATTTATAGGGTCATTAAAGATAGATGCCATGGGGTAGCTGGATTGTAAGAGCTTTTCCCCATTTTTCTCATTCATGAGCCATCCCGGTTTTGCCGCTTGACAAATGCACAGTGAAGTGGTGGCAGAGAGACCCCTGAAAGCTCCAGGTCCCTACCCGCCCCCACCCCTGCTTGGTTCTGCTCAGAGGAATTGGGCCTGAAGATCCCTTGTGAGTTTGCTTGGCCATGGGCAGTGAGACCAGGCCCGGAAGGACAGGGAGGCGGGGTCCTCAGGCCGACCCAGCAGACAGGCAGGCGTTCAGGACAGAGCACGGCCACTGCACGACGACGCTGAGGCTCGGAGCCCAGCCGACGGACCTGGACCCTCAGTTCACTGGGCGGTGCTCTGTGACGATCCCCAGGCCCACCCTGAGCTCCCCCTTCCCTGCTTAACTCAGCAGTGGAGCGACCTTCAAACCAGCCCATCCCCACGATCACACCAGGCCTCCGGGCTTCAGCTCTGCTCTTCTGTAGCCCGGGGTGTCGGGGCCTCCTGCCCTGAGGGACCAGCCGCGGGGTCCAGGGCCTTGCTGGCTCTTGAACTCGCCGAGGTCAGGCCGCCAGGGCCCCATGATCCTGACCGGAGAGGTGCCCTCCAACCCCGTAGGCGGGAGGCCGGGGAGGAAGGGCGGCCCCGGGTCTGGAGAAGCAGTGCTTGTCCCCCGTGGCATCCTCTGTATTCCTGCGTTAGCGCCTTGCCTGAGAGTTAGTTCTTAGAAGGAAAAAACCCGGCAGCTGGTCTGCGGGAGAGGGGCGCCCACCCGCTGCCCCTCACAGGTCGGTCAGAAGGGGGCCTCTCTCAGCCCTTTCATGTTCAAATCACCTTTTCATCTTCCTTTTCGAGACTCCAGTTTCTCTTTGCAATGGGTTGGCCTTGTGTTTTCGTCCCGTGACTCTGAGTCCAGCTCTCAGGGGAGAGGACAGGCCAGGCTGACCCCAGGGCTGGGGCCAGTGCTGGGCGAGGGGCTTGGGAGCATGCAGATGGTTTGCTGGGAAAGGGTCTCTTATCCCGAGAGTACTGAGTCCGCCCCACGTGGGCAGGAACGCTGGGTCAGGGCCTTGAGCTGGAACAGCCAGAGGTCAGAGGGGCAGGGTAGAGAGCGGCCCCTGGGGCAGGGGGCCTGGAGTGTGGCCAGCATGGGCCCATCCCTGGTCTGGGCCCGGAGGACGGGGAAGCCTGCAGGGTGCAGGGGTCGCTCGGAGCAGCTGAGTCAGAGTGGGGAGCAGGCTGGGGGTGCAGGGCACACAGATGAGGCGGGTGGGGAGAGGCCCTAAATCCTTCTGCTCAAAGCCCGTTTCTGAACACTGACTCTGTCGGGGTGTCACAGCGGGGCCGCTGTGCGAAGGCCAGTCCGTCTGCTGGGAGCGGGCCGCCCAGGCCCGGCAGGGGCAGACGTGGTGGAGAGTGGGGCACGGCCTGCTGGACGTGACACACGCTCTAGAGAGCAGGGTGGGGTCAAACTGGAGCTGCACTGGGCCACCACCGGGACCAGGCTGGGCCAGAGGTCCCCCAGCCCCCGGAGTCACGCCCCTTTCCTGACAGTCACGTCCGTGTTTAGAGTCAAGGGCCCTGGGCCTGGCTTGCTCATGTGTCCTGTTCAGAAGTCGCTCTGACCCACGTACCCCAAAAGAATGACACCCCTCCTCCTCTGGGGAGATCAGGGAACTGCAGGGGCGCTCGGGCGCCTCGGCCATGAAGAGACCCAGACTCTGCGTGCGTCCAGTGGGGCGGGTCCGTGGGAGGTGAGGTCGGGGAGGCGGTCCAGTATGAGGTCCCTCTCTCCTGGACACAGGCTGGCAGGCGGAGGAAGGGCGTCCCCGGGAGGAGGGGGCCGCGTGCTGGCTGGTTGAGAGCAGGCGGGGACCGGGCCCAGGAGTGCCGGGCCAAGCTCGACGCCTAACCCGTGCTGCTTCCCTCTTCCTTCCAGTCCCCGGGGAGCCCCCGCGCTCTGTGTCTGTGACACCACGCACCACCTCGTCTGTTCTGATCCAGTGGCAGGTAAGGCCCGGGGACCCCACGGTACTCTGTGAACCCCGCTCCTGCAGCAGCGAGCTTGCTCAGCGGGCACCCGGCCGACCCTGGGTTGGGCTGGAGAGTCCGGCTGGTGCACCATGCAGGGCCGTGGTGTGAGTGTGACCTCCAAGGGGGAAGTCCAGCGCCGTGGTGACCTGCAGAGTGGACCGGAGCTCGGTGTGTTGGGGTGGGGGCGGTCAGCAGGACGGCCAGTGGGCCCAGCGCACAGCCCGTCCGGTGACCGAGTCATCCCAGGCCACTTCCCCTCTTCTGTGTCGCTAAGTGGCAGCTCCTTGGGGTAACGGGAACCTTTCAGTGTGAACAGAAGACATTTCCAAGTGTCCTCCCGGTGAACTGGGAGCTCACTGCTGTGGCATTCTGCACTTTCCAGACTCCCCGGAGTGCTGAAACTGGATGAGGACCCAGGAGGCTTCAGCTGGGCTCTGACGGCTGTCCCGGGGGAGCCACAGCTGAGTGGCCCTCTGGGCCCCGGGAGAGGGACAGGGCCTGGCCTCGGCCTGCGGGCCAGTTTGCCACAGCAAGACTCTGACCCCAGAAGCCTCTCTGACCCCAGGTTCCTCCTCTGTAAAACAAGGGTTCCAAGGTCCCCTCTGAGGCCACCATGAGGTCTCTGATCCAAGGCCCGTTAGACCCCTGACTTCCATCAGGATCTCTGGTGGGAGATGGGGAACATTCAACATGGAAACTGAAGGTTCCAAGCACTTCCAGTTCCCGCTCTCCACTAACACAATCGACCAAGAGCAGACGGTCTTCTGGGTGGTGCTGAATTCTGCCGGGTACGTGCTTGGTCTCAGACGTGGGTCTGGCTGCCCCGTAGCCAGCTGAGCTCGGGACTGTGGCACCTCAGCCGTTCTCGACAGGCAGCTGTGGTTGCAGTGCTGGCTGTCAACCCAGCCCTCCCGCCTCCAGCCCCTGGGCTGCGAGCGCTCAGTCCCAGACGCCCTGTGAGGCGAGGAGAGCTGCACGGAAGGTGCTGGGCGTGCCTGCCCATCAGCTGTCCCCCTTCAGAGCCCAGCAGGAGAAACTAATCGCAAGAAGCCTGAGCAGGAGGTGGTCAGTATGATGCATTGCGGAAATAAATGCCTGTCAACTGCCAGGCAGTTGAAGTATAATTAAAATTATGAGTAATTTACTGAATCAGAGCTAAGGGAACAAAGGGACGACGTTTAAATATAGATTTGCATTCCAAACAAAATGCTTCACCTGTAAATCTTTTTTAGTAATTTGTTTAAAAACGCAAGCACTGCCTGTAATTCCAAGGCCACTGACCCACTTGAATGGGCTGTCCATCAGAGTTGATTCCTCTTAGTAGGATGATCAACATTCAAAACTGAACATTCAAAAAACTAAGATCATGGCATCCGGTCCCATCACTTCATGGCAAATAGATGGGGAAACAATGGAAACATTGACAGACTATTTTCCTGGGCTCCAAAAATCACTGCAGATGGTGACTGCAGCCTTGAAATTAAAAGATGCTTACTCCTTGGAAGAAAAGCTATGACAAACCTAGGCAGCATATTAAAAAGCAGAGACATTACTTTGCTGACAGAAGTCCATCTAGTCAAAACTGATTTTTCCAGTAGTCATGTATGGATGTGAGAGTTGGACTGTAAAGAAAGCTGAGCGCTGAAGAATTGATGCTTTAGAACTGTGGTGTTGGAGAAGACTCTTGAGAGCCCTTTGGACTGCAAGGAGATCAAACCAGTCCGTCC
The DNA here is from genome assembly GCF_032452875.1 of Bos javanicus. Classification (NCBI taxonomy): domain Eukaryota; kingdom Metazoa; phylum Chordata; class Mammalia; order Artiodactyla; family Bovidae; genus Bos; species Bos javanicus. Next base: position 51,177,279 of record NC_083884.1, read on the forward strand.
TAAAGGAAATCAGTCCTCAATATTCATTGGAAGGACTAATGCTGAAGCTGAAACTTCAATGCTTTGGCCACCTGATGCGAAGAACTGACTCATTTGAAAAGACCCTGATGCTGGGAAAGATTGAAGGCAGGAGGACAAGGGGAAGACAGAAGATGAGATGGTTGGGTGGCATCACCGACTTGATGGACGTGGGTTTGAGCACGCTCTGGGAGTTGGTGATGGACAGGGAGGCCTGGCGTGCTGCAGTCCATGGGGTCACAAAGAGTCGGACATGACTGAGCTGAACTGACCTGAGTGGGATGGTCAATCTGTGCCTTTCGGGGGCCGGTGCTGTTGGAATCTGAGGATTTGTGCGTATATTCTAGACAGCAGTGGCTCTGTGTTCACACTGAGTGCAGCTCATACTGGGCATTCATGTCTCTGAATTGATCACATTTCAGCTGGCTGTTCTGAAACCTCCAGCGGGTCACACAGTCTGTGACTCACATGCATTTCCTCTCTGGTCCCCTCTTCTCTGAGTGGATTTTGAGGCTGTTTTCTAGCAAAATTATCGTCCTAAGGGACAGACTGCATCACGTGCAGTGGACTCGGGGAGGGGGACTCGGCTGTGCAGGGCGCCTTCCTAAGAGTGTGGTGCAGCCCCCAGTCAGAGGGGACACGGGGGCCTGGCCTCTCTGGGACATCCTGGCCTTTGCTCCTTTCTCACCGCCCGCTCTGTCGTCTGTGAGGACTGGCTCCGGCGCCGGGCTCTGAGCACCCAGAGCCTCCTTTCCCTGCTGTGAGGTCCACAGGCCTCAGTGAGAAGACAGGAGGGCAGCGGCTGGAGGGAGGTGGGAGGTGACAGGATGGCCGGTCCCCGCCCCCACCCGTCAGGGCAGGCAGGTCATTATCCAGTGGCACGTCCGCAGGAATGCAGGCTCAGGTGTGACAGCTGCTGGGCTTCAAGGGCAGGCGCCTGGAGCTGGTTCTCTAGGGCCTCCCGTGCCCGCTGAGCCACGGACTCAGTCCAGCAGGCATCAGAGGGACCCCTGCTCTGGGCTCCAGGGAACAGAGGTGGTGGGAAGTCCCGGGCTCGGGCCCCAGGACGATGGCAGTGGAAGTCCCGCTCTGCCTCCGGCTCACCCTGAGACCCGGGACTCCGTGTGGGCCCTCCCCAGCCCCGGTCCCCCCACCCGCGGCCCTCCCCAGCCCCGGGTCCCCCCACCCGCGCCCTCCCCAGCCCCGGTCCCCCCACCCGCGGCCCGCCCTGTCTGGGAAGGGACTCCGTGTGGACCCTCCCCAGCCCCGGTCCCCCCACCCGCGGCCCGCCCTGTCTAGGAAGGGACTCCGTGTGGGCCCTCCCCAGCCCCGGGTCTCCCCCCCCGCGGCCCGCCCTGTCTGGGAAGGGACTCCGTGTGGGCCCTCCCCAGCCCCGGGTCTCCCCCCCCGTGGCCCGCCCTGTCTGGGAAGGCCCACTGAGCTGGTCCCAGCCTGACCCCTGGCGCTCGGCCAGGACTGAGGTTCATGGTGAGAAGCCCCAGCTCTCTGTCCTCTTCCCGCCCGCTGGAGTGGGGGGTCAAGGCCAATGCACTCCGACCAGGTCACGGGCACTTTAACAAGGGCCCCTTTTCCAAAACTGCAAAAACACCCCGGGCCCCTGCGGACCGGCTGGTGGAATTTCCGATTTGCGGAAGGCAGGGTGAAGCACTTAAGACACTTACGTCGCAGCTCAGGGCACCTCATCAACCTGCGGAGCCGGTCGGCTCTAGAGGCAGGGCTGGGGTGCAGGCAGGGCCCTCTGCAGCAAGGAGCTCCGCTGACCTCCCGGGGCCTCAGCCGGGCGCCTTCACTGCAGGGGGACTTGTGGGGCGGGGGCCTCAGGACCCTCCCTCAGGGGTCACCGCTGTGGGCAGCCTGGGACCCAGAGGGTCAGAGGCCCTGCGACCTCTGAGCCTCACTTGGGAAGGGCGGTGGAGAGCGCGTCACTGAACCTGGACCTTGTCTGCACGGCTTAGGTGTCAGGTGGGAAAACGTCTCTCTCTATTCTCACGGGTAGACTTTCCCATCCGTTGTATTTTTTAAGAAGGGGGTGAAATAAACTTTTTCTTACGTGTTGTGATGGTTGTGCTTAAAGGAAGCCTAGGGGTGAGGACTGTAATTGTCTCAGCCGTGGCCAGTAAGAAACCCAGGGCTAGGGTCGGAGTGGCCGACGGTGGGCGTCCATCCTTAGGAGGAGATGGCGCCTGCGTGCATTACACACACAGACGCACACACGACTTGCACGTGGCACCGATTAGCAGTAAACGCTGCACGGTGTCTGCCTTTACCGCGTGGAACCTAGTTTTAAATAGCAGAGGGTCGTGCAAAACAAAAACCCTTAAAGCTATCTGAACCAATCCTATGAGCTCAAAGGGGAGGGATCTAAAAAAAGGTGTATCAGAGGATCTGAAACGCTGCCCTCAGGGCGGGGAGGCTCCAGGGCCGGGGCTGGACAGGAAGCATAGGGACCGCCCAGCATGCCAGGGCGTGCCCCGCTCAGGGGTGTCCCTGAATCTGCAGTGCGGGGGACAGAGGTTCTGTCCATCAAAATCGGTAGGAAAGAAAAGGGCAGAATAAACTAGAAACTGCAACAAGAAACAGAGCCTCTCTCCTGCCCCCCCAGGCAGGCCCCCAGGGTTCAGCCCTGTCCTCACCTCCCTTCCTGACAGCACACAGCTCCCCGAGTTCCTAGCACTCTGGTCAGTTGAGGCCTCGTTTTGGGAACGGTCGGGGCAGAGAGCCGCAGGCTCGCTGCTGGAGGAAGTGATCAGTGTCATGGTTCAGCCCGGGGCCCGGACGGACGGGCCTGTGCCTCGGGGACCCTGCGTGCCTGGCCGGTCACCTGCCCCATCCAGGCGACGCGGGCATCTGAGCGGGTCCACCTTCACTCTCAGATCGTTAGTTCTACAACCGTGAGGTGAGTTTAAAGATGTCTCCACCTGTGGGCGTCAGGAGAGCGGAGCGAGCACTGATACCCTGGAAATATGGGGTCCAGTCCCAGACCCGCACAGGAGAGAGAATCTGGCAGTAAAGCGACTCACACGACTGTCTGGTTTCTCAGTGTTTGTGAAGGTGATGCTTAGTAGTCCAGTGTCATCCGGGTGGGCTTGCTGGGCTCCTCTGACCAGAGGGATGCACGTGGATCCTGGGGATGTGGCGAGTCCACTCCGGTTTCCCAGGCTTGAGTGTCTGCGTCTGACGGGAAGAACGACCAGCCACGGCGCTTTCAGCGCGGGGACGGGGGGTGGGGGGGTCCAAGTACTCAGAAGTGGCGGGAGAGCACGTTGGGGGCTGCGGCAGACCCGCCCTGCAAACCCCTGGGCTCTCGTGGTAAAAACGTGGTGATTCCCGCTCATGGGAGGAAGCGCCCTTGCTGTGTGCGCTGCCCACTGGCGAGTGAGGGCAGAGAGCTGTCCCCTCCTGCAGGGGTCCCGAGTTTGGGACCGAGAGCAGCCAGAGGTCACAGAGAACAGACTTCCCTGAGCATCCGGGTCCCCCCGGTGCCGCCCGGGTTCAGGGACTGAAATTGAAGGGTGCGAGTGTGGACAGCAGAGCGCCTGGAACCGGGCGCCCTGCCTCCCACAGTTCCGAAGGCCAGCGTCCACGGTCAAGGTGGTAGCTGACTGCAGACACAGGGAAGCCTGCTGCCTGCCTCTTCCCAGCCTCTGGCGGCCGCGGCAGGCCTTACCGCTCCTTGGCTTCTAGACGCTTCCTTCAGTCCCGACCTCTGCTTTCGCGTGACATTCTGTGTCCAAATGTCCTCATCTTATAAGAATCTTTGGGTCTTTTTCCAGTCTCAGCATTTGTTAAATAATTGCTAGATTCTATATTGCCTCTTAAAATGTGTTTTGTCTTCACGATCCATCACGCTGAGCATCTAGGTGCCCGTGTGAATCAATTATCACATCATCCGATGGTGTTCACGAGCCCCAGGTCTGCCAATTTGTTTGCAGGCAATCTTCAAGCTTGAAGATTCAAGCCCTTCAAGCTCGAAGGCCATCCTGTTGTCTTGGTGGCATTGAAAAGACCCGGAGAGGATTGGTCTTGGCGTTTTGAGGGGTGGGGGAGAGTTAGTCCCAGGCTCACGTTTGTGGGTCTCAGGACCGCACACACCTGAGATTCCACGTGGGGTCAGTTCCTGGACGTGTGATTGCTGCATTAAAGATCTGGGCAAATAGAACGGAACCGCCCTCTGTGAAGCCTGCCATCGCCGTAGAGTGCTCCCTTCCACCGGTGCCCTCTTCCTAACTTGCTTACATCTGCAGAGACCCAAATCCAGATGAAGTCACTTTGCGGGGACCAGCAGTTAGGACTCAGCATGTCTCCTAGGGGGGCACAGTTTAACCCACAACAGGGGGGCTTTCTTACAGTAGCTGTGGCGTCCACTCGGGCACCAGCACGCTCTTGGTCCATCTGTCCAGCTGCAGTTTGGGAGGTTCAGTCCTGACCTGCTGAGGACCGTAGAGGGGGGAGCAGAGCCCGTAGCCCCCAGCACTGGGGTGAGTGTCGTGGCCTTATTGGGGTTCCAAGTGGAGTGGGATGGCCTTCCTTCCACAGACAGACCTGTCACCCAGCTGGGGATGCCCTCCCCAGGCTCACTAATCAACAGAAACCAGCCAAAGGGGGAGGGGCAGTCGGGCCGGGCCCTCCCTGAGCAGCAGCGGTACGCAGAGGGAAGCGGTTGCAAGGTCCTGGATTCACACACAGGCTCAGGCTGCCCCACCGTCCGACCTTGTCTCCGAGCCGCCCGTGAGCCGCCTTCCGCTGGGTTCTTAGGAGTCAGGCCCTGCCCCACCGTCGGCCGCTCTCACGCCAGCTGAGGTGGCAGTGGGTGTTCTAGCCCTACGCCTGTCAGGCAGGGGGCCCACATGGCACGCAGAGGGGTCAGTGAGGGTCCCAGCGAGACGGCCATAAGCCCGGGTGGACGGGAGGGTCGGGGACTGAAGGGACAGGGTGGGTCAGTGGTGGACGACGCAGGGCTAGGCCGCATCCACGGCCCCCTTCGGTTCTGGGTCTGCCGGCAATGGGCAACTTCCTCTCTATCTGTGACCTGGGCCACAGTCTCCAGCCCCGGCCCTGGGGCTCGGGTGTCCAGGCTGGACAGGGAGACATGGCCATGTCCACGCACACAGGACCAGGAGGCCTGGGTTCCATCCCTGACCCCGTCATTCCTCATCAGTGGGACACCTGCCTGTCCTCTTGCCAACAACCGAGGCCCCTCTAGTTGTCTTGAACCAGTGACGCCCCGCCTGTCCACACAGCCAGCCAGCATGCAGCCAGGCCCCTGACCGTGCTGTCTTTGCAGCCTCCAAGGGACGAGAGCCTGAACGGCCTCCTGCAGGGCTACCGGATCTACTACCGTGAGCTGGAGTACGAGGCGGCCCCCGCCACCGAGTCCAAGACGCTCAAGACGCCCTTGGCTCTGCGGGCCGAGCTCACAGGTGAGCCCCCCGCCCCCCGACCCCACGGCAGGGAGGTTCCCATAACCACCACATCTGCCCACCCCAGGCCTGCTGGGAACAGCTGTGGGGGCCGGAGGGGGTGCAGCTCTGCCCCCTCCCCAGCACCCCGACAGTGTGCAAGGTCCAGGGCACAGCAAGGGCACCCAGGAAGGCTGCCTGGAGGAGGAGCCATCTGAGGGGGCCGTCGGGGTAAAAAGGATGTCACGGAGGACGTGAGAGGAAGAGGGTGATGCAGGGCCCGGCACAGCTCAGTGGGGGGAGGCAGGGGTCAGCCGGCCAGGGCAGGGCTAAGCCATAGGGGCCTGTGTGCCCTGGAGGAGGAGTAGTCAGGCCTCCGGAGACAGCAGTGCCGCCCCACGCGGAGCAGGCCCGGGGTGCTGGGGCCTGTGGAGACCCGGCCTCCCTCTCCCTGCTCATCTGCCCTGAGCCACTGTCCCCTTCTGCTCTCTATTGGGGGAAGGCTAAGAGATGACCCCCAGAACCATCAGAGAAGACACCTGGGCCCCTGGCACCCGCGTGGTGGGGGTGGGGGCAGGGCAGCCAGGGCACCGGGTCCAGCTCTGCCTGGGCCTCTTCGCGCGGGTCACACACACTGCGCTCAGCCCCCAGCGCCCCTCTGGGGTCGGCGAGGGGCTACAGCTTGGCCCCGACCCCACCGGGGGAGGACCTGGCTCCGCTGAGACCCGCACTCACAGCGTCTCCCCCGGTGCCCCTTGCCAATGCCCAGCTGGCCATGACTGTCCCTCTGGGCTGAGTCACACACACCCTGGAATAAGGGGGTGCGAGGGTCTGTGCACCTGCTCACTGTTGGCTGGTCGTCCCCACTGGCTTGGGGCACTCACCTGAGCACGTGATCAGACGCGGTTGCCCCGGGACCAGCCAGTCCTGTGGCCCCCAGTGCCGCTTTGCGCTACATTCTGCCAGATGCCAATTAGATCCGTTTAATCAGAGGGGAGACACTCCTCCCCCTTGTGGGCCGGGGGCCTGGCTGGATCAGGAGGCTCTGCGGGGGTCCCGGTGAGCAGACGGGCGTGTGGTGGCTGCTCTGGAGGCAGAGCAGCTTCCCGGCCAGGCCTCCTTCCACGTCTGCGGCCCGTCCTGGCGCCGGCTGTCCCCACACTGACGGCCTGTCTGCTCGCCCCCCACAGCCCAGAGCAGCTTCAAGACCGTCAACAGCAGCTCCACCGAGACAACCTACGAGTTAACACGTGAGTGACTCTGCGCTCAGCTGGCGCAGCTGGGCAGTGCCCCTCAGCCTCTCGGCGGACCGAGTGAAGACCAGCTCGGATTCCCAGCTCTCGTTCCTGGAGCCCCCCACCCCGTCCCACTAAAATGCGTGATGGGCCAGAACCACCGAAAGGGAGTTTCTAGAAACACAGGCTGGGCAGGGGTTCCCAACAGCCGTTCTCAGTTTGGGACAGAAAGTCACGGCAGCGCTCTTCTCTGACACTGTCGGCTTGTTTTTAGCCCCCTTTTAGCTGTGGATTTACCTTCACCCTGTTATGTGCACACACTGCCGTGCGCCCGTCCCCACCGCCCACCTCAGAACCCTCTCACCCCCAACCTGAGACTGCCCCACTAAACACGCACGCCCCCCACCTCCCCCAGCCCCACCCCGGGCGCCCACCCCCACCTTCCTGTCTCTGTGACCCCGGCCCCTCCAGGGACCTCGCAGCAGGGGACTCACCCAGCGGGCCCCTCTGTGTCCGCTGGCTTCAGGCCTAGCGTCCTCCTCACTGCAGCGTCGGGGTCTCCCTCCTCTCGGGGTGGGGGGCGGACATTGCACACACATGTCCAGCGTTTGTCCATCCGGCCTCTCTCCTTCTTATCAAATCGTGGTGCTGCCCCTTGGATTTCGGCCAGGGTGGGTTTCAGTGACCGAGTGCAAGACTCAGGGACCAAGCTGCAGTTCAGTCCAGTGCAGAGGTCGCTGGATCAGAAAGCGGGTAATGGAGGGGAGGAAGAGCCAGGCTTGCCAGGCCCCGCGGGTGCCAGCTCTCTGCCAGCTTGTCCCCCATCACCCCGGCCACCACCTGGGACAGCCAACCAGCCCGGCAGCGGGGGCGGGGTTCCCGGAGCTGTGCCCTCCCCCTGAAGCTCTGCGTCATCCATCGCGGGCTGGCCCGCCTGCCCCTCCCCGCCTCGCTGCTTCCTTGTCTTTCCACCGAGTCCCTCCTGGGCCGGGCATCTCCCAGAGGTGGCCTCTCCAAGAGGTTGGGTGAAGAGTCAAGTGCAGGCTGGCCCCAGTGACGAGGGCTCCCTCCCCAGGTCTCCGCCCAGGCCTTTCAGTCTCGGGTTAGGAAGCATGGAAGGGGCGCCCGGGCCACACGCCGGCATCCACTCTGGTGCGTCTCTGTGGATTCCTGGCAATCACACGAGGCCCCAAGTTGAGATGAAGCCATCTGGTGGTTTCTCAGCAGCAGAGCTTGACCGCGGGGGCAGGATCTTGGCCGTTAAATGTATCTATGTTGGCAAACCAAGGCCCGTGAGGTCTGAATGGCCACATCCTGGGAAGAAAAGGGCATGAGACGCCAAGTGCATCGTGCAGGCCAGGCAGCCACACATGAGACGCCAAGTGCATCGTGCAGGCCAGGCAGCCACACACGAGCTCTGCACTACTCGATGTGGCGGGAACAGCTGATTTTTAAGCCAGAACTTTCTGGAAGGTTCTCCCAGTCACATGACTGTCCAGAGGCCCCACGTATGTGTCTGACCGCCTGAGCGCATGGTCCCTGCAAACCGTACCTCCCAGAGAGGACCCCGCTCTGCAGAGGTCAGTGAATGTGACCCCCAGGCCCTCCCGCCATCATGTCACAGAAGGGGTCAAGGACTGGCCCGCGTGGTCGCGCAGCGCCAGGGTCTTGCTGTGTCCGCTCTTGCTCTCCAGGAGAGGTTCGGGACCAGAAGGCAGGCCCAGGTCAGGCTCTGTGTCCTGGACTCGCTCCCTTAGACGAGGAGTTGGTTGCCACCTTTCCCCGAATGCAGGACGGCCGTGACTGCCTCACCAGGGTCACGGGCGGGTAGGGGCACTGCCGGGCGGGTAGGGGCACTGCTGGACGGAGGGTGGCCGGCCCCTCACAGGCTTCTCTCTGCAAGAAAGGGCTCCCTTGTCCCCCCAGGGGGCACTGGTCACAGAGGGAGCTTTCTAAGAAACGGCGGGGCTCCTGCCTGCTGACCCTGTCCCCTCGCCCTTGCAGATCTGAAGAAATACCGGCGCTACGAAGTGGTCCTGACGGCTTACAACGTCATCGGCGAGGGCCCGGCCAGCGCGCCTGTGGAGGTCTTCGTTGGCGAGGCCGGTGAGTCCTGCCTGCAGCTCAGGGGCCAGCAGCGTCCCCCTCGTCGAAGGTCAGGTTATGGGGGTTCAGGAGGCTTCTGGTCATGCTGGGAAGAGTCCTCGGCCAAGGGCTGGGTGTCCTGGTGGCCCCGGGAGTGATCAAGTCTTGCTTTTGAGACACAGGGGTGTTTAAGGTCTGGAGGTATCGGATTAATCAGGACGTGCTCTAGGGGAGCCATGCTGTCGTCCCCGTGGGGGTCCAGGACTGCGGGGTCCTGGGTGGGGGGAGGGGAACTGCTGTCACCCACCGTCTCTGGCCAGCCTGAGCGCTGGCCCCGGCCCCGAGTCAGCCTGACCTTCCGTAACAGCCACTCCCCCATCTCCGAAAGCCACACAGATCCACGTTAGTCCCCGTTTCAGATACGATCTGGCCCCTGGGTTTGTCTTAAGAACTGTCCCCTCTGTGGGGCTGACGCACAGGGAGAGGTCGTATCCCACGTTGAGATCGGAGTGTTGCCTTCACCCAGCCCCCCGCTGCCCTGGAAGGAGGGAGTCGCCCGCCCTCAACCTGCAGAAACGCCCCCTGCCCGCGGACACACGCACGCACACACGCACGCACACACGCACACACGCACACACACACACTGCCTCACGGCCTGCCGTCTCCCCACAGAAACCGCCCCCCCCCCCAACACACACACACACTGGGCAGGCCCACACGCACGCACGCACACACACACACACACACACACACACACACTGTACCACAGACGGCTGTCTCCTCTGATCTTGGCACATGGCTGAAGGTTCTGCTCGAATCTGCGGGTGCAGAGTCAGGAGGGTGAATGGGTTGGAATGCCCCTGGGGACGGGGACCCAGGCTTTCGGGGGATGAAGGCTGAATTCTCTGGGCCGGCCACAGGACACGTCAGGCGACTGTGCAGTTTGGAGAGGTTATTGTCGGAAACGAGCCAGCACTGAGGGTCCCTGGCTTAGCAGGGTTTTTCTGGAAGAGTCACACGGCATTTTCACGTAGACAAGGATAAACCAGGTGACCCCACAGGAGACAGTGGAAGCCACCCTGGCCTCTGCCCGGGAGTCTGTCGGCAGAAGGAGTGGAGGTCACTTGGGGGCCAGGCACTCCAGGAGGGCCTGGGCCTGGCCACAGAAGAGCCCACACAGGCGGGGCAGACGCAGCACACGCCGTCCGTGAGAGCAGGGGCTTTGGAGCCTGGCGGGGCATCGTGCAGGCAGCCGTGCCAGCCCTGCCACTGAGCTCAGGGTGCACATGGCCGGCTGGCGAGGACCCGCGGAGCTGACCCACCCACTCGTCAGCCTGCACCACAGCGAGAGGACCAGCGGCGGGGCCCAGGTGCTGCGGACAGGGCCTGCATCCCAGGACCAGTGCAGGCGTGTGGAGAACAGGGCTGCAACCCGGGCGGGAGACCCGGGAGCACCGGGGCCATAGCAGCCAGCCAGACGGCCGTGGACGTCTGCCTGCCTCCGGGCTTGCATCCTGGGTCTGTGGCTGTTTGTTGTTCGTTTTATGGTAAAGCACGGTTGACGTGACACACACCGTCCTTGTCACCGGCAAGCGTCCAGCCCAGGGGCAGGGAGCCTGTCCACTGGCCGAGTGGCCGCCGCCCGCCTCCCCCAGCCCCGGCTTCTCCCCAGACAGACGCCCCTCAGCCGTGGGCAGGCCCCCTCCCCCAGCCGCCGTCGGCCCTGACTTGCTTCCTGTCTGTGGGCTCGCTGCTCCGGGGGCTTCATGGACACGGGCCAGAGCCGTGTTTGACCGCTTTACCTGGCTCCCGTCTCCCGGCATGTTTCCCGGGCTCACCCGAGCTGCAGCAGGCGTCAGACTCGGCTCCCTCTCGTGGGGGAGGACTCTCCTCTGGGTGCAGACTCCGCGTTCGCTGGCAGTCCCTCGGTGGCCCCCTGGTCTCGGGTGCTGCGGTGGAGCTGCTGTGAACCCGGGCGGGCCACGTGTTTCTCCCAAGTGGCAGGAGGGTGTCCGTCGGCTGCTTCTGTGGGTGGGCGGCCTCCAACAGCCTCCAGTCGGGGATGCAGAGGCAGAACCCAGAAAGAGGCCAGGCTCCCCGCTCAGGCTGCCCCCACAGGTCGGGTGGATGTTCGGCCCCAGAGCGTTGCTCTGCCGTCTGTGTTCACGCCGCATAGAATGTTCTGGAAGGAGGACGCCATGCTTCCAGCACTGTTGCCACGCACCCTTGGCCGTCCAGTCGCTGCCTCTCGCAGCCCAGGGGCCCTTGTAACGTGTTCCTCCTGACTTTGGGCTGCTCTCAGGCCTGCAGAAAATAAAGCTAAATGGGGCAGTTTCCATTCACTCAGCCGGATGCTTCACCATCCTGACCATTCGGCAGGAAACACTCAGACTTGTGTGAAAACTGCCCGAAAACAGTGTGTTTCCCAAGTCAGACCTGCAGGTCTGAGGGTCACTTCCGCCGGTCCCCGGCTCTGTCATGCTGGGCCCGTCACTCCACCTCTCTGAGCTCAGGCCCTGAGGACCATGGTGCAGAGGGAAAAGCTGCAGGCTGGGAGTGAGGCGATGGGGGTCCTCACCCCGACCCTGCCCCCAGCTCGCCCGTCCTGCCTGCAGGATAAATGTCCAGGACACGCCTAGACCAGGGCCGGTCAGTAAGTGGTGAGTGACTGAGACCCTGTGCAGGTTCTTGATTGGTCTCGTCCTACAGAACAGCGAGAGGTCGAGAGTTAATGATCTTTGGGTCTCCTCTAGCCTGAATATGTAGTTTTTAAATCCTTTTAATCTCAGAGAGAAAGGGTAACCTTTAGGCGATCTCTCATTGAGATTGATTTCTGAGTCATTGAGCATTACAAATTGGTAAAAAATAGTACACTAGTAAGAAATACAGCTTGCAAGAGATAGAAACCCAAAGAGGCTTAAGCTGAAAGAATCTGTCATTAACTCACGTAACGGAGAAGTTGAAGAGCCTGGGCACAGCTTCAGGCATGGCTGGATCCAGCATGCTAACAGGCTGTCCCTGTGCCCCCTCTTGGTTCCTCCTCCTCTCAGCTCACTCCTGTCTCAGGCAGGCTCTTTGTCAAGGTGGCCCCGTGGCTCCAGGCAGCAGAAAGAGCGCTTCCTCCCACAGGGAGGAAACACCTCTTCCCCAGGAGTCCCCCAAGGGGGCAGACCCCAGAGGGAGAAGCACCCCCAGGACCCTGCTTGTCAGAAGGATGGCATGAAGGTGTGAGCACGAGGAGCAGGTCCCTGGAGGGCATCGCAGGTCCGTGATGACACCTCTGGGCGGCTCTCAGGTCACATGGGCACCCCCAGGGGAGATGGACATTTAAAGGCATCAGTACAGGGTGACCCAGAAGCCCTCCGTCTCCATGGGGACAGAGCCCACACAGGAGCAACGCCCCACCCGCCCGCAGGCAAGGTCACCTCGGGGACCCGCCTGGGGACACTGCCCACGCTCCTTGCCGGTCGTGCTCTCTGCTCTCACACCACCCGTTTCATTTCAGCTGCAAGACCCTTCACGTCCCACATTTTCTCCAATTTTACAAACAGCGAAGTGGCGCTCAGGGATTGGACAGACTCCCCACATCCCGCTGTACGAGCCCAGGGCTTGGATTCGCCGTGCAGGGCTTTCCCCGCAGCCTCCAGCCCCCATTCCTGCAGCCTGGAGAGCACAACATCGGTTTTTTGGAAACTGGTTTTTGTGACCAGTTTCCCGCTTCTTCCCGTTAAGCCTCCTTGGAGTTGTGTTTGGTTCTGGCTCAGCAGTGAGGTGAAGAGGAGGGGGGAGGTGACAGAGGAGACAGAAGAGAGGCAGGGGCTGGGGCCCCGAGGGGCGAGACAGGGCGAGACGTGCTGGGCTGGCGAGGGGTGGGGCCGGGGCCCTGAGGGGCGAGACTTGCTGGGCCAGCGAGGGGTGGAGGGCTGAATTCCCCACCCGCCTCCCCTCTCTCCCTCCCCAGGCCCCCGAAACCTCACCACGAGGGAGGGAAGGAGAGAGGCTCAGAGCCAGGCTGCCTGGGTTTACACAAAGCAGAGTCCACATGCCTGCTGATTGCGTGACCCCTGGAGAGTCGCTGGATTGCTCTGGGCCTTGCTTTTGCCGGCTCTGTAGCCTGCGTGCTGAGTCACTCAGTCATGTCCGACTCTGGGCAACCCTATGGACTGTAGCCCACGGAACGCACTGGACGTTCCTGCTGGGAAATGCCCCACGGGTCATCGGCCAGACTGGTTCCAGGGGGAGACGTGTAGCTCCCTCCGGGAGACTGTCCACAGGGTGGTCGCCACCCCACAGTGGGGCAGGGTGAGGGATGAGGGGCTGGATGGTGAGCAGTCCTGCCCGAGCGGTGGGCAGCCCCCGTGCCCCCAGCCCTGGCCGTTTGCCAGACACCTTTGCAGATGCTGTGAGCACACGGGGGCCGGCCAGCCGCCGCCCTGCAGCAGAGGTTCTGAAAGGCTCTGCTGCGGGGCCCCAGTGAGCCCGGGGCTGCCCAGGGTCTGCCAGACATGCAGTCAGGAGTCCGAGAGTCGGGGCCTGGGAGCCAGCACCCCCTCCACCAGCACGTCCATGCAAAGCCAGGGGCAGCTGCTGTCTTCCCTTGACGCTGCATGGTCACTGCGGGGCCAGCACGCCTGTCCAGGGGCCAGTGGAGCTGGACAAAGTGCCGGTCTCACTGCTTCTTGGGACCTGCCCGCCCAGTCCAGCCTGCAGCTCCCAGCTTTGCAGGGTTTCCTGAGCATTCAGCCAGAATCCCAGAAGATTCCAGAAATCTCTGGTGTTCCATCACCACTGTTGGGTACAAGGAGCCTGCCACAGTCCAGAACCATCTCTGTCGCCGCCATGGTCGGCCCTCCCTGCAGGCTGGTGGGTGACGGCCGTGGGGCAGCATCGTCTGCCCGGCCGAGGCGCCCAGGGGAACCTCTGCTCCGCGCCCCAGCCCGGACCCTGCCTCCAGCACCGTCCGTGGCGTCCACGTATCAGCTAATGCCAGACTGCCAGGCCAGCGGGCTTTTGAAAACTGATTTTATGCGTGTTAACACGGCATTCTGAGCTGATGCTCACATGCACCGTCCTCCACAGACTGTAAAGTGGGGGAACAAAGAGATCACGGCCCGTCAGACACCCCACCAGCTTCCAAACCGAACCCTTCGTGACAAGTGAGGATCCCTTGTGGGGTGTAAACGGGGCATCTGCCTGCAAGTCATTGGGGAGACCCAGAGGCTCTTAGGAGCCAAAAACAAGTCTAGAAGCCAGCACGCTTTGCTCTGTGTTTACATCAGTTTCCCTCTCCCCTGCTGTGTCCTCATCGGGGAAGTCCTTGTTACGGGCAGGGAGGCACTGTGCTCCAGGACGGGCTGGGGGCCGGGGGAGCCCCGCCCGGGGACAGCGGTACAGGTGGGCCTGCCGCCCGGGATGGAACCGGGCCAGGCAGGGGGAGCTCTGCGTCGCACGTGTCCACCCCCGAGCCGCCCTGGGCCCTGGCTCTGCCACGTCTTCAAGGAGGAAACTCGGGGCAGTGGACACTCGCACACGGCCCTGACCCCACCGGCGTGGCAGCAGCGTCCCACTCTGCCTTTCCCCGTCTAACTGTGCCACGGTCATTTCGCAACAGAGTCGCCGATGGCAAACATGCAAAGACATTAACTTTATTTATGTTTTGGATTATTAATGCGGCTGTTAAAATTCCTCCAGTTAGTTTTGATTGAATTGTTTTTCTGTGTGATTCTGTTGTTTAATGGAGCGGTAAATAAGAATTTCTGATAATGAGGCCGAGCATCTGTCACAACAACCTGGTGAGGGTTATTAACATTTCCATTAGCGGCGGGGTGGGCCGTGGTAACACGAGCCGCACAGTTAGAGCAGAATGAATAGGTGGTGTCAGGCTGAGTGCGTGTTAATTACTATTTTATTCTGCGCTGGGGGGCAGCAGGGAAGGGGCGACTCGCGAAGGTCGTCCTCTCCGCGGAGGCCCCCTCCAGAGGGACCAAGTGCCCGGCCATCTCCCCCGATGGTGACTGTCCGTTTGGTTCCTTCCACTTGTGACCGTAAACAGACTTGAGCCCAAAGGCAGTGCCCGGGCTGCAGGCAGGGCCGCAGGGGGTGAGGGCGCTGGGCTGGTATCCTGCCCCCCGCAACCAGGCACCCCCCCCGACAGCTCCGAGGTCCAGCCCATCATGGAGTTTGCCGGGATGGGGGGTACCCATGGGGGTGAAGGGAGCGGCCCGCAGCGGGCAGGGGACAGACCGGCCGGCGGGATTGCCGGGCAGGGAGAAACATGGGTCGTCTGCGTTGTTCCCAGCTGCCCTGAGGCTACCTGCAAGGCCACGGCCACGGGGGCCCTGCCAGTGACCTTTCACCTTTCACCTGCACCTGTGACTCCAGCCCATCACAGTGGGGCGGGGGTAGCCCTCAGGGTGGGAGGAGGACCAGAGGGGTGGGTCCTCCCCAGGGGACATGCGGCAGCGGCCTCTGTGCTCCGTCCCAGAGGAGGGGTAGCCACGGGTGCGCAGACGCCAGCCCCTCCCCCAGGAGCGGGGCTGTGCACCCCGGCGTCCTGAACCCCAGACAGGATCACACACGCCTTGGTTTTTCTTTTCTGGCTGCACTGTGCTGTGCGAGATCCTAGCTCCTCACCAGGGATCGAACCTGGGCCTCCAGCAGTGAAGGCAGAGGACTAACCCCGGACCGCCAGGCCATTCCCACAGATGGCCTTTGTTTTCTCCGAGTTCCACGTGGACTTTAGCACTACCCTCGGTTGCGGTTACTGGAAAAGACCCTGATGCTGGGGAAGATTGAGGGCAGGAGGAGAAGGGGGCGACAGAGGTTGGGGAGCATCACCGACTCAATGCACGTGAATCTGAGCGAAACTCTGGGAGATAGTGAAGGACAGGGAAGGCTGGCGTGCTGCAGGCCTTGGGGTGGAAAAGAGTCGGCAGGACTTAACGCCTGAACAACTGCAGCAACTCGGCAATGAACGTGAGAGCCAGCAGCACAGGTCTGCAGGGCCTGATCTCCCAGCCACAGGGCCCTCCCCAACCCGACGCAGCGAGGTTGGAGGTTGCTGAGCCGTCCCTGCCTGTCCCAGGCAGCCTCACAGCTCAGTCATAGGCACGTGGCTTACTGTCTCACCTTTGTTCTCACGAGCGCCCCTGTGTCTGTGTATAATCGCTTTTCTTTGGGGTTCTCCAGATTTCACTGTGTGCACTTAGAGCCGTGGTTCTGAGAGGGTCCGTGGTCGTCCTGGCCGGGGCGGGGCCTGCAGGGGCGGGGCCGCAGGGGCCTGGGAGCCCGCGCGGGGAACCGTGGTTCTGAGAGGGTCCATGGTCGTCCAGGCCGGGGTGGGGCCTGGGAGCCCGCACGCGGGGGCGGGCTTCTCGGCTGACCCTCTGCTCTCTGCCCCACAGCCCCTGCCCAGGCCCCGCAGCGTGTGCACGTGAACCCGCTCACGGCCAGCCAGCTGGAGGTCGCATGGGAGCCGCCGCCGCCCGAGAGCCAGAACGGGATCATCCAGGGCTACAAGGCAAGCCCCTCGCACGGCGCGGTCTCCCTCCCGGCCACCTGGGGACGACCCCTCGCGAGGCGCGGTCTGCCCTCCCGGCCACCTGGGGACGAGGGCCGGCGGCCCGGGCCCCCCAGCTCACGGCGGCCCTCTGCGTCCTGCGCCAGCACGCGGCGGCCCTCACCCTCGGACCCGAGGGCATCACCGAGGGGCTGGGCCAGCTCAGCCCACCTCCCCCCGGACCTGGGGGTCGGGGAGGCTCATGGTGGAGCCAGCAGCCCCTCCCTCCCAGGCTGGCCTCTCCTTGCCCTGCGCCCCCTCGGGGAGCCTCCACCACCTTTGCTGACGGTGCAGGAGGGGAGACCAGGCCTAGCCCCCAGCTCCACCCCGTGTCACTACTGGATGCTTCCCGAGTCCTGACTCAGTAGGTCCAGGATGGAGCCCGGAAATGTGCATGTGTGACAAGCTCCCCAGGGGCCTGGTTCCTGGGGACCTCAGTTTGAGAACCCCGACACTGACCTGTTCTGAGCCCACATCTGAATATTCCAGAAGTGGGATGGAAGGAAGGCACCAGACCATTCCCGTAAGAGCATCGGGCATGAACAGTCACACAAGTTGGTGGGGGGCAGGGAGCCCCTCCCAGGGTTCCACCTCCAAGGTCACCCCTGCAGACGGGGCTGGAACCCCATGAGGTCAGCCAAAACCCTCCTGAGGTAACCAGCCCAGGGCCGTCCCTTGCAAACCCCCATCCTCCCCTCAGGGTGAGTCTCCTTGTCTGGTCTGATGAGCCTCAAGTTGATCAGTCCTCAGACTTTGTGGGCTCACCTGCCCTGATGATGACTATTGGGCCGAGTAAATGTTCCTCTAAGAATGATTTCTGTAGCTGTTTTGTGAAAAGAAAGGCCTTCCTCCGTGGCAGGGCCGTTAACAATGACTGATGAGGCGACAGCAAGTCCCCTGAGCCTGGAGGCAAGGTGCTGTGTGTGTGTGTCCAAAGCGCGTTCCCTATTAATAATTCCCAATAACGGTGTCCTGAACAGACGCTGACGTGGGTATTGCCCTCAGTGTCCAGGTTAGTGCGGCCTCTTCGAGCAGAGCGCCTCACTGGCCAGTTCAGGGTGCAGAAGCTGGAGTTCATCTTACAGGAGGGAATGAGCGTAGCTAACCCGCCAGGGCTGCTCTGGCCTGGCCAGACGTGTGGACACCGGAGAGCCGGCCCCACACGGAACTCTGCTGCTCCGCACGTGGGCCAACAGCTCTGACTGCCTGGCCCGGGTTACACCCACTGAGCCAAGGCAGATCCACGGTCCAGGGCTGTCTCTGGGCAGCCTGGCTGGCACCAGCTTGAGGCTGTGGTTCTCTGCCAGCTATCAAGGGAAACAGTTCAGATGACCTTACAAACCTCCGTGTGTGGGCATCACGTTTGCTCACGAGCACATGTAAACCAGACACGAGGAAACAGAACCAAGAGAAACACGGGCCCCCCGGCAGCGCTGAGCCCAGGGTGGCTCTTCTGCTCGTCATCTGAGGCTGTTTTAACGTCCACAGTATTGGGTCACGTCAATCGCAGGCTTCGATGCATGTCAGGGTTAAAATGCAGGAGCCTCTAGTGAAGCTGGGGCTGGGGCCGTCCACAGGCTGGAGCAGGGGCTGGGTCGGTCTCCCTTACGTCCAGGAGCCTGGTCCTAAGGCACTTTCCTGGCAGTCACCTCCGTCTGCAGGCCCTATCCTCCTGGCCTGGCCTCTGCAGAGGCGCACTCACCCCCCCAGGAGCACTGGGGTCCCCCGCCCCGGCTTGGTGGCCGCCTGTCCCCAGGCTGAGACGGGGCGCCACCCCTCTGAGCCTCCCGGCCTCCAGCCTCCGCTCCTCCCGGCAGATCTACTACTGGGAGGCAGACAGCCAGAATGACACGGAGAAGATGCGGGTGCTGTTCCTGCCCGAGACCACGGCCAAACTGAAGAACCTCACCAGCCACACCAAGTACCTGGTCAGCATCTCGGCCTTCAACGCCGCGGGCGACGGGCCCCGGAGTGAGCCCCAGCCGGGCTGCACCCACCAGGCAGGTAGGAGCACACAAGCCTCCCACCGACTGCCCAGGCCGCCCCCTGCCCCATCGCTGCCCCCTGCCCCGCTGCTGCCCCCCACCCCCGCTCCAGTTCCCCCAGCTCCCCACTCTGCTGGTCCTCAAACCCAGCCCCATGTAGCCGGAGATTTCTGGGTCTGACCCACATGGTGTCTCCGGCCCCCAGCCTGGGCCCGCTGCATGGAGCTGCCTGCTGTGAGCCGTGCAGGGTGTCAGGTGAACAGGCTTCCAGCTGCACGAGGCCTTGTTCCTCACAGGCAGGATTAGCCCCAGGGCCCTGGGGGCTTCTCTCAGGTCCAGCTCCCAGAGCAGAGATCCCCTTGTCTGTTGACCTGCTGAGCCTGGGCTGCAGTGTGGGCCCCCCGGGGGCCTCAGCTGCAGAGCCCTCCAGAAGCGGTTGGCCTGCCATCTCTCAGGCACATGCCCCAGGCAGATCCCAGAGCATGCCCGGACTGCCCTGCCGGGGGTCACACTGCCCGTGGCCTCCTCTCCTCACCCACTGTGCATTCTGAGCTGATCGCTCACTGTCCTGGTGACTCTTGGAATCCCCTGTGGCCTGGGGGGCTTTGTGAGGCCAGCCAGGCCTCCCAAGGGAAAGGAGGCTGGGCCTGGGGTCCCGGGAGCTCCGAGGGACTTCATGAGATCCAGAGGGTCACAGGCCAGCAAAGTAGGTTCGGGAGCCCATGGGATACAGACCCTCCTCTCGTGGTTCCCCAACATTCTGTGGGTTCAGTCTTCCTGGGAGCAGGGGCTCCCAAGCGCTTTGCCCTGCACAAGATGACCACAGCCAGATTGTACGGGCCGTGCCCCCGGGGCCTGTCCAGCAGTCCCTGCAAGGCCAGGAAGGGGCCATCGTGGACTCAGAGGGAAGGGGTGGAGCTGTGCAGCTGAGAGTGGGAGGCGGAGACCCTTGGGCACGGTGGGCCCAGCTGATCGTGGGACCACAGGACCCCCAGGGCGGGGAGTGTGGAAGAGGGGCAGGAGGGGCTGGTTTAGTGGGCATTTCTCACCTCTGAGGGGAACCGGGCTGGGGGCACGTCAGTCCCCACACGGTGAGGGGAGCTCGGGACTCCAGTCCAGGTGGACGGGGGCCTTGTGGATCAGCCTGCTCCCTGACCCCCAGCCGGCCTCTGCGTCTGCCAGGAAAAGCGTCTCCCGACTCAGGGTGGCCTGTGAGCTCCCCCATCTCCAGACCAAGGGGGACCGTGAGATGGTTGGGCACCAGGGGATCCCAGGTGAGGACGAGGGTGGGGGTGTCCTCTGGGGCCTCCTGGCCCTGCAGAGGGAGAGGAGAGGAGGGCAGAGCCTTCAGCCACCACCCGCCCCGGAGCCTGGCCCCCAGAGGCGCAGGCCGGAGCTGACGGTGCCGTCTGCGCTGCGCTTCCTGTCTCTCTCATTCGTTTTTACACCTTTGTCACCGTGCTGCTCAGGCTCCTTTGTGCTTGAACACCGTCGTTTCCTCTGCTCCTCTCGGGAGGGTTTGAGTTTCCGATTGATCCTGGGAGGTTGGGGATGCTCAGTAAATCACCTTTATACAGCGTGTGGCATTGAGCCTGCACCAAGTAGAAAATAACATCTAATAAACATCTCTGTTCCGGGCGGAGGCGTGGACACACATGTAGATGATCTCTTGCTATAAAAGGAGCTTCACTGAAGGTCCTGCCCTGTTCCTCCAGCTCCCGGGACCCCCAGCTTTTTGGCGTTCTCGGAAATAACCTCCACCACGCTGAACGTCTCGTGGGGTGAGCCCGTGGCGGCCAACGGCGTCCTGCAGGGCTACCGAGTGGTGTACGAGCCGCTCGCGCCCGTCCAAGGTAAGCCTCGCAGGGCCTGGCGCCCGCCGTCGACACGGGAAGAGGCCGGTGAACGGGCCGAGCGCGTGGCGCGTTCGCACAGCCGCCCTCCTGGGGCCCCGACCCGGGTCTTCACCACCTGCCGCTCCTGAGGCCCCAGGGTTCGTCCCACCCAGGCACTACAAGCCAGAACCACGTGGGCAATGTGGCCAGAGGGGGCACTGGGCCCAGAGGCTGCCCCCAGCTGCTCCTCCGGCCACCCTTCATTCTAACGTTTACTCAGCGAAGGTTTTTTAGGGGGTGCACACCGTGGGCTGTTCCCCAACAGGAGACTGAAGCTGAGCCCCAGGGCCCAGAGCACACACTGAGGGCTGAGTGGGCCTTTCTCTGTGCCCCTCTGTGTGCCCAGGACCGTGGTGCAGAGGAGGGCGGGGAGCCCCTGGTCATAGACGCAGGCAGACTGTAAAAGTTACGGATTGTTTAATGTCTAGGAGGGAAAGATACCACCCACACGTCTAACGATCCTGGCTTTCCACTTAAAGCGCCGCGATAAACGTTTCCTTTATAAAAATAAGCACATTCAACTAAAACAGGGAGTTGATGTGAAGAAGAAAAGTTAAGCCCTAGATTTTATTTCATCGCATCTCAACTGCCGTGGGCTCTGAGATGCATGGTAACTTTATTAAGTGCTGAGGAGGAAAAAGGGCCTCCGATGCACTCTGGCCCAGGCCTCGTGTGCAGCGACTGTCCCAAGCTGCATCCCAGATCAGACATGGACACGTGAGGGGCACGCGTCTCAGAAAATTCATGAACTTTGGTAAATAGCAGGAGAGGCGGCGTGTGGACACAGGCTGTCCAACGGCCAAGAGGCCGGGGCCACATCTACTCAGCCCCGCTCAGTCTGGGGACAGGTGGCCTGGGCTTGGCCAGAGTCGCGGTCACAGCCCCAGAGGCCCTGGAGGAGACGGGCCAGGATCTTGCTCGTCCAGCGGCCAGGAAGGGCCGAGAATTACCGGACACCAGCGTTTTGCTCGCCCATGTGAGTGGGGGCGGGGACTTGGCGCTCTGTCACACAGCCACTGACCCGGCTCCTGTTTGGAGCCCAGGTTCCTGACCAGCACGTCCCAGACCCTGACTCCCACTCGTCTGTCCAGTGCCCTGTCCAGGGCTGGGGCTGCTGCCCTTGACCGTGACAGCACCAGTGACTGGCAGTGCCCAGCCCGGCCCGAGGAGCCCTGGGGCCGCCTCTACCCCCAGAGCTGCCCTGAGCCGGGCCCACCCGCCCCCCGACAGCTCTGGCCCAGCTCCTGCAGGAGCAAGGCTGACCT
Source organism: Bos javanicus (assembly GCF_032452875.1). Taxonomy (NCBI): domain Eukaryota; kingdom Metazoa; phylum Chordata; class Mammalia; order Artiodactyla; family Bovidae; genus Bos; species Bos javanicus. The sequence goes on from NC_083884.1 coordinate 51,198,740, forward strand.
TAGGCCTCACACCTGCCCCAGCCACCCCGGCAACCAGCACACACCCCATCCCTAGGGGCAGAGCTCAAGGCCCGCTGCCTGAGTGCCACCCTGGTGACCTATGACCTTCCAGATGCGCCCTGCTCACCACCAACCCAGGCCCGCTTCTCAGGATCCCACCCGGAGCCTGCCTGGACCACGGCCGCTCCCCAAACCCCTGATTCTTCAGTCACACGCTGGGCCCGAGCCCTTCCAGCCTCCACGGCCCGCGGCCCAAGAAGGTGGGGTCTGCCAGGCAGGGCTGCAGGGAGGCCATGCCCAGGGCGGGGCGGGGCTGCTGGTGACGGGTGTGGGGCCTCGCATGGGAAGCCCTTACTCTGGGCTCAGCTGGGGGCCTCGCACTGGCCAGCGCTGGCTGACGCCAGAACAGCAGCCACCTCGGGCAGGCGGAGGCTTAGGAAGTGTTTGCACACGAGTCCCCACACCTCGGCCTGTCCCTCACCAGGGCCCCCCAGTTCCTGGATTATGTATCCCCCCTGCTTAAGGCGGCCGGCCAGTCTGATGGGCGTGCGGGCCTCTTGAGTGGGGGTCTCCTGGAAAAGCCTGGCCCCCTTCACTGTGGGATCCGGGATTCCCACAGGGAACCATGGAAGTGGTGATGGGGGCTCCGGACAATTTCGATGCGTTCACGTGTCTCAGAGGGCCCGGTGTCTCCCGGAGACATGGCTGCAAACACAGGGGACCCTCGAGTGTCTTCATTCTATGTCAGCTCTCTGTGGCAGCTGGCTCCCCGTGAAGACCACCAAGGATGTGATATGTGCGTTACACACGCACACACGCACGCTTGCAGTGAAGACAGTAAACAGAAGTTGTGAAGCAGCGCCCTCGCCCCGGCTGACCCTGCGTGCCCCGCCCCGGGCCCAGACCTGGTGGGCTGCCTTCAGCCCAGGGAGCGGGGGGCCCAGCGTGGACCCAGTGCTGTGGACCCCGGAGCCCAGCAGAGCAGCCCTCGGAGCGCCAGGCCCTGATCTTGGGAATCTGATTCCATAGAAGAGCTGTTTTTATGTTTTCTAAAAATGTCTTTTAAATGGGGGAAAGATTGAAGACAGGAGAAGGGGGCGAAAGAGGATGAGATGATTGGATGGCATCACTGACTCAATGCCCATGAGTTTGAGCAAGCTCCAGGAGACGGTGAAGGACCAGGAGGCCTGGCGTGCTGCAGTCCATGGGGTCGCAAAGAGTCGGACATGGCTGAGCTACTGAACATCAACAACAAAATGTTTTAAATGGAAGTATTTTAGGGAATTGCACCATGAGGCTTTATAGCGCAGGGCACAGTTTTAAAATGGACTAAACGAACAAGATTCTGCCTTGGTTGGGATGGAATGGGGGGTTGGGATGGGACAGGGGTTGGGGGGACAGAGTTCACAAAATCTGTGCCCGGGGTTGGTTCTACTCTAAGGAGAAGGTATTTCTTTTCTAACAACAAAAAAAGGGGGCAGGGATGCTGCTCTGCCAAAAACTATACATCCCACAGGACCCCCAGCATCAGCTGAGGACGCTCTCCATGTGTGCGTGCTGTGCCCCCCGGGAGCCCCGTCCGGAGCGATGGGCCTGAGGGGCAGCTTTGCTGGGCAGAAACAGCCCTGCTTCTCCAGTGAAAAGCTCCGACCAGGCAAAAGCCCCCAGAATCGCTCTGAAATAATTGGGAAGAGAATGACTTAGCTGGTCAAGTGTTTGATAAAAGGCATGATGTGAACGCAGTAAGCCACGAGGAGAGACCCTGGGACCTGCAGGACTGCAGGGATTTGCTCTGGCGACTTGGAAGGTTGACCCGTTTTGCACAAGGACACGATTTTTGGGGCTCTTCTGAGGTCAAGGCCGCCCTTGAGTTCTCTGCACTCAAGGTGCAGAGAACACTGGCCATTCACAGCGAGCACAGACAGGCGGCCCACGGTCTCGGGAAGCCCAGCAGTCCTCTGTGTGGGGGACGCAGTGGGGCAGACTCTGGACCCTGGACAGCAGGCACCACGCGCAGCGTGTCCACACGCCCTCTGCTGACCGACCCACTGCAGCCTGACGCCCCACACAGAGGTGCCCGACAGCCATCGGCGGGTGGGAGGCTCTGAGAAGTCCCGCAGTCTAGAGCTCTGTAGCTCTTTTGTTCAAACGCTTCGTTTTCAAACGTCATAGAGAACTCTATTTTCCCTTCTGGAAAAGGCTGCATTTATGTATTTTTCAGGATGTATCTTCCTCCCAAAATATTGAAGCTCTGTTTTCTAATTAAACACCGTGCAGCCAGCATCACGCGCGCTCCATCCCCGTGTCTGAGGGAGAGGGTCCCGGGCCGTCCTGGTCTCTGGGTTGAGGCACCGCTGTCTGTGGTGACAGGTGCTCCATCCTCGCGTCAAGTCCCGGGCGAAGCTGTGCTTGTCGTGCGTGGCCGAGGCCTTCACACCACAGGGTGGTCCCTACTGGGCGGAGGAAGGGGTGCAGCTTTAACCCCCAGAAGTCTTCCTGAGTCTTCCTCTCTCACAGTCTCCTCCAGGACTGAGTCGGGAAGCCCGAGGTCGCCTCTGACGTGACTCAGGACTTTGTGGGAAGGGGCCCTACAGACCCCAAGGCCCTGCCCTCCGGGTGGTGCTGGTCGCCAGAGGTCTCTGCCCCTGACCTGACCAGCGAGCCTGACCGCCTCCTCCCACATGTTCTCAGGGTGCTTCTTCCCTTGTCAGCACCCGCTTATCAAGCTTAGACTCTAATTGCACTTATCTGTGCTGAAAATTGGCCATTATCACCACTTAAACGCCTCATAATTGTAAGAAATACCTCCTTAGCAGACCGAGGGGCCTCCGCCGTTGTTATCAGAGCCGGGCAGGCAGGCGGGGCTCAGGACCCCTCTGAATCCACCCCTCTCCCCGTTCCTGCGGCTCTAGGGGTCAGCAAAGTGGTGACCGTGGATGTGAAGGGGAACTGGCCGCGCTGGCTGAAGGTGCGGGACCTCACCAAGGGAGTCACCTACTTCTTCCGTGTGCAGGCACGGACCATCGCCTACGGGCCCGAGCTGCAGGCCAACGTCACGGCCGGGCCGGCCGAGGGTGAGTACCAGCCGCCTTCGTCCTCTTCCGGGTTTGTCTGCATTCCAGCGAGCCGCTGTGGCCGCTCAGAGCTGGCTTCAGCTCAGGCCTCTTTTGGTCCCGTTGTCTTTTTTTTTTTTAACTTTTAGCTGCACCCCATGCCATGTGGGACCTTAGATCCTCGACCAGGGATCAGCCTAGGGCCCCCTGCAGTGGAAGCGCAGAGTTCTAACCGCCGGGCCCCCAGGGGAATCTCTTGACCCTGTCTTCAAAAGCGCATATTAACGCAAGTGTCTGAACGTGAGCACATTCAGTGTAGACGAGCAAATTCCTAGGCATGTCAAGTTTGTATTTCTTTTCTGGGAAAATTATTAAGACAAAGTAAGTGCATTCAATTCAAGATACACAAGAAAATTTTGAAGTTTTCACACGTGAGGTTGAGCCAAGGTTTCTACTTCACAAACGACCTTGGCCTCTGTTTACGGAGGTGCTTATGGAGGCGAGGCCGGGGCAGCGGACCCAGGGGGCACCCCCACGCCTCACCTCTCTTGATCCTCTGAGGGACCCTGTGAGGCCTGCGTCGGCCCCCACCCCACCCCCACTTTCTAGAGGAGGAACCTGAGACTGAGCGTGGTGGCCCTGCCTGGAGAGCCCCTGCGGGCGAGGCGTCCCCAAAGCCCCCTGCTCTGCTCTGTCCACAGGGTCCCCGGGCTCCCCTCGAGACGTCTCGGTCACCAAATCCACCTCTGAGCTGACCCTGCATTGGACAGAGGGCCGGGCCGGCAGGACGCCCACCACGGGCTACGTCATCGAGGCCAGACCCTCAGGTAGGGTGGGCACCACCCCAAAACCGTGTCCGTGCATCTGTACAAGGGGGATGTGTCCAAGCCGCAGGCCCGCCTGGCAGTATCTCCCTGATGACAAGGGGACCGAGGGAGTGATGCTGAAATGAGAGCCTCCCTCTCACTCCCTCACCCTCTGTTTTCATAACCATTACTGTGCTCATAACCTCACGGGCATCAGCCCCACGACAAGGTGGCCACGTGAGCCAGGTTTAGGGGAGGGTAACCATCACTCAGATACACATGCTGAGGACTTAGGGCCCCTCACACACGCTCTCGGCTCACCAGTGACACCCGCGAGTGGCTCAGAGACAGGCTAAGGGTCTTGGTGGACCGCGTTCTGCTCACCCCTCACTGTGAGCCTTCCTGCCAGGAACCCACGTCACCTGCTGAGAGCAAGGCTGAGATCCACCTGACCCCGTCCGCCCTGAGTGGGCTCTCCCCTTCCTTCTGTTCAGTTAATACCTTTTGTTGTTGTCGCTCAGTCGCTTAGTCATGTCTAACTCTTTGCGACCCCATGGACTGCAGCATACCAGGCCTCCCTGTCCATCACTAACTCCTGGAGTTTCCCTAAACTCATGTCCATTGAGTCAGTGATGCCATCCAACCATCTTATCCTCTGTCACTCCCTTCTTCTGCCTTCAATCTTTCCCAGCATCAGGGTCTTTTCCAATGAGTTGGCTCTTTGCATCAGGTGGACAAATGTTGGAGCTTCAGCTTTTAGGAAGGACTTATTGGAAAATGAACTTCTGATGGGTTAAGTCTGGTGTTACGGCCGGGGGTGGGGGTGTCGCCCACACAGGAGCACTGCACGTTCAGTTGGCTGCACAGCTCAGCATGAACCTCTGAGGGTGAGCGTGCCTGGTGGGCCAGCGCCACACTCAGAACACAAATCGCCAGGTCCCTCCTGCTAGATGGGGTCCAGCTCTGGGCGTGTTTCAGACTACGGTCTAAAGCAGCTATTAGACCAGGAGGAAGGGGCCCTGAAGCTGCAGACCCCACAGTGACACAGGCACCCCTCCTCCCCAGCAAACTGGTTCTGAGAGGTTCCTAATGAGAAGTGCCTTCTACAAACTTCTGAGGAGAAACCTGGTCCATAAACCAAGACGGTTTCTATGAAACGTGAATGATTCTTTGGCTCCCACACCCATGCTCAGCCCCCAGCCTGGGACCTGGCCAGTTTCTGATAAGCAGGGTGTTTGTCCTGTGCTGGAAGCAGAGGGCCCCAAATCTGTGGCAGGCCGGGCTCAGCCAGCACCGTGGCTAAAAGGCCCCTGGGGTCTGGGCCCAAACAAGGCTGTGGAGGCCATGCTGACCCAAAGGAAGCAAGCTGTTTGCCCCTCAAATCCAGGGGTTACCCTGCTTGCTCCCCAGGCCCCTGCAGTGTTCATGGATAGAATTCTGGAGCTCCAACGATTTAGATGGGAAAAAATATGTTTTTATCTTCACTAACCTCTAACTGAAAGTAGCACTTCCTTCACTGATAAACACACGGTAGCTTCCTTCACTGCTGTAACCAAGCACCGAGCACAGGCGGCTTAAATAACAGAGACGTGCCGGCTGCCAGTTCCGGAGGCGGGAATCCTCAGATCAAGGTGGTCAGCAGGGCTGGTTCCCGAGGCCGGCCGAGCCGGGGGTGGGGGGTTCGGTCCAGCGCCTCCCCCAGCTCCTGGTGCGTTGCCCACAGCCTCTGCGGTGCCTTGGCTTGTAGCAGAAGCATCACCCAGGCCCCGACCTTCCTCGTCACCTGGCCTCCTCCCTGTGTTCCCGCCTGCGTCCAAATGTCCTCTTTTTATTTCTCTTCTTCATTTACTGTTTTGGACATGCTGGGTCTTCTTTGCTGTTTGTGAACTTTCTCCAGCCGCAGAGAGTGGGGCCCACTCTCTAGTCATGGTGCGCGACCTCTCGTCGCGGCGGCCTCTCTCGCTGCGGAGCCCGCGCTCTCGGCAGGCGGGCTTCAGTAGTTGTGGCCCACGGCCTTAGTTGCTCCGTGGCAGGTGGGATCTTCTCAGAGCAGGGGTCGAACCCGTGTCCCCTGCACTGGCAGGTGGATTCTTAGCCACTGGATCACCACAGAAGTCCCTAATTTCCCCTTCTTAGAAGGGCCCCAGTCATATGGAACAGAGGCCCACCTTCATGACTGCATCTTAATTAATTGCAGAGACCCTATTTCCAAATAAGATCACGTTCTGAGAGCCTGAGGATCAGGCCTCGAGGGTGTGAATGACAAGGGGATGCAATTCAGTCCACGACAAGAGGTGAGAAGCCACCTAAGTCACTGCAGTAGCTGTGAGGCTGCCGGCAGCAGGAGTCACGGCTGCATGCGTGTCACGTGCCAGCCGTGGAGAGACTCCCCCGGATCCTTCACACTCATCCTTACGGTGGAATTACGTCGTCCGCAGACCCTGCTCTACCTCCTTATCCGAGGCGTTCGTGACGAAGCCAAGACTTCTGAGTTCCCTGGTGTGAGGGTGCCATGGAAATCCACGTTTCTCTACCACATCTTCCAAAGACCGCATGGCTCACCCAGGGCGCCGAGAAGACCCACGTACCCAGACCCTCCTCGCAGCCTGGAGACGGACATGGCTGTGCATCTCCGGGTACCGCCAGGCACTTAGCATCACCAGTGTGACTCGTTTCCTTTTCCGTTGTATTTCACACATCTGAAACCACTCTGAGACGGGGGCCTTCAAAGTCAGCCAGCTGTCAGAGGGTCCACGGCACCGAGAAAAGATAAGGAAGCCGTGGTCTCGAGCAGGGGCCCCCAGGTCCTCAGCCTCCGTGATCTGATGCCTGCTGGTCTGAGGTGGAGCCGGTATAATCACAACAGAAACAAAGTGTGCAACAAACGCAACGCGCGTGAACCATCCTGAAACCACACAAACGCAACGCGCGTGAACCATCCTGAAACCACACAAACGCAACGCGCGTGAACCATCCTGAAACCAACCCCCGCCCTGTCCATGGAAAATCTGTCCCTCCTCCAGCAGCTGACTGGACCAGGGCAGGCTGACCGGCTCACCGTCCAGCCTCTGAAAGTCGAGAAGGACGCCCCCTGCTCTCCAGGATAGAGGCCCGCAGCTGCTTGGAGTCAGATGAAACGCGGTTACAGATTGTCAATGTTTAAACTCTTGCCGGTACTGTGAGCTTTGGAGCTCAGCTGTCATCTGTTACAGGCCTCATTGCACAGAGAGTAAATGCGGCACCATCTTGCTGCAGCCCCCCGAGCCCTCTGTAGGGCAGTGGAGTCTGAAGGGAGCTTGGTTGTGGTGTGTGGGTCCCTGGGACAGGGAGTTTTTTCTCAGAGGCTGCCCAGGGTCTGGGAAGACTGAGCCCATTTTGGGGAGGCCCCAGGGGCCCCAGGCTGCCTACCGTCCACCCACTTGTCTCATTTCCATCTTGCCTTGACAGGCATGGAGCTCACCCACTTGGCTGGTCTGGGGAGTGTGGCCAGCAGGCCTGGACAACCCGGGCAGGTGGCCGTGCAGCCCTGTGTATCTGCATTTTAACCACAGCCAATTTTGCTGATGATTGGGCAGTGATCAAGACCATCCCCAAGAAAAAGAAATGCAAAAAGACAAAATGATTGTCTGAGGAGGCCTTACAAATAGCTGAGAAGAGAAGTGAAAGGCAAAGGAGAAAAGGAAAGATATACCCATCTGAATGCAGAGTTCCAAAGAATAGCAAAGAGAGATAAGAAAGCCTTCCTCAGTGGTCAATGCAAAGAAATAGAGGAAAACAATAGAATGGGAAAAACTAGACAGCTCTTTAAAAAAAATTAGAGATACCAAGGGAACATTTCATGCGAAGATGGGCTCAATAAAGGACAGAAATGGTATGGACCTAACAGAAGCAGAAGGTATTAAGAAGAGGTGGCAAGAATACACAGAAGAACTATACAAAAAAGATCTTCATGACCCAGATAATCACGATGGTGTGATCACTCACCTAGAGTCAGACATCCTGGAGTGTGAAGTCAAGTGGCCTTAGGAATCATCACTACAAATAAAGTTAGTGGAGGTGATGGAATTCCAGTTGAGTTATTTCAAATCCTAAAAGATGATGCTGTGAAAGTGCTGCACTCAATATGCCAGCAAATTTGGAAAACTCAGCAGTGGCCACAGGACTGGAAAAGGTCAGTTTTCATTCCCATCCCAAAGAAAGGCAATGCCAAAGAATGCTCAAACTACTGCACAATTGCACTTCATCTCACACGCTAGCAAAGTAATGCTCAAAATTCTCCAAGCCGGGCTTCAACAGTACGTGAACTGAGAACTTCCAGATGTTCAAGCTGGTTTAGAAAAGGCAGAGGAACCAGAGATCAAATTGCCAACATCTGTCAGATCATTGAAAAAGTGAGAGAGTTCCAGAAAAACATCTATTTCTGCTTTATTGACTATGCCAGAGCCTTTGACTGTGTGGGTCACAACAAACTGTGGAAAATTCTGAAAGAGATGGGAATACCAGACCACCTGACCTGCCTCCTGAGAAATCTGTATGCAGGTCAGGAAGCAACAGTTAGAACTGGACGTGGAACAACCGACTGGTTCCAAGTCGGGAAAGGAGTACATCAAGGCTGTATATTATCACCCTGCTTATTTAACTTATATGCAGAGTACATCATGAGAAATGCTGGACTGGAAGAAGCACAAGCTGGAATCAAGATTGCCAGGAGAAATATCAATAACCTCAGATATGCAGATGACACCACCCTTATGGCAGAAATCAAAGAAGAACTAAAGAGTCTACTGATGAAAGTGAAAGAGGAGAGTGAAAAAGTTGGCTTAAAACTCAACATTCAGAAAACGAAGATCATGGCATCCAGTCCCATCACTTCATGGCAAATAGATCGGGAAACAATGGAAACAGGGACAGAGTTTATTTTCTTGGGCTCCAGAATCACTGCAGGTGGTGATTGCAGCCATGTAATTAAAAGACACTTGCTCCTTGGAAGAAAAGCTATGACCAACCTAGACAGCATATTAAGAAGCAGAGACGTTACTTTGCTGACAAAGTCCACCTAGTCAAGGCTATGGTTTTTCCAGTAGTCACGTATGGATGTGAGAGTTGGACCATAAAGAAAGCTGAGCACTGAAGAATTGATGCTTTTGAATTGTGGTGTTAGAGAAGACTCTTGAGAGTCCCTTGGAGTGCAAGGAGATCCAACCAGTCCATCCTAAAGGAAATCAGTCCTGAATATTCGTTGGAAGGAATGATGCTGAAGCTGAAGTTCTAATACTTTGACCACCTGATGTGAAGAACCAACTCATTGGAAAAGACCCTGAGGCTGGGAAAGGTTGAAGGCAGGAAGCGAAGGGGACAACAGAGGATGAGATGGTTGTATGATATCACCGACTCGATGGACATGAGTTTGAGCAAGCTCCAGGAATTGGTGATGGACAGGGAAGCCTGGCATGCCACAGTCCATGGGGTCGGAAAGAGTCGGACATGACTGAGCACTGAACTGAACTGAACCGAATTCTGTTGATGCTCTGACATGAACACCCCAAACTGAACAGCTACTAAGGAAATTCGCACGGGGCTAGAACACAGACTCCCTCCCAGTCCTGGAGAAGGGCGGTCAGCGAGCATGGACTCGGCCCCAGACCCCGCCGGACAGTCCTGCCGGAGGTTCACTTCTGGGGTTTTGAGAAGGTTTCCTCCAAGTCGGTGTTGCTAAGCTCTGGGGAAGGCAATGGGAACTGTGCAGTGGGCATATGCAGCTGATTTATTTACACAGATTATTCCGAGGCGTTTTACTGTGTAGATCAAGAAGCCTCATTTACATATTTACACAATAGGCGGGAATGGCACTGAAGGAGCTATAAATATATTTTCCTCTCCAAAGCAGCCGTGAAATATACATATTTAGGATGTACCGAATGCAAGGCAGACATTGTGTTGCTTTTTTCACAAATAATGTATTTAGCCCGGAGATGGGCGCAGATGAGACGGATTATGGTCCTTGGTCCCTGGGTGTGGGGGCGGTGGTCCTCCCCAAAATATTTCAGTCCTCCTGGGAGCCTCCCAGACCCCTCCCCAGTCATTCTGTCCACTGCAGTCTTTGACTGCAGGACTTTTCAGCTGAACAAAGGAAAACATCAGTGTTTCGCTAAAGGTTTAAAAAAAAAAAAAAATCCATGGAAGTTGCTGAGTCAGCACCCTCAGCAGGCATGCTGTGGCTACAGTTCCCACTGTGCCACTAGCCTGTGCTCACGCCTGTCTCCCTCACAGCCCCCCGTGACAGCCAGTCAGCCTCTGCGGACGTTTATTCCAGGGCAGGGCCCCCCCATCACAGGCCATCCTTTGCATTTCAACATTCATCTCGTGTGTCCTGCCTTAAACAAGGACCAGATAAAATACAATTTTTTTAATCAGATGTATTTAGCCTCAAATTTAATCCTCACCATGTCAGTTAAATTTCCAACCCAGACCATTTATACAAAGAGAAATGGCAGCATTCAAGAAATAAACAGGCTTCCCCGGTGGCTCAGTAGTGAAAAATCCATGTGCCAGTGCAGGAGACCTGACCTGCGTTGAGGATCCCCTGGAGAAGGAAATGGCAACCCACTCCAGTATTCTTGCCTGGGAAACCCCCTGGACGGCGGCGGCTGGTGGGCTATAGTCTATGGCGTCGCAAGAGAGTCAGACACGACTTAGCGACTAAACAAGAAGTCAACAGCTTCAGGCTCAGAACTGCAAGCCGGTGTCCCGGTTCATCGTGTGAGTTAGCGGCACCAGAAATCTCGGGCCGTGAATGAGTTTCATTCAGTGTGGAGACTGTGTAACTGTCCAGGAAATCAGACTTTTGTATTGGTGTCTGCCTGCGCTTCTGGGTGTTGGGGGACCGACGGAGCGCAGAGCCCGGGATGTGCCTGTGCTGGGCGGGGCTCTGGTCAGGAGGGAGGTCTTCCTGGTTCCTGGTGCTGAGGATGTCGTCCCCGAGACATGGGCCTCCTGCCGCCGCCAGGCGAGGAGGGAGGTGCTGGCCCCGAAAGCAAAGAGTCGCCTTGTTCTGTTCCCTGGAAACAAGCTGGTCGGGGCGGCAGCCTATGTGGACAGAGGGTGCCTGCTTTCCTTGCGGCCATTCAGAATTAGCCATCTTCCTGTTTTAGGAAACAAACACTGCCATAGGGCGGCCCAGAGCTTCTGACAGAAGCCCAGGAGCTTCCGGCCGGCAGGGCCACACTGTGTGGGTGGACAGCTCTCCTCCCTAGTCAGCGCACATGGAGGCGTGTGACCAGAGTGGTTTATCCGGCAACATTCTGCAGCATTCATTTCTCAGCGGCTGCCCCACCTTCTTACTCGCTCTGGTGTTTTCCCAGCAGTGTCTCAGTAACAGGAGTCCAGGAAGGTGCCGGGGTCCCCGAAGTGGGGCTAGGCCCAGCAGACACCGCAAACACCCCAACACAGGTGTCACGTGGCCCTGGCCTGAAGGTCAGCATCACCACCAGGGAGGTCAGAGGTCAGGTCCTCAGGCCTGGGGCGTCAGCCACCCAGGGATGTGGCTTTGGGAAACACGGCCACTGTTTCCCTCAGGCCGATCCGAGCTCCCCACGAGGGTCGGGACGGGAAGCTGGCGGGGGTCTCTGGGGCACATGGCAGGGTAGCCTCATCTAGGGTCTGAGAGCGGGCCAAGCACATCCCCAGAAACACACAAGGGCCCGCACGCCCCTCAAGTGTTGATCGAGATGGACATTCAAGCCCAGGGATTATCCTGGTGCGTGGAAAATCAGTTGCACAAATCTCATCATGCTTAATAGTTCTGTAATGTTATTTCCCCCCTAATTTGTAGACATACTTTTCTCCGTCATTGATCTATTGAGATATTTAATGACCAGTACAGATGAGGGAAACAGTTGGCAGTGGAGAGACAGAGTGGACGTTCCAGCGGCCGCCAGGGGTTTCTGCCGGCAGCGATCACGGCATGAACATCAGTGTGGATAAACAGCCCAGAGGGTTACAAGTGGAGCTGCAAATGCTGAGTATGCTGGTTTTGGAAAGGCAGAATTAAGCAGAACAAAAATACAAACTTTTTCTATTAATTCGGAAGGAAATTCTCTTGGTATGACTCCCCGCCTCCCAGCATTTTTCCATGTAAAGTAAATCATTTTGTGTTGAGATTCTGTTCAATATTTTTAAAACATGAAAAATACACATAATTCCTGGAGCTATGACAGAGCATTTAAAATAAAATGTGGCCTCTGGGTGACGGGAGAGGAAGGGGAAATCATTTTTTTTTTTCTTCAAGTAGCAGGAAAGTATTACAGAAACTTTAGTGCCAAAGACACTCAGAGAACCCACTGCAGGAGTGCTCGAGCTGCTGAGGACAGTCTGGGAGCACCTTTCACGGTCTTGTTAGTCCCTTAATTACAGTGGGTTTAGGCACTATCCAGTGTATTAGGGTCTGTGTTTTTCCTTTAGTCTCTTTGACAGCATAAAACTATCTTCTAAGAGGGAAAACACCACACGATTCTTTCAATGTTTAAAGCCCTTGGAACAGTGACTTGCTCATAGTAAGCACTAAATAAATAGAGGTGGTTATTTTATTGAAAACCTGCTTGTGCCAGGCCCTGTGAAAAGCTATGGGGGTACAGAGATGGGTGGATGGATGGGTGGGTGGGTGGATGGATGGGTGGATGGAAAGATAAACAGATGGATGGGTAGATGGAAGAGTGAATGGGTAGAAGAAAGGAAAGATGGATGGAGAGAAGGAGGAAGAGGAGAAAAGAAGGAATGAAGTAAGAAGGGAGAGGTAAGAAAGGGGAGTGAATCACGTCAACTGATACCTGTTGAACTCTTGAAACATTCGCGAGCCCATCGGTACAGACAGACAGGTAAACGTAGAGAAGTGTCCTGGAGGCCCAGAGGCGGACGCTGCCGTCTCTTCCTAGAGTGCAGGAGTGGGTCAGGGCTGGCCTCCAGGAGGTGAATCTGAAAGGGTGAGATGACCTTGTTGGTTTTCCTCCACCCCCACCTATAGATTTATCAGGAGCTCGTTGAGAACAGAAGTCTCATCTGGCTCCCTGTTGGCTGGAACGGGGCCTGAGCAGAGCTCTGAAGTGATTGTGGATGGAGCCGGTGGGGGAGGGCGTGGAGCGGGAGCAGGGCCTCCCGAGGCCTCCAGGCGAGGGAGCAGGGCCTGCAGGGCAAACGCAGCCTTCACACCAGAAATCGACCACAGAGAACAATCGAATGTGCGAACCCTAACGGTCTCAGAAGGAAGAGGAAGCTTAAGCGATGACTTGCCATTTGGACGTTGTTAATGGTAATGGGTGTCTTGGTGAGCATTTAGAAATAAATAGTCATCGCGCTCCCCCTCTGTACCGAGGTCTGTGCCTTTCAAGTCTCGCCCGCATCCATTCCTTTGTTAACCCGTGACTACAGTGCTTAACTGGTGCACACTGTAAGCCCTGTGCAAACACAGACTCACACACGGGTGATCTGCTGTTGACCGTGGGCTGATCCTCGAGCCGCTGCTGTTCCGAGGCGTGTGACGAGGCTGCTTCCCAGAGAGGCGTCCTCCCTGTGAAGCATGCATGTTCAAATGCGCTGTTCCTCTCCAGATTGCCTGCTCTTTGTAAAAGATCACCCACCTGCTCCTATAACAGAATTTATAATTCACGGAGGATCAGTGCTTCAAACGAACAGTGTGGGCCCGGAGGCCACTTTTTACCCAACGAGCTCCATAGAGACTGGATTTCGCAAACACTCGGTGGATGTACTGCTTACCGAGCACTTCATCAGTGCTGACCCGTTCAGTGTCCGAGGCACGCCTGTGACGTAGATGTTGCCCGCGTTCTCCAGTGAGGCACAGAGAGGTTAAACCCTCTCCCTAAGGTCACACAGCTCACGCGTGGTGAGGCAGCTTCGCGCCAAGGCTGTCTAGCTGCTTCCTTTCTCTCTGCGTCTGATTTTCTGGCTTCAGTTTCAGTTTTGTTAATGTTTTCCTGTATGTCAGGGTTTAAAGAAATTCAGTACCTATTTTTATTTGGTAAAACGCGTGATGTATGTTTGCCGCCTTAGCCTTCTGTGCGTGTGCAGCTCGGCAGCATTAAGTATGTCCACACGGCTGTGCACCATCGTCCCTAGCTTGTTCATCTTCCCGGACTGAGGCTCTGTCCTCATTAAGTCACATCTCAGCCCCTGGCACCCACCCCTCTCCCTTCTGTCCCTGTGGATTCGCTCGGGAACCTCCTAGACTGGACCCGTCCAGCGTCTGTGTGTGTGTGACGCAGTGTCACACCCTCGAGCTTCATCCATGCTGTGTCAGCAGGCACGAGAATGTCTCCCTTTCTGAGGCTGGATCGCACTTCTCTGTGTGGCTGGATGGACCATCTTATTTATCCGTCCCTCCGTCGATGGGCACAGGTTGCTTTCATCACCTCTCGGCTCCTGTGAATAATGCTCTGTGAACGTGGGCGTTTAAGTTCAAAATTCAGTTGTCGTTCAGTCGCTCAGTCGTGTCTGACTCTGCGACCCCATGGACTGCAAAGAGTCAGAATCCAGTACATCTTTTAAAATCTATACTTGTGTCTAGTAGCTCCCGGAAAGAGACTAAAAACAACTGGTCTTAGGGCAGGTTTGGCACTGAAGCCCCTCCAAAGGATGCTTGAACTCGAGGAAGGCGCTTCAGGGGTTTGGCTCAGGAGGTGAAGCCAGGTCCCCAGGTGAGGGGCCGAGGCCCCTGTGGGGTTGGCCCAGAGCCCCTGCCTGCCTCTCCATGCCAGCTGCCCCTCAGTGCCATCGCCCCGTGAGAGAACATGACCCGCTATCGATTATCGAAAGCTGCACCAGGCGTGCCACAGTGACCACCCAGTGTAGACAGCGTCACAGCGTCACCCTGGACCTGGGAGCTGGCTGGTGCACGAGGCTGTGGTTCAGCATCTTCTCTTTGACCCGCCTGCTGGACTGTCATTTCCAGTGATAAGGCAGTGGGGCTGAGAACTCAGTGGAGGCTGGTGTGCGTGGGGGCCTCTGGGCCCTTGGGGGCAGGGGCACGTGTCCTCAGTGAGTCGGGATAGAGGGAACTTGGGGTTTAGGGACACGCGGTGGGCAGGGACAGCAGGACGTCCCAGAAAGAGCCAGTGCCCTACACCAAGAGGAGACAGCAGAGCCAGAGGCCAGGAGGATGTAGGGAAGATGCTTCCGCCCATCTGGCAGCCTCGGCGGCGTCCGTTCAGGAGAGCGAGGCCCCAGCCTGGGGAGGGAGCAGGGGGCTGAGGGCAAGGCGGGCAGCGTCCACCCGCCGGGCCTCCATGTGGGAGACGGGCACCCTGAACTCCGTCCTTGCTGCCCCGCAGACGAAGGCCTGTGGGACATGTTTGCCAAGGACATTCCACGGGGCGCCACGGCCTACACCGTCAGCCTGGACCAGCTCAGGCAAGGAGTGACCTACGAGTTCCGGGTGGTGGCCGTGAACCAGGCGGGCTACGGGGAGCCCAGCAGCCCCTCCGCTGCCGTGTCAGGTAGGAGCCCCGCCCGGGGACCCCGGGGGTGGGCGGGCGGCATGGGCCCAGAGCACAGCCATCCCTGGAGGAGACGTCCTGGCCTCACTGAGCTCCTCTCGCCCTCTGTCAGAGCTAGGGCCTCAGCTTGAGCTGGGCAGGGTCCCCCCAGGGGAGAAGACGTCCCCTGCAAAGTGCAGCCTGAGACCCTCTGTTAGCAGATGCGTCCTTACTGTTGAGCCGAAAGTTGAAAAGCAAGATTGCACCAACCTGCCTGTCCCCAGCCGCCATTGGGGACAGTGCGAGCCCTGGACACGTGGTTGTGTCAGCCCAGGCGTCCTTGAGGGATGCTGGCCGAGGGGCCCGGTGCCCCCGGTGCCTGAGATTGGAGGCCAAGGGCTGCCGGCTCCAGTGTCAGCCCCGGCTCAGCCATGGGGGTAGCACAGACATGGAGGGGGCGGCCAGGCTCCTTTACCTGGAGCTCAAGTGTCGGTGCCGACAGACCCCGTCCTCACCAGTGATGTGACGAGGGGTGTCGGTGCCGACAGACCCCGTCCTCACCAGTGATGTGACGAGGGGTGTGACCGCTGGGAGGAAGTGACGGCCCTGGGCCTGGGTCTTGAAGGGTGCAGGGGGATGGCCGCAGGGAAGGGAGAGCCTGCATGAGGCTGGGGGAGCAGTGGGGGGACCAGCTGTGGGGCAGGCTGGTTACGCGGCCTGGACCCGCTCCTGGGGCCCCGGGCGCAGGTGAGGAGTGGGCCTCCACCCCAGCTGCACCTTAGGGGCCACCCTCGGGAACAGTTAGAAAACAGTCGTTCAGGGCCCCACCCCGGACAGCAGTTGCGTCACGGGGGTCACGGGTCTGGGCCTGATGATTTTCTAGCTCCAAGGTGGTCCTTCCACGCCGCCGAGATTGCAAGCCAGGCTCTAGATGTGGGGGTGGCTGCAGGCCGACCACCTGGAGCCGACTTGAGAAGGGAGCTGGCTGCAGAGACGTTTGGAGGTCGCAAGCCGATTCTGGGCCAGAAACCACGAGCCTTCCTTCCAATCAAGACAAATATGTTCCCCATCCCCGTAGTCACATCTGTTTAAGCTGCTGACTGCGCTTGTTTAAATTGGAAACATCCTTCATCCTTTCCTTGAGTGGGCCTGGAGGGAGGGGAGCGTCTGTGGACACCCGGGCCCCGTGCCTCCTGGTCTGGGAGCACCGTGGATTCCAGGGGCGCTTGGTGACAGGGACAGCCTGGGCACCACTCACTTGTTTAATGAAAAATAAGCAGGAAGACCAAATCTACCTCTTCTACTTCGTCTTTATGAAGAAACTTGTAAACACACCCCAAAGTAGAGAGAATGGAATAAGGAAGCCCATCACTCCATCCAGCAATTCAGGGTTTGCCTCCCTTGACCACGTATAAAAAATTACAAAAAGCAGTTCCAAATGCACAGGGCTTGCAATCGCGCACACGCAGAGGGGGCACCAGAGGCTGGTTCCTACGTAAGAACACGGCTCCTGGTCCTCGGGGCTGTGGGCACCGTGGTTCACACATCCCTCTGAAATCCAGCTCATGTGTGTCGGATCTAAAGCGCTTCCGCCTGCCAAGGCTCCCTCCCTGGACTGTCGCAGTAGCCAGAGAGGACTTTCGCTTGTTCGCAGGGTGCACACACTTCACGTCCGTCCGCTGAGACCCTTCCGGTGGGTTTCTGCTTCTGGGCGGCAGACCTTGGGGCTTCCGTCCTGTCCCGCACATCCAATGCCCCCAACAGGGAAGCAGGTGGAAGGCACGAGGGGACCCCAGGGCCATCCGGCACCTGGCAAAGAGCGACTCCCATCTCTCTCTCCTTAGTAAACAGAATAAAACATGAGGAAGAAGACAATCCTCCTTCAAAGTAACTCTCAGTTTTGCTGGGGGCACAAAATACATAGAACACAGCCCCAGCTTCCGTGGGTGGGGAGCCCTGGTGCGGCAGAGGAGGCCGACAGGTAGCAGACAGGCCCCCCAGCCGCAGCGTGTGAGCAGAGGCTCCTGGGAGGGTGTGGGCGCGTCCAGCTCTCGGCCCAGAGGGGTTGGTCATGGGGCTCCCAGGCTTAGACTGAGGGCAGCCAGGCTCGTGGGCGCAGCACTTGCAGGAGGGGCCAACTTTCCACCCGAGAACTCCCTGCGATGTCAAGGATTCAGCGGGGGTTCTGCTGGCAGGCGGAGGTGGTGAGACCAGGTGGTGGCAGCGGGAACAGGGGCGGCCAGGGGGTTTGCAGGTGTCTCGGGAGAAAGCCCCCATACTGGGAGAGACGAGCAAGCCCGGGCACTTCTGTCCCTCCCTCCCTGTAACCCAGACTACAGATAAAACTGGGAGAATGTAAGTTTGCTAGCCAAGGCCTGGGGTGGGGGCAGCGGGGGCGAGGGGACCCCAGGCCCGAGAGACAGTGGACCCAGAGCTTCTTCTCCGGGAAACCAGTGGATCTACCCAGGACAACCCAGACCAGGCAGGGGTCCCCCCACCCCGGTCACGGCGGGGACAGATTTTCTGTCCATGTAACCGTGCGCCTGTCGCCCTGCAGCTCAGGTGGAGACGCCCTTCTACGAGCAGTGGTGGTTTCTCCTGGTGATGGCGCTCTCCAGTCTGCTGGTCATCCTGCTGGTGGTGTTCTCGCTGCTGCTGCACGGCCAGAGCAAGAAGTACCGCAACTGCGGCACAGGTTGGGACGCCCCCGCCTCCCCCAGGGACCTGGGGCCGAGACGTCGGGCTTGTCCCTCCTGGGTCTGGGGTGCCCACACCACGCTGCATTTCAGTCCCTAAGACAGGCACACGTCCCTCTGGAGGCAGGAAACCGGGGCTCTGGGCACCGGCGTCTGGCCGGCTCTGCCCTCACACAGGCCACGTGTCCCTTATCCTTCGGCCCCTGATCCTTCGGCCCCTGAGAGTCTGTTCCCATTTCTGCAGCTGCTCAAATGCAGGAGTGGTTTTTAGTATGATTAAAATGTGGAAAGTGGAAGAAGGAAATGGCAACCCACTCCAGTATTCTTGCCGGGAAAATCCCATGGTCCGAGGAGCCTGGTGGGCTACAGTCCATGGGGTCACAAAGAGTCGGACACGACTGAGCGACGGAGCACTCACTGATTGCTGTTTTTATATCATATCTCTTTCCACCCAGAGATTTAAAGGTGTGCTAACTTTAACTGATAAATTTAAACACATGGATGCAATATGTAAATACCGCTAGGACCTTCAAAAAAAAAGTGGAAAGTGTTCAAGAGATGAGAAATGGCCCCTTCAGTATCACAAGAACAGCCATCGGGGTGCGGCTCAGTTGCCTCGGTGCCACTCAGGATGGTTAGTCGGGTCTGTGGTCCAGCCCTTCTCACGATGGGGCGAGTGCTGCCTGGGCCCGCACCCCAGCTCTGAGCCTTCTGCAGCCTGGGCCCCGTTTTCCCAGCACGGCTAGGCCTGGCGTGGAGCAAGTGCTCAGTGAGTGTCCACAGCCGAGAGAGTCCCCATCACTAGAAAAATGGACAAATGAACGTGGGCAGAGCCGGCCATGGAAGGGCACAGACAGCGTGGCTTGCTTTACAGGAAGGTCAGGAGCAGCCTAATGAATGGATGTTTCTAGAAGGCAGGATGGTGGGTGTTCTTGGTGCAGAAGTATAAACAGGGAGGGAACCTTCCAGGGTGCTGGAAACGGTCCTCTGTGAAAGGGGCCCTCAGATGCCCCGACCGCAGCCCCCAGCACTGTAGTCCCTGCACCAAGAGGGTTAATAAAACCAGGAGGCCCTAAAGTGCCTGCCATTTGCTTCTGTAACGTTGAGCCATTCATTCCTCCAAGAAAGGATTTATTTTTTTCTGTGTAAATTCACTTCTAACAAGTGTTCGTAAATCAGATTTGATTCCTGCGGGATTTACAGTGTATGAATGGCATGTCATTTTCCCGAGTTAATGCTATTACAGAATCCCAGAATCCCACGTCTGGTGCAGAGAAAGTCGCCCTGCCTTCCCTCCTCTCCCTCTCCATCTGGGAAGCAGACTGCAGAGTCCAATCTGACCTGCAGCTTCCAATCCTCAGCCTTACCCTGGAGCGTTCACTTAACCTCATCATTAATGCCCAGAAAAAGAAAAAAAAAAAAAAGTTGTCCACCAGAATGTCTCCCTGCCCGCCCAGGAGACACGCAGAGCCCAAACCACTGTGCTGCAGCCTCGTTCTACCCCTCCCAGACGACACGCTCTCTTGTACAAGATCAGACTTCCTCTCTGAGTATAATATTCACCTGCTCGCCTCCCATCAACCCCAACCCCGACGCGCAGGCGACTTCCTCTTTCATCTGCTGCTGTCTGCGTGCTGCTGGCTTTCCCCGTTGCACACAAGCAGAACACGGAGGCGAGCGGAGGGCTGTGGGGTCCCCGGCAGACAGGATCCTTGGGATAGGAAATGCTAGTGAATTCAACAAAACATGCGTGAAGCCCCTGGTGTGTGCTCGGGCAGTGTCCCGGGGGCTGGGACCTCACCAAGAACAAGGTTGTGTGAGCATCCCTGGGTCTGTGCCTCCGAGAGCTCACAGCCTAGCAGGGGAGGCAGACAGGACCGCAGGAAGCCAGCCAGCCAGCTCTCAGGACAAAACGGAGAGGTGGTGACGGGCACCGCATGGAGAAACGACACAGGGAGGAGACCTCAGGGCTCCGGAACGTCCTCTCCGGTCTCACCACCCTTGAGCTGTGATCTGAAGGAGGGGGTGGGGGAAGGGGCTCCCTGGGCAGGGGCAGGGGGAGATGGGAAGGGCAGGGGAGGCCAGCCTGGGCAGGGGGACAGCGGTGAGGACCAACTCTCATGCCGAGTGAGGCAGGGGCCGCCGGGAGCTCTGCAGTCCCCCTGGTTACTTACGGCTTTGCTTGGCTAGCAGATTGTAGAATCTGCTTTGATATGTACTGATGGACTCATTTTTTAGTGATTTTTAGTTACAGACATTCACAGACATGTGTGACCATCACCACAGTTGGTTCTGGAGCATGTTCATCACTGCAGGAAAAAGACCCTGCACCCTTGAGCCCTCCCCCTTATATGTTTACCCTCCACTTACTTCCTTGTTCTGACTGGGCCTTTATTGTGAAATTTATTGAATATCCTCAATGGTGTAAAAGGTTCATGCACTCTGACTATTCTTTAATAAGACACTGATAAAAAAAACAACAACAACTTGATTTTGGCATCAAGGAAAAGAAACACCAAAATGCTAATATCGTTTTGCTCCACGGTTGACGTGTAGCCGTACACCCCAGCCTGACTCCGCCTGCCCTGGGCGCTGACTCGGGTCGCCAGGCCTGGGGCTTGTCCAGCAGGCGGTCCGGAGCACCCTGGGCAGCCTGCCCTGCTCCACGAGGCTCGGGGCTGGACCCCTGACGTCCATTTCCTGACGCGCATCTGCGCCGCCTCCGCCCATATGTAGGTAAGAGCATCTCCAACATGGAGGAGTCCGTGACCCTGGACAACGGAGGGTTTGCCGCCTTGGAGCTAAACAGCCGCCACCTCAACGTCAAGAACACCTTCTCCAAGAAGAATGGGACCAGGTAGGGATGCAGCACCCACCCCAGGGCCACGCCGGCCAGGCCCACGCCCACGAGTCCCCCGAATCCCAGGGCAGGAGGGCGGGTGCTAGCAATGGTTTAAGGACGTTTCTAGAGATAAAGAGGCAGGTCTCAGGTGTAGGGACCTGGTCTTGGGGAACCTCCGGCCCCTCCGGGCGTCACTGGAAGCTGTGGGCGGCCTGGGAACTGCTTGCGTGGCACCGAAACGGTGCCAGAGGCTGTGCATGGCTTTCCTCGACGCAGCCGCGATGAGGCCAGGGGGCGGGCCAGGAGGCGGGGCTGACTGGTGTGCCGTCCCCCAGGTCCCCGCCGCGGCCGAGCCCCGGCGGGCTGCACTACTCCGACGAAGACCTCTGCAACAAGTACAACGGCGCCGCGCTGACCGAGAGCGGGGCGCTCCAGGAGAAGCCGGGCGACGCCACGGAGTCCGAGGTGGGTGCCCGCGCCCTGCTGCGGGCTGCGGCCCCTCCCGTCGCCCCGGGGCCCTGCCCTGGTCTCAGCCGCGTCTCCACACACACAGGCTCGGAGCAGGCAGAGCCGGGACAGAAGGCGCCCCTTCCCGGACGGGGAGGGTCCATGCTCGTCTCTGGTGCGCGAGGCCACCTCCCCGATCAGTCCCTGGTCCAGAGTGGACTTTGGGTTCGCAAACCTCCTTGCTTAGCTCTGCGCTCAGAAAAGAGACCTGGCCGACCTGAAGGTCACCAGGGAACGTGGTGGCCTCTGGACCCCCGAGGGGTAACGGGGGCCCGAACCCACCCTACTGGTAGAACCTGGACCCCCGCCCACGCCAGACAGGGGCTTCCCCTCCCGCCAGCCTCCTGTGCGCCAGCGCGGGCTTTGGTCACAGCACCGCTGGGTCAGTTACCGGGGTCACCGGAGCAGGGCGGGAGCCCCGGGACCAGGGAGACCCCGCCCCCGAGGGGTATCAGCCTCCAGCCGTGACCCCCAGGACCCCGCCCCACACATCTTGGTGCCTGGGTACTGACTGCGGGGCTGGGCCCGTCCTGGGCAAGGTCTCTGTGTTGGGAGGGGACATTCCCTGGAGGGAGCCGTGGGGGCGCCGTGAGGAGCCCCACTTCCACGGGGAAGCCCCTTCCCCACGAGCCCATCTCACAGGAGCGAACCAGTGGACGCGGTTAGGGAGCTTGGCGCCCAGTCCTGACCGCGGGGTTTCAGAGACGCCGCGACAGGGACGAATTCACCAAGCTGTTTGCCAGACATGCAGGCCCACCCCACCGCTTGGCATTCACACTCTAAATCAATATTTAATCTAAAATAAGTCTCACCTTCATTTTGACCTGAGTTTAGGACTGATTGCACCCTCAGGCTCAATTAAACGGCTTCTTTCAAACTGTGGTTTGTGTAGGAGCCCACATGGGCCAGCCCCCAGGCAGGGGGCCCAGTGGCCGGGCCGCTCGGCCTCCATGCTCCGTGGACGCGGGCGCTGGCTGCCCGTCTGCGCCGCAGCCGTGGGCTCCTGGAAGCGGCAAGCCACCCTGCGGGCGTGCAGGAGGAGCGCTGTGTCCGCGCGAGGGGCTGTCTGTGGAGGGAAAAGCGAGAACGCTGAGCCCAGCTTCCTGACGAGGAGGCCGCGGCCTTTTCCAGCCACTGGTCCCAAAGACGGCGCGTCGGGAAGGGGTGGGCTGCCGTCCAGCGCTCCCCGGGTCAGCGGTCAGAGGAGGAGCCCGCCCCCACCTTCCTGGGCTCGAAGAGCATCGTGGACGATGCTCACAGCGACCCTGTGCTGCCTCGCGGGCTTTCCAGCTCCACTTGGGCTAAGTGCTGAGTGCTTCCTCAGCCAGGCCTGGAGGCAGGCGGTTCTCGTCCGTGTCCCCAGGACACCCCTAAGGCCGAGGCCACCCCACACATGCACCCTCACCCTCATCTTGCAGGGCCCACTGGCCCCCGCCCTTCCCCTCTTCTCCCACCCAACACCCGGGCCACAGAGGCCATTCCCAGCATTGCCAGGACTGGGAATTCATGGATTCTGACTATTTGTTCATAAAAGCATGCTCAAAATGGGTTAAACGCAGGCCAGTCTGTCTGTCCTCTCACACACGGGGGCGTTTTGCAAGTCAGATCCAGCTGATTCGCATGGAGGATCATTAGATGCCTGTGGGCGCTAGGCCTATACGCATGTATGCATACACGTGTGCACTCATGCACACACAGACACGGGGAAGGAGGCAGCAAGAAGGGAAGAAGGGAGCGGGTGAGGGTAGGAGGCGAGAGGGATGGGAAATGCCCTCTAAATCCTGCAAGGAGGCCGTTCGGATCCTCACGTAACAGGTGGGAGAGCTGAGGCTTGCCGGGGTTTTGAGTGTCTTCCCCAGACACGCACTCCTGGGTGGACCTGGATGCAGACCCAGGCGGCGGGCTCCCTTCCGTCCCTCCCACCAGGCCAGCCGAGTTCTCCTAGCCCGGGACGCATGGCTGAGTGAGGGCGGGCCGTGGCATGCCCTGTGCCTGGAGGAAGAGGCTCCTTCCCGGATTCCCACAGATGCTTTGCGGGTCCTAACACTTTCTGGTTCTAGAAAGTTGATCAAAAGTGCGGACGCCGTCTCTACCAAGGCATGTCACCTTGAACCTGGGGTTCCAGGCCCCCCAAAGCCTGTGGTGGGCGGGCACCTCCTGTGAAGGCTCCGGGAGTCCAGGCTAAGAACTCACGTTCCTGGGCTCCCCGTCTGCTCCTGAGTTCTCGGGTAGATGCAGTGAGGCCCGTCTTTCCCCCCAGAATTCTGTGCTCTGTCGTCTTCCTGGGGCCCAGCTTTGAACCTTACAACCTGGGAGAGTTGTAGGCAGATTCATGGGGTCTTGGAAGTGCCAGCTCCGATGGGAGCCTTTCCTTTGAACTAGTCTGGTCTCTTAACCAGACTGAGACGTCATTCACACACTGCACAGTTCACGTCTTCACCGCATAGGCTATTTAGGTGTGTGTTTTTAGTTTCCTCACATTTATGAGCTTCCCAAATTTTCTGCTGTTAATGGTTTTTAATTTTATCCCGCTGTGGTCAAAGAACATACTTTGTATATCTCCAGCCCTCTTATATTTATTGAGTCTTGTCTTGCGGGCAGCATCTGGCCTGTGCTGTAAGAACCCCTTGAAAAGGCCGTGTTGCTCTGCTGTTGCTGTGTGGAGAGTTCCGTGTGTGTCTGCCACGTCCAGTTGATTTATCGTGCCGTTCACGCCTTCCACACTCTCGATCTTTCCGCCATCTGTTAACGTACCGAGGTCTCCAACAGTTACTGTCAACATTCTCTATGTCTCTCTCCGTTTCCGGCAGCTTTAATCTCCTGTACCTGGGGGCTCTGTTTGCAGATGCGTGTCTGTCTATAACTGTGGTGTCTTCATGGTGGACAGACTCTTTTTCAGTATAGCATGTCCCTCTTGGTCTCCAGTCACAGTTTTCGTCTGTTTGGCCTGACATCAGCACAGTCGCTCCGGCTGTCTTTTGGTTCCGGTGCACACAGCATATCATTTCCATCACTTCACTCTCAACTTGTTTGAAGCCTTGGATCTGAAATGTGTCTCTTGTTGACAGCATACAGTTGGATCATGCCGTCTCATTCATCCTGCAGTGCCTCCTGCTCACCAGGTTGTTTGATCCATTCACAGTTAGTGTGGTTGCTGCTGACTCCAGAGTTACGCCTGCCGCTTGCTGCTTGCCGTCCATCAGCCTCGTATCTCTGCTTCTGTGTTTTTCCTTCACTGTCATTTTGCTGCTGTTGTTAAGCGCCTACTTTCTAGTGTATATCCGGGGGATATTTTCATTCCCTTGTTTTGCTTTTACTATATTTTTTCAGTTGCTTTTTATAGTGATTGCCCTCGTATTAGTATGTGCTTTAGATTTATTCTAAATCTCAGTGACATATAGAAACTTTATTCTTGTATAGATCTATTCTCTCCTCCCCATTTGTGCTTATTATTATACGCATCCATATTCGTGACAGACCCAAGGATGCATCTTTCTACCTGTACAGAATTCTGTACCTTTTAAAGAAGTTGAGAGGAGAAAGGTGAGCAAGTATTGGAGCTTATCACGTTAACCCTTCTGTTTGCGATTTTTGGTTCTCATTTCTCCCCACCTTTGTGTTCCACTATAATTGTTACATTTCTCTATATCATGGACCCAACAATATAATTATTACCTAATGCTTTAGGAAATTGCTTTTTAAATCAGATAAGAGAAGAAAGGAGACTAAGTCCTTACACTGCCTTTTATAATTCCCTATGTGATGATCTTGTTGCTGCTTTTGTGTGTGTGTGGATTTGATTTGCTCTCTGGTGTCACTGGCCTTCAATCTGACCATCTTCCATTAGTATTTCTTATAAGGCAGGTCTGCTAGCAATTAATTTTTCTGTTTTCATCTCAGAATGTCCTATTTCATCTTCATTTATGAAAACAGTTTTGCCAAATAAAAGATTTGTGACTGACAGTCTTCTTTCAACACCTGCCCATTGCCTCCTGTCCTCCATTTTTTCTGACCAGAAGTCAGCTGTTAGCGTAATTTGAATTCCCTTGGGCTGGATGAGTCATTTTTCTCCCTTCGATTTCAAGAGTTTCTTTTGCCTTTGTCTTTCAGAATTTTAGCTGTAACTGTGACGTGTCTGGGTGTGGCTCTTGTTCCGTTTATCTTGTGGTATATTGAGCTTGTTAAGTATGCAGTTGTTTTTTTTGTTTGCTTGATTTTTTTTTTACCAGATTTGGGAAGTTCTAAGTCATGTGACTCTCAACCGTCTTTCTGCTGCTTTCCCTCTCTTCTCACCCCGTGTTCTCGTTGCGCACAGGCTGCTGCGCTCAGCTTTGTCACGCTTATCAGGTGTTCCGGTCTGTGTTTATTTTTTTTTTCATTCTTTTCTCTTTGTTTTTCAAGTTGCATGACCCACCCCAATATTCTTGCCTGAAAAATCCCACGGACAGAGGAGCCTGATGGGCTACAGTCCACAGGGTCACTTGGACTAGAGCCAGACGTGACTGAGTGACTGACCACGGCGAGCAGCCTCTCAGTCTGTCTCCAAGTGCGCTGAGTCCTTCCTCTGTCAGCTCAGATCTACTGTTGAGGCCCCCGGTGAATTTTGCATTTGGTTATGGTATTTTTCAACTCCGGAGCTTCTCATTCGGTCCTTTTAAGTCATTTCTATCTCTTTATTGATATTCTCCACTTGGTGTGATAGTGTCAGCATACTTTAATTCTTTAAACATGGTTTCCTTCAGTTCTTTGAACATATTATAATAGCTACTTTTAAATTCTTTGCCTGCCAATATCTGAGGCTCCCTGCTTTTTTTCCCCTGTGTATGTATCACACTTTGCTGTTTTTTGAAAACAAGAACATATTTTAAATAGTATCTTGTATTCACTTTGAATACCCATATTCAACCCCCTCTGTCTGTTGTCGTTGTTGGCTTATTTGTTCAGTGACTCGTCTGGACTAGTTAGGGAAGCCACGTCCTCAGCAACGAGTCCGCTCTGACATCACCCCTCCGAGGTGTGGCCTTGGGCAGGCATGTGGTTTCCATAACCAGGGACGACTGAGATCTCCACTAGGCATCCCCTTGTCTCTTGTTCTGACCTCCCCACTAAGGTTTGGGAAGGCCCACACAGCTGGTATCACACCCAGCTGTTAACCTTCTCTCCCTGGCAGCTCTCTTATTTTCGACAAGGCTCCAGGGTATAAATTACTCCACAGTTGGATCCAATCACAGCCCAGGCAGCAGCAGGACGTTGTTAATCTCTGAATTCTTCTCTAAGCCCAAGAGGGCTCCCGTCAGCTGTCTCTTTGCCTGGTCCTCCCGTTAAACCTCTGGCGCATTTATTGCTCCACTTGCTGCTTTCAAGGACTTAGCTCTTCATTTCTCGCCCCTGAGGCCTCCACAGTTTCCAGCAATGCCCTGAGGCATGAAAAGTGAAAGTGTTAAGTCACTCAGTCATGTCCACG
This sequence comes from Bos javanicus, assembly GCF_032452875.1. Taxonomy (NCBI): domain Eukaryota; kingdom Metazoa; phylum Chordata; class Mammalia; order Artiodactyla; family Bovidae; genus Bos; species Bos javanicus. The sequence goes on from NC_083884.1 coordinate 51,225,591, forward strand.
TTCAGCTCCTCTATCCATGGGATTCTCCAGGCAAGAATACTGGAGTGGGTAGCCATGCCCTTCTCCAGGGGACCTTCCTGACCCAGGTACTGAACCTGGGTCTCCTGCCCTGCAGGCACCATCCGAGCCAGCAGGGACACCTGCCCTGAGGCATGCCATGGTCCAAATAAAGCTACCCCCTGAGGCAGAGCTGGGAGCTCTCTGTTCAGAAGAGCTGACTCTCCCGCCATGAGGACCTCTGTGTCACAGCACCAAAGCTGGGGTGGGGACAACGGCCCCCTTCTCCATGGTGACCAGTGAGGCACTGGGTGGGGATGGACGCCCCTGGGTTTCTGGCTGCGCCCCCCCTGCATGGAGCTCCTTCCACCAGCCACGAGGGCGAGGCAGCCTGCCAACCTGGTGCACGTTGGCCAGCCTCCCAGCAGCCCCGATGAGGAGGGGAGCTCAGTTCTCTGACCACACCTCCAGGAATACCTCTGCATCGTGGAGCTGGGGACAAGCAGCTGGCTGGGAGATGCCCGCGGCTTCCTCCTCCAGGTCAAACCAAATTCCTGGAGTCTTAGGGGAGGGGCCCTGGCTTCTCGGCCACATGTGCCTCCCCCTCCCCAAGTGGAGCTTCGGTCACCCCAGCTGGGGGTGGGGGAGCAGGTCAGAGTTCAAGCAGCTCAGACTCTTGCTCTTCTTAGTGATTTTAGATTTTCTGCAATAAATCTTGCCCCATTTGCTATATGCCCTTGGCACCATTTCCAGGGACTCTAAATGATTGTTGATAATTTGATTTTCCCCCAGTTAAGTCACTGTTCTACTGTGGGGAAGACCTGCTGCTCCTTCTGGCCATTCTGGAAGTACTTTTTGTATTGGTAGTTGGTTGACGAGCCAGGTAGGGGGTCCCCTGCCCACCCTTACTGCCCACCCTCCCCTCCAGAGGCAAAAACCCTGTGAGCTCTCTGCCGGAAAAGCTCTTCTGCAAAGCTAATACTTCACTGAAAGAAAAAAAAAAATTGTGATGCTGTCATTTTCTCCCTGGGGTGTTTTTTAACCGTTTTCAGCAATGTTACTCGAGTGACAATTCTGAGAACCGGCTCACAGGTGCAGGAGAACCTGGCTGATCAGAGTGGCTCTGAATTAGACCAGCAGCCTCGCAGGACACACGCTGTGGCTCTTGATGTTTCTCCACTTAGAAATAAGGGGCTTTCTCTCCATTTTATCGCCCAGCTGCTTACGAATTATATCAGGGCTACTGTTCAAATCACATCTTAAAAATTATTTTCAAAATCCACAGAAACAGGTTTCAAGGTCTCTCTGGCTTCAGCCAACTTAGACCAGCCCCCTCTCACTTAATTAATCCTCTAATAATATTGGAGTCTTTCATCTTGCCAGCACAGCACCAGAAGTCCTGGGATTATCTCTGTTAGCTGCTTGCCAGGCATCCACGCGCCTTTAGAAACTCATGGTCGGGTCTGCAGACTCATCCAATCACAGGCTGGCCTTCCTCGGTTTCCTGGGAAACGGACTCACATCGCTACTTCACATCACACAGGAAACTTGAAAAAAAAAGACCCCGCAGCGTTTCCTTTCTGTCAATAATTCTAACTCACTAAAATACATCCTCATTAAAAAATAATAATGTCATATCAACAATAAACAGAGCAGGCAGCAGGACAAGGAATGGCATTTTAATCCTGTGCTTTCTCGTGGAAGCAAAAGCGAGACCTGAACAGGAGCCCCGAGGCCTTCACCATGGCCCCATGTGTCCCAAGATGGGGCGGGCGCACTCACCCTCTCCCTAGAGGAACAGCGAGAAGCTGAAGGAACAGCTCTGAGTCTCCCCTCTCCATTCTGTGCCATGGTTTTGTTGTGTCCCAGCGAAGGAAATGGCAACCCACTCCAGCGTTCTTGCCTGGAGAATCCCAGGGACCGGGGAGCCTGGTGGGCTGCCGTCTATGGGGTCGTACAGAGTTGGACACGACTGAAGCGACTTAGCAGTGGCTTTGGGGGCCACCTGGTGGGCCCACGGCCCCGTCCCCCAGGGAAGCACTCAGCTCTTCCGGGAGCGGCGGGAAAACTCCCAGGGCGGGTTCCCATTGGCTCACTGACCTTGAACCTCCATGAGCCACCCGCCTCCTCCACTGGCTGCTCTGGGACCCCGAGGTGAGGGGTCAGGTCCCTCGGCGATGCAGAGGGAAGGGCCCCAGGACATTGGACAGCAGACACCACACTCAATTAGGGCCTCTGTCCTTGGAAACCTCCCCACGGAGGTCGGCATGGATGTGGCATGTGTCCCACGGAGGACACCGTCTCCTCACCCTGACTGAGCTCACCATCAGACCCTCGGTCTGGGGGCCTGCGCCATAGTCTCGGGCAGTCTGCAGTGCCTGGGCCTTCCACACTCCCGGGCACTGCAGCATTCTCCACAGAACACAGAGCATCCCCTGGGGGCTGTGTAAACCTGATCTGGGAGGGGATGGAGTGTAGACCAGTCCTTGGAAGGAGATGGAGTAGAGCTGTCCTGGGAGGGGTTGGAGTGTAGACCTGTCCTTGGAAGGAGATGGAGTATAGACCTCTCCTGAGAGGGGATGGAGTATAGACTGGTCCTTGAGATGGGGCGTAGACCTGTTGCGGGAGGGGATGGAGTGTAGACCTGTCCTGGGAGGCAATGGAGTGTAGACCTGTCCTGGGGGGCAATGGAGTGTAGACCTGTCCTGGGAGGGGATGGAGTGTAGACCTGTCCTGGGAGGCGATGGAGTGTAGACCTGTCCTGAGAGAGATGGTGTGTAGACCTGTCCTTGTAGGGAATGGAGTGTAGAGCTATCCTGGGAGGGGATTGGGTGTAGACATGTCCTGAGAGAGGAGATGGTGTGTAGACCTGTCCTGGGAGGGGTTGGAGTGCAGACTCCTGAAGCCAGAGTACAGTGGATTCATGTCCTGGGACTCACTCAGGCACAGGGACAGGCAGGGGAGCAGAGCCTCTGGGAGGAAAGAGCTGGCTCCCGCTGCCCAGCTTGACCCCCGTGGACACGCTGAGCTCTCCGTGGTCTTGTGGAGGTGGGCCCTGGGGTAGTCCACACCCAGGTGGTGGGGGGAGAGAAAAGGGAGACAAACAGGTGAGATGTGCCACCCGCCTTAGATGGCCACTCCTCTCCGCTCAGCCCTGCTGCCCACAGCCACCCCCATGCCCATGTCCCTCCCCCGCCCTGTGGCCCCCACCCCCCCGTGGCCCACACCCCCATGGCCCTCCCCGACCCTGTGTCCCTCCCCTACCCCGTGGCCCCCAGTCCCCACCCCCATGTGGCCCTCCCTCCCGTGTGGCCCCCTCACACCCCGTGTGTCCCTCCCCCACCCTGTGGCCCCACCCCTGTGTGTCCCTCCCCCACATCCGTGTGTCCCTCCCCCACCCTGTGGCCCCACCCCTGTGTGGCCCTCCCCCCACCCTGTGGCCCCCACTCCCGTGAGGCCCTCCCCCACCCTCCACCCCCGTGTGCCCCTCCCCCACCCTGTGGCCCCACCCCCTCGGCCCCAACCCCCGTGTGGCCCTCCCCTCCCCCGTGGCCCCCTCCCTCCTCGACACCCCCCATTCTCCGTGGCCGCTCCTCCCGCCAGGGCCGCCCCTTCAAGACCACCCGCATACCCTCCCACGCCAGCCCCCTTCCACGCGCTCCTTGAGCCCCAGGCCTCCCCTGTCCTGGCCGCCTGGCTGAGCCTGTTTCGTCCGTCCGCCCGCCCACAGGTCACTGACTCCGAGTCCGAGGACGCGCCACCCCAGCATTCGTTCGTCAACCACTACCTGAGCGACCCCACCTACTACAACTCATGGAAGCGGCGCGCGGGCGCGGCCCCGCACAGATACGAGGCGGTGGCGGGAGCGGAGGCTGGGCCGGCCCCGCGCGCGGTGGTCACCACGCAGAGCGCCGTGTTCGCGCCCGCGGCCCGCGGCGCCCGGACTCCGCTCACCGGCTTCTCGTCCTTCGTGTGAGCTGAGCGGCCGCCGTGTCGAGACAATCACTTCCTGGAACTGGGCTCGAGCTGGGTTGAGAGGATCTGACGCTGATGGTTGATTTCACCCCCTGTGAACACGATTTCAATTAGGAACGTTTTTTTAACTGGCTTTTTGTAACATCGCTGCAGGAAGCAGGTTTCTTTGATTTTCTTTTCTTTTTACGAGAAGGTGTGTTTCGCCGGGTGCAAGGGCTCGGCACCCCGACCTGGGAAGGCCTGAGTCCTGGGGGCCTGGCTTCTCCATCGTGCAGCCCGGGAAGGCTGGGGGGAGGGGGCGGGGGCCCTCCAGGCCTCTCCTCTCTCTGCTCTACCTCCTGCCTGAGAACCAGCGCCCACCGGGGACTCCCGGCGCGAGGAGCAGGTGTCTGACCTGGGCCCGGGGCCTCCCGACCTTGAGTGTCCGTCTCTGAAATGTCCTCAGTCGGCAGCTTTAGGCGAGGAGCCGGCTTCACAGTTCCTGGCAACAGGGCAGCAGAGGCCAAGGCTCATTCCAGGGGTGAAATACTCGGGGCTTTCCCGCTTCGGTCCTTTCTTTCAACCCCCATCATCCAGGAGCGGGAAGCGTCCCATCTGGAAGCCACCTCCTGCCCCCGCCACCGGCCCCCCCAAGCTCCTCCCAAGTGCACAGCACAGGCCCGCCTGCCCCGCCCCGAGGAAACGAGACAGCGGCCGCAGAATCGCTGGTTGTGTAAGAGGTGTGCATTGTTAACCAGAGTATTTTTTAAATCTTTTTATCTTTTTTTAAAATATGCCACATGAAATGAATGCGTCTCAGCTGTCTGCAGTGCCTTTCTGTTCATTGTTTAGCTTTGTCCGCGGGAAAGACAGAGCCGCGGCGTCTCCAAGTAAAGCAGAACGGCTCTGAGAAAATGGGGTCCCCAGTCCCCCCCCCCACCCCGCCCTGTGCCCCCCAGGCCCTCCCGTGCGGGTGGTCGTGCCCTTCCTTGGCGCAGCGCTGTGGTCCCGCCCCCGACCCCCGGCCAGCTCTTCGCCTTAACGGGTTTTCTGGAAACCTTTTTTCCCTGTAATTGTTATTATTTTGTTTTCGTTTATTTTTAGCTAAATGGAAGTAGCTTGAGCTGCTCTGAAAATGAGTCCAAGCTGTAGCCCCGCCCCCAGCGCATCATAGCCCCGCCCCCAGCGCGTCACATCGCTTTTGTGCAGTGAGTGGGAGGTGCAGGTGGTCAAGCCCCAGCCCTGGTCCCAGTCTAGAATTTTCCAGGGTGTGCCCGCAGGGCCTGTGGGAAGGCCCCGTGACCAGCCTGGTCAGCAGGGGCCTGTCCACACCCCCAGCACAGGGGAGCAGGGCCGGTCCGTCCTCCTGGGGGGCCGGCCTGTCCCCGAGCCAGCGCCTGGCCAATGCCAGTAAGGATCCTGTCTCAGGGCCAGGCTGTATCACGTGGTCTGTGGGGTCTCTCCTTCCCTCTTCCCGCCTCCTCAGGGCAGAGGGCCATCTTGACCCTCTGCTTTCGGAGTTGCAGAGTGTGACCCCAGGAGACCAAGAAAAGTTTGTGTTGTGTGAGGAAAAAAAAAAACACCTTTTCTGTTTTAGAGTTTTGTGTTGGATAGAAAACCCTTTTCGGTTTCTCCAAAAGTAGAGGTAGGAGGTGTGGAAAAGTTCCTTTCTTGCCGCCCCCCTTCCTCCACCCATCCCCCTCCCCCTGGCCCCCCTCCCCCTCCCTCCATCTCTCCTTTCTCTCCTTCCTTCTCTGAGTGGAGGGGAAACGTTCTAAACCAAAAATCCTGGATGCTCCGCCCAAAGCCTCCCCTGCAAAGACTAGCCCCCCATCTCCCTGGACAGGCCGGCCTCTGTCCTCTCGGGCCCCAGATGGGGAGTGGACAGGAAGCCGCGGGGCTGCACCTCGAATTTCTTGGGAGACAAGCAGTGGACAGAGAACGTGGACACACTCTGCCTTCGCGCTCTGCCCTCTAAGCCATAGGGAGCCTTGCCTAGCTGACGGGAGCGTGCCGGAATGTCCTGGCACAAGGACAGTTTGGTTTGAGGTGTGTGTCCCGCTCTGGGGTTTTGTGACAGCAGCACCTTTTCCCCAGGCTCCTTACACTTCCTGTTCTCTCTGCTTGGAGCCCAGTGTTCGGGACGGAACTGTGGGCCTGAGGCTGCGGCTCACGGCTGCCATGGGCCTGAGGCTGCGGCTCGCGGCTGCCATGGCACTGGCACTGGTGCCTGGCCCCGTGGTCCCAGGGCTCTGGGGCGTGAGAGCTGCTGGACCCAAGGGAGAACTGGGTGTTTCTGGTTAGATTTCAGCTTCCAGACCGTGTGACATTGAGAAGCGTGGGTTCCTAACCTCTCCTCTTGAGGGAGGGAAAAAAAACAAAATCACATGATAGGGAAATGGATATTGGATTGTAATCCTGGTTCTGAACCCAGGACAGGCACCATTTCTCTAACGGAGGCAGGAGGCTTGTCCTCTCCTGCCTGCTCCCGCAGCAATGCCCTGCAGATGTGCAGCGCTCGGCCTCGCGGGGACCCCATCCAGGGCCCGGCGATGGACAGGCGAGCTGCCCTTCCCGTGAGGACCACGGCCGCAGGGCCGCACTCTCTGCCTGAGCAGCAGAGATGGGTGTGCCCAGGCTTCCCCCTCCCCCGCCGGGGCTCCCAGGTTTCCAGGCCGGTGAGCGGCAGGGCGGGGCCGTGGACAGTCCCCACACCTGGCGGCCGTGGAGCACGTCTCCTGGATCTCCTGCACCTCCTCCCTCTGAATAAATCAGCCCAAAGAGAGGCCCTCCCATCCCCAGCCATGATTTTAAGGAGCCCTTGGTACACGCCGTCATGGAGGAAAACGAGCCGTGGGGCAGCGTTGGGGGAGACCATGGGGGGCGGCACGCACTCCGCGAAGCCCTGTTGATGCTGCCCTTGCCCTTGACGGCGACCGGACCGCAGCATGTTTGCGTGATGGTTCTAATGGTTCATGGCATGGTTTTCGGTTTTTACAAATTCCTGGCACACAGCGTAGTTAGGATTAGGGTGGCTTCTCCCAGCGAGTCGTCAGTCCGCATATCCAGACGCCACTCTCTGGCTCAGCATCTGCCATGTGGACCGTCAGAGAGGTGGGATCAGGAGGGAACCCTGGGACTGGTCGGCGGCCACGCCTCGTTCCCTGTCAGCCTCACCTGCTGGTTTATTGGGGGCTTGGGTCAGTCCTGAACTTTTCCTGGCCGCATTTTCTGAAATTGTGCAGAAAACTAGATCTCCTTTAAAAACAAAAACACTTGTAGGAAGAGAGGTGCTATGGGTTCGATTTTTAATAAAAGCATCATTTTGTTCCTTGTGTGCCTGTGCTTTTCTTCAGTGAGTGTGCACGCAACGACTCAGGGGTTCTCGGGCTGAAGGAATGCTGAAAGGCCAGCCCCACGCCGTGTGGAGGCCACGCGGCCCTGCCCCTCCCGGAAAGGCAGGTGTGGACGCTGGGGGCAGGTGAGGTCGGAGGGGCTCAGCTGGAGCTCTCCCAGGGAGAGGCACGCCCGGGAGCAGCCTGGCGGGTCGCCAGGGCCTGAGGCAGGCAGCGTGGGGCCCGCACCCCCTGGAGTGGACAGTGGCCACCCTCACCTGCCCCCGGCATGCCCTCTGAAGGCTCCACAGGTGCTGAAAGGGAGACTGCTCCCAGCCAGCCACAGACCGGACGCGGGGGAGGCACTCACTCCGTCCCCTCTGTGAGGGTCCCGCCGGCTCAGGCAGCCTGAGCGCCTTCCCGCCCGCTCCAGCTGCTGTGTGTTCCCGGGTCCGCCGGGAGGGCTCAGCCTTCCCCTCGTCCTCAGGGCCTGCCGGCCGCAGAGGGCGGTTCTCCACACGGCACTCAAAACTCCCAGTGCCCGCGCCCTGCCAGGCCCGGGGGCACAGACTCTCTGGGAGTCGGGCCCAGGTATCCAGTTTTCTGGGCTGATGCTGCCCAAGGAAGATGTGTGCTGGGAGGACCGGGCCGGGGGCAGGAAGGAGAAGCGGACCGCAGTTCTGGTGTCACTCCAGAAGCAGCCACCAACGGAGCAAGCAGTGCTGACAGCCAGGGGTGAGCGCCTCCTTTGTCTCTTCACACCTTGTCCACCTACTTCTGCCCTGCCCCCCATAGATGCAGAGTTAAGGTCAGCCCACATTCCGTGTCGGGGACGCCCCAGCTGCCGTGTGGAGGGCGCCGGCCGCCCCGCGTGTCCTCACGCACTCCCCACGTTTGCCCGTCACAGGCTCCACCAGGCCCTGCAGGGGGCTCCACGGGGTCCCCACGGGCATGGAGAAACACGCCCAGGGTGAAGCCATTTGCCCCAGGCGGACACGAGGCAGTGGCAGGGCCCAGAGCGGGTGGAACCTCTGAACGCCCGCCTTCCCGAGGACGTCGGCCTCCCCCAGTGTCCCCCTCCCACACCCGCCCCAGCCCCATCAGGGACAGCCAGCCTCGGGAGGCAGGGTCGCTGCCTGCAGCTCAGGGCCGGCCTGGTGGCCTCGCCCACACAGAAAGGCGCCTGAAACCCCGGTCTCACCCTCCCACGTGCCCGCCTCCTTCGTTGAGGAGAAAGGGCAGGAGTTCACCTGCACAGCCTGGCCGTTGGTACCCTTACGCTGTTACTGTGTGCGTGCTCAGTCACGTCCTACTCTCTGTGACCCCTGGACTGTAACCATCCGTGGGAGACTCCAGTCAAGAGTACTGGAGACGGTTGCCATTTCCTTTTCCAGGGGATCTTCCCAACCCATGTCTCCTGTGTCTCCTGCATTGGCAGGCAGATTCTTTATCACAGGCCCATAGGTAGGTACGCTTGTGTCATCGTTTAGATTCCACATGGTGGTACCGTATGGCGTTTGTCTTTCTCTTTCTGACTTACCTCACGTGGTATGATCCTCTCTAGTTGACCCACGTTGCTGCACATGGCCTCATTTCACTCTCTTCGAGGCTGAGCAGTGTCCACTGTATCATACCCCACGTCTTCCGTACCCATTCCTCGGTCAGTGGGCACGGAGGTTGCTCCCATGTCTTGGCTGTTGTGAATTGTGCTGCTGTGAACACGCATCTTTTTGAATTAGAGTTTTGTCTGGATGTATGACCAGAAGTAGGATTTCTGGATCATATGGGAACTCTTCATGCTGTTCGTGGGATTCTCAAGGCAAGAATGCTAAAGTGGTTTGCCATTCCCTTTTCCAGTGGGCAACGTTTTGTCAGAACTCTCCACATGACCCGTGCGTCTTGGGTGGCCCTACAGGGCATGGCTCACAATTTCACCGAGTTGGACGAGGCTGTGATCCATGGCATGCTGCAGTCCATGGAGCTGCAAAGAGTCGGACGTGACTGAGCGACTGAACAACAACGTGGCCACACTTTAGTTTTCATGAGCTATTTTTAAATGGCCCAGCCAGGAGTGTCCTAAGTTGGCATCGCTGTGCCCACCCACCCAGAGCATTTGGGGGTGGCTCAGATAAATGGAGGAGAAGGCATGGCAACCCACTCCACTACTCTTGCCTGAAAAATCCCATGGGCGGAGGAACCTGGTGGGCTGCAGTCCGTGGGGTCTCGAAGAGTCAGACACGACTGAGCAACTTCACTTTTACTTTTCACTTTCATGCATTGGAGAAGGAAATGGCAACCCACTCCAGTGTTCTTGCCTGGAGAATCCCAGGGACAGAGGAGCCTGGTGGGCTGCCATCTATGGGGTCGCACAGAGTTGGGCACGACAACCGACGTAGCAGCAGCAGCAGATAAATGGTAACAGGGACCAGTTGGCCCCCTGCGTACACGTGCCCCCTCCTCCCCACACCTCACCCTCCTCCCCCGACCTGGAGGCAGTGATCATCTCAGCCCAGCAGTGTGCCTCCTGGACCACCGTCCTCTGGGCAGAGGGCCCAGGGCACAGGAGCCCCGCAGCACCAAGAAAAGGCAGTTCTGAGGTGGTGACAAGGCCTCTGCGGACGTCCCGAGGAAGCTGAAGTTCCGCGTGCTTGTTGCCGATTGCTGTGACGCTCACAGATGGTGTTAGAGGCCTGGCTTTGCCGTGAAGTGGAACCATTTTCAGACCCTTCATTCAGAAGCACAGACCTTCTGATCAACCAGCCCGTTTTCCGAACATGATCCGTTCGCCAGACGCCTGTTTTAAAATGATTTGAACACGTCCCCGGCTTTGCTTGTACAAGTGCCTTAGGGTTTGCCAAAGTCTCTTTCCCTTTAATAGCTAGAGTCAATTAACAGCCAGCATGGGCGAGAATTCCAAGCTGTTAATTCTGGACTCTGCGGTCTTAAAACGTCCCGCTTCTCCTCAGATAAGACAATATTCTGCAGTCATTAAGCAAACCACGACATTATGGGGTTGAATCTGATCCAGACTCAAATCATTTAATAAAAAATTCATATTTCTAAGGCATCTTGAACACATTTCTGTGGAATTCTCCAACCAGCCACTGGCATAATTGACCTACTGACTTGAGAGGTCCAGACAGCACCATGGAACCCCCGAAGGGAGCCCAGAAGAAATCTGGTGGAGTCCTGGATCTGCAGGGACAGTCCTACGCCCTCTCAGTCTTTGGGAATGTTTTTTTGAGATTGTTGAAGGCTGAAAGATTGGGGGTTTGCAGCTCCAGAGATGACGGGTGACAGAAACCAGAGGCTCAGCAAGACCTCTGGGGGCATCTCTGTTGGAGAGAGGGGGCCACACAGCCTCCCAGGGACCCCCAGTGAGGGGGGCTCATCTGCATCTCGGGAGCACCCCCTCACCATCTACCTCAGTGGCACCCACCCCCACTCCCAGTGTGGGCCCGCCCACCATTAAGCCCAGAGATGAGGCCTTCCCCGCCCCGGTCACCCCCCGCCCAGACGTCACCCCAGTGGGAAATGAATCCTTCTACACCCACACAGTGCAGCTGTTTCAGTGAGGCAGACTCACATACAGGGGTACAAAGCAATCTCCCAAGTTACACTGTTCTTGTTCCACAAGACAAGTGTGCTCCTGCATGTGTGTGTCCACTGGCACACGTGCACACACACACCTGTGCAAAAGGTAGAGAGACTCTCTGGAAAGATGCCTGGGACTTGGGAACAGTTCGCTCTAGAGAGGGGACAAAGGAGAGGAGCCAGGGGAGGGAGACTCACCCTGGCGGCCTTTGTGCTTCTCACCAGGAGCATCTATGATCCTCTCCTGTTAAAGGCTTGGGGCTGCAGCTCCGAGCCGACTGGGCACCCCCACCCCGCCCCCACCCCCAGCTCCTGCCTTCTCCCAGCACCCAGGGCAGTGAGCATCAGCAAGCATTGAAGACCATGGGCCACTTCCTAGCTGTGTGGTCTTGGGGGAAACACTAGCCCTCTCTGCTCTTTTTCCTTCTAATATAACTCAGTTATTGTGAGGCTTAAGGGAGAAAAGGGCGGGAAGACAGTTTGCAGACTCCGGTGATAATGTTGGTGTTGGTTTATTCCTGGGGTCACCACTGCCACCATCTCAGGGGACCTTGAGCAGGAAATGGAGGCCAACCTGGTGTCCATGGGAGGACAAGAGCAGGGGACAGGCCACACGGTGCCCGCACGTAGGCTTTGAAGAAAAACAGCCCCGTTCCAAAAAGAACTCAGGGCAGTGGCTTCAGCCAGTTCACACTGAAATTGCACTGGCGGGCAGTGCTCCATTTCAGGACAACTTATGGTCTTTTGGCAAAGAAACAGTGCTTGTGTGAGTCCCAGCTGTCATTCAGAATCCTCTCTGTATTAACAAGCATCATGTATTTTTTCAACCCATTTTTGAAGTTTCAGAAATATATACTTATCTAACTCAAGATTTGAAAACTTAAGTGGCTAAACCCCCTACAGAGTCCTTTGCCCCGTTATGTCCTCCTGGTCCTGGCTTCCTGAGTAGCCTTTAATTCTGATCGTCTTTCATCACGTCAAGGACAATCACCACTAAATTTCATGTTTGAATTTTCTGTTGCCTTCAAATGAATCAGAATCTAGCTTGTACTAATGCTGGAAACGCACTGGAATCTCAATGAGGCTACACCAAGTCCTGGTGGCTATTAGCAGAGATGATTGGAAAGCAGGGAGATGGATGGCGGGTGGGGAGAGCCCACGCGTAGATGAGGTCGTGGTCCGCACGACTCCGATGCCCGTGTCTGCTCCCAGAGAGGGGCTGCCTCTGCCAGATCCACCACCAGCCAGCTCGTCTGTGCTCTTTGATGTGCTGCTTCCATCCAGCCGACGGGAAGAGACTGTTCACACGCCAGGCCTCAGGAAAGAGCAGGAGGCGGCTGATAGAGGATGAAGTCATGGCAGACTGAGCGGGATCCAAAGGCTTCTGGGGTCGTCTGCGTCCCCCAGAGGCACAGGCTTTGCATGGCCGTCTTCCCAGCTTACAGTTCTCCTGGAGCTAAAATCCCACATCAGCTGCTGTCTGAACCTCAGGCTTATACCAGCTAATTATAATGTAGACTGGGACTGTGGGGGTTATCTGTTTGTTGCTGTTAGTCGCTCAGTCGTGTCTGACTCTTTGAGACCCCATGGACTGCAGCACACCAGGCTTCCCTGTCCTTCACTCTCTCCTGGAATTTGCTCAAACTCATGTCCATCGAGTTGGTGACGCCATCCAACCATCTCATCCTCTGTCACCCTCTTCTCGTCTTCCCTCAATCTTTCCCAGCATCAGGGTCTCTTATAATGAGTCAGCTCTTCGCATCAGGTGACCAAAGGATTGGAGATTCAGCTTCAGCATCAGTCCTTCCAATGAATTTTCAGGACTGATTCCCTTTAGGATTGACTGGCTTGATCTCCTTGCAGTCCAAAGGACTCTCAAGAATATTTTCCAGCACCACAGTTCAAAAGCATTTGTTTACATTTCTCTAAATCAAAACACACCTGCATATTAAGCTCTGTTTTCCAGAGTCATATTCTCTCACCTCTCCAGCCTGTTCAGAGGTCCACACAGGAGCTTTCATAGGATTCTTTCAATACTTCAAAATTGCAACCAAAAGTTACCTCTTTTCCCTAACTTCTTCAGCCATATAGGCCCTTTGCTTCCCACTAAGGTGACATTGGTGTGAAATAACAGCCCCACACTGGGGACACTGCCATGGAGCCTGCAAAAAACAGTGTCTGGATTCACACCTCAGCCCTGTAGTTATTGGCTTCATGACTTGGAGTTGGTTCTCCCATCTGTAAAACACAAGTAATATTCACAAAATGGTAGTTACGAATATTATTATTGTACTCGACTCTTAAAACACTAACAAAAGGAAAGCTAAGTATTTCTCAGTAATCATTAATTCATTCAAGACATCAGTGTCGAGTTCTTTACAATGGTCCACCCACGGGATTGACTTTTAAGTAAGAGGAGCCAGGAATAAACAGCAGGCATAATTAAAAGTAAGCTGTGGAGGCTGCTTGCAATGATAAACAGGAAGGGAAGCAGAAGGACATCCCTGGTGGTCCAGGGGTTGAGATCCGCCTTGAAGTGCAGGAGATGTGGGCTCCAGCCCTGGTCAGGGAACTAGGATCCCATGTGCCACAAAGCCATGAAGCCCACACACCCCAACCACACACCCCACCCACAGAGTCCACACCCCACCTACAGAGTCCACACACCAACCACAGAGTCCAAACCCCGACCACAGAATCCACACTGTGACTACAGAGTCCTCACCCCACCTAGAGAGTCCACACCCCACCTACAGAGTCCACACCCCACCCACAGAGTCCACACCCCACCTACAGGGTCCACACCCCACCTACAGGGTCCACACCCCGACCACAGGGTCCACACCCTGACCACAGGCTCCACACCCCACCTACAGTGTCCACACCCCACCTACAGAGTCCACACCCCGACCACAGAATCCACACTGTGACTACAGAGTCCTCACCCCACCTAGAGAGTCCACACCCCACCTACAGAGTCCACACCCCACCCACAGAGTCCACACCCCACCTACAGAGTCCACACCCCACCTACAGAGTCCACACCCCACCCACAGAGTCCACACCCCACCCACAGAGTCCACACCCCCCCACAGAGTCCACACCCCACCTACAGAGTCCACACCCCGACCACAGAGTCCACACCCCGACCACAGAGTCCACACCCCACCCACAGAGTCCACACCCCCCACAGAGTCCACACCTGGACCACAGAATCCACACCCCACCTACAGAGTCCACACCCTGACCACAGAGTCCACACCCCACCCACAGAGTCCACACCCCACCTACAGAGTCCACATCCCACCTAGAGTCCACACCCCGACCACAGAGTCCACACCCCGACCACAGAGTCCATACTACAGAGTCCACACCCCACCTACAGAGTCCACACCCCACCTACAGATTCCACACCCCAACCAAAGAGTCCACACCCCACCTACAGAGTCCACACCCTGACCACAGAGTCCACACCCCACCCACAGAGTCCACACCCCACCTACAGAGTCCACATCCCACCTAGAGTCCACACCCCGACCACAGAGTCCACACCCCGACCACAGAGTCCATACTACAGAGTCCACACCCCACCTACAGAGTCCACACCCCACCTACAGATTCCACACCCCAACCAAAGAGTCCACACCCCACCTACAGAGTCCACACCCCACCCACAGAGTCCACACCCTGACCACAGAGTCCACACCTGGACCACAGAGTCGACACCCCACCTACAGAGTCCACACCCCAACCAAAGAGTCCACACCCCCCACAGAGTCCACACCTGGACCACAGAATCCACACCCCACCTACAGAGTCCACACCCTGACCACAGAGTCCACACCCCACCCACAGAGTCCACACCCCACCTACAGAGTCCACATCCCAGCTACAGAGTCCACACCCCACCTACAGGGTCCACACCCCAACCACAGAGTCCACACCCTGATTACAGTGAAAGATCCTGAGTGCCGTAACTTAAGACCTGATGCAGCCAAATAAATAAATAAATTTAAAAACAAAAAATAGTGTGCTATTGACAGAGGTTAGATACAGATCATGGCACCAAATACAGATCATGGCACTGAATAGCTGCATATTAGTATGGCCAACTGGTTGTTTTAAATAATTTTTTTGATATGGGTCATTTTTGAAGTTTATTGAATTTGTCACAATATTGCTCCTGGGATTTTTTTTGTTTGTTTTGCCTTGGTTTTTGTTTTTATGTTTTGGGGGATTTTTTGATGACAAGATATGTGGGATCTTAGTTCCCAACTAGAGATCAAACCCACACTCTCTCCATTGGAAGGCAACGTCTTAACCATTGGCCCACCAGAGAAGTCCCAGGCCAACTGATTTTTGACAAAAGTGTAAAAGCAATTCAATGGAGAAAGGCAACTCTTTTTCAGAAATAATTCTGAAGCAGTCAGACCAAAGCTGGAGCAATATGCCAAAGTTAGCTTCACCTGTGTCTCCTCCTTCCTAGTGGTTATAGAGCCCATATCAACGTGAACTCAAAATGGATTCTAGATTTAAGTGTAAAACATAAAATTATACAACTTTTAGAGAAAAAACATAAGACATCTTAGGGGTCCATGTCTGGGTAAAGAATTAGACTTGACATCAAAAGCACAAAAAGAAAAAAATCGATAAACTGGACTTCATCAAAATTAAAAAGGTGTGCCTTGTGAAAGACCACGTGAAAGAGGATGAAAAGCCAAGCCACATACTACAGACACACCACATACGACAGACACACTACATACTACAGACACGCCACATACTACAGGCACACCACATATGACAGACACGCCACATACTACAGCCAAGCCACATACATACGACAGACACGCCACATACTACAGACACACCACATACTACAGCCAAGCCACATACTACAGACACGCCACATATGACAGGCATGCCACATGCATACTACAGACATGCTACATACGACAGACGCTACATACAACAGACACACCACACACTACAGACATGCCACATACATACTACAGACATGCTACATACGACAGACACGCTACATACTACAGCCAAGCCACACACTACAGACACGCCACATACGACAGGCACGCCACATATGACAGACACGCCACATACACACGACAGACACGCCACATACATACTACAGACACGCCACGTATTACAGACATGCTACATACGACAGACACACTACATACTACATACAAGCCGCACGCTACAGACACGCCACATACATACGACAGACACGCCACATACATACGACAGACACGCCACATACATACTACAGGCACGCCACATACATACTACAGACACACCACACACGACAGACACACTATATACTACAGACACGCCACATACTACAGCCAAGCCACATACTACAGACACGCCACATATGACAGACATGCCACATACATATGACAGACATGCCATACATACGACAGACACGCTACATATATACTACAGCCAAGCCACATACTACAGACAAGCCACATACATACGACAGACACGCCACATACTACAGACACGCCACATATGACAGGCATGCCACATACATACGACAGACATGCTACATATGACACACCACACACTACAGACATGCCACATACATACTACAGCCAAGCCACATACTACAGACACTCCACATACAACAGGCATGCCACATATGACAGACACGCCACATGCATACTACAGACATGCTACATACGACAGACACGCTACATACTACAGCCAAGCCACACACTACAGACACGCCACATACGACAGGCACGCCACATACACACGACAGACACGCCACATACATACTACAGACACACCACATATGACAGACACGCCACATACACACGACAGACTCTCCACATACATACTACAGACACACCACATATGACAGACATGCTACATACGACAGACGCGTTACATACATACAAGCCACACGCTACAGACACGCCACATACTACAGGCACGCCACATACATACTACAGACACGCCGCATACTATAGACACGCCACATACTACTAGAAAACATTTGAAAATCACATATCTGGCCAAGGACTAGGATATATAAAGAGCTTTCAAAATCAACAGTAAAATATTCATAAAAATTGAGAAAAAAAATCCAAGTAGAATAATGGGTTAATGCATAAAGAAACAGTTCACCAAAGATGTTCAACATCACTAGCTTTAGGGAAATGCTATGATGAGCCATCAATACACACCTATCAAAACAGCTAAAATAAAAATACTGACAATACCAAATGCTGGTGAGTATGTAGAAAACCTGGATCTCTCCTCAACTGCTGGTGAGAATATCAATGTTTCAGCAGGGCCGTTTCTTAAAAACACTTTAAAAAAAGACCTTTGACACATGACCCAGCAAGTGCTCTGTTGGGCATTTATCCCAGAGAAATGAAAACTTACGTCATCACAAACACCTGTACGTGATTGCTCACGGCACCTTTATTTGTGATAGCCAAAATAAGAAAAAAAAAACCCTGAAACAACCAAATTATCCCATAGTAAGTGACTGTTTAAGTCAGCTCTGGTGCATCCATACAGTGGAATACAGCTCAACAATAAGAAGGCTGAACAGCTGGTGTGAAGAGCACGGATGGGGCTCAAGGGTTTTATGTTGAGTGAAAATAAATAAATTAAAATGATCTGAAAAAGCCACATACTGGGGACTTCCCTGGTGTCCAGTGGTTAATACTTTGCCTTCCAATGCAGGGGGTGCGGGTTCGATCCCAGGTCAGACAACTAAGATCCCACATGCCTCATGGCCCAAAAACCAACACATAAAACAGAAGCAATACTATTTTAAAAACAAATTCAGTAAAGACTTTAAAAAGTGGTCCACATCAGAAAAAAATTTTTAAGCCACAAACTGTATGATTCCACTTACATAACGTTCTTGAAGTGACACGAACATCGAGATAGAAGATTCATGGCTGCCAGGAGCCAGGAGGGTGGGATGGGGAGGTGTTGTCACTACAAGAGGCAGCAGGAGGGCACCGAAGCGTCCGTGCTGGCGTTGCGCTGCTGGTCACCCAAATCCTGAGTGTGATAGAGACCTGGCCACACGTTTCAGCAATGTCGGTTGCCTGGTTTTGCTCCCATACGGTAGTTACGTGAGCGAGGACCGCTGGGGAAGACTCGGTGAAGGTGTGTTACAGTTCTCATGCAGCTTCCTGTGCATCTGTAATCATTTTTAAGTAAGTTTTAAAAATCACAGCGAGGCACCCCGACACATCTACTAGGAGTTGTTGTTTAGTCGCTTGGTCGTGTCTGACTCTTTTGTGACCCCGCAGACTGTAGCCCACCAGGCTCCTCTGTCCATGGGATTCTCTAGGCAAGAATACTGGAGTGGGTTGCCATTTCATTCTGTAGAGGCTCTTCCTGACCCAGGGATCCAACCCGGGCCTCTTGCATTGCAGGCAGATTCTTTACCATCTGAGCCACCAGGGAAGCCCCCAAGGTCACCATCAGATTGTAAACTTGACAGAGGCTTGAGCTTCACAGTCGTAGTTGCAAACGAGGGGCCGCGAGGAAACTTTATTTTCTGTAGCTGACCCGGCTCTCCTCCCTGAAACCCTGCACCATCCCTCAGCAACCACATGACCCTGTAGAATGTCCACAGCCCCCTCCAGTTCGTCCTGCCAAGGAAGAGAGGAGGCAGATGGACCGCGGGGCTGTCTTGGCTCGTTTACTCTCTCACCCGCCCTTAGACACACTCAGCCTGGAGCTGTGCTGTCCAGTACAGGAGCCCCCAGCACATGTGGCTACTTAGATTAATTAAAAACTTAAAATGTACTTCCTCAGACCAGTCACCATTCGGGGGTTCGGCATCACTTGTGGGTAACGCCCGCCATTCTAGCGCAGATGATGGCTCATTTCCATCGTTGGGGACATTGTAATGGACAGAGCACCCGGACTCACAGCCTCTCTCTCCATCACAGGTTGGGATATGGTGGATAATTGTCATAGGAGACTGTTGCTGGACCTCTACCCCTCAATGGGACATTTTTTGGGGAATCTTGAAAGGTGAGTATGTTTCCGAGTCATTCTCCCCCAGCAGTTGCGCCCTTTGGTTTGTCCAGCTGATTCTGGTTCTTTTGTCCTCTGTCTTGGGGCACTCTGAAGTAGAGAGATGGAGTCAGGAAAGCAAAGAGGAAAGAAGCATGGACCCGGGGCAGTTACTGGGTCCCCACGGGAGGAGAGGGCATGCCTGGCCGGAGGAGGAAACAAGGCCCCTTGCCAAGCCCCCAGCCCAGGCGGATTCACAACTCCGGAATTCCAGGCTCCATCTTTGCTCATTTCCTGGAAGCCACATCTGTCCTCTGCTCTGGGGAAGCCACATTCATCTCCATCCAAAGCTGCCTCGGCACCGAGAATGCCGAGGCACAGCCAGGAGCGTGGAGACTGTTTCCACAATAAATCCACCCACTGCGGCTCAGCCCCACTTCTTGGACGAGTTTGGAACGCAGGCGCCAGCTGGTGCTGACTTTTAGGTTGAACCTCACAGACAGCTGTTGAAGACACTGCTTTTCCTGTCCCTGCATGGGGATCTTCACTGGCCAGGAGCTGGTGGTTTCCATTAATGCCTGAGCTCCTTCTGGATGGGCTTCCCTGATGGCCCAGATGGTAAAGAATCCAAAAGACCTGGGTTCAACCTCCTGGGTCAGGAAGATCCCCTGGAGAAGGAAATGGCAACCCACTCCAGTGTTCTTGCTTGGAGACTCCCGTGGACAGAGGAGTCCATGGGGTTGCAAAGAGTCGGACATGACTTAGCAACTAAACGGCAACAATAATTTGAACCCCAACTATGTGCAGGGCCCTGAATCAGGTACAGGGCTAGGGCTCATATTTCCAGAACCTTCTTGGACAGGGCGATAGCTGAGGAAAGTCTTGAGAAATGAGTGGACCCAAGTAGAAGCTGATGCAGACAGAATCCCAGAATCCACTGGGGGAGACGGCCCAGTGTCCCCCAGGCCGAAGGGTGGGTCCCGACATGGGGTTGCTCCTCCTGTCTGTGCTCTTGACCAGAAGCGAGTCAAACACAGCCTCCACGAGCTGACAGCTTCCTTTCCCTCCCTCTAGACCCGAGACAGAAATTAATCACAGCTAATAGGCTTAAAGCCCTTTTTCATATTCATTGTTCATTTCATACTCGGATAGCTTTGAAAAATACCGTTTGGCACCTTGGCAGTCATGCCAGCGTGTAAGATGTGGAAAATTTGCCTCCGAATTGAGGTCCTTTTTAGAACATGAAGACAAGTTAATGCCAAAATACGTGCACCCGTGGTGGCTCCCAAAATACAATTTATCTCTTTGCTGAAGTTAAAATAGCTGTATGTTAAGGCGGCTAGGATCTGAACGGGTTCCCTGTGTAAGACTCCAGGCCTTTCCCAGCTGGTGGCCTCTGTACGGGGTGTGAGAGGTCCCGGGCAGACCCCTCCTGTCCACTGGTCATGAACTACATTTCTACCATTGGCTACTCGTTTGTCCCATTTCCCGCTCACCCCTGGGACATGGGCAGTGACACCTTGGGAACCCTGCCAGCAGGTCCCAGCCACTCAGAGCCCAGCAGGGGGAGGCCCCATGTGGCACCTGCTCAGCCATTCGTGTTTGAGCTGCACTCGCCTTTGAGGCAGAAAGGGCCAGAAGACAGCAGAGTGAACACAGAGTGGAAATTCTTAGAAGTGAAGCTGAAGGGGCCCCTGGGAGGGCAACCGCAGTCTTGTGCCCCGTGCCTGAGCCAGCTGTGGCACACTCAGCCCCAGGTGACAATCAGGAATGTCCCATGCAGCCTGAGGCCAGCCCTGGGAGAGGGCCCACCCCATGGCAAGTGGTGAAGACCCCAGACCACAGCCTGTTCCCTGGAGAGTTAGGAGCTTAGACACCTACCTGCACACCCACGCTAACCCTCCACCAAGGATCCAGACCAGCCCCTCTCCCGCACAGTGACGGCTGCAGCTCACCTGGTCGTTAGGCCCCAGGAAGGTTTATATTCGGAGGCCGGACCAGCAGAAGCAGGAAAGTCAATTCAGGCTTCAAAAACGTGTTTAGACCCATCATGAAATAGAAGTCCTTTTCTTGCTCAATCTGGGCTTCCCTGGTGGCTCAGACTGTAAAGACTCTCCCCACAACACAGAAGACCCAGATTCAATTCCTGGGTTGGGAAGATGCCCTGGAGAAGGAAATGGCAACCCACTCCAGTATTCTTGCCTGAAGAATCCCATGGACAGAGGAGCCTGGTGGGCTCTAGTCCATGGGGTCACAAAGAGTCAGACACGACTGAGCAACTAACACTTTTTCACTTTCACTTTGCTTGCTCAATCTGAGGGATCAGAGTATCTCCTGCTGTTTTAATTCACCTGAACCCTCCCCATCCACCCCCGTGCTTCCACAATTCTGGCTAACAGAGGGTTTGTGCTAGACGCACCCACACGTCCCGTGGGCACTGGCCACACCGACATGTGGAGGCTGCATGGCCGGGACTGTGCTTCAGACATTTGCCCTCGTCCATCGCCAGGGCCCTTCTTCTGCAAAACATCAAGAGGGCAGGGGCCTAGGATGAGTTCGTGAGGGCAGAAGAGTCTGCGGCCGCCAGGGAGGGGAGAGGCGGCAGCTGGGTCTCTCTGCATCCAGGAGCTGGAGCACGTGGACGACGGGGGCGCTGGTCCAGCAGCGTGGGCGTAAATAGCCACGATTTTCTTCGCCCTTTTATAGATCATCGTGTGAAGCCAGATGGGCCCCATCTGCCTCCTCCCCGGCCTGCACTTTATTAGGACGGCCTGAAAGGCTCAGAGCCCACGTGAACTAAGAGCAGGTATAAAAAGATATGGAGCTGGAAGTTACGGCCCCAGGCTTTGGTCATCTGTGAGCTCCACGCACCTGCTGGCCAGGCTGTGAAGTGTGGAGGCCCATCCAGCCGGGCGGGCGGGAAACCCCGGCGGCTGCGGACAAGCTGGGGGTCAGGGCTGGGAACCCTGGGGGACTGCAAGAAAGTGGGGGGCAGGGCTGGGGGACCCTGGGGAGCTGAACGTTGGGAAGTCGCGTCACAGGGCTGGGTCCTGAGCTGGGGTCTCCTGACAGGGTTCTTTATCCTGTTCCCTTGCCTTCACCGCCACTGATCCAGTGTTGACGAGCAGGGCGAGGTCTCTGGCCTCAGTATGCACTCCTTCCAGGCGTGATGGGCAGAGACGGGTTGGCTCCCAGGTGGGAGGCCTGAGCAGACACACGGGGCCACACCTTGATCTCCTGTTCTGATCGCAAGTCTTACTGATGTTTGAACTAGGGCGCCCGCGTTTCCGTTTTGCACCGAGCCCTGCAGGTTTGTGTAAATACTCCTGGGTGGGGAGGAGGCAGATGAGCAGGAAACAAATCAACCAGCGAAGCAGCAAGACAAATGCAGACGGTGATACACTGGGTGGGAGAACGGCAGCGGGCCCCAGGCTAGGGAGCGGGAGCTGGGCAGAGGCTGGGGACTGGCTTGCGTGGAGGGCGCACGTGGGGTCAGGTGTTCTAGAATGCCCCTCGGAGGAGGCAGCCTTAGGACAGAGTGTCCCAGGTGGAGGGCCAGAATGGGCTCCGTGAACCCAGGGAGAAGGCCAGGGTAGCTGGGGTGCAGATAAATCAGGGGAGGCGGGCAGGTCCAGATCCTTAGGGCTTTGTAGATGGGATGGAGCTGGGCTGTGAGTTCTCCGCAGTGAGAAACCACTGAGCGGGGTGATGGGCTGGGACCCACGCACGGGGCGAAAATGGAGGCAGGGAGACCAGCGAGGAGGCTGAGGTCCCGGCGGGAGACAGCGCAGTAGACGTGGAGACGTTGCCTGGACCTGAGAGATTCGGGGGATGACACCAATGAGACTTGCTGCTGGATGGGATGGGGTGTGTTTAAAAACAGAGAGTCAGGGGCAGCGTTGAGGGTTTGTGTCTGTGCAAGTGGGTAGAGGGCAGGAGCGCTGACAGGGAGTTGGGAGGAACAGTCTGACGGGGACAGAGAAGTGAGTTTGGCCACGTTGGGTTAGCCGCCTCGGGGAGACACTGGGTGGACCCTGACACCCATACACACCTAGGCACAGACTCTTCTGAGAAAGGAAAGATTGTTGTTGTTGTTCAGTTGCCCAATTGTATCTGACTGTTTGTGACCCCGTGGACTGTGGCACACCAGGCCTCCCTGCCCCTCACCATCTCCTGAAGTTGGCCCAAGTTCATGTCCGTTGCATCGGTGATGCCATCCAGCCATCTCACCCTTTGATGCCCTCTTCTCCTTCTGCCCTCAGTCTTTCTCATCATCAGGGACTTTCCCAATGAGTCAGCTGTTCGCATCAGATGGCCAAAACACTGGCGTTTCAACCTCAGCATCAGTCCTTCCAGTGAGTATTCAGGGTGGATTTCCCTGAAGATTGACTGTTTGGTCTCCTTGCTGTCCAAGCGACTCTCAGGCGTCTCCTCCAGCACCGTAGTTCAAAGGCACCAATTCTTCAGTGCTCTACCTTCTTTATGGTCCAGTTCTCACAACTATACGTGACCACTGAGAAGACCATAGCCTTGACTATATGGACCTTTGTTGGCAGAGTAATGTCTCTGCTTTTCAATACAATCTCCGCTTTTACACGAACCCTAAAAGAGCCCTGAAAGTAACCAGCGGGCCTCCGTCTCACACCCGACCACCGCAGCCCAGCACAAGAGACTCGGCAGTAAATACAGGATGACGTCCAACGAGATACGGGACAGTCCAGCACAATCTCACCCTCAGCTCTCAGCGTCCTCGATAGTTACTCCGCTGGCCCTGGGCAAGCAGAGGTGCCCTAGTTGAATTCTGAAAGGCAGAGTTATTTGTCTTAGTATCCAGCCTTGGACACGTTCAGTAGCCACTTAATAAACACAATTCTTTCCAGCAGGTGGACCCCTAGAGGTGAATGAGTCCCTCAGGCTCTAGTCCCCAGGGAACATCTCGAGGGCGTCTGTAAGAAAACCCTGAAGATCCGTGGGGTGACCCTCTCCAAGAGAACACTGCTGATGACCCCCATCTGAGTTCTGGTCCCCGATCACAAGACCAGAACCTGAGGAGTTGAATTCTGAAAGGTAAGCAGGCTGGACACTCAAATTCCTGGTAATTCTCAGGGTTGTGTCATCTTGGAACTTCTGTAGATTAGGAAATAAGTTTATACACAGTAAAATGCCCAGGCCATAAGCATGCCGTGAATGAGCTCTGATAAACATATATACCAGGACTCCCTGCCTTTCCAGTGGTTAGACTTAAATCTTCCATTGCAGGGGGTTCAGGTTCGATCCCTGGTCAGGGAGCTAAGCCCACATGCCTCAGGGCCAGAAAACCAAAACATAAAGCAGAAGCCATGTTTTGACAAATTCAGTGAAGACTTTTAAAATGGTACACATCAAAAAAAGTCTTTAAAAGAAAAAAACACACACATACCAGCATGACCACCGCACCACTCAGGACACGGAATAGTTTTATCGCCGTGGGAGATTCCCGGGGCCCCTTTCAAGCCGGGCTGCACACCCCCATGAGGAACCGCCATTCTGACTTCTGTGACTGTAGATTAGTCTGGCTGGCCGCTGACCTTCAGAAATTGGGCTCATCCGGTCTGTATTTTCACATCATCTGTCCCCTTTTGTTACCGCAAAATCGTCCCTCGTATGGATGCTTAGCCATCTCCCGGGCACAGACACCCGAGTTGTCCCCAGTTTGGGGCTAAAACCAACCCTGTTGCCACCATCATTCTCAACAAAGCCTTCTGGGGGCCCACGTCTCCACTTCCCCGGGGCTGATCTCGAGAGGTGGATGCATCGTAGAATTTTTCTGAAGGAACGCAGACGTGGTGCTTTCTGGCCAATCCAAGACGGCCTCCGCCCACTCAGTGCCGACACCGTTGTAAAAAGATAATTCGAATGTTCGCCCAGACGCATCCACCCCACTCTCTCAGCCCAGGGGTTTTACCATCCGTGTGCACACTGTGCTCGGAATTTAATTAACTGTGTTGAGGAAACTGACACCAGGACCAGCTTGGAACGGCTGTAACTCTGAGGGGTTTATGGCCACATATTAAAACCAAAGCCGTGGGGAGACTGGCTCGGAGCCAGACAGATCAGCAGCAAGAAGGGTAAAGATGTGTCAAAAATAAAATTTAATTTTCCAGCTGTGGTTACGAGCAAGCCATTTTCCGGCTTGGCTGTAGGGTCGCAGCCTAACGAAGGAGGCCGGCCCAGAAGGATGCGTCGGAGGCAGGCACACAGCGGAGCGGAGAGGATGTGGCCGGATCTGCCCCGGGCATGGCCCCCAGGGAGGAGGCCAGGTCCGCGTCCTTCTCTGCATAAATCCGCAGGGTCACAATCAAGGGGATCGCCTGGAACGTAGCTAAGTAGATGGCTTTTCAGGACAGGTCGGGCAGAGCAGGAGCTGATTCTGTGTCCACCTTGGAGCAGGGACGGCAGAGCCTGTCCATGGTCAGAGCAGCCGTGGCCCCTGCAGAGCCCGGTCGGCCCCCTCCTTGGCCTGTTCCACCAACTCTGAGCCCCAGGCAGGCCTCTGAAGGAGTTTTCCCTCATTTGTAGTTTCTTTCAGAGGCAAAGGCTCAGGTGAAGACAGGCTTGCTAAGTGTGGTCCTCGGCAAACACGGCTCTCCTGCCTCTCTGCTCTGGGGTGATGACGGGCGGTAGCAAGTGGGGAGACGTCCCCCTCTCGACCTTGAACCCCAGCATGAGGAGGCTCTAGCGCAAAGAGGACTGGCCCAGGAGTCTTGCGTGTGCACGCAGGATGGAAGGCTGGGTCAGTGGCGAGTCGGTGTTTCATTGTCTGATGGACCAGACTGTTTCCCAGCGTCTGCACCGCTTCCCATTCCCACCAGCAGCGGGTGACGGCTCTGATTTCTGCACGTCTTTGCCAACTCTTGTTCGTTTTCAATATTTGTTTGTTTTTGGCCTCGTCCGGCCTTAGTTGTAGCTCGTGGAACAGGCTTCTCTCGTGGGCCCATTCATTGCAGCGCTCGGGCTTAGTTGCCCGGTGGCGTGTGGGATCGTGGTTCCCCAACCGGGGATGGAACCCATGTTCCCTGCGTTGGAAGGTAGATTCTTAACCACTGGATCACAAGGGAAGTCCCCCAACTCCTGTTTCCGTCTGAGTTTCTGATCCTAGCTGTCCTACCTGGTGTGAAGTGGTATCTGATTGTGGCTTTGATTAGCGTTTTCCTGATAGCCACTGATGTTGGTTCTTAAAATTCTTCCCAAATTCCAGAGTCCTATGATTCTGTATTTTGTATTTTGTAACAGGTTTACCTTGCAATGTGGGGGTGTGAAACTCCCAGGTATTACATCTTCATGGTGCCCTCACAGCATCACAAAGAATTTAACCTGCCCCCAAGAAGTCTGGCCCTTCCTTGCCCTCAGCTTTGGGAGATGATCTCAGAGCCCTGGGGATGTCATGCCTGATAGAAGTGTTTGTTTTGCCAGAGGTCCTGTACACGTGCCAGGCGCCTCTGTCCCTGGGACTCTCCAGGCAACTCTACTGGAGTGGGTGACTGTGCCGTCCTCCAGGGGATCTCAGGCCACAGCAAATAGTCAAAATGTGAAATAGGCCTGGGGCTTTGAGTTGGGGGATGTTAACCTCCAGAGAGGCCACACGGAGTTGGCCAAGCCAAGTGCTGGCGTCCAGTGGAAACCTTGGCTTGGGGGAGCTTCCCCAGCTGGTGGCACTGGATGTCACATGAGCCTGGTGGGCTGCAGTCCATGGGGTCACAGAGTCGGACACAACTCAGCGACTGAACGACAACCACAGAACCAAAGCAGGACAGACAGAGGATGGGGAGAGAGGGGCTGGATGAGGAAACTCGCTCTCTGTACCTTTACCCTCTAGATTTATAACAGATGAATTTAGAGAGAATTTTCAGTCCATTGTCCCTGTGTGAAATAAAACCCAAGATTGTAACCCACAACACAAACATTTTAACGGGTTTTCTTTATTGTTTGATGTCCAGTTCATAATTGACTATCCCTTTCATCAGAACAGGCTGTCACTACGGGCTCATAGAGGTGGGGATTGCAGATTGCTTTGTCAAAAGTCACAGGACCATATCAGAGGGCTGAGGCCACCTGTGTAAAGCACGGGGAGTGGGGTCCTGGCCCCCAAAGCCACTTGCTTTCTATAGAGGCCTCTCTTGCTCCACCCGTGAACTAGACTTTGCAGAATCCTGGATTCCTTCTCACCCTTTGGCCACCAACACAATCACAGCAAGTGAACACAGGCAGTGGAAGCCCTCAGTAATGCACAAGATGACCCAGATTTCTAGGGAGTAGAGACGAGCATAACAGTGAA